>NC_139320.1:13986951-15208201 GCF_056507025.1 Lutjanus erythropterus
CACGGCGCAATCTCGTCAAATCAAAATTTGACACCACATCTGCGGTATATTTCTGCAATCATATTTCAGCGGAGCTGCAAATAATATTGATGAAAGTCTTGAAGCTCTATTCTTGGCTGTAGAAATCAACTTCCTTATTACTCATAAACACATGATGCATATTAACACATGCACATACACACACACACACACCCTTCCACAGGGCCCAGAGTGGCGCCGTCCGGGGCAGTGGTGGAACAGGTAGTGTCGCCCAGGGGTTGTGTGCTCAATCCACCGGGGGCCAATAGGGAGATTGTCCCACTCGGCCAGGAACCTGCCCACAAAGACAGGAAGTAGAACCCTTCCACCTGATACCGCAGCACTGCAGGGCCCCGGGAGAGAAACATTTCAACGTGACGCCTGTGATGGATTTGCTGCTATTCCCATAACGTGTTTACCTAGGCACACACAGACGGTGAGCTGCAGGCTGCTGCACGTACAATGGAGGCAAACAAGGCAGAGTGTAGCGAAGGCTGTACAGCAAATAAGGCCATGCTTCAGGAAAAAAGTGAAACAACGTGAAGGGAGTGGGAGTCTTTGGAGTCATTACTCATTGTTGTGTGTTGTCAAATGAGATTAACCCTTTCATCTGTTCAAGCCAAGCAGCCATGGAGCAGTTCTCACTTCAGTGACAGTCTGGCTCGTTCTCCTTTCTTCTCTCTTTTTCTTTGATGCAGTTCCAGTCCGGCAAACAAACTCACTCGTGTCCTTTCATCAGGCAGCAGCGTACCATAAAAAATGACTGGTGCGACCAGCACAGCAGCCAGCCGGAGCACATTCAGCATTGCGGGTCACAGTCTAACACAAAACCTCGGTCACAGGTCAAACCCAGCTACCCTTCCTCCTGCAAGACCTGTTACTCAGAAATGTTTACGGTAGAAACAGTAGGTTTTGTCAGTTCTGTTAGGAAACTTACCAGGAAGATTGTTGATTGTTGGGTCTCATTCCCCAGAATGGCTTGGCACAGTGTCTCGTGCACAGCAAATTAATGAGAAAGTCAGAAGGTACGAACAGAGAGCAGGGTTTCTGCAAATACAGGTGCCGTCACAGACCTGTCACAGACCTGTCACAGACCCGAGTTTATGAATTGTTTTCTGGGAAAATCAGTTTGCTTGTTGAGTTCTTCAATTTAACAAAAAACACATGAATGAAAAGGAACTATTGTAATCATATAACAAAAAGTTTTGATGGAAAATTAAAAAAGGTAAAAATAAATAAATAAAGTCATCAGTCATGGCAATGCACAGTCCTGCTATTGTTATATTTGCTTCATGCTGGACACTAAATCATGCCCCAACAAATGAATACTGACAAAATACTGTATTATAATATTTGTAAGAATAGCTGTTATAAAATTAATATTACTATTACAAATATAGCCTACCTTTCAGCCACCTTGAGGTGAAGGTGGCTGCACTTGGGGGCAAAGTGCTGTCGTATCCGCAACACCTCGACTTTCTTGAACTCAGCAGTATAGTTATATATATATAGCCAAAATAAAGACAAAATAACTAACTACTGAGAGTCAGAGACCACATGAATATTACATGAATATTATGACGCAACAAGTGTGAATAGATTGAGTGTGTAATTAATGTCTATATAATGGAATGAAAAAAGTTTTTTTAAAAAGTACTTTCTGCCATTGAAGTTGTTGTTTTAGTTAGTTATTTTTAAAAAGTTGTGGCCAAGCCTTTCACTGAATAGGCCTAATATTTAAATATGCTTTGTCTCCTATCTGTCCAATAAAAAATGTTAGAAATCAGCTACAGCTGATCCAGAACCCTGCGGCCTGAATACTGACCAGGACCAGAAGGTGAGAACACATTACACCTGTTTTAAAGTTCTTACGCTGTTTGCCTGTCAGTTTCTATAATGATTTTAAAGTTCTTTTACTTCTTTTTACGCCATTTCATGGTCTTGCACCAGCATATACAGTGTGTGAACCCATACAGCCTCCCAGGTCTTCTGGCTTGAGTCTGTTAGTTGTTAGCTGGACTAAAATCTTTGGTGAGGCAGCTTTTAGTTTTTATGCCCTGAGCCGCTGGAACGCTCTGCCTGACAATCTGAGGGCAGCTGGAAGCATCAAAGTTTTTAAAGAGCGACTCGATTGTCATTTTTAAATGGAAAGCCAACTCAGCTGTTTAAAAAGCAGTGACTAAGGTTACAGCGCTGATGCCCTCTCTGCCCGCCCCTCCCACGAAAGGAGTCCGATCCTCAGTCACAGCTGGGAGATGTATACCAACAGTGATGTTGCAACATTTACAAGCTCTTACTTTATAATCCAAAAAACAAAATAAACTCACAAAACTGTAGACTTTCTGTATTCAAGTTTCTCTTTTACCGAAGTAAGATGAGCTGGTTGGTGAAACCACAACTACCAGAGATACTGCTCCATAAGAAAACATGCATACGTGAGCCATTAGTGTAGAACTTAACTGGCCAGTTCACACATTATCTCATTAGTTTTATCTAGTCATACCATATCATCTCTCAATGGAATATCATTTATTGCTGTTGAAATCATTAAAAAATACACTGAAAGCCATAGTCATAGAAAACTGTGCAGTATTGGGTTTATGGATGAAATGACAGCAGACAAACCCCAAACTACAAACATGGCTGGATACCAGTACAGGTAAGCAGGAACATGTGTTTTTGTGTGATCTGACCCTCTCAGATCAGAGCTGACACATCTGTCCCTCTTTCTTTCCTGCCCCTTTCCCGGGATCCATCTGCAAGCCTCTACTTCATCACATTTTCCTCTCGTCTTTCCTCTCTGTCTTCTGCCTCTCCTCCTGTCGTCTCTCCTCTCAGCAGCATGTTGTACAGTCTGGGTCTCTCTCTGGGGGCTGCACACTGTGTGTATGTGCCTGGGATGGCAGACAGGCCTGACCCATTTACCAAGCGCTTTCCTCCCCCTCCTCCTTCACTCCATCTCTCACTCCTCGCCTTCGACTCGCTGTGCATTTGTATGCATCACTCTCACTCGGCTGTGTTTGGTATGTATGCCTGTTCCATTCGTCTGTCCATCTCATTTTCCCACTCTTTCTGTTTTTCCCTTCCTGAATGATTGGGGGGGTGGAAGGAGAGGGGGTCTTATCAATTTGCATTGGAGAGGGTGTTTTACAAGATGCCACACACACACACACACACACACACACTCCCAATCTCTGCTAGAGACGCACTCGGTCAGTCAGTGTGTCCCACAACTAAAGATAGAAGGGAGACGAGTGTGGGTAATAAAGACACAAATATCGCAGAAGACAGACGAGAGACGTCCTGGTGAACATCAGGGTGTGTGTGCATTCTTGTATATGGCAACAAAAGTGACACACACACACACAGACATATATTTTTTAAAAAATGGCAGCCAGGCTCACCTTAAAGGGAAAATTCTGTTTTTTTGTGTGTAGATATCCAGTCAGTGTTGCTGGTAAATGCTACTCTATTATAACATCTTTATTTAAGATTTCACAGGTAGCGTATTTCGATAGACCAATATCCTTTATCTAATAATGCTCCCTCTACAGGATTATAGGATTATATATTGTACCACTATTTATATAGCATGTTGAAATACTCTATTAACCACAAAGCAGCACATCAGCAACAACAGCTCAGCAAGGATTTGCATCATTACCACAACAGGACTAGCTTGAAGGTGTGTCTTTTAACTTGAGCTAAATGATCTTAGTTTGGGGCGAGTAAGTGTAATAAACACATAATTTCCTATAAATTCTTCACAATAAAAGTCATGTGTTATTTTATTATTCAAAAGCATTTATTATGAAGCAGCAAAATAAGGAAATGTTGGGGTTTCATCAGCAGTTTCTTAACATCATTAAACAGCTAACAGTGAACACGAAACTGTAAAAAAATCAGATACCTGAAACAGCGACGCAGAGAAGAAACTAAACTTCAAACCACACAGATTCAGTTAGAAGCTACAAAAATACTAACAGCTGAACGCAGAGTCTTTTAAAGAGTAGAGTCTTAAAGCACAAGGTTGTTTGGGGAAGAAAGGAGCATTGTCACAGGTTGGCCGTCATAGGTGAGACGTCAACGCAAACCCTTTGGAGGCAGTCTGGTCTGGTCTGGTCCATCGCAGAAAAGGTCCATCTCGAGCCAACTCAGCGCAGTCATTTACCATCAACACTGACTGGACATCCACATGAAAAGTGCAGACGTTTCCCTTTAAGAAAACGGCTGCGTACAGAGAGAATAAAAGTAAAATGCACAAACTCTTTTTTATTGAGTGTGTGTGTGTTTATGTGTGCTGTGATGGATGACGGACTGAATGAGCCCTTGATAGAGGAACGAGACAGTAATGACCAAACTCAATTAGCCCGGCTGTGTGTGTCTGCGTGGGGCAAAGCCTCTGGCCCACCACTTACAGCACAGAGAGACTCATAAATCCTGATTATTTTAGCTAACGAGAACTCACTCCCATCCCAATAAATCACAAACAGGTAAGTGCACAAACAAGGACCATCAAACACACCCTGCAGTCAAACTGTACGAGTAGCAATGCGCACTCACACTGAGACACATACATGCATATGTGGTGGCCGAGTTGTTAGCTTAAGTAAGGGGCTTAATAAAGCCTCACATCTGAGAAAACAACCGGTGGCACAGTCTAGACACTGACAGACGGGACACACACACACTCTGCAGACCCCAATTAGCTGACCCCACACACACACTCTTTTGGTCTCTTTCTCTCTCACACACGTCTCCTCTGTCACCTCATCTCCCAAAAATGCCTCCTTATGTGCTAAGAATATCACTTTTCCTTTCTCACCAGGTTTTGGGTTTGAGTTTGGTAAAATGCTGCAGTGTTCCTCTGATTTATAAAATGCTTTAAAGAAAAGATTTATTTTTTTTTTAAATTTTGGGAATACTCTTAGCCTAGTCACTTTTTTGCTATGAGTTAGCAGAGAAAATTGTACCATGTATCTACAGCTGCAGTCAGCAGTGAGTTAGCTTTATTAGCTTACCTGGTTCTACAAAAATATCCATCGAACACAACCAGAAACTTAACAATAACATGTTTGTTCAACTGGTACAAAAATTAACTGAGTAAAGTTGTGTGGGGGGGGGGGGTTTATACACCAGGCTACATGTCTCCTTTGTCACCTCATCTCCAAAACATGCAACCTCATGCATGGAAAATGTCACTTTCTCTGTTCACCGGGTTTTGGGTTAGACTTTCAAACTTCAGGTCAAATTTATTTATATAGCACAAAGTCATAACACAGGTTATCTCGAGGCACTTTCCATATAGAGCAGGTCTAGATTGTACTCTTTTTACCCAATTCTAATATTTTACAGACACCCAATAGATCCCACCAAGCACAAGCACTAGGTGACAGTGGCAAGAAAAAACTTCCTTCCCATCTGACATGATTCAGGCTTAATTGGTATCATTGGTAACACCTGTTTTGACCCTACAATTTCATATCAATATGCAGCTATGAAAAATACCTATTGTGAGCTTAAAAGGTGCTGGTGGGCCAGCAAGAAAGACTACCAACAAGAATGTGTATAAATGCATTTTCTACAATATCAAAAAATTGCTATAAAGAAAGTCTTTATGCAGGATCCCGAGAGTATAATATCACAGATCACTTTTATGTAAGGGATCCCAATGTTTCTGTCGCTGCTTTTAGTGTTGAACTGTCTAACTGTCTGCACTGCGTATGGGAAGATAATATCCGTGAGAATGAAGGCTACTGTATAATATGTCATTCTCACACATACTCTAACTGGCTCATTTCTTATGAATTATAGCCAAAAGGAGCTAGTAGAACCGGCCGTGGGAAGCTAGTCATTTTAGTGGTGGCATTAGTCTGAACCCGAGCTGCTCCCTCTGGTCAACACTTGGCTTCTTTCGCCCAGAGTCTGGTAGCTGTTGTTCCTCCTCCGAAACCTCTTCACAACATGAAATCTAATCTCCCTCTTTAATTTCTCCGACCTGTGGCTATAACTGTGGTTTTGGAGGGAGTCCGGGGCCTATTCCATGAGGTTACTGTCGAACCATAACCGCAACCTCTCCCTCTCTGCCATATTTGCGTCTTCTCAGCGTTGACCACAATGCATCTCTCCTACTGACTGAGCTGTCAGTCATCGGTCTTCCCATCATCTCTCCAAACACAGACACACACGGTGTTGCTGCTGGTGCAGGACAGCCGGTGTGCATTTGGAAATCTGTAGTCAGGATTCTGTAGCAAGACTGGGTCAAGTGGACATTGTTCTGGGGCCAGACAAACACGCTGCTGTACATGATGAGCCATGCAGAAGCGTGCGCGCGCACACACACACACACACACACACTCACCTTGATCTCTCTTTACCCTTCTCCTCACATACACACACTGAGAGACACCGGTGTATAAGCCAAAGCCGGAGGCAGCGTAACAACATCAAAGATTGAGCGAGTTGCGGCGGGAGAAAATTGCTGCTCCACCTCGGTCTGGCAGGATGACATCAGAGGTGTGGGTGGTAGAGGGATGTCAGGGGCCTGGAGGGAAAGGCGTTGGTGGTAGAGGGCAGGACAAGAGGGGGAGGAATCAGGTCGGCCGTGGAGGGTTAGCTCCTATCATTAACAACCCTGACGTCATGGCATAACATGGGGAATGGCCTGAGAGAAGGTTTGGATGTGACCGGGGAAAGTTTGGGAATAAATTTGCATCAACTTATGCGTTTTACCTCAACTTTAGGATTGAGACGTGAGCTGAAGTCTCGGGTGTGACTCAGCAGCAGAAGGGAATGTGATTTTTAATCCACTGGTCTTGGAGTTCAAATATTTTTATACTAGACATGATTTTAGTCTCTTTACTTAAACAATAAAATTAAGTGAATCCAATCTCAGAAAATCTCCATTATAAGCTCCTAAAGTTCATGCCAGTTACTAAAGCTGCAATGACTGATTAACTATTAAATTAATCAGCAACTATTTTCCTAATTTATTATTTTTTATGGTAATATAAAAAAAAGAATCTCAGTTTCTCAAATGTGAGTATTTCCTGGTTTCTGATCTTTTTTTTTACCTCCTAATCATTAAAGAAAGTAATTGTAAGTTGCAGCCCAACATTTCACAGCCTCCTTTAAACACGGCACATCTGCTCTCACGGTGTAACTAAATGAAAACTCTTGCCCCAACATTTGTAATCTGTGTACAGCATCAATTTGTGTGCCAGTTTTATTCACTTGCAAATAGCCCTCTCCCACCAGGACAAATGTAATGTCCAAATACTGCAAGTGTAATTTACCCATCTCACTCTTGTTATTGCATTTTTCCAGTCAATATTCTCCCGATTCTGAGGATTCTGAAAGGGAAAAAAGCAGTGCGAGCACGCTGAGGCACTTTTGAAAACGAGCTGTACAATTGATATCTTGTCAGTGTTGTATTATGTTCCTAATGATGATGACACATGACTTGTCTAGCGGTGGGGGAACAGGCACTCAAGGTTTTTACATTCATATAAATGTATTGACTATGTGCTATTCCCCTGCAGCACTGTTGACAAAGTGGATAACTGATAGTAGCAGATGGGTGAGACTGAGTATGGCTGAGGTTTGTGGACCTAATATGCCATCTAGTGGTAGAAGATTCATGTAAAAGACACCAATTAAAAAATGATCTTTTCACCTTAGCGTTCTGTCCTTTATACATACGCACAACATTTATAAACAAATGTGGACTTGCAGGGTTCTTCAGGTCAAAAGCTTTATACCAAAACAAGCATTATGAACCTTTTTATTAAATTCAGTTTCCTACAAGCAAAAGCAGTAAGTGGAATGTGATTGATTATTTCACAAATTAATATAAATACAGATGTATTGTAGTTGTAAATTAATGTAAGGAGAAAATAAACATTATAACCTGTCATTTTCAAAGTACCGGAATCAATTTTACTACAACAAAGAAAAAGTAGTAGTGTCAAAGTAGAAATAATCCCTACCATTGAACAGACGGCCTACTGCAATTAAGAAACATTAAACCCCTAAAAAATGCAGTGTGACAAATTAGTCATAAGGGAGCAATGTAGGCCAAACTAGGCCAAAGTGTAATTTTCATTGAAAAGATTTATTATACCCCAGGAATTATTAATCCAGCATAGTATATCCATCTTCAATATTCCCTTCTGTTGCAAGCATTTGGGAATGCTGGAATTGTACAATTCCATGGTATTATGGAATGTAGGACTAAAGTGGCTAAGTGCCATACAACTTCCCTTGTATTACTTATCTCTTAGATATGCTTACAAACATATAATATTAAAACAAAGAATGAAATGAAGAATTTTGTAGAAAGGTTAAAAAATTAAAAAGAATATACAATCCTGATTCCAAAAAAAGTTGGGATGCTGTGTAAAACATATACAAACACAGAATGCAATGATTTGCAAATCCCTTTCAAACTATATTCCCTGGAATACAGTATAAAGACAATATATTTAATGTTTAAACTTATAATCTTCATTGTTTTTTGTAAATATAAAATGATTTTGAATTTGATGCCAGCAACATGTTGCAAAAAAAGTTGGGGCAGATGTAACAAAAGACATTCTACACATACGTTTGGACCATTCTACACATAAATGAGTTAATTGGTAGAAGGTGATCACAATTGGGTATGAAAGGGGCATCCTCGAAAGGCTCAGCTGTTCATAGGCTGGGGTGAGTTCACCATTTTGTAAAAAACTGTGTGGTCAAATAGTCCAACAGTTTCAGAACAACATTTCGCAGCACACATTGGGTGGGAATTTCGCGATTTCACTATCTACAATCCATAAGATCATTAAAAGATTCAGAGAATCCGCATAAATCTCTGCCCTGAAGGGGTAAGGCCCTTGACCTTTGACCTCTCAGATGGCACTGCATTAAAGGCCAACATGATGGTATACTGGATACTACATGGGCTCAGAAATACTTTGGAAAACTGCTGTTCAGATGTTTTTTGAAAATCATGAGCGTTGCATCTTCTGAGCTAAATTTACATTTTACACAGTGTCGCAACTATTTTTGGAAAAGGGTTGTTTGATGTACAGTACTGTGTGTTTATGTCTCACTTTGTGCTCAGGAATGTCAAGGACTATGTGTAAAAAAATGTGACATTTTAAGACACTATGAGCAGCATAAAAGTGCACCATATTCAAAAGTGGAAAACAACTAAAAAACAAGTAAAGTACAACCATCTGCCAACTTTGCATCTGTACTCAGTCACCTCCTCTCCATCTGTCCATCTGTCAACCAGGGCGCCTGTAGCAGGCCTCCTGGTAGGAAGTAGCGTTGACAACACTGAACATGTCTCTCCTGACAAAAGACAGGAAGTTTTTCAAAGGGCAGAGGGGCTGACTGGCATGGCGGTCATGGGAGCGACAGAAGGTGGTGTGAAATGTCACATCCTCACCGTTGTACAGAACCCTGATGAACAGTTCCCTGTCTTTCGCCTTCGACTTTTCACCTTTGCCAGCTTTTTTCTTTGGTTGTCCTTGCATCGCTGATGGACTCTTCCAGAGTTCAAAGACTACTCTTGCGGCGAAACGTGGAAAACGGGCCGCATCCAGTCCCAGAGCGCTTAGCAACGGAGCCATGGTGACGTCATGGGCTGAAGACAGGGTGAAGACTTCCTCACCCCCTGCGCGAGGCTGCCGACCAGCTTCATTGTCCCTAGCAACACGCTCCATCTTAGTGGCAGTTCTGTTGAGGTAGGGGTACATGGCCAGGATGGCGTATTTATGGTAAAGCCCCACTCTTCTCCGATCCACCTCATCATCTAGCTGCTGTCGGCGAATCACAGCAAACTGTGCCATTGTCAGACATCCCTTGGTGCCATCTCCCAAGGGAACACATGGGAAAGAAATACTGTGGCAGAGATGGCACAGCAAAGAGTCTATAGGGTTTGCAGCTCTGAGCTGGCGGGTGGGCAGACCCAAAGTCCGCGCCATATCAGCGTAAGTCCTCTCAAGTTCAGTATCGCTCACTCTGAGCCGATACTGCCTCCTCTGCTCCTCCTCCAAGTATCTGTTCCTGGCGGGGCAGTCGCATGCCGAGCCGCAGAACAACGTGCTCCACTGGTGCCGCACAGTCAGTTTTGACCAATCAAAGCCCGGGAGGAAACCGTAAAGGAAGGCCAGTCCGCTCTGGAGAGTGCGGCTCTTACCTGTGGTCTCAACCCACACCTGGCGGGGTGACCAGTCGGAGGGGAGGAGATTGTGACGTTTGTAGGCTTGCTGTAGGTGCTGCCCGTTGCGCAGGTGCTGCACCACACCTGGAAAACAATGAAAACAAGATAAGCATTTGTTTGACAATACAATGGACAGTGCTTATAGGTTAGTGATAAAATGCTTATATGGCTCAAAAGTTTGAAAGAGAATCATTCATACACAAATGCTGTAATTATTCCACTTCCAATACTCATTTTGGGTCTTTTTATACATGACAGGATATGAAAAAAAACAATGGCAATCATGTTTTCTAACTTTACTCCTATGATACTTTGCCTACATTGGCAGGAACAAGAAAGTTATTTTTTCTCAGTGATAAAAGTAGTCTCCTCCTAACCCATGACATACTGCCAAAAACAAACAAAACAAGCTATATAAAAACAGTCAATAAAATGTAATAAATAGCAAGGCTTTCCATGTCATTACATCATATTCCTGTAATAAATAATGTCAATTAGACAATAATCTGCATGAGAAACAAAGAAAAAGAAAAAAATATGGTTATAATAATCATCTGCTTAAGACAAAAGGCTTTACTGCATGAATAAGACATTAACTTCTTGATTTATATGATAACACCGATTAATTTATGGTGAAGGAAATCAATAACCCTAACCCTAACCCTTCAGTTAAGATGAGAACTGTCTGGTCTTGGTGGGGAATCCTACCTGTCTGTGTGAGTTCTCCCATCTCACAGGCACTGTGGTTTGGCAGACGGGGAACAGAGCTCAGTGGTGACTCCCAGTGGCCGCGTCCTCCCAGGCCCATGTGACTGATGAAGGAGTTCAGCAGGGGGTGGGAGGGCTTCCTGAGGGCGGTAAATGATAAGAGATGTAGAGAGGGTCATCAAGTGCACATTATTTTCAGATAAGTGCACAGCTTCATCAGTATTCTAAAACGATAGTGAGAGTGGAAGGAGGTTCATTTCTGTTGTTTGGAAAACTTTAAACAATAGTGATGGATTAGTGACCGACAAATGGGTTGATAGATTAATCTCGACGATTATCTGGCATTTTGACCATATCAGCATGAGCTGACGCCTCCATGCACAAGGCCAACAAACAAAAATGATCAGCAAACACATCTGCAGGCAGCTTCGTCAGTGTGGCTGCTGTGGCACGCTGTTATCACTCCCCCTTGTGACTTTTGGGGAGGTGGTGAAGCTGTTATTTTTGAGCCCTGTAGTATAACTCATGCATCAAGAATTTTCCAAAATTTCCTCAGTCACATTCTTCTCCCATCATAAATAAAAGTAAATCAAAACTACACTGTTACGGGCTAACATTAAATATATACATTATGTTATAATGATTAGTGTCATGTAGTTGAATGACATCCTTTCAGACAAACTGTACCCCAATCTCTCTTTAATAACAGCCACGGTTTGAAATCTACAGCATAACCCAATATATTTTTCTATTTCATTAATTTAAAAAAACAAAACAAAAAAAAAACACCTACAACATATGTTACTGGCCAAGTCAACAATGTATATTAGATTGTAATGTGGAATAATGGAATTATTAGCCACCCTGCTCTCTAAATATCAACACTGGCCATTGAAATACATTGAACAACCACACAAGTTTTCACTTGAACAATAGTTTTATTTTAACTATTGGTAAGAAGCTAAGTTATGAATAATGAACTTCAACCCATATCATTATGCAAAACAATTCTCAGTACATTGGCAAACATCCATGCATTTCAAACTTTTTTAATTTTTTGTAATGTTTCAAAAAAGCACAGATAATTATAATCACTTTTATTTATATAGCACCTTTAAAGACTGGGTTTACAAAGTGCTTTGACTGATAAAGCAAAAGAGCAGGATACTCAGGAGGCAAAATAACAACTGAAGGACAAACAGGGGCAAGAAAAAATTAAGCTAAAGTTGAAGTAAAACTAAGATACAAGCAAAAGACACTAAAACAGTAAAAAAAACACAAAACAGTAAAAGAGACAAGAATAGTAAAACAAGAAAAACATACATGAAAATAGAGGAAGGAGATTGCAGACATTACATGATGTTGTCTCGTCAATATAAATAAATAAAAAGAATTAAATAGGATGACATCATGTAATGACAATGTAACTAAGTACAAATAAAATAATAAAATTAAATATATTTAAAAAAGATGACGACATCACATAAACACAAGTCTATAAAAATGGGTTTTAAGAAGTAATGTAAAAGATGTTACTGATTGTGCAAACTTTATCTCCTCAGGCTGGTCATTAATAATATGCATAGTTTCACACACTGTCAATAGAGAGCTTCCTCTTAAAACCACAGCTACAAATATTGACCTCTGAGAAGCAGTTACAACAACAGTTTTATTGTCCCTGTGGGGTTAAAGCCAGCGGGACTAACGTCATGGAAACAAACAAATATTCTGAGAAACATGCTGGATAAACTTCTTTGTTTCAAATCACATGATACTCATTTTCAGTGAATCATAGCTGTTCTCCACTGAGCCAGTTTTAATAACATAATTCAAAATATTTCAACAAACCACCCACAATCCTCTTCTCATGGTGAGAGAGAGGTTTTTTTTCCCACAGAAGACACTCTGACATGAATCTGACAAAAATTTAAAGTGATTAATTCTTAGGTCTGACCTTTCAGGCCAGGCTCTGTCCATGTTTTTTAAATTTATTTTTTTTATTTATTTATTTTTTTTATAGTAGATCGGGCTCAGGTGGGATATGAGGTCATTTCACTTCTGTCTTTTTATTGTGTCCATATATGTGTAGAGCACACATATGCCTCTATATGAAATACTGTTACTGATTATATTATAAATGCTATACATTGGATTTAATTTACATGCTTTACCCACATTTTATTCTGGTGTATTGTCATATGTGATGCACAATGACCATGTAGAGCATCAGGGAAAAGTTGGATCGTGGGGTTCCTGATGCTTTGAGCAAAGCTGCATTTTGGGAAGTGTTTTAATTTGATTACCACTACAAACAATGAGCCAAGAAAAAAGAAAGGGAGCTGTAAATATTTATTTACTTAGTTGCTGTTAGATCACGTCACTTTTCTTGAATTAGAGGGAGTGTGCATCAGACATAGCTTAGAGTGATATTAGTGTCAGTCTATGTCTGGGTCCGGGCTGAAAAAGTGACTTTGTCTGGCTGGGGCTAAAGCTTGAACACCTGGGGCTAGGACCGGGCTAGGGCTGGATCAATCAATCAATCAACAAATTATCACATGAAAAAAAAATACCAGTCATTTTACTGTCAATATACAAAAACCTAATAATGTTTCAAAGGATATTTACAGGTCAGTATGCAACAGCATGTGTGGGGCACTTCCTACATCCACCACCAGGTGTCTCTCTAATACAACACACTGCTGGATTACGGCACTGTTCAAAGTGTGTGGGAGGGAATATGGGATATGGTGATATAAAAAGATGAAAAGAATTTGTTGCCTCTGGACACACATGTATATATACAGATATGGGAGCACAAACACATCCACACACACACAGGGATGAGGGCAGCAAGAGGAGCAGTCCGTGATCTAATAGATTAGAGATGACTGAAGATTACAGTTTAATATAACAAATCTCTGGGAGCTGCAGCTCAGCTTGCTCAGATTAAAGGAGCACGCACACACGCACACACACACACACACACACACACACACACACACACACACACACACACACACACACCGTTTCCATGGTGATCATGGACTGGTTCAGAAACACAGCATAAAAAACGACCTTCTGTCATTACTCTTAAATCACTCTTGTGACTGTAGTGACTGACAGAGAGCAGTAAACTTAATCTGGCATCTACAACCATCAACTATAAAAGACAAGGCCACAAAGACGTAATTTCCCTTTTTTGTCAAAATAAAAGCTTCAAAGCACCACTCAGATGAAAACCCTTGCCTATGTTTTCTATTTTTAAAAGGACAGTTTCCTTTTGTTGTCACGTTGTGTCAGCAGTTGCTGTCACCATCTATCCACTCTCCTCCCTCCGCATTATCATACTTAAATATTCACTTACACAGTAATATATGCAGCACAAGGCTCATGAACACATGGGAGTGGTAAAACGAGTGCAGTATTGTGCCCACAGTGCTCAATTCTGCTTTGTCATCAGCAGATCATTTTACTGAGGGGAGTTTGGGACAATCTAGATTTAATTGGCTACACTGGGAGACTGGATGTCAACGAATGGGGACACAAGTGCAGACAAAGAACCAGCCTGGCTGTCTATTAGGTTGATTGTTGCTAACCAAAGATTACAGAGTCCAATTACATTAAGCAGGGATTATTATCACTGGATAGGACAGGGAAAGAGATTAGCAAAGGGGGAGGAAGGGATGGAGAAATGAGAAAAAAGTGGTAGTAGAATAAATGAGGGGGAGGAATAAACAGAAAAGGAAACGAGATGATGTGTTCTAAACGGGGAAAGTGTGAGAAAGAAAGAAAAGTAAATGGAATGACTGCTGCAGAAAGACAAAAGCCTTGACAAAGGCTGTAGTGGTGGAAGATGAAAAAGGAAAGAGAGATGAGATGTTCCCTGCTGAAGAGAGCTCAGTTAACCACAGACGGAGACAGTGGGTCGGCAAGCTGGTGCCAGCACACACAGGCACAAACACACACACACACACGCACACAACCGAGCTCTCTGTAAGCATTCAGCCCTGGGCATATGCTAGTTCAGATCCCTGTAATTACACCCTGGCCTCAATACAAACAGAACCATCTACAATTATTACGGGGACAGAGAAATATGAAACAAGCTTTTATTTTCAATCTCCATGTAAAAACAGCACATTCAAACCACAAATAATCCAAACACACTTTGCAGTTGAACTCATTCAGCCTCACACCGCTGAACATACAGCAAACGAGCAAACTCAAGCAGATGGAGCACAAAATGGTCCAGATACATGTTGCAGCAGCTCTGCTTGTGATTTCACAGCCTGCAAATGACTAAATCAAGTGTGTATTTTTTTTTTATTCATAATTAACATAAATGTCATAAGTCAGCCTTGTTTCTGCACAGTTTGCTTGCACATAACTCCAAACAACTCCCTGTTCTGCTTCCAAAGCATGTCCTTTTTGAGGATATCCCCATGAAAAGTACTGTGGATCACAAGATGTGCTGCTGCTTCTCAACTTTGTAAATTAGTCCTTTGTCATTCATGATGACTAGGTGTGGGAGAAAAAAAAATCGATTCTCTCTTTTTTATGAATCAACAAAATCGTTAGAATTCAACATCTGGGACCAAGAGGGTTTGTACCAAATTTTACAGCAATCCATTAGGGCTGTACAATTTGGTAAAAAAAGTCATATTGCAATTATTTTGACAGAGATTGGGATTGAGATTGCAATATGCAATATGATTACTGGAAATAATCAGTTTTGCATTTAAACTTTCATGTTCACTGAAAAAAGAAAACTATTAAAATCATGATGATGTGATATTTATTGATATTAACAAACATGTTTTCTTTCATCTGGACAGCAAGATTTTTAGGCCAGGTCATCTATGCAGTACTACAGTATCTCGTTATAAAAAAAAAAAAAAAGCTGTGATTCTGGTTCTGCGATTTGGATACTGCACTTAGCCATACTGCAGTTTTATTACAAGTGAGATTAACTGTGTAGCCCTGCAGTCCATCCACAATGACACTGCTGTCCCTAGAGGTACGATGTAATAAATTGACAAATAATGCAAATACCACCTAATCCTTCCCTAAAGTAATGGGGCTTAAAGCAGGGGAATAGGTCTTGCTCTCTTGTAATGAAATTATATATCTCATCATGTCCTTGTATGTTTGATTTAGCCTCAGATATGGTTGGTTTCATAAAGGCAAACCAACCCTAAATCTAAAATTTATGTTTTACTCTTTTACTGCACTGTTCTGTTTCACACACTGACAATTTGATATATTCACATCAGGGAGCGGAGTACTACAGCAGCTCACTGAGCAAGGGGAGCAAGCACTTGCTCATGGGCACCTCAGTGCTTTTTTTGTAGATGGAGGCAAGAGTCAATTCAATTCCTGTCAATTATTGAATGGAACCCAACCTCTGTCATAAGAGGCTTTTGTGCTGGATGGCCTACTTTCAGCTTGAGTTCAAAGATCAAGGGCACTGAAAACATCTAACAATTAGATGTACATAGCAGATGAGCTCCATCCTGCCAATCTGAAATGCAACTGTGTGTACACTGTGCCAGCTCTAAAGGATTACACCATGCCCACTCCATCCAGATGTGCAAAGCTGATGTGGCTGTAGTGAAAGCTTTGTGCAAAATTAAGTCATTGGCTAAATCTGTACTCAGGTACACAGCCCAAAAGAGGGGACTGGTCACAGGGAATTTATTGACCATAAGGTCTGAGTCATCCAGGAGGATGTGTGTGCACACATCAAAACCACTGACCAAAATAAATGTTCTGGATCAGAAAATAGTGGTTTGTTATTATGCTATGTGAGTACCCACATGAAGAGTTTCCATAAATTAAAGTTAATGTATTCACACAGAAACTGGGTGTGAAAGTGCTGTTTTCAGACTTCTTCTGAAGCTGAAATACAGAGGCAGGCTTCCTTTTAATAACTTCCTATCAGAAGTCTCATCTAGCCCTCTTGAAAGAGCAGCAGAGCCAATGTGAGCAGAGAGCTAACAGTAACTGAAAAACAGAGAAAAGATATGGAGAATAGAACATAATGAATTAAAGAAGATAACATTTAAATTTGTGTGTGTGTGTGTGTGGGTGTGTGTGTGTTTGTATTTTCCACCCACAATTCTGTGGGGAATTTCTGCAGCCGCAATACTTCAGCTTTACCGAAGCTGCTCAGTGAGCATGTAGCTCAAATCAAGCAAGATAAGACTGTCAACAACTGCGCCTCAACAGACCACACACACATGTAAATGTGTTTGTCTTTATGTGTGTATCCATTTGCACCAAAGCGCAGCAGAACAGATGTAGCAAACCAAATCCACCCGCTACCGCTGACGCATGCAATAACACTGGAAAAACAGGGGAATTGTGAACAGATATCTTCGACTGTATTCTTGGATTTAATGCCTGTAAAGACATTTACAGTTTCTTGCCCCTCAAACACCACAGAAAAAAATATTTTAGAACTACTTCCTATTTAGCTCAGCCTAACTAATTTTCTGACAGCTGTTATCCAGCCGGCAGTTTTTGTAGGAGGATATCAGCAGCTGTTGCAGTAATTGGTCTCTCCCACTTTCCAGCAGGTCCTCTTGTTAGGCATTAGGCAGAGATAGCTGTGGCTCTGCTTGAGAAGCCAGCTTATATCCCAGTGGCATTTTGTGGCCTTTACTCTGATCTAGATTAAATGAAAGCCTATATCTTCAGACTCTGGAAACCAATGACAAGTAAGGGTGCCCTGATTTTGTTTTGGGTTTTTTTTGCCTTTGCCTGTAAGCCATGTCAGACAATACTGAACATTTTTTTGTTTTGTTATTACAGCTGCTATGGCAGCATTATGAGACAAATCAGACCAGATATAGGGATGGGTATTGTTTAAAAAAATGACAATACCAATACCAATACCTGTACACTGAAAGCTCTACTGATACCAATGGAGTATTTTATTCAAGACCTTTTTAGAAGAAAAATGTTTGCGGTGATTGACTGCAAGCAAAATTATACAAATCATTTTTTTTCTACCAAAAAGGTACCGTTTGATTGAAGAAGTTTTGATACTATTTACCACCATAATAATAAACATAATAAACACCTTGTTCACTTGGAGGACACACAAGGCAATCCAAAGTAATTATAAGCATGCAAATCCTGTTGCTGATGAACTGCTCCTGTGGTTTAGTTAGCATGTGACAATGATATCTTCACTTTGAAACTGAGCTGGGAACAGGTTTTATGTGTCATCGATTGTCTTCACGATCTGCGTCGAGAAAACCTTAATCTCAATCTCCAGACCGCTTATTTTCACTGACTATTCGGCAACTGATCTGGGTATAATTAAGTGTAAGAATGCTCTTGATGAAGTATTTTGTTTTCTGTCAGAATAATATGTGGGTATCTGGCTGGATCAAAAAGTCATGTTTACATTTCACACTGGCACACTGTTTAGCAGGTTACAGCACAAAAATGGATACTGAGCTAATGTTGAAGTGAATAGTTAAGGCTGTCTTCATGTCTGTCCTTATGGTGACCTCATGTATTAGACACGCATCTGCCTCCACTCTCAAATCCCTTCATTCAGTTGATTACTCGACCCTAAGATTCATTACCAGTAAGAGTTATTCCACTCATCACTGCATCCTGTATGTACTCATCTTGTATGAAAAGGTTGGGTGGACATCTTCAACAGTTAAACATGACAGACACTGGTTTATATTCATTTATAAATCCCTAATTGGAAACTTACCATCCTATATCTCCTCCTTATTAATCTGGTCCAATAGTCACTATTCAACTCACTAAAGCAAATGACCAACGCTCTTAGTCCCACATGCAAACACTGAATTTGGGAAAACAGTTTTTTAGTTTCTGTGGGGTTTTTTGCCTTGTTTTGCTGCTGTATTTATTTAGTTCTAACTGTACTCCTGGCATCATGTAAAATGAGGGCACCACTTCAGTGATGTCTTGAGATTAATAAGGCTTGAATGAATGAAAAACAACCCAGTTCGGGCTTCACATGGCTAAGAAATCAGGCACAAAAAGATTCCTTTCAGTATGTTCACCCTCTACAGACACTACAGGGATGTACATGACATCATTCTAGAGTAATGTACTAGAGAATCTTATGAGGTCAAAATGCCACATATTGTGCTTCTATTATATATTGTGTAGTAAATGAGTGTATACCTGCTCGTGGACAAGGTGCAGTCGATTGCTGGCCGTTTGGTCTTGGGGATGGAGTAGAGTGGGTAGCGGTCGCCATGGCGAATCATAACCTGGACAGACAGCAGCTTGTAGTCAGCAGGACTGTGGCCTGTCAGAGGAGACACCCATCAGCATCCACAATTGTCCTATGTAACAAGCAGTGTAACTAACTGCTATTTTGGTATAAGTGACAGTTTTACCATTACTTATTTTCAATCATTATCAATTATCAATATCTATATCAACTTTCTAAATATTAAGACCATTGTTAAATTATTCAGACTATAGTTGGATTATTCAAGAAGTGTTCACTGGTTTTGAGAGGAAGACAACAAAGGATGCAACTACAGCCTTTAGAAATGTAATGGGTCTTACATGGAAAGGTAAAAATCAAAGCTGCTGATTAATATTTTCATCATCATTGGATAAAATTATTATTTGTAATGTAAAAGATGTTGCTGTTGGTGATGAGCCCACAGAAAATTATCACTCAACTTCAAGTTGAGTTTTCCTCAGCTCTACAGAGCTTTTCAGTGTCCTTAAACTCAATGTTTTTATGTCATTTTGCAGCCAGCAGATACTTTCAGTGCTGAAGCTCTGATAGAATGTACTTTGGGCTCTGAGTGTGTGTGTGTGTGTGTGTGTGTGTGTGTGTGTGTGTGTGTGTGTGTGTGTGTGTGTGTGTGTGTGTGTGTGTGTGTGTGTGTGTGTGTGTGAATAAGGAAGGAGAGACTGGGACACTTTGAAAATGACTGCAGAGAAAATAACAGCACCTGAAAAAAAAATCTCAAAGACATTATGGATTTTCTTCTATGGAGACAAAACTGCCATCCCAAGATAAACTGAATAAAATTCAATTAGCAGTGACTGGTATAACTTGTCTTATGCAGTGGAGGATATTTGTATGATTGCCTTGAGCCTTGCTGAGTTTTCAGGATGAGGACAAAAAAAAAAGAACAAGGCCCCATGCTGCTGTGCTGTAGAGAGCACTGCAGCATTATGGATGATGCAATCTAGTGGAAATGACTTTCGCACAATTAACACATCCCCCGAGTCCTCACACACTAAATTTGACATCAGTACTATATTAAGTATTTATACGCTGTCCATCAAATCGGGTGATTCTAGCAGTTTATCTAAATTTGTTTTTAATGCTCTGAAACAGTGATGCTGTGACACTTGCTGCTGCTTAATTGGACATCAGCAACCATCACTGGTCTCATATGAATTCAACTTTAAGTCATTCAGAAACACAAATCATAAATGTAACCAAGCTAAAAATCATATTTTACATCCACAGGCTTGCAGTATTTAGTTATTTGTCAGTGTGCATGTCTCACCCTCCCAGGCCTGTTCGGTACGGTTGGGAGTGTTGCAGTAGCCATAAGCCTCAGATATGGGATTGGGCTCCTCGGTGTGAGGGACCGGGAACACTCTCTTTCTGCTTTTCCCCAAAGCCACCCCAACACCTCCATCTGCAGCCTGGAAGGGACGCTCCTCCACTATGGGAGTGGTGGGGATCAGGTTCACTGTAGAAGAAGAAAATGAAAGGAAGGGTAGGGAGGTTTAAAATGAGTGAAAAGCTGAAAGAGTAAAGGCGAAATGAAGTAGTGAATAGAACAAATGAAAACAAGACTAAGGGCCACTGCATGTGTCCAATGCCAGGCTCCACAAATACACGTGTACCTACAATTAGGGGTGGGGGAAATTTCCGATTCTTAGATGCATCGCGATTCGGACGTGGACGAATCTGAATCGATTCACAAACGTCCAAATTTCGATTATTTAAATCTGTTAATTAAAGTGATACAGAAGCTTCTAAATAATGTGGAACTAAGAAGCGCGGTACGCGTCATCGCCGGGACACTTTGGGACGCGCACCTGGAGCGACACGCGCACAGCGGAAAACAAACATGGCCGACCGGCAGCCACCTCGCCATGAGGTCCGAACAGCTCCTTCTAATTTAAAAGCAGCCGTGTGGAAACACTTCGGCTTCTACAACGTCGACGGCGGAAGCGAACTGGACAAGAGCCACGTTATATGTAAGTTGTGTCGAGCTTAAATAAAATACTTTGGCAACACAACAAACATGAGAAGCCGTAACTCGATTCCACCCGACGGAGGAGTCGGGGAGACGGCAGGCTGCTGTTGCTGCGGCTACTAGTGGCTACTGTTGGTACTTTCCAGTTTGCACATATTTCCAATAGTTTAATAAAATATAATCGAAATGAATTCTTATTACAAATGCGCTGTTTTTAAGAATTGCAAGTGACGAATGCTTATTCAGTGAGACAAAAAGAAATGTGTTGTTGTGAAAAAGTGCATCAATATACATAAAGATGCATCAATAATTGTTTTATAATCGAATCGTAGCCCCTGAATCGTAATCGTAATCGAATCGGCAGGTGCCCAAAGATTCCCACCCCTACCTACAATCCTCTGCAATTATGGTTTCAAAATTTGAAAAATAGAGGTTGATGATTGGCTTGCTGGTCTGACCTCATTGCTATTCTACCTTCCTGTGTGCCCACTGCAGATTTGTTCCCAGCACCAACTTCAGAGCAAAGGCAGCTCCTGGACACGAGCGCGAGTTACACCTATATTTACACAAGAGGAGTTGTGCCCAGTGTGTATCACCTGAATCAGAGCTGGCATACTTCACTTAAAACCACAAATGTCAATCTCATGGTGACACTAAATGAATAGCCAGGGGATCACCGGGGGAACCGTGAACAAAAGTTAACAGTGTTAACCCATCCGGTAGATCTTGATAGATTTTGCTGAATAAGTGAAAACTTTGGATCATCAACATCATTTGCATTCATCTTCTGGAAACCATGGGTATCAATGGCAATACAAACTTGTTGAGATTACAGCTACCCCTTACTCAAGATTTTAGAGTAAGGGGAAGGTGGTCTTAGTTGACCAGTAACTGTTAACTAAACTGACTAAATCTTTTCTCACAGACTAATGGTTTTGTTGACTATTACAGGCAGCCCTAGTTGAGATATTTCACTAAAAGACACCAACTTAATGATGGCACTACAGGAAAAGTAAGAGGATTCATCATTTGGGAATCACAAATAAATGTCTGTAAAAAATCCTTGACAATTATCTGATATCCACTGAGATATTTCAGTCCAAACCAGGTAAGGCAAATTATCTAAAACCTGCTAAATGTGCAGAGCAGTTTAAAATTACAGACAGATTTATTAAAGATTTTACGGGCATTCATTCAAAAACAGGAGCACAAAGAGTAATGGACCAGTGACAGAGTGCCTAAAATTAAGGAAACCAATTCAACTGTAGTTCATCTCCATGTCAACTGCTCTGTGCCCCAAAACCCCTCACTGCTACCAGTGTGTTGCCTGGACACAAGTGACCTGTGACCCCTAGGAGAAATGGTCCAATGAGAGCAGAGATCGTGTGGGAACTGGAAGACCCATTCACAAAGATCCAAGTCTGAAGAAAAAGAAGCTGAACCCATACAGCCCTTTGGCAGGACAGATATCCAAATTCTGTTTATGTCTCTCTGTCTCTCTCTCTCTCTCTCTCACACACACACACTCACACACACACACACACACATCCAAGCTGGCAAGTCAACTCTGCAAATATTACATCCTGCTGCAAAGAAAGAAGAGAGGCCCTGCCTGCCCAATCATAAAGCACAAAGAGCTAATGGTTTCTCATTGCTATATCAACCCCTAAGACTTAAATTATCTACATGAGTGTAAGTGTATACGTAGTGTGCACTACAGTATGCTAGAATTACACCTACACACTGTCTTTCTCTGGCATTACACAGTTTTCCACTTCCTCTTCTCTCCAGATGAGCTCATTAAGTTTACAGTGTTGCAGACAGGGTGTTTTTGCAAATGTTCACTTTTTAAATAATAGTATGAGCCATTTATCAAGTAAAAACGCTAAATCTTTACTAGTTAGGGCTTCTAAAAAGTGAGGTATTGCTGCTTTTCTCTGTCACATTATAACTACAATTTTGATGGGCTTTGGGCATTTGGTCTGACAAAACAGCAATCTGAAGTATGATGGGCATTTTTCACTACTTCCTGGTGTTTAATAGACTAAACTATTGATAGTAAAAATCAATCAGCAGATTAAAAGATTGTTCAATAAACAACCACTTTTCGAGTTAAAATGAAAACTTTTGATGGGCCCAGCTTTTCCAGTGAGAAGATTTGCTGCTTTTCTTTGGTTGGACAAAACAAGCAATTTCAGGCTAATGACCTTTTTTCACTTTCTTAGCATTTTCTGAACTCTCATAAACCAAACAATGAAACAATTATTTGAGAAAATAATAATCTCGATGCTGAAACTAGATTTGAATATGCTACTCTAAAACTGAAATTATAATCAGCAAAGAAGAAACATCAAAAATACTTTAATAACAAAAGGACTTTAATAACACAGTCATTCTTTTCAATGGTGAGAAATTATTGTAACACTTCATCTGAACAGCTGATGCACAGCTGTTGAATATGGCTTCGCAATGGTTTCTTTTTCTTGCTTTCTTGAATGAGCACTGAACTCAGTCATGAATATTCATATAAACCAAAGACTACTTCAAGTGATTCATAATCAACACTGAAAAAACTTATAAACTGGGCACAAAAGCCTAGTCTCAAGTCAGAAGAAACACATAATCAAAGTCCAACATAACCAAGTTTTCTTGGACTGCACTGGGAACTACACCTAGAGCAGCACAGCAAGATATTTTTAAGTAAAGTAAGAGGTTAAAATCAATGCAGAGATCTTCTCAATTTATAGATGGTTACCAGTAAAGTTTACACTAAAAGAGTTTAGATTTTCTAAATAAAGATTTCTGTATAAACTCACCGCTGAGGAGGAAGAGGAGAAGGTGTACGGTCACAGTGGAGACCATTTTGACGACTGTTCTGTAGCTTGAGGTCCAGCCACACACACTGTAGCTCATTCATTACCACAACCTGTCCCCCTCTATGCTGTGTGCCCCATACTTTGCCACCCCCCCAGTCCCAGCTACCCATCCACACACACACACGCCTGCCCGGACTAACCAAACTTTTAGAGGCCAGCTCATTCACAGTAACCTACACAATGGGGCTTTTGTAACTTGCTGCCCAACACTACCAAGTGCATACACAGCAATAGTACACAGAGCACACTGTAGCACACAAACACACTCACATGCACCCACACTAAATGTGTTTCCAACTTTCCATCCACCTACATTAGATTTTACACACACAAAAGGAGACTGTCTGAGAGGGCTTTCAACAATGCTGACAACTCAGTTTAACACTGATAAATACTGTCCCATTTCTCTTGAATTTGATTGATATTACACCAATTAGACACACACACACATGCACAAACAGATGCCAACATCCTCACTCACAAACACAGAGCTAAACCTAGTCCACCCTGTTAAATCTTCCACCTCCGTGTGTTGGTGAAACCGTCATTATGCACAAACAGACGCAGCTTGACTTCCACCTGAAGGCATAATAAGCAAAGAGGGTGTTCTGCCTCAAAAATGCACACAAACAAAATTATGTCCGCTATCGCACCACAGTGATTAGGTGGTGAACAGGCACTCACACAATGTGGTTTGGCCTGAAATTAAGAAGGTGTGGCTCCACTTGCCAGACTCCAAAGTGTACTGTGCTGCAGTAACCAAAAGACCAGTGGAAAAAGAGCGACAAATATTGACACAGACTAAGTACTGTGTGGATTGATGGACGTGGCAGCCTGCAGCTGTCCGTCATGATAGACCTCATAATTCACAAACAACAGATCTGAAAGACACACTGGTCTTTCTGTTGCATGCTTGTGAAAAGAATCACATTTGGTGATTACTGATCACTCTTGCTCGCAAAGAACTAATGAAAAACAAAACTATTTACAACTGGAGGCAGCAGAGCTATGTGGCTTTATAAACAATCTGCAGTGATACAAACCGTAACTAAGCGCAGATTAACATTCTGCTCGGTAAATTTAATTAAGCACTAATGCTTGGCAATACAGCGAGGCAATGTACTGATAAGACCCCTGATTGCCACCATGCTGATCTGAATCCTTTAATATGGAGCATCTTCCCATATTGAGCGCAATTTGATATAAAATTTTAGTCTATATTTATTTGGCTCAGTGATTAGCGCTGTCACTTCTTAGCCAAGACCCAGCCCTCCTATGTGAGTGGGTTTCCATAACCACTTGAGAAAATGTTAAGTAAGTGAACTGGAAACATTAAATTGCCTGTAGATGTAAATGTAAGTGTTACATCCCTTTCAAACAAATAGTCTAGTTTAGTTGTCCCAGACAGGAAACAGGAAACAATAGTCTACAGCCATGGTAGCAGCTCAGTGATGCTCTACTTGACATACATACTCACTTCAGCATACCAACACGCTTACAATGACGATGCTAACATGCTGATGTTTAATAGATATAATGTTTATCATGTTCACCATTAACATGTTAGCATGGTTCTGTTAATTAGCACTAAACATGGAGAACAACTGAGGCTGATGAGTGTATCATTTGTTTTGCAAGTACTGCATCCCCCTCTAATGGACCACCATAAGACATTAAGTAAGGTTCCACAGTGTGCACTGAAAGGAGAGGAACTTGGCTTCTCTATTTAGGTTAGTGGTGTTTGAGTTTGTTGCCAGGACCGGTCAGTGGCATGACTTGTCTGGATTACGTTAACCCTCCATATTTGTTTGTGTTGCCTTCATGCAAATTTCCTTCCTGCATCCATGCTGTGCAGAAGAATACAAAGCACTGTCTAAGTTATGAAAAATTTTGCCATGTAGACTGGGATTTACAACAAAATAAATGGAAGAGACAATATATATTGTGTAAGTAACAATACAAAATCTGTCAGTATCATAAAATCTTCACACAGTTCAGACCTGTAACAGAGACTCTGTGGCTTCTTAACACTACAACCACCAAGACAGTCTGACAGACTGTTTGTGTTTTTATAATCCAAATAACTGTTTTTTGAAAGAACTGCAAGCTTTGTATGCCACGACTTTTGCTAATGGGTCTCATATGTTTTCTGAAGCCTATCCGGTACTAAAATAAGACACAAGATTTCTGAGCATTTATTACCTCCGATGATGCCTGCAATGAAATACAGGGTTGTTTTCCCGCAGCCATGATTTATTGTCATTAGTTATTGTTTATATTTATATATTCCATAATCACGGGATAAAGCTGAACAGAGAGAGAAAGAGTGAAGGGTACAGAGAGAGTGATCAAGACACAGACAGCCCGACAGACAGACAGAAAGAGAGATAGAAATTGACAAAGGAAACGACAATGAAGAGAGGATCATCAAAAAGACATTCTTTGGAAGACCTGTATGTGTGAAGTGCACCATAAAGGTTGAGAGTTTCTGCCTGAGGTGTATGCCTTTGGCGCCATGGCGGTCTCTCAAGGCGCTGATGCCGTGGTGCTTTCAAAGGTGCTGATCCTGCCTCTGTTCATTTGTGTGTTTGTTCATACTAGTGGCACTGTTTTACTGTTACTTTTGTTTTACTGTTACTTTTGTTTTACTGTTCTGCTGTTATTTTCTGCAGCTCTGAAGTTATTACTAGTTCGTAGTTTGATGGTGCTCATCTTGGGGGCTGGGGATTAATACTTTCCCAAAAATGACATTTTCTATCTTGGGAACAGAGGTGCATTATCCGCTGTGCAGCTTGACCTTCACTGCAGCTGTGATGATGACATGCCAAGTTCAGCCTGTGATCTGTCACTGTCTGAGTGAACACAATTCATTTAACACAAGTCATTTGATGTTTTCAACATCATGATACTGAGCTGAAATAGATTCCACATTTCATTCGCATTCAGAGGCTGCTGAGCACAGAAGACAGCCCACACTGCATGCACTGCAATGTTCAACAACGTAGGTTTAATAAAATTAATAATCATTCAAAGTTAAAAAGCAAAACTCTAAAAAAAAAAAAAAAAAAAAAAAGAAAAGCTTTCACTCACTTGGTGTGAGGCTTTGGTTGGATTCTTTGGGAGATTTTGGCATCTTTCTTCAGTGAGAAATGCATTTTGCACAGCCAACTACTGAAGGTAAATCCATATGCTGCAGTATTTCACCCAGATGTGTTATGAATAAAGTATAAATCCAGTATTCTTGAAGCTTTGAGCTTCCCCTGGAATTTAATCTGGGATTCTAAATGTGTCAGCAAATCTCAGTCCAGCGGATTTCATTCCTCCAGCACAGTGCACAATTTACAACTTCATTGTTTAATATTTTGAAGTATTTCCACACAATGCTGATGTCAGACATTATGTGGTACGTCAAGTTCAAATAATAGGGCAAAAAGGTACTGTATTAAGTGCATTAATGATCAGAGGTGTTTTAATTCATGGTACTTTGTTTTCATGAACTAATTAAATAAACTGCTCGGTGTGCTTGGCCAGTAACAAAGAGCAACAAAACACATGCCATCCTGCATGAATATTAAATGTTAAGAATAATATAGCACATGCTATGATATGATGATGATATTGAAGGCTAAAAGTTTTATATTACTCATTTCTGTAGAGTGTATCTTAGCAAATTGTCCATTCAATAGGAGACGTGAAGCAGCGGTAAAAATAAAAGAAAAAAACAATGTGCACGATAAAAATAAATAAAGAAAGAAAGAAAGAAAAAGCCAACTAATAAATTGAAATTGAAAGGTTTGCCAGTCCTGCTCTAGGCTGTGAAATTGTTTTATGTATCATAATTTTTTGGTATTTTCATTTAAAAAATGCATTTTCGGTGTGCTTCTGAGCACAATCAATTACATATGACGGTCTGGCAGACTGTTGCGGCACTCGGAGGGGGTGCTAGAATGCTGGCAGTCCTACTGTTAATGAAGCAGGATTCAGTACATTTGCTATCAGTCAGGCTCAGGATATTTCCCAAACCCACAATGTCCTCATTGTCTCTGGTCAGGTCGGCAGGTGTCACTGATTGTTACCACGGAAACGTGGTTCTTAGCTCAGAGAGGGGGGGTAGGGTGTCTAGCATTTTAGGCTTAAAATAAGTCAGTCATTATTTTTGTGAAATCTGCTCGACTTGCATTAGACTAATCTCAGAGCAAAATGAAGACTGGCCTTTTGTTCAGAAACGTTTTCAGATTTCAGCTGAACTCCAGTCTCTTCTCTGAAAGCACAGGCTCTGCAGCAGACGGCACAGACAGGGACAATCGGTCTGATTCAACAATGAGTGTTAACACTGAAGAAAGTAAGAATGTGTGGAATGCAGAGAAAGGAATTTGCAAGGTGCTTGGAGCTCTGCCTATTTAACACTTATTTTAATAACACTTGTTGATGGATTATTGTTTTGGAAAAGATTTTTCAAAAAAGAAATTTCATCACTTTCAAACAGCCTGAAAAGCATTTTGTTTGAAGTATATTTGGGGTCTTTTGTGTAAACTTTTGTTGCTCTTCTCTCTCAAACATGCCACATCTCATTTACTTCATTCTAGCTCTATTTTTATCACTGTACTTAAACCTCTCTCATCCTCACAGACAACCGACCTATTTCTCCTTTTATATCCTCCCATGACATCCCCGTCTCTCTGTGAATCTACCATCACTCCTGGAGCACTTATTTCCTATAAAGCTCTGCTCCACCTTTTCCTTCACTACTGCTAACGTCTCAAGATAGTTCCCTTTCTCTTTTTCAGTCCCTTTGATTCCCTCTCCTGCAGTTGTCCTCGTGTGCCTGTGAGCACCTCTTAGCCCTGCAATCACCCACGTGAGTCCCCATGTGTCAATCAGTGTGACGATCATGTTTGCCGCCATCCCAGTTTTTAATTGGAGGTAGCCTGGAGCCAGGGAGAGGCATTTACTCCATCATTGATCATCATCTGTCACTCAGTCTCTCATGTTAATGGTCAACTAACGATAATAAATACATGGGCTTTTCTTAAGAGCAAGGGATGGGGGGGTGAGACAAAGACTGCAGACTGGAATACAGACAGCAAAGAAGATGATTTAAAAAATTAACAGAAACATCGAAC
The DNA here is from genome assembly GCF_056507025.1 of Lutjanus erythropterus. Lineage (NCBI taxonomy): Eukaryota > Metazoa > Chordata > Actinopteri > Lutjaniformes > Lutjanidae > Lutjanus > Lutjanus erythropterus. Next base: position 14,016,128 of record NC_139320.1, read on the forward strand.
AAAAACAGAAGCTGACCATCTATTAAACATGAGGAGGAATCCCATATGCTTTCATCCCATGCTTCTCCTGGATAATGGCTCAAATCCTTCTGTACAGCATGTGTGATGAATTAATGATGACAGCAGCTTTTCTATAAAAGTACCACTGATCAAAAACCAGACTCAGTTCTGTTCTGAAAGAGAACCTTCCCACAAGAAACAGTCCCTTACTAACAAAAAAAAAACCTTCACCAACTCAGTGACACTTCCACTGTGGAAAAAAAGAGCATGTATGCAAGAACCCACACATTCACAGTTATTGGGGTGCTGTTTTCTCTCATCATAGCATCTTTATCTGCCTTGGAGTGTTTCATAAAAGGAGAAGATTAAAGGGCAGGAGGAGAGAGTGGGTTTGATAGCAAAGGTTTAATTATAACTTACACAGCAACCTCCTCTTAAACGATCACGCACACAACATTATCTAGTGGAGGAGGAGGGAGGGAGCAATGGCTGGGGAGGCAAGTGTGTACACAGGGTCGCAAAGAGCAAACACTTGTCGAGTATGAGTAAAAGCCTGCTTGCTGCTGCTATCTTTTTTTACACTTCTGATCTTGCCTGGCATTTAAAGCAACAGAAAAAAGAGAGGGGAAGAAAAAGATGAAGTGAAAGCTTTCAGGCGTTCCCACTTGCAGGCCAGGAATTATACCACAACAAAACAGCCAATGCCATGGATGCCCCAGACTGTGGCCGAAATGCCCCTTCTAAAATTAACTACCCACACGGCTGGTTTGGCATGCCCTGTTTTAAACTGCCCATTGTGCTCTTAAAGGTATACTATGCAACATTTCGCCATTAAAATGTCTAAAAACATGAGGCTTGTTTGTTGAGTTGTGTTTCCAAGGATGTTCAAATGCATTATTTAGGGAATTAATGGATTTCACCAGCTACAATCCAGAAGATCATTAACAGAGTCAGAGAATCAGGAGAAATCTCGGCACTAAGGAGCTACATGGAAAGCCAACACTGAATGCCTTTGAGTTTTGATCCCTCAAACAGCACTGAACTGAACTGAAATGAATGTATAAAGGATATAACTACATGGGCTTGGGAAACACTTGGTAAACACAATTTATCACATCTACAAATCCAAGTTAAGACCCTACCATGTAAAGTGAAAGCCATAAATCAACAACATCCACAAATGCTGCAGACCTCTCTGGGCCTGAGCTCATCTGAGATGGTCTAACGCAAAGTATAAAAGTGTGCTATGGTCTGACAAGTCCAAGTTTCAGACATTGTGACCTCCAGGTTAAAAATAAAAGGGACCATTCAGGTTGTTGACAGCCCCAAAGATCAAAAGTCAGCATCTGTGCTGGTATGGGGGCATGTCACTGACCATGGCATCATAGGTAACTGTCACATCTGTGAAGGAGCAACATATGCTGCCATCCAGATGACATCTTTTCAGAGACGTCCCTGATGATTTCAGCAAGACAATACTAAGACACATTCTGCATGTGTTACAACAGGGTGGCTTCAAAGTTAAAGAGTTCTAGACTGGCCTGCCTGCAGTCCAGACCTGTCTCCCATTGAAAATGAAAATGTGTGGCACTCCTGTTGCTCAGTCGGTAGAGCAAGCTCCCCATATACTAAGGCTATCAGTCCTCTGCAGGGGCTGCCGGTTCAACTCCATCCTGTGGCCCATTTGCTGGGTGTCATCCCCTCTCTCTTTCTACCCCCTTTCCAGTCACATCTTCAGCTATCAGCATCAAATAAAAGGCAAAATTCCTCAAAAAATAATCTTTAAAAAAAAAAAATAGAAAATGTGTGGTGCATTATGAAACAAAACAAAAATACAAAACTGGAGACCCCAGATTGTTGCACATCTGAACCCATATCAAGCAAGAATGAGAAAGAATTTCACTTTCAAAACTTAAATAATTAGTGTCCTTAGTTCCCAAACTCTTACTGAGTGTTGTTGAAAGAAAAGGTGATGTATCAGAGTGGTAAACTTCTGTCTGCAGATTAGATGACAGACAAATGATAAGTAAATGTATTAAATTATATATTTCACTCCCAAGTCAGTTTGACAGTGGTGGCTGCAACACTTAATAACACCATAAGAATAGCCTTCATCTAAGCTGCACATTAGTTTAATTGAATACACAAATATAATTATAGTCATATTTATAGTCTACCTGTGCTCTACTGATGGAGGAGTGATATTAAAAAGCCCTGTTTCTAAAGTATTTTTTTCCAGCTGAAAACGTCAGGCAGCCTTGTGAAAACACCGAGCTGAGAGTTCGAGGACACAGTGAGAGGAGGACTATTAATTTCAGCCTCCAACTGTTTTTAATGTGTGATTAATGTTGAGTATTACAAATATTTTACTGTGTGTTTTCCTTGATCATTTTAACCTATATTAAGTGCCTTTGAGGATTGTGAAAAGCGCTCCCTAGAAAAAATGTATTATCATTATTTTTATTCACAGATTTTTTTCTCTTGCCAGCTGTCCTTCCTGCATGTGGCAGTTCTTTCAGTCTGAATTATAATGATTATGATCGTCTTCTTTATTATTTGTCTAATATTATAGTTTGCTCTTCATTTCTAAAATATGCCAGTGTGCTGTCAGTAGTTTTGTCAATGCTGTGATTGGTCAGGTGCTGCCAGCGCCGCCCCATTTATATGAACACGCTTGTGTCTAGATTGGGAAAATCTGGGTTGACTCACCAAGTTGATAACCAGCTTTAGATGATCGTTCATCATTGACGGCCTTTGTTAGGTTTACTTAAGCCAGATCACTTAAAGAGACCCTGGGTATTATGAACCTGCTTTATAATACAGGCCTCTGGTGGAGGTGGACTGCTATTTTACCTGTACCAAACAGGAAGCAGCCAAACGGGTAATTACATTGGTAATGGCCAAAAACACTGATACCATCACTCATACATGACGGAGGGTGAATTAACAGTGTTATGAGTTGTGTTTAATTTGATGTGCATCTAATCCACCAACCAGTTTGTATTTTAGTGGGAAATTTTGAAACATTTCACCTCATTCACACTGTCTTCTCCCACTAGAACTGCACAGCTAACCAACAGAGGTTGGTGAGAGGACTGAGGTGCCAAAATCCAGAATGTTAAGTTTTTACAGAAATACAGCTTGTCTTTATGGATAATACTGATACCACATTGACAAGAACCATCAATGCATGATGCCTTTATCTTCTTGTTTGTAGAGTTATCTCTTTTTATGGAAAGGTAATGATTTGGTAAGATGTCATATTTCTTAAAGGGAGCTTGGTGTATTATTTTATAATACCCCATGTATATTTTTTAACATTTTATCAGCAGAGAGCTACAGAAACACCGACTTGTTTAAATATAGACATTGACTGTAGTTAGTCATTGGTTTGATTAATGGTTTACAGTCTAAGAATGTATGTTTGTATTGAATATTGACAGTTACTGATCAGAGTTATTATCAGTTAATTGTACTATTTCTGTTTTGCCAACATACAATGTAATAATCATTTAATATTACTGCATCATTGGTTTTGCAATTTGAGCCTTACATGTTGGCCATGATGCCCTAATACATTTGTATCAAAGCCTGAAGTGGCATTGCCCTAAAAATGTCTTAACTCTGGGCCAGCATTTGAGTTTAAATGGATGGACAGAATTTCAAAAAAAGCTGATGAAGGACAGCTCAGGGAATTTGGGCAAACATGCGGTCTAAAATGCCAGCTCTGTCACGCTAAATTCTGCTCTAATCTTGTGTGTGTGAGAGAGCATGATTTATACCAGTCTAATCCTATATGCTTGTCCAGACACAAGCTTACAATCACCACAAACACTTCCACAGCATTGGGGGTTTTTCAGGAATCGAGCACAAAATGGCTTAATCTTGCATATTTCACATCAAAATACAAATTTCCGTTTGTCCTGTATGCCCCGCCTGCTTCATCACCCTCTGTTTTTCCAATCACGCCTGTGAGACTTGCAAATCACATCCAGAGCAGGAGGGACTGTCTCCATTTACTGAGCGGTGGTTTCCTTGCATTCACTGTGGCTGGCAGGGATACACTGTCTAGACAATACGTACAGGAGATGCTGAACAAAGACGTGATGGGGAAAAGACACAATTGTGTACACCTCTACAGCAGATGAGAGTGTTGCCACAGACTCTCTGGGGTTTCGGAGCATCCAGAGGCCCACGGTTGGTGCTTATTTATAGTAAGTCTATAGGGGATTCTGCTTTGTTTTGGTATGAATGGGGTCTCTTGAATGGGAAGGCAATGAGAGGATATGCATATAGGAACACAGGCACACATGCAAATAAAAAAACAGGGGGCTTTTCCATATAACACAATGGTTTGGGGTGTTTTTACATTAAAATACTGGGCCAGAGTTTCAGAGAGAAAGAATGAATATGTAAAGCAGCAGAGTCAAGCACAAATACAAACTGTGCACTTACAGAACTGGAGGCTTAGACTGATGATGGCCAGCGCAGCCCCGCCCACCACCACCAGGAGGAGAAAGCGGTTACGAGCCAGCATCTTATCATGCGATTGGTCCGCGTCCCTCTCCGTCAGCCATCCAGGCCATGGCCCATCCCTGCAGTCTGGAAACAACAGAGTGAGTGAGCTAATAACGTATATAATGTGGCAAAAACTTTAGAATCCAGCGTCTTTTTTCCCCCCAAGGAAACAAATCATTTAAAAAATATTAATTATGACAGTATTTGTATTCGATAGTATTTGATGCAGACATAGGCGTTTTCAAAGTCTGACAGATTTGATCTGAGTTATGAGACAAAACAGAGGAGGACGAATACATTCTATATACAACAATCTGACTCAAAGTCTGAAATTTTCCACTAAGTTCCAAAATGGAAACTGAAAAGGATATACTGATATCTGATCTATCAGATTGGTCGCAGATGTAATAACCTTATTTCTTTTTTTTTTTTTTAGGTTACTTTTTTGCCTTTATTGGACATGACAGCTGAAGAGCAGACAAGAAAAGCAGGGAAAGAGAGGGGGGATGTCAACTTCAGCAACTGAAGTTGACAAACACTGATGGAAGAGCTACATTGTTTAGCAGGTCTGATTTGCTCAGAGAAAGACAGAGTCACGCATAGGCATGTCTCTCAAAACTCTTTTTTTATGCTACTTTCTTTTAACTTTGGAGCCCTGGAGCTATGTAGCAGTGACAGAGCTGCCTCATAGTCAAGGAAACAGGAAGTGTTTAACTTTTGAGATAAAGGCCATCAACTGTAAATGACTTCTGGTCTACCTTCCTCAATGTTTCTCGACTAGGTGACATTAGTAGATAATTTCCCATAACATCCTGTGCAATGTGAAAGAGGCAGCAATACCTCATTCTTTGATCATACTGAAAACTTTACACTTTTGTCACCTTGTTGCAAAAACATCAAGGGTACAAGGTTTGTGCAGGAATGAACCAAAAAGACAAACAATCTGCATCGTCTCATCATGACAAACTGTGCAAGGAAAATTTGGCAACTCACATGTTCTTTCTTAGATTTCCAGGGTCACACATGACTTGGACTAAAACATTTAGTTCTGCATTAAAACGTCAGATTTATTTATCCTTTTAAGACAGACAAACGCCTTAGGAAAGTCAAAATAAACATGTCAACAAACATAAACATCCTAAGACATTCAAAATGGATGTGTAAACAGGGTATTTTCTGCCATCTTAAAGGAGCAGTGACCTGTAGTGCTCTCCATTCATCTAGATAGTTTTGGTGTCAGTCTTGCCTTCTTTTAATATAATGCAACTAAATGACTCTCAGCTTGTGGCGCTTGAAGTGCCAAAAAGTACCCGTGAAAAACTCTGCAGCAATGCCTCTTTTCAGAAGCCATGACCTGGTTACTCAAGATAATCTGCAGACCTAGTTGTGAACAGTTTCATGTTGGAATGATTTTCTTTCTAGTAATAAGAAAGTAGTTCTGGTAGATTCTACCATAGAATATATAGTTCTTACATGAAACTGCACACAACAACGTCATAACAGGCTCATGATTTCTAGAACAACACAATGGTGGTGACTTTTTTCAAATGTATTTTCTTTTTTAGTTCATTGAGCACAACAAGCAAACTGCCATTAAGTCCCATTACATTCAAAAGAAGGCTGACATCTCTATATATCAAAACTCGGCAGCTCACAAGAAGTATGAATGGCATTATAGGTAACGTGACGGTCTGTACCACTCTCCACCATAAACACAGCATTTATACACATCTGTGCACAGTTTGTGCAGGGGCAGAGAGTTGGATGCCAAGCAAAAAAACTGCAGTAAGTGTAGCCCTACGCAACAAACCCTACCATTAGACGGTCTAAAAATATACTCCCAGTCTGGAGTGTTGAAGCCTACGTCTAACCAAGGTAGTTACAGTAAAGCGATGCTTCAGGCAGAACTGGATGAGCAAATATGCCCCTCCTGACCCATTTCACTGCCTGCGCACACAACTCTTCAGGATGCGCCACACCAAACTTCAAGCAAAATTCTGTCAATTTAATGATCTTACTTAATAAAGGTAGTAACATCACATGTATCTTTTACTAATACATGTAACGCCCCCCCCCCCCCCCCCCCCCCCGAAAAAAAAAAACACACTTGTCATCTGCCAGGCTGTTTGCTATCGCCTTTTACAATGGGGGAGCATTGACGTGTCTCTTTTATTTCTCATATGAGTTTTAATGCTGAATTCAAGCGAGGAGTCTAACAATTAAACACTGAATCTGGTTTATCCGTTTGTCAAAAAGCAGCGCTGATCCAAATTGCTGGAATACTGACCACTTCTTGTCAAGACAAGGCACTTAGTTTACCGTTGTTGAACAGTGTCTGGTTACGACGCTGCTAGTTAACGTTAACTAACGCTAGTTAGCTTACAGTGAGCTAGCCCCGCACATTCACTAATCTTGTATTTTAGCTAAACAATCCCACCAGCTGGTTTACATGGAGAATGATGCAGACGGAGCCGTGTGTGTTACCGTGGACTTCTCCAAACTTTATTTCTCGCTACTTGTTGCTTTCGTGTGCAGGACTCGAGACAATGTTACCGTGTTGATGATGTGTAGCTTTGTGTTGCCATTCATCGAGCGAGCCACCGAGCCAAGACGTTGAAATGCCACTTAAACAATCCTAACGTTACTCGTTGCAGAAGACTACCGAACAAAACACCGAATGCATTTTCTCAAATCGTCCCAGATGCTCCACAAAACCGCACTTTTGACATCTTTCTTACCTGCAGGAACTGAGTTCGTGTCTCACAGACACAGACAGACGGGTGAAGCACTTGAATCCAGCGCTTCGGGTTCACCAGCACGACCGACTGCCGACACAGTGGCACAGACCGGCGGCAAGTCTCACATAATAAGCAGCATTACTTCCTGCGAGGACTTTCAAAATAAAACTGTTAATCATAAACTGCTACGTTCTGCATATTACATTATGAGATGCAGAGTGTAATACCGTCAGAGTTTGCCCTTTAAATACTTCTTAAAATGTATTTAAATACTTCTTAAAATGTATTTAAAGAGTAAAACAATTATACTACTACTATACAACAAAGTATAAATTCCCTTCACAGCAAATCCATATCTTAATACATTAAACTTACATCTGTCTGCTATTACCCATTTAAAGACTTAAAAATACTTTTCATACAAATTGATTAGTAATTATTTGGTAATTATGTTATTCTACTGTTAATAACAATAAAATTACAATAAATAATTATTGTTAAGTATTAGTAATGCTATAATTAGTTATTAGTTTGGGTAATATAAATAAAAAATAGATTTTGTATCACAGCCAATAGAAGACACTAACAATTCTGATTACATTTGTAAACTATTATATTATTGGACACATCTCAAACAATGTCATTATAACATTACAAATAATCAGTTAACATTATTAATTATAATTTCAGTATTTGTTAACATTGAAATACCTATTAACTAAGGTTTAATTATTAACCAAGTTACAATTTATTAATAATTGTTATTATAACGTGTTACCAGAATATGATGTCCTAATCCTCCCTCATTGTCAAACACCTCTCATTAATAATCCAGCACATACTTTCCTATTTTGTCCCTCCCAATGTTTGAGCAATAATAATTCATGAGTTAGACCTGATAAACATGCCTGAGAGTATCAAACCATCTGAAAATGAGTGCAAATCATATCAGTGACCGAGGCTAACTCAATACACTGGGGCAGTTGAGGGAGATTGTCAGTGCTATCTGTTAGAAATGAGCAAAGTGTTATGAAAAGTCTAACAGTTGTAAGATACACCAAGTTTTGTTAGAACAGAAGCACATCAGAGCCAACAATATTATTTTATTTTGAAAGCAAAACATGCTGTTTTCCGGTACTACTTTGGTTTTCTGTATCTAACTTTATATTTGTGGAAAAGTGGGTCTAGCTGGCTGGTTTGTGGGCAGACAGCCCAGCCAAAATCATAACCTCACTGCCCCATCTACTGGACCAGCGGCAGCAATGCACATGTTGCCTTCAGGGCCTCCTCCCTCTAGCTATATTGGATGTGCTGTACTGAAAAGCTTTTGTAAATTAGAACAAAATAGACTTTATAGGCACTAATATTTTTTGTGAATGTGGTTTTATAAATAAGCAATTACAAACCATAATGCTGACAATTTACATCAAAATTTAAATCTTTTTTGTATTCTGGATGGAGTTTGAGATAAACAGCCATTTTCACATGAAATAGGATAAGCACAGGTGTTACCACTGACACTCACTGAGGCTCTGTTCCATTCAGGTCAAACAGAGTCAGGGTGCTGCTATACATGTTGACATACTTGAAAAGCTATGCTTTATTAATGAAACAGGACCTTAATTAGTATCATTGGTTACACCCGTGTCTACCCCACTATTTCATAACAATATGGCTGCTGTGAAAAAAAGTCTATTATGGTAAGGACCTTAAGACCTTTTCTCTCCATCAATTAGCTTGCAAGCAAATTCTGCCTTTAAGCAAAACCTGACTGTCCCTTTCATTGACGTTGTTGCCGACCATTTATCACAACAGTGAGCAGCAGTCTCTTGTGCTTGGACTTCTCTGTGAATCTCTATACTCACAAAGTTAATGATGACCTTTAGTACTGAAAACAGTTATTGGCACCTACGTTAAAAAAAAAAAAAATGTAGTTTGGAAATATATTGGATCTACACTTTCATAGAAATGACCTGAATTAAGGATCTTAGTATCTTTTCAGTCAATAAACACAAAATAAATCAAGACTAATAAGACATGTTGATATACATTATATTATTATGAATATTACACATAATCATTATTACACATAAGTGTTTATTATTACACATAAACACTTTCTTTGCTATTTGGCAAAGAAAGTGTTCAGTATGAGCCATAATAACAAGAAGGGGAAACAGTGAGGAATATTGCTTCATAAACAAACTTATGACCGTTGTTTCTTTCAGATAAACTGCTGACCCAGCGCAAAATAAAGAGAAGGAGGGTAGTATAAAGGAGGAAATAAGGGACCCTGTGCTATTGCTATTTCTTTACCTTTATTTCTTTATCTTGTATTGTCATTTCTCAGTCCAGTTTACCTTTCTTCAGTGTCAGTTTTAGTAAAAGTTAAGATATAAGTGCAAAACTGTGAATATTACTAAGAAGTACAAAATGCTTTCTTCCTGCCTTTACAAACAGCATCGAGCCACTTTCATTTTTGACACAATTTTGGATCCAAAAAAATTTGCATTTGCTGACAAAGGAGATAACACACGCTTGAAGAATCTATTTTAAACCCTTCATTGCTGGATTTTGAAAGAATAAATCTTGAAAAACAGTGATTGTTTAGCCTGCATAGTGGGTATGTATGTATGTAGCAAATTCTGCTGATAAAACTTGCATCCTTTTATTTAAGAACATTTACTTGTGATGGAGTAATTTTATGTAGTGGTATTTATACTTTTAGTATAGAGTCTAAATATTTCTTCTACCACAGAGTGATAGGTGACAGTCTCTTCTCTCTTTGTGTAGTCACAACACTATAAATAGAGCCAGACTTATATATTGGTCGGATAATATTATCAGTCCACTATTGGTCTGGAACAGCTATATCAGTCTATATATCGGTATGGGCATACCTTTTGTCCATTTTACAGAGTGTAATGGTAATTGGGGTTTTTTGTTTGTTTGTTTTCATTTTTGTGGGCTACATTTTATGTACGTTTGATTTTTCTCTCTCAATCTAAGTCATTGTATTTGTGATTTTTAAATTCTTAATACTCAAAAGAAATATGAAATATGGAATACTGCACGGATGCTCCTGTGTGTTCATTGTTTTTTTTTTGTTTTTGTTTTTTTGTTTTTTTGTATGTGGTGGTGACATCTTTCAAAGTATTCTGATAACATAGGCTTTTGGGAAAATAGACAATCCTGTGAGAATTTGGTGCAAGTTGTGTGTTGCTCTCATTGCCAGGTAGCAGCATATTTCTGTGTGCCTTTTTTGATACGACAACTTTGGGGATTTTTAATCATATAATGATCATTTTAATCCTGTAGGTTTCTTTAAATTGTGCTTCAAGGTGACTAGGAATTATTTCAATAAAAAAAAAACATCCCCAGAGTCAAGTGTCTGGATTTTTATCTATATTTAAATGCTGATTTGTGGAAGTTTATTTAGAAATACCTCTTGTAGTCCTTTGGATTTGCAAATGTGCAGCTTTTAAGTTATAAATTTGGTATAAAGTTAACAGCTTGATCCTTTCCAGACCGCTCCTGTCAGTCCTGTAGCTGCTGCTGCCTGGTTGCTACTAATCAGTGTCATCCTGCCTGCAGCACACCACTGTCTGCTCATGTGGTTAGCAAATTCTGCAAAGAGGCACTGAGTTTACTCACATTCAGCCTCAGTCAGAGCAAGATGCTGAGACGTGACTCAAATACTGAGAGAACAACAAGCTTATAATGGTGCTCGGTTACCAACAGAACAACACAGTGTGTCATATCACATTCTTACTTGGCTCACCTGGATGAATCACAGCTAAATGGATGCCAAAATCCATTCTTCATTTCCTCATCTTTCAGACTTTGTCTGCTAAGACGTACAAATCAGCCAGTTCATTACTGCATGTGTTTGTTTTCATTTGCCCTCAGTTTACTACAGGAATTGATACTTTTTTATACAAATTCTTACATCACTGTAGGACATAATAAGTATACATGAGTTTCACATGTAATTTGACAGTGTGTGGAATAAAAATATATACACACCCTTGTATAAATTCTGGCATTTCATCACTCAAAACCTAACTCTCTCATCTTCTCACAGAATTTCAAAAGGTTACTTCATTCAGCACTGAAGCAGTTCTATTGATTTACTGAAAATCGGCATTAGCGCAGTTTGTTGGGTGAACATTATTGATGCAGGGCAGCAGGTAGAACGTTGAGCAGCCAAACCTTCTGAGCAGTTCATTTGTCTGCATCTAATCTCTACCTTATATTCAGGAGGTGTAGCCTTTATTAAAGCTACAATAACCAATTTATTCTTGGCTGAATTGATGCAGAAACAAGCTGAAAACACAAAACTGACTTATCACATTTTAAGACGATAAGACAGACTCGTTTTCATTCATTTGAAGTTGTGTATCTGTTCATCTAATTAATCTCAATCTGAGGTCTAATATTCACTCTTAGCTCCACTTTTGTTCTCAACTCCAGAGGGAAATTTCTTCCTCTTCAGCTGCTAAATGCTCTGATGTGTTTACCAGCTAGCTGCTGACTTGTATAGTGGATTCTTAGAGCTTTTTAGCTGCTATGGTTGAAACAACATTTTAATAATAATGAGAGTGAAACAAAACAGTAAGATAAACAATGAGCTAAAATGCTAAAAAGTTCTGTGAACCTGAAAGAAGGAGGAAAGTGATATTCTTTATAGGCTGATTATTACACTGTTTTCGTTTGACACATTCTGTTATCATTTGACACATTATTATCATAAGTGTATTGATTATAGCTGCTTTAAAGGAACAGTCACACATTTTGGGAAATACAATTGTTTACATTTTTTCCAAGAATTACATAAAAAGATTCATATCGCTCTCATATGTGTCCATCACATAAAACTACAGCCAGCAGCCAGTTAGCTTAGCTAACATAAAGACTGAAAACAGGGAGCCTGGCTAAAAGTACATATTGCTATTAGTATACTTTGTTTTTTGTCTGGATTACACAAATGAGATATAACACACCATTAATCAATCTTAGAGGTAGTGATATGCAGATTTTATTACCTTTGGACAGAGCTGGGCTGACTAAGCCAGGCTACTGACAGCAAGAAAGCAAACGAGGGTATTTCTCAAAATGTTGAATTATTTCTTAATAATGTCATTCTGCAACTTTGTCTCCTACAGCAGTGGTGCTCAATCTTTCCAGGTCCATGTCGAAGGTCATTAAAGCGTTCACAGCACTGACAGCTGCTTCCTGTCTCTCATTCTGTGCTGCTTACCATAATATTATATTTTATTTTAGTCTCCATAACTATCTGGTGCCCCCCATAAATTAACTCACAAACCCGAATAATTAATCTTGTGACAATGCTGTCACTTGAATTTTTTTTCCTTTCCTGTAATTATTATTTTTGTTATCAATTAATCTGCCGTTCATTTTCTCTATTAATCACTTAGTTATTTGGTCCATAAAATGTCTCTAAAATAACTGTAAGGACTGCTATGCAGACTTGTGGCGTGATTCTTCCTTTGAAGAAATTACACAGGAGGTGGAAACGGCACAATATGTCAGTTCTCACACTAACAGTAGCCTGGCTGTTCATACCAGAAGCAATTCTGCTCCTCTGCTCTTTTCTAATGACACTTAGAGGTTTTAAACGATCACAAACAGCAGTGATAATATTCCTGAGGATGGGCAGATTTTTTAATTCCATCATATGAGGAGGAAAAAAAATCAGGGGAATTAAAACTCCAGGAGAACAGTGAGTAGACAGGCGGGAAAATGAAAAATGTTGCAAACAGATGAGGTGCATGTTTTATCATTTATCATAATTGGATAATTTCTATTATGTTGCCAGATTTGCTTGTGCTGTGCTGAAAAAACAGACCAGACACTGAAACTGTCACTGCAGATCACAAGCCATCTGAGAAGTCCCACTGGGCGCCAAAAGGAAATGGGCAGCCCTTTCTGGAACTTTTGCCTCCTGTCTGAAGTTGTTTGGCCCCATGGCATTTGCTGTTGCTCTTGAATGTAAAGAAGGGTCCCAGAACAAACTTAGCTAAGTCTGTGATTACTGATGATTGAATCAGACATCCCAGAGGAAGCTCCCAGGCCTTCACTCGATTATTGTCTATAGCCTCCTGACTCCTCTGCTGCAGTAATATCTGAAGGTACGGCAGTCATATGAGCCGAGCTGCTGAACGTGCAACCACTTAGCTTGACCTTTTTCCTTCCCACTCTACTCTGCACCAACAGAAGTCATGGGACAGGGATGACAAGGATGATGTGGGTGATTGGGAATGGCATGTCTATGCGTGTGTGGGTGTGTTATGTGTTTATGTTGCCATGTGGAATTCAGCTGATGACTTTAAGAAGCTAAGTGTAAGAGTGCGTACGCCAGTGTTACAATCCAAAGTGTGCCCTTTATATAGTAAGCTATAAGTGCTAATGCTGTGTTGATATAATTTTGAGAGAATCCAAATCATGCATGGCAGCCAGGCGTGTGTGTGAACATCATGAGATAGTGATTTGCAGTGAGTGCATGCCTGGTAGCTGCCTTGATTCTTTTCCAAAAGATCATGAGTTTTATTTATCAGTATATGAATGGATATGATTATATAACAAAATATATCTTGTTATCCTACTACCAGTCTTTTTTACCAACTGCATCAGAAGAATGCCCTTTGATATTTATCAAACAAAGTAAAATTATGGCCTGACCTAAATTTCCCTCTGGGATTAATAACAGTCTTATCATTTTATCTTCTGACCACAGCGTAAAACTGATAAGTCAAACCAGCTTGTGTTTCTTCAAGGCATACTTATAGTCTAAGACAGCCTGGATGTTTTGTCATTAATTTTACCTGGATTATTTTCATACTGGAGAATTACTAAAAATAACCACAATGACCAAAAAGATGAGAGTACAATCTGTTGATACATAAATATGTATGTGTATTCATATAAAAATCAGGAACCGTTTCATTAAAAGTTACTAAAGAGACAGTGAACTTGAAGTGATTGTTTGTTCAATAATGTTAATCTTGATTAACTAAAGGAGACAAAACGCTCCATAAAGCTGAGAGGAAGTGCAGAGTTCGGTGATGATTCTCTGTAGTTTTGTCACTATGATGTTTCCTGTCAAATAACAACCATATAACCAATTGAATAAAGGATACTGACTTGTGGAGATTTAAAGTTTGAATTTAAATCATGCTTTCTTTTTAAGACATGATATGTTTCACAATGATCGCAAACACTGTAACTCTTCTGGTGCTAACATCCCTGCTAAAAACATGTTATAAGGGTTATACATGCAATCTAAGTTTGCACTGGTCTACATACATTGGGATGAATTAATGGACATATTTGTGACTTCTGCAGTGAGATATTATTTTAACAGTGATGGTTGTAGGCTGCTAGGCTGATGGATAGACCTTCAACCATCAATGAAGCATTGATGCAACATTGGATATAAAGATTCACCAAATCATGTCAGAAAATGCAGCAAACACATCCTTCTTATCAGCAAAACCTTGAAGCAAAGCTGTTTATGTTTCTTTTTGTTCTCCTAGAGAAAATAAAACATCCAGTTCCTCTGATACAGACATGAAAGTGGATTCAGCAAAACGTTCCATATCAGCGGCAGCCATCTTGATTGTCTAAATGCTGCAGTCATCATATAAAATCTGCTCCACATTAGATAAACGGTCTTGACTATCCTGACACGGGCCAGGTCGAGTGGAAATTATACATGAGCATGCAGATTTGTCTGGTTCCCATGCTTGTAGGCTGCAGCACCTTATACAGTACTAAACCTTTATCCCTTTAACCCCTTGAAACTCAGAGTGGGAACTTCAAAATACCAGCAATCAGAGAGTGCATGCTGTACCTGTGAAGAGGGCAAACTGGTCCTCGTCCAGCACGGTACGGGAGCGAGGGCACATGTGAGCAAAGCATGGGTATCTCTGTAATGACTAACAGCTCCATCATCACGTGTTACAAACATAAACCCAGTGCCCTGAAGATGGTTAAAGTTTAACTGCTGTTTTCCTAATGGATTTCACTTGTGTATAAAAACAAGCACAGTTCTTTTCTCCTCGCAACAAAATGCACATTCTTGACTGCAGAGTGGCGTATAATACTTTTTACATGCGCACTTGGAAATAAACCTGCATTAACACTCAACCACTTGATGGTAAGAGCCTAGTATTAATGTGAAATGTGTTTATCAACGAAGTACTATATCAGCAGCCCAGGTCACCAAACAATGGTTGATCATTGATGCTGTGTTGACCTACCACATGTTCTAGATGATTAATGGAATAGAAAGTCTGGTTTACTTTTTTCTTTCCTCAGCATTTCTTACTAAACAGGCCAGAAAGTGTCAGTTCCATGTATAATTTTGAGGGTATTGACAAATATTTAATGCCCAAAATTGTGAATTAACAAAACAAATTCATGTTTATGTATGTTCATGTATTCATTACGCACGTCTAACCTAATAACCAGTGTTTCATGGATAAAAGGCATTTAGCCTAAACTAGTCTCCTAATATGGTGGCTGTGATGCAGAACTTGCCAGAGATTACTTCACAGTGAGGGATTCCCCAAATCAATTTTCTTTATAAGGGAGCACCCTAATATGGTCCCTGCACAGCTACACATTCACTGTCTCCCCCTACTATAGAAAGGACAGGAACCTGTGTGTTTGACTTCAAGGGACACACATGTTGTCAGCTGTGTTTACGACATATTCACAAGATGTGGTTGACATGTATGGTAACTGCTGATATGTCACTTTATCTTGAAGCCAGACAATTGATCTTTTTTTATTTCAGGAAGGGACAAATTTTTACAGATGTCAGACATACAGATACCAGCATTAGCATATCAATAATAGTACACTGCCAACAATGCGTGTTCAGGACAGGTCCACAGGCTCTGCCATTTTCATTTCCCATTCCTGTCCCTGCAATGGATTCTGGTAGCGCTTGGATGCTTTTCGAGAGACAGGGTGTCACTTTGGCTGCGTGAAATTAAGGTTGAGGCTGGAAACAGGGAGATCCAGCATGAATCCCCACCTCTGAGAAATCTCCCGAAAAATGTTTACACTGACCACTGCTGATCTAAAATGAAGACAGATTTAGATCTGTGACAGTAATTGCTATGCCTATGATAATATGCTTCAATAAAGTCCAGTAAAACATTCAGCACATATATGCTGTGTTTTCAACCCTAGACAGATTTAGTAACTGCATGGATTATTTCTTGCCTAAAATGTTTTCAAAAACACATTTCAGTGACCCATTTTCATAATGTAAGAGAGAGTTTCCAAACAAGCTACAACGTCGGTCCACTTTGAAGTCAGGTGCAGCCATAAGCGTTGCTGTAGGAGGATGTTGCCTGTTGTTGTACAGTGTGCATCATCTCATGTCCAAAAACGCCCGGCACACACGTACCATAATAGTTGGCTAAAGTTTGCTAACTTAAGCCACCATAACATAGCTTACTAGTCATACCAGACTAAGTAAGGCTGTAGCAGCAAAACCCCTGCATGTATTGAACTGAGAAAGAGTGTGCAAGTTATGAATTCAGGTTTTTATTTGCAAGAGGAAGAATGTGTTATTTCTATTTTCAATAGCATTTGTAAGCAATGATGCTTAGCTTCCCAATCCTTTAAAAAAAAAACTACTGATAAGTACAATATTTCCACATTGTTCAAAACATGCTTTGGCTGCTAGATTTTAGCTGTCACCCTGTTTGTGCTCAGAGGCCAACCAAAAGCCCCACAAAGAATGTTTGCTCTCAAAGTTCAGACTAACATTTTATTTGACTATTTCCAGACAGACCTGCACAGAAAACACCAAGATGCTGCCTCTACTTTGACAGCCAAAACAAACACCAAGCAAGCAGACCAAAAATAAATTCCTGCACAAACAGACACCCACAGCTCATGTATCCGGAGTTCATGTTACCATTTCTCTCTTAAAAAAACAAACCCATTTTCTCTGTGTTGCAAATTCTGCACTTGGGTTACTTGGATTTACACTGTTCAGTTCAATGGGCTTGTACATGATAGTCACACATATTCACGAGTATCTGGTATATAGACAGATTTTTGGGAACCTGGCCTTCCTACTAAGTATGAGATTTTGGTAGAAGTGACAAAACAAATCTCATTCGCTTGTCTAAACATAAGCAACATGATTGGTGCTGATCATACTGTCTACATTAAGAAGGGCAGGACCTACATAAGCACTATGCACTCTTACCAGCCTACATCGAGTAACCAGCAATGAAAATGGCTGCCAAAAAACTTTTTCCCGTCTCAACTACTTTGGTGCACTTTTCAAAGATCTGCCATTAAAGAACATGGCTGAATGAGAGCAGGCCTGGCCACTTTAAGATAGCAATAAGCACCCACACAGAGAAAATCAGTTTAACTACTTTACTTTGTATTAGCATCATTAGAGCAGTGGTTGTACAGTTGATGCTTTAAGAGGTATGCAGAGGATATTGGCCGGACTAGATCATTAGTTTGCACGCCATCCAGTGTGCACCAGGCCAGGCACTCAGAGCCAAGAGGCTGTTTAGCAGCTACAAGGATAGTAATGTCTGTTAGCTGGTCGGTCATTTAGTGAACCCCACAAAAAAAATTTGTATGAGGCATCAAAATCTTGAATAGGGGTTTGGGGTTTTTGTCATTTCATTCCCATTAACATTTATGAGAAATATAGATTATTGAGTTAAAGGTCCAATGCATAAGATTTGGGGTGACATACTGGCAGAGTAGAATACAATATTTTTCAAGTTGAATTAGATAAGAATATTCAATGATTCAGGGTTTTCACTAAATTCCTATATCAGTTTACACGAATATGTTTGGGTGGTGCAGTGGTCAGCACTGCTGCCTCACAGCAAGAAGGTCCTGAGTTCGATCCCCCAGCTCCCTGGCTGGGGCAGGGCCTTTCTGTGTGGAGTTTGCATGTTCTCCCCGTGTCAACGTGGGTTCTCTCCGGCTTCCTCCCACAGTCCGAAGACATGCATGCTAGGTTAATTGGTGACTCTAAATTGCCCGTAGGTGTGAATGTGAGTGTGAGTGGTTGTGTGTCTCTATGTGTCAGCCCTGCGATGAACTGGCGACTTGTCCAGGGTGAACCCCGTCTCTCGCCCAATGTCAGCTGGGATAGGCTCCAGCAGCCCGCGACCCTTACGGACTAAGCGGTTACAGAAAATGAATGAATGAATATGTTTTACCTGTAAGACTCATGTTTTAATGCCTTTTGATTCGATTTGTAAACTTCACAGTCTGCCATGCTGTCGCATCACTCATCTCACTGAAGGGTCTCTGACAGATTATTTGAATGTACGACTTACAGGGGGCAACCCAAATAATATTCATTACTTTGTTTTCATCAGTGTATAATCACCTGAAAAGAATTGCTGTGGTTTTGTTACTTTTTTGAGCACTTTATATCTTCAGAGGATGAGGGTCCTCTTACATGGAGGCCACTATGTTTAACACCATGGGGGCTGCAGGGGTGGGAATCTCACAATTCAGTTTCACTCCCTGTTTATTTCTATACACAATATATTTTTGCTAACTGTGTGACTACTTGCTACTTTTGAAGCGTAGTGTATTTGATATGATCTATAAATACTTAGTTAGACAGAACTTGCAAATGACTATTGTAGGTCTCTTTTCCCTTCAACTTCACTGAAGCCAAAATGCTTCCATATGCTAGCTTTTAAGCCAAGGGATGCAGGTCTGGTGGTATCCATTTGCAGATGCTCATGCTTGGCCAGAATGCTTAGAATTTAAACAGAATGCACATGTATATGTCTGTTAGGTTTCACCATTAAATTGGTTAAGCCATAAATAACATACAGCCCGATCTTAAAAAAAATGTTACAGGTGACCATAATATCATTAATTGGGTTGTCAATTTCTGATTATTAATTTTTCTGGATTGATTCATAATCTTCCAAGAGAGAATCATGGTGCACCACATTAATATCTCCCTTTACTACAGTAATCAAGAATGGACAAAAGGTGACTGTGGTCCTCCCTGGCCCCCTTTTGCAGCGCCCCTGCAGTTGCTCAACCACTTTGGTCCAGATTGAAATATCTCACTGGACTGGCTAACTCAATTTACTTTTAGGATCGTACCTTTTGTACATTAATGTTGATCTAGGATGAAGATGTTGTGACAGTACTACTGCAGCGTTCATATGAACAACGAATCAGATTGTCCCAGAACCCAGGAGATAACAAGTCTGGGTCGTTGACCTCAGCAGACACACTCTCGTGCCTTTTTTTGCCTTTCACAGAGTCAGGCAGTAACGTGATTACATGAGAAACTGTGGCACATGATCTGGCCTGGTGAAATTGCATTTGTAATTATGAAGTGGCGTATGGATTTTATTCTGCTGCCCAAATTGGAAAACCTCATTTTCTGTGTACACTTGAGTCTCAAACCTCAGTTCACCTCCCTCTTTCTATTTCTCTTACGCACACACATACAGTTGCCAATAGTAAATGAACAAAGAACCTCTGTATGAAACATTTGGGTCACATATACCAAAATGGATTGAGATCAAATCAGTCTGTGGGTAGGAACATTTTTCCTAGTCTCTAAATTCATCATATCATGTGTGTACATGAGCTTAGGGACTATTATAGGCTGCAAGAATCAGCGCTTTCTTTTAAGAACTTCATGATTCTTTCCCAGTCCAGTGGTGTTATATAACATAGTTCCATGGGTGAGGATAGTGTGTAGATAACTACACACACTGGTATACCCTACTGGGTTGGCTCTAATAGCACAACTACTTTTGGCATGATGATTAAGCAGAATTCAGCCTAATAGGATTGCTAATTGGTAAATTATGTCCTGCTTCCATACAGAACCTCTGCCAGAATTTAATACTGAAGATGAGCCTCCGCCTACTGATCTGGTGATTTACAGCATATACAATACAAACCTTGAGGCATATTTTAAAGCAATACATTTAGAGGTATTTGTTAACCTGCACTGTCATGTAATGAAGAATGTATAATAATATCCTTTATATAGGATACTTCTCGGCCAGAAAATGCTTAATGCAAATGTTGGTTTTCCCTTCAGTGGGCTACCACAGACTCACTACAGCTGCATTCAATACTTCAGGCTGTCTAATACATATTTATGTTGAGTAAATTCTATCACAAATGTTTTTCTTAGTCTGGATAGCAAAGTGGGCTTTCTCCAATCATCCTCTATAGTTATGATATTCATGAATGTGTACTCAAGCTGCAAAATATTTTAACAGTTAACTGTTAAAAGTAAAATACAAAATGGATGTAGATGTATTGTTACACTACTGAAATATCAATTGGGGTGTCTGTCCAAATCTTCAGTCTAAAGTAACCTCCCAACTCCTGTGCTGTTCTGGTCAGTGGTCACAGTCAGGTCTCCAAACCTGTTCATGCTGCAGAGATTTTTTTTGTTTTTGATTTTGTTTTCACTGGCCTGTTTGTGATTGCAAATTAATTTACATTAAGCTGTGTTTTTTTAGGGGAGACCAGGAGTAAGTATAACATTTCTACACTACCTGAAATACACAAGTCATCTTTTGATATAAGAAAGGTGCACTAATCAATAATACAAGTGATTCTTTACTGCTGTAGTATCTAATAATGTTCAAGTTTTTATAGATGTCAGGCATGGTATGCATTCAAAGCAGAAGTATATTGCTATTTGTGCAGAAGACTAGACAATTATTCTAGTGGTAACTAGATTTTAATTATTTGAATTGAGTTAAGGTATATTTTACATTTAAATTTAGTACCAGAAAAGTATGTTAACAGAGACAAACAAGGTGCTTACACTGGGCCGTGTAGCTCCAGGTCAAGTTACAATTGCCTCAGATCTTGCAGCCATGATAAAATCTTGTAGGTTAGCTAGCAATGCACTTGCATTGTTTATTCATGTTATTTTTTTAACCAACAACCAGAGATAAAATTTACATAGATTTACTGATACTACAAGGAACTTTCATATTGTGTTGCTTTTGTAGGCCCCTGTGAACAAAAGCAGCAGCCTTTCCACCCCTGTAGCCACAAAATATGTAAAAAAAAAAAAAAAAAAAATTCTAATAGGACAGACCCTACCAGACTCCCTGAAGTTCTGCCTTCTTGGGGATATTGAGTGGGTTAAACATTTGAATACTTATTGTCTAAAATACATACAAGCAAAAGGGAAATTCAATGAAGTCTGGTATAGTTTTGTACCTTTTTATGAAGGTCAAAGCACATTAAAATATGTATGGGTGCATTTGTAAAAAGGTGTGTGTGTTCTTGTTTCCCTTTCTTTTTGGATATGTATGTCTGGAAAAGCTGACATTATAATAAGACATTTGTAAGAAAGAAAAGCAACAAACACTTATATGACAAAAAGAATAAAATGATCTAAAATAAAATCCCCTCCTGGATCTTTTTAACTGGTTATTCCCTGGGATCCACCTGATTTCAAGGAGAATCCAACCTGGTGAAAGGCATTAAGAATAACAACACATAAACAACCTGTCTTCTCGCTGATGGTCATGTTTGCTTATGTAGGTAATGCAGAGGCATCAGTATTAAACTGAGCGAATTAGGTTTATCTTAAATGATAAACAGAAGCATTTTTTTTAAACTTTTGGTCACCATTTGACTCTCTTCTCAAACAACACACAAAATGAATACACACACACATATAATACTATTATTAGGTAATACTGACCAGGCAGGTGAACAGGCAGTTAAATGGATATTCCTCCTCCCTCTTTTGTTTGTATTTTCTCTTTCGTCCCTGCCTCTCTTTCCTTCATATTATGTGATGTCTGTGGGTTACTGTAAAACCTGAAGCACTTCCTTGTTCTGCATTCTGTACAAATGTGCCTAATAAAAATATGTCATATATAAATTCATACTCATCTTAATTTAGACAGCACAAAAAATACTGTAGTTCCAAAAACTAGTTTTGTTACCTGTAAATCATTTTGTTGAAAACCTCTGCCTAGATGTTACAATTGTCCCTGGTCTCCCCTACTTGAAATGCACCTGTCGTAATCTTTAAGAGTGATAAACAAGGTTATTAAGTTGCCTTTAAATCTGTTTAGTTTGTAGTTACGCTGCACTGGGTGATTAATTTTGACTGTCTACACTACCTAACCTACCTTCACACGCAGGACCAGAATTAATTGATATTTCTCGCCTCTTCAGCGTTACATCAGCTAAACTCATACCTCAGTCCCGCCGCTGCCTCCCTGCCTTTCAAAATAAAGCGAAATCACGTGAAGGAGTAGTGATGGGGCGGGTTTACTGGACACCTCAGCCAATCACCACCTCTGTTTTGCGGCTTCCCATTCGTCGATAAACATTGCGACCTGACCCGCAGGACTTTCAGAGGGAGGTACGGCACGTCAACGTGAATGAGGCCGAGTCGTGTCCACCACTGTTCCTGTCATTACTGCAAGCCTGGAAATACTCACCAACATTAAAGACACTCGCACTATGGTGAAGCATCACCTTGTTTCAGAAGGAGGAGACGCAGACCTGCCACTCTGATATCGACCTTTATCACCGGAAAGTCGTTAGCTGTGGTAGCTAACGTGAGCTAGCTGAGTTAGCTGTTACATACCCTCGTTTTTTCCACGCAACTGACCTCCACCACAACACAGACGTACTGAGTATCATCTGCTTGCTAGGTTTGGGGTCGTTTTCCCCCTGTTTCTTCACATCCGGTCCCTTTGTCCCAGTGTGGTGCCCCGTGGACGGTTCCCGAATATGATAAATAATGAGTCAAAGAGATACGTTAGTTCATCTGTTTGCTGGAGGGTGAGTATATATTCTCATGTCATGTACATCCAGGAGCTGAGCTAGCTAGCTTCGAGCTCAAGGCTAACTGTCGCTGTTAGCCTCTATGGCTACACATAAATGGGATGTTTTCATTGGTGCGTTCATGATATTGGGATTTAGTTAGTGGCATAATATTGACATGAAGATCCGCGTTAGCATCAGTGCGGCAGATGACAGCAAACCAATCTTGTCCGTGCGCGTGTACCCGTAGGAGTTGCTCAATGTCACAAGTTACAATGACATTTCAGTGTATGAATTGAATGGCTGGCTTGTGGACGCGTTTTCTGTATTCATTGTGAATCTTAGCACATTTTATTCGAAATATTAAGAATAACATTGACTACGTCTGTGTTTCAAGAAACCCCCGGTGTTAAAAGTGACATCGTTGTGTCGGCCATGATGTTAGTGCATCAAAACAAACGTGGGCAGGCTGCCACCAGATTTCGTTCCAGTGTCTGGAAACCACATACAAACATGTATGCGCGGATGTGACTGATGCAACATCTAAACTGTGTCACAGAGGAGTGCAGTCTGTGCCACACTGGTGGTCTGCCAAAGCCGGGTGATAATAAATGGATGAACTTTAGTACAATCTGACATTGCAGTCCTAAACTGTGACAGAAAGGTTGCGGCTCCATAATTCATGGAATAATGTTCATACAATCTGAGAAATTTAATTATGTAGAGGCAGGATGTCTAGGTAAGGACGTAAAATATTAAGTTTACAATGATTATCTCCTTCACCAAATGGGTTTACTGAGAATGTAATAGGATGAACTGTAGCAAAATTAAGTAAGCTTCTAGTTTTGTGTGCCCATACATAAACAGTCACATTTGTTCTAAGTTAAGGCTGCACAAAATGGTTTTAAAAAAAATTATCAATATTATATTTTGACAAATGTTGAGATTTATTTAGATATAATTTGCGATTGGTAGAAATTAGGGATGTTACTGATAATCATTAATTTAACTGATTAAAAGTGTATTCATTGCTAATTGATAGTCTGGAAAAGGCAGTTATTGCGCGTCATTTGATATAATTCTGGTGGCGGAGGTATTTGTTGGATAAGGAAGCTTAAATTGAAAATGAGGAACAAAATGGAAATTATGTAAAACTGAGAACAAACTTGCATTTTGTATATTAGTTATTAACGATTAGGCCTATTCTATTATTTACATTTTCAGATATCCTAGTGGGAATGATCATCTTTGCATCAAAGTTAAAAAAAGACTTTGCACACTTACTCCATGTCATAAGACTTTAATAATGACAAGGTCTCGATCCTGCTTGGATCTTCGTTAGGTCAGAATATTTAAACTTATTGGCATGAAGTAAATGTGCAGGTGTTACCTTTTTTCTTTAACATTGCTTCTGATAGTGTTGCACCTTCTTGATGTGCATGTAATTACTCTAATCATCACTTTTACATAGCAGTTTTCATATTCACTGAATAAAATAAAATAAAGATATTTGTTTTTTATACCAAACAAACATTTCCTCTAACATCTGGAGACCATGATTTGTAGGCCACAGCATCTATGTACCACTACTGTACTTCATTATAATGCGGTTTTGTCAGAGATTCAGTCTTTATTTAAAAAATAAAAAATGCAGCTTCTGCAATTTGGATATTGAATTTGTCCAAATTGCAATTTTTATATAATATATGACTAATTGTGCAGCCCTACTAAGAATGTATTTGGACGAAGACTTCTGACAAAATTAAGCAAGCTTCTAGTTTCATGAGCCTGAACATAAACAGTCAGATTTGAATGAAGTGATATCAAACATGACTCCTCATCCATGCACACTATTTGTATACCAATGTTTTGCTTTTTCTGTGGTTTACACAGTAACTGCATCACACCGATTAGCTTCTGCCAAAAACTGTTTTGGCAGTACGTTGTATTTCTGCTTTGGTGCTGATTGAAAATTAACCCCAACCAAAGATAACTGCTGTCGCTCTTGCTTTTGATATCCTCTAGTCTGGCCCAGCCCTGCCCAACACAGGCGGGTCAGATTCAGTTTATTTATGTAGTTCATGTAGATATTGTTTTTGTGTTCTCTCTTATCAGACTTCCTTACATGTGTTACCCGAGCAGATTACCCTCCTGTAATGCCAGAGCTGGTAATAAACTGATGTCCTGGATGTAGCACATTGTGTGTACAGGGCTTCAGGTTATGCTTGCCATAGGTTCTTGGTTCATAGTTTGTGAATGTGAAAACCTCCAGTGATTTGTTTTATAATTCAACATTGTGAGAATGTGGGTTTTGATAAATGGGGTAAAATGAGAAAAATAACATCTACAAACATTTACTTCATCAGCTGAATGGATCTAGTGGTAGGCACTCATTTCAATCTTACTCAAAAGCAAAAAGTATTGGCTGTTGTTCTGTGTTTCTTATCTGGTTCGATGGTCAGTGAAACTACATACATCTTTGAGTTTGGAATGTGATGTGGCACTGAACAGAAGCTAACTGTTGTTCCCCAAGAAACACAAAGCATTCCTGACTGGCTCTCTGTTCCCACACTGTGCTATTTCTTGTCTACATGCCAGGGATCGTTAGAATTCCCACAACCACGTCACTGGCTAATTTATTAATTAAAGAAAAGAAGGCTTTGCACACCTATGACAATCCTAACTGCTATTATCATTGAAGAAAGGCATTCAGTTTCAGTCTTGTTCTGCCAGCTGAGACTGACAGTTGTTTGCTCACCTTCACCTTTTCCATCCCTGTCTTTCTGCCAGATGTGGGGGTACGGTCGGAGCCATATTGACTTGTCCGCTGGAAGTAGTGAAGACCCGTCTGCAGTCGTCCTCCATCACCCTCTATGTGTCTGAGGTTCAGCTCAGCACTGTCAACGGGGCCAGTGTGGCCCGCATGTCCCCTCCAGGCCCCCTGCACTGCCTCAAGTGGGTACTCATGAACATTTATCATTGTTTCCAAGATAAACTGTATTTGTATACAAACTGTTCCTTTCTAATTTTGCTACCCCAATCCTGTTATCAGCCTCTGTTGCTTAGCTGTGCTGTTTTAGTGGGAGAAGACCATGGGAATGGGAGGTGAACTGTTAAAAATTTAAGAATTCTCACCAAAATACATGCTAGTTGGTGGATCAGATCCACATCAAATTAAACATTGACTCATAGCACTGTTTGGTTTGTACTAAATTAACTGGTTGGTTTGCTGCTTTCTGTTTGATGTTGGTAAAGTAGCAGCCTGTTAGATCTCACAGCACATTATAAACTCCATATGTGATTAATGTTAACTGACACATACAGTGTTTCGCTGCTTAATTGTTAATTAATGTAAGCTAGTGGGTTAGCTGATAATGTTAATATTAGTGCCATGGCTAATATGTGCTGAAGGTGATTGGCAGACCACAAACATTACAGCTGAAAACAAGGCTTTTCTGCAAGTTTATGCTTGTTGAACAGGTGTTTTGATAGATTACAAGAGGATAGAAAGACAGAGGGGAAAGGCAGCATTTTTTAATGCCTTTCAGGGATAAGTCAGCTGAAGATGTGACAGGAAAGGGGGAGAGAGAGTGGGGGAATGACATGCAGCAAAGGGCCACAGGCAGGATTCGAACCCATGGCCGCTGTAAAAAGTACAAACCTTAAAACTAACCTGAGTTGTTATAATTTAGAACCAGTTCTATTTAAGAAAACGATTTCAGGCATCCAGTATATCAAGTATGTATTTTGATTGAATTATATACAGTATTGCCTAAACTTTCACTTTTTGTGTTTGTTTTACTCTTTGCCAAAATGAGTGGAGCTCTTCATGTATTTTGCAAACAGTTCCTACTGCCTGCGCTCCCAGAACTATGTGCCCACAGAGCCATGGTTCCTTCCTCAGCAGGCACCATGTTGCTTCTGCTGTTGTTGCTGCTGTTTGGTCTGGCTGATGTCCCCCTGGCAAAGCCAACCACTCCCTGAAACCCAACTCCTCACCCTTTGGGAAAACTGTACACAGAGAGCATATCAGTCACTTTAGCCAAGCAGGAAATTTGATTACAAATCCAACTTCTTTATCTTGTATGATTTTCATAGTATTTGATTCCTCTGGACTCTTTTGTGTCTGTTGTAACATGCCTTTTCCTATTTTGTGTCCACTTAGTCAAAGTATCTCTTTGATTTGGGTAGATTGCCAGTTGTGATGTTGAAGGAAATTAGATCCACTCCATAAGAAAGACAATGGCCTGGTCTTTTCTAAAGAGGTCATGTCCTGGCCACTCAGAGCCTCTGGAAAAAGTGTGTTTGATGGCAGTATGCCACTTGAATTCACTGAACGAAGCCACATTTAAATGAAGTGCCAGTCACTGTGGCAGTAGGCACTTTCTTCTGCAGGCTGGCAGTATAATCCTCACTACATCAACCATTTCTCAAACCAGCAATATGGGACTCTGTTAAAATGTGTATAACTCTATAAAAGTAGATTGAAGAACATGTAGCTTATAACCAGTCACATATGTTATTGACATGTTGCTTGCATTGGTGGGCAGAGTGCTCACTGCACACTAAACCAAATGTGGCATGCCAATATTTAAGCATGATACATAAACTTAAGCCAAACTTGTATCCTCTTAGACCCTGTAGTGCTCAATACAACACAATGCTGAGAGTTGGAAGTAACAAACAACTGACAAGTGACTACTTAGAATATTTCTATTCTTAGATCTCTACTAGTTTTAGGACTTTGAATGTAGGCTAAAGTTCCCGCTCAAAGTGGAAGTGCAGCAAAGGCAGTACAGTCTTCTGAATTTAAGGGTTTATGCTTTGGTTAGTAGATTTGAAGAGACTGTTCAGGTGACATTATGACCTTTGGGTATCAAAGAAAAACACTTTAGAAGAAAAAAAAAATGAATTGTTTCCTGTTATATTTGGGGTTTTAATTGGAATTTCAACTCTTTGCTGGACTACAAAAAATCGGACTATATCAGTAGAAAAAAGTTGTAATCCACCAGTAAGAATCAAACAATTAAAGCATGCATGTGGTCTTGGTGGTAGAGTCAATAATATACTTTTTTCTGTGCTTGTATGTTTCCTATTCAGATTGATATTGGAGAAAGAAGGACCTCGTTCTCTCTTCAGGGGCTTGGGGCCAAACTTGGTGGGTGTGGCACCTTCCAGGTAAGTTGTCACTTCAAATGGTCATTGATAGTAGAGCCCAATGGATACTGGATTTTTAGGGCTTATACTGATGTTAGGGACTAAAAAAAATCCAGTACTGGCATATCTCTATATAGAATATAATATACAGAATATAGAATATATACATAAACACACATTTTTTGCAACGATCCTTCAAAAGTGTTTAACACTTTCCATTGATTCCTTCTAACGAGCTGTAGGTGCAGTAACTTCAGTCTGAATTAAGTATGACAGGAGATCTTATACAGTTTAAAACACCTTTACTTAAGTAAGAGTTCAAAATTGCATCTTGTTACATGGCAGAAAAACTATAATCCTGTGCCTGACGTAACTCTGCTCTGGTGCACTCTACTGCACAGCACATTGCTCGATAAATTAATGAGGGCATATGCAGTTTTCTGCCAGTACACATGAAATGTGTTTTTAACATCTTATGCACTGGCAATATTTTATACAGTGAATAAAAACACATTTTTGGTGATTTTTGCATCATTTTTAAATGAACTTTTATTTGTGTTCACATGTATTTGTATTTATTTGTATCACATTGGAAGCAGGATATTTTACAGTTTAACAATAAACATTGTTGTCCAAAATGACATCAGGGTTCCCTACCTCCCTACCAACACTGACTGGTGAAACAACTCAACTGGTGGCTGCTTAGACCAGACCTGTTCCACAGCATGAATTTAAACATGTTATAGCAGAAAAGGACAATGTAATTAATAAAATGAACAATGGTTGCTTTCCATGTAGGTGAACCATTTCTAAGGTCCTGGCAGCAGTGGCATAAAACTTTCTTGTTGTCACTTTGATGGACAGAGTCATAAAAATTCTGTCATAATATATTATTACCACTCATTTTAATTTTCATTTTTTAATGACAATGAGACATAGCCTCCTTAATGCCATTTAATTCTCAAATCAACTTGTTATTTTGATCAATCAACTTGATCAGAGTAACATTTAAATGTACAAAACAGACTTTCCACTTATGCCTTTATAAGGGCATTGAGAGAAAAGAAACTAGAGACACCGGTCACTTTTCATGTCAGCGGTGGAGGATACTGACAACACAAAGCACAGCTGCTGGCTGATAAATGTAGTTTAAGCCACTTGCTTGTCCTTCATTCTCCGACATATCAGTCTCTCAGTATTTACCTCATTCATCACCCACATCATAATTACGGCAACTTTCATTAAGAAAAAGCAAACTTTTTTATTTGACAAATATAATGTCCCTGTAGTGACTTTGTAACTTATTGGCAAAAGATTATTTTTAATGTCATTTATATGGCTTAAGGTGATTTATCCGTTGCTGCATCTGACACTACCACTTTTTATGGTAGATTGATTCAGTAATTCAGGCAGTGACAGAAAATATTCAGTTAACACGACCACTGGGTCCTGGAACCGTGCATGCTCTCTGCCTGCTGTGGCTTAATGTGAGACAGTTAGAGGGAATTTGTAACGTTATACTGAACGAAAGCCTTCAAACGTTTCAAATGTCGAATTAATATTAATTGTTCTTACTCATTGGTAGCTGATTTAGTCACATTTGGCATTCACACACATGGGCTCATTCAGAGTTTGTACAGGTTCTTAAAAAGTCTAAAATCCAAGAAAGGACAGACGCTTTTATGAAGTTTCATTAACTTCAGTCTTGTTTTTAAATGTTTTTTGGGGAAAAAATGTTGATCACACTGTAACTACTACAAAATGAAACTCACTTGGACCCAATAACCGAGTATGAAAGTCTTAAATTTAACTTGTTGCAACCTGTAGAAACCCTGCTCATTGTTCTTTCTAGGTGAGTTGTGGACAGGAACAGTGAGGAATGATGGTATTACATAACCACTGCAGGGCTCCTTGAGGTTACTTGGTGACAAAGAAGAATTAGGGATACATGGTAATTTAGGTCCCATTCATCATCATGTCTTTCTGTGCTGTTTCTGCACTGAAACATGGCAACAGCATCAGCACCTTGAAAACACCATTTGTTCTATGTCTCGGAAATATTGTTACTGACTACATTTACAACAGTTATGGTCATTAATTACCCCTCAGTGGTAATGATGGGTGCAAAGTGGCGGCTAATGGCAGTGGGTAATGGCTAAGCAGGTGCCAGTGCTAGGCATACGTAGAGTGTTTTGTTTGAATCTTACATGAGCGCATGCTGATGCAGTGGGCAGTGGAGGCAAAGGCAAAAATCCTACTGAGCTGTGACGCAGATTAAGAGATAAATGCACAAACAAACGCTGTCTGAAAGAGTGACTGATGAGCTTCAAACATCATTACTAGTCTGACTGAGCACATTTGACAAATGAAAAACAGTAAAAAAACAGACTGCACATGGTGCTTTTAGAAGGAAAAACACATTTGTATTAAGCCACGAGTATAAACATGGTCATTATGACCTTTTTAATTAGTGAAAACAAATCAAGACATGTGCTTTTTGTACTGAATAGCCTCTTTGTCTAACTAGGCTGATTTGCTGAGACTGTTGGTTCTGCTCACTGCTTTACACCTAATGAATTTTTA
This sequence comes from Lutjanus erythropterus, assembly GCF_056507025.1. Classification (NCBI taxonomy): domain Eukaryota; kingdom Metazoa; phylum Chordata; class Actinopteri; order Lutjaniformes; family Lutjanidae; genus Lutjanus; species Lutjanus erythropterus. The sequence goes on from NC_139320.1 coordinate 14,046,949, forward strand.
AAGCTCATTAAGCTGAGCCTGACAGGGGGAAAGTTTTACTTGTTAATGTAGTGTAATTAATAAGCTACATTGCTACCAGAGGCACATAGTTGGCTGGGACTAATTATCTTTACTCTAAAATGGAAAAGCATGGCATGTATAGCTTGTTTTGCCTTGTACTGGCTTGACATAATTTATACTGACCTTTCTGTCTTTTATTTTCAACAGAGCAATCTACTTTGCTGCTTATTCCACTGCCAAAGAGAAACTGAACGGTGTGTTGGAACCCGACTCCACACAGGTACACATGGTGTCGGCTGGAATGGCAGGTAACTATCTAAATGCGATGTAACAGGTTGACACTTGCCGCCATGCAAATCTTTTTTAACACACTATAACCTTAAGAACATTTCCATCATGCTTGTCAGAAATGCTGAGTAAATAGAGCACGTCTGGTTCAGTGCCGTTAAGTTTAGGTGAACAGTGACGTTGGACATAGGTTCAGGCTTGTGTAATGTATACATGCTATAGGGCTTTGTTGTTACTTTGATCCCTGTAGAAAGCAAGCAGTGGCAGAACCAGTCTGTGTTGTGTTAGATTCAAAGGACCTGTCTTTTGAAATAGTACAAAATCTGACAAACTAATTACACCACCCCCTTTGTGAGGACCCTGTGTGTTCGAAAACAAGCTTATCCTGTTCCCCCTCACCTTTTTCCCAAATATATTGCAAACTCAGTTATCTTAAAACAGCTTAATTAAAAGCATACCGTGTTCAAAGGTCAGATTTAAATACACTCTCATTATTCTCTGACACTTGTTATGTCAAGGGAAGGTTATCTGCTCCCATGTCACTCTGATCCAGCTGGGACTGCCAGACCATTACAATGTGGATCAGTCAGGCAGCTACAGTGTGTCTGTGTGTATGTGGGTGAATCTGACAAGTTCACCATGGTGCCACTTTTAGCACACCGTGACTCAGACCTTTTAACAACCCAGTCAAGGTCAGCATTTGTCAGTGCATATGTCTCTTGTGGCAATCCCTGTATTCTGCAGGGTGAGACCTGAATGAGCTACATGGACAGGTGACGAGGTGTTGATAGTGCAGCGCTTAATCTCCACTGTGTAATGATACATGATATCTACAGCAGAGGGTTAGGGTTAGCCGGTTAGGGCCGGCTAATGGCTGTATGTAATTTTAACCTCTTATCCACCTCAGAACACCAGTGTTGGTCAAGCTGTAATTTGCATACATGTCCAAATCACTGACTCGCTGTATATAAAGATGGACAACATGACAGCTCCCCAGAAGTGAAGCCGAAACATTTACACATCACATGAAATTTTCCCAAATATAGCTTCTGTCTTTTTAGGTAGTTCTCATCATGCTAATGTATGTTCAAGTTAGCGCTGTTGCCACAATTTTAAGTCTCATTTTAAGCCAGCTAAATACTTTTTGTGAAAATTTATATTGCAGCGTGAGCTGCGTTAGCTTTGCTGTTGTACGCAAGACGACTGGTTCTGCCCTGTGATCCTCGTTGCTGGTGTGTGTTTTTGTGGCTGCTGTATTTCAGTTTAGTTGATGGTCATGCCCTGAAGGTATCCATACAGGTACATGTGAAAAAGACAAGGTAAAACTGCAGTAATTAATTTGCAGCACTGTGTAACTATAACAAGCTCACAGCAGCTTGCTCAGACCATTCACTTGGCCACTGGGCAATGAGATGAGATTCACAGATAATGCTACACTTAGCATTACTGTACCAAATTACTTGCCATAAATTATGTAATTTGCAAAAAAACAACAACAAAAGAATAGTGTTTATACAGCATACTGCAGTGTTGAGCCAACCTAAAACAATGCAAGGTGAAGTCCGTCACTGCAACAGCCCTAGTTCAAGAATTAGGGATGCATCAATCCACTGGCCAGAGACCAGAACAGGCCAGTTTTCAGCATGACCAGCCCTTACCGATGACCAGCCGGTCCGCGTCACATATCCGATTCGACCACAGCGCTCTTCAGGCTAATGTCAGCCAGCAGGAGACTGCTGTTCACTGAGGGACAGTTAAAATCTCACCTCCTGTTCTGGCTGAAGAATAAACAACTTGTGTTGATGTGTCTCCTCAAACATTTTCTCATCCAGACTCGTTTAACTTCTGCGTCTGTTTTTCTCAGGGCAAAAATTTACTGCACCAAACTGTTGCACCGTGTCTGTCTCCAGTTTGTTTACATCTGCTTCCACAGGAGATCACATGAAATCACGTCCCGCGATCACGTTCCCCCTATTCATAATCTTAATATAAAACTATAATAAGGCCTGGCTGTAACTTGCAGAACTTTGGAAAAAATATAAAATTGTATTTAATGAATATTTATTTGTCAGTGTTTTATTATGAACATCAAATTTCATTTTTATAAGAAAAGTTGCAAAAATGTTTGTGAGTTATGTCAATTATAGTTCTTAGAAAGATTGAAAATCGGAATCGGCCAAAACCGGAGTCGGCAGCTTAGACCCTTAAAAAAAGGGAAATCAGAATCGGCCAAGAAAATTGAAAATGGTGCATCTCTAGTTCAAGTCTTAATTTTTCTGAAGTGTGGTTTTAATTATTATTTGATGCTATCAAAAGGGGCGTCTCACACCATGATTTCCAGCTGAGCCCTGCCCGCAACTGAGTCGGCTGTGTGTACAGGCGAGACCTCAATACCGTGGCTCCAACCCTGTTTACTACTGTACAGATTTTGGCTCTAAGTGATGTCACAACATGGCAGCGCTTGTATGTGGGATAATTTGACTTCATTTTTGTACAGTGGAGACACATTGTCCATCTTTATTTTACAGTCAAAGGTTTAAACGGAGCCTCAAAACTTAAGTGTCATTTGTGTGTTTTGTTGTCACTTTTAGCAGGCTACATTTCAGTTAATTATTGTTTTTTATTAAGTCATTGGATTTTTTTTTTAACTAACAAGACCTCAGCTGTACTCTCTCTCTCTTCTGCTGTCTTGGTGGGGGATGATCATGTCGCATGCAATTGGGATATGGTGGGTTAAATCCTGTGGGAGAGTGGGAAGTCAGATTGGTTGCATGCCGGTCATTTTGCTACACACAAGCCTGTGTCTGTTCTAGGCTTTAACCCTACCGTAGCTCTCCTCTCGCAAGGGCATGAGACCCCCACACCACCAGGGGTCTCTAGCTGCATCTGTGAGGAGTTACTTGGGTCTGCGTGAGTACTCACCACAGATCTGTGCTTTTTTTTTATCTGGTTCTTCTTTCTCTCTTTGTCTCTCTCTACTCCATTACCATCTAGGTCACTGTATAAGAAGCAGCTGTTTTCACAACATAAAACTTTTATGGTATTCAGTTACTCCCCTAGCAGCACAAGTAGTATAGTCTATAGCGTGGCTAGGCTTTGTGACACATTTTATCTTATTAAAAGAACATTGTTACATTGTTTTAACTTTCCCAACATGAATGCTGCTTAAAGAACATTTACTCCCTACCTAGAGTGTTAGTTTGTGGGCAGTTTATTGTACCACTGGTAGCCTGACAATAGTATTTTTAGATTTTAAACAAAATGTAATTTTGTTGTTTTTTTTTCCTCCACAGGTTTTACAGCCATCACAGCAACCAATCCAATATGGCTCATAAAGACCCGCCTACAGCTGGATGCGAGGTAATGCGACAATGTGAGCAGGGTGTGAGCTTTACAAATTTCAGTTGCCAAGAGAGGGACTAACAGCTTAAGCACAGTTATAAGCCCTTTGACATGTTTGAGAAAATCCCTGTGTTTGCATTAATGACAAACTCTCATTGTGTGACGTGATATTTAAACTTTATTTAAAAAAAAAAAAAGAAAAGTAACCAGCTGTAAAGCCTTTTTTGAGTTTACTGAGGGATAATTTGTTGTGTCAACTTAAGTTGGGAAATATATGTCACTTATAAGCTTTGGCCATTCCTTTGAGGCATACATTGACTTATGCTGTAATACACAGTACAAGAGAAATAAAAACATACAGATTCCAGTTCATTAAATGCAGTTCTGGGGCGATTTGTTGACGTAAGTGACATCATTGCTTACGAAAATACACCAGTTTGCATATTGTGCGTCAACTCGTCACTATGAACTGCAGCGTCCAGTCAGAGCTGGGATTCACCTGGAGAAAAAGCTGCAGAGAGCAAGCCTCGCCAAAATCAAAGGCATCATCTAAAGTGTGGGAGCATTTTAGACAGAGATGCAACAGTTTGGTACTCTTCGGCTCCACAAACTAGACATGACGTATCACAGCAAGACAAACTGCTCCTCACTGGAAAGCACAAAGTGCTCTGTCCTCCTCCTGCAGCTGCATCAGCCGCAGCATTGCCCAGTTTACTTTATGTCAGCACCCAAGCACAACATATGAGGATTAACAACACATGTAACATGTTTTTGTTAGTAGAGATCACTTAAGATAGATTTTTGAGAAGTTTTTTCATCACCCCCATGGTGGAAGAAATGTCTGCACCGCTGCTGTTAACTTTACATTATGTGTCATCTTACGGTGTTATTCAGCCATTTTGTACTTTCTGTTCACTCTGTCAGCTACGTATGAGACAGAAAAGGCTAAAACTAATGTTACAGATTATCTGTAATTCAGTTGGCAGAAAAACAACACAATGACACAAAAATGTCATTGTCAAAATGTCAATCTGATCAGGCATCTGACATGGAGTCGGTTAAATAAGGTGAAAAATGGTCTAACTTTGAAATATGCCACTTATTTTCTCTAATGTGCTTCATGCGTCTGTTTTTCAGGATTATAATTGAATAAAATATTGAAATACTAATGAGACAAGGTCTTAAATAAATTAATTGTTATATAATTGAATAATAAATAAATTGTTCTGTTAATCTATAAATTAATCAATAGATTAATCATTTAAAATATAAATCAAGTTTGGTGCATCCCTAACAAAATGTAATGGTTTAAGTTTTCTCAGCTTAAATATGTGATTTCAAGTTTGATAAATGATGATTATATATGATTGCACTTTAACCAAAGTTGACACAACAAAGCAGTCCTTAGTTGAAAAAGCCCAAAACAGGATTTGCAGCTGGTTTTTTACTTTATGTTTTCTCAACTTTTCATTTTTTACAGTGAGAGATCCTCCTACTTCCCTTTGTGTTTGAAACATAAACACTGAGCTGAAGGAGAAACCACTGTGTTTAGATGTTGGTGTCTACATGGAAAAAATAGCCGTTAACTTGTGATGTATGTTTTCTGTCTTTGCTCAGGAATCGAGGTGAGCGAAGGATGAGTGCGTTTGAGTGTGTGCGACGGGTGTATCGGACAGATGGCCTGCGAGGCTTCTACAAGGGTATGTCAGCGTCCTACGCCGGTATCTCAGAGACTGTGATCCACTTTGTGATCTATGAAAACATCAAACGCCGCCTCTTGGAAGCCAAGGCGCCACAGAACATGGACGAGGAAGAGGAGGCGTCCAAAGACGCTTCAGACTTTGTGGGGATGATGCTTGCTGCTGCCACCTCCAAGACCTGTGCCACATCTATTGCTTATCCTCATGGTAAGAGCTGATGATTGGCAATTAGCTGATATCAGCTGATTTATCAGATTTATCATGTTTTTTCTCCGTTAACCCTTCCATTTCTTCTTAACTTTGCAGAAGTGATCCGCACCAGGCTACGCGAGGAGGGCACCAAGTATAACTCCTTCTTCCAGACTCTAAGAACAGTGCCCAAAGAGGAGGGCTACCGTGCCCTGTACCGTGGTCTCACCACCCACCTGGTACGACAGATCCCCAACACCGCCATTATGATGTGCACCTATGAGTTGGTGGTCTACCTCCTGAATGGTTAAAGTCTTCCCCCCCTCACTTAGACAGTATATGTAACCCTGCCCCTGTTCGGAGACGGAGAAATGAAGAATGAGAGCAACTGCACACCAGCTAGCACAACAGCCTGCTCGCCAGAAGAGGACAGAGACGGCACGATGACCTTTGTCTCAGTGACGCGAGTGGTTGTTAAAAATAAGTCAGCAGTTTTGTTTTATAACCAAAGGGTCTGGCACAGGGAAGAGGATTGAAAAGTTCCTCACGTTGGTTTGGGGATCTTGGTTTAGTAGTGGCAAAGAGATGGTTGCCCTATTTTAATTTTAATTCCATCCTTTTCTCCCTTCGGTTATATGTGTCTCCTCTGGAAGCTCTGATTCAGAGTGCTGAAGAAAGAACCTGAGTTACAGTATATTCTGCCTCTAACAATACTAATAATAAAGAAGTACAGTAATTCCAATCCTTACTACCTAATGGATATAAGACGCCCTCCAGCAGTAGGCTTTGCTGTCACAGTGATGATCAGTTTTTTAAATATTCTATTAGTGTCATGCAGTATCCCCTGCATCCCTTTAGAGTGCCACTAAAGGACCAGAATACAAAGATGGCAGAGTCAGCAGTGAGCCGAAGTATCTGACGACGGTTTCTTGAGAAGACGTCGGCACTGGAGGTAGGTTGAGGCAGGATAAACAGAGGAGGGATAGGGAGGGAGGTGAATATAGAGACGTGCCTTGTGTAAAAATGTGATATAGACTAAGATGCACAATGGCTGCAGGAGGAGGCGGGGCTCTGGTTTGACCTGTCACAGCAAAGGATGTAGAAATGTTGAGTCGAACACTGGTTCTGTGTGATTTCTGGTGGCCTTAGTGAACCTTTTACATATCGTGAACTAGGGCTGCCCCCGACAAAAGATCTTCGCAGTTGACCAGCAGTCGTCAGTTCAAGCTATTAGTCAACTTGTTGCCGTGCATTTATTATATTAATTTAATTATTTAAAAATACAATTTTGGGGCACAAAGTGTTCTGCTTGTTAAATGCTAATGACAAAAGCAGTAATTAGTCTCAATGCGTTAGAACAGCCAGCAAGGCGAATTAACATTTTGTTAATTTATTTTTACAAAATATAACCTGGTTGTTCAAAACACAGGAATAAATAACTTCCAACTTAACAAAAACAAAAACTCGCTTATCAACAGGATGGATGATGTATACTTACAAATTAAATCGCTAAAAATCATTCCTCAACTTCTTCAGGCCTCCTGTCCCCACCTGAACTCACAGTGTCTTTGTCAATGATGTAGTATCTTTTCTGTGTTTAAAAAAAAACAATACCATACCTTTATGGCTCATCTGCATTTCCATGGACACATTGAATGAACAAGGCTGCACAGACGCTGTGAAAATTAAATTATCTAACTTTTTTAACTCGTTTTCAATTCTTATTCGTAAAGGAGACTGAAAATATGGGGGATGATGGGAAATGGGAAAACGACAGTAGATGCCAACATTGTGTAAAACAGTTGGTAGTCTGGTAATTTGAGTCTGATAAAGTATGGAATTCTGAAATGGAAAATGTGGAGGAACCCTGGCAGTAAATCACCTCAGTGCTGATTTCTCAGTCGGCAAAATGGCCACTGTTGGTCTCCAAGGCTGTATCCCATTCTAATTGGATTTGGACTGGACTGAGAAGAGAAAAGGTCGATGTTACAACAATCTTCTGAATTTTATCCTGAGTTTGTTTTTTGTTTTTTTTCTGTGACTAAAATACATGAAAACTCAGTCGACTAAGAGTCTTCTCGCTGACTACCGGTTCAGTGGACTGTTAGGGGGCAGCCCTGTCGTGAACATTGAAACACTCACCTAAAGGTTTTCAGCATCTCTAATACTGGTCCTCACAATACAGGAAGTAACATGCATCATTGACAGCTCTTCACACTAAATACCTACAGGATTGATATCTGCTAGCTTATTACAGGTGAAGTGTACATCGACCTCCGAACCTGTGCGTGTTTGTGTTAAGCATGTGTGAAAGACGAGTTATCACTAAGGTTAGATGGAGGGTAAAAAGTCCCCAAATTAAACCAGAATAAAATGCACCATTCTAACTACTGGAATGTAAATAAACAGGAGGAATAACGTCACTAAAGACAATGAAGTAAATATCATTAACAAATTTTAACAAACTGTAATATTGATAGATATATAAAATACCTACCTAACGTGACTGTGTTGCATTTGTCTGCCCAGTAATGGCAAAATGCAAACATGTAGTGCATTTTCTTTAGAGGAGAGGAGATTTGCCTGTTAGTTGTTATAGCACTTTTCAACGTCTCTCTCTAGATTTTTATCATCTCGTTTTTTTTTTTCCCCTCAGTTGGAGAATCCAGACTAGTTTTACAGGCGAGGACAATCCTCTTGAGTTTACTCTGGAAACTTGTACAGTTTAGCCAGTGTGTGGAAGGAAGTGGGCAGGAATATGCTCTTCATAAGCGCACATTCATTAAATCTAGAACAGTCTAACAAAAAATAAAATAAACTAAATGGTAATTATTTTGTTGATTCCCTTCCCTTGTTATTGTTGAAGAAAACAAAATAACATTTCAAGCGGTTTAAAAAATGGAAACACTTTTTTGTTTGTCAGTGTCTTGTGTGCTCTTGGATGTCCGTGTCTTGGAATGGAAAGGTACTTGCTCTCTGCTTTAAATACATATGTTTTTGTTTTGGGTTTTTTTGCATTTTTATGTCACGTTTCAAACAGTACAAACCACATTTATCCTAGAAAACATTAGGGCTGGGTAGCGTTACTCAATACTTTTTAAGATATCATCTGAAATATCCCAGTGCCAAGTATTATCAAAACTTCTCCAGTAAATGGATACATGGGTTGGATTCTTTTTGTTCCTAGATCAAAGTACAGTTTTTCTCACAGCCAATCACTGCAATGTATGATTGGCCCACTGCCACAGAGGCTACAACCCATACAGTCTGTGGTTTGTTGATATTGAGAGTGGTGTATTTGACAGAATTGTGAGTTCAACATGCTCAGATGTAAAATATGGCTATAATACACATAGATGTAGAAAAACAGGTACCTCATTGGTCGCCGCTGTATGTCTCCATGATGCGCCCTGGAACAGTTAAGAGAAGAATATTCATACAGTTTGTCCAGACACACCGAGATACATACAGTGCTGAACAAATTTATTAGACCACCTGTGAAAAAAAAAAAAAAAAACATACATATTTTGGAAATCTTTCAAAAACTTGTTTAAAACTAAAAATGTTATTGTTATTTATTTGACAAATAACAAGCTGAAACAACTAAACAGTCACATAATAACCCAAAAACATAATATTTTGTATGGCCTCTGTACTTGATAACCGCTTGCATTCTGGCTGGTGTTGTTTTTATGTACTTTTCGACTGTCTCTTTTGTTATTGAGTTCCAAATAGTTTCTAGCTGTTCCCACAGACTTGCTATAGATGAAACTTTTGTGCGATCAATCTTTGAACCTACTAAATCCCAAATTTGTTCAATAGGATTCAGATTTGGACTTTGACTTGGCCAGTCCATCAGTTCCAGTACTCCAGATTCCTTTTTCTTGGTCAAATAGTCTCTGCACAGCTTTGAAGTTTGCTTGGGGTCATTATCTTGTTGGTATATGAACCCACGACCAATCAGATTCATTTTCGGTGAGCTCTCAACGTTTTACCATTTTGAACAGGAATGAGGAATTTCAAACTGAATTCACCTTTTTATGCCCAAATTTGAGCTGGCTCACTGGGCTTCTCTGAGAGGTCAGAAATTAATCAAGCATAACATTCAACCACTAAAACTAATTTTTCTGTTCAGGAATGTGAGTAAATAACTATAATTTGACATCTTAATCAAGAAATAATAATACGCTTTACTATTTTTTCTGGGTTTTTTTTTTTTTTGTAAAATAGTAAATTTGAAAATTCATGGATAACAATAATAATTATATTTTGGTTTAAAAATATCATTTCGGTTAAAGAGCTTCTACATACTGGTGTATTAACCATTACAGAAACATAACAAATGATTTTGCTAATTACCAGTGCTGTTAATTTAGAGCAGCTGTGGCATAAACCTTGCATTTGGTGGTGATCTAATAAATTTGTTAAGCACTGTATAATAACTTTACTTACCTGCAGGCCGGACTGCTGCATTATACAAACTATGTCACAAACAATACATCTTTGATGAAACTCACAAGCTGAAATTCTATATAATTTACACCTGTTGCCTATTCAGCAGAGCCTGCAAACTTTGTAGCTGTTCACGAGGATAATGTTTTGGCAGAGAGCTGACTAGATCACCCTCAGTAACTGAATTTAATTCAAACAAGTAACTAATATCATGTTCAATTTCTCAGGTTCCTAACAAACCAAATTTTGTTAAAATTGTTTCAGAATTAAGCATGTAAAGTCAGTTTTGTTGGGAAATCTGCATTTCTCAAATTGTATTGTTTATTAGGGGATGTTGACCTCTCCAATATGGCGGATGGGCAGACACGTCAAATCACGAACACGGTATCTATGTTTCTGTATCTAGTACACCGCACATCTGTGACACCAGGTAAAAATAAACACAGAAAATGTGCAAGGTTTATTTCAGGAATGCTTTGATTCACATGATAGATATTAAATGAAGTAGAAAAACAGGAATCAAATGAAGAACTATGTTGGTACCACTTGGTATCACTTTAAGGGTACTGGTATTGGTACTAGTATTCTAATTTTTAAAACGATACCCAGCCCTAGTAACCATAGAGGTACCTACAGCCTGTTGATAACAATTTTTCACCACAAACTGCAAACTGAAAACGGTATGGCTTGGCCCACAATGCTAACAACAATGCTAAATTATCATCTCACTTTAACAGCATGAGCTGTTACCGTAATCCTCCGGTGTATTTGAACTCACACTGATAACTTGTTCAAACACTTCAGTGCTTCATAGGTCAGAGTGCTGGTGTCTGGCAGTTCAGTAAGCATGCCCGACACCTGTTATTATAGGGAAGGGCAGCGCTGGGCCTAATATGCAGCTTGACTGTGCTCGCTTTCTCAGCGCCGTTGTACTTGAGATTGCAGAAACGGCTTCAGTCTGTGGCCCCTCAAACAGCCTCAGACGCTTTTCTTCACTGGAATTATTGACGTGATCCTCAATGTGAACACTTTTGAGTTTTACAGCACGCATGAAGGATGCATTAGATTAGCCTCATAGTGCAGATCTTCTCAGAGATGCATTAAAGCTCGCACAGTACCATCAACACACACTAATGATGTAGTGAGACACCCATGGGTGACCTCTGTTGCTGCTAGTAGTGATTGGATGTATCATGGTGCTGGCTACACTCATGGGTTGTAAAACAGGATGGACAGACTGTCTATGCATGTAGTGTGAGTTGATTGTATGACTATATGCATCTCTTTTACTTGTATCATATGATGCATTATTCCCTGCATCCCATGGTTATTCTTTTGCACCCACACGTTTGCATTGTGTGCCAGTTAGTGTGTGTATGTGTTTTGCGTGTGCTTGCTTAAAATGACAATCGCATGTCATTCAGTCGTGTCCTGTGTGTAAGAGACCATAGAAGTATGTATGCATTAAGAAGAATAGCTGCAAACAGTGTTGTTTTTATCTCTTTGAATAAATTGTTGCCTTCTCTTGACACCCTTTGTTTTTTTCCATGTTGTCATTGATGAGCCTGCTGTGAGTGTGGCTCTGTCTATGCATTCTCTCAAAACCTGTTTTTGTAAAAGAAAATGCCAATAAAATGGAAAGAGTGCAAGTACATTTGAGTGTCAGGAAATCTTACTTAGAGCTCAAGTCTGCTTGTGTTTGCTATACAGTTTTTCTCAGTTACTGGTATGATCCCCAAAGGAAAATTCTCAAATTCAGAGCTTATTTTGTCACATTCTATGCATTTCTTGTCACTTTCACACAGAATTCAAATGTATAAGTACAGATATCTCAAATTGACCCAGTGCTGCACTGAGTTAGTGTGGGTGAGTTGCACTGCTTTTCATTTCAACTGTATTATTCTCAGATATGGTTATCAACATGCTCATTGCTTACATCTTTATAAGTCAACTGTCAACATTTCAAACAGTTTACAGATGCAATTCTACAGCTTATGAATTCTCACATACATTTGCAACACAAGGAATCCTACATGCTGTGCACTTACTTTCGCATGGAGCAAGCAGACATCAAAGACAAAAGTCTGGTCACCCAGAGGGAAATGTGCAAAGTATTTACTGTTTGTGATGTGTTTAGACAAAGGGAGGGCAGACTTTTACAAGCCAGATGTGAGAACCTCACTGCAGAGACATGAAGCAGCGGGATGCACCATGCCAAAAGAACATTTTTTTTTTTTACCCAGGAGAACAAAGTCATGACCCGCCCTGATCTGCTACTGATAAGTTAAACCTGATATTCTGACCGGAATCCTAACCAGTCACTCCACATGCCTAAACCTACCCAACCCAACCAACCATGGCAGCGAGCACTAGCCTGTCTGTTGTCGTATGTGAAAAGGCCATAGTTCAGTGCCTAATAAATGACTTTACTGCTAAAACTGACACACAAAGGAGATGTCACTAACAATTTTTTACAAAAAACAAAAAAGTTTGAGAGAAATAAACCTTTTGTGTACATGGAAGTCTTATTAAGTTTTACTTCAAATCATGAAAAAAGTGAACAGATACAAAAGTGTGGCATTTGTAGTTTTGTATGTATTTATTAATTGATCATTTAAATGATTGAATCTGAAAACTTTTCATGAACTCCCTGGCAGAATGCCACAGACCCCTATTTGAGAACCACTTGTGTAGACTGATGTGACGATTGCTTGTAACATCTCTACCCGTGTCTCAGAAAATGTACATGGGCAATTGAGAAAACCTCGCAGCTGAATAATGCATTTGATGTAAGTTTATTTCCAACCAGCAGGTGGTGGTGTAGACCTGCTTTGCTCCTGTTCATGACTTCTTCTAGCACCCATCACATCAATGGAGCAGATAGTGAAAGATGACAGCCTGCTGCTGCCTCATTCCTCGATCCAAAAGATGTGAGAGTGCAGAAGAAAACCCACCACCACGTTTAACTGTATACTGCACCTCAGACATGAATGAAGCAGAAGGCTACATGTACAGTTTGACAACTAAAGCATAAACTGACTGAAGAAGAAAGAATGAATGATGGAAAGATGGCAAATGAGCGATTGCAGAGCCTTGGCTGAAAAGCACACCTACCTAATTCACAGCTCACTCCTTGGCCTGAACAGCGGCATCACATCATCTCAGATCCAGCAGGACCAGTCTGAGTCAGACACCACACGTATTTATTTTGTGTCAGACTAAAAGGGCGGAGTGTGTGTGTGTGTGCGTGTTCCCAAAACACGCTCCACAATCTGCCAGCAACACCAGCGCCGCTGGAATAATACAAAATGCCTGGGGTGTGTTTGGTTGTGCCTCACTTTTAAATTGAGCGTTGGGGACACACTGTGAGATGACAGAGGAGAACCTGACGGGGCCAGCTGAGTGCACCTTGTTTACCTCTGAACTGGAGTGGAAGGGAAAGGAGGACAGAAAAATGCTGTTTTTCATTTCCACCATCTCTGACAGGCTTTTGGCTCCGTGTTGTGGTGTTTTCTGTTGTCTGGCTCAATCCTGAAAAAAAGGGAATCTGGGCACTAATCTGTGTTTGGGTTATGTGTAAAGATTAAAGTTGTTGTTTTTTTTTCAGTCTTCACATATATGTCAAGCTTTTCATCTTCTTGCCTTGCCCTCTGTTGTGTAGCCTATTGCTTTGGCTCACACTTTCCAATTTCCACTTCCACTGAAGTGATTTCTCCTTTCCGAGGTCCTGCAGAAGGAGGCAGCATGCATCTGCCCTTATAGAGACACTCCAACTACGCCAAATAGTTGGAATGACAGTTTTCATGGGGACTTAGAAAAGACAGATTAAAACTAAAATTACTGCTTTGCGTTTGTTGTCCTCTACAAACCAGTCAAGCTGCAGTTTGTGTTCATGCCTTTCCAGATTCATATAATGTGTAGTGAAAATTTTGAAGGAATTTAATAAGTGTATCTTTATCTCTATATTCACATGTATGATTCCAGTGAATAATTTCCAGTGAGAAACATGCTGTCATCACTTGAAGATTATTTTTCTGGAAAAGTACAGAGGACTGACAGAGAGCTAAACATTATGACATCGCAGTGAAGTTGACCTTTGACTTTTTTGACATAAAATGTATTCACGTCACCATTTTATCCTCTTAGATACTTGTGTGAAATATTAATCAGAATTAGTGTATGAATTATTGAGTTATGGCCAAAAACATGTTTTGTGAGGTCAGAGTGACCCAAACCTCTGACCACCAAAATTTAATCAGTTCATCCTTTATTCCAAGTGGAGGCTTGTATCCGGTTTGAAGATATTCTGTCCAGGTGTTTCTGAGATAACACATTCACAAAAATGAGAAAACTGGAAATACCTACATCTTTCAAATGGTTCATAACACAGGCTTTGTGTCAGACATTCAAAGTCTCAAGCCAAATTTGAGGGTTATGTTTCATAATGTAAACGCAGTGAAATAGAAAATACATCTAATCCTGTTTTAAGCCTCATTTTGAAGCGAAGTAGGTCATTTTTGCTCTGTGCTCCAAAAACAGTTGAACCAACTTCCCCCTTTCCTGCCTCCTGTAACTACATTATGCTATGTGCTTGTCTCCTTTATGTTAAAAAGAAAACCAAATCACAAGCCAGATCCATTATTAACTAGTTAGGTAGCTAGCTACCTGAGGTTCTGTTTGTTACCGAGCTTGCTGAACTGTTTTGGAGTGCTGCAGGGAGGACATATTTTTGACAGGCCTACCTGGGAGCATCACTTTGGTTCCCTCTACAAAAAGCCAGTGGGATATTCCACTGTAATTTGGAGAAGTAAGATCTGTGGAAAACAAGTTCATGATGGGTTCAGCAGGATAATCTTCAGAGACGAACACCACTTTTATGATTTTTGAAGCATAAATGTATTCACCGAAAGTAAAAACCTAACCTTTTAAATAAACTAGACCGTGTGACACCACATCACCACCGTTTAGTGATTAGTGTTCAGCTTGACGATGTTCAATGTCCCCGACATCTGTAGTCTCATTTAGCAACTGTCTTTTTAAAAGTACATAAAAGCTTAAAAATTTGAGCGTGGGGTACTGATGTATTTTACGTTGTAGAACAAAACATAAATATCTCTATCTCTTAAGCTTATGTTAACGACAGACCTTATTTCAACCAATGACTTTGAGATGAGGGAAGTGGAAGTGCTCATATGCTCTGTATCTGCTAAACCAGAGGTTTTCAAAGTCTGCGACAGTGGGCCTCCCCTCAGACAAAGCTTGGAAAACTTTGCTTGAAACTGTTCGGAGAAGAAACTTACAGAAGTTATACAGCAATATCTAAAGTCTGCTAATTTAGTTAACATTAGCCATCATAAGCTCATGTCTGTAGCAGACCAGGTAAGGCTTCAACAATAGCACATGGGAGAAATTAGCCTTTGGGACTTTGGCAGAAATCTTGCTATTTTAACCCAAACATGTTTTTTCTTCCATGAAATCTATCCAAGAAGGGCTTTTTGGCAACTCCTCCCAACAGTGTGGCAACAACAGCACTGAGCATATTGGACTGAGAAACTGTGTGATCTATTGCTTATGAATTTGACTTTTCACGTGAAAGAGGAAGAATGTGTTGTTTCTTCTTTTGATGGTTACATAGTCTTGCTTTAAAAAGCTCCCATCAGAGCCACAGAGGACATATTTTATGCTTTATGAAAATTGTTCTTTGTCCATTATGTATCATTCATTTCTTATAATGGAATCTTTCAATTCTGTTCTGTCTTGGGAACAATTAGAACCACAAACTCAACCAAAGAATCTCTTGACAGTGAATCCATTTTCTGTAAGAAATCTCTGTCCTTCCACATATGTCCACATTGTCTCCTATACTGTCTCATTCTAACCCGAACCAGTAACTGGTGGCTCCCAGTGGTGTCTAGAGTCCTCCAGGTGAGAAACAGGCTGGCTGAACACATGAACTTCATCCTGAGCCAGAGCAGGCTGTGCAGCACACGGCTGTCTGTCTGCTGCAGCCACAGCTGAGGGTGAAACATTTGGTAGCTTGGATTCATGAGCAGAGGTTCCAGACTCAGACAAACAATCCTCACTGTTCTTGCTTCATGTCGTCTGCCACGTCCCACACTGCTGTAGTGGACAACAGCTACAACACATGGCAGACATGCACAAGTCATCATGCACACCACATTGCGTGTATGCATTCAAAAGAGAATGCATTCGATCTGCCTCCCTGACTCTGGTTCTGTTTCTCTTCCAAGGGCTTATTTAACATGTTGTTCTGTGATCATATGGAGTCCCATATATGAACAGAGGGATATTGTAAAGTCACCCAAATATATACTTTTTTGTCTCAGTTGTGGTTGTTGTTTTTTCTTTTTTGATGGTCCAGGACCAAAGGCCTAAATTTCTCTTGTTCTCCATTACAAGTAGGAGTCCAGTGAGAGTCTCCTGCCACGTCAGAAGCTCTATGAAGATGTTCCCATGCTGCATTATGCCATAATTATGAGCAACCGAGTGAGAAAAACCATTCACGTCAGCCTGAGAGTTGTAGTTACACTTCCAAGTTGGAGATATCAGGGATTTCTGACAGATTTGATATTTCCTACTCTGAAAAGAACAACAACATCAAGTGCCAAAAGACTGCTGGCAACATTGCTGGAACACCAGCTTTACTGGCAGTTAAATAAAATCCAATAATGACATCATTACGATCGATTCAGCCAATTTAAAAAGGAGATAGATACTATTTGTTTGTATCTGCCTCCCCTTGTTAATGAACCACCACAAATATGTAACACAACAAAACAAAAAAACGCAGGTTATTTATCTGGTGTGACTACATCATGGTTAGGTGCTCGATAATTTAATTTAACTATTTTTAGGGCCTTTTTCCTTTAATGTTGGCAAGAGGGGAAAGAGAAGGGGGTGACAAGCAGCTGGAATCAAACTCAGGCCACCATAGTAACGGCTCAGTATTGGCACAAGGGCTGCACGCTCTACCAGGTGAACTACCAGGGTGGGGACAGGAGGGGAAATCGCCCCATTTAAAAAAAAAAACCCAAAACCTGTGCACATGAGTTGTCCAATGTCCAGAACGATGTAATAAGGGGTGCCCTTCCAGTGGACATAATATGATAAATTGCTACTCTAAGGTCCAGTGGATAAATGAGATTAAAATGTGGAGCGCCCTCTAGAGTGCCCCTCCAGTGGACGAAACATGATACAGTGCCATTTAGGAGGGCTTCCCAATGAAGAAAATGTGGAAAAGTGCCCTTCCAGTTGAGAAAACAGGTGAAGTGCATCACAACTTTCAGCACGGACGGTGCCCCACCACATATAGCTGGTGTCTTTTTTGAAAAATTTCTGCCCCTGCCCCTCAGACAGCCTGAGTCTGCCACTGATCATCCTGAACATAAACGTCAGTACCAAATTTCATGACGTGACAGTTTTAAAGCTGCAGTAGGTGAAACCTGTGCAAACCTATGCAAAACTTTCCACCGCTGCATCATATCAATCTACTGAGCCGCCAAAGTTCACATGGCAGTAGAAAGAAATCTCAGAGCCCCCTCTCCACAGCATGAGCCCTCCCAAGATTCACTGCAAATCACTACCATCTTGTTCAAAATGAATACAGTACAAAGACAAGATATTTAATGTTCAAAATGATTAACTTTATTGTTTTTGCAAATATACACTCATTCTGAATTTGATGCTTGCAACCTGTTCCAAACTCTGTAGATGTTTCGGAATTGAGAACACTGTTGATGTCTTTCTCATTCTTGATATACAACTTCAGGAGCTCAGCAGTACTGGGCGTCTGTGTCGTATTTTGTGTTTCATAAAGAACCACATATTTTTAATGGGAGAGAGGTCTGGACTGCAGGCAGGCCAGTCTAGTGCCCAAATTTTACTACAAAGCCATACTGTTGTAACACATGCAGTATGCGTCTTAGCATTTCTTGCTGAAATAAACAGGAACTGAAAAAGATGCTGTCTGGATGGCAGCATATGTTGCTCCAGATGTGCCTTTCAGCATTAATGGAGCCTTCACAGATGTGACAGCTAACTATGCCGTTGACACATATCATCACATATCATTTGTTCAGCAAACTTTCTCAGTCTTTTGTTGCCACCGTTTCAACTTTTTTGAAACATGCTGCAGGCAGCACACGCAAAAAGAGTGTAAATTAACAAAAGTTTATCAGTTTGAACATTAAATATCTTGTCTTTGTAAGCTGAAAATGATTACAAATGCAAGGACACCCGTGTGGCTCAGCTGGTAGGTTGGTAAGTTTTCAGTCCTCTGCAGTGGCCGCCAGTTTGACTCTTGCCTGTGGCCCTTCGTTGCATGTCCCATCCCTCTCTTCCCCATTCTGTCTCTTCGTCAGCTGTCCCTATCTAAAGAAGACAGAAGCCCAAAAAATCCTTTTAAAAAAAGTGTTTTTATTTCCGTTTACACAACCAGACAATTTTTTGGGGATTGGGGTTGTACTATAAGAAGAAAATTTGGCCATTCATTTCCTACAGTTAGACAAAAACAGTACTGGTGGAAACATTTGTAGGTCAGTCTGGTGACTTTGGACTAAAATTTGACTTCAATTGCATTCACAAAACACATGAGCACTCTTAACTTTGGCTTTGTTTGAATCCCCACCCACTGTGGTCGGCTGTGAGAAGCACACTAGCTAGGGTGAAGTCAGGGACATCTCTCTGTGGCACACACACACACACACACACACACACACACACACACAAATAAATCACCTACATATGGGAGGCAAAGTGAAGGGAAGTTCAGCCAAGTTGAGACAAAGTACTCCTCTATGTTTTCAACAAGCAGAATTGCTCATGGTGATTCAGTGACATTGTTTGACTGTCAGTACACCACCCAGTTATGACCAGCTCCACAATTGGTCCGTAGGACAGAGAGCCCCACAGGATGAAGATGTGACACGTGAGGATTGGATAAGAACAGACAGCCAGAGAAATAGAGGGAGAAAGAGAAGGGGGGAGAAAGGAAGGGTAGATGCATGGAGAAGTGAGGCAGACAGCATAATGAAAGGCAGAGAGGGAATCTGATGCAAAGTGTTTGTCAGAGGACTTGGGGAGGATTCGGTGCGGCCTGGTGAGAACTGTCATGACCACATGACTCTGAAGTCAGTGCTGAAAAGCAAGCAGACAGGCAGACGCGCATCGCAACTTGCAGTCTCACAATGTAATTCACAAACAATAGATATGCACATAGCTCGCTCTTACACAACACCAAATCCACTGCATGCATGCACACACACACACAGCATGGGAGCTCTGAGTCATGTTCTGCTGAAACCGTCTCTGTTTCTCCAAGATCAACTTTCTGACTTTATGAATAACAGACATTTTACTGTCTGTCATGGCAGCTAGTTAGATAAATAGATAGACAGACAGCTAGATAGATAGAGAGAGAGAGACAGAGAGACAGAGTGAGAGAGAGAGATTTTTTCAAAGTGGTTAAAAGATACAGCTGTAGGACTTTATAAGCAACATGTAGCAACATGAAGTCACATCTTAATTTACCTAATATTAGCAAAACACTAGCTAACTAACAAGCTAATGATTTATGTTGATATAGTAAGCTACTTAGCTAGAGTTTTCCTAACAGTTATTAAAAGTAATTAGCTAGGTAATGATTGGTGTAGATTAGCTAGCTAGATAGCTAGCATTCACTACAAAGCAAAACACTAGCTAGCAAGCTGCTTAATGATTGATTAGGTTAGAATATTAGTAAGCAAGTATTTTGCTAATGTTAAATATCAGAAAATGTAACTATATAGCTTTTATAGCCCCCCAGCATCATCTTTTAACCATCTAAAGAATTTAATTTTCTTCTCCACATAGACGAGGGTAGGGCAGAACATATTTAAGTACAGGAAACAGGAAAGGATATAGATGATTGAGGTTCCAAACGTTTCAGGACATAGGAAGGGTCAATTCTTCAATACTCTCATATCTATAGCTGGAGCCACAAGACTATTATGTTAGCTCAGGATTAGATAAGATTACTTTATTAGTGCCACAACGGGGAACTTTACAGATGACTAGAAACAGAGGAAAGCAAGTTAATTGTTCACAGACAACAAAATCTGTCTACCAGCACCCTTACAGGTCATCAATTAACATGCCATGTTTGTTTTATTCACACAAAAGTGTTGCTGTTCTATGGGGGATATGTTGGACTTTTTTCTAACACATAAAACCTAACCAAAGTATAACTCCTTATATACTATATTTTATACTTGAATTTTGTATGGATACAACAAATAATATATGATGTGTTAACAGGTGCTGGAAGGCAGAGCAAGGCTCGCTGTTTACCACTGATTCCAATCTTGACGCTAAGCTAAGCTAACCGTCTCCTGGCTCCAGCTTAACATTTGATGGATGGGCATGACAGCAATATTGATCTACTCATTTAACTTTGGGCAAGAACATGAATAAGCATATTTATCAAAGTATTCCCTTAATGACTCACTGCAGAGAAGTGAAGAAAATCAGCTATGTTGCACACTGACAGGCAAGTGGTCTCTGCCATATTAAACCCATCAACTTCAATTCTCTGGTTCTTTTGGAATTGATATGAGGCCAGCTGCTCAGGGAGCCAATGGTCTAGTTTCCACAATGAGCCTAATTTCATCCATGCCTTTATTATTGACTTTGCCTGCTTGCTCATGTTTAAAGCTGCTGTCAATACTGTTGTAGGTGAGAATCAAATAGATGTTTCTCATAATTGGACTGGGAAAAAGGCAAGGGAATTAATATTGAAAATCTTAAAATACAAGATCAGCAGATTACCACTATATGGTATGAAAGCCTATTTGTATGGAGGTTCATATCCACCAAGGTGATGAAACAAAAATCCTCTAAGTGATTATAATGATAAACTTTCTTGAAAAAAATGGTTTGTATCTCAAAATAATGAGTATATGTCTTAAAATAATGATTTACTATCTCAAAATAATGACTTAATATTTTAAAATAACTACTTAGCATTTTACCCATGAAAAACTCTCAAAATAATGAGTTAGTATCATTATTTTGAGTTTCTCTTTATTTTGAGAATCATTATTTTTGCAATATTAACTAATTTCCTCGAGATATGAACTTATAATGACTTACTGGATCTTTTTTCCAGACTGGTGGACATGGGCTTCCATACTCTTCAGTTTGAAAGGACTTGGTGTACAGCACAACAGTTATACTTTGGGTACACTGTGAGCCTCACTTGAGTGCAAACAATCTCTAGTATTGTTCTCATAGTTGTGAGCTGGCCAAGATGTTTTTGTGGTAGCCCAAGTGATATGAGACAAATAAGCTTAGTTACTCTGGGTTTGATCCACAGACCCAACAGCTCTCACTGAGAATTATAGCCTTCTCTTCCATTGGACATGAATTATATTTTAAATTCAAGATTAAAATAAAGTGTGCACATTGAAAGACCAGTGTGTAAGATTTAGTTTTTAATGGTTTATCTGTTCTCGACTACTGTAGAACTGCAGTGCAGCATGGTGATCTATGTGGAAGACAGATGTGTATATACAATTTCTGACATATTCTGCCAATGAATCCCCGTAAATCTTACACATTGGCCCACAAGGGCATGAGAAAGTAAAAGTGGGCTGCAGGTAAAGATTTCATTACCATATCTCCAATATGATTTTTGTTCTACTCAAATAAAAAATAGAATAAGTGCGTCTAAGTAGACTTGAGAAGCAATGCATTTGTTATCCAATGTTTTCATGCGCAAGTAAATTACCAAAGCTGTAGACAGACCGTGATTATGTTCAGAGTAGAACTATGTAAGGCATGAAGTGGCCTCCACCCTGCGTCAAGTTTCTGAAAAGAAAAAAATTAGCAGGAAGTTTATTGGTGATACATACAAAATAAAAGCATGATACTGTCCACGTTTGGGGAAAAATTCCTCTCAACATGGTAAAACACAAAAACATGTTTATGGCAGCGCTAAATAAGATGTGGAGCAGCGGCATACCTGCGTTTTAGATACAAAACGCGGAAGGCAAAAGTCTCTTTTTTTTGTAAAAGCACCTATTTGTGGACATTGTGGTGGGAAAACGTGTTGCTGTTGTGGCCAGCTTTACTCCAGTCACCTTTTCTTGATCCCGACCCTCCAGCCAATCAGCGGCTGTCAGGGACACATGAACGGTGATAATATCCACGGAACAGGCTGCAGGCTGGAGGAACAAAGAAAGCCGCCCGTTGCGTGTAAAACGTCCTTTCACTTCGTCATCGCGGACAAATATCCACTTCGGAGAAGCAGCGTTTGCTTTACTTTCAACACTTCCCTGCAACTGTCCAGCGTCTCACCGCGTCTCTAAAGTGCGACCGGTTGGTTTTTGCTGAGGAAAGAGGAAACTTGGCGTCGTAAGAGCTTTGTCGGGTCGTCTTTCTCGAAACCCTCTCGCTTTGGATACGCTGGTTGGAAGGTAACGCACGGTAAGTTTAATTGTTCTCTTCCACAAGATCGCAGATCTAATATAGTGCTGAAAAGAACCGTGAGATCCTATTGAATGTGTTGTGTTCTCGCTTTTCATTACGACAGAGAAAACTCCTGCCTCAAACTTTCTTCTTGTGTTTTTACTGTGGCAACGAAAGCGCCGAAACATTCCCTTTGCACCCTGCTGGAAGAACAGAGCTCTCCCCAAACTCTATTCAATATTGTGTTAATTTAGTGCTTCACCGCTGCTTGACAAAGAAGCAAACCAAGAGGAACTAAACCTAAGACATTTTCTGGCTATTTACTAGGAGCACAAAACGTCGGCATCATACAAAACTATTAAAATAGGCAGTGAGTTCTCCCCATATGTCAGAGGGATTCCATTTCATTTGAATTTAATCGACAATAAAATATTCTGAATATGAATTTGTCGCTTTATATACTTAACTTACTTAACTACGCACTAAACCAACAAATAGGAGCGGTGTTGCAGCAAGAGGTATGAGTAAATTAAAAACACATAAGGATCCAGATTGCTTGTTTGGAAATCGCTCGTGCACCGAAACTTCAAGAAGACACAAGATACACATTAATCGTATCCGGTACATTTATAGCACAACTTGTATGACACTGTCAACTATTAATTAACCATCGGAATTTAAATCAATATTTTGGCTCGCTGTTTTTCTTAATGCGAGAGAGGTGATCACATGAGGCATGCTTTGAGTTGTAAACACAGCCAGACCAATATATCGGTCGGTCAATATCGACCTGATATCGACCCATCACAGCCATATCAGAAGATCTATCAGTGTATAGGTTGTCCAGTATGAACACTTTTTAAACAGAAGTTAATGGATTTTTTTTCTTAAAGGAGCGCCTTTTTTATGTTTCACTGGTGCGCAAAATCAAATGACAGTTTCCCTAATGCCTAAAAGCAATAGACGGTGAACTATTCGACTCCATTCAGTGCCAGTTTGATTTGAAGTTTGCCTGCTATTCAAAGGCTAAGTGCTTTGCCTGTAACCACACCATCTGCTTTGCCCTCCTGGGCAATAGGCAGGCTACTGTCCAGATCAAGTGTTATGAGAGATTCGTGTGGGTGGACCACAGCAGATGGTGAGATGGAGAACATAACTGGCTGATGTGGTAGCTAGGCTCACTGTTGTGGTTGTTGGTCTTATTTTCAGTTGTGGTTGGTGGAATAAACTAAAACCAAAATCTCTGAACATGTAAGCAGTTTCTATAGGACAGCTCCATTGTTGTCACTATGACAAATGGTTTGAATGTTGATTAGCTTCCATATACTGTTGAAAGCCAGGTCAGATCCTCCTGCCATAGAGGGACTGTTGACCCCTGCCCTCTATATCCCACCATCTGGGGTTTGACCCTGTGACCATTGGTGACATCAGTTGACCTCCCTGTTACCGCGTGGGTGGGTGGCACAAACGGGTGCCCAGGTCCGCAGTATTCAGAGGTCAACAATCCTCTATCATGTTTAGGTCACCCAGAGTCTCCCAGGAAGCAAATAGAAGAGCATTAGTCATTCTCTGCTACTTTCAAGCAAAAGGCTGGACTACTGCAAGACTTCATCTGAATTTATGAACAATTTTCAGTTGATTGCAACCCCATGACTGATATGATTTTTTTTATATGTGTATGGTAACAGACTAAGAGGTGGAACACAGGCATCAATATGAAAGGTATAGAAATCTCACCATTTGCAGTATCGGTCTTCAAACTATGGGCATTTCTGTGATACATCCATTCGATGCATGTCAAGTATGATGCTCAATTTGCGAACTTAAGTTAACTGCTACATTCACAATTACAGTCTTACTGTAGCTGATGGCTGATGAAATACCGCAGACTGACGAGACATTGGTTGTAGAACTTGATGGGATCCGTAGGAACAAATGGTATTTTGTTCTCTGCTCTATGTAAGAGGCCATGACATGAGGGAGTGAAGCTCTTTTGAGCCATGTATACCAAAGCCTCAAATAATTGGATTTCTGAGCCAGACACCAATTAGGATTGTTCAGATACCAGTATCGGAAAATGCTTCCGATATTGTCTAAAATGCAATATTGGTGAGTATGCCAGTGTATGCCCTGATTTGATACAACATAATTTATTGAGCCCAAAATGGGTCCCTGCTACTTCCCATCCTGTAAGCCTTTTTTCCCCCACAAGATTGCCAAGACATGTTCTGTGTGTGGCATTTGTTCTCTATATGTATTTGTTCATGTTTTCAACAATGACAGCAATCAAATCACATCCATACAGGTGTTATACAGCTGTTAAAATAGTGTGTGTGTGTGTGTGTGTGTGTGTGTATTTTTTTTAATGCGTTGGTATTGACCATAGGGCTGCGTGATTTGGATATTTCACTTGGCCATATTGCGATTTTTATTGCAATTGCGAATTGTGCAGCCCTATTCAGGATTACACAAAGTTCAGATATTGGAATCGATATTCGGAAGGGAAAAATGGATAGGAACATCTCAAATACCAATTTAAAAGTTGAAGGATCCAATAAGTATTGATTGAATCAATGCAGTTTATCTGTTTTTGTCTCAGTTGGGGTTAAGTTGATTCTTCCACTGTGTAATGCCTCACCCAGTATGAATTAGGGTTGGGTGATGTCTACTAAACTGACATATGACCATGTCCACAGTGAAACATTGTGATAGACGCTATCATTGCTGGGTCTTTAAGGATCTTCGTCTCTGCGCCACATGTCTGTGACTTAGTTGTGCTTAAAAAGGAAAATAACAAACATGACATGGGAATGTAGTGCAATGAACAGCAGCAACGGCTTCTTTTAAATTTCTCTCCCACATGTCAAAAAGGGAACTTGGGCAACAACTCTATGGCAACTCTGAGGGCATTCACTTCTTGAAATGTATAAGGCTTTTAAATCACAATATTATGATGTTGGAGGGCTCAGTGGTCAATGACTGTCAGCCATCGTGATGGACACTGGCATCGTCTGTCGGCCCAAACCTAGTATGTATCCTGGTCACAACTATTTAAAGGAAAATTGCAAGGTATCTGTATTTTTGTAAAAAAATAAATAAACAAAAACATCACTATTTGATTATGTATCATCAAAGAAATTTTATATCTTGCAAATATCCTTATCGGTATCAGCCATGGACTGGGCAATATCAATATTGTATTGATATTGTGATATGAGACCAGATATTGTCTTAAATTTTGATTACTGTTATATGGAATAAGTGTTCTCTTTTCCTGGGTTTAAAGGCTGCATTACAGTGAGGTGATGTAATTTTCTGAACTTGACAGTCTCTTATTATTTGCTTTTACTCACTCAGTCATTACATCCACAGTTGTTATGTTGGTATTTTGTGAAGGCATGTGTATATTGCAATTGTATATCGTATAATGCAACATAGCCTAAAAATATAGATATATTATTTATATGCCATATAACCTGGCCCTGTATCAGCCTTTGAGGCAGCATCAGTTTAGCGGCAGTACACACTGCAGGTCCTTAGCAAAGATTGTTTTTCCTTTGTCCTGGATTGCTGCTCGACAGATGGACATTTATTTCTTTTTCCTTCAAGGTTTTGCAACTTAAGTACAACAAATCAGAAGAATTGTCTTTTCTAAAGGTTTACTGAACATATGAAATAAGAGAATGAGTTTTATGTCGCTGAAAGTAAGTCACACAAATGACTTAAACAGCAGGTGGAATAATGGTGCAATGTCTTGGAAATTAACATTCAGCCAACCAGCAGTCAGCTGCAACAGCCTGACAGAGTAGCCATGCACTGCTGGTGACACTTGGATGATGCTACTAATATGCTCACGACATCACTGTCAGGATACTTGGTGAATTAATGTTGACAAATGAGGTTGGAAATGACTCAATCGTCCCTCTTCTGTCAGGTAGCAAATCACTTCTAATGACAGCTGTGTGTGACACCCAGGTAACAACTGCTTATTCTGCCCTTCAGTCTTCCACTGCTGGCTAATAGACAGTCCTAACATTGATCATGAGAATGAGGCCCCAGCATGCTCTGCTTCTTTTTCCCTGGATGTCAGCAACAGAATCTGTCCTGGCTAATGTATTACTCTTTAATTAAGGCAGCATGTATTTTCCCCTGTTTTCTCAAACATTTTTATTTTTTGTAGATACAAAGAGGAAACAGAATTGAATTGATCCTTTCACTGTTTTGTCATTTCAGTTTGGCCACTTTTTCAGAAACAAGCTGCAGTGCTGGATAGGGCTGAATAATAAATTTAACTTTTATTGAAATGGCCAAGTCTGTGTCAAAATAATACTGTTTTGTACACACAGAACAAACACGTGATGCTTGGACACAACTCATCATGTACTCCTGTTTGCATCTTTGACAAGAACTGTTGAGCAACAAAACTGAAACCTGATGGAAAATATCCAAAACAGTAACATATCTCCTGTCCTGACCTATAAACACGTGGAGGTTTCTTTTTTCTTTTTTTTATGAGAACAGGAGTACTTTTGTTTTGTTTTTTTGGATAATTCAGTGTAGATTGTTAATGCCAAAAAACACAAAAATCTTGACAACAAATAATACTGTTTTCTACACAGCAACATGTTCATTGCAAACTAAGCACACAGCCTTATTGCTGACCTCCATGAAAAAAATACTTAACAGTCCATGATTTATTAAACACTCTACATTCAGCATCAACCTCACGCTTTTTAGTGCTCATTTGGTGACTCCAGTGTTTTCCTCCATCAACTGCGTTCCACGAACAAAATGAAAATCCCCATTCACTCAACCTGCCGTGGACGTGTCTCAGTCACCTCAGCAGAAGAGGCAGCGACTGCAAACATCACTCGCGTCAGTCAACTGTGACAGGAGAAGGCGCAACCGATTTAGATCATTTCATTTGTCTCTTTAGCCTCCTAAGTAAAACGGTGTGGTTTGTCTTCGACCTCACGGGCCGGGCAGAACCATCATGGGGGTCGGATCCGGCCTGCGGGCCGTACAATGCCCAGGTCTGGTCTATATTGACAGCTTGACTACTCATATTTATCGTTTTTCTGATATGATATGATTACAGCATTAGACTAAAATGTCTAAAAATGGCAAAAAGGATTTGAGAAAGAGCAGAACAGACTGACATTTAACTCGATTTCCAAACAGGAGCTATGCTCATGACTTTTCAGTCAACTGCATCACATCAGGAGATGTTTACCTCCAGGCAGAAATATTTGATGCTGTGTCTGTCAGAGGATCTACGTACAATACTTATCTCTTGGAGGCAGTCAAAGCATGTCTCATAATTGTCCACGCTATGCACCCAGTCACTCCCCACCATGACACACTCACCCTCTGTCCTGTTAACACAACACCCAACACACAGACACACACACAAGAAGTAGTACAGACACACAGTCAGAGACGGGCCTGTTTCAGCAAAGGGGCACTGTAGCCAGTGTGTCTGATGCTGACTCAGTAGAATGTTAATGTTATGAAATCCCATTAAGAGCAATCCGCCGCTGAGCAGGGCCACGCCTGGGCTTTACGGGACAGCAGGTCATTTTAAAAGGCCGGCAGCGCCCTTGTATTTGCACTGTGTAATAGAAGCTAATCACTTGAGTGGCTCACACTAAATTGAATTGCTCTTTTAAATTGCTGCCACTCATGTTTAGGTGCTCTTGAAGGCCATTTGAATGATTTTGGATGCGTGTCACTGGCTGAGAAAAACTGTTTTTAGCTACAGCTGTACTTTGGTACCTGTGGTAATTAAAAACTGCATAGTTTTGCCCTGTTGCTTCTGTCACTGTCGTACAGGGAGAAACAAAGTAAAAATCCATCAGTTGTATTCATTGCGCTTTCCTGATATGGTCGACTGAACAGCAGGAGCTGCATGCAAAGTGGTAACATTTCCCAGCAGGTTCAGTTGTGAGTGTCAGTGGGTTTTTTGTGGCCTTTTTTTTTTTTTTTTTTTTTTTAACTGAAAGTGATCTTGAGGAAGGCAGCGCTCAGCTCCAACTGCCCATCCTGTCACCAGTATGTCTCTCAGCGTCGCACACTGCCACAGGCTTCAGACTGTCACTATTGATTAGAATGGGACGTGAGACCTTTTTTTCAGCAAGAGTTTCTATAATATGCTTACCCATTTGAAGCAAATCCTACTTACCGTTTCCCTCCTGTAGGCATCGTGTGCATATTAACAGAATAGGTTACTGCACATGTCAGCCAGTGTTGCCTGTCGCTGCCGGGTGAGTGATGTGTGCTGAAGATTGGATTTTCACCCAGCTCTTCAGGCAGATGACGGATGTTACTCCCTATGGAGAGAGAGAGTGCAGAAGGGATGTACCGCGCAAGTTACTAGCACTGTTTATCTTTCACATCTGAGAAGGATGTGGTATAAAGCGCTCCTCCTGGAAGAAGCTTCCACCCACATGTTTCTATACTGGTACATCGAAGACCTGCATTATGTTCTGCATTGAGATGCTAACTGCTATGAATGAAAACTACACTTGACTGTGGTTAGGATCACCATCTATTCACTAAATACACCTTTTTCTCAGCTTATTGTTAGATAAGACAGGCATTTCTTACCTTAGCAACAAAAAAAGAAAAGAGCAGTTTAAAAATGTAGCAGTTTTAAAATGTAGCATACTTGTGTTTTGAAACTTGCATGTCTCTAAAACTTTGGCACTGGATTTTTGCTGTTGGTGTGTTGTACAAATTTCGTGGGCCAAAAAAAAACAGTGCTAAATTTATAAGACAGTTTAGGTCACTGGGGAAGACACGGAGCGTTCAGCTGGCCATCAGCTGTAGCCATTCAATGCAACTTCTGACAGAAGATGTGAAGTGATGTATCCAGTTGATCTTAGCCTGTAGCCTTTTCCATAGACATGTTCTGACCTGACTTGGTTTGACTCTTCACGTCAGCCTGGCATGGCAGAAATTTGCATCTCCATTGTAACAGGGCTACCCTCTTGAAGGTGTGTCTAACTGAAGAAAACAGAGGATCAACACTAAAACCTGTAAATTCTAAACAATAAAAGTTCTACCCTAAAAGCTTTTATTATGAAGCAGCCAGATCATAAGTGGTAGTGGCTCCTCCAAGTGTGTAGGAGAACCTACAATGGCCACATGTTGTTGGACCGATAAATTAGCTATTGGTGGAGGCAGTCACAGGTTGTTGTTGTTGTTGATTTTTGTAATTCTATGTTGCCAATCAATGATATGCATGAATAACAGCAGCTGATTTGCAGCACACTCTCGGTCAGCAGCACAGTACACACCCACTGGGCTAAGAATGGGTTCAATGAGCTGGAGGGCGAGTGAACCGAAAACAGAACGTAGAGCATCACTATTTACACATCTAACTTAGATTTATGGATTTATTTCAACCCAATCAGAGTTGGAGATTGTTATTCCAGTAGAAGGACCAACTAAGATGCTTTTGGTCAAGTTTTATTTTGTTTCAGTCTGTTTGGATGAATTGCGTTTTACAGAGTTAAGGCAATTATAGCTCGTCTTCAGAAGTTGACCAGTTGTATTTTTGCGCTTAACAACAAAAATATGATACTTCCTTTTGTGTCATTTTGTGAGTTCATTTTGTTTATTTATTGGATTGTATCTAGAGCCAGTGTTTGGTTTGTCTGTTCTGGACTACTGCAGAAACAGGCTGGTGCAACATACTGGCTTCTGCAGAAGAGGACCTGTAGATATAAATGGCTCAGCTGAAGTAACAAAAACACAAAGATTCTTATTTTCAGGTGATCATACACTAATGAAAACAGTTCTATTATAGTCTGTTCCTACCATATTCTGCCAATAGAGTACTTGCGTTGACCTGTGAACCTGCCAACATGGTTGGACAACATGTAGTCCAGCCCTTAGAGTGGAGTTGGATGGTGGACAGATTGAATACATCAAATGACATGGAAGGAGACACACAGACTAAAAGTGATCAAATGCTGGGGGGGAGAGGAGGGTTTCCAGTGGAGAGAAGCTGTAGTGACTGCCTTAATAAAGTCTCAGTCTTTCAGACATTTAATTAATTAAGATTTAGAAAGCCTCTTGCAACTCGAGCCATTATCCCAAGCTCTTACAAGCAGAGATAAGAGACGCGGTTATGGACAACGAAAACAGTGTGATGTCATTGATCTTGGTGAAGATTTGGAAAACTGAGGAATCCTAAGAAAAGCCATTTAAATGGAGGGTAATTTCTTACCTTCTTACCTTTCCTTTTTACCACCTTTCTTGGGCTGAAGATATTCACAGCATTTCATGTTATGTGAATTAGGCCTAGTGCTTTTGACTGTGACAGTATTTCTCTCTCACTTTTTTCCAGCTAGTAGGGATGTAATGATGCATCACAGTTAAAAATCAATACAGATGTGTGACAGCTGAAATCAGTTGAGATGAAAAGTGAATTGTGATGTCATTTTTAAAGAGCAGAGCGTGTAATCTACTTTCATATCTGACTGCACATGACTGCATAAGAGACCGGCCTGACCGGGACAGAAAAAGGTATGGATTCTTCTGACAGAGCTGGTTGGATATACCATGCATAATTTTGTGCACTTCGAACTTCAGAGACGCTCCCATTCTGTTTCTTTCACCCACAGTAGTGTTAGCAGGACGGAGGAGTGAGGATGGGAGGAGGAGATGAGGATGAGGAGGAAGAGGAGAGGAAAGTAGCAGCATGGTCATCCATGTAACTGTTCCGTTGAGGTGGCTGGATTGGTTCACCTCTCCTCTCCACTGTACCATCTCTCTCCCCCACTCCTCAGCCAGCGGTGCTGCGTAATAATGATGATGATAATAACAGTTACATATCTGTATGACATTTGCAGTTCATTTATTGCATTAGTTTATGCAAGTGTTCATGTAAAATAAACTATTTCCATATGAAGCTGTTTTGGAGACATCCTGTTGTCTCCATATATTGCGCACTCTCGCGCTTTCACTCCTCGAACCAGGAGATCTGTCTCCTGGCTTCGCTTGCACCCCTGGTGCACCTGCTTCCTAAAGGTGATGCAACTTTCTGCTCAGCTTATTGCATGTCAGCATAAGCTCGCTGGTGAATTAATGAGGACACTTGGGCACACCTGATAGGTGTATCCCACTGTGTGCTGGTGGCGCAAGGGGCAGGACAGGATAGGATACCCCTACGCGTCTGGCACAAGACGGCAAAAGTAGATTTGGACACACCTTGAATAAACTGAATCCATTACTACTCACGCTTTCCACTTGCGCTTTAGATCAGCGTAAGATAGGGGCCCCTGTGTTCAAAAATTAAGAGGGCGAGAAGATCACAGACAAGACTCCAGCTGCGTGCAAATATTGCAAGAGGGCGATGACCTACACAAGTAGCACAACCAACATGAAGCAGCATGTCACTTGGCAGCACAGTGAGAAGCTCAAGTCAACACCGCCTGAGCAAAGAAACTGTTAAAAGGACAATCCCACTGACAAGCTGATTTCAAACTAGGAAAACATGCAGACCTTAGTTTTTTAATTTGAAGAGATTTCATTTATTTATATTATTCATTTAGTTATATTGATGTGGGATTTGTTTTAAAAATCATTTTTTTATTTATTTTTTGTTATTTAAGATAAAATATAATTTCAGTTGCACTTTTAAGAGGACTTGTTTTTTTTGCAGTTTACTCTACCTCAGAGATTAAAAAAAAATAGATAAAAGGGATTGTCTTTAATTTGTTAAAGATAAGAGAAAATATATGTATAGTTTGTGTTTTGCACCTACACCCTACCTCAGACGTGTTTTTTTTTTTTGTCTGAGGAATAATTCCAGGAATATTTTTCAGTCATAATTTGTGTGCAAGCTCATTCTGTTAAAAAAAATTTAGAAAATCGTATTGAATCGTGAGTTGAATATATCGTTACATCCCTACCAGCTAGTGTCTATTTTTGGAGGGTAACCATTTATAAATACTTGTTTATACATGCTCTGTTGCACCATTGTGTAGTATGATGGAGCAGTGGCTGGTATTTTTGTTATTACACATTTTGTTCTGTACAACCTGACATCCTGTACATTGATTAAGATAAAAGCTGACAGTTCATCATTGTATTCAACCGTGTGTAAAATAAAAACTTCAATCAGACCTGGAAGCAGGAAGTTTCCTCTTATATGTTACAAACCAGACATCCTCCCCCTCTCTCCTACCAGCTGCCTTTTCCTCCTCCCACTCTACCGCTTCTCTTCTTTCTCTTTGTCCCCATCTTTTTTCCTGCCATAACAATCTGCCATGCAAAACAGTGTACCGAAACCACTGGGTCATTGTGAGGGCAGAATCCACATGCACACAACCACTGTGAATCATCTCACCTCGGGTGACCTCTTGCACAGTGTATATGTTGGTGTAGAAATGTAGTCATACGTGGCTGCTTGCTGTCAGCGTAGTGAAACA
Source organism: Lutjanus erythropterus (assembly GCF_056507025.1). Classification (NCBI taxonomy): domain Eukaryota; kingdom Metazoa; phylum Chordata; class Actinopteri; order Lutjaniformes; family Lutjanidae; genus Lutjanus; species Lutjanus erythropterus. The sequence continues at coordinate 14,079,824 of NC_139320.1, forward strand.
GAAATGGCAGTATATGCACATGTCAATAAGCTCATAAGGAGGAGTGTTTTCATAAGCTGTGAGCGTAGTGCTTTGTTGTTATATATTGTTTCACTTTTTCTGCTTGGTTTGTCATCAGGTGTAGGTGTGAATTTATGTGTATAGTAAATCTAATAGCCTAATAAAAGAATATAAAGTTTTGCCGGTATGACCTATTTTTTCTGGTGCAACCTGGAAGTTAGCAGTGATCTGGTTTCCTTGACAATAATAGTACTTTGAATTTTAAAATCAAATGCACTATATGTAAATGCAATACCCAGAAGTAACAAGCTAATGTTAGGCTGTAAGCAAACTATACCTTTGTCCCAATACTTTTACATCACCACCACTTACATTGTTTTACACCAAAACTAGTACGTATATGTGTTTTTTTCTCCTTTTTTCCCCTAATGTGTTGCGGGAAAGCTCAGACTCATTTCTTTGTCAATGAGCAAAGAGGTGTTTTTAAGAGTTTGTCTCCCTGTACTTGTCGCTTCTAACTTAATCTCTGTAGTATGAAGTTCATTTTCTCTCCTGTTTGTACTTTCAGGTATCTGCTTTTTTTCAGGTTTTAGAACTCATTCTTGTAGCACTATACTGACTTAAAAAATCTAGCTAAATTATTTAGTTGGGAATGTGTTTGGCCATGTGTTTGTAAAAGATTGGCGACCTGTCCAGTGTATATTGCCTCTCACCCAAGGTGTGTTGGGACAGGCTCCAGCCCTCGCCTCCTTGTTCCTCTGATGTGACTTGAACATGCTAATGCACATGCACATATCCCTACCTTTAGTTTCAACTATCCCACGAACCTAGCTGTTGTTAAACTGCCTGACATGAATAATTGAGTTGTCCTATGTGCTCATGGATGCGCTCTGCTGAATACTGTTGCTCCACTGACGATCAGCAGCTTTGTTGCCTGCTGGGCCCCCCTGCAAGGTGTCAGGAACTTTTTTTTTTTTCACAGCAGTGGGTTCCATTTGAAGAACCTCTGTAATCTTCCCTGTTTCTCTACTTTTTTACATGAATAGTTTACGGTTATGTAGATCATGCATTCTGTTTAAGGTGTGCAGTAGCAAATGTCCATATTTGTTCAAAGTTTTGGCTTGCAGGTTTATTGCACCATTAATTACCTAGCTGTTCAGATAAGTTGCTGTGCCAAGGTTTACTGAACCAATCACAGCCCATTGCTGTGCTGCGAGTTCTCCTGAGGTCAGAAAACTAATACGTCTTTGAGGCTGACTGCTTCTGGAGCGTTGGCGAAAAGAAGAGGTTAGATCAAAGCAACACAAAAATGGAACAGACACTTTTTCACACCACTGTCTTTTTTCCTCCTCCTTCTCCAAATTTGTTTAGCATTTTTAATTAGAACTCTGTCAAGTGCTTGAGCACAGCAACCCATTAATTATCCAATTTAATTCACACCATGTTTGACTGTAGCTAATAACTTATTTTCTCAGGGGTAGATGAGGCCACAAGCTCAACAATGGCACATTGAGCTAATTTAGCCGCTAAAATGACATGGTACTTTTGATCCGATAACATGCCTTCTAGTTTAACACCATGTCATTGAACCATCCTGTAGCCTACGTGTAGACCGTGTCAAGACACTTTTGAACGTGGCCAGTTAGGGTGTTCAAGTATGCTGCTAATTGGCTGTGTAGTGGAGGAAATATGTTAATGAATGAGCCAGTTTTTATCCTTACGCTGCAGAGATGATAAATGCAGAGCTTCACACTGTGACCATTTACTTACATTTTGTGGAATCTTTTTGAACAGAAAATTGTAATTGTATTTAGGTTTATCATTGCAAATGTTTTTTTTTTACAACTCATCATGGCATACCTCTTACCAGGAAGCAGAGAGAGAGCCTTGATGTGTGTTTATGTGAGAATGGGGTGCCAGCATGATGCTCTGATCAACATGGCAAATTGCTTATACAGTCCTGCACAGTGTGTGTATGTACATGTGTCTTGCCATTTCTATTTTTCATTTACAGAGAATAAATAAAAAGTCAGTGATTGGTTTTTCAAATGGAAATTTGGAGTCTTCATAGCCACAGCAGTCGACAAGTTCTGATAAGGAGAAAAAACAGACAAGAAAGCAGTAAATGTTTGTGATTTGCAGCACAGAATCCCCTGCTGCTGTTTTAAAAGTAATGGCTTATATGGATGTACTGATTGAATGTTACATCTCATAGTTGTATCAGATTGAAAATAATAAATAAAGTATGAAAAGTTTCTCTTAAAGTGATGACTCACCCCATCAATACTGTTTTGGTGTGATATGCCTGCTTTCTCCCCACTGTAATGGAACTAGATGGCACTTAGGTTGTGGTGCTTAAGGCTAAAAAAAATACACTTGAAAAACTCAACATCGGTGTCTCTTTCCAGAAATCACGACCTGGTTACTCAAGATAATCCACCTTGTTGTGAGCAGTTTCATAAAGGAACTACTTTTCTGCAGTGGAATTTACTAGATTTACTTAAGCATCCACTAGAGAGAAAGTAGTTCCTACATGAAGCTGTTCTTTACAAGGTCTGTGAATTATCTTAAGGAACCGGGTCATGATTTTTGGAAAGAATGAAGTAATGTGACAAGCTTTGTGAAATTTCTGAAGTTATCCATGCCTCTATTTCATTGTCGTCTTGAGATGTGGCCAGCAGTGGTGATTCTAAAATGATGAATATTCAAATGGGGTCAATAGTAGCACAAGAAAGAGACGTTTATTTGCTGTCAGTTGAACAAAGGGCTGAACATCACATTCTGGTAGGTTTTGGGTTTTTGGCACTCTTCAAGCTGTGGTTGTGCTGTGTCTAAGTATTTCGGGATTGATTAATGGTTTCTTCAGCAGCCAGTTGCATTCAGCATTACGTGAAGGGGTGATGAAGCACCCTAGGGCTCCTAACAAGGTTATTCATCTTCACATGACATTGGCACTCTGCACGCATCTTTATTGTACAATTTAAAAGTCCCTCTGATGGCTGCTATTTCAGCCAAGGCACTGACTCAGACAATAGACGTGATTGGTCGCTTGAGAATGTCTTTGGATTGAAACACACAGGGTTGGAAGGAGAGATGGTAGATGAGGCAGAAATGATTGAGGGCAGTAGTCTCCCAGGGGCCTCATACTGATAAATGGTTCATCCCCTTTTCCCTCTAACCATCATTAAAAATGTCAAATCATTAAAAGCTGCAGTTCTCTGTAATCCCCCAACTCACCCTCCCCAACTCTGATGGGAAACATGTTCTGCCAGCTCAGCTGGCCTCTTCTTTCCTCTTGTGGAGCATGTGAAATTGAACCTGCAAGTGTTTTGAGCTAAACTGTAGTTATGATTTGTTTACTGTGCACAAAATTGTCCTTTTTAAATTATCAGTGGATAATAAAATGGCAATAGAACAGATGCTAACAAATACTTATGCAGTAATTGAAAAGTATTTATATGCCTGCAATGGGGCAGTGAAGGCCTAAGAAAACAAAACAGCATAAATATGTGTGGGGAGAGTGGGAAAACTCTAACTTGCCCCTCCTTCAGTACTACCAGCACCAAGGTGCTCTTAAGCAAAGCCAGCCCACAGGAGCAGAAGGGAGTCAAGTTTAGGTATTCATGATAATATAGGTACATCATGTCAGCCAATAAAGAAATGAGTTTGTGAGATCATTTTGTTTTAGCATCAAAACATCACTCTCCCCTCCGCGGGACTGCTGACTGTATCGATGTGACCTTTCTCTGGCCAGCAGATCTGACAGTTTAAGATGACGGTTTAATTATGCTGACAGAACGCCAGTATGTCTGCAGTGTGGAGGTATTTTGAAGTGTCAAACAGATAGCAAAGTTGCTATTTGTAATGATTGCTCAGTGTCAGTCATGCAGGAAGGAACCAAATCACAGCCCTTCAACAATGCAAATTTAATTGGCCATCCTAAGAGACGTTATCCCAATTATTACAATGAATTTGAAGAACTAAGACAAACAGGCAACTGTGAAAAAAACCTGTCGGCAGTAGGTTCCTTTTCCCAGTGAATGTGTATATTTTCATGAGCAACAGAAGAAGCCAACAACAGGAGATACTTGGTGTTCTCTTCAAGAAAGTGGGGGGAAAAAGGTTCATTATTTGTATCAGCCATCGGCCAAAATCAATTGGAAAGTATTAGCCAAAGCCCAGTGTCATACATCCAGATAGTTGGGGCATTAAACACAGGCAGTGTGTTCCTGGTTACACTACACTGTATTAGTAAAGAATAACATGAAACGGTGGTTAAGGAAGCTTCAGCAGTATACTCAGGACTGCTTCCTCAGCAACTGTGTGTTTGCTGATGAACGTTTCTTCATCATTCAGATCACCTTGACTTCTGTTTCCACCCCAGCTCACCTACAGCAGCTCCCTGACTGTTACTGGAGCTGTACAGTATGTGGGCAGAGTGGGAGGAAACAGGTGGTGAGGAGTGAGGGGCACTGGAGACGAGGCTACTGTGTAAGCCACGTAAGCTGTCCTGCTGTCTCGTCAGGCCACACACTGTCAGGGTCTGGATCAGCGTGTTGGACGTGTGTATATATGCCTGCATGCGTTTACTTGTTTTTCTCAAGGGCTTGTTTGGAAGAGATGCACTGTGCTGCTGCTCTACTGAATCGGTGCATTATTTGTGAAGCCATTAGACCTGCAACTTTACTCTGCATTATGGACAAATAATGTAGAGGTTGGTGGCTTTCTTTTGCTCATGTATCTAAGGGGACCTTGATGTCTTGTTTGGTTCATTAAATCAGTGTGAGAATCTACATCACCTCAAAGGTAGCAGATTCCATAATTTAGGTGCCATCCAAACCCTACCTGCCAAAATCCAGCACTCCTTTTGTTGCCAAACATTACTCCATTGCTCATTTGAATGCATAATTATCAATATAAACCCCTTTTCTTCTCTGTGTGTTTGTGTGTAAAAAGGAGTGAGGGGTGAACTGATAATTTACATGCACACAGGAAACCAGGTTACTGGGAGAATATTTACGTTAACTGGTTTTCTATTAATCACAAGACATGTTAAAAGAAACCTTTCTTCTCATTTTCATGCTTTAGAAATTGCTGTCAAATGTTTAATGATAAGATTTCTTAAGCACATATAAACTCACTGATTGCTGCCGATCTCTTCAAGTGGCCCATGTTCTGCCTGGCAACACTTGGAAGATTCAGCAGACAGAATTACTACTCCACCAAAGCTGCACTTAAGGAAAAACAGCCAGCAATTTGAGTGCTTTACTCAACAGATGGATTTTTAGAGGAGTGAGGCAGTTCTTGACCACAGGGAGTAATGTTGGCACTGAAGCTGCAGCAGCGCTCCCCCCTGTCTGTCACACGGCTCTCTGGGCTGCATTGATTCATGTTAACATCCTCATTTGAGCTCATACTCACAGCAGGAGGTACTAACGTAGCTTTTCCCTTTCTGAAAGATTCATTGGCAGAGTGTGACAGAAATGAAATATGTTTTCATTAGTGGATAATCACCTGAAAATCCTAATCGTGTTTTCATTACCTTCAGAATAAACCTTTTATGTCTTCAGAGGATATGAGTCCCCTTCGATGAAGGCCACCGTGTTGCACTGCTGTGTTTCTCTAATAGCCCAGAGCAGACAAACCTAACACTAGATAGGGACCTTTGCTTTTTAGCAAGTGTATAGATCTCCATATACCCCTTTTCTGTAAACATGTGCTGGCCTGGCTTGATTCGGCCCGCCAGCCCAGCATGGCAGGGATTTGCTTCTCCATTACAACAGGACTGCTCACTTGAAGGTGTCTCTGACTTAAGATGAGCTTGTCTCAAGTTGTTTGATAAATTCTTCAAAATAAGTTACCCGTTTTCATGAGCAGTATCTTAACTCGTATACAAATGAAAGTGAATGTGAAAAGCAAACCTGAAAGTAGAACAGAGACACAGGAGAGAAATTATGAACCACAGAGATGGTTGAACAACAATTTTTTTTAAAAAACTCAGTCTCCACTCTCTTGCTTCACAGACCTCAGTCTTGCAACACACTTGTTTGAGGGGGGAAAAGGGTCATCAAAGGTTGTTCTTGTTGGCAAGATGTCACTGCAGCCCACTGGGGTGGGTCGGGTTCTTTGGCCCTGGTCCAATGATGGTCCATCTTTGGGGCAACGTACTACTGCTTTGTGCATTATAAGAGGTAATGGAAATGATCATCATGGCATGGTGTGATTTAATATGGCCAATGGAAAAGGCCCACTGTATGCTTGGAAGGGGTGGATGACAAGAGGTGTTTGCATTCTGCAAGCTGAACCCTTGATGCCACTAAATCCAACACACTTATTCCTAAATTTTGTGTGTGTTTGTGCACCCCACAAAATTTTTGCATCAATATTTCCCTGCGCTGACCACCAACTTAAAGTGCTAATGCAGACAGGGGACACCACCCCCTGTTTTTAATATTTGAAGAGGAGCAGTCTTAAAGTTGAATATAAGATTGTGCAGGCTCATGAATATTAAAAAGAGCAGTGGTCTCCCTCCTCTACTTTGTGGTTTTATTGCTTTTATTATCTCTCTTAGTCACCACCATCTTATTTTGAATTGATTTATCCTGGCCCAAATTTGAACTGGTCCCAGGCCAGCACAGGTTTTCTCAGGAGAACATAAAGCAGCGCTGTTATGGCACTTAGTATGTATAATGCAAAACGCTGTCAGACCATTACCTCTAATTGTACTGTTAAGTATTCAGTGTTTGAGCTCATTAAGATGCTCTGCCAAATATTATTTTGAAATTAAGAGCACGTTTCTTGTTTGCTTTGTGAGTCACAACATACTGGTCCATTTACAGCAGCCATGTATGTTGTTTTGGTTTTTGAAAACGCTTTTTGAATGTAGTAGAACCTCTCATCAAACATCTTCTCATGTCTCAGTGCGATGCTAATCAATCCTTTGTGTCTTTTCTCAACAGGATATAACCAGAGCTTGATAGTGTGACCTGTGCCCTGTTGACTTGGCAGAGATGCACTTTCCTCAAGACGCCGGTACTCAGATGGATTAAGAGGTTTGCTTCCAATCCCACAACTCTACTTATCCTCGACTCCACTGCAACACTGCCTGCATTGTACTTTTAGCTGCTTTTCCATGTATATTCAAACTCTTAGAGCTGATCAAAGTCATGCTTTGTGGTAGATGATATTGGTAGTGATTGAAGGATTGCTTCCCTTTTGTTTGAAAATGACAAAGTATCCATCTCACTGGTGATGAAAAGTGGTTGATTGTTAGAGACATGAAGACAGACCAGCTGATGTCAATGATCTACCTCACATTCTATAACCTAACTGTGGAAACCTGATCAGACCGGTTTGGGTTTACCTGTAGGCACCTGGAAACTGATCTGAGGCGGCTGCTAAATATTTCAACAGGTCCTAACCTAAAAGCAGCTGATATGTACTACAGGCTTTGAGAGTTTTGGCTAAGGTTTCATCCTACGTCACTAGCCTAATTGCTACAGCACACCTGAGAATTAGCTGACCCATGTCTTTGACTGAAACTAAATATCACTGAAGTAAATCATCTGAAGTTACAGAAAACATTAGGGATGCAACACTATATTGAATATCATGATATAGCAAGAAAAAAATGTCTCAATTCTGTACCCATCTTATTCCATTTTTATTTTATAAAAGAGCTGCTGCTGACTTCTGTATTATTTTTGTTTTGCAGTTTGTACATAACACATATTTCAAGCTTTCACTGCAGTTCAGAGCAAGACAGTTCAGTTTTGCACATGCTTAGGTCATGCCACACAAAACAATATCAAATGAGGCACAATTACTGCCATTTCTACACCATTGATTAATTATCGATTAATGCATTTTTGATTGCTAGAATTCTTAATGCTGATAAACTGATTAATGATTAATCATTACATCTCTAGTTAAAAGGAAAAACTAATTTTATACTGGCCAAAATGCTGTACAGGCAAGATTTATAATGAAATTTATAAACACAGTAAGAGACATTTTTGTATGTTTTAATTTTAATATTGTGATTAAATATTGTATCATGGATTTTTTTATGGCGGCGTTATCTTGCTGTGAGTTTTTGATACTGTTACATCCCTAAAACCTTGAATTAAATTCAAATACAGACACCATGATGATAAAGGAGCTTTCTGTTATAAGAATATATAGGAAGTCCACTCTGTAAATTATGCTTATGACCCCAAAGAACCACTCTACAACAAATCCATGTGGGTTAGGTTTCTATGGCAGAATGTGAACCATGAAGTACAGCAGTACATTGACACTCAAACTGTACGTTCGTCCCAGATGAGCTTTTCACCAGGGTTGCCCCTGACTAAAGATTTTCCTTGTTGACCAGTTGTCATCAGGTCTCACCAATAGTTGTCTAGTTGTGACAATCCCCCGAGCTTAATGGCAACTCGCAGCTTCTGAATGTAATTTCAGGCGTTTTCTTTTAGTTGTTGTGTTTTTTTCAAATAAATGAAAACATGGTCGACTGAGTAAGGGGCAGCCCTACTTCTTACAGCCTGAACTGAAAATACAGAAGCCTCACAAGCATTCAGCCTAACATGTAACTGAATAGAAAGATTGATTAGTCTCAGTGCTGACCACATGTTGTATGAGACAAGACCCTAGGCAAAGAACTGAACTCTGCAGGAGGCGGTATTATTTTGGCTGAAATATCTAATTTTTCCTTTCCTTTAAAAATGTCGTTGTGTGAGCACTTGCTCCTTTGTATTTATTTATTTTTAACTGGACTGGGCCTGAGTCAGACAACCATTGTTAACTAGCATGTAAGCAAGTAATCGCAGAGACAATGTACAATCAAGGGTCATGCGGGTTTTATGTATCTTGCTGTCTTTGTTACCAGTGAGTCAGACATAACTAGCCGGCAGAATAGATGTTAGTTTGCTAGTTTGAATGACGGGCTTAGCAGAGTGATATAAGGTGAGAGAGAGAGAGAGTTTTTCATTGTATTTGTTCAAATTGCCTACAGCAGCTTTAAGAAAACGCTTTCAGTGTGACAGATTGTGAAAATGGTTGAGCTTGAAGTGAAGCTAAACTTTAAAAGTAGCATAACTAGTTCCCATGGTAAGACCTCCTTCAGGAAACAGAATTTCCTGAAAACTAGCCTCACTTACTGAAATAGGCCTAGTCTAACTGATAATCCTGCGTAATCAGACACCCCTTTCTCTTGAAATCTTGAAAACATCAGATGTTCTCTTAGAACTCAGTATAGTGAGTCACAGAGTGAGTGACACACCATGGTGTCTCTTCTGTTTGTGGTGATTTGGTTTGTCTGCTGGAAAAGTCTTTTGGTTTTAGGAGCTCCAGCCAACACTACCACGCAGCAGCAACACATCTTGTCTCTGCGTGCTTACTCAATGTGAATATGGCAGCCATACAACTGGAAATTCCCAAACAGCATACAGCCAGTTATGGTGAACTCTGTGACCCCTGCTGCCCGGCAGTCTCCCTATTATCCACACTAATAGACTGGAGTACATACTGTTCAACGGATCTTTCAGTTATCATGATGACCAGAATAGCATGTCCACTGTCAAACAATGTCTGGATTTTTCTCTGACTTAGTGCAGCTTGTGCGTGTGCGCACGCGCGTGCGTGCTGTGTACTGTGTTCGTGCTGAGAGCGGAGTCGGATCCAAAGCAACCAGCAGCTCAGTTTTCCAGTCTCACTCCACAGCTATGTTCAATCAGTAGACTTCTGGATTCATCACATTTTCATTTTCAATTAATCTGTCATATGGTCTATAAAACATCAGAAAACAGCAAAACATGTCCATCACAGTATTGTTTTATTTGACAAACAGAACCTCGCAATATGTTTTTCAAATTCTCATATTTGAGAACCAAATCCAGTTATCATCAAAGAGCGTTCCACCTATACTGTTTACCTGCTTCGTCCTGTAAAGGGTCAGCACAGGCTGCAGCAAATCCCAGTGTTAATGCTGTCACAATACCAAAATTTGGACTTTGATACAAAATCTGTTAAGTTGCACAATACTTGAAACAATACTGGTTCAAGGCAGCATTGTATTAATCGCAAGTTGAAAATCTTCAGTTTGAGTGAACAGTTTGTGTGTATCACTTTGCAGTATGTGGAGTGGAGGGACAGAGTCGCCACTGGCTCCGGGCAGTCATAGTTACTTTATTTTGTAATACAGAGAGGACTGTAGGGAAATAACGGAAAGAGCCAGACTTAGTGCGCAATTCACTTAGAGGCCAAACTGAACATAAACATGCACCTTGGTGCTGTGTGAGGCAAAAAGTCACTTCACTTTTTCTGCCAACACAATGCTCACAACAGACGTACCATACCGAACCATTTTTATTTAGAGAACAAAAAGTAGTATACTGGTATACTGTGCCACCTGATGTGCACAGGGCTAAAGGCTGGGAAATACTAAAAAGCTCACCAAAGGAACACAATACTAACACACAGACAAACAAACACATATCAGCTATGAAGAGTTTCCTTTTCAGTTGACCTGCTTGTCATTGAACTATGGGAGGAAACCTGAGAAGTCTGAGAAAGTCCACACAAACACAAGGAGAACATGCAAACTCCACACAGAATGGCCTTCATTTATGGTGAAAGTGATCAGCAGTGAAGCCGACCCAAGGTTGAGGTATCAGGCCAAATTAAAAAATATTGCCAGATGTGAATATCACCAAACTCTAACCTAATTCTGACTAATGTTTAGTAACACTTTGTTCTATTAGTTTCTTTTGCAAGGTAAAAGAATTTCTTGGTTTTCACTTTGCCATGAAAAAGATTTCTGTCTTTTCTCCAACACTTGGGAGACATTACCATGGAGGCGGGTCTATCTTTCATGTCTCTGGTATTTGGATTGCGTTCGTGTGTGTGTGTGTGTGTGTGTGTGTGTGTGTGTGTGTGTGTGTGCGTGGACACAAGAAAGAACTGGATTCTCAGAGAGGGTTAACTTTGGCTCCTTCTTCCAACATGTGGTTGCCAACAGATTCTTCTCCTGGGTAAACGGAGACATGGAGACGACAAACTGCTACTCATCCTCTGCCGTTGGGCGTGTCTTTGTCTAAGGAGCAGGAAGTCATTTGGACAAATGGGTTTATTATTGACCAGCCCACTACCTTGGCGGACTCGACTCTTCGATCTGTACATTGTTAAGTCATCTCCGTACTTAAGGGGGATGAAAGAGGTGGTTTTAATGTTTTTAATAGTAATGTAGATAATCTTTTTTGCCGTTTTGGTTTCCATTAAGGTTTCACAGTACTGTGTAGTACGTTCTTAAATTCCTCTGTCTTTTTTCTTTTCTTTCTTCATCACCCTATTGCCATTTTCTTTTCCCAGCAATCAACTGCCCCTTTTGTTCTTGGTGATGCAGTCAAGGAGACAATGAAAATGTTTGTTTTCCCTTTTCTCGTCATGATTTATGCCCGTAAATGATTATACAAACTCTCAAGCACATGGCTGCCTGTTGAGTGTTGTTCTGTTGTACTCTTTCTCATCCCTACTTGAGGTCATTTGGCTTCTTGCTGCACTCCTATCAATACACCAGACCACGTCAAAACAAGATAGTCCTGCGGCAAGCAGCTGCAGCCCTCAGCGTGGGTTGGTGTTGTTGAATTTGTCATGAATGTGGTGTGTGTGCAGTTTTCTTGTACAGTGAAAGCTCCAATGTGGCTTTCTTGCTTCAGCTAATTTGAGCCAAGTCATATTGTGATAATGTTTGTGGAATTCAGCATAAAGAAAAACTCTTGACTGAGGAGTGCAAGCATGCAGAGAGGAATGCTGTTGTGCATTTGCTGAAGGGGGGTAACAACTGAGAGGAGGGCTTTCTTGTCTCCCAGGAGAGAAAGATGAGAGGCAGAGAAGCATGGATACATAGGTAGAGAGCGGGGGATGGTGTCAGAGCTGAGGCGAGAGGAAGAGAAAGACGGGTGGGGTACCCTGTCTTAACTGAGCTTATCGTACACATCTTGATATCAAAAAGCCACATGGAATTCTTCTGCTGGTCCTAACTTATTGGCTTGACATCTAACAAAACCACATTTTTAAAGGCAGAAAACATGAAACTAGAACCACGGGGTAAGTCTTTTTAGGTGACACGGCCTGCTCTCGTTCCACCCTCAGGGCGCTTTGGACCTTGGCTTTATGCAAAAACACAACCAGCCTCATTTCAGGGAGAGCACTGCACGTGCAGAAAGGTCTAGAAATGGTAGAATTTGTATTGATGTATAATCCATTCAGTAAGATAGACTTTTGGTGATCATCATAGTGTAATGGTTACAGCGTTTTGGTCTTGTGTAAAAATATGTTTGTTGTTTATAAAGTACAAATAATGGACTGAAACTAATAAATACTCATCTGTTGTTGGGTAGTATTTTGAATTTAGGGAATGTGATGTTAAGCAAGAACATGCCCTATGCAAAGAGTGTGTGAAACTTGTGTCTGCACCACAAAGCAACAGCACTACTTTGATCAAACACCTGATCAAAATGACACAAACTGCAGTACAATGAACTAGGTGTGGACGATATAGCCTCAGAATTCTATCACAGTATTTCAAGGAAATTTGCGATAACAGTATTTATGATGATATAGAAAAAAACACTGATCAGTGTTTTGTTGGTGATTGCAGCTTGCAGGCAGCAGCATTTATCAGTGCAAACAAAATGAAGGGCATTTCCATCCCTCTTTTCCAATGAGCTGCTGTCATTGATGACAGTAACTTGACCATTTAACTTTTCTCTTCAGGAGCACAGTATTGTCAACTGATGAAATTTACCTCAGATTTTAAGTACAAATGTACACAAACGGCAGCAATCCAAACAAATCTTGAGTCAAAATGTAAACACTCTCTGCATCTAATGTCTTGTGTAAACATAAAATGGATACACCGTGAAATAAGGTAAGTTAGAGTGTCAGTGCTGGAACTGAACAAGTAAACACTTAAAGGCCAAAATGCACCAAAAGCTTTAATTTAGTTGAAGCTTCAGTGGCGCACTGCAGGCTTCAGATTCAGAAGTCCATCACCACAGAACCAACAGTATTTTAGGAAAAGGTCGCTATTTATTTGTATCTTTTTATTTCTTTAGTATTGTTATTGTTAATAATTTATTTCCTTAATAAAGTAATATCCTCTGAGGGAAAAAAAACCCTCACATTTTTTTCAGCTCAGTTTATAATAACTAAACACTGCGTGATATTCATGTTTTTGTGTTAAGGAAGCAGGATCATTTACATCAGTTTCACTCAGTTTACATCAGCGAGGAAGTTTAATACCACAGCAAACTGAAAACTGACACACAAGAAGTTTCACGGAGGGGACGAGTGTCTGTTACTGAGACAGATATTTTAGTCACAGAACTGTACAGTAACATCAGGATTTATCATCAAAAAAAGTCTCCACTTCACACACATGCTCCCCCTCCCTCCCTCCTCTCTGCTGTCTCTCTCTCTCTCCCCTCCCTTGCAGTTATGATTAATCAGGGTGAAGTAATTAAAGTGATAGTTCACCCAAAATTGGAATTTCACTCAATATCTACTCACCCCTGTGCTGATGTAAGGATGAGTGAAGATCTCCAGTTCACAAAACACTCCTGGAGCTTCAGTGGAAAACAGCGTTGCAGCCAAATCCAGTACAACTGAAGTGAACAGTGACCTGTTTTAAAATGTAAAAAAAAGAACACAAAAAAACACAATATGTCTCCATACTGCTCATGTGGTGTAATTCAAGTGTCTGTAAGCTGTGACATTAAAATTTGACCCTAAAAGATGCCATTCACACCATGTTTTTAGCCTAAATGTCAACTGTAGCCTCTCAGACCTGATCCATGTGCACATGCCTGAAACGGGTACATAAGCTCTCGCCCAAGCTGCACGATACAAGATATACGAGATGCCTCCACACCTGTGTTTACATGCTACCTGGAAGCGACTCAGACAACAGAGAGAGATCTGCTCAGAAATAGTGACTTGTTACACGCACAGTTGACTTCACAAACTTGCAACAAAGGAGAAAAAGTCTGAGGACTTTGACATAGAAGAGGAACAACATTCCTTTGTTGCAGGCGCACCGCTTGATGGTTATGCCATTGTTAGACCATCATATCCAGATTTTTAAAGCTCAACAGTTTGTTGGTTTTATGCCCTGACAAAAGTCTGATATAATGGCTGATGAGCTATGATGTATTTTTTCTTCAGTCACATCAGATGCTGCAAGTAGGCAGGGGTGGAGAGAGCAAAAATAGAAGGCTATAGAAATTAAAAGTGTAATTAAAAGTGAAAAACAAGTGTGGGAGAAGATCATTACCTATTTTCCATACACAGGTGCTGGCCTGGGCTACCTTTGATTGTCTTTTAACTGCAGACGAGCTTAGCTTGAGTCAAGTGGGTGTAAAACGGCGAATAAACACTTAATTTCTTTTAAATTGTTCACAATAAAAGCCCCATCTTATTTTGACAAGACTCCTATATGGCTGAAAGCGAAGATGAAACATTGAAAAACAGAGACCTGGAAGTGAAAACATCGACATAGGAGGGAAACGAAACTTCAACCCACAGAGATTCGGTTTGAAGCTACAAAAGTAAGAGCTCAAATTTTTTTGAAGGGCTGCAAAATATCTCTAGTGATTGAAATGAGAAATAGTTAATTCATGAAGAACTAATGTTTGACACAGTAAAAGACAGACACCCAAATAGCTCCTGCTTTCTTCAGTGCTCCTCTCTGACCAGCCCATTGTCCTCTGTCCAGTACAGTAGAGGAAAGTGGAAATGAGCTGTTAATCTGTAAATGTGGGAGAACAGAGTGTGTGTGTGTGTGTGTGTGTACTTGTCCACATGTCTTTCCACCGTTTTTCTGGAGGTGCCCAGTCAGTGCATCTTGAGAGTGGGTGGTTTTGTGCTTCTTGGGAAAGACTTTTGAGCGTGCTCCACACTAAGCCCTCCCCTTCGCGCTCCCTTCCTCTCTATCTTTCCTTCTCTTCCCTCCTCCTCCCTCCCAGCAGCTGTTTTCCTGCCTTAGCTGGGAACCGGAGCCAAGCTGTTTTTCCCCCCATCCCCGCGTCACAAGCAGGAACTCACCGACTTACTGACATACACAAACACACACTCTTTTTGTCTGCCTCTGCCCCGTCCCACACTCGTCTGGCTGTTGACTGTGTACTGACCTCATTTTGGACTACAGACTGAGAAGCAAGTATTCGCACTCTTCTACTTGGCTGCCGTGATTGTGTGCTCACATTGCTGTGTGAGAGCCGCCTGACTGTTCGGAGAAATGCTTTCATGGTAAGATGTCTCTTCCCGTCTCACAGGCCACTTCTGTCTCCTGACCTCTTGTTTGTGCTTTCTCGAGTTTCTCATCTCTCTATTGGCAAGACTGTTGCTGAGCTTATCCCATGCTGACTGTTTCCAAAAGTCTTATTTGTGTCTTTTTGATTGTGTGCTAAGGCATTCTCATGGTGTCCGCATGTCCCAGAAAAGTCTTGGAATGAACAAAATAAAACAATAAAGCTGTAGCTTTGTGTGTGTTAAAAAAAAGTTAAGGGTTTTTTATGGAGCTGTAATTGTAGTGACATTTATTTTTAATTTTGAGATGTTCCTGTTATGTCTGGCTTCTTAATTCACCTTGAGTCCACTTTAATGCCTGCTTGTGGCGTTGAAACACAGTATTTACATTTCTCATGTTTGGGTCTTCATGTGAAAAGGAAGAGCTGTGTTCAAGACGGCCACCTTGTCTTCCCCAGAATGGCTATAGCGGCTAGCATGGGACTTTGAGTGTAGTGTTTCACACACGTGAGTGACTGAGACATGGGAGAGTGACACATGATTGAAGACTACCTGGATTGTGTTACAGGGCTGTGACACTGGGCCAGTTCAGTCCTGACTCATAATTATGACGCATAATCTGGTAGTCTGAGCTAAGTAAGTCTGATATGAGTGGTTAGATAAAATGCTCTCATGAGCACTATCATAGGTGTGTAATTTCAAATGTTTTGAATTTGTATAAACTAGGGCTGTGACAAGATTAAACCCAAGGCATCTTGGGATTGCCAGTGGGTGGCTAACAATGTGAAAATGCTACATAACTACAGAAGATATCTGGCTGTACATTATCTCTAACTGCTTTGAACCTCACAAAATCTCTAATCTGGCTCCAGAGCTCTTGGGGCACCAAAACTGCAGTTTTAAAACAAGCTTGACTGGCATTGCATGTCCTGTTGTGTGAGACTGGGCCAACAAAATATTGGTGGCACTGTTAAACAGTAGACATTTAAAGGTATGTAAGATAAGCTGATGAAAGCCTGGTGAATTGTATCACTGTAATGATGCAAGCAGAGACATGTTAACAACGTCATCCACCTGCACCACTCTCGTGTTTTGAAATGTAGCCAAACAATTAAAAAAAAATGCTTTGGCCTGAATTTCTGACATTGAGTTTTGAAACAGGCAGCATTTGTTTACCGAGGCTGTAATTCAGCCGCATGTGGATTGAATTGGATCAGACTTTTGGATTGATGACCAAAGATCTGGAGAGCCCAAAATCAGTGTGTGGAGGTGTTTTAATTCCACAGGAACTCATGCAGACAAAATGTTTTGTATCTCCTCTTATAGCCTTATCTCCTCTGTTAAAAGTTGTGCTCAAAACACACTGAGAAGCTTCAGCTGAAGACCAGCTGACCATTAATTAAACAAATTGGTAGTTTATATTAGTATTCCAAAAAAAGAGCTTGGAAGACAACAAACATTTTCACATAACTGTGATTCTAAAGTGGCAGTCCTGTTATATGCTCAGAAAACAAATTGGCAAGATGTGTGTTTACAAAAGTTGCAACGACACTGTCCTTTTTATTTAGCTTTGTTTTGCAGCAGTGTTGCCTGCTTTTGTTTTTTTCCCTTGCAGAAGAAAAAACAGGCAACATGTGGAATCATCAGAATTCTGCATGCTTTGGATTTTACTTTGAGCTACTTAAGCTCTTCTTTTCCCTCACTATTGTATTAGTGCAGCATTAGTTTATTAGCCTGCTTTATTCAACAAGGACAGTACATATTAACCTGAACCTTTCTGAAAATATGCCAGAGTTAGACAGAAAGGCAACTTTTCATCAGTAGTCCCCAGGCATTGCCTACCCAGATGAACAATCCCTAAAACTTTATTTAATATACTGACAACCTGTGGACCGCAAACTATTTAAATTCACTTATATTCCCTTGAGGCTGTCAACTAATGAAAGCGTTCAGTCAGATGTCACTGTGACGGCCCAGTTTTCACTTCGCTTCACCAAAAGTGGCAAAATCACCTATGTTTTCACCTATGCATGTTTTTATTTCCTTTGAATGACAAAGTCACATATGTCTAGTGAGGTGGAGTGTAAGGGTCACACTTATTGGCCAATTTGCACACAAGAGTTGCCATCTGCAGACGGTCTTCCATTTTATTCCACCCTATAATTGATGAAGCCTTAAGCTAGCCTTTCAGTCGGTCATTGACCGAGTGAAAGGTTGCATGTATCCCTACACGCTCATACACATGTCGTCATTACTCTCAGCTGGTGTTCCAACGCCCGTGTTCTGATAAGAGTGCATGCTTCTGAGTGGGTGATACTTCAAAGTCCCTGCATTACCAGTCTGCATTTATGTGCCCAAAGGCTATGTGTGAGTGTTTGGTTGGGGGTTGCTTGTGTTAAGACCGGCTGTGCATGTTTGATATGCTAACAATGGTTGTCACGCTACCAGCGGCCTTGTCCATGTCACTGCCTCCCTTGCTCAAGATAACAAGTTTGCGTTATGGATTCTGGTCAAGTTGCATCTTATACAGCCCCCACCTCTCAACAGCAAATCACTGGGCTGATATTTGGATCTGCTTTTTAAAGAAGTGGAGGAGATGGAGCAGAGATTGTTCTGGGTTTTTACCCGCTGTGTTCGGTAGTGGATAATCCTTTCCACTAAATTCAGCAAACTTAATCTGAAGAGGTGTTGAGTTAAACGTCACGTCTTATCCCTTCTTTCCAGTTCCCATCACTCACCTGCCCTATCAATGTTTCCCTCCTCTGTCGACAGTTCTTTCATCTCTCCCCTCGTCTATGTTCTTCCTTTACTTCTCTTTGCCTTCGTCTCCTTCACTGACACTCCTCATCAACTCTGACCTTCTTCACAGCCAGCTTTTATTCTATTCTTTTACAAACCTTTTTAATATTAAACCAGCATCTGCTACCCCTCCTTACAAAATGATTCTCAATGCTAATTTTCATGGGTAACTGTGTATAAAGTTTTTCAAAGCCTACTATTTCAGCACACTCTTTCACCTTGGACGGTCATTTACAGGCTCTGCTTATTGTTGACGTGATGCCAGCAGTATGTTGTCTTTTAATCACATCATGACCTTGACTCCCTGTCCATTGTCATCCTCTCATCTCCCATTTAAAATGAGCAACTACTGGTCACTGTGTTGTGGCTGCCAGTGTGAACTCTCCCACTTGCAGCTGCTGTTTGTTTTGTGGTTTTTTTGTCCTTAGAGACAGTTTCATGACAGCAGGCAGGCTTGCCAAATTCGTTGAGTTTTTCAGGAAAATAATTAAATGATTGTAGGGTTTCTACAGCCGTTTACTGCAGGAAATTTCTTCTTCCCTCTGAGCCGAGGACCTCTGTACTTCAATAAGAAATAAATACACTGTGAATTGATAGGTTTAATGTACTTGTTGATACAGGCCATTCATTACTACCTACCTGCTGTGTCAACCCAAAATACTTTAGTTCTGCCAAGATTTGCTGAACTCTGCAGTTAAGAGTGTTGCACTGATCATGACTTACCCAACGCTAGTTCATCTTGCAATTATTAACCAGAATGTCACAATATCAAGATGAAAAGGCCACCATTTTTCAGACTATCATGTTTTTTTTTTTTGTATTTTCTTGTCTGCTAGCATCACAGAAGAAGGTCCTCGTCAGTTTTGTGTGTGTGTGTGTGTGTGTGTGTGTGTGTGTGGAACAGCTCTCTGCACAGGAGGGGCAGGCAGCACGGCCTGGTCAAGCACCGGGGCAAAGTTGATGTGAAGTTTGATATTCACCATCTGGAAGTTCCTTTTTGATGTCAACAGCTCCGTCACATATTCCCAGTTTTTATAGAGTGGCTGACAGGATCACTTCTCTCTGCGTCACTGTCTTACTCTCCAAAACACCCTCTGGCTGGAATCCCCAATCGCTGATGCAGTCAGGATCCAGCAGATTATTTTTTTTTCTCTTTTTTAATATGAACTGGATACTGTTTTATAGGCTGTGCAGGGCAGGCGAGCTGACATTAATCTCATTAGTTTTCCTTGGTTAAGCCCAATTATTTCTGTTGAAGTGCTGCTGTGATATTTTAACCCTGCAGGCTTGTGTAGCCTGGCAAGTAGGGAACATGTGGTGAAACGACCATGTGACCAGTGCTACCCACCACTATGACAAGCCTCATACTTGTAATTTCATACATAGTAATGTAATAATAGTATGGCTGCAAACAATGATTGTTTTAAATGTTGATTAATCTGATGATTATTTTTGTGGTTAATTGATTAGGTTTTTGGCCTATGAAATGTCCAAAAAATATTTGAAAAATGCTGATCAGTGTTTCCCAAAGCCCAAGGTGATGTCCTCAAATCTCTCGTTTGGCCCACAAACCACAGACACTGAGTTTACTGTCACAAAGGAAGGATTGATTGCTGCAGCTGTAAATAATAGACTATGGATTCAAAACTTTGTGAACCGATGTACGAGGTCGCGCTTTTAATACCCAGTCATGAAGCTGTCAGTCATTATCAGTTAACCTGCTCACCTGTAGAATTTTCTGAACAGGTGTTTTTTTTTCAGTATTCCATAACTCTCCCAGTCTTTTGTTACTCCTTTCCCAACCTTGAAACGTGTTGCAGGCAACAAATTCAGAATAAGTACATATTTACAAAAAAAAAAACAAAAAAAAACAATGAAGGTCAGCAGTTTGAACACTAAATATCTTGTCTTTGTACTGTATTCAATTGGGTACAAGTCAAAAATGATTTGCAACTCATTGCATTCTGTATTTATTTACGTTTTAGATAAAGTTCCAACTTCTTTGTAATTGGGGATGTGCTATTTGTTTATTAGAGAACATGATTAATGGCTTCAAATAGACCGTAATACATGCAAAAAAATTTCAGCTAACATATCCATGCTTACTTTTTTTTTCCTACCCACTTTTAGACTAGCTGTCTTCTCTAAATATTCAACAGGGAAATTAGTCGCTAGGTACATCCCTTGTAATAATGTAATAATTAATAAACTTTGGATTAAAAAAACTTTGTGTGTGCAATCCCAGCCTGGCTGCTGTGGTTGAGTGGCAGATATCTGTGTCAGTGTATGTATTGGAGATTCACTGTGAATTTATCTAAAACATAAAAGAGTTTCCTCTTTGTCTCATTACATTTTCCCTCTCTGCCCCTCCTGATTCCCATGAATCATTTCTCTCTGGCTTGTCTCCTAATTGTTTGGCCCAGTGTTTTCCCCACTGACGAGTTTGTGCTTGAAGTGTTGCCAGCCAAATGTTTGTGTGGGGGCTCGAATTTGTCATGTATGTAACGCATAGGCATTCACAAATGTCAGCGGAGTGGTCAACTGCCACCGTGATTAGTCTTTGTCCATGAGTACATTATGCTGTGGGATACATATTCCTCTCATTTGTCACGAGGTGGCTTTGTGCGTCATGTCTGGTGGTTTAAATTAATTAATATGGAAATGAAGAGCTTGTCTCTTTTCATGGGTTATGGTCATGAGATAGTGTTCTGCAAATGACTTTGTCTGCCAGCAAGTGTGTATGTTAAGTCATCAGTCTTGTGTGTTGTTATCAAAACTGTTGTCCATTTAGCATGTTGTCATTGGCTGCTTTTTTTTAATCTCACAAATCCTGTCACCTTAATTAATTTTGTGACATTTAAACGTGCAGTCATGTATATAAACATAAGGCCATGATGTGTGAAAAAGTTTGCCTCCTCGTCTTTGCAAGCAGAAGCCTTTTACTTGGTGATTTGGGACAAGTTTCAAAGTGTAAAATGCACAAATCTTATCTTAATTTGATCCCATCATCTGTGTGTGTCTCTTCTGATTCAAGTCTCCCCAGTGGGTCAGTGCCAGTGGAGAGACTGCATGCAGGGAAGAGTGATAGAGGACAAGGGGTAATACCAGTACAGCACATTTGGAACAGCTTCTCTTCACTTGGACATACCGGGAAACTCTGCACATGTTTGGATGTAGCTTAGGGCTTTCTGTTGGCTTGCTCAGCATGTACATGTTACAGTTTCTTATAAAAACTTATAAAATATGAATTGCACTACATTTGTTTGCTTGGTGAAGAAAGGATTGGGCAAGAAGAGAGTGTACGCTGAATGACTATATCAAGAGGAAGTACAGCAGCAAGTTCCAGTGAATTCTGTGTCAGTGTTGATTTGATTGTCGGACAGTTACTCATAAAACGTGTTTTTCCTAAATGGCACTAAGCCCTAAAGGCTTTTGTTCAGTATGCTTTGCATTAGTGTGGCTGTACATATTTGAATGCATGCTTCTTATAGAGGTGGTAGTTTGTATCTATCTGCAGCAGGGCTGCTGGGGTGGTCTATGAAGACCATATTTAAGTAATTACTGTGGTTGGTGTTGGTAGGTCTCATCTTCTCAGCACGTCGGCTGTCATTGTTCAGGGTGAATGTGCGGTAGAGAGCCAGCTCACATATCTGGCCTGCCGCAGTATCTTAAGTATGGTTTTCAAATAACTGTTAAGGTATTGAGTGACAAAAAAACAATGCACTCACACACAGAGAAACTCGAATGTGTGTTTGTCGACACTCCAGACTGGCAGCTAAAGACAGGAAATAATTTTCTGGAGGAATACTAGAAGTGAAGAGAAGTTCATCCTTCATTTCTCCTTCACTGTCATGTCCTCCTCTCTCTGCAGCTCTGGCTGGAAGCCAGCGCTGTTGATGCCATATTTCTGCCTCTGTTCCTGCTTGTCTCTGTGTTTGATGTACAGCAAACAAGTCTGTCGTTATTATTTTGTTATTTATTATAAGCCAAGTAGGGTTGCAGCTAACTGTAATTTTCATAATCAGTTAAAAGTGTTTTATTTTTGATTATCTGATTAACATCTGAAAAAAAGTTTTAGTGTCCCAGAGTCAAAGCTGTTATTTTCATCTTGTTTTTGCCAACAGACTGTCCAAAATCCAATGATATTCTGTAGGACTGTGTGCGATTAGTCGTCTGCTCAATTAAACGTCACCACCCTCGCTAGTCAACACCAGAAACACTGGTCGGTTAATCTAATTATAGAGCTTTTATTCATGTGCAGCAACATTTAACCATTTTGCCTCTAAGATGTTAAACAACCGCCTGCCACTAGCAGAGGCTGCAGCCCCAGAAAATGCCTCAATCTCCCCGTACTAATGCCAGCGAAATGGGACATATGACAGCTCATAAACAGCGTGGTTTGGAAGTATTTTGATCTAGAAAATGGAGTAAAAGGTTGTAAATAGGCTTTGTCATGTAGTGTTGGACAATATGCAGTTTTCAGATTTTACAGCACAAAGGGCCACACTTTTCTGCAGCATTTATAATACAATTTGGTAATTGAACAGTGTTATTAACGTCTTCAAATGGCTTTTAATACACGCAATATTTTTTGAACAATGTGTAACTTTATCAATTAATGAGTTGTACTCAATTTTAACTGTTTGAGTGTTTTATCTTTAGAATAGTCGATTAGTCTAAGCTAAAATTTTTGTTAAATTAAATTAGAATCAGATAATGTTTCTGGCTATCATAATTAATGTTGTGAATGTAACAGTAAAAGTAACAGTGAAGCAGTAACTGTGTTCTGTCTGCTCAGTAATTGCTGATGAGCTGAGTGACTGAAGTTAAACAATTTAAGACTGTACATGAGATACTAAATGTTTTGTTTGTGTGTGTGTTTCAGGAGTGTGGTTCCCCCTGGCTGAAGACGCTGTGTGTGTCCAACAGCACCCTTCCATCCAGGATCCACTGTGTCGCCATTGCGCCCATGAGGTAACGTCAGGACCTACCGCCCCCTCATTACCACCCTTGGTCCATCCATTTCCTTCCCCTTTGTCCCTTCCTCCCTTGGACCCACCTAGCCATGGGCCAGAAGATCTCTGGCAGTATCAAATCAGTGGATGTACGCGGGGAGCCCTCATATCGTCCAGTACGTCGTGAACTGCGGGGCCCAGATTTCTGTCGGCCCCCCAGACTGGACTTACTGCTCGACATGCCATCAGCCAGCCCTGAGGCCCAGCTTCGCCACGCCTGGAACCCTGACGACCGGTCACTAAATGTCTTTGTTAAGGAGGATGACAAGCTGACTTTTCACAGACATCCAGTGGCTCAGAGCACAGACTGTATCCGTGGAAAGGTGGGCTACACCAGGGGCCTTCATGTTTGGAGGATCCACTGGCCGGCCAGACAGAGAGGCACACATGCTGTCGTAGGTGTGGCCACCGCTGAAGCATCTTTACACTCAGTGGGTTACACGGCCCTGGTGGGCTCGGACTCTGAGTCCTGGGGCTGGGACCTGGGTCGGAACAGACTCTACCATGATGGAAAAAACCGCCCTGCTTCCGTGTCGGCCCCCACATACCCCTGTTTCTTGGAGCCAGATGAGTCATTTGTGCTCCCAGACTCTCTGACAGTAATACTAGACATGGATGAAGGAACGCTGAGCTTCATGGTAGATGGACAGTATCTGGGAGTAGCTTTTAGAGGGCTAAAAGGCAAGAGACTGTATCCCATCGTCAGTGCCGTGTGGGGCCACTGTGAAGTATCGATTCGCTACGTCAATGGACTAGATCGTAAGTAGCACAGCGCTGACACACACACACACACACACACACACACACACACACACACACACACACACTTGAAAAAAAAAAAACAGTCACTGACTTTATATTTGACCAGCTGCTGAATATTGGTTGTTTTATGCAGATATATCTGTGTTTCATGATCCTAAATTTTTGTCAGTTTATACTGTGTGATGTAAGGATGGCTTGATACCACTTTTTCATGTCCGACACAGATACCACAACCTTGAGTATCTGTTGGTACCAATGAAATACAGTATTTTTACCTCTCTCAAACAACTAAGGTTTTAATAATGGATGCACTTTGCTTAACCTAGCCATCTAAAAACCATCATTCTCAAACTGTAAAACAAATATTCCTTTTCAATAAAAAAAGAAATGCATAAAACATGACTCGGTTATGCAATACTGCTGCCGCTTTGTATTCAAACTTTTTCAAATATAGAAGTTTGAGCATTCAAAATTAAACTAAATGTGTTACTCTTGACACTTTTCTCTCGACAACATGTTGCTCAAAGTTTAGTTAGACCCAAGCATTTATGGGATAGTTAAAGGAAATGGGTCGTATTAGATTATTCATTTTCTTCTTTTGCGACATTCGATACAGTTATTTTGGATACTACCAGGCCAACAGTGAGTATAGTGAGTACTCAATCAGCTCATCCCTAGTTCAATGATGGCATCATAATCATTTGACATGTCAAATTTTGAGGGATGTTTATAAAATTGCCCTGAGCTGCTCCCATCGATCTTCATCATGCTTATTTTAATCAGTCAGTATCAGCTGCAATAAACTGTGTGCACTGTGTTTTCTTCACCTCAGCATGCAAGTATTGCAGCACTGCTCTCCTTAGTTACAGCCCAGCTCTACAGTGCGAGAATTTTGTACCATATACGAGTGAAAATTCACCTTTTTGAATGAAAGTGACGTATCATTGGTAACACCCTAAAAAAAAGGTCTATTAAAATGTCTGTGGATGTGAAAAATGACTTGGTCTCACAGGTGATTGACTGTGTTCTGGAAGGAAACAGATTTACTGAACAAAGTAATAGCAGTGTTAAAAAAAACATTCATCTAGCAGATTCTCATTTTTAGCTCAGCTTTTAGCTTTCAGTTAAAATGAGAAATGCCGGCAGCAGCAGGTCACATCAGCTGTCGCTAATTATTGTTAATTCCATGATGACAGGCCAAAATAAAACTTGGCTGTTGACGGGTTTGTGGGCTCTCTGCGAGCCAGTTTCTGTACTCAGCAGCCAGACATTGTTTATGTGGCAAAAGAAGCATCACTCTGCGAAACCACTGTACAACTATGAGTGATTTCTCTAGCAGCATATCAATCATTTAAGCTTTTCCTTTTGATAGTTTTGGATCTGCACCTATATTATTTGGACCTAAGAGCCTGTATAAATAAGGTGTGTGAGATTTAAGAGCTATTTCAATGTGTCAGATACAAGTGTCTGACTTTGTATCAGCAGATATTCCATATTTAAAGACTCTGCTGGGGACCAAAAAAACCTTCCTGCTATTTGTTTGCTGGCAGGGTTCATTATTGGAGCTCTTTGGTTTAGTTTAGAAAATGGTACAGCTGATGGCCTCGGATGTCTCTTAAACCAAGACATCTTTGTGCTCTGCACAATTATTTGCTTGCAAACGTATTTGATGTAAAAAGGTATTAACATTTAAGCCTAATCACTATTTAAATTTAGCATACACTCTCATTATTACAACCTGTAATTAAGCCTTTTAAGTTGGGCTATATTTCATCTTGATTTGTAGTAAATATGCCAACACAGGTTTGGGTTAGGTGAAATGTCAATAACTCATATCCTTCTATTTACGTAATCGTCTTCCAAATATGAAGACTAGTGACTGTTTCAGTATAGCTGTTTGCATTTGTGCATAAACATGGGGGGTGGATTTGGTGGGTACTTTTTCACAGTGCTCAGATGTTTTTTTTTTTTATATATATATATATATGTATGAAACTCTGGTTAAGCTGATATTACCCAGGGTGAGATTTGTGCTTTAGGGACTTGGGAGTCCAGTAACAAAACCCAGGGTAGGACCAGAAGGGAGAGAAAATAGGAAACACAATTATAGGACAGTCGTGTATTCAGTTGTCTGTTCTGGGCTATGGCCAGTTTTGTGTGCGTCTCAATTGTTTTGAAGCTAGACTGAACGAGAGGAGTCTGAATCAGGCAGCTGAGTCATTTATTTTGACAACTAAAGTCTTAACATTCTGTAGAAGTCAGTCATACAGTCGATAGACAGAGTTCATCTGTACTGTTTATTATTTTGTTTGTTTGTTTGTTTGTTTGTTTGTTTTTTAACTGGCCCGGTCGGGCTAGTGGATCAGAAACCAGCTTGATTAACAGTCAGTTTTTCCTTTCCCCTTTACAGACTGTTAATTTATCAACGGTTATTTGTGTCCATCCCAGTTTTTCAAGTCCAAGGCGATGTCTTTTAAATGTCTCATTTTCTCAGTCCCACACCCAAAGATGTTGGGTGTAATGTTATTGTAGACAATGAAAAAATTAAAATCTCCACATTTTAGGGGCTGTAAACAGGCGTCTCTGTGATTTTCCATGTAAAATTACTTTAACGATTAATCATCCAAATAGTTTAATTATTTTTTTATTTTCCTGACATGGAATTTTACCTGCCCAGTGTCAGTGGACGGTCCTTGTTGATATCTGCTTAGAGTTGCTGAAATGCTATCTTTCCTGTGCAATATACATGAAATAAATGGTGTCTTTTAAGTTTTAAAAATTGCATCCTCAAGCAGCACTGTTATGGCTAATTTCCGAATACTTTACACCTGGCTTGGCTCTGCAGAAATGTATAGGATTTAAGGTTTACGGCAAGACTGGGAAATTGCAGATGTGTCATTTTGTGTTCTTCAGAGAGTACAGAGAATGGATACACAGTGCACATCTCAGTCTGCACTGATCTATAAAAAGCCCATAATGAGAGGGACTGCTGCTTTGTTTACCAATAGGAAGCGGCTTAAACAGGCTCTCTGTGTACTATTTCTAGTCTGCTTCCCTCTATTACTTTTTAGCGCTCTATCAAGTTTTTCAGCAGTCTTTCTCAAACTTCCACACACTTGTGAGAGCAAACAAGAAAACTGTATTGAACTCCCTGGTGTAATTGGAATATATGTTTTACTACTGTCCTGAAGTCAACATGGTGTGTGTGAGCTTGTCTTTCTTGATGTTTCTTTCTGCCCTGCTGCTCTTTTCTGTTAAATTTAATCGTTCCAACTAGTAGTCATCTCTATCCAGTCTGTCCATCAGCTTGTGTAATAGTCCTCAGTCCACCCTCCCGCTCTAACCTGCATGCTGCACAAAGACTCACAGTGGGCTGGAGGCGTTGCCGACAGTGAGGCACGGACACCATGTCCATGGCTGTGAGCCATGTGTGTGTGTATGTGTGCTTGGCGGACGGCAGCCAGTCGAGGAGGAATTCTGGAGGATGTCCCAGTGTGCCTCTGAGCTCAGCGTCTGGCCTTGCATAGTGAGAAATGTCGGGTTAGGTGTGTGTGTGTGTGTGTGTGTGTATATGTGTTAAACAGCTTAAATGCACATGATGTAGAGTGGCCCATATTGAAGCTTCATGAAAACACAGTACAGCAAAAAATCTGTCTTTCATTTGGAAGATCATCATTGTTTGTGCTTTATGAAATATTCTGACTGTTTTGGTTTTAGTCTAAGATCTAGAGTGGAAAATATGTTCTTGAAGCACCAATGTTTAGGAGGCTGCAATTAATAAACAATGAAGTGTCTTTTCAACCAACATGTTGTGCATTAACACTGAAATGTGATTTCACCTTTAAAGGACCAGTGTGCAGGATTTGGTGGCATCTAGCCATGAACTTGCAGATTGCAAACATTTTGTCTCTCCCTCCAATAATCAATAATTAATCATTTGGTGGTGGTGGTGTGTTGTCATAGTGATATTGTTAGGCAGGATCATTTGTTGAACAAGGAAATGTAAGAGGAAAAGTAATTGAAATGAGGGGGAACAATCAGAAAATGTGTGTTTTGTGTCCTGATTATTACTGGTAAATCAGTTGTTAGCATTTTCAGTGTTCGGTTAAGGAAAATTTGCAACCCTCCTTCCAACTGCAGAATCAGTCAAAATAATTAGTTATCCTAGATTTTCTTTTTCAGAAGTCTTCAGACCTGTTAGCTAGTACTACTGTTATGGCTGAGAATTCTTCAGGTCTCATTAGATGCATCTAATTCATTGTTTTTGTTGTGTGGATTCAGTGCCGATTCATGTAAAACCGAAGGGAGCTGCTGTATGTTCATCACTAACCTACTTCCTTTAAAGCAATAGTTCACCCAAAAATGTCCCTGATGTTTCTCTGGACAGGTAGCAAATATAAAACAAAGGAAAGAATGGCACGTTTTTCCACATCCTTGTTATATTGGGTTTACTTGGTGAACAGGTGAGGACTCTAATTAGATGCCAAATGTGTTGGAAGTTGTTTGCTTAAAGGGAAACTGCTGATTTTACATATCAAAGTGTGTTTACGGGTCTTGGAGAGTATTACTGCATATGGAAAAAAAGTTGTTAAATGCCTTTTGTGGCTCCAGAGGGAGCTGTGTGAAGTCTGATAAATGTCCTCAAGTGATTTCACTTGAGTCAGCGTCGGTTGAGGATGAAGGCTTTAAGTTTGAAAATGAAAAAAATATATGTCTGTAGTTGTGAAAATAGAAGTGAGCAGACCCCTTCTCCATTTCTGCTTAAGGCCAGAAGTTTTGATTGATTTGATTTGATTCAATATAGGGCCTTGCTATTGATTTGAGATTATATCGTTTTCCTACTGATTTAGTAATAATCAGTTACAAATTTCTGTTGTTGTTTTTTTAAATGATTGTGACTGGTTTAAGTACAGTGAAGTTTACTTTTAATTGACTACACTAACACACATACATACAAGGCATAACAACAAGAAATTTAACAAAAGTATGAAATTCTTCTCAATAACTGTCAAGGTTTATGGCGTGTGCTTTGCCCGTTGACCTGACTTTTCTTCTTAATCTAAAATATTTCCACACTGTGAGAGAGGACTAAATATCATCGTCTTTTTCTTGGCTGTTTACCATTATCTGCCTAGCTCTTGCACTGTTTGAATGTTTTGGAAGGAAGCTCGCTTGGACAGAATCAGTGACACGGGCATGCTGTGGTAATTTCAAAATAAAGGCACAAGCGTAAGATCCCAAGTGCAGTTTGGGATCTGTGTGTTTGTGTTTTGGGTGCAGTAACTCCTATATTTTTTTATCTTGTTAGCTAAATCGTACATTAGTACAAAGGCTGTGCAATATTTAGTCTTGCCAAAAATGTGATGCCAGACCATTTTCATTGTTCACTTGCAGATTGTCTATACATTTGCACGAAGGGACAAGGTGGCATTTTAAGTTCAGCACTTTTTTTAATCTTCTTGCTTTCCTTTAGAATTTCTGTGCAGATGATGCATTGATTCTCTTAAGATAACTGAAGCCTGAAAAGTACATGAATAGTTTGATCAGTCTGTTTTTTTGTTTTTTTTTGCCAAAGTAATGACAGATGGAGATGGCAAAACAGAGATTGCTAATGGATACAGATAATGATGCCAATTTATGAGCCTGAACTCACATCACTCACTTGTTTTCGTTTTTTCCTTTTGCTTCATTGTAGACGTCAAAGACCGATACATTAATCAACATGATACTCTCTTTACTTATATAGTCACGTTTGTATAGTATACAGTATGTTAGTAGATTTTGGAAGCCATGCATTTTCACAGAGCTTGTTTTCTGACAGAATGCACATGAGAGATTAATGTATGATATAAGGTATAAGGCACATCTCCATGTTGTAATACAGAGAAAAATGGAGGCATCAATATGTATGCTTTGAGATGGCAGCAGTCCCCTATTCCCAGATCTTGCTTTTGTGCATCCTCTTATAGCAACTCAAAGAGGATTCACTCTTTTGTTCACTTTCTGGATTCTCTGTCTTCCACTTGTCTTGTAGTCTCTTCACGTTCTTTTTTCCCCTCCTTTTCCCTCCTGCTTACTTTTTTTGTTCTTCATCTCTTGCTCCCTGGGAAGCAAGGAGAGATAAGTATCCTCATACTTTTCTCTATTGTCCCTTAATACCCTGCATTAATGCTGCTTTCTCATCCTTCCAGCATTTCAGTGAACACTTTAGTCCTTTGGCCTGCAGTCCCAGAGACACTTGAAAGCCACCACTACTGGGACACGATACTTATCTGTTTTCATACCTCTGTTTTGTATTTATAGACGTTAGCAAGTCAATGTGGTGTCTGGGTCTTGCTGTCCTCCTTCTGTTCTTAGAAAATTATCTTTTTCTCACCTTCGCAACAAGCCCCATGACACCACAGTAGCCTGGTTGGCCTAATGGCAACAAGCTGATCCAAACTCATTTACACCTGAACGAGACAGACCAGGGAAGAGGAAGTGTTTCACACACACTACTGACATGCTTGCCCTCCCCTTTTGCAAATGAACCCTATTTGACTCCAACACTCATTGTGTTTCATCTCCTCCCTCCTGCTCTCTTCTCTACTCTTCCTTTTTTTTTCCCCTATTCATCTGTTTCAACACTAATCCTTCCTTTCATAGTTTACACCACCAAATTGTAGTGGCAGGTTGCTGTGGAAACCTGTTAAGCTGACTTTATGGCAGACAGGTGGGTGGTTAATTGTTGACCAGGCAGCTTCCTCACTAGTTTGTTGGCCAAGGGCTTGCCCTGTGCTAATGGGATGTCTTCCTTCTGCCTGTCTGCTGCTCAGAGCTATTGGCAACATTCACAGCACAGATGCAAGCTGTAACTTGAGCTTAGACCTTGCATAGATAAAGGTTGAACCTGTACACTGCTTTGCAGCAGGCTACCTTGAGTTAACAATAAGTCAGTCAGTGTTGTTTGGCTTTTTACAAGGTGGAACAAGGTTGATCACATTTATTCTGTATTTAGGATTAAAATGCAACACTTTGAACTCCAGGGTCCTGTTCTTTCTATGTGAAGTAAGTGAAGTGGCTGATGATTTGACCCATGTCTGGATTTCTCAGTTCCTTAAAGCTGGATTAAAATCTGGAGTTATAGAGTTATGTCTATAGGTGTAAACCAGCAGAGGTGCAGACGAACTTAAGTTAAGATCCAAACCATTCTTTTCTCAAGAGGTATGGTGAGAAATTTTGACGTTATTAGGATTTTAGATGAGAAGTCCCCATTGCAAGTGGATTTTACACACTTGTTCTGCACCAATATACAGTAAAGTTGGGCATTCAGTGTACGATTTTAGAAGTTTGTTTAATTCAGACTCTGTACAGATGCTACTGTACAAGTCAAACCTCTGCCAGTGCTCATAATTTATATGCTCACACTGTACAGTCTGATTGTCAATTCACAGCTATTGCGCTCACACAGTACGTGCAAATTTAAAATAAAATTGGCTGTTGGCAATGGTATCGACAGTATTCAGTTAAAATATTGTTTGAAAACTCAGAAGCAGGTAGAAATTTGTTTGCTATTAGCAAGGCTAAAGCTGATTTATAGTTGGAACAAGGCAGACACATTCAGCCTTGATCATCTGTCCCATCTCATGTGCTGAAGCTTCTGAGGAGAAAAAAAAGAGGGACCAGCATGTATGGACCATATAGACTATAAGATGTGGACATTATGGCTTGTCAATTTAGAGAGAATTAGAGGTAAGAGGTAAGCTTGACATTGTCCATGTTTTCCATCCACATGACTCATCATGTTGCCGTGACAATTTCAGATTCTCTGCTTGCAGGTGCAGTGAGAAAAAAAGTGACACTGGGAATTTGACTGACAGTGGCATAGGAAAATGTCTGATATGCCAGAAATTTGTCTGAACGTCCAACAAAGTCAAAACATGTGTGCTCAATTTTAGAGACCATGACATTATGTTATATTTACAGCCTCTTTCAGACATGTGCCGCTTTATGTTAATCTGATGGCAGTTCAGCATGTTTGTCTCATGTCTAAATAAACACCATGGTTACTTTGACATTAAAGTCACAACTGTACTGTCTGTATTAATATTGCAAGTGCATTGAATGAATTTTAGTGTAAATGTAACATCACTAACAACACACCAAATATAGATAAACTAAAGCGTTTCTGCTTTTACTGTCCGACCACTCAGTGAAAAACAGAAAAAAAGGGTAAAGAAAAACTGCTTGGAAAAAAGTAGTTGAGTGTTATTTGGTTTTGGAAAACAAGATTAAAACGGTGGGGAAGCCATGAATTTTACATGACCATAGTCAAACCATAGTCATGGTTGGTAAATTTAATCTTGTTTAATGCATAATAAATGCTATTTCTAGTTTCAGTTGAAAAAATAACGAGGCCTGATTCTTCAAAAACTTGTCGAAGCCAAACCAAGACATATCTCCAAAGAGAAGAGTTGTCATTGTCACAGTTAATGTATTTGCTTGTACACATGGTTTTTGAATGGTGTGTGTGCGTGCGTACATACATACAGAGTTTCTCTTTAATAATCATGTCTGCTTAGCCTCTGTTTCCTGAGCAGAGTGAGAGAGCAGCAGAGGACCAAATTGATGGCGGTCCATGCTTCTGTCTGGAACTCACTAGCTTGGTAGTGCGAGGTAATAGAAAGTTGGATATCCTCAGTGGCAGGAATCACTAGTTCAGTGAGCAATTGGTTCCCGCTCGGAGTGCACGATTCAATTTGGACACCTGCGTTTCCGATTAGGCATAGAGCAGCGGTTTGCTCTATTGTGTCCACCCTGCTGCTAACCTCACTGTTCTGCTCCAATTTTCTTGTTTCTCTCAGACATCATTGATCTAATTCTGTCCATCCCTCAGTATAGTCCCCTCCTCCCCTTTTTCGACCTTTGACCTGTTGGTGAAAGGAGAGCGGAGATGTGTCCGCACCCTCAGGGCTGTATATGTAAGCCACATACACCTGTCATCTTAAAACTAGGTCAGACAGCCCCAGCAGTTTTATGCTAATCTATTAGATAAGCATGGCTGGGAGTCTCCACCCTTGCCTGTTAACCAGGTTCATCTTCTGTAATGAAGGGAAAAGGGGGTGGAGTAAAATGGAACATGTGCCAAAAAGATGGACCTATCTTACCCTTTATTTCTAAGTTAGACGTAACTGGGTTGTCTCTCGTGCTGTGCATACATACCACGCAAATTCATCAGGCTGCAGTAGCGAGAATGAAAGAAAACGGGAGGAACTATCACCAGTTGCACACTGGCCTGTCTCACCTCAGTGAGGGCAGACTAACTGACGCGCCAGTGTCCCAAAATTTTCTTCCCCTTTGTCCACTTTGTTCTCAAAAAAGGTAGGTGTGCCCACCTGCCAGTCAGCCGAGCCTCTCTAGTCCAATGGTGCATCAGGTGCTCAGTCGCCCTAACCACACTTTCCCACACTCCATCTCCTCTTTAGTGTGCCGTAAATCTGTCAGAAGCTGGTCTCTAGCTGTTACAAAAAAGACTTGGGTGCTTGAGAGGAAAGGGAGAGTGCAAAAAGACATTTACATGACAGGTTTGAGGGTGGAGGACTGATGAAAAGAAAAGAGCTGCGCTGATCACCCCTCTGGTTAACTGAAATCCCTCCAGCTAATTAGCATGGATTGATTATTAAACCTGCATGTTCATTCTGATTAAGTTTAAATCTTTGGAGTTTCCATGTGTGAAGGATGACATGCAGGTTGCTTTGAATAGGCAGACACCTAGATTTTAGCTTTGATGTTCATTATATTATTTATAAGTTGGTGTTATTGCTTCCTTTGAAAGAAAAAATACCCTTATGGTCAATATGAATATTCCACAGAAACCGTTCTGTCTGGCATTGCAATATTTCTTTACACTGGAGCCAGTGCATCCAATTAAAAGCTGTGGCATTTTGTGTATTTTCCTTGACAGATAGTTGAAAATGCTAACAATTAATGAATCATCAATGATTAATAAAATCCAAAACGCACTTAAAGACATTATTTCCTGTTTTTATTGCATGAAAACAGGCAATAAATTGCTCTGCCAGACACAACAATGTCAGAAGAGTTGCAGTTACTCCCATTTATAGACTACCAATTCATATATTTTTAATTAGTTAAACTCTTAATGGCAATTAATCATTAACATCCCTTATGTCATGTATTTGCAATATTATTCATAAATGGCAGATATTAAGCGCCGTTGTTACCTACAGAAAATATATAAAATCTCATCTACTCATGCAAAAGTAGAATCAATAGATGTTGCTCCTTGTAACAGAAAAGAAATATATAATTTATATAATCTAATTATAACAGGTCAATTTTTAACCACATTTTGTTTTCATTTAAGCAGAACTAGTCTGAAACAGCTTTTTTTTTAATCACAACTTTGGTTCACTTGTGTTGTGTTGTTAATTTTACTAGTTGACGGACAGTGTGCACTTCCTGTCTGTGCTCATCACCGCTGTCTGACAGGACCACTTGTCGCCCCAGGCAACACTTACCATGGAGACCGGCTTGTGCCAAGCAGGGATTAGCTGGTTTTCAGCAAGCTTGTAGCATCACCAGCACGTCATCATCTCCTGGTGGAGAGTGTAATGATTCTCTCTGCGGTTACATCAGTCATGTTACTGCAACTTTCTAATGAAAGTGCTCTGTGTTAAGTGATAATTCACTTTTCTGTCTCTTGGTGCAGGCAGGTACAGTAACTTGAGAGCTACACTGTAGGGGAAACATGGGTTATATGAGTTCTGGAAGCAAAAGAATGGACTTTCCACAGAATACTTAATACACTTCACAGTTGGCATAAGTTAAAGGGATAGCTCGCTGTCATAGTCTCTGTATAGTCTCTACAGTAAATGACAGTCGACAAGCCCCCAGTTTGGAGAAGCAGAGAGGAGCACGGAAGCAAAGCAATGTACTGTTGTGGACAAAGGTATTTTAGCCACTTAAAAATGTTCACCTAAAAAAAAAAAAATCAATATAACTTCAACTGGACAATATTCCAATGTTTTCACTGCTTCACCAGCCTTTTCTGAAGGGAAACCAACTTTATATAAGCCAAATATCACTCTCTCCAAACCAACCAAACTCCATGGGTGAAATCAGTAATTTTACTCTGGAGAACATGAGAGTAACTGGTCTACCGCTGCCTTGATCTGTTAGTTATAATGTGTTATTGTGCAATTTCAGTCAATAAGACTAACCAACAGCTGGAGGCAACAGTAAAACTGCAACTCCTGTGGTAAAATGAGAGAAAAGATTGGTTGGTTTGGAGAGAGTGAAATTTTGCTCACACACAGGTGGTTTCCCACCAGAAAGAGCAGTCTGACAACAAAGGAAAGTGGTAAATATACTAAATATGGTGTGCACTGAAACATTTATTTTTTTAATTATTCTTTTTCTCATGTGGACCTTTTTTAAGTATCTAGAATACCTTTTGTTACTGAAATTGTCCACAGCAGTACTTTGCTTTGCTTCTGTGTTGGTATTCCTCCTTGCTTCTTCAAACTGGGTGCCCGTCAACCAGCATCTCCTGCAGATAATACCCTGACTGTGGATAAATACCTCATACAACCCCACATCTGAACTATCCCTTTAAGAGTAAGGTCACATTGCATGCTGATATTTTTGTGCATCCCTTTGCCAATGAATCTCAGTCCAATTCAAATCATTTTCCTTTGAATGTAATTTGTGGAATGTCCTCCTGCCTTCTTGTTTTTTCGGGTCTGCTGTGATAAGGCTACTTATCTTGTGCAGGAACATTTTATTTGACACAGCTGTCTGTACTGTATTATCTGTTTTATATTAAACAGCTACAAATGTAGACACATACAATGCATGTAACACATGTACAGCTCTGACTATACACTCCCAGTGCAGTGACATCACACAGTGGTGGTGTGAGGAGCTGGTTACTATGGAAACTCCCTATATGCGGGGGCTGTGCTGGTTAGGGTAGACTGATTGATGGGTGCTGTTAGGGCCAACGGAAAGTAAATCAATCTCATGGGGGTCCTTCATTCCACAGAGGTTCCACGTGCACCAAGAGTCTGCATTCTGAGTCCTTTATTTACGAGAGCAGAGTTCAGACAGTCACAAGGTGTTGCATAAATGGAGACGTGATTGTACTACCAGTTGTACGAGTCTTAGTTCCTAATCTTGTAAGCTGGTGTGCTAAAGCTTGGACTTTCCAAGGCAGACTAGAGGGTAATGCGATGTTGAAGGGATGTAACTGTCCTGCCAAGTATTTTTCTCGCTGCTGTGAAGAATTATCAGGTGTACAGTCTTATTGCACACATCACTGCACATAGTCTATATTCAGTTCAACATGTCTATCTGATTTGGGCACTTACCATGTTGATGTGGCTGAAAATGAATGCACTCTACCACTTGTCCCCAAGGTGCTCTTACAAAGCCTTTTCATTAAGCACATGGCAGTCAAATAAATTCAGATAGCTGTACTCCATTTCTATACACCCTGTCAGCTGCTGCTCACTGGTAGATTTCATTATTTCCCCTCGGTGCTGTTTCAAAGGTCACTTACCAGAGGAATTCAGTGAGATGTTCTGGCAAAAGTTCACCATCAATTGTAAATAACCACACAAAGCAAGGCATGGAGTTTTTCTAAACAGATTTACTATTAGAAAGATCACCGTCATTGATTCTAACAGAAGATTTCAGTGCCAGCCTGCTGTTAATAAGGATCTTGTAAGCTGAATCAATGTTTATCTGATTTGTGTCTAATCCTCGCTTCAGACAAGCTCCTGTTTCCTTTTTAGCTGTTTGTGTGTTCACCATCCAGTGGTCATGCAGCCACCAGGGCAGCAGCTTGTGCCCCAGAGGAATGCCTGAGGTCTCCTGGCAGGCTCGGTCTGCTCCGGTTCCATGAACACACTTCAGATTAGACGTCACATATTCGCTTTTTATTTGTTTGGTGGGGGGCCTCAGTCGTGTGGTAACATGGTGCACTTTTAATAGACTGCAGAGAGAAGTCGCTCAACCAGTCACACAGGAGGCTTGTTTGTATCGTGTGTGTGTGTGTGTGTGTGTGTGTGTGTGTGTGTGTGTGTGTGTGTGTGTGTGTGCCCTGTGTGTGTGTGCCCTGTGTGTGTGTGCCCTGTGTGTGTGTGCCCTGTGTGCAGAAGCAAATGTTTTGTCATGCAAAAAGATGGATAGAATGAAGCTTAAAAAAATCTGACAGCAGACTGAACCCAGAATCAAAATCACACTCATAGCCTTGATGCTGTAATTTATTGATACAACCATTTCAGGGTTTTTGCCCAGAAGGAGAGCTTATTGTCAAAATGTCAACTCCATCAATAAATCATAGCATCAAGGCCACACACGTGTGCAGCCTTGATCGCTGTCTTTTGAATATCTATGCAAACGGTCATGTAGACGACGCAGGTCAGGCTGGTTCATGGAAACTGTCAAACTTTTCTTTTCAGTCTCTAGTTTCTCGACTAGTGTGCGTGTGTTATGTTCAGATGTGAGTGTAGTTGCCCCTGCTCATGTCCTTCACACAGTGTGTAAGTGGACTCTGAACAGCAGGAATTCAGCCAGACCAGATGGTGCTTCCAGGTGGAGCAGCTTGACATCCGTAAAAAGACAGCAGTTAAGAGTCTGTCTCTGTCTGACATACACAGACATCACTCGCCACCAAAGTTGTTGGGAGGGAAGTTGCTATGTTCTACTGGCATATATTGACGATAGCGAGACATGTCTGTGTCAATATTTTAATATTGTTGTGCTTCTTGTCGGTAACATGCATTATAATTGGGTAAGAGAACTGGAAAAAGATCATTCTGACCACTTTTTTTTTTTTTGAGGCCATTCACATTGAGCCAAAATAACTATAAGCTGCCTGTCGATGTATAGAAACTAAAGAAAAACCCTGGGGATGTCTGCCTGCCCCCATGTTCCTCAGCAGTAAGCAGACAATGTCAGCACCCAAGTACGCAGCGCCTCCATAAGAGCTTTGGATTGGTTCAGTGATGGAGGTTTTATTTGAATTCTCTAATTGTTTCCACCCAGTTGTAGCAACAAAACCTGGGAGATTGTCCTCAGTATCGATTGAACAAAGCATTTAGATACACATTTGTAAATCTAGTTTGTAGAAGCCATTTCCAGTTCTGCAGTATGTATGCTATATATTTGTGTTTACACCTCTGTCATTCTTACTTTGAGCCCCACGCTAAACTCCTACAAAAGTCTCATGTTTTACCTTTAAAGACTAGGGGAGTCACAGTTCCAATATTAAATCAATCAGTAATCAAAATCAATCTGTTTTTTTTCCTTCTCCCCACCCCTGCCTACTTGCAGCACTTTATCTTTTTAAAGAGTTTGAAAATGTAAATGATAGTTGTTAGGCCAGGACATAAAACCAATGATGTGTTCTTCACAAATCAAGACTCAATAGTGTAACATTGGCATATCTGTGAGTGTTAAAAAAATGTTTGAATGAAAAATTGAATTGAATTGTGACCCAAAAATCGAGACTCAAATTGAATCATGAATTTTGAGAGTGATGTCGCCCCTAGTAAAGACCTACATTTTAATGTCTTTGTTTGTTGTCTCCTGCCGATAGTGGTTGAGGAAGTTGTATCAGGTTCTGGTTCAAAACTAGTTTAACCAATAGTCAGGCAACCAGCACTGGAGCTGCGAGTGTCAGAGCAGCCAACAAACACGAGTCACACTGCCCCGCCTCAGGCTGTTCAGACCATGCTGCCCTCCGTTTTCATGACCCTTCTGTTAGCCTTGAAATGATGAAATCCCACGATGCCCCGGGTCGAGTGTCAACCAACCAGAGGCTTTGATCCTGACTTGTCAACCAATCAGAGGAGGTGTTCCTTACCTCTGCGTGACAGAAGTCTGGAACGCCGCTTGTGAGACTTCCCTCCCATTGTTAAATTTTCAGTTCACTACGGCAGTGATATTTCTGCCTCTTGCACAGCAGGTGCTAAATATTATACAAGCATTTTTGCTCTTTACATTAATGCGCTGTCTTGTCTAAGTAAAGGAACTTTAAAGACATTTTTGTAGGGATCTGATAAAAAAAACATTACTTTGACAGACCAGCAATGTCACATAACCCATGTTTGAAAGGATCTTTTGATGAGGTGCCTTCTTTGAGGGGGTGGGTGTATAAATCAATTTGAAGTGTAAACAAACTAAATTACAATCACACAAGAGAGCTTGTTCTTGCTGTTTGGACCCTCATCATGTCTCTGTGTCTCTCTTGTCCCTCACAGCGGAGCCCCTCCCCCTCATGGACCTGTGCAGACGAGTAGCTCGGCTGGCTCTGGGCAGAGAGCGCATCCATCACATCGACACACTCCCATTGCCGCAGACTCTCAAGAACTACCTCCAGTACCAATGACCACACACAAACACGCACTCGCATACTCACACACAGATGGGAAGAAACTGAGGCCCACTCGTTCTTATGGTAACCAGCCTCGAAACAGAACTTAATCCTAACCATCCGACATCTGCTGAGGATGCAGACGATGACATTGGCTACAAACAGGTGGTGAGGAGGCGCTGCAAAGGGGGTTTGTTTACAACAGTTGTTTTTTTTTTTTTGGTTGTTTTAATCTTCTGGTTTTCAGCTTTTTTTTGTTGCTGACTGCTGTCTTTTTTCCTGGACAGATGACTGGAGGAGCTGATGAATGAAATGAGAGTAGAAGAAATTATTGCAGTCTAGTTTCCTGCTAATCACATGTAGAAAAGTCAAGCTACACGTCCTCAGTTTGAAAGGCCTTATATGCTGCGGTTTTGTGGCGACGGTTTACCATGACGTTTGTTCTGCACAGACTCTGTGGAAGCCTCCTCGGAAACATGTTGGTATTTATATTTATATTCCCAACAACACAGCAGGCTCTGTGGAGACGCAACAATCCCTCCAAGCCACAGGAGAGACAGACAGAGAGAGAGAGGGAGAAAGTCCACACACACAAACACACAGTTCTATTTTTGTTTGTGTGCACATTGGAGCACACACAGATTAGATGTACACTGTGTGTGTGTGTGTGTGTGTGTGTGTGTGTGTGTGTGTGTGTGTGTGTGTGTGTGTGTGTGTGTGTCAACAATGTGCAGAAACAAAGCCCTAACTGTCTGTTGTAAGAACACAGCTCACTGTCAAGCAGTCAGTTACCACCTACAGGCTAAAAAAACACAACAACTCCAGTCTCACTCTCTGTTCCTCCCTTTTCTCAGTCACTCGCTCCACTTTGATTTAAGCCTCCATCGTGTTTGCTGGTCGGCTCTTCAGCTCCTGCAACGCTGATAGAGATTGATCTGAAGGTGAAAGCTGTGTCTTTGACTGCTAATGTGCCTGCTCTGAGACAGTACACGCACACACGTTAAAAAAAAAAAAAGCACATGGCACTTCTGTCATATCAGAAGACACTTCTTTTCCTCCCCAAAGTTTTAAATGCTGCTTTTCTATCTTTTTCTTCCACCGTCTTGCCCTCATGTGGGTTTTTATCTCTGATTTACTTTTGAAAATTATGGTCTTATGATGAGATTTTTTTTAATGTCCTTTTTGTTCTCCCTATGGATTTTGAGATTTGTCTGTGGGACAAATGTCTCACGGGTATAGGTGGAAGAATGTGCTGCCATGAGAATCTTTTAAATGTGAATAAGAATAAACCCAGATAAACTTGCATTACTTTGCTTCTTGTGCTTTTTGAGTGTCATCAGTTTCTGGACTGTAGGTGGTTTGATCCAAAGTTGTGTCAGCTTAATTGACGATTCCCTAAACACTGGTTGTCCATAAATAACTTATCTCTCATTCGTTTGCAGGCTGCGGAAGTCTGTTGGCAGGTTTAAAACGTACACCTACATGATTGTCACCTCTGTCTTGCTGAGAGCATTTTGGAAGCTTGACTGCTTGGAACACACATCTTGTGGGACAAAGACATGCACAGTTTTGAGCGCTAGATGCTGAAGTGTCTTTACATGAGCTGCAGAAGCGAAATACGACATGCCAGTAGATGAAGCTGAGTGCTCATTGTTTTGTTTTTTTCTACCCTGTGTTACTGATAACACTCGCCAATTGGCTCACTACTATCCATGGGCCTCATGCAAGAACTGCTCATACAAACCACGAGTGATGTAGGAGAACTTGTATTCACCAGCTTTCTTGCATTTTGAATTTTCTTTCAGATATGAACACAGTTTGCACACAATTTAGTACCTACTGTCAGGTGTATTGGCCATATATCTTTACATGCAGGTGTATGAAGTCTCTGTCCAGGGGAACGTCCTCACCTATTCTGTCCTGTGTCTCTGTGATCCCCTTCACCCCCTCCTCCTCCTCCTTGAAGTCAGCAGATATTAGTTCTTTTCCACAGAATGGATAAAATGTATGCCAGTGAGTATCAACACATATGTTGTTTTATGTTAAGCATGTGAAGTAAAATAGATCCATTCAGCTATTAGCACTATTTCAATGCTAATTTCTGCAAGCATGTCAATGGAAATTATCAATATGTGTTAGCACTGAGCTAACAGACTAAGCGCTAGTTATTCATATACAAAAAAAATCTATTCAGACAGTTTTTTTTCTCCCATCCCTTATCTAGTGGTGAGCTTGCAGATTGCAAACCCCTTGTCTCACTCTCCACTTCCAAGCATGTAGAAGAAACCATGTTGGTCTAGAGCCAGTGTTTGATTTGTCCCTACAGGGCCACTGTAGAAACATGGTGGTGCAACTTAGCAGCCACTAGAAGAGGACCTGCACCTTCTGTAGATATAAATGTCTCACTCTGATTTAATGAAATTAATATTTTCAGGTGATTATTCTTTAATGAAAACACTTGTATTAGATTACATTTCTGCCATGTCCTGACAATAAATCCCCATAAGTCTTAAACACTGGACCTTTAACCGTTTTCATCATTATTCTGCAATGTTTATCTACATTTTCTGCATCTATACATACAATGTACTTAATGAGTACATTTAATAGTAAGAGTGGAAACTGGTTCAAACCACTGATTAGAATTGTTTACAGAAGTAATAACTGGTTATGTTTTCTACATGAAAGAGTTTCTGCATTAGCTTATACCAGCTATCTACAGCTCATAACATCAGATGACAGTGGTCATTTCAGCTGACAAAATCATTTGGGAATTACTGCAGATTTCGTCATTGTAATCTGTGTGCGATGTGAGAAGGGAAAGCTTGACAGACGAATCAATGGTCAGTTTTCTCTCATCTTATGTTGGTGGTAAACATTTTGAACAGATGTTACTTTATCAACACTGATAATGTCAATAATGCAAACTACAAAGGTCCGCTGTGATGGAAAATCCTTTGCTGCTGTCAGAACCGCAGATGCTCGTTCTGGTGTAGAGTCGAGATGAGCAGGCTCTAAACCACATTCCCTATCCCAGGGCAGGCTTTGAACACAACAAAGCCTGTTGTGTGATCAAAGTTCGGCTTTCTCTGGCACCACCAACAGAAAATCCATTAATGTAGTACAGCAGAGAGCAGCCTGTGTAGATAATATCATAATCGCACTAAGAGGCATCTCTCCCTCTGCTTTCAGAGGGAGATGACCAGCACTAATGCAGGGGAATTGATGGACATAGACATTTAATGCTTTAATAATGAGGACGTAAATGTGTCTATTGAACATGATAGACTTTGATAAGGATAACTGGTGGGACATGGTGCTCCAGTACACATGTTCATTAACGCTTTGACATCAAAATAAACACATGAAAAGACAAGTCACCAAAGACAAGATGTAGCTCTGTTATAAGCTCCGGTCTGCAATTGATCCGCAGCTGTAGCATGTGTCTGCCTCAGCATATAGTGCTGTTCAATAATGCAGGAACTGGAGGAGCCCTTTAAAGGATTATTGAACAAGCCTCAAAGTTAAAGCTGATGACTTGTTTGATCTGGTTAAAAGTGACTCTGCTTTGCTAGATCCATATTTAGCTGCCTCTTGACAGTGAGGCTTCACTTCAATTCATCTCGCTGTCTTTCCCTCTGCCTCCTTTCCTCCACCACATTCTGCCAACTTTCTCGTCTGTCTCCCTTTTACTCAGGCTATTTAAATCCTCCCATCCCCATTTTCCTTTCTCAAAAGCATCGTAGGGCTTTATCTTCTGCTTCACCTGCTTTGACTGGAGGTAAACGGTGTGTTTGAGCCGCGAGAGGAGTTTTTGAGAAAATAATTGTCCGTCACAATGCTCTTCTCCACCCGCTCGCCTCCTTTTCCTCCCTCTTTGCATATATGTTATACATATGCATATATGGAGAGTGGCAGAGCGAGCTGAGGAAGAGATGGATGGTTGGAGGTCGGTTGTCTGCTACAGAGACAGGCACAGATCCATAATTTATGGAGGAAAAATCCTGTGCCTGCTTTGCTTGGTAAGTCATGTAAAAGCTTACATTTTAGATTTCTTCTCCAGATCACACATGGAGATGTCTTCAGAGGACAAAAATTCTCAAAGTAAGGAATGTTTCTTTGACCCACTTGAGCAATTTGTACACAACCACAGATAACAATGTGACTATACCACATTTATGTTCAGTTCATGTTCAGCACCAACATCAAAGATGCATTAACTGCTCCACTTTTGTTGACTTTGTAGTT
Organism: Lutjanus erythropterus; assembly: GCF_056507025.1. Taxonomy (NCBI): domain Eukaryota; kingdom Metazoa; phylum Chordata; class Actinopteri; order Lutjaniformes; family Lutjanidae; genus Lutjanus; species Lutjanus erythropterus. The sequence goes on from NC_139320.1 coordinate 14,123,336, forward strand.
GGGTTAGTCAGGGTTGTAGCTTGTGATTCATCTTCAAAAAAAAAACAGACTGTAGATACATATTTAACATTTTTTTTACAACTTTAAAATCACATTCCAAGAAATAAGCATTTTTCTGTTAAGTGTCAAACGATCTTGAGTGAAAGTGAAGTTATGTATTGTAACCTACTTAAAATCACTTTGATAAATGTTATATTTGCGTCTTTTCTATAATATGCACTGTGCTTCACTTTTCTTGTTTTTTAACCCCAAAAATGTAGGTAATGTAGCAGAGACTACGAGACTGATGCAGCCTTGCCTTGGAACAAATGCATGTATGTAGGAGTGACTCCTGTTTAATCAAGGGTCAATGATCTGCATGAAGTAGGGAAAAGAGTTTTTTACTCATGAACCCTTGAATATAAAAACAATGTAATGAGAAATATAAATGTTTTAGTACTTTTTTTAATCCAGAAAAAATGTCCGCCAAAAAAGTCCCCAGCTGATAGGGGCAGGGCAGCTTGTATGTAGCTTGAAAAGCAGAACCCTGGAACAAACCTGCAAAACGCGCCTGCAGAGTGATTGAAGGGGACTCAGATCTTCTTTGAGTTGGACGCTGGACAGTAAGAAGACAACGTTCAGATAGACTCGAGTAAGAAAATCAACCTGAAACAATAAAAGTGAGAGGAACAAATATTGAAATCCTGTGTAAATTCCACCTATGCGATCTCTCCACCCCTACAAATGTGCCCTGGAGACACTGAAAGCAACACACAGGCTGTATCAGAGTTCCACTATTTTTTTGGGCTCTTTATTCGTTATTTGGTTGATACAATATCAGAAAGTAGTGAAAACTGCCATCTTCATTTGCCAAAACCCAAGTTGACCTATTTAAAGTATTTGAAAGTTTTGTCCATCTGTCAGAGTGTTGGACCATTAATTTAGTTTTCTATCAGTTCCTTCAGATTACTGTCTGTGCAGCTGGCAACTGAAGTTTTGGTACTTTCTCTCTTAAAAAAAAAATCTTACAAGATTCATACATTCTCAAAATTACTGCCACTTAATATTCTGTTGCTCACCTAATTGATTAATGAACTAATCTTTTCATGTGTGGTAGCTTTACTGAAGAGCCAGATGAAGTCTGTCTCTTCCTTCAACTTCCCTTCCAGGTCATTACATCGTCATCATCATAATCATTGGCTTCACTGCGACTTCATTAAGGTGAGAAAAAAGCATTTTCTAAAGGATGACACTGATATATTGTTCTTTAAATAAACATTTTCAAATGCTTAAATTTTCTGGCCAGAAAATTAGAGGTTTAACCTTGGCAGGATATAAAAGCCTCTGATAAAACATTTAGTAGCCCTGATCCAGGATTGTCATATCAAATACAGCAATTTATAAAAGAGACTGAATGCCAGAGCCCAACGAAAGTCAAAATAATTGTTCAAAGTGGGACAACGGCAGACACAGTCTCACTTCAAAGGAATTCATTGTGTTGCATTTGCCTAATCATTATCAGTCCAACAAGAAATAAATTAAATGGTGTACTTGAATCTTTTGACCACCAGTTGCAGCAATGAGCGCAGCTGACGATTATTTTAGTTATTGAATAAGTCCTGCCAGGAAGTTGCGATCTCAACAATTAAGAGACCACTGCAAAATGATCAGTTTCTCTGGCTTTACTATTTACAGGTATGTGTTTGAGTAAAATGAACATTTATGTTTTATTCTAGAAACTGAAATTAAAATATTGCCCTTTAGTGCATTTACTGGCAGAAAATGACAACTGGTCAAAATGCTGTACATGCAAACTGTACATGTTGATTATATGTGTATGTGTCAATGAACTGACTCAATGTTTTAGTATACACTTACTTTAATATTTTTCAAGTTTTTGTATTTCAGTCTTAAAAAACCTGCCATGAAATCAGGTATTTTAAGCCACAGCAATTCCAAAAACAGCCTGCAAAATCCTGGAGGGACTGAGTAATCATTCATTAAATCATCTTGGTTTTTATGGATTAAAAGTGCATTAAGCAGTTCTAGATAAAGATGACTGATTGCTGAGTGTCATTCCCAGATGGTCAAATACTTAACACTGTTTTTTGTTATTCGACTCACTGTCCAACAACTCTTACGACATGTAATTGGCAAAAGTTTCCTGACACAGGACAGATTTTCTAAAGCCTGAAAACAGCCAAGAGGAGGATCAGAGGTCTGGTTTTGTCTCAGACCACTTGATTCACATTATGATTAAAAGTTATCATTGAACTTTTGCCCAATGACGCCAGAAAGAAGCTGCCTTCCCCAGCTTTAATCAAGTAGTTTTTTGGTCCATAAAATGGCAGAAAATGGTGAAAAATGTTGATCGCTGTTTCCCAAAGTCCAATATGATGTCTTCAAATGCCTTCTTTTGTCCACCACCCAAAGATACTCAGTTTACTGTCATAGAGAAGTAAAGAAACTAGAAATCAGACAATTTGGATGGTTTTTTTTTGTTCTTCTCAAAAATGCCTCGAAACAATCAATTATAAGAACATTTTTTTGATAAATTTAATAGTTTACAACTAATGGATTGAATATTTGTTGTAGCTCTAGTCTAAAACCTAAAGATAATAATTTAACAGTGATAGAAAAACAAGGAAAAACTCAAATCATCACTTTTTAAAACATTAACTCAACAAATATCTGCTATTTTTGCTTGAAAAATAATTGCTTCAATAATAAAACCTGTGTTCAATATTTCATTTGTTTTTATCATTTCTATTAATTGTTTCCGTGCTAATCTGAGCCCTAAATTCAATGTGTGTAACAGCAGCTCAGCCTCAGTGACAGCAGACTCTCAAGGCAGCTATCAGGCCACAGCTCAGAACACTTAAAATGCTACCTGAACACTCTGTTCCCCCTGGCTGGAACACGGTGCTGATAACTGCAGGAAAAGGAAAGGGAAAGTGAACAAAAGATGCGAGAGAAAGAGGAGAAGGAGCCAGGCTGAGGGAGGACGGGTACTTTGGGGTAGCAGAGAGTGAAAATGGGGGAGAAAAAAAGGTGGAAAAGGGAAGGTGATGGTGGAACAAGTGAAGAAAAAAAAAAATTCAGCTGCACTACGTACTTTTTCAACATCTGAGTGGAGATAACAGCAGTGGAGATAAATGAGACGCTTTTTTTTATTGCTGGATATATGAAAGAAAGCTTCAGAGGTACAAAAATAAAATATTCCATAACAGAAACCTCATCTTGAGGGCTTTTTATGTCTCGTAAACAGCTGCTTAATGAGCATATAGATGGTCAGAACGCGGACTTCTAATTTCAGCAGCGTTAGGTTCGAATGTTACCTGGGTACCCATAGAGTCTGTGTGGAGGTATGCATGAGTCATGCTCTTATCTCTCTGTCACACACACTCTCACAGCAGGGGAACTCAGTGTGAGGCCCAATAATAACAGTACGGTGCCTTTTCTTATCCATCCTTCATCTTTTTTCTGTCTCCTCTCTGACATCAGTGCCTCTCTCTGTGCATCCTCAACTTTTTTTTTTATTATTTCTGTGCATTTTCTCAGTTGAACTAAAGTTGGGAATTTGCTATAGGAGTGTTACTTTTTCTCTTTTTTTTTAAGTTAAAACGGTATAAGTGGGAAGTAAAACAAGCTGGTATGAAGTTTCCATTGAGTGTGCCTGTTAATATTTTCAGAGGGTTCCAGTCAGACCTCCTGCCTGCTATCTCAACCTTTTCAAATGTCACCTGCTGCCTATTAGGCAAAAACAAACCACCTTACTGCAAGGGTGCATCTAAAATTAGTGATAACATATCCCTGGGAGCACACACACACACAAACACACACACACACACACACAAACACACACACACACACACACACACACACACACACACACACACACACACACACACACACACACTTAGGTTAATTACTGGCCACAGCCTACAGGCAATACAACTGACTCTCGTCTGCGCCTCAGATTCATGTATTTAAATGTGGTGGTTTTGTGTGTGCGCATGTTGGCAGTTCCATCCAACCACTTGGCTGAGAGGATGACCTCATAATCTCATCAGAGCAACGCACACAGCAGCCGCTGTTGTCACAGAGTCTGTGCCAAAAGTTTTTTTAAATCCTCCATATCTACGCACACACTGTGTGACGTCAGTGCGCAGTGTGTACAATGTCATCTGTACCCACTGGCCTGTTCTGTTTCCTCGGCATTGTCCCCACCGTGTAAATACACAACCAGCCAATAACAGGCAGGATTTGGGATTTATGACCTTTTTAGTGCTGTTATTCTGGTTTTGATGGATTTATTGAAATAATAAAAAAAAAAACATGTCTTTTTCAAGATAAGCATTCCCAGATGGTTGCTTTTTAACAGAAAACAATTCTGATGGATGGTGTTAGTGCTGACAAGTCGCAATGCGGTGACAATGCAGCAACATGCGGTTGTGGACGTTGTCATGTTAGTTTAGGTTTGATTTTATTGAGCAACACAATGGGAGCTCCATAGAAATCATAGTTTTGAAATTCATTAAATAAGGCCCCCTGCCCCTAAATCTGCATATCAGATGACTCCACATGTGGCCCCAGCTCAAGATTGATGAACTGACCCAGCTATATTCAGTAATGACTACATTACTGCTGCCACCTTTTGGTCATCTGGAGTTACTACAACACCAAGACTTAATTTAAACTGCATGTGTGTGTGATGTGTGCGAGTGAAAAAGACAATCAAACCTCCACTAACGGGGAGATTTAAAGGGTATATCAGTGATTTAGAATTGCACTTCAGCATAGTTGGTGGGATAACAAAAAACATTAACAATAAAGAAAGACTGGCCAAAATTAGTGCTGCAAACAGTGGTGGACTCAGGCTGTCTATGGGGCAAGGGTGAAAAAAATAAGACGGGCACCAGGTGTATGCAGAGGGAGAAGCAGTATGTTCTTTATTAGACAGTATTAGACAAAGTGTAGACCCGTGGTTAGACTTGATTAGAGGGTAAGTATGAACACAAATCACAATATCTGCCTACAGTATTATAATAAGTCTGTGCCATCATCTATAAAGAGGCAGACTTGTATTTCACCTTACTTTACAGTACAGTTCTTGTGTAATGTGTCCCTTATTTCCCTCTAAAATGTCTAATAAACAGTGTAACACTGTCTAGTAAAGAACATATTCATATTTTTTGTCTAATTTTATATGAGGTATGGCTTGTCATGTCTTCTTATTGTAAAACTAAAGTGAGACAAAAAATTATCTAGCTGCTCATTCAAGACCTCAGTTCAGTGTTTTATACTAGTATTGTATCAGAGTTTAGATTTCTGGTATTATGACCACTCTAGTTTTATTATGTGACTCCAAGTACAACAGCTACTACACCACTGTAATAAAAACTGAGAGGGAACTATTAACTAACCATTTACAAGCACACAGAGGCCAACTAATTTTCTAACATAAACGCTGAACGGCCCCCAAGAGGGTATTTAACTGCATTGTTTTGCACACTGGGCCCACACTGGGGGGCACTTTATCATATTTTATCTACTGTTGTAGATTAATTTTATGAAACATTAAATCTGTGAAATTTCAGAAAATAGAAAAAAAAAATTAATGTTGGTCACAGCCTCCCAAAGCACAAATATAAAATCTGCAAATGTCTTATTTTGTCCAGCTAACTAAGTCTGGAAATCTAAATATTTTCAGTCAACATTAAAATAAAGCTGATGTCACCCTGAAGAAGCTGACACCGCTGCTTTAGAGCCACAGCAATGTTAGATAATGAGTGAACTTGTAAAATTGGAGGTGTGCCTCTTTAATTTCATGAGTCTAGTCAGTCGAACTGCCCAGTTGTAAACAGCTTAATTCTGTAGTGTGGCAAACTCATTTTCTAGACACTACTTTTATGGTGCTTCCTAATTAGAACAAAGTGGATTAGTGTGTCCTTGACAGTGAAGCGGTGTGGTGCTGCCGGCCACCGGAGTGTGAGGAGCTGTAATTGTTTGACGGTATAAACCACAAGTGTAATCTCATGTCGCTAAGAGGGTTTGTTTATGAGGTGAAAGGGATTTAGAGTGCTTGAAAGTTGTGAATATTGTGCTGTAGAGGAGAAGGCAGAGATATTCTCAAAGTAACTGACAAGACTTTGTCAACTCGAGGTCCATTTTCTGCTGGAGCTTATGACTTTTGCTCTTTTTCTGCGTGCTATAATAAAGTAGTAGTAAACTGTATTTAAAAAGCACTTTTCAAAAAATGTTATGAAGTTCTTTAAAAGAAGGAAAACAATATTGTATTGATTATTCAGTATTTTGTATATAATATTATATAATATGGCTTAAAGCTGCAGAAACTACAGTCATTATCACTTCATCTGTCTCTCATGTGTCTGCGATGAAATCTGCCACAAATTCCTCCTTCTGCCTCTGCAGAAGAGAAGATATTTTCTTATTATGTTTACACCACAATACAGAGGTGAAGTCACTCCCCTCTTGGTCTGCCTGATGGGAAATTAATTCGGAAAAAATATGAATGGTAGTCAATGGCCTGTTTGAATTGTGTCAGAGATTACACATATGATGTTTGTCAATTACAGGACAAGAAATTCACAGTTTATTGCAGGTTGACTGTAGTTTAGTGTTGTTTTGTGTGAAACTGCTCTGTGAAAATTTTACTTGGTGTGCTTGTTAGTCTGGCTAACTGGCTGGCTAATTACCTTAGCTAAATTTCCAATATGTATCGCTAATTAGCTACAAATATGATCCATTTATTCAACACATGAGTTGTGTGGTGTTAGGCTCAGATTAAGAGTGACCCAGACAAATGGGCTGAGAAAAACAAATTTTAAAGTATTTAAAAAGTAATTCAGAGTATTTAGATTATTTGTAAATATAGTGTTTACTTTAGGTGGCTAAAATACATTTTGCTGCTGACCCTGTCTACAGCAGTACTTTGAGGGCAGGTCAGCCTGGATCTGCAGGTAATACACTGACCATAGATAAGTTCCTCATAAAACCCCACTTCAAATAATTTGATCTACGGCTTTAAGATTTTAGTCACCACAAGTATCAGTAGAATGTCATTTGAGGGCGGATACATTTTCTTGCCCAAAATGTTTTGCGTAAGCGAGGCAGCAGTTAATTCCCTGTGGGTGAGTTGGACAGATTCTGACAATAAATTTTGATATTTAGGAGGTTTATAGTACTAAGCTGTCAGATGTTTACGTCTCAGTTCTTGAGAGTTGCAGTGTAAGAAGTGTTGGTTCATGTCCGGCTCAGGCCAAATATGACGGGTTTTTCCAAAGTGATTTTCCATTTCCTCCTGTTTTCCTGGGCAGCTGACAGGACTCCTGTTCTTTGGAAACATATTTGCAGAGTGAGGTAAAGACCTTTTTACCACTTGTTGACTGTTGTGCCTCAAACATTGCTCCTGACAACTGCAGGTTTCTGCACCAGCAGAGGATTTCAGGCTATCAGAGAATATTTCAGACCATTTTTGCTCAGAGATCAGTCATCAGTCCAGTTACGGAGGTCAGCAGCAGGACAGAGACCTGGCAGATCAGGGGCTTTCACAAAGGTGGAGGTGGGATGGGGTCATTGTTGTGCCTAAATTCTGCACATGTGATTGTACAAAATTTTTAAGTGCGTAAATTATATAGTTTAGATAAGTTTTAATTGATTTTGTGTGGAAATGTATGAACATGTTTTGTATTATCTACATAAGCGAACGATATACTAACCTTTCTCAGTCAGTTTCCCCTGCAGTGTTTCCTGTTTGTTGGACTTAGATATGCTATGTGCTGTGCTCGCCTATGTTAAGAAAACAAAATTTTGAAAATGTTTAAGCAGCACAGCAGGAGGACTTATAAAAACTATATATATTCACATCTTAAGTTAGCTAATATTGCCAAAATGCCAGTTAACTAGTGAGCTAATCTACATCAATTATTAGCTAGCTATTTCATTAGCATTTTATTAACATTAGCTAGCTAGTTAGCTAGTATTTTGCTAATATTAGCTAACTTAGAACCTCTGACTTAAGATATGACCAAATGTTGTTTTAACAGGAGAAGAAGAAAGTTAACTGAGGTACTGAGTTTGTTCAACTGTTACTGTAGCACAGAGCAAAATGGTGTAGGACCAGTTATAGTTACACACCCAGTTTTACAAACCTTCATGACATTCAGTTTGCAATTTAGTCTGTATGGTGTTAGTTTGTTATTTTCGTGGGCATTATAGCATTTAGAAAGCCCTTTCTTGAAGAACTCCTTCTGTGCTTTTCATAAATCAGGTGCCAGTACACATCAGAACCAGGTTGTGGTGGATGAACACAGGACATCCACCATGTAAGGCAATTTGTTGAGTTGCAATTTTAGACTTAGCTGACATATTATTTTCGGTTCAGTTAGGTTTGTTTAGGCACCAAAACAACTCGGTTAGGTTTAGAAAAAGATCATGGTTTGGGTTCAAAAAGACCATTAACCATATGGCCGAAAGGCTTCCTGGCAGAAATATTTCTTCAGAAAGCTCTGAAGGCTAAATAAAATATTTTTCTTTATTCAAACTACCACGTTGTGGTGAGGCCCAAAGTGAATGCCATACATGTGCAGAGAACTTAGCATTATGAAAAAGCCTGAAGCCTTCGGTGGCCTGACTTGGTACAGTTCATCCATACTGCTGTTTGTCCACAGCCTGAAGGTGAGTCTCACCCTGTCTCTTTGCTTTTCTTCTGTGGAATATATAAAAACACATTCTGCTTGAAATGGACACAGATCATTTTTGCTGGAACACACGTTCTTTATTTTCTTTCTAAATGTTAATAACCAGTCTTAAACCTATGAAACAGTCTCTGCTCAGCGTTGGAATCATGCTTCAGGACACTGGCAGGCTTAAAGGCCACGGTTTGGCTTTGGACTCTCCAGAGCGCACAGGCTCACTGGTTGAACTTTTAAAATCCTTTGCACACCAGCCACCACCGTGTGACCATCTGCTATTACTTTCAAATATCACACAACTGCCTGTATTTCATTGGGGGGAAAGCAGCTCCGCTTTCATCTCTGCTTCACTGCCTTTGTTTTTACTTGCATGCTAACATCTCATGCTCACATTTTTCCAAATAAATTACTGGGAGGTTTCTCAGAGAGCAGAATATGCCCTGTGTGTGCAAATCAAACAGTGTCTAAATCCTCATATTCGCTCAGTATTTCATCACTGCTACTTTTGGTTGTTCAAGGTAAAGTTTTATCATCATCCTAATTGCCTTGGAGAGGAAAAATAACATGATAAATAATGTATATGGGAATAAATGTGCTTTATTTCTGTTTCAGGCAGGTTGGACTTTATTATTTATATACTGCTGCCTCAACCTCCTTGTGCAGGATGCCTCTGTGATTGATGGGACGTGATAACCTTCCAGCTTTGACACTGACTACCATCATATAAGCAACAATCACAAGTCATCTCTCTTCTGGCTCGGCTGTCTTTAGAACAAGGTAAAATAAATAATGACTTGAAGTTATGATTAAATGAATGAATAATTACAGATTTTTAGATTTATGCTGCAGTCTGTACACTGGAGTAGTTTGACGGAGTGAAGGGTTTTTGTGCAGAATCTAAAGTCTATTGTTGTTTGTGAGTTGAGAGAGAGTGAAGGTGACAGTGCCTGGGGCTTCCCCTGCTCTACTCTCTACCCAGGAAAATAAAAAGTTTTGTGAATATTTTAATTCTTCTATATTGAGTTAGTGTGTTGCAGTTAGTTTTTGCAAGCAGAAAGCCTCTCGGGCCATCATTTATGCTGATTTTAGAACAGCTAGTGGGCTCTTAGTACCACTAGGTTCTCAAAAGTCATGCTAATGCCTAATTGGCTCAAGGCTGAAATAATAAATTAGATCATTAATACCTGCACGTGTCCTGACATCAAGAAAATTTCACACTGGCTTCGAAGTGATGGTGCGTAGTGGTGCAGCAAAGTCAAAATCCACTAGATGGAGACATTTTATTCATCATTGACTCAAACTCCCAGCAATCTTTTGTACAACATGTGGCTTCAGTTAAGAAATAAATTAATGGTGTATTTGGTTTTAAAAATAGATTTTAGATAAGTAGATGTCTATTAAATGTCTATTTAAAATAAATTTCATAACAATAAGTAAATGAACTGAAATATCCAGTTGTACTAAATCTAATAATTGGTTAAGTTTGTAATTTAAGTTTGTAATAATATCATGCTAACAAAACAATCAGTATTCAGGATTTTCCCCAAAAAAAAAACAATGAATAGATTAGATATAAAAATGATGCCTGTCAATCATGACCCACGACCCACAAGAAGGGCGTGGGGGCGCCTGCATCCACAGAAATGACAACCTGCACCTGTTCCTTCTGAATTTCTAATTATTTTGCAATGCTTGGGATGCTCTTGGACACATATTTTGCAGGTACTTTGTGAAATTTTATTGCTGTGGAAGCACTTTAGATCACAGCTCACAAGTTATTTTGTAAATGTTTTGTACATACTGCATAAGTACAAGGGAGATACTGAATGGGCACCTATGGTCACATGTGAAGCGGTGGCGTATTTGTGACCCTAAACTGAACCTTTTTAACACAACTCTTCGGAGGTCCAGCCCAAATTAAGGACAAGCCAGAAATGTCCTTTGCTCTACAGTCTAAGACTCAAATTGGTCCTCACTCCTCACATTAATAGACATTCAAGCAGGAGTGAACTAACAAATTACAAATAATCAAATTACTGTAAATAAGTAGTTTTTTGGGGTACTTGTACTTTTATGAGTAGATTTTCAAGTCTGTACTTTTACTTGTACTTGAGTATGCATTGCGAGATGTAATCTACTTAGTTACTTTTAAAATCGTAGTTGAGTACTGAGTACAATTTGAATTAATATCGACAACTTTCATCTGCATTTTAGTTACCAATAAGGCGATCTGATTGCAAACAGGCCAATGAAAACCAGGATATAAAACTGAGAGACAAAACAAAACACCACAGCAGCACATCTTTGGAGTAAGGATGTTAGTGATTAATCGATTAATTAATGTTAAGAATTTAACCAATTAAAAATGTCATAATTCACTCATATTTAATCAATAGTCATGGTGGTTATTGCACCTCATTTGACATTGTTTTGTCTGGTGGAGACATTTGTTGAATAAGGAAAATTAAACTTAGACTTAAAATGAGAAAAAAAATGAACAAAATTGAAAATGAGGGAAAAAAAATGTTTGTTTAGTATCTCATAAATGATTAATGATTTATTAATAACGATTATTAGAGATTTCAACTATTGGATAATGCACAAAACCTGCAACCCTCGTTTGTAGAGGCGACTGTGACAACAACAGTTAAAAGTAACTAATACTCTGAGTAGTTTTTGCAATGAATACTACATACTTTTACTTAAGTATATTTCTAACACCAGTACTTTTACTTGTAATTGAGTAATATTTTAGCAACAGTACTTGTACTTGAGTACAGATTTTCAGTACTCTTTACACCAGTGCAATACAGGATCATGCACAAGTTTTTTGACGATATTATTCCTGATCTGTCATCCCATAAAAGCTTATTGTTTCAAAAATAAAGTTTAAAAAGCAAAGTTACCTGGAGTCGTGACCCCTCAAACCTAGAATAGGCGCCATTGCCCAAATGGATCCGTGCTATCTCAGCTGCTGTCAGACAAATGAAGAAACACAACCCGAACATTTACAGCGGTATGCTGAGCTGCACTTCAGCACCATGGAGAGCACGCCGTCCTATGGATCAGTTCATGTTTCCAAACTGCTCGCTAAACCAAACACAGCTTGCAGAGTAGTGGTTATTTCATGTTTGGACCAGCATGACTCACACCAGCAATAGTGCAGGATTAGTCTATATGCTCAGATTAGACAAGACAATTTAACAGCCATAAATTGGCAGCACAGACACCAAATTCCAGTTTCTATTCTCAAAGACGACACCAAAACGTCTAATAATATGTTTTTACTGAGCTCGACCTGCAGCTTTGCCTGTGCTCCTATTATACTGTGAAATCTGTAGAGCAAAGTGAGCGCCTATTATTGATTACCAGTGAAATATCTGTATTTATGTCTAGCAAGCACTGTCACTGTAGATAAAGGCCCCCATCTCTCCTGATGGGCTCCCCTGCTGAGGCTCTAAGGATTGACTTAATAAATAATAGTCATAGTAACTTTAACCATCCCTGGGCTGACGATGTGTGCATGTCTTTTTCACAGTCTCATATAATTGTAGACACAATGAAACATGACTGAGAAACAACAATGTAGAAAAGAAGGGCAGAGAAAAAACCATAAGCACAGTCTTAATAACAGTTTGTACAACTTCCTGATGCTTGCTGGCTTTACTCTGCTTGTATGGCCTATTTGATACAGCACTGCATCTTTTATAAACGAATAAAAAGTAATCCAGTGGGGATCAGTGCCGCACCTTCCCCTGGAAAGAATATGTAATTTAGAGAGAGTATGGTTGGTTGAATTCAATTAAATTAATGTCTTTAGAGAAAATTTCAAAGATTGCCTGCAGCTTTCAGTTTAATCAAATCCTGTTGCAAATAGACTGCGTAAAATGGAACATCGGTTTTGAAATTTTTGAGTTTTATTTTTCCCCAAATGATTCTGTAAACAAAGGTCAGATGTTTACAGTTAAGTGAGACTTAAACTGAACAATAGTTCTGACATTATTGTGTCACTAAGGAATTTTCAACTTCAGAAATCTATAGAACATACATGGATGGATTATGAGACAATAGGTCTTATGTATCCTCACGTCTCTTTGTGGTCATTTGGGATCTCCAGAGTTATTTTGTTATGCTTTTTGGTTGGTTTGCTCCTTTTTGTAGTTATTTTGTGTCTCTGTAGTCATTTTGTGACTCTGTAGTTATTTTGCGTCTTTTTAATGTTGTTTTGCTCCTGTTTGTGGTCATTTTGCATCTCTCTGTTGTTATTTTGTGCCTCTTTGTGCTAGTTTTGTGTCTTTTTGTAGTCATTTTGTGTCTCTTTTGGTGAAACTGTGTCTCAGTGGTTGTGTTGCTCCCATTTATAGTCATGTTGTGCTTTCTTTGTGGTAATTACGTGTCTCTTTTTGTAGTCACTTTGTGTTTTTCTGGTTGCTTTGCTTCTGTTTGTGGTTGCTTTGTGTGTCTAAATGGTGGTTGTGAGTCTCTGTTGTTATGTTGTGTCTGTTTGTGGTTGTTATACTTCTCTTTGATTCAATATTTTACAGGTGACGCCCTCGGGGGCTCTTGACTCTTTGGGCCTCCAGGCCTGTGCACAGTAGACCTGTTCAGTAATTCATCCTTTTAAACACAACTTTGATTCACTGCATTAGTAATTGGAATCAGATTGCTAACACTTTTTTTCCCACACTGATTGCAGTTTCTCCACTTTTATAATAAGATTCTAAACTTTCATAATCAGATAATGGACTAAAGATTGAAGTATAGTTACACGTATAATGCAATACTGGCTAAATAAAATCTGTGAAATGCTCAAACAGCAAAAACACACACACATAACCACCCTCCATTAAACAGATATGAGGCCCACAGCTAGATTCCAAAACAAGTTTTTATTGGCCAATTTACAGAAAGTGCTGTAGTGACCATTCCAAAGAAAACAGACCAAAGAGTCCAGAGAAGAAAAAAAAAAGAAAACTTAAAAAAAAGAACAAAAAGAAAACTTTTACACATTATACAAGGTTTCCATGTTAATTTCACCATCCTCCTTTTCTAAAACAAACGTCAGGACAACATTAGGGCTCGGGCCGATGCAAAATCCACCAAAGGTTCCAAGGGAGGAAAAGGGGGAGGGGGGGGGGTGCAAGGAGGAGAGGTGACGTCACAAGACTGGGTGTCACAGTAGATGAGGAAAACTCTTAAACAACATATGAGATCTTTACATGAACATAGAGCTACAGTATACACACATACAGTAGGTTCTCCCAGCTACACCCACAGGACAGCTGTCAGAGGCTCACTAGGTTAGAGCAGGAAACTTTCCAGTGTTTGTGACTGTAACCAAACTTTGATGTATCTGTGGCCGACTGTACTATCAACCACTGCACAGGTCACGTGTGACAAAACTTGATTTTGATTGTAGATTTTCTTTGCTATCAAACATTACGGACAGACTGGATTGAGGATGGCCACGGCCAGAGATTAATGCCCTTTCACTTCAAGGTGAGGAAACCTTCGGCTGGGTTTTCTGATTACGTCGAATGTGACACTGCCAAATGTATTCACCTCTTTGTCCTTTTATCTTAAAGTTGCACCAGGCAACTTCACAGCGCGGTGGCCCCAAGTGCTGCAAATGAAGTGGGATTTATGTAAAGTGACATCACCTTCAGAGCTAAATGTCTTCCATTAATGCTGCATTTCATTCAAAGATAGAAGTCTTAAAGGTTCCCTGCAGGTAAGCTATATTTGCAGTCTGTTGCAGTAATACCAGAGCTGTTTCCTTTGCCTAGTATTTTTCCACATAAGACAGATAATTTCAGTGATATCTGGCAGCATTAGCAAACACTTTTCATGACAGACTACGATAAAAATGACAAAAAAAATGTGTGTTAGGAGATTATGAACATAAAGGTAAAGCTGTAGAGCTTTTAAAGTGCATGCTACGGTACTGATGTTAACCAGAGCAGCCTGGTCTCAGCATATGGTGTATGAATAACACACCAATGTCTTAAGTAATGTGTTATGACAATGCTTTTTTTTCTTGCTGTTTGTTTGTCATTTTGCGGCATTTAGTTTTTACTGACCTATGCAGAAAAACAAAATTAGGGGACGTAGAATAGAGCAACAAAGCCCGCATATGGAGCAGACGGAGAGGATACATGGGTCAAACAAATACAGAACTTTTACCCAAGAGACAACAGTTTGTGTCTCATATCAAACCAAAAGTCAACACCGACTTACTTTAACTTTAGTGGCTCTGCTATGTTCACCAGCTAGTCGCTAACTTTGTCTGTCTCCTGTCTGGTCATGCATAGATAGTACAGTGTTTATCAGAGCTTGTTCACTGAAAACAGCTGCTTGCTGCCACTGGAAGCGAGGTTAAGGTTTAGCAATGCAACTTAAGATTAACGAAGACAAAAAAAAAAAAAAAAGACCCAACAAAAACAAAGATGTAAAATGAATAAAAAAGAGCTGAAAGACATTAAAATGCACTGCAGTGTTGAGCGAGTCTGCCGACTTGGCTGATAATTATCTGAGTTATAAAAATATTGACTAATGCAGCTTTTAATTTCATAATAGAGGCTTGCTAACACTACATATACTTTATTTAATGTTTATGATAGTTCTAT
The DNA here is from genome assembly GCF_056507025.1 of Lutjanus erythropterus. Classification (NCBI taxonomy): domain Eukaryota; kingdom Metazoa; phylum Chordata; class Actinopteri; order Lutjaniformes; family Lutjanidae; genus Lutjanus; species Lutjanus erythropterus. The sequence continues at coordinate 14,138,658 of NC_139320.1, forward strand.
ATAATTTATTATAGTTTGTATATAAAAATAAGTTATATTTGTATTTGAGCCTATTTTTTCTATACCTCAACTTTAATATTTATTTGTTGTGTTAATCTTTGTTTATAGTCCCTATTCCAGATAAGTGTATTATTTATTTATTTATTTTTTTTTTATCATATTATGTTTTAAGAAATCTATTTCTTACCTGTGAAATGCACAAAGAAAAACCAAAGTCAGCCTGTGTATAATTATGGCATTTTTAAAAGTGGAATAATGATATTGGCATTGGCTTCGGAAATCCATTCATGCTCACTCTGGCTCTGACATCAGATATTTGCATATATTGACCTTCTTACTTCAAATCAAGAGCCAGTGCCATTTGCACTTTCCCCTGTAGAAATTTATTACTTGTCAACATCTCTGCAATGCAGCATTAATGACTAATATGAGTAGATGGTGGAATTAATAGTGTAGCTTTCCTTCACTGAGTGCCTGTAGCTTAAGACCTCACTGCTGTGACCTCACCTGAGACTAAAATTTAATTTCAGAACGTCTTGTGAACTAAACATGAGTGGTGAAGGGACTCCCTGCTGTGTGATTTAGATGTATAAGACTGTTGCCTCTTTACACGAACAGTTTGCCTAGTGCAGCTTTAACTGACCCAGTCTCTATGAAGGCAGTGGCACATCCATCCTAACGAACCCAAGTTACTCGCTGGAATGATCTGAACACTGAGCTAGAAACACACACAGAGGACTGAGGGGTCCATCCAGTAAAGACTCCTGCAGGCTAAGGGTTCAGGATATGTACATACATATGAAGAGGTGGCATGTGCAGTGTGTACAGGTGGAGAGGAGGGGGATTCTGGGTGGAGAAAGTGGTGTTAGGGGGTGAGGTGGGAGGGGTGGGGGTGGGGATCACCTACTATACTCACTATTTACAAGAAAGGAGCGTATAAAAATTTACAAGGAGACTCCTCTGTCTTTCCCAAAAACCCCACAACTCAGACCCCTTGGCTAGTTCAACATGACTACACACGGATCATCTTTTTTTTGTTTGTTTTTGAATACCATTGAAAATATGCTATTTCTGTAAAATCACCTGGCTTTGCCACGTAGGCTAGAATAAAGACTGATAAATAACATGAAGTATACAAACCAAAAATAGTCAGATTCTTTACTTTTGCAATTCAGTTTTCATAAATAAAGACTGTTTTGCATTTCCATGGGACATCAGAGATCTCACTGTGTTATTTCACACATCAAACTGAATGGAAAAGGATTCAAACTTTATTTCACTGAAGATGGTAGTTGTGGTGTAAAGTCTAATGGGAGAGAGATCGTTAGAGGAAAAACAGCTCAGAGAGTTTTTGGACCAACTAAGTAAGAAATTATGAATTTGTTTTTTTCAAATCAATTCAATCAACCTAACTTATTAACTGGTTTTGAAAAAGTAATTAATTTGTGTTACCAACTGACTTAATGGCAAGCTTTTTTTCAATGTCTTTGTAAACAGAAAAAGAAAACTGTTCACAAATGAAAAAGTTTTTGGAAATGCAGTTCAAACAGATCCACTTCATTAGATTAAAACAATTGCTTTAAGATTTATTTGAAAAAAAACAAACAAACTGGTTTATTTTGTCAGTTTATTTATGTGTTACCGATTGCAATATTTTTTAAAGTTGGTTAATTTTTTTTAGGTGTGGTTGTAAACTGAAAAAAATGGATTTTTTTGCAAATTATTTTTTTCAAATCCAGTTAACGCGTTAGATTGACACAATTGCTCTGAAATTTATTTGCAAAAATTACTTGTGTTATTATTTGTGTATTATCATTTGATGTAATTTTCTAAAGTTTGTCCAACAATTCTCTTTTAACAGTGCAGGGCCTAAATTTGTCCCTTTTAAGAAGAATGAGCAGTTCTAGTGTAATTTTCTTCTTATCAGATGTATAAAACAGGAGGTTTTCTGACAAGGCTTAGGTTAAATCATTACACTGTGTGTGTTTGTGTGTGTATTACAGTGTTGCCTTCCAGTAGGGGGAGATATTACCTCATTTTTAGAGCATCAACATCACATAAAGTCTTTTTGTTTCAACCATCTGATTTGAGGTTTCAGTATGGACGCGTTACACAATGTGTGTGTGTGTGTGTGCGTGTGAGAGTGGATGTGAATGTGTGTTTCAATAAGATATTGTTGTTTTGTCCCAGTTTTGGCCCTTCTTGCTCTGGCGTGGCATCCTGGGTAGCTGCACATCCACTTCCTCCTCACTGTCGTCTGACTCAGCACTGGTGATGTCATCCTCCTCCTCCTCTTCCTCGTCATCCTCCTCCTCCTCTTCTTCTTCTTCCTCCTCCTCCTCCTCCTCCTCTTCCTCACTGGCCTCCTCCTCTGCAGCCTTGGGCTCCTCCAGGTTCTGTGGTCAGAAATATTCAGAGAGCTTCAGAAACTAAATTATCAGAAATTATTTTTCAAAGCAAGAAATTCTAACAATTTCTCCTGTAATTCCTGATGTGAAAGCTACAAAAGCCCTGAGGGGAAGCAAAAAAAAAAATTATAGTGATCAGATTTAAACTGTTCTTTCTTTGGAGTCTATGAATTAAAGGACCAGTAGGCAGGATTTAGTGCCAACGAGCAATGAAACTGCAGATTGCAACTATTTCTATCTACCTGAACTACTTTAGAATCTACCAGAACTACTTTCTTTCTCTCTTCATACTAGAAATTAATAGTGATGTGCATTTATTACCTAAAAAACCCCAAAAAACCCAAACAAACAAACAAAAAAAACCCAATTAATTTCATCCTCTTTTGTTTGTTTTTTTCTGTTTTCACACAAGAAATTTTAATTATTGTTCTTATCAGGATCATTTTTCAGAGTGTTTGTTTTTCGTAATACTTGTTTTCATCACAAGAGGCTTGAAATGAATATTACAACAAAAACACGTAAATGATCCTGACAATTTAGATCAGACCTAGAAAATGGATCACCATTATTATTATTTTTCCTCACTTGCATCTCAGGTTTTCTGTAGAAAGCTTGTAGATATTCCAGTCACTAATAGCCAGCCCATTTTACTTCTCCCCTTTTTCCACTCCCTGACAGCATCCTCCCACACTCCACCAGTCGTCCACCCTCCTACCTCCATCGGGTTGACTGTGATTGTCAGAGCTGAGTCGTCCCAGGTCACATCTGCCTCTTTAGCTGTCTCTGCCAGCTTGACCTCCTGCTGGTGGGTCAGGTGGATGCGGTAGATGCCCAGCACCACAACCACCACCAGAGCAGCGATACACATCACAATTACCACGGTGGCAGCGCTTGGCACGCCTGAGAACATGACGAGAGAAGACCAAGAGGTGAGACAAATGGAAAACGCCAATCTTTGGAAAAAGGGGCAGAACAAAGCAATGTTGTCATGCCAAAACTGGCCCAAAAAGTCATTCTATATGCTATAAGACACGCTCATATTCACTTCATTTTTTAACGCCATTTTGGTCAGGAGACTTCACCAGATAAGAATTATTTTATTGAAACATAAGCTTTTGAATACATGCTTTTCAAACACTTCAAGAGTTTCTCCAGTACTTCAGTATTGCACTTGAAGCATGGGCCACCTGCAAGAGGCAGATAAAAATACAGCAGAGACTCATATATCCTGAATTACAGTCCCTGAAAACTAAAAAGCACAAAAAAAAAACCACTGGATCCATCCCATAATGCAAGTCAATAGCATCTTTTCATCTTAGACCACCCTTATCCACATCTTCCAAACAACATACGCCCCCAGTTATAACACAGGCTTAGAATATTTTCTCCCAGGCTCCAGATGAGTCATTGTTTTGTTGTTGTTGTAGCTGAAGCCTCTTTAACTGTTTTTATTGTTATTATGGTCCCTTGGATATTGAATGACTTTTGTGATAGCCTATTGATTTTTTTTTTCCTCATGTTATTCTACAAGCGGCCTCTTTAACCTTTAAATAAGATGAGTCTGCTGTTGATGATTGTGATCTTTAATTATTATGACAGTTTACTGATTTTCTTACAGTGTAATTTTTAGCAATACTGGCCTGCTTTCACTGTATTGTTATGCCTACATTAATCAATACATCTTTTTCAAGCCATGCTAGCAGCGAGGCTCAAGGGATAGCACTGTCAGTCTGTCCGTCACTTTGATCCAGACTGAAACATCTCAACAACCGTTGATGGATTGCCATGAAATGTTGTTCAGACATTCATTCCCCCTCGGGATGAATTGTGATAACTTTGTTGATCCCCTGACTTTTCATTTAGAGTCATCATCAGGTCAAAACTTTGACTTGGGGCAGTTGTGGCGCGATAGGTAATAAAGCAATGCTGTCATGCCAAAGGTGTGTCATCCACTGAGGTTTGGCGGTTCCATCTGCGGCCTTGTGTCGGTGTGAGTGAAAAGGTAAAGGACAGGCAAATTGTACAACTGAACTTGGGCTTGAATAAAAATGCTTCATAAATGCAGTCACTTTACTGTTTTAATTTTCAGTTTGATCCATCCTTTGGTTTATGACCAAATGCCTTTCAAACTACTGATATAGTTTATAACCTCAACTGCTCTTTGTGTTTAGTGTTAACTAAGTAGGTGAACATCAGCTCACCATAATATTCAGCAGGTATAATGTTTTAAAGAGCCCCCATGGACAGTTCAGGACTGTGACTTTGGCGTAGTGTCCACCTGAGTTTACACCACACTTTTTTTTTTTGCCAGGCAATGTGGCTGTCAAGAAGAATTTCGGCCGTATAGAACAACTACTGGACATATATTTTATATAGCCATATAATAATGTGTCCTATTGTCCTGCAGACAATACAAATAGCAGCTGGGATACAGAGATGCGGTGCCTGGGACAATTCTGGGACAACAGCAAAACGTGTCATTGTTATGAATGAAATCATCACATTTATGTGTTATTGTACATATACAATTTTAATTGTTATATGTTCAGTTTTTCTACCATATTGTGCAATCCTACTATGAGATGAGTTCACAGTATGGGTATGTAAATTTCCATTGCTGTATACCAATCAGTGACAGATTTACATTTGCACTGTGGTTTGGAGTCGTGTGTGTATTGATCAAACAGTTAGATATAAACAAGAAAAAGTAATAACTCAACCAGTGACTAAAAGAATTAGAACTGACTGTGGCTAAACAGTTGTGGACCAGACTGAGCCAGTGAAGTGATGCGAGCTATGAAGTAAAGTTTTTAAACTATAGTCATTAAGTTGAATGAAAAGAAGAACTTTATTTTGGGAAAATGGTTGTTAAGTCAGAGACAATGCGGGACAGCTGCAGGACAGTAAAAAAAAAAAAGATAATTTTGATCCCTGCTGTAAAGATGCTAGTGTTTTTCACAGTGGTGCTTTGAATCAAATGCTAGTCTTAGCATCACGCTGTGATAACTGCTTCCCATTAAGTTCTTCAGACCTAAATGTTTATCACATATGAATCCAAAAATGATGTTTGACTAAATTAATCTTAGCAGAGGTGTTTACCTCTTCTATCATCAGCAAAAGAAATGTGGAAGATTACCACTTATGACGTTTGCGCTCGATCCTTGCTCTGTATTTCTACTAGTGTAGCATGAGAAAAGAAATCCTTAAATTTTTTATATTTGGCTCAGTTAAAGTCTCATGGCTGGCACTGTAAAAAGAACAATAATGTGGCTCATGTTTAAAGTTTTAGCTGAAATTGTGTCCAAGACCTGCTGGATAGGATTCAGTCAAATAAGAGCTTAAAAAAAAAAGCAGGATGGATTTAACCAGGCTGTGTGTAAGCTACAGATTGTTTCAAATATATTTAATTTAAACACATTTAATTTAAGTCTCTGAGCAGTACATGCCTGCAAAGATGTATCATAAGCCCTATTTAGTAGCATAACCACAACACACGTTGAGGGATTTCTCTTGATCTAAAATGTTTATTTTGTCCGCTCTGATCTCCAGCCTACTGAGATAACACGACTTCTCTGCGCCTGCCCTCTCTCCACTAGTCCCTGCTGGTGTGTGTGTGAGTGTGTGTATGTGTGTGTGTGTGTTTAACGAGAGGGAGACTCACAGAGGACTCTTCAGATGATCATTTGATTCAGTCTAGTTCCCTAGATTTTCACACTAAATCCACGGCCTTTGATCTCGCTCGCAGTGAAGCTTCATTCAGCCCCTCAGAGTAACTTGGGTGAGTGTTTTCATGCGTACACACACACATGCACACACCGACACAAACACTGACATTTCCCTTCAACTTTGCACTTGACATTCATGCATCATGATATCATCTGAAATATTCACATGTGAGAAAACACATTAAACTGCAACTGGCAATCTCTTTTTTTATTTGTTTTTTCTACCATACATTCATGGCCTGATTTTAAACCAGCCACCACCCTCTCTGCTCCTCTGACCTCCTTATCATGCACACACACACACACACACACACACACACACACACACACACACACACACACACACACACACACACACACACACACACACACACACACACCTCCCAAGTCTCTGGGCTGTTAACAGCATTGGCCACTGAACTCTCCAGGACTCTAAGTAGAATCCATTAGAGTCTGATGAATAATTAAACCTGGTGTGGTAGATTAAGACCAATGTCTCCCGCCTCACCATGTTCTCTTTACTTCAGATGACTGGTATGCACCGAGGGAGGAGAATAAGCCGGCTGCATCATTTGTGAGGCAGAGAGTTCACACTGCTCTCTATCACAGAGGACTACTGTGTGAGAGCAGCGGTCTGATGAACAGAACGATAAACAAACTCGAAAGTGAAACCGACCGTTCCCTTGGATCCAGCCGTGTTCACCGTGGGATGAATAGCTGACATGAAAACTCTTCACGGCTTTTTTTTTTTTTTTAACCGGCCTGATTCTCAGCACTTCCTCCCACCGTCTGTGGAGGTTTCCCAGTGCCCATTAGTCATATGATTTCCAATGAAAGTAGCTATAAGCACTGGCTCCAAAAAGTCGATAAAAGTTGCCAAATGACATCAGAAATTCATCTGCACATTGGTGACATCATCACACAAGTATTTGCATAAAGTTAGCAAGGAGATCACCTTAAGCTTTATAAAAGGTAAATAGAGAAATCTTTAACCAAATAATCACAAACTCACTACAGGGAGATAAAAAGGTACAACTGTCCTCCTGCATGACAAGATAGGATTACCCTAACGCTAACCTGACCTTGACCTTGACCTTTGCAGAATAAGTGGCCAAATTAGTTGCTAGTCTCTTTTTGGGAATAAAGTCTGTAGAAACAAAGAAAGAAAGTTATGAGAAAAAAAAAGTTTAATCCAGACCAGGAGTGACACATCACTCTCATCATTTTTTACCATCTAGCAGCTACAGTTAACAACTTTGATGTTAGACGTAAGAGGTCAGGTTGAAAATGTGATTTGTCATGAAAGACTTCTTAATGTTTACATCTGGGCATTTAACTGAAGACATTTAACATCCATATGCCAGGATAAGAACAGCAAACATGAAATCAGAAAGACAGATTTGATCTAATCCACCAAGCGTTTGGTTTACAAAGGAATTCAAGACACTGAACGCACTAAACTAGTCTGTGTTTTCTTACCTGAGCTGTGGCTGGGGTACAGGTCATGAATCATGGACGGATGGTGGACCACCTGCATGTACTGAGGCGGGGCCACCACGTGATTGACATGTTCCCCAGCTTCTGAACTGTGCAGTACGCTCACCTGGTTGGGAACAGATAAAGCAGAAGTGGTGATTTTGGATGGTAAAGTGATCAAATTTTTATCAATTCAGTCTTAGTGTCTCCCACCTGCACATCTGAACTTGCCTCGACTCATACAGATGGTGTATTCCACACAAGTTAAGGTTAAGATCTTACAGACAGGCCAGAAAAGTGAATGTATTTATGCCTGTCGAGGGAGAGGGTCAGCTCGATACAGGAAGGTGAAATGTAAACTAGTTTCATTGACGCGCTCAGAGGTTTAAACTATTTGGAGTGAAACATTTTGTTCCTTCCAAGTAAACACCAGAGAACGCATAAATAAGTCAAACAGACCAGGGACAGAAACAAACAGTGGTTAGCTGGCACACTGAGCTGATGTTGGCATTTATCATCAAGTAAGAACAATGTACACAGTAGAAAAGTTCAGGGTCTTTTCAGGTGAAGTGTTCAGTGATCAATGCAGTGTGACTGTTTTTGGTGAGCCAGGCTGTGTCAGCTGCTCTCGATGCTGTCCACCAAAATCTAAACCATATCTTAGGTTGTTTTGGAGTGATGCAAAAATATAAAGTGCACCATTTTTAACTGAGAGGTTCAAATTACCATCGCTGGTAATAAAGACATTATTCATAAAATTGTCATGACACATTTTTCATTAAATTGAGTGTGAGTATAGAATTGCATTTTAACTTATCTTGAAAGTTTTTAATTTGTCGTGCTTCAGTTGCTGTTTCCCAAAAGATGTCTTGCTACTAAAGATGAGAGTGATGCTACTGTGGTTCATTTGTAAACTTGCTGTGAGTGTGTTGCCAGACACATGAGCTGAGTCAGTTCAGTTAGTTTAACATTTTGGTTCTGTTGATTTTAAGAAGCAGCAGCATCTCTAATGACAACCTACTTTTACTATTGCTGATTATCACAAGTGATATTAATGATTTTTCTTACATTACCTCCAGTAAATGATGTCGGTCCAGGCCTCAAATACCATTTAAAGATGTTCATGTGGTCATAAAATATCAGTTTTAATAATCTCACTATCAGCAGGGCTGCATTTAATAATTCATTATTGATGAATTTTCATTTTTCAGAGGCCTAGGTCACTTTAAGAGATACTGATTTAACCACCATATGTGATACCAGCAGCAAATGCTTACATTTGTGGAGTAAATATTCCAATCTAAAGAGAAGTCATTGTTCTCTAGTTGACACATCCACCTCCAAATGAGTGAATGTGATTTGGTGGTTATTGATGAACATGTTCTCTTTTCCAACTCGTCTAATGTGGCAGCTCTGCCTCTAGTGTCAGTTTTGCACATGCAAAACAATAATAAATATGCAATGTCTGTGTAAACTTTCAAAATAAAGGTAAGAAGCTACTTGGCTAAATTAAGACGACAGAACTACTTAGTTTTAGGAAAAGATTATGACTTGGGTTCAAATAAGCACCTTTACTTTAACTTCACATATAAAACATTATTTACATACATCATGTAACTTACAAACATAACTTAACTTACATACATTACATAACTTAAAAATAAATGAACACTGACTTCTGTTTTCAGATGGTATACAAACCACGGCCTCCTGTGTTTGTTTGACCCATCCATCCACCCCTAACCCTAACCCTCACTCTTTGTACTACCTCACCTGACTCTGACGGCCCATTAAAACATAACGCTAGCGGGGTATCTACAGTGTCACACTCTGAAGCACAGGGGCGCTGACCAAGCTGCTGTATTTGACAACAGGAGTGAGAGATTAGGCTGCTGAATGCACTATGCTGAATTTAAAATTTTACTCTTTCACTCTACAAATCTGTATCTTATAGTGATAAATCTGTATCACTGTTGACCTTCACAAACCCACATCATTCAAACTGTAATTCACACTGACCTCCAGGTTGAACTCATTGCTGGTGTAGCGTCCATTAAGCTCTGAGCAGGTGAGCCGAAACCTTCTCTCTGACAGTTGCCCGGGCTGCCAGTTATAGTAACGTACGTGTCTGATCACCTGCTCATAGTTGGACATGGAGTCCACACCTGTGGGAAGAGACAGGGACAGCAGAGGGTTGTTATAGCTGTGACATGTAGAGAAACATCAGGGGAAAAAGCTTCAAGACAGAAGTAACCGAGACTGCACTGAATCTATGGGTGTGTTATTGTTGCTACAATAGTAGGACTAAGTATTGTTATCATGGCAACCAACTGGCTGAGAACACATAGCATGTAGCTTTGAGGTGGTTACCATAGTAACCTACCATATATGGACATGCCAGAGGTAGAGTTGGTGGCGTCCAGGTGTTTTCCGAGCAGAATGCTGCGCTGCAGTTGGAGGGACTCCTGCTCCGGCCTCAGCTCGTCCCCCAGCACCAGGACATCACAGTAGTCCAAGTTATGAATAATCTCTTCCAGCACTCCGGGTCGATGTGCTACACGCACAAAAACACACACAAAGACACACACAGTGCTGTAAATTGCTTTCACTGATGCTCATACCAGAGAATATCAGGGTCAGCTGGGCCTCACCTCATTTTGTTATTCCAGGCTATTGGCAGCAAAACTTGTGTTTCGGGTCATTTTCTATTTTTGGTTTTCAGAATATGTTCTAACTCTTAATGAGCTGCTCTGCAGTTCTCTTGAAAACACATTTTTTGGCATCTCACTGGGGTTACTTAAGTTTAGGTACGCTTGTTCTGATGAAACAACAAGCACAGTGAATCAAATATACTCTTCCTAACTTGACAGTGTGAATGCACATCCCCTTGATTGTCACATGACAGTCTAACTGCTGTTGTCAAGTCCAAACATGTGCAAGAAACGGTATACACTTTGAAGAACCATAATTCAAACAGAACAGGACACAACACACCTGCTCCTATACCCAAACTCCAATTATTCGTGGACTTCCTGAGCACAGTCAGCGCTGTGAGCTGCAGCGGTAACAAGTCCCCTCAGACAGCTCCCATCACAGCAGCGCTGGGTGGCTGCTGGGCCTCCTCGACAGTCTGCTAAGCACTAGCCTCCACCTCTCACTGCTACCCAGCCTTCTCCCTCACTGTACACTCCCCGGGGAGGGGACCGGCTATGCCCATTTAACAGCTTCCCAATGGAGAGAGATAGATATGTGGCGTGTGTGTCTGGAGGGGGATCTCTGGGGAAAAGGCAGAGATGAGGTGAAGAAAAGGCAATGGGGAGAGTGGGCAAAATAGGTATAACGAAAATTGTGTTCCAGAAGCGAAGGTACTTCTGTATTGTTTTTTTAAATGGAGGCAGCTCTTTAGGTGCTACAAGGATTTTTTAATTTGTTATGAAGAAGTTTCAATTTAAAACTGATTCCTCTGTATGACCTACATAAGCAAGAAGGCAGGTTATTTCTATATAGTTATTCTTAATGCCTGCCACCATGTCAGATTCTCCTTGAAATCAGATGAAGCAATTTACGACATGCAGACCAGAGGAGCTGCTGTTTATATTACATGATGTTAAACAGTTTAAAAGAAGCAGGGGAGATTTTTTTTTATTTATTTAGATTCATTTATGTTTTAAGTTATATTTTGTGGTTATAGAAGGGGAAATACTAGTGCCTTTGTCCACAGCAGCCTCTAATATCAAGACAATATGAAAGGACCTTGTAGCTGCTTTAAAGCGGCTCTTTATTCTGGAGTAGTTGCTTTCAGTAATGGGACTTGCAGAGAATACTTTCATGTAGCTTTCCATTGTTTTTTAGCCTCTGTTAGCTCTTTGTTTTGGTTGAGTGGCTAACACGTTGCGGGCTCTACTCAATAGCAGGAGTATTTAGGCAGTTAATGCAAATGCAACAAAAAAGGTGAATATTAGTCCAGGGGGCGGACTTCAAATGAATACTAATACTGCTCTGCGTTTGAATAAAGTGTAAGCAAACAAATCTTCGGTAACACGTTAACGACCTTGTAAGGCAATGATAGGGCAGAGGTGTGTGTTTTCAGCTTGTAGTAGACTTCTTCTGCCCTCAACTGGCCAAAAATGTTGTTTGTTGTTGATAATAATGAAAATTAATAATAAAAAAAATTAAATACTGTATTGCAGCATGGCTGAAGAGTACGAGGGAGCTCCTAAGTTCTGCCTTTTTCTGAGGCTCCACAACCACAGTGAGTAACACGTAACACTGGAGAGACGAATTAACACATTCTTCCTTTTCCTTTTACAAATTTAAAGTTGAATTCTCAAGCAGTAAAAACACTATTGCTCATTTAATACACTTGGGTTTGGCTGCTGCAGGCTTAGTTTCTGCAGTACCTTGTGGTGGCTAACATCAGTAAATCTTAGCTATATTATTAACATTGTTGCCGACTTCATTACCTTTTTAGCATATATAAAATGAATATTTCAGAAGTAAAACATTCAGACAACGAAGGAAGCACAGTATAACGGAGATGTTGTTGTTTCCTGCATTTGGTTCCATTTCACTCACAACACAGACATATTATAGACGTAGATAACAGACACACAGATGGAGCCCATTCAGTCCAATGAGAATTGCTCACCCGGCATTCACTCCAAAAAATGTTTCTATCTTCAAAGTTTACTTCTGCAGAATGCGGCCCACATAATATGCTCAGTAGTGTTTCTCCTGCTGGGCCCGCCCATGAGTCACAGATTTTAAAATCGCTTTTCTTGGTTCTTAAAAAGTTTTATAAATAAAAAAAAAGCCCCATGCATCAAAAACTAATGATAGAAAAAGTCATAATTGACCTTGATTGGAGTTCTAGGTGTCGATGTATTTACAGACATCTCCTTAATAATGGTGGCTTACTGCAAAAAAAAAAAAAAAAAAAATGCAGTGGAGAGGTTTCTTCCAAAAAAGCAAATGGGAGCTGTAGCTGATACAAGTTTTGTTCAGTAGGATAATCTTCACAAATGAACACCACTCTTATGATTTTTGAAGAGTAAATGCAATCGCCAGGAGTAAAAATCTTACATTAAGCTATAAACAAACTACTCCACTGTCACATGACTTCACATCAAAAGTGACTACTGTCTGGCGTGATGATGTTTAATGTATCAGAGAACCTCTGTAGTCTTATTCAGCCACTTGTTAGCAACCGCCTTTTTAAAGACACATGAAGGTGTCGAAATTCATGAGTGGGGTATTTATTGATGTATTTTATATTGCAGAAAACATGAAAATCTCTTAGGCTTATGTTAACCACAGACTGAATATTCAGGCATCTAACCACAAACACATTCAGAAAACACAAGACAAGGGAACCAGAAGTGCTAATATGCTCACCCATTCCTCTGGACTCATTCCTGTAACACTCTATTACCCTTTGTGGCCACAGTTCAACAAAGGTTAGGTAGGCCAACTTTCAAATATAACATAATGTCTTCAGATACCTTCCTAAAAATGCAAAACTTGCCTGTAGAACTGCAGGAAGGACAGATTTTAATTTTAAAGCCATCAATGGATTTTTCAGTCACTTGGTTGTTTCTGGTTTTGAAATAAATTCATGGTTGTAGCTGAGGCTTGGCACAGTTACTTCCAATCTGGCATGTGCGTTGCCCTGCTTGGTGTTAAGCGCTGCTTTGACATGAATGGAAAACTAAAAAAGAAGTGCGATAGCTGACACAAGCTAGTACACACTAATAGTACAGCCTGAGAGCAGGACTGTCCCAGTTCTTGTGATCGCACAGCCAACGCTGATCTTGGAGCCGCAGTGTAGGTGGGATGGTAAAAAAAAAACAAAACATTGAGCTGGGCTCCCTAGAAAGAATCACAAAGAAGAGAGATAGGGAGGGACTGAGAGAACCACTGAGCACAGGATGGGAGGTAGTAAAAAAAATGGAAGCAAGAAAAAAGAGAGGACAAAAGATGACCATGAAAGCAAATGGGTCAAAAGATGATGATGTTAAAGAGAAAATTGATGACATTGACTTTGAGTAAAGGCATCAGAATAAGCCTTGAAAAGATACAGTGGTATGAGACGGAGGGAGGAATAAGGCTCAGTAAAAAGACAAATGAATGACAGCGAGAGACAAAGCAGAAGTTGAGGGCGAGGGGGTGATTAACAGGGTCCAAAAGAAACTTACTGCATGCCCTGCAAAAGAAATATGTGATTTATCTTGAATCCTTTAAGCCTCGAGAGAACACAAAATCTGCTCATTATGGAACTTTATCGCGCCTCCCTCTCCCACACACACACACACTCTCTCCTCATGTCTTTTCACTCTTTCTTTCCATTTCTGTGTCTTTCTCTGGCTGCCAGCTAATCTCTTCCCCCCAGCTGCAGTCTCCATTTCACCAGCAGAAAGAGCTCCAGCGACTCCTGAAAGCAATGCCACTTTCTGCTCTTCTTCCTTCGCCGCATTACGCACAATGGAGGACTAAAACCTCCCTCTCGCTCTGCTTATCTGCTCCTAATTGGCTGCGAGCGGCGGGGCCCCGGGGCCGAGCCGGGCTGTTCCTGCCACGGTGGTCAGATCATTGGATGAGGGTACAGCCGCCGGGATTTAAATGTCATACTCATTTGCTGCTGGTCAAGGCGGTGCGACCCTGAGAATCAGCCTTGTGGTAGGTGCGGGTCTTACTCAGCAGGAGGGGGTCTGCAGTCGATAGGAGAGTGTGTGACAGACCCGCATGGAGAGGGATGGACTCTGCAGCAGGAAATTGACTCAAAATATTGGCAAGGCCAGCAGAGCTGCATGGAACAAATGGCTCAAGCTTACACTGTAGATTACTGCTGGTGAGAAGGGTAACCTGTCCTCAGCTGTATCTGAGGTGTTACAGTGCAGCTGTATGTGCAAGCCAGAGGTACATTTACCTAAGTTATATTTTTATAATGTAAATGATTTAATAAAAATAACGACAAAGAAAATGCATATAGGCCACAAAATCTACACGATTATACATGGTATGAGGAACACTACTTCTCTAGAAAAGATCTGCGATAAAGGCATAGGTTTTTGGATATGTGAATATCTAAAGCTTACTTTTATTTTATCAATTATTAGAGGAGACATCCCCTTAGATCCTAAGTTATGCATTCTGAATTATATAGATGATAACAGATGGCCATGCTTTAAAAAAAAGATTGTGTCTGTTGGATTTATGAATGCAAAAAGAGTTATAGTCACTAATTGGAACACTATTAATAATAATAATGAGAAATCATGGCTATAATCCTTTGAAACTTTATAAAGTTTAGAACTAAACTACATATATAGCTCCAACTATGAAACCTGGAATCAGATTAATGCACAAATTTACGACAACCAGCCCAGATAAATAAGAACATATGCATCACAACAGATGTGTTTTCTTCTGTTTCTGTTTTCTATTTCTGTTCTTCAGAGAATGTGAGAATGCATTTTAGATCTGAATCTATGTAAGCAAATATTAATACACTTACACTGTATATGTATGTATGGACATGAATATGCATGATATTTGTATGTTGTGTGTATAGAAGCATGTGTCAGTACTACATGAGAAATACTATGTGTTGGTATCTTGAGATCTGTTTTCATTCCAGTACAAGAATATAGGCAGCGAACTTTCTTAATCACCTTATACATTTTTTTTTTAATTTTTTGTCTCTCTTTCTGACCAGTATATGTACTCCACTATATTTTAGAGGGAAATATTTTATACTTCGCTACAGTTATGTACAAGCAACAGTAAATAGATACTTATTAAGAGTTTGTATACAAAACACGTGATCAGTGTATTACAGTTTTTCTCAGTTGCTTGCTTTGGTTCTGTGTGCTCTCAGTGTTTCAGGGGACATATTATACCCTGAGCAAAATCAAACTTATGAAGTTCTACAGCAACAAAATGTGTTGGTACTGTAGTAAGGAGACAGGTCATTGTTCTTGGATACTGAAATGTCCAAAACTGCACAAATCATGGAAAAAGGTTACTTTTATTTGATCAATTATTAAAGAAAACACCCCCTTAGATAGTTATGCATTCTGAATTATATGGATAACAGATGGCCACACTTAAAAAAAAGACTGTGTTTTTGGATTTATGAGTGCAGAAAGAGTTATAGTCACAAACTGGTAATTTGTGGCTATAACTCTTTTTACTATTATTATTAATAGTTTTGGCTTTTGACACTTTATTAAGTTTAGAACTAATGTCTAAACTTCAGACTTCCAACTATGAAACTTGGACTCTGGAAGATTAATGTGCAAAGTCACAACAACATAACCAGCCCAGATAAATATGAACATATGCATCACAACAGATCTGTTTTCTAAAGCAGGTTAGCTGTACACATTAGTTCTGAATGTATGTCAGCATATATTAATATACTGATAGTGTATGTGTATGCATGCAGATAGATAGATACAGATATAGATATGAACATGCATAATACTTGTATGTTGTGTATATATAAGTATAAACGTACTGTATGAAAAGTAGTGTGTGTACATATATATATATATATATATATATATATATATATATATATATATATATATATATATACATATATATATACATACCCAGATTTTAGAGGGTAATATTTAATATTACAGTTATATTTAAGTGATAGTAAATACAAAATTAATAAGATTTTACATACAAAAGATGTGATCAGTGCATTACAGTTTTTCTCAATTGCTTTAGCTCCTTTTTTGCATGTCTGCAAAACTTAGTAACTTACCAAAAACATTTCCACCAGAAAACTCATTTCTTTTCAAAACCATTTAGGTTTTAAAACATGAATATATTGTGCCAGTGAATTGTTCACCCAAATGAAAAGTTGTTTTGTCAAAATGTTTAGATGTTTTTTTTCATCGTGGCAGTCAATCCTGGAAATGTTTCTTACATAAAAATCTCTGTCTGTCTATTTTTGTTGGGATCGTCTGTTTACTGTACTATACAAGCATGTCAGTTTTGTTAAATTGAATGCTGTTGTGTATCACATTGAGCTTTTTAGATTCACATTTCAACAGTGGGTAAAAGTTTATTGGGAAATATCAACAATGTGCAATATTGCAGCACACAGAAAAGTGATAATCACATTTGTCTACAGTAAATACAGGAAATGAATAGAAAATGCTCCTTTGAATTTTTATATAAATTCATATACAGTGAACAGAACATCTGCTGCAACATCCATGTGATTCCAAGTTCATTGCCGTCACCTGGCAGCTCATTCGGCAATTTAGCAGACATCAAAAAAATCCCATGTCATAGATATTTATGAAATATACATGTATGTCTGACAGATTTTGATCATTTAATTTGCGTGTGACGGCTCAAACAATGAAAGAATGTTTAAAAGTTGTGAATAGTTTGACCATTTCACTGAGAAACAACTCATTAGTTTGGTCAGCGAGCCATGTGCAAGGGGCTACTGTGCAAATTGTAGACAAATCTATTGTCACTGACAATGTACTTGTTCAGAGATTTAAAAAACTGCTTGTTTTGGGGGAAAAAAACTGTAATTCAAGAACTGAGCCAAAGTGAATGAGAAAAACTGTAAAACATTGGATTCACTGTCAGGATTAAACTGCCCAACTGCATAAAGTAGACTATAAACTGTCATTCTCTTGGAAAATATGTAATGTTTCTTTCAAGGCAACACAAAATAAATATTGATTTTCTTAGTTTTAATCCGGTTTGTCAATGTCCAGTTACGTCACTGTATGCCAAATAATAGAATGCTTGTTTTTGATCAGAAGAGTAAGAGACCTATTACATAACAAGTTTTTTATAAACTTGAATGACTAAATTTCAGTGAATCAATGAACACTACACAGGCTTTTACTTTCCTTTGTTTTCTTTCAAGGGAAAGTGGTTGAAGTGTAATTTATTGATGGATAAAACTACCCAGGTGAGGAAGTTGTGGGTGGAGGCCAACAGACCTCTACAGCTTCCTGTTGTGTTGCCATATCTGCTCAGCAAAGCCCACTTTTGAGCAATCGATTCAAATCTAGAAGACTTGACTTAAACCCTGCCTGTTCCAGCCCACACATTTTGTTTCACTCTGAAATAAGTCACTTTACAGAAGACACTGACACTCTTTAACTTTTACTGGGACTAAAGTAAAGGATTTGGATACTTCTTCCACCTCTGATACAAACTCACAATGGACAGTGAGTAGATAAGCATAAATATTATATATGCTGCCTGTGAACCACACAAACTCAAGAAACTACTTTATTGAAGTTCTGATAACCTTTTACTCTCTCCAAGCAAGAATCTGGCAGTGTGAAAACAGAAGCACAACTTTTGTTTAGTCGAGTTCCCGGTGCATGCAGACGTAGCAGATGAAAGAAACACTCGCTGCTGCCGATTCGCAGTCTCATGAGGCATTATGAAATGTTCAGCTTTCTCTGAAGGTTTGTTTTGATAGCGAGACAGGTGGCACAGCATAGGCTGTGGGACTTCATGAATGAGTGAACACATTATCAATATGAAAAACTGCTGAAATATTTAGTCAAGACAGATTTCTACCTGCAGGGAGGTATGTATCTCCCACTGTGAGAGCTTCACTCAGACTTGTAACTTTCTGGAATATGAGCTTGTCACTGGGAAAGTACACTGTAAAAATACATTTCCATTTTCTGCCAGTTAAATGTTATCATAAAGGTAGCAGAAATGATCAAAATGTGCTCTTGAATAAAACTTGGCATACTGGACAATACTGAGAAAGTGATCTATTTCCCTGCACCATACACTGTAAAAAATCATACAGGAATTTAGTAGAATCAACTAATCTTTTCTCATTAGTTTAATGTAAATATGCAAGTTTTATTTATTTAAGTTAACAAAATTTAAAATTTCTAGTATTTCTTCAGAGCTGATTAAAAAATGTTACTTTAACTTTAAGTCTTTTAACTTAAAATGATGAGTTCAATATTTAATTATAGCAGAAAGCTCATCATTTTAAAATAATCCCCAGTGTATGAAAATACAGAAAAAAGTCCTGAGCGTTGCCTTGTAGATACTTTAAGTTGTCATCAATAACTAGGACCTCCCCCACTCTCACTGCCAGAGACGGACGCTGTTGTTTTGGGGGGGGAAGTGCGATGTAGAGTCAGTAGGGATTACTGCCCAGGAAATCAGAAAAAGTTGCCAAAACCACTGCCTACAACACTATTGTGGAAAACAACAAGGACATTGTGAGTTTTTTTGTTCTAAATCACATTACATAATCACCATCAGTAAACAGCGGGACCTGAGTCAGCAGGGAGGACTGACTGGATCATGACTTTTCCACACATAAAATCAGCAATTTTCTCATAGAAGTGCACTAGTGCCACATTACAAGAGTGCTGTGACAGTAGGTGGTGTGTAATTGTAATGGCTCTGTTGTCAGACCCTGAATGTTGACTCAGGAGGAAAACAGAGAAATGTTGTGGATCTGTTATAAAACTGACCTGAAGTTACTCATCTTTCAGGCAGACTGAGATCAATTTCATCACAACTATTTAAAGCGATTTCACTGCTACTTGTTTTGTCTGACATTTTTAGAAACTTGTGAAATTAACTTTCTGATTTTGAGACAGAGCTGTTCAGGCTGAGTAAGAATATTCTAATATCCTAATATTCTCTCTGCGAACTGCAGCAACATTCTAGAATTCTGCTGGGTTCTAGAGGATTGCTATGATGGAACCATAATCATAAAATGAATGCCTCAGTTAGCACAGACATTACTGCCATGTGCGGTGGTCACTACCTGCGTGATGTGCAGCGGGGTCTGCCCTCGTGACTGTGCTGATGATGTGGAGGTCCTGGAACAGAGCTACGCCTCCTGGCGCTCTGAGGTCTGAGGCCAGTCGATTCAGTCTCTCCACTCCGGTGATGGTTATCCTTGGCTCACTGGGCTGCAACACCATCACCACTGCGTCAATGTCTGGGATGGTGATACAAGTGTCTTCGCCAAAACACCTGGAAAAGACATAAAAAAAAAAGTGAGGAAACTAGGAGAGTGAGAGCTGGATGACGGGCCGAGACATGAAAAACCAAACTGACACTGCTGACAGTCGTCTAATTTTCCTTCCGACTACAGCACTAGCATGGAGATGTTGGTTTGTGACTCTGCGGTCTAATGAGCAACAAGATTTTGAAGTCACAAAGACTCAACACAGCCTGGACTAGCATCAGATGCAGTTCTGATGTTGCAAGCAGAGTCAGGCTGAAGATGATGTAAAACTCCTACCTAACATACACTGTAATGATCAGAGTTTTGGTGACTTGTGTGGAATTTTGAGAAGCTATCTGCACATCCAACTAACTCAGATGCAGATGTGTTGGAAATGATCACTTCAGTCTCATGAAAAGAAAATCTCGACTCCTGCTCTTGTTCAGCATCACAGTTTATTGGTCACACTAACTTTTTGACTGGACCTTCAGAGTGTTTCGAACAATTCACACAAGATTGATCTTAAAATGCTCACTATTTCTTATGTGGAGCACAATGTGGCAGATTGCACACAGGTGGATGTCAATTATTGAGAGATACTCCCACAGGAGAAAATATTGTCCCACATCTGCACACACAGAGTGGGCAGAGCGTTCTCTATTTAAGATTTATGTTATATAAATTGTTTGAAGTACTATTAATGAAGGTCCAGAGGAACCGAAATGTTATTGTGATGCTGAACAAAGGCAGTGTTCAGGGTTTTCTTTTTGTAAGACTGAGGTTATGTGTGGGTCAAAATATATCTAAAATTGTGCTACATTTTGAAGAGTGCAAGGTTTTGAGATGCCTAGGTTACACAGAGCTGTTTCAACAACAAAGAGTAGCTGGGACTTGCTTCACATTTAAACACAGTAACTGGAATACTATTGAAACATGTTACAACAATGTAAAAAAAAAAAAAAAACTTGTTTCAAACTAATTAACCAAGCTTTAGAAGATCAGCTTTATTTTCAAAATAGTTCCACCACAAATTGTGAAATTTCCATTTTGCTTTTTGTACAGATTAAACAAACAAGATATAACATGTTAACTAGTGAGCTTTGGAAGTGCCACTAACCCTTAGACAGAGCAAAACAGCTATTTCATCCATGTTACCAGTTTTTATGCTAAAATTAGCAAACCACTTGCTGGTGGTAGCCTCATATTTCATCCTTGTCTTCTAAAAATTATTTTTCTATATTACTAAATTGTTTTCCTAAGTATGTTGTGGTGACACTGCCCGATCTATATTCACAGTTCTTTGAAACAATACATTTATATCATGCACTGGATTAACAGGGAGGTGGTTAGAGTGGGTGGGGAACATACAAAGTACAGGACTATGGCACCACAGTTCAGGGTTTGCGTCCAAATTCCTGTAACAATATCACTTTGGTTAATGTAAGTAAAAACTGTGTTTTTAGGCTTAGGCAACAAAAGTGCTTTGGTTAGGGTGAGGGGAAGACTGTCACTGAAATATTGATATGTAAATCTCAAATCTCATGTCACTGCTGAAATTGGAATAATGTATAAGACTGGATAGTATAATGTGGATAATGTTGGTGAAAAACAAATGAAATATACTGTCAGTGAACATTTTACTGACAGTGTCAACAGTTTTGCAGCTTGCCAGGTTTGTTAATCAATAACATTCCTCATTATACTAATAGAAAATGTAATTGGTCTGCACTGCATTTCCTTCAAAACATATTTGCTATTTCAAATTAGTTGTATATAAGCCTAATTTCTAGTACACAGGGTCATATATTTAGCTTACAGACAAGATTGGTATCAGTCTTCTTATCTTACTCTTAGCAAAAAAACAAAAAAAAAAAAAAAAAACAGAACAAAAACAAACAAATGAATTTATTTCCTGAAATGTCAAATGATCCCTTTAATTTTATGTCTCGTAACCTGCTAAAGCTCAGTGGAAAGAAAGTGTTTGGCTGTAATTGTTAATAGAAAGAGGAATGTTTTACTGATATTATTTTCCAAAGCAGTACAGTTTTACTTATTCCTTTTACTTTTCCTCTAGGAGAACCAATGCATGGTTAATATCCTACTGTCTCATTTCTCATACGCTAATTAGCAGCTGTGTCCTCAGACAAAGGTTCTTTCTGCTGTTGATGTGTATAATTGTGTTACATTCTTGTCAGTAATTACACTGAGACAACACAGTGTTTTTTTCATTGGTGACTAGCATTACTGAAGCTGGAATCTGTCACAATACTATGACATTGACCACACATGTCCTGTCTCCCCTCTACAATTTGGCCTTGGTGAGTGTGTGACTATGCGGCCAAGCACATTTCTTTTTATTTTAATCCTCTGCCTGCTTTCAGTCGACATGGCTCAACCCTGTTCAGTGAAGAGAAGGTCATATCTGAGGACCATCCAGTTGATACACAGCAACAAAGCATGACCGAGGAGACACTTTATAAAATAGCCGTGTCCCTAACACAACCTGCTGAACACCTATTAAGCAGCAGAATGTAAAACTGTGGAACACTGCAGCAGCTAATAAAGCTTATCGATACCAACAGGACCTCTTAGCTGCACTACAGGCTGTTAAATCCACATCCAGAGCACAGTGCGTGCAGTTATTCAGGGGGTAAAAAGCTCTGTCATTGCTCAGGCAGCAGACACAGGCCTGTAGCAGTGTGCCTGCTGTGTTTTCATACATGCATGTCTGCCTCCCTGCCTGCCTGTCAGCGTGACGGTGTGCGTTTAAACGCACAGCATCCACTGGCAACCTGTAATGGACGGACACATATCGGCTCTCATGGACTGGAGGTAGCTGAGTGCGAGCTCCCAACACAGCCAGACAGAGGAGAGCAGACACACATATTCACACTAATGAGTGCAGACATCTGACTCACAACCCCTCTGATGCATTGGTTGATACACACATACACACAGAGTAAAGACCGCAGATTACACATCAATCAAATGGAAAACAAGAGACGTTAAAATGAGAAAAGGACGGCGGGGGGAGAGAGAAGAGGGGGTGGTGGTTATGGCAGTGGAGGGGGCGGCGGTGTAAGCCGTGAAAGCTGAACAAACAACCAGATTTTTGTTTTTACATTTCATCGAAGGCCTTTCAAACACACAGAACATCTGTCAGTGGGAGGGACATCAATGCTTTCTGTCTCCACTGTAGCTCTGTAACCAGCTACAGGAAGAAATCATAACAAGCTTATTTCCTGCACTGGAAACCTGGGCTACAAGATTTCAGCTGTTAGGCATCCTGTATTTTCTCATCTACATGCTGACTATGTGGCAATGCATAAATCCATATGATGAATTTACATATGTTTTCTCTGGCTGGGAAGTTTTATATGAATGTTGAAAGACTGAAAAGGAAAGTAAAAGGAAAAGACATTAAAAAGGAGTAGGTTTGGCAGAACATCGAAGCAAATCATTTAAAAAGTGGATTTGGATATGGTATGTATGAAAGGTTTCTGTAAAATATTTTCTATATACACTCACTGCTTTTTCATGGACCCTAAAGGCTCATTTCTGCTCCCTTTATGTACAAAAAGAGAGAAGTTTTAAAGAATGCAGCTGTCACTGCCCATATATTTCTGTGCATCCTTTACACTGGCATGAATGTTAAGCAATACATCCTAAGAAGGGCAGCCCAAAGACAAAGAAGAAAAGTTTCTGACAACAACAAACATGGTGACACTGGAGGCAGTTGTAATATTCTACCTCTTGAAAAGATGCACAGATGAAGACAGCGTGTTGGACGGCAACGGTCTATGCAGTGATTCAATACAGTGTAATGTGGATAGATAATTGATGACGAACGTTATTTCCAATTCTTTTGAATTTTTAAAACTTCTTTGTCGTGTTTGGTGGTCGTGTCGTGCTTCAAGTACTAGCTGTATTGCTAAACTCTGATGTATGTCTATTTAAACCTAAAAATGGGTGGAACAACTATTGTCCATATAACTGCAGCTACTGCCTCATCCAAGTATGAACTGACTTTTAGGTTTTATGAGTTGCTCTTAACATAGAGCAGAAGCTGAAAGTGAATAAAGTTGAAATATCATTAAATTATTCTATTCATTTTAAGTAATTTAACCCAAAGATCAAATCCCTCAGGGGCAAAATGCACAGAAATGACCCTGGTACTAACAATGGCGGCTGTATTACAAAACCACGAGCTTCGTTTTTCTTATTTTTGGTCTTCAGATAGCACAAACTTACAGAGAGAAGTTCTTGACCTGATTGTTTTCATGAACTTGCTTTTGGTATCATTCTACATTCAGGGAGTTTACTTACTGGCTTTAACTCAGCTGATGGCAAAAGAGCAAACTTAAAACTTAACTCTAGTTTCTTTAAATATTAAAAAAAAAAAAAGAAATCCCTGAAACTCTCCCTGATAGCTGGATGGAAATTTAACTAGTGTCTCTAATCCTCCAGCAGTCAGGTGTGTGAGGCCACGGTTTGAGACAAAAACAGGTATGGGGGCATTGTGTAATCTCTCCTTTTCTTTCCTGTGGCCGCAGCCGGTGGTGTGTGTCTGTTTGCTATTTGGGCACTAAGCCATTGTTGTGAGCAGTGGGAGATACAAACTCAGTGATGCAGGGAGACGGCTGCTGCGTGGGCTTGCCGAGCTGGAAAAGGAGGAAAAAAATCCTGGAGCCAGTCCAACTTAATTATGAAAAAATATGACAAGGGAGCCTAAAAGGGCTGTTGCAAAGATTAGCACCAGTTACTTTTATTTTCTCGATGCCTGCAGTAATTGCAGTTATTAGGCGTCAGCACGAAACAAATTGAAGTGCATGTGGAGGAATTACTTTAACATCTCTGTTTATTTGTGAAGAGTGATACTGTCCGCGGCAGGGAGTTTTTTTGTTTTTTTAGCACTTGCTGATGTGTTATGGCGGGACGCCATGTTTCAGGCTCTCAGTGTAACTAACTCAGTAGAAGAGAATCTTTTCTGCTGATGTGTGTTCTGGATGGAGCACTAAAACAACACATTGGAGGTTAAATCACTCATCAAGTCTGCAGACAGATTTTCTGCTGTAAAATAAGCTGCACACCAGTAACTAAAAAATCATATTGAATCTTAAAATCTGTATTTTTACACCTCTAATGATCAAAACATACACTAGATATTGGATATAACTGATGGCATAAGCATCCCTAAGGAGTTATGTTTCAATACCATATTTTATGACAATACGATATCTGCTGATCTCATAAAGTCTGCCATGATACATGGTCAATTCGATTCAATTCAGGGGCCTGCAATCGATATAAGATGATGTCATATGTTCATTTAAGACACTGAGTTACATTTATGTCAAGTAACTGACTTTCAAAATAAAACTGTGTCTTAAAGATGACACTGTAAGTATATTTTTATTTTGCATTGGTAATATTGGATCACTAAACAATATATTGATATATTGATCAAGATCAATGTATCATTACAACCCTAATGTCCACCAAAGCAATTTTTCCAAGCTGAAAACGCCAGGTGCTCTTTTGAAAACACATAACTAGTGCTTGAGAGTGTTTAGTTGGTGCAGTGTTTTTTTTCAGCTACACTTTGTGAGACTTTGGTTGTTATAATACAGAATATCTTTAATGTATGTGTTGCAAGTGCCAATTTCCCACATAGTGTGTGTTATCAACAAATACTGCGTATAAAAATGTCAGCACAAGGTAGAACACTTGATCTGGATGAAGGGAAGGCTGAAGTATGTAGGGAGAGAGGACCGACCCGATCTGTGTGGGTTCAAGATTTTGTTGGTGAAGAAACATCTTGGTGAGTACCATTATTTGGTTCCCTCCTCTACTGCGATTGGACGGCTGGGTAAAAAGTGACAATGTCAAGCGCAACGTTTTACTCAAAGTTGAACTTTTTTAAACTCAGCAACCAGAAAAAAACACCAGTCTCGCAGTGCACAATAGACACTCAGCACCTCATCACACAGCTGGCATTTCCAGCGTAGTGTAATAATGTGGTGCCTCTATAACAACTGAAAAAATAGCCTGTCAGTCACACATTTTACTTCTGAAATATAGTTCATCTTCTTCCATCTAGTGCCTGAACACAAAGAGCAAAAAATATAAAAACCTTGTGAATGCTTCTCATGAAATCTAATCATTCTTTCATTCACATTTAGAAATAATATATCGAGATCGATTCACTGTCTTTGCACCAGTGCTATTACATTTTCTTTCAGTACCAGAAATTAAGAAATCATATCATAAGCATTAAACACATTACGCAAATCCTGATTTAAAAAATTCTACCACAGAATAAACACAGGTGAGACATATTTTGTTAAAGTGGCAATCTCAAAGATTTCAATCCTGATTGATTTGGCCACACTCGTAGTTTTAACAGCCAGTGTGGTTTAATACTAAAGGTCACAGAATTGTGGGTGCAGCAAAACAAACTATAATTGTTTCAATAAACAAGTCAGGGAATACTTGGCTTTTTCTGATCATTGTGTGAGCAATCATGACCTGATTTTATTCTGCACACAGCATGAGCCTGTGAACAGCAGGGAACATTGAAAGGAGTTGGTTACCTTGCTGAGAAGTTGGAGGTGTGCACCCCGTCGCCTGCAGCTCTTTATCTAACAGCTCACTGTGGCTGCTCCTGACTGTTCCATGACTCCCTGCAATATTTCTAACTGATCAGCTGTCAAAAAAAACTAACATGACTTTGGTCTTGTTTTGTTGACACATTTTTAATTAACGATCTCTTAAGTGCAAAGCCAAATCTACAAACACATTGCATGTACCGTGATTTGTTGTTTTCCGGTGGAGCGTTTTCAACGAGAACCTGCAGCAGCAGGAAATGTCTGGTTTGCTTCAGCAGTAACTTAATACAGCATTTTTTCCTGTAATTATGCCAGTCTGTAATAAATATATAAATATTACAATACTTTCAACAGTGAGCCATTGTGTCACCATGGTGTTACCTCAGTTGGCAATAGTGACTTAACAGACTTTCATTTAAATGAAAATCTTTTGTATTGTCACTTTAATGATGGCTCAGGTGCATTAAATATAGATATTAGCATGCATGCATAATAGCAATGCCCTGGGTCTATCTCACATTAATAGAATGCTGCAATAATTTACACCAGCTGTTTCCAAACTTAAGAACGTCATGGCCCAATATGATATCTGAAAATCTTCTACGACCGACCCAAACCTTTAATCTCTCTGATCAGCACACCAGATTAATCATACCAATGACAATAAATCCCATGGATTTGTTTTATCAGTTCTGATTACCTTTTAAAAATAAATCATACATATTGTATTGTATAATTAATTATCTTTTTAAACTGTACAAAAAGTGAAACTTAAAAACATTTTAATTATTTATTTTTCATGGCCTCTAAAGGTTCACCTGCAGGGCCTTCACGGCCCACACTGTGGGAATCACTGATTTACACTGATTTCTCAAAATATCTGATAAATATCTATTTGCTGTCTTGACTGTGAGTTTAGAGTTTAGTAACAGAGCCTCTCAGTGAGCCTATTGGAAAATTTTTCCAAAATGTCTACACAAGCATAAATAATTAACATGTGATAGACAATCTAAATCTCATACATATATCTGTAAGTATTTTACTTTAACACCAAAGACTCATGACTTCACTTGGACTCAAGTATTTTGACTTGAACATGCTTGAGACTTTCCCCTAAGCACAAAAATTTAAAAGTATGTTATTTGAAAAATGTATCTTTTTTTGTATTAATTTCCCTTCACTTCTTGAATCAACTGATGAAGCTATTCACTCCCAAAAACTCGACACTTAATTACACAGATCTGCTTTGTTTGAACCAATCCGACTAATGTTACATTGCTGTGTTCCAGTTGGGAAAAAAAATGATATTCAAGATAATTTTGGTCATGTACAAAAACTCTGAAGTGGTGAAAAAATCATACAGATCAAAAATTACAGACGGAGCTGCAACAACTTTAAACTTTGTTCGACATTTGAAGCTGCAAAAAGAACAGTAAGCCAAGGCTAATATTAATATCATTAACAAGCTAATACTTAGCTAATATTAGCTTAACAGGTAAGTAACTTTGTAAATCAATGAGGCCAGAAACTCTTCCCTTAACTCAAGGTTTAGGACTTGAGACTAGCTTGTGACTTACAACATGACTTGGTCACACCTCTAGTATATACTCAGTAGTTTGCTCTATAAGCGGCAGTAAATTGAGACTTATTGAGACATTATCATGTATGTCATAATGGACAGGTGAGAAGAGTCAAATATCTGAAATTTTCACACCTATTATTATTATCATATTATCATCCAGCCACATATTTATGTTGGCAGTTTACAAGACAGTGAAACTACACACTCTGTGTTGATGTATTTCCATGTTTCCTCCTGTGTGGAGTATGTATCATATCTATGTATTCGCATGTGTTTATTTATTCCCAAACCATAATTCTCTAAACCACTCTCCATGAGAAAAATGGAATAAGTTAGTTCCAAAGACGAAATGTGACAGGGGAGCCCGCAAGGGTTGTTGTTAAGATTAACGCTGTTTGCTTAATTATTTTCTTGATGCCTGCAGTAATTGCAGTTATTACGCGTCAGCAAGAAACAAATTTAATTGCATCGCCAGGAAATATTTACATCTCTGTTTATTTGTGAGGAGTAGCTACTGTCTGAAGCAGTGAGGGGAGTTTTTTTGCTGACGTGTTGAGGCAGCAGGCCACGTTTCAGGCTCTCAGCATAACTAACTTAGTTGAGGAGAAATTTTTCCACCGGTGTCTGCTCTGGAAGTGAGTGTAAAAATAGACTGGAAGCTAAAGTAGACCTTATCAATGAGTCTCTGCACGTGCTTTTGAATGGAGGCCCTCTCACATACATCTGCAAGTAGTCTTTCATGCTGTTTTCATCACTTATACACATGCGCACGCACACTCAGGCGTGCACACAGCCATGGCAAGCAGCGGACCAGTCAGCAGACTGTGAGACAAACTTAATTTAAACAACATTTAGCAATGACGCAAGCCTAGCCATCATTAGCATAATGTATTCCTTGATAATCGGTGAGCCTCTAGCTATGATGACTCTGCTTCATCACTGGCAGCCTGCTGAGCACACACACCGACACGCACGCTCACACACACTCACTTCTGCAGCGTTAGTTGAAGTTCTTAGGGCCCACAGCCGTGCATCGAACCCAACAGGAGGGCGGAGAGTGAACCCCCAGGGCTGTGCTGCAGGGGTCTACATATATTTAAAACAATCATGAATTTTAATGGTAACCCGCCGAGGGAGGCTGTTTTACCAGCCAGCCTCCCTCCCTTCCCCTTTATATCTCTCTTTCTCTCATTCCTCTGGCAAAACCCAGGCAGAATTATTAATACATGACATGAAAATGTAAAAACTGGCCCCCGGTGGCGACAGCGAATAGAAAATGGTGTATTAAAGGAGAAGGAAAGTGACAGCAGAGGAAAAGGAGAAACAGAGAAATAGGAGTGTGAGGAGGAGGGGAAGGGATCAGTATGCCGGAGTATCAGTCAGGCTGTGATATCTGCTGTGTTGTCTTAACACTTAACAGAAGTGTCGAGGTGGGTTAACAATCCTCATATCTGAGGGAAGAAAAACAGAGAAACTAAGACAGGAGCGGATGAAAGGAAACAAATGTAGGAATGTAGAAAGAGAGAAAAAGACAACTGTAAGAACAAGAGGAAGGAAGAAGAAAAGAATTGTTGTACGTACTGGACGACAGTGGAGATGTGCAGACGCCGGATGCCTGGCGTGGGAAACTGGCGGGAGTTTATATAGGACACTTTCCTCACAGCAGCATTCATGTTTTCCAAGTCCTCTCCCTCCATTACCAAGATAGACTGAGCCGGGTTAAAGTGGAACTGCAGGAAGAGAAAACTGAGATATTAGACAGACAGAAGACTGAGACAGTTCATAACAAACAGGAACAGAGACATTCATTGCTGCACTCAATCAGCTCTGAGTGAGATGCTTTCGATTCATCTGGTGTCTGGTATGGACACTATCTATGCATATAAGAACTGACAAAGTGAAAGACAAAATGTCTCCTATAGAAGAGCGATGGACAGATTAACCTGCTTGTGTGGCCTGGGGCAAGAATGCTGTGTGACACCCATTACTCCCTGTTCCTCCCACTCTCAGTATGACTGCCAATGTCTGCTTGCTCTGTGGTATTGTGATTTATTCTGACAACAGATTTTGACACAGCGATATCTTCAAGTCAGCACCTCAATATCTGATAGTAAAGCAGAACCCACCTGAAACCTTTATAGATTGTTTTGACCACTTGAGGGCAATGCAACAAGTTGTACCCACATTAAGTGAACAGTATCAATTTTAGGCCTTTTCTGCCATCATGCAACCAGTTCCATTATGGTTTGATCACCTAATTTTGAACCACTCTGAACATTTCGACCAAAAATAAATTGGTTCGGAACTTGTGAAATGCCCTCCGTTGATGACACATCCTTGATTACAATGGCTCCACTCAAATCTGGTGGAAATGTGGGCTGGTTTGCCAGATAACCATTATCCCAAGGTTTCAAGAATCTTGAATGGAAACTGTTTAAGAATCAGAGCTAATTTGGTGGAAAAACTGGTGAATATACTATACTCAGTATCTAGTTCATTAGGTACAATGAGCTACAACTATTAGCATTATACTGACAGGTTTCTATTATTTTATTATTTTCTTTATGTCAGTGAGAGCAGGCTTAATAACAGAAATGCCTCTCTGTGTGATGCAGTATAGTTCAACAGCACCACAAACTACAGCCTCCAAAATGACCAGAGATTTGAATCACACCTCTCTAAAACTGTTTCAGTACAAATTTAATATTATAACCTTCATGAAGGGAGGGTTTTCTGCAGGACTGTTGTGTATCACTGATGTATTATTTTTAGTAAGGTCTACCTTACAAACTAGTAGCTGATAAATTCAATATTCTCGTGTAGCACTGACAGAAATATATAATTCTTTAGCTGCTGAATATTCCACTGTGTTCACCAGCCAGTGAACCAACCAGTTACTGAGAACACCTGCTTGCTGCTGCTGCTGGAAACAACACGGATAAGAGAAATGTCTGAATCAAAACAATGAAGTTGCAGGCCATAAAACCAAAACAAGGAGCTAAACAGCAGCTCCTTTCATATCATACACTGTCGTTTCATCCATCGTCATGTAACATACTGAGTAGAGCACAAATGAGACCCTTATCTGAAAATGTGACTAGAGGTGCATACTCCTAAACACAATTTGCAAATAAATTAAACAAACAACAAGAGGGGCAGTTGGAAGCTTTAACTTCTTTGTGAGTTCATTAATGATTCCCTCCAGACATGGAGTGTGTGTCTGATATGTATTTTTCTGCAAAATGAAGTATAATTTCCACAGTAAAATCCTTAAAAAAATCATCTGTCTGGACACAAGATGTCTCCTACATCACTCCAACACTTCAGGTCAACAAGAGGTAAAGACAACATTTTATTAATTTTGGCTGTGTAACTGTAATGATTAAAATGTCCATATAATTTCAAAGCATACAATAGTGACTTTAAATTTTCCTCCTGCCCAGGCAGTCATTGATTTCTATTCATTTTAATAGAGAGTAGTGTGAACACCAGCTTGCAGTGGGTAGAAACTTGTTTTAATCAGGTAATCCATCAAAGTGAACATCGTGTTTGAACTGCATTACCATGCAATGGCAATGTCACTTTGACTAAAAAATAGCAGCTCTGATGTTCGCTGTGATGGATCGCCTATTTCAAGGTAGTCTCGTGTCTTTGCAAATGCATTTTCATACCGTCAATGGAAACCAGTGGCTGCCTATGAGACAGGAGGGAAATTAGTGGTATAATAGTAATATGTATGTGCTTTGTAGTGAATGGTCTAAAGCATGGAGAAAAGTAGTAGTTGTAGTGGTATGACCCTTTCAGTTTGGGGAGTAGAAAATAGTCAGTGGGCTCTCCTCACAAGTGTAGTTTGACAGCGGTGTGTGTTCTCCTGCAGGGTTTGATGGCAGGGATTTGAAGCCCCTCTGCCTTTAAAGGGTTTAGTGGTCTCCTGCTAGAACTGCACTGAGTGTCTCCCATTTCCTAAAACTGGCTCTCAGCAGCAGGGTGAAGGCACTTCAGCACTCCATGGGGCCTCCACCCTCCTCTGTCATTTTCCCCCTCACACTGTCCCTTCTCTTGCTGTCTATCCTCCTCTACCTCCCTCTGTCTCCCCTCCCCTCCCCACCCTGTCATTCTCCTCTGATTGTGCTGTGCCAGCCCTCCACCTGCTCAGCTAAGTGCTGTCCTTAAGCCTCACGTGTGGACTTATGGGAGACAGATGAGTGTGCGGCTAAGAAGAAAATGAAATGGCTCTCAAAAGATAAACTACACTGGCCCGAGAGAGGCTGTGCTGCTCTCTTCATCTCTCCTCATCCCATCTTGTCTTCTCAAAAGGCTGGTGAGGATCTCTTTACTGAACCACAGTACAAGGAGCTCTATGGAAAGAGCAGTGGGAGTGAGGGAAAGAAGAAGACTGAAGAGAGAAAGATAGAAAAAGAGTTAAGGGAGCTGAGGGACACTAGGTGGGTTGGTGGGCCGGCGGGTAGGTGGGCAGCTTGGAGTCTACACAAACCCCTATCCATCTTGTCTGCCCTCTATCTCCACAGTGCAGTGAGATGGATTAGTTGCTGTGGTGAAAGGGGTGTGCGGGCTAAGGCAGGCTAAGGAGTTTAAAGGAAGCCAACCTGTGATTTAGCCGTGCTGATTTCTGTGGTATTTTAATGTATTTCTGTGTGAACACACACCAGAGGAGGATGCATGTTGGACATATATTCAGTACAGTCAAGATGATTGTTGGAAAACCAACTTTTACTGCTACCAGGAGTTGAATTTAAGGAAATGGTGCAACATGTAGGCTTTATTCTCTACTGCATGCTCACACCTCTCTCTTATCTTATCTCTATCAATGTCAAACTTTTTCTATGTGTGATCAATGGCTAACACCCAAATCTACTGTTTTGCTTAACTGAAGTCAGACTTGTCACTGCAATTTCAGCTTGAACCTCCTTTCTGTTACTCTGTGTGTGTGTGCATGTATAAATACCTTTATGCTCTTATCCAGACTCTCAAGGGAGTTGATGTCCAGTCCCTCTTTGCAGGCTTGCAGACATGAAATGACTTTCTGACTCTCGATCTTCCCTGGTCTGATGGTCAGTCCAGATAGGCTTCCCCGGAAGTACTGAGTGAACCGCGGCTTGGTCACCTCCCCACCTACACACACAATCATACACACACACACACACACACAGTAAAATAGTTGATAAAATACCTTTCTGCATTTTAAAGCACAAGATTATTTGAGGTTTGTGTGACACTACTGGTGTAAAGCAGTATTTGCTTTGGTGTTTTTGCATCCAGCATCACCAATGTAAAGTGCACACAAACTTAACCTATTTCCACTTCAGTGGTTCACAGAAACATCAAAGCACTACAACATATTTGTGGATTATAGTTAATCTACTGCACAGTAATCACCATGGTGCATGTGGTGCATATTACACTGCAAGATCATTAAAGTACCAGTGACCTTGTCAACTCTTTAATTATGAGTCATGATGATCAGATTATGGGTATAATTGGCCTTAAGATGCATGTTTTGTGTCTCCATTATGTGACTATGCAACAGGACGCTGCTGTAAAAGTGCAAGTGTTACTCAGCTCGCCCATCCAGGCTAAATAAAGGTAAGGTAAAAGTCAACACATTTAAAGTATGTCCTCTGAACTCTGCAAAGGCCAATACCAGCAAGAGGAGTCTCCAAACCACTCATTATCTGAAAGGTTACAAGCTCTGGGTATCAAAACTTCACCTTTCCACTCCTTCCCTTCCTTTCAGTAATTTACTCAATTCCTATTCCCTTCTCTCTTCTTTTTCCTAGTTTTGCCATTAATCCACCAAACCACTAGAATACAACAGGCCCTTCATCTAACATTTGTAACATTTGTTTAACAAAATTGTTCACATTTAAACATTTGGAGGATGACGTTGAAGCTATGCCTGACAGGAAAAGGTGTAGTGAAGATGCACGAGAAAAAAAAAATGTTTTTCTGTCTCTCTATTAATTTATCCATCTAATCCCTCAACAAACTTCTGTGCCCTCATACACCTGTTCTGTTAATTAAGTTTTGTTCCGTTATGTGATGTTTGTCACTTCAGTCATGTGAAATGCCTAACATACTTATTTAATATACTTATACAGCAGCAGAGTCAGTGATGTAGACAGTGGTGGTCTATGAGGACAATGAATACATGGATGGAGAACTCTTCAACAACCAATTGATGACTAATGTGATTTACAATACTTTAGTCTGATCTTGTCTTGTGCCCATGCTCTGCTTGAACTCCTTGTTACACTGCTACACTGTTCCCATGACTACTGGGGGTACTGCTCTGTTTCATCCATATGCATAAGCTTTCAGAAGACGCGCACAACTATGGATGAAATGAATGGAGACTATGGATAGAAGGATCTGTCTTTATGCATATGTGCATCTAACGTTTAGTTTAAATGAGCGTTTAATATGTGGTTGCTTTGATTCTTATCAAAACACTATCATTTGGAGAAGACGAAAGACAGACAGGACAGCAAAGTGTGCATGTATATGCACTACATTTCCTATTACAACTTTGACAACAGTGTCTTTGTCTTCTACCATTATGAGGGTAAATCTTCAAGCTTTAACTTGAAGCTTTAGGATTATGTTGACTGAGGCGCCGGAAGAAAAAAATTAAGTCTTTGACCCAGGTAATCCAGTTAGTGGCTGAAGAAGTACCTGTAATATTTAACAATAACTGGAATTGCGGAAATCCTCATTTCAAAACCCCTTGGCAACATTTCATCAGACATTGCCAAGCTTGACCCCTGTAACCTTAATTCCCTCCTGATGATGCAGGCACATGTATCACTGCCCTAAGTGATGCTTCCCTGGTCTGAAAGGCTCAGTCAATGCAGGTGAAGACACAGAAAATACTTTATCATGCCCTACTTTCATGCCCTACCTATTGGTGAAAAAACTGGAAATGGACTGTAGCAAATGCAGACATTCAAGTTAGAATTTTCCTTGTGGCTGCTAAACTACAGCTATTGTGCTCTATGACCAGTTGGACAGAGCTCCCTTATTGCCCCTGGTTATGTGCTCTACACACGGGACCATTTCACCCCACTGCCTTGTCATCTGCCTGACCGCTGATAGACTGATGAAGCCTTTTTCTTGACCGGCCAGATGGAAATACGGAGGCAGCTGTAAAAATTCTCACACCTGAACTCTAACTCTTACTTGTGCCTTTCTGTCATCACTTTCTTTGTTGCTCACTCAGTGTTTTGAATTTCATAAGTATAGGTCTAACTCCCTCAGCATGCTTGTGCTGAACTGTATGCCCTTTTGCACCTGCTCCAAAATTACTGTGAGAGCTTTAAAGAAATACGAAACAGACTTTTTTAGTTTCATATTCTCTATGTCACCAGTAGGTTTACTTTCAGTGCAATGTAATGAGTTACCATATCATTAAGTAACTGTATTAGTTTGTGAGGTTAAAGGTTACAGCTCTTTTCATGACTAGTACCTATGTGTTTTTGCTTGAGAAATGCAATTTGTGGTGCAATAATACAACCCCATTTCTAATAAAGTTGGGACATTGTGTGAAATGTGAATAATGCAAATCATTTTTTGATTTGTACTCAGTTGAATACAGTATGAGGACTAGATATTCAGTCTTCAAACTCATAAACTTAATTGTTTTTTTTTTCTACAAATGCAAGTTAAGACTCTATCATACAAAGCCAAAGCCAAATCTCCATGACATCCGAAAATACCACCGACCTGGAAACTGGAAAAGTGTGCTGTGGCCTGACGAGTCTTCATTTCAGATTGTTTTCAGAAATCACGCACGGCGTGTCCCCCGAGCTTAAGAGGAAAAGGACCATCCAGACTGTTACTACTGCTAACTTCGAACACCAGCATCTGTGATAGAGGGGTGTTAGTACCCACGGTATCATGGGTAAACGGCCCCATTAATGCTGAAAGGTATATACAGGTTTTGGAGCAACATAAGATTTTTTTGGTGATGTCCCTGCTTATTTCAATTTCAATTTCTGAGTCAGTTCCATGCGCTTCAAAGATCCGGCACCTGATCAAAATTCATCTTATGGTTTATCTTAATTATTTTGTATATCAATGAATATGTGTATTCACACTTTGTGTGGTATGACAACCTTGCATTGTTCTTTCTTGTCAGCATTCTGCTCTTCACTGGAATGTTGTTTATCTAACTCTGGTTTAACTTCAGTACAATAAACACAGTTGCTTTGCATATTTAAAGCCATCTCCTTTTTAAGTGCTTGCTGATATCCTGCCAGATACCAGGGGAGCCGAGTCTATCCCATAAAATCACAAGATCGCTTTGGAGTCACGTATACCAAAATATGCCAAACCCCTTTCCTCTTTCTTTATGCTTCACTTCCTCTCACTCCTTAACTCACTTACTATTTTCTTCGCTTTTTCCTGCCCTCTCTCTAGATGTCCACCTATCAACTCCCTGACAGATGTTATCAATTTAGGCTGTGGCCAGAGAAACCATTAAGGATCCCAGACAGAGGGTAAAAAAAAGAGACGCAGAGGAGAGGGGATTACTGAGATGCTGCAGAGCAAGAATGATATGGGTGATAAAACCGCTGATCATTCCACTTTACAGAGGCTGGTTTTTACGTGGTGTCAGCTCTCTTTGCCCGCTCTGTGCAGTCCTCCTTGCTCTATAGATCTTCAGTCTCCTTTTTACTCAGCTTTATTTGCGTCATTTCCAGAGGAGCAACAGATGAGACTAGAGAGGCATGGGTGAGCTGGAAATAGGATCATTACTTAAGTGTAAGTGTGAGAGTCTCTCACTTACTGTGTGATTTATTGCACAGGTGCTGGTGTCAGAGCCTGTGTGCCTGTATTTATTCATTATACTGTATGTACATAGATATTTATGTTTCAATTTGTCTGTGTATGTAATCATAAATACTTTTATTCCCACAAGCTCTCTGCTGTGATGAGGGAAGCCAGCGAGTCAGAGCAGCAGCGTGTGATTACAGCCAAGGAAAAAGAAGACTGAAGACTGTGTTGCTCTCCGCTGCCCGACTGCTCTACATTTTGCACCATGAACACACTCTGCTGGGTCAGAGGGTAAATATAGGCTGACTGAGTGAAAACTGCACAGCCAGCACTTACTCTCAGAGGTGAAGGAAGAAGGATGGTTGGGGGGCAACCCTTCTATGAGGAAATGAGAGAGAATAAACATGTAGAAATGTCTGCTTTACAGCTGTGTAATTCACTGATTTATTGGGGCAGGAAATCACACTAACATGTATATCTCATGCATGTTGATGAGCAATGCAATCTAGTAGTTTACCTGTAGTGTTGACAGTGTGTTTGGTCCATAGTTGCAGGAACATATGCTGACTTTATGTACTGTATGTCCTACTGTCTAGTGAGTGTGCAAAAACATTTGTTTTCTAGTATATCAGGGCCTCTGTACTTTACGCGTCTGCATGGATAAAAAAAACATGTGACATCAGTTTCATCATCTGTCCATGTGCAGCCTAAAAATAGTTAAGTAATCAAACATTTGCTATTTGTATATTGCCTCTCTTGTGATTTAGTGCAACTGTAAGTGCTCTACAGATGACTGACGAGTTCATAACAAGACAGTGTAAACAGCACATCAATATGAGACGACAGCATATGATAAGTAAAAATGTAATAACAAAAGTGAATAAAATGACACAAATAAAATAAATAAATACATGAAAAACATTTAGTGTGTGCAGTTTTCACATATCGTTTGTGCACGGTCATACACACTCAGTACTCAGCGTACGATGTATTCACACTCATTTTTATTTATCTCTTTTTATTTCTGCCGCTTGCATTTACACTGCAGAAATCATAAAAGTGATTAATTTTTGAAGATTACCTTGCTTAACAAAATGGAAATCTATACCCCGCGCTCATCCAAAATCCAATGGAGAAATCCCACTGGCTTTTCATCTAACCAGCGCAATGTTAAATAAAAATACATCATCATCACTGTAGCACTCCAGAGTCAGCTTAACATGGACCCATGAGGAGAAATCAAATTGCACCGTATGAGTACATCTGTCCTCTCTAATAACACAAAATTTCACAAAAAGAAAAAAAAATGATTATGCATGAATGAACAGTCCAGATTGCAGCTGGACTGTGTATATATTAAATAATGATTAACATACAGAAATGGGACAAAAAGTACTGTAATATTATGATAATTAATGTTTGGTCACCATTTTTCAGTCACTTTTTACTCAACACAGCTGTGTTTCAGCTCCTTTTATCTATCACATGTGCTCGCCTCTTACCAGAGTACGTTCAAGCGAACCAAACACACTGTGTGAAAGTGTGAAAGCAGCCTCACAGACATGGGAGGTAGCTGAAACGTATCCTGATGCAGAGGCGGAAAGTATAATTTGAGGTTTACAGTATCTCAGTGCTTACAGAACACATTATCATTTGTTTGTTGTGGACAGACTCTACCAATCATTAGGGAGTCCATACTTTCTACTGATATTTAATATCCTTAATTTTGATAACATTTGACCAAAACAGTTTGGATCATTTTAATTTTAATAGGCTCTGATGAAATATTTTATTGTAGATTATCTTTAGACACTAAAGCTGCCCTGCTAATAAATCATGATTCATGCATGTTAGCAGCTCCTATGAAAGTCTGAGACAGGTTTCATTACAGATTTTACAAACTAAAACCCTAAATTCTTGTGGCACCACACTAGAATGGTTTCTTTGGATAAATAAGTGAAAAAAGATAATTCTAAATCAAATTCATGTACTGTGGTCAGGACAGAATTTATTCCCCTTAGATGATGCTAACTGACCAGTTAAATGTTATGAACCGTGAAATTATATTATGAAATTTAATTAAATATTGAAAAATATCCCTGTTCCCTGCAGCCACGCTGTTTTGAGGTGACAAATCTTTTCTATTAACTTTACCATCCATTTGCACTCAATCGTGTCGGCCCATCTGAACTCTAAAATCATCATTTGGCAGTCATGCCACTCAGCAGTGCAACAGATAAACCCACTACTGATGTTTTCCTTTTCACCACTATTCTTAAAACACATTCAGGAG
The DNA here is from genome assembly GCF_056507025.1 of Lutjanus erythropterus. Taxonomy (NCBI): domain Eukaryota; kingdom Metazoa; phylum Chordata; class Actinopteri; order Lutjaniformes; family Lutjanidae; genus Lutjanus; species Lutjanus erythropterus. The sequence continues at coordinate 14,177,529 of NC_139320.1, forward strand.
CCAGTTAGACAATAAATAAGCTCATCTTTGCAACACGTTTGCAATCAATGCTCTGGACACATAAAGCCTAGTGCTTTGAAAGGGCAATCTGTTGTGTCTAATAGCTTATGTTAAGTTTTCAGTATCACCCTTACAACTCTTTACTGAGGCTTAGCCCCCAACTAGAAAAGCTGAAATAGACTTTGAACTCCCTTTTTTATTCAAGGCCCTTTTAATCCTCCTAAAGGCTTGCAGCGTTCAATGAAAGAAATGAAAGGGGAAGAGGACGAGGAGGAGAAGTATGAGGGGGTCAGAGCCGCAGATGAAAGCGACACAAGATGACCTACTCCTGCTCCCGCTTTAAAAGATATCTTGACTCCTTATCTAAGGTTAAGCATCACTGAGCAGTCTCATTTGGGCCATCAAATCAATGGCTTTCTGTACTGGGTGCAAAAAGTGCCCTTTCTTCTACCCTTGTACAATTAGTGGCAGCTATCAGTTTGGAGGACAGTTTAATTGTATGCATTCATTCAGACTTCAGGTTCAATCATTTGTCAAAGGCAGACTAAGTGCTTTTCTTAATTACATTGTTCATTCAAGGCCAAGAACATGTCCCAAACTCAATGAGTCCCTTTGTAATAACACTTCAGAAAATATTATTCTTAAACTTTCTCATATAAACTGAATAGGAGTTATATTCAATCAGCAGAACACTCAAAAAAACAATCATATTACTGTATTAAACTTTTGCTTCAGTCATGGGATTTCCACTATGTCATTATCACTATCATTACATCCCTATCGTTTGGACCTTCATCATCATCATCAGTGTTCAGCTCAGTCCACTGACCTTGCCAGCAGGCACCGACTGTGAGCTGCACATCAATCTGTGAGGGGTGGATGGGCCAGTCGTCAGTCACCAGGTAGGGGTCGTAAGTCACTCCGTCTACATAGAGCGTCACCACTGGGAACTCCACGTTGATAACGTAGTAATGCCACTCCTTGTCGCAGATCTGTCAGAGAGAAAAAGGCAGTTTAGTTGCAGTTTACATCCTGTCTGTCCAGACTCATATAATGCATGCAGTGAAAACTTTTTAATAAGGAAGTTATTACTACTATGACCTGTAACTTTGAAATAAATTTTAGAAAAGTATTACGTGTATTTTTCTTGGCAAAATGGCAGTTATCATTATACATATATGATTCCAGTGAATAACTTTCAGTGAGAAACACACTGTCTCCTCTTAGATACTATTTTCATAGAGGAGTACAGAGGACTGATAGAGAGCTGAACATCATGATGTCACAGTAAAGTTGATCTTTGACATTTTGGATATAAAATCATAAAGTCATCACCTCATCATTTTATCCTATTAAACATTTGTTTGAAATCTTGTCGTAATTAGCCAAGTTTGAAGAAATTCCCTCAAGGCATTCTCGAGATATTGTGTTCACAAAAATGGGATGACCTAAAAAACACAGCCACAGCTGGTCATCAACTGTTAAGACAATAGTGTGACACATTGGGAAATTCACATATTCACTTTTTGTGAAATGTTAGATTGAAAGATTGGTATCAAGAGCACAGCTGCTATGTACAGTACTGTCTGTCAGAGGTTGTAGTGGGCTCAGTTTTAAAGGTAGAGTGAAGATACTGATATCATATGAAACAAAATGTAAGGAATCCATTGGTATTGGCCATGCCATAGCTTGTCAGGACAGTTAAATATTGCTCCAAAGTTAGGGTAAATTTTGCCGAGGTAAAAACTGGCATGGTCATTTTCAAAGAGGTCCCTTGACCTCTCACCTCAAGATATCTGAATGAAAATGGATTTTAAAGGTTCCCATGAGTCTCCCCATTGCAGCCTTGTCCACTTTTTTCTAATCCCATGCAATGTTTGGCAAAAACTATGCAGATTTATGCATGCAGCATAAATGTATTATTTTCAGCTATTCTATTTCAATATGTCTACATACTAGGACCCCAAACAATATAAATTGGGTCTGACTGAAAACCTGAGACTCAATCAGCCCAATCGTGTTCTTGTATGATGATGTTAGTTCCCACAGTAGCCATTTCATAGTAGTAAAAACATTTTTGAAGCTTGTTCTCTGTATAAAATGACCTGTTGTGACTCTCTAGGACAGTCTTTCCCAGACACTGGGTCGGAACCCACATCTGGGTTATAGGAGATTTTATCTGGGTCCCCAAATAAATAAAACAGTATGAGGGAAATTCTGCAAATTTAAGATTTATATCCTCAATGTACCTAATAAAAATAATAAAAATGATGATATGGCCTGTTAACTCAGCCTAAGTGGATTTATTTCTCATTATAAAGTTTTAATATGTCCGTTTTCAGTTAAGTCTCAAGATTACATAGGTTGATGCAAAAATAGGAGTAAAAATGATCAGAAACATTAATTTATGCATGAATAAACTCTTACCAGAAAAAGTCTGGGAACCACTGCTCTAGGATACTCAGAGCCTCATGAAACTTCACAACCAGAAAGTAGAGACATAGGGCATTCAGGGGGAGGGATGGGTTTCCTACATATACTGAGAATAAGGGGGTTTATGAACAATTACCAGAACAGAAGCGCTTGCCATTCATTTGCCCAAAAAAAGCAATTCTTACAGAAATTTCCTAATAGCAAAGGCTTTTGAAACCAAATTGCAGCATGATTTTTTCTGTGGTGTTTGTTGAGGTCCAGGTGTCTTTAATTGGTACTTTGGAGGGACGTTTGACCATTATCAATTCCCAAGTGATCAAAAATGGTTAAATGTGCACCAAATCTGTGTAATAAATGATATCAACCTGAAAGCTGCTGCCACCATACACATACTACTTCCATTATACTCCTAAACTTTTAAAATGTGAATAGGTGTGATCCAGAACCTGAGAGGGGCAGGCACCACAAAGCAATTATACTACGGGCATCCAAATGGCCAGCAGCAGCCCTGGCTGTCAGTCTCATGTCTGTACCCTAAATACAATTGTGGTCTAGCAGATTCCCTGGCAAGGAGCATTTGGGCAGCAGTTGCTCAGTCTGTGGGGACTTGGCTTGGGACTCAGGTGGCCGGTTCAAGTCCAGCCAGGACCAGTCAGCATGGAGTGCGGTAGCTGGAGAGATGCCAGTTCACCTCCTAGGCACCACCAAACCCCTATCAGCTCTTGGTGCCTGAAAAGGCGGCAGGTCCCTCACTCTGTCAACTCTCCATACATTAGTGCATGTATATTGGTCCTGTTTGTGCATGTGTGTATTTTGGCCCCGTGTGTGTAAAGTAGTAGACATTATAGTCTCTCATCCGTTCAGGTGAAAAAAAAGTAAAAATAAATAAGAAATCACACCTTCCTCTAATTTTGTCATAGATCTTTGCTAAAGGTGGATTTGGAAACATTTTTGGCAGACCACTAGTAGCAATGATAGATATATATTATTCTTACTTTTACTTAATCAAGCAAAGTGGCATTATGAAATCAAATGTCTTGTCCTTATGACAACAATAGGAATCGATAGTACAGTATGTTGTCTCAGTTAGGAGAAATGGTTTTTCTATTATGGGTCCTCCTGGTGATTTATTATGAAAAAAATGCATATTTTCATATTAATTCTTGGCTTGTGAAGTTTTAAAGCAGATGCTTAACACTCACTGAAATGCATTAGTACATTACCTGTTTAACCTCTTCCGAAAAAGCTTGACTGCACCACTCTTCAGCATGCTTGACCATTTACCCTGCTTTGGTGTGCAGTTTAATTGATTGCACAAGCCCACTCGTGCCTGTCTGTCTGTCTCTGAGTGCCTCTGCCTCTCCTTCCACTTCCTCTTCTTTGCATCAGCAGTGCCAGCACTCATCGGGCCGTGCTTCACCTCTTCCTCTCAGCTCTTCTGATATAACCTGGGATAGCCTTTGAGCACTTAGCCTTGAGTAACCTCCCTCACTAATGAAGAGCGTTACGCAGCCTGCTTATTAACACCATGCTTGTGCAGCAGATGGGAGTTCTAATCAATCCGGTTCATTTTCGCTGCTATTGAGGTGCGAGATACAACATCTGGTCTATTGGTGATCATTCCGCACAGCTGCTTAACACATATGCAGCATGTCGATGTGCTGAGTCGGTGCTCAGAATCAATGGGGGGATAATCTGATTGTGGATTTGATGGTGCTGCAGATGTGACTGATACTAATGGGATTGACTTTGATTAGTATTAGAAGTTAGGATGTCAGGACATAAACACATATAAAAGGCAGCCTTGCACCTACAGATCTTATGCATTGTGTATACAGATTGTCTACATATGGTGTCAGTGTGTCTCCAGGAAACACAGTGGACATGTTTTGGACTTGTGCTTTTAAAGGGACTGTTTACCCCATAATCAAAAGTACATATTTTTCCTCTCATATGTAGTGCTATTTATCTATTTAGATAGTTTTGGTGTAAAATGCCGAGTTTTGGAGAGATTGTCCCAAGAGATGTCTCCCTTCTTTCAAATATAATGGAACTAGATGACACTCTGAGGAGGTAAAGCTCTTCTAAATCACTTCTTAAAGCCATTTTTCTAGACTTGCTTTTTTTGTGGTGTTGCCTTTTTATTCATTCATTCATTTATTTTCTGTAACCGCTTATTCCATAAGGGTCGCGGGCTGCTGGAGCCTATCCCAGATGACATTGGGCGAGAGGCGGGGTTCACCCTGGACAATTCGCCAGTTCATCGCAGGGCTGTTGCCTTTTTAACTTTTTTAATATTTTAATCCTTAATCTTAATCTTTAATCTAATTCTTATGTTTATGTCAACTGGCAAAAAAGGGGGCGTGGCAGTGGGAGGGGCCCACAATTTAAAAAAAGGTGCAGAACTTTTGAATGGATTCCTGTAACATTACCAAACTAATGAACCATTTGTCATTTGGACTCTTGTGGGAGGCATCACTGGTCTCAGCAGAGAGTATTTCAGTGGTGTGAGTCCAAATAATTTAGCCATGCCACCTCCGTAACTGATTGCCTTTTTGTTTCAGGCACTTGTGGGAGTTATCATTGGACGGATGATTGAACACATATTTTTAATTTCTGTTTGTTTATACTGACACATTATTCTTATCTTTATTGTTATTATCTCTTTTATCATTCTGTCTTTTTCTGCTAAGTTTTGTTTGTGCTTGCTTTTGTTTGGCCTCGCTGTTTGGCTTTCTGTTGTTATGCTGCTTCCTTGTTATCCTTCTTTTGCTTTGTCTGTCAAAGTGTTTTAAAAGGTGCCATATAAACAAAGTTATTGTGACTTTTGATACACAAAGCACCAAAAAATACATCTGAAAAATTCAACACCATTGTCTCTTACCAATCTGGATGGATAAACAGCACTACAGGTAAGAGGAAAGAATATGTATTTTTGATTTTAGGGTGTTGCATTATCATCTGGATCTTGCAGATTTTTTTTTTTCAATCTGGTTACATCTCATTACGCATGTACCAAGTGTAAAACAAGTTCTGTATATCTGCATGCGTGCACACTAATCCCTCCCCTCCCCCGCTTCTTCCCTGTTTTTGCTGTTCAGTATTTCAAAGGGAGCTCAGGCCCATATGGGATCTGAGTGCCTAGTGGGTGACTTCCACTTGCAGGCTTCAAAGGGGAGATACCGAGGCGCCCTTGCCCAAGAGGAGCCTCTGCCGGGTTGGGATGTCAGTGAGAGATCCGTCTCAGGAACAGAAGTGAGATAATTATCTAGCCACACATGTCAATACAACTTTGTTAACCAGAGGAAGAGCTTAAGACTATGTTGGACCAACATGGGAATTTGAAAAGCAATGTGGATATGTTTGTATTAAACTGCCTATGGCTAATCATTTGTTTAAATCTTTTTATATAATTATGGGAACACATTTGAAACAACAATTGCATGCTGCACAGGCAGAAAACTTGTTCCTTAACAGTTAAAAATGTAAAAGAAAATTGTATAAAATAATTGACTTGCTGGTGGAAATGCATCCACCAGGCAGATTATTATATGTCATATATCAAGCTACTTTGAACTTGATGACCTTACAAGCAACAAAAAGAAACAATGCACTTTGAAACATTTTGGCTCAAGTGGTCTGGAAAGTTTCTGATAATGGCTTCAGTTCTCTAAAGGAGAAACGAACTTTCAACAAACAGAAGCCTACAGGGTGGAATATTGCATACAAGACAGCAATAAATGCTTGCTAGTGTTTCTTTAAAACATTTTTGTGAGTTTTTGATGTCTGGCTCTGTTCCTGCTCAGGGAAGCGATGCCCTCCATTTTGAAAACACTGGTAAACACAGTCCGCAGTGGATAATGTGAATCTTTTTAGCACACAGTTAGTGTAGCTGTAGACACGGAGCGTCAAACCTTAACACCTGGATTTGGTGTTAATGGAATGAATGGACAGTAGTGTTTATGTTCTGCTGATGTTTCATATCTGGTGTGACTTTAGGGTATAGGATACATTTTGGGTTTAGTCTCACACGATCACATGCACTCTGAATGAGCCTTTGACACAAGCCCTGTTTCAATCCAAATTTATAACAGTTTTGAACAGCATTTCAAGTAAATCTACAAAAGTTCTGCACACAAGGTGACAAAAGAGTAAAAAATAAAAATCATGGGTGCCAACTTGGTTTATACGTTGGGGCAGCAAAACATGTTAGCCTACATAATGTTAGATGCTAACCCTAACCTGCTTGCACCGTGTGCACTGCAGTGTTAGTGTTATATTGGGCTTGATTAAGTTAATGGTCAGTCAAAGCTAAAAAGCAAAACTCTAAAAAAAAACTCACTCACTAGATTTGAGATTTCAGGTGGATTCTTCTAAAGATTTTGGCTGCCTTTCCTCAGTGAGAGGTGCATTTTGCCACAGGCAACTACTGAAGGTAAATCCATCATATGCTGCCATCTCCACCAGTATTTCACCCAGAAAGGTTTTCGATAGAAAGTATGAATCTACTGTTGTTGCACACTTTGGGTTTGACATGGAATTTTGTCAGAGATTCCAAAGCAAATCTCAGTCAATCACTTTAGATCCCTGGTGAGAGTGCAGACTTTGCACATCATTTCATTCTTTCATTCAAGTATTTCCACACAAAAGTGGTGACAGGCATCACAACGTGTTAGTCAAATTTAGATGGTAGAGCCACAAATTACTGTACCAATTAATGCATGTCGCTTTATGCTTAAATTAATTCATTTAAGTGCTCGATGTGCTCAGCTGGTAACACATAAGAACAACTAAACACACACTACACCTCATCATGTAAACTAAATATTTAGAACAATATGGCCTATGTCATGGCTTTATTTGTAGTCCTTTCAAATACCAATGAAAGTTATTAGTATATGGCAATATTACAACTGCATTTTTTCATGCTTTCCCCCAGGATTAAGGTGGCGGGGGGGTGGCACCCCCATCTTTAATTTTGGGAAGGGATAATACCCAATGTCCCTGCCTCCATAGATGGTGCTTTTTATCATGTGTGAACAAGATAACAACTTGTACTGCTCATCCACACGACTAGCACCGAAATAACACCCAAAGAATATGAAGTCAGGTTGATGGAAACGGTAACTTTCAAGCTGTAGTGAAATGTAGTTCAGTCGACTACATGGCACAAAAGTTCGGCATCTTGTCAGAGAAATGATTAGAGCTTTAGAGAACAGGTGCACTGCTATGCATGGGAAGACGCCAGCTGGACACAAATGGAGAAACTTTGTTGTGTGTGTGTGTGTGTGTGTGTGTGTGTGTGTGTGTGTGTGTGTGTGTGTGTGTGTGTAGGAGGTGAAATCAGTGTCCATTACAAAACCTCAGGACTGGAAATAATGCAAAGAACCATCCACTATGGCACAAGTTCAAAGTTAAACACAGGCCACTGTGAGCGCGAACCCGTGTTTACGGGGGTGTGCGTTTGTGTGACAAAGAGCGAGACAGTGATTGCACAAGGAGACAGCACTTGTAATAACACCAACCCACAAACAGTCACACATGCATGAATGCACCAACATCAATCCAGCACCATTAAGTGTCAACTTCAAAAACTTCAAAGCCAAAGTTAAAGTTTAGGAGAGCAGCTCTGGCTTGCCTTGCTTATGAAAGCAAAGCGAAAAGTTTTGTATTCCCCGATCCCTCCACTTTCCTGTGTCTCTGCCTGATGCAAATTGACAGACGGAAGGAATGAATGAAATAAATAACCACACAAACAAAGGAGAGGGAGGACGTGAAACAACCAGAGGACAAAGAAAAGAAAGAGAGTGAGAGGGAGAGAACGGATACATCACACATCAAAGATCCTCCATCATCTCTTGGGGCAGTCGATGGCGAGAAGAAAACAAAATTGCTATCTGCCCCCCTCCATCTCAGTTTCTTTTTCCTCTCTGCAGTTTATTTGGTCTCTTTTCTTCTTTGTCTGTCTCTCCATTAGAACCTAACTGTGGGAGTTGTTGCCTCCAGACCTTTGGAGTTGAAAGTCTTTAGGAGATCTGTCACCCAACCCAACCTTCTAACTTCAAACAAGAACTGGAGGAATGAGATAGGAAAGGTAGAAGAATGAGGAGAGATGAGGTGATCTGAGATCCTGAAGTCGCAGGGCAAAGAGATGACGGCGAGGAAAGGTGCAGATGAAAAGAGGTGAGGGAGGAAAAGAGAGGATAGAGAAAAATAAATGGTATAAGAAAAGTCTTTAAGAAGAAAGTGGGAGAGGAAGAGAAGGAAAGACTTAAAGCTATGACCTTCATTACACTGAAAAATATGCCTACAACTTAGAAAACAACAACAGTGGAGGAAAGCAGTAAATCATTAAGGAATTGTTTCACATATTGGAAAATACACTGATTTGCTTACTTGCTGAGAGTTAGATAATCTATACCATTCTCATATCTGCATGGAAAATATGAAGCTAGAACCAGGAGTTGCTTAGCTTAGCATTGCATAGCATAGCATAGCCTAGCATAGCATAGCATAGCATAAAGACAGGGAACAGGGGGAAAACAGCTAACCAGGATCTGTCTAAAGGAAAAGAAATGACTCCTTTTAAGTTTTTTTTTTCAAAATAAGACCTAGGTTTAAACAAACTGTAGTTCATTTGTGAGCTTTGTAGGTGCTCTACCAGGCTAGCCATATTCCACCACCATGTTTATCACGCTAACTAACCTACGTTCAAATTCAGCATAAAGACATGGTAGCTATATTACTCTTCTCATCACTGGAAGGGCAACACCACTGGAGCTGAGGTGGTCTGGGCATCTTGTAAGGATGCCACCTGACCGCCTCTTTAGGGAGGTGTTCCTGGCCTGCCCAGCTGGGAAGAGGCTATGGGGCAGACCGAGGATTAGGTGAAGGGATTATATCTCCCCACTGGCCTGGGAACACCACGGGATCCCCTTGTCAGAGCATACGGCTCTGTGGAGGTGTGAAGGTGGGAAAGTATGCAGGCTTCCTGTGTTTTGTTCTCTTTACCAATTATCACACAACTAAGTCCATCATTTTGTTCTCTACATTTAAGTGCAACAGCATGAATGCCTTCGAGGAGAAAATGTCTGAAACTATGCATCATTATCTACATTAGTACTACTCTTTGCGCTCTACTACTCTTCTTGCTACTTCTATGATGGCAGGCTTTTTACTCTTTTACTCTGGCTTTTTTTAAACAGGTAGAAACACTTTTGCTTTTAGATGTGTTCAGACTACCCGTCATATTTGAACCAGTTCAATTCAAGCACACCCTGCCATTTATTCCCATTGCATCCATTTTAGCAAATTGCTCCTCTATTGCCACCATTAAGTTAGCATCTGATTCTAATTCATCCAAAGGTTCTCGTGGTCAAAATTTCTTTGTGATTGGTACTTTGGTTTGTGACCGGATACCTACAAAACTGATGACATTTTCATTAGCCAAATAATGTTCAGAGTTTGTGCAGCCTCACAAAGCCACCAGCAACACTGTAGATTCTTAATATTGTTCATCACAATAGGATAGGGTGAACCGACCTCAAAACTAGACATTAAATATGAGCATAGTAAGCTTCAGGAAGATAGAACAGGATTATTCGATTGTGCAGGTGTGCCAAATGAACTCATAAGTCATGAGTAGGAATAACCAGATAAAAACAGCAAAGATGCCTGTGAACATAAGGTTATTCTTAGCTTGTAGTGTGGACATGAGGAACGGGACTGATGAGAGAGAGGGAAAGATGGAAGAAAGAGGAAGTGAAAGAGGTGGAGGGATGGAGTTAAGGGGGGAGAATAGCCTATAGGGCCTGCTGGAGGAAGGATCCACAACAAAGATTGATGAGCAGTGGAAAGAAGGTGACTTTAAGGAGGGGCGGGGAGGAGGAGCCAGGGAGGGAAAGAAAGACAAAGTTACTGTAGAGGCAAAGTGAAAGCAGAGGTATAAAATGTAGGGACTGGATTGGTTGAGTGGATTGGATGCTATGTTAACAAATGAACCTGGAAATAATCAGATTATTACAAAGGTGGAGGGACATCACTGTAAGTGTAAGTTTTGTACAGTTTAAGTCAGTTCAACGACTTTACTGTTATAACTGTTTGTTAGGAGCATCAGTGCAATGATGTGAAATCAGGCCTGCACAAAATATAGAATTAAAAAAATATTCCCAAACAGAAAATCTAGCCATTTATATCTTTGTAAATGTAGTTATTCCATGGTTAGCTGAGAAAGGATTTTCTGTTTGGGGTTGTGTGTTCTCCCTCCTTTAATGCAAGTTTTCTCGAAGTGCTCTAGTTTTACTGCCTCCCAAAAGAGGAAGAGGTACAAATACTCTTGCCATTGTCCTTGACCAAAGCACTGGCCTCGAACCAGATTTAAAGCACTCTGAAATGATCAATGATTTGGTTTATAAAACATGCACTCTAAAAAGGATGTGCCATAATTATTATCCTGAGCTGCATAACCCCACTTTTAGGGGTCACTACTGGAAACCTATTATATCTGTTAGGATTATTTCTCTTCTTCTTTCTCCTCTTTCTCTTGTGTGTTAAAACAATCTGGATTTCACTGGTTGTAAATCTCACCCATTACTGAGTCAAAAAAAAAAAACCCTGTACTGACTGACCAGATGGTGGCACTATAATAACAAACTCTGGCACTATAACGACAAGCTTGGCACATAACTTTCATCCGTAAATTTCAGTAACAACACTTCTTTTCCTGGATTCTGTGGGTCCAGAAAAATCTATCCATATAAGCAGCACCAGTTTGGTCTGAATAGTTTTCCTGCTTTTTTTAATTTTACCCGAACTGTTTTTTTTTTCTCTACTGATTGTTTTTTCAGAATTTTTTCACCAACATTTTGATTGTTGCAATCGTTTTATAGTCAAGAAGACCCCAGTTTCACAAGTGATATCATTGCCTCAGGTTGCAAGAAGGTGTGTGGAAGCCAATGTTTTCCCAGTGGAGCAGTCAGTAATGGTATGTTCAGACTACATAATGCATCATCAGACATCATGAAGCCACTTGTAGCTGTGTCTTTAGTAAAGTGGCAATAAAAGTGCGAATGTTTCATTTCCAGTAAATTCTTCACAATAAAAGTCCCCCGTTGATGTTAAAAGCTTTTATTATAAAGCAGCAAAATCAGGAAATGTCCGTTTTTTTCAGCAGCAACTTAACACAACTCCTATACAGCTAGAAGCAAACATGAAATGGCAAAATAAAGCAGAAACCTGAAAGTCCAAACAGCAACACAGGAGCAAAACTAAACCTCAAAACGCAGAGATTCAGATAGAAGCTACAAAAACTGAGAGCTGAAAACACAGAGATGTTTAAAAAAAACATTTTCTCTCTGCTCTCCTGTTGCACAGACAGGAATCCAATCTCACAACACACACTTGTTTGAGGGAAGAGAGGGGAGAGAGGCGGTCGTAGTTACTCCCAAGTACAGCGAATGAGGCAGTCTAAACTGGGGGGGAAAGCAGAGACTAGCAAATTACAAGTTTAAGTACTCAAGGAAAGGTATTTTGTCTTTTTTAGCTCCGACAAACACTCAGGCATAATGTTGCAAATTGCTGTCTAACAGCTCAGTGACTGTTGGTTTCGTTAAAACCAAGGCTCTCATCCAGTCCTGTTTGTCTGGCCTCAGAATTACTTAGTCTCTAGATTCATTAGCAAAAGTGCTGTTTGCAAACACATAATTGCCATAAATCATTGTCAGCTCAGTGTCAACATGGAAACCATTATCATGTCAATTGTTGTAAGCATCCAAAATTGGGTGTCTGAAAGCCTATAATTACAAAAATAGAAAAAACAATTAAAAGGAAGTGATAGTGGAGGAGCAGTTTCTGCTAAATGTGTGTGTGCATGTGTGTTTGTGTATACACGTACTGTATCCATGTCTGTGTGTGTGTATGGGTGAAGTACTTGAAGGTGACTATGAATTACCGGCTGGCAAAAGAGACTAATTAGAGTAGCAATTATACAGCCGCTCCCGGCAGAGACTGGGAGTCAACAGCCAAATGACCTCTCCACAAGCTCATAATAGGCCACACGCACATATACACGCACACATATGTACACGCACGCATAAACACACACACACGTTAATATCCACAGGGTTTTCGGGCTGCATGGCAATTTTAGTGAGACTGATCACATTGACTTTCTCACCCTGTTGGGTTTATATAGAGCAACAGAATAGTTAGAGTGGGGACAAGTACTGTGTAATATTACAAATTTGGGATTGTCCCAGTAGTTTAGTGGTCTAAGATGCGTAAAGTATGCAGTGTCCTGGGTTTGAATTCACCCCTGTTGATGCAACAGGTCATCTACCTGTCTGTCTGTCCAATATGGAGCTTGGTTTCCTTGGTCTGTAAAGACCAAAGACATAAATGATCCATTGTTTTCTTTTAGGTACATTTAGGGCTCATACTGACATATAACAAATGCACAAAGAGTTATACATGTGAAACTACATAAATGACAAGTAATTAGTTCATCTGACAGTTTTGGTGACCTACTTCTACTACTTGTCTTGTTTCATCAACGTCAGAGTTATTTCTGCCGCCTGACAACATGTCTTACACCACTTATCTGCCCTTCATGGACAGATGAGTGGTGTACGATCTCATTTTAAGTGTGTGTGTGTGTGTGTGTGTGTGTGTGTGTGTGTGTGTGTGTGTGTGTGTGTGTGTGTGTGTCTGACAGGACACAATTTTCACAGTTATGCAAGTTCCCTTCTAACACCAGTAGTCAATACAGGCACCTGCGAAGTAAAAGTTTGGTTTACCTTGCGTTTTTTTCTCTCTCTCTTATTTTTATGCAGTAACACATTTTGCACACAGTAATAACTGGAAATTTTCAGATCTCCAAACTGTGCTCAAGTTACCTTTTGATGTTCAGTGCTCACATTGAAATTGTTTTTGTGTTTTTATGATCACTAATGAAAATTAATTTAAGCCCTCCACTGGAGCAAAGTTTGCTGTGAGACAACAAAATAAACGTCTGCATCAATGTGTCCAATAACGGCAAAGAAACCTGTGATTTTAATCAGTTCATTTACAATTGTTGATGTAAAATTAAGATACCCGGAAAAATGAGGCAAAGATACTGTGTGAGGTTGAAGAGACAAGTGTATGTTGGTGTTTAAAAAAGCAACAGGAAGTCAGTTATTGTAGTTCATCACAATGTTTTGGCCCTTTAATAACACAGTCAGCAGTTGGACCTGCAACACACAAGTCATGGAAGCAATTATGGTACCTTAAAAATCTTAGTACACAACTGCCCACCTTCAAAAATTGTACTTCTTCTTGGACTCATAACTCCATCAAATCTAAGAACACACACAGACATGATACACATCTTTTAGATTCAGTGTGACTTACACTTTACTGTATCCAGTAGATGTATTATTATTTAACAGGACAGTGTTTTGTTTAGCTGTGACTTGTGAAATGACTCATGACTCTTCATTTTGTTTCTGTATATTCTTTCACAGAAGAAATAGCTATGTTCATAGTTCAGAGAATATTACAAATCTGTCTGCTAATTCAGCACCACGGACAGCACCATTTATCAATACACAACAAAGATGGGGCTATATTATAACTACTAAATGGATCCATACATGGACAGCTGCGGACATCATGGACGCCTCTTAGTTTTGTTTAAACTACTTTCAGGAGTCTGAAGGAGGACATGTTTCACCCATACACAGTAGGTTTGTGTCTCTCATGTCAACTGCGAACACACAAAAACACAGTTTTCTCAGGAGAGGTGTTGATTTGTGGGACAGCAGCTAATTATCTATCACAAGCACTCCTGATTACCTTGCATGTTTCCTTTATAAAGTCCTATGAATAGAACAAGTCTATTGAAAATTGGGGAGAGCAGGAGGGACAAAGAAAACAAAAGCTCTGAGCAAATCAAAGGGAAAAGAAAGGTAGAAAATGTTTTATCCCAGCAGGAGGACATTTTCAGACAGACTGCCATAAAATTTAATGGAATACAAAAGTTATTGAACATGCCGTTGTGTAAGGAAATGGGCAGCCACAAAACCTATGGTTAAAGGTCTTACCTACTGTTGTTAAGCCACTGTGCATGAATCTGATTCAGAATAGTCACTGCGTCACAGTGCCACAAAAAGAGCAAACATAAAAGAAAATCACTGCTATAAGTTAAAATTGATTTGTGCTCTTTTGTTGTTCTGAAACAGATGAAGACCGGACTGTTTACTGCAGGATAAAAGAAAAGGTGATGAGGAGCATGTTCAACCAAAGACATAATATAAAAAAGCTTATTAAAATGCTGACAAACTGAACTGTACACCACCAGTCTGTCAGTACTTTTTCTTTAAATTTCTAGCTGTCTATAAAAAGGACACCTAAGCACAAACACATTTTCCTCCATAATTTCTTAGTGCTAGTTTTGGGAACATTTTGGCCCAAATAAGATTTTGTGGATCCAACGGCCCCCAAAGTATTTTCCTGTGGGTTTGCTAGTAAACAGAATATGCTGTTACAGAAATTTGGATTGCCTTATTTCACCTCGGTTGATTTCCAGTAGGAAACCCAGCTGAGCGTGGCATCTCTGCAGCTGCACCACAAAATCTAGCTGTGCTGTAAACTTGAGCTGTGAATTACCACCGTCTATATACGTATTCAGCTTGAGCAGTCATAGTGATATTTTTGGACAGGTTGTTAACAGGCATTTTGGGTTTGTAGTTGGCATTTTCAGATCGGAATTGTGGCTGGATATGTGGGCTGGAGAGATTCTTTCTTCTTATCAGAGGTTGATGATGTGAGCCAAATGATATGTGGGCAACAATTAGTTAAACATTTGTCTGTTTTCAGTGTCACTCTCTCCTTTTCATCATCTTCTCCTTTTGTTCTTCAGTCTGGTTTGATATAAAAATGCAAACATGTTGCAACACTTAGGTCTGTTGCTACAGTAATTTAAATTCATGTCAGAGAGAAACCTTCAGATCTCGTAGCCATTGAAATAGGGCCAGGTAAGAGAGCACTGAAGTCTAACACTGACATCAGAGGCTCCACTGTGTGTGTGTACAGTGTGGGATGGGGTTTAAGTGGGATTTGTAAAGAAGAAAGGTTTGAAGGTTGAAAGTCTGGAAGGTGGATTCAAAGTAATCACACCTTTTAGGCTACATTTAAAGCAAAATTTTCATTGTCATAATTTCGATTCTTTGCTTTGTCCTTTTACTCTATTTTATCTACAGTTTTTATGTGACTGGATTACTGTCTACACTTGTCATGTCTTCTTTTCGGTTTGGCCGTCATCTGTTAAGAACTTTGAATTGTATTAATCTGTATGAAAAGGTGCTATACAAGTTTTTTTGATTTATTGATTGAAAACAATCAAATTCATGGCTGTGTTTGGTCAAATGATGGCCATAAAGAACACATCACATGAAGGATGGAGCTTCATGGGAAGCATCTTGTTATTCTAACTATTCTGTCTTGGCTAACTTGTATAAATCTATGGGAAGAAAAAAAAACCTGGCTCTACACTCATCCCCTTAACTTCCAAAGTGGTGATATTTGTGTGAAACAGTCATGGTATAGAGATCAATCTGCTTCAGCTGCCCCTTGATCACATACATCTCCACTACAGCCTCACAGCAGTGGTTAAAGCAGAGGTATCCATGCAGAGCCATGCTGCTGTGGTCCTGCATGGGCTGATTGTGATTCACTCCAAAGACTGACTCTCTGTGGTTTGGAGTTTAGTTTCACTTACTGGTGAACTCAAGAGACCCCCCCTTGTGGAAATGTTCAAAAAAGCCACAAAAGTGCCCTCTTGGATGCTCTTATGATAGATAAAACATGATAAAGGGCTCTCTAAAGTGGCTCAGTATCTAAGACAGGATGTTTTCTCTAGGATAAAGTAAAGAAAATGTGGAAAGTTGCCCTCTAGAGAGCCCGACCAGTGGAGAAAATGTGATTACGATGTAAATTAAACCACTGGTTTACATATCAGCCTTACTTTACTGTTAACTGATAGCTTTTAGCTCATACCAGAGCTATGTTACGTTACTGCTGATACAAACTACTGCTGCTGCTTCACATCAAAAGCTTGCCGAGCTCTGGCAAACCAGCGGGAGAGCTTTATTGTTAACAAGGTATAATTATACAATGTGTTTGTCACCAAGTTAGCTGAGCTCCATTAGCCTTGCTTTTTATGTGAAGATGTCGACCATATTATCACCATCTTGTTGCTGCCGTTTGCACTGAACCTCAATAAATGAGAGAGAGGGAGCACGTCAGTGAGAATGATGCAGTGAATTGGATGAATAAAATGTTATTTTCTGTTTGTTTCATTACAGTTATGTTCTAAAGCACATTTAAACAGGCCCACACCACTCGATGCCAGATTGTGTGCGAATGGACCTGAAGTGATCTTCAGTCTGCTCTGTCTGTGTGTGCTTATTTCTTACTGCAGCTCTCACAGACAGAGAGCAGAGGAAGATGGAGAGCGCAATGTAACTGTTGGTTGCTATATTTTTGTAGAATCCCTGTCTCAAAACATTTTATTGGTTGGGGGCTAGACACCACTGTCAAACAGACTAAAGCCAATAAACATATGAGAAAATCAGTGTGGGAATTGTGTTTGTATGAGTCTATAAGTGCAGGAGAAGAAAACTGACTCACTTAAATATTGTGACTCTGTGTTTCACATATTCCTAATATATAAAAACTAACTAACTAACTAATGCTGATTTCACATAGCAAACTCTGCTACTCTTCAACACAACACACTGGCCAGCTGCAGCAACCTTAAAGGGTCATAACTCAAACTCAAAATTCCCAGTGGGTTTAAAAACACAGCTACCACCTGGTGAAGACACTGCATGTCAGGAGACAGTTGCATATATTCAGTGTATATTCATATTTTCTATTTAGTTTATAGTTCACTATGAACAGGAACTGCTAAATGTAGCAAAGCTCAAATTCATGCTGTGTGTAGTTTTCAGGGGATATACTGTCTCTGCTTGCATGAATCAACTTTTCCCCATGTTCCTGTGTTACAAATGCAAACAACTGCAATAAATCTGTAGAACTGCAATACATATCAAATCAGCACTATCATGACAGTACTGAATCAGTAGAATGGTGTATCATCCCAGCCCTAGACACTATACATTGTTTTTTGGTGGAAAATTATGCATAGTGTGTCTTTAAGTTACAAAGAAAAGTTTCTGTTGTCTGGTGATTTAGGCGTAGATACAGTTGTGTCTCTGCCAGAGAATCCTCATGGTGGGCAGGAGCATGTTCAGGCATCATAGCATGTAGGAGATAAAAGTGCTGATTCCTTGTAAGGTCTGAATTCATTAATGAATGCATGATGCTGGATTTGTCTGTCAGACAGTGAGTCACTCTCCTGGAGCCACTTGGTGACTACTGTGTATCTGTGGACCCTACTTTAAATACAGCAGGAGATACCGCAATAGGGGAAACAGTGTAACAGTGATGGAGGTTGGATGTCTGGGTGAGGGAGAGGAGTAGGGTAACAGAGAGAGAGATTGAGATTGTGAAACAGCAGCAGCCTCTGTGAAAGAAAAAAAAATCAGTATAACATGGTCCCACAGGTTTAAACTGCCAGTACAAACCAAGCAGTGGTGAATGTTGCCACAGACCTTTAGCCTAGCTGTGGAAAGAGACAGAATGTGTGAGGAGCGGAGGGGGTCGGGGTATCATGTCATCTCGCCCACTGCCACACTACATCCATCACACGCCTCCTCTTGATTACCTAAGTCCTGACAACGCATGCACCGCTGATACTCCTACACCAAATTTACCAGCCCTCTACCAGCCTCACTTGTTCCTCCGCCTCTCTGTCTCCATCTCTTCTTCAATTCGTCTCTCTTTCTCATCCTTTTCTCTTACCACACTTAAGGTCAGGGTGGGATGTGCACAATAAATCTTCACTGCAGATTCTGACAGCCACCCTCAATCCAGGAAGTGCTTTAGCTAGTCTGAAGACAGAGCTGCACTGCACATAAACTTTCTCTCTTAAAAACTATTTGGGTAGGCAGAAAGTCTGCGTGGAGAGTTTGGGAGTGTTATTTGGCCAGAAGGTAAGACAAATTGGTGAGGGATAAAAAAACACAAAGCGAGTGGGAAGAAGGAAAGGGCGAAGGGTAAAGGGAGAGATTCGCTGGAAGAAGAGGGGATTCAGCAAACCCATTTGGTCCAGATTAATATGATGAATGAAACAGAACACCAGCTTTTACAGTGCTGTTATTTTCTCTTATTTGGCTTTTGTGCTCCCTTGTACCACAAAGTGATATCAAAGGTATCCAGTTTCTCAGAAACTCACACACAAACACCCACACACATACTATGGGCATCAAAATGTGTGACCAAGTGCATAACTGCTGTACAACGTCTACTGTAAAGATAATAAACAACACCTAAAGTCAGGGACACAGGGACATATACAAAACATAATTTCATTCTTTTTATCCTTACATATACATGGACACACCATGTCCACACCGGTGTAAATCTGAGACTTAGAGACTTAATTCAAACAAATTAGGACTCACAGCTTGATTGCTATAGACTTGACCTGAAACCAAAAATATTGATGTTAAAAGTTTGCAACCTGAAATGACAAAAGATGAGTGTAGCAACAGGTTGGCCTCACATAGCTGAAAACCTTGACAAACCCAAAACAAACCCAAAAAAGGCCAAAAACCAACACTGAATACTTGTGACTTTTGACCCCAAAAGTGGCACTGCATTAAAAACTGCATTAAAAAAAACACACAAACAATTATATCAAGGATACTGGGTTTGGGAAAACTTTAGAAAACCGTTGTCAGTAAACACAGTTTGTCACTGCATTTACAAATGTGTCAATGTAGTGTATCAACACCAACAACATCCAGATATGCTGCTGACTTCTTTGGGGCCCGAGCTTCTGACTGACAGAAAGTGGAAATTTCAAATTGTTTTTGGAAACATTACTCCATATGAGGGTTCTCTGCAGGATCTCTTTAAGGAGGTTCTGAGTAAACCTTTCACAGATAATTCTAGGTAGAACACTTGTAGGTTCTAGGTAGAACTGTCTGAAAGGGTTCAAAGTGGAACCTTTGTAACACGTTCAACTAGGAACCAAAAAGTGTTCTCCTATGAGGACAAGCCAAAGAATCCTTTATGGGTCTATTTATGATCTTTATTTCTAAGAGTGTACTCTGCAGGTCACTGATACTGTGTCAGACAAACACACACACACACACACACACACACACACACACACACACACACACACACACACACACACACACACACACACACACACACAGAATCAGCAGGGTAATAAAAGCCATTGGTCCTCCACCTTGTCATTTAGTGGCCTCTCCCGCACGATTTCCACCTATCTCAGACCTACAGTGCTTCCCTCTCTCATAAAGGAAAGGTAATATTATCCCGGGATGGTGGGATGTGAAAGGAATAAAAATGATGGAAAACTGCTTGGAACGGGGTTTTGTTTGTAATAAAGGCTGATTTCATTTGTGAAGCAGACTGTGATAACAGAGGCTGAGAGACAGCTCGGTAGAATTTAAGAGAAGATAATATTGTCTGCGATGAACGAGTGATATCATATTGAGAGGATTGCACTGACAGAATCTGCCTACTCTGATTACTTATTTAATTATTATTTTGCTTCTTACACCCTGTGTGACTATATTGATCTCATATCTGTCTATCTCCCTGTGTGTCTTGCTCAAACATAGCAGACAAATGATGTGTGAATGATATCAGCAGTAAGAAGTAGAGCTGTTGTTGCTCTATTTATTTATTGTCTGTTTCTTCAAGTCACTCCCCCGAATATGTTATGTATTGGTGTGTGTCTGTCCCAGCAGGAAGCCATTTCTGACATTTCTTCCCTTTGTTGCCTCCGTCTCCATCTTCTCTTCACCTATTTTTCTCTTTCGATCTCTGTCCCCAGAGGTCTCTTTCGTTCATCTGCACTGTTGGAAATAAGGGTTTCAAAGGGTTCTTCCTGAAGGGCTGGCGTTCTACCAAGAACCTTTGCTTCTGAAGAACTTTTTTTTGAAGGAAGGGTTCGTCATGGATTCTTTGTAAGACTAAGGATTCTATTAAGAACCCTTTTCATCCAAAGAACCCTTTTTGAAGGAAAGAGTTTTTCGAGGATTGTTGAAATCATTAGGGAACTCTTTCATCATTGGTTCTCTATAGAACCCCCTGGGTGGGCTCTAGGTAAATCCCTTGGAATATAAAATGATTCTAATTGGAACTCCATTAGTATGTTCTTGATAAAACCACTGGAATATAAAAGGGGTCTCAGTAGAACATCCTGGATGGGTTCTTTATAAAAACCTTTGCAATATGAAAAGCCTTGGTATAATCCCCTATGTATGTTCTAGATAAAACCCTTGGAAATTAAAAATCCTCTCAGGAGAACACCCTTAGTGGGTTCAAGGTATCTCAGCATATGAAAAGTATGTTCTAGATAAAACCCTTGGAATTTGAAAAAGGTTTTTGAGAGAACTCCCTGGTGGATTCTTGTTAGCACTCTTAGAAGGTGGAAAGGTTCCGGGTAGAATTCCCAGAGTGGGTCTGGGCTGGAACCATTACAAGGATTCTCTGTAGAACCTAAGATAGGCAGTTTCTTTCTTTTTCTTTCACAGATGGCTCTAACCCTTTATGTTGGGTTGTAGTAGGTAGAATTCTTGTAAGAGTGTACCTTCTCTATCTTTTTTATCGTTCTTTTACTTCCTCTGCCCTTTCATCTTTCTGTGGTTATTGATTCAAAGTGTCAATACGATCCTCCACCTGAATACAAACAAGGCAATTTGCATGACTGCCAGTCAATATCAAAAATCTAGAGGCGGCTGCTGTGTTGTCTGCAATAAATAACAGTGTTCTAATGTGAACATGTGCTGTGTGAGTACCAGCGAGGGGGTGGACACTCCGATGTCCACTGTATGTCAGAGGGATTTTGACACAGAGGGATTCTACGCTCCACTTGGTGCAATTTTACAGGTAGAGTGGCATGGATGATCGCTTACAAAGTCTTGCCCTCGCTGTCGAGGTGCAGCTGGACAGCGGTCACAGTATTTATGAGTAAAGCTGTGAGATGTTAGCCTTGAGCTGGGTAAACAGTGAGATCTTAGTCCTGACCCAGAGGTAGATGTTGGCTCTGAACACACATAAACACACAGAAAAAAACACCTATGTAAGCGAAAAAAAGAGGGCAGTGAAATTGTGCATGAGGGCAGGAAGCTCGGGTGGACAAAAAAAGGCTTGAACTGATATTCAAACGGGTCTCTATGAGGTTAAGTCTGCATGTATATCAAACAGCCAGGAAGATCCATCAAAAACGTGTATGCGTTTGTGTGTGTATGTGCCCATTATGCTCTTTGGAGTCAGATGGTGTAGCAGAGCTCTAAATTTAGCTGGCTCTTTAGTAGGAGTCATCTATCATTCAACAGGACCCCTCCCATGAGGGGGGAAAGGCCGTGTGTGAGTGTGTATGTCTTACAGAAAGATGTAAAATAGCAACAGAGAAAAGGCAAGAAACCCAAAGACCTGACACAATTTTGCACGGGCTTTAGAGGTTTTTACACTCTTACTGATTGATACTGGATACAGGATTTGTTTAAAATCTGGAAATATATCTGTCAGCTTCAAAACTGATAAAACCAAAAAAAAAAAAAAAAAAGTAAGAGAGAGAAATTATTTAAGGGCACTCTGAGACTGTCCTTCCTTGAAGACTGACAGCATTGGTTGTTTCAGAAAGTGCCCCAATATGATGTTTGCTTTCAATTATTCAACAAGTAGATCTGACCAAGCAATCTGATTGGTCAACTTGACGTGTAGAACATGCTCAAATCAGCATGACAGCACACTGTGCTCATGACTAAAAATATTTAGGGTGGTCCCATAGCTCGGTTGGTGGAGCGTTCGCCCCATGTGGTGGGGCTGTTGCTGCATGTCATTCCCCCTCTCTCTTCCCCCTTTCCTGTCATATATTCAGCTGTCCCTATCCAAAAAAATAATCTTTAAAAATGGAAATCATTACATCTGTCTTTTTTCATTAAATTTGGACCTTTAGAGTGTACAATGTTCCATCAACATCCTCCATCGACTGTGGCGGTGAGTCTGTGTGACACACTACTAGCTTAAAAATACATGTGAAGTTCACAGACAGTGTGGCGAAACCTGCTGATTTTTTCTTTTTCATCAGATATCTTAGTTATAGGAGGATACAGCTAGCAAAGCAGTTTTGTGATTATATGAGTGGTATTTATTCTCTAGAGAGAATAAATGTTAGCTCAAGATGGCTGGCTGACTCAACAGGGGCTAGAAATTGTCTCTATCTACTTGCTGGAGTATTAAACTAGTTTTCATTACATAGGAGTTCTAATGACGTGACTGGTTTTTTTCCAGGGATTACTTTGATCCCATGTGTTTCTACATAAATGGAGATAACACATTTTTTATTGTGAGAGTGAATTGTCCCACAATATGAATACATTTAGATTATATCTTGTATGTTGTCATATAATCACTATATTACACTCAAAGGTGAGCTTTACCACCATTACTGACACAACAGTGATGTGGTCAGGAGGACCAATGCGCTTGTGCCAAGGTCCATAAGTATCACTCTTGTGTAATACTGCTAAAGTGATAAGGACCTCTGGCACAAAAATACTGTATTATGGGAGCAACCTGACATTATTAGAGAGCGACAAAGTCTGTGTAGGGAGGAGGCTGAGATTAGACAGGAGGCAGCGTTTTTTTGTATCTTAAGCTAAACCATGAACTTTCCCCAGACCTAACCAAACTTTATTGTAGTAACATCAGACTGATCAGCTGATTTGTTTTCTAGCAGAGATTTCTAAGTTTGCTGACAAATGATCTCATCCTACTGATAGGGGCTTCAGATCATAAAACTCTTTGGTGTGTAGTTCTAGAAGACAGTAACAAACAGAATACCAATTCCAAAATGGTTGAAATGTTGTGTAAAACATAGATAAAAAATAATGCAATAATTTGCAAATCCTTTTTGACCTTTCATTCAATCAAATACAGTGCAAAGATAAGATATTTAATGTGTAACTGATAAACTTCATTGTTTTTTGGAAATATACATTTAGAATTGATGCCTGCAACATGTTATGAAACGGTTGGAACAGAGGCAACAAAAGACAGGGAAAGTTTTGAAATGCTAAAAAAACACCTGATTAGAACATCTGAAAGATAAACAGGTAAACTGTAAACAGGTGGTAGTATCATGATTGGGTATCAAAGGGGCATCCTCGAAAGGCCCGGTTATTCACAAGCATGGATGAGGCGAGGTTCAGCACTTTGTGGAAAACTGGGCAGTCCAACACTTTAAGAATGTTTCTCAGCAATAAACTGCAAGGAATTTAGGGGTTTCACCTTCTAAAATCCACAACATTGTTAAAAGATTCAGAGAATCCAGAGATATCTCTGCATACTGAAAACCAACATTGAATGCCCATCACTTGTGGGGTCATTCAGGCAGCACTGCATTAAAATCTAGATTTTAAAAAACCCCACAAAATTGTATAAAGGGGTCACAAACAGTTAGGAAAGCCATCGTCAATAAACATAGTTTGTTGCTGCATCTACAAATGCAAGCTAAGACTACCATGCAAAGTGAAAGCTGTATATCAACAACACCAACATCTCTGGGCCCGAGGTCATCTGAGATGGACTGACGCAAAGGGGAAAAGTGTGCTGTGATCTGATGAGTCCACATTTTATATTGTTTTTTGAAATCATGGATGCCATGTCATTTGGGCTAAAGAGGAGAATGGCCATCCATATGGTTACAAGTGCTAACTTACTAACCCCATTAATGCTGAAAGGTAGGTTTTGGAGCAACAGATGCTAGCATCCATACAACATGTTTTTCTAAGACAACCCAGCTTATTTCAGAAAGATGATGCCAAGACACATTCAGCACGTGTTCCAACAGCATGGATTTGAGTTTGGGTACTAGACTGGCCTGCCTGTAGTACAGACCTGTAAAAATGTGTAATACCATTCCTCTTACTTCACTAATCTATGTGCTGTCATGCTTGTGAATCAACACCACTCTAATTTGCACATTCATTTGGTGCAAAAGAGGAGACAGCTGCATGTGCTGTCATTTGAAGCTCTGGTGCTGGTTTGTGCTCCTCATAGCAGATCTGCACCGAAGAGACAATGTGAATGCCATGTGCCTTTTCTCTCTCAGAATCTCCTCAATTTCCGAGTGAGACAGATGTTGTGCGGACGGCATCTTTTTTGCCAGCTTCATTATAAAAACAACATAATTTCATAACCTCATCAGGTAGTGCAGTCCCTAAACATCCTGCAGTTTACTAACACAGAGTTTCAGATGACAGCAGTCAATAGCAGCACATCAGCAATTTGAAAACGCCAGATGCTCGCATTCAAATTGTGCTCAGGAGATATTTGTTTTGACTATAAGCTTGGACCAGTTAGGAGGCAACTATGGGGGAAGATTATGCCAAGTGGTTGGCAAAAAATATGTTGCTCTCCATCTTTTATTGTCATGACTACAAATACATTCAGCCATTGTTGATGTGCACAATGGATGTGAGCTAACAGTTTGAAATGTGCTTGTTAGCCTTTACAGCATGTAATTCAATAGAGACAGACAGAAGTGCTTGAATTTACCATAAAGGCATAGTTTGGATTATTTTATTGGGTCTTGTATGAAATACTTATTCACAGTCTGTGTACCAGTTACCGGTCAGCACGCCCCCAGCACAGAAGCTAAGGAATGAACTGTTGTGGATGGACTAAGCAACAGAAGATACTTGAGCCACTTAAAAATGTCAATCTAAAA
Organism: Lutjanus erythropterus; assembly: GCF_056507025.1. Classification (NCBI taxonomy): domain Eukaryota; kingdom Metazoa; phylum Chordata; class Actinopteri; order Lutjaniformes; family Lutjanidae; genus Lutjanus; species Lutjanus erythropterus. Next base: position 14,202,841 of record NC_139320.1, read on the forward strand.
AAAGTTTAATTGTACACTATATTTAGAATATTTTCACATGTTGCGTCAGACAGTCTTTTCTGACAGGTAACCACCACCAAACTCCATAGGCGAAATCAGTCATTTAATTTCACAGAACACAAGAGTTGTTGGTCTACCACTGCCTCAATGTGTTTGTTTGTGTTATTGTGTGACTTTGGTGTTTTAAAAGAATAGTTCGGATTGACCGATGACACAGAATAATACTGGTGCCCCTCTCTGTTTCTCCAAATTGGGGGTGGTGCTGGCCGGCATCTACTGTAGTAACACAGTGACAATCAGCAAGTACCTCATGCATCCCCATACTAAATAATCCAAACTATCCCTTTAATTCACTTTCATAGCATTCTAAGGTCCACGATCTGGAATTTAAACGTATTAAAAAAACTGCTAAGGTTAGGTTAACAAGTACTTTAAAAAGTATACCATGTGATTGCTAAGGTTAGGCTAATGAAATGTAAAGCTGCACTCATCGATATTTTTGTATGAACAATGTGTCTGTATGTGTAATGTAAATGGTGTAAATGGTGTCTCTTTTTCGTTTCACTTCAGTCTCACCACTCTCGTTAACATGCAGCAGCACAAAACCTCTGGTAAACCCGCTGTATGCTAAGTACTGAGTGCTAAACAGTCAGGGACTAAATGGTCTGAATAAACATGCGGTACAGGATGAGACAACTGCAGACCATTTATGTAACCATTTACACATATGGTAGTTGTCTCACTTGCTTTACCTTCCCTCACTCCATTAAGGACACACCTGTCAGACGTAGTTTGCATGGACGGTAACAGACTACATTCCAAATTTCCCACTGCTGTCCACTTATAAAATCAGAGAAAGTCCCAAGAGTGTTTGCTTGATTGCTTTCCTGAAAGAAATAAGCGTTTTCCATGGGGTAGCCGAAGGTAATGATGTCACTTTCACATTCAATTTAGATTCCTGGTGGAAACATCATTTAGATCTCAATTATCCCAGTCATTTTTTCTCGTTCTTCTTTGCAGCTGAAAGGCTCGGGGTGACTTTTCATTGATTTTCTTCTCTCGCCAAAATCTCTCCACTGTGTCGTCGGAGGACACAATGCAGGCTTTGTTCTAACTGTACACTAAGCATGTCCATGTAAATGTGGAACGTTTAAATGATTATCCAGTGCAAGGATTGTTTAGTGCCTTTGGGTCACAACTTTCAGAATACAAGTGTTAAAACTTAATATACTTGTGGGAATTTAAGGCTATTTTATTAAACTTAAAGGGCAATTCTGCTTCTTTCCAACACAGGACTTTTTTTCTCAACATGACAGTATTGCAATATGTTGCGGTTTGTGTTGTGTGTTTATATTAATTATATTCACTGCTGCATAATGACATTTTTGATGCACTTCATGTTAGCTCCGTAACCAGCCAGACTGCTAGCAGAACTACCTGTTAATGGTGGCAGTAAACATTTCCATGGTCAGAACAAGCACCACCATTCAGAGGTGTAGCTGTTACACTTTAGGATTGTGGTTATTGTAGTACTTCTCCATGACATAGCAAATAAAATGTGTTATTGTTAAAATAAAGTTAATATCATATGGACTTGTGGCTTCTACAGGAACATATACCATTGTTTCCCAATATCATAGCTCATGGGAAGTCTATCTTGGTTATAAATTGTAACCAAAAATCAAAAATATCTATTCAGAATTAATGGTACTTTAACTTCCTGAAGCTCACTGTTGAGCTCTATAGTTTGATGACGCATAAGAGTAGCATGGAATCATGGGAGTTGTCTTCATTATGATGAAAATCTGATGTGACTCAGGCGAAAATCATCTACACGAACATGGTATATTAAAGTTTTATTTATGTTATGTGTAGTCACGTTTGCCAACTTTCTTCCTCACTCTCTGATGTATCCTGTGCTTCCTTGGAAGTTATAGCAACAGGCAACCAAATACTTGCACTGTATTATGTATTCCTCTGGGTTTGAACATTGTTGGAAACATTTGGGATAATATAAGTACGCAACGAAATATAAAGCATAGGTCTAGTTGTTTTTAGACATTTTAAAGCAGAAATGTTACATATTATGCTTTTAATAAATCTAGAGAAATCATGTCTGGCATGCACCATTCAAATAAAATGAGGATGTTTTCAAAGTCTTCAAAGATGCTATCAAAAAGAAACTTAATATACCACCTGTAGAAAAGTAAATTGTTTTAAAAGGCATACCTGACTTAATTTAAATGAGTTACATTTCTCTAATCAGTGGAAGCCTTGACCACTTGCTGTTAATGCACCGCTGTGGAACAAAAGTCTGAGTTTGGGTGTGCGACTCGCTCTTTCAGCTGCTTGATTTCCTGAATACCTGTGTGTGCCAAAGGCAATTTTCTGAAGGTACAGACTCGATCCAATTATCGACATAGTTATAACACATGCAAGGGCTCATTCAGTACTGGTTCATGCAGTCATGCAGCTTCAAGATTGACAGTTTCTTTCTTTGAATGTAAGTCCACATTTAAAGAAGATGAAAGTGGGCACAAAAGACATGTTCAATAAAAGCTCAATGCAAATCTCTTCATGCCAATAAAAACCTAAGCCAATCTCTCTCAACAATACAAATAGCACAGAAAGCAAAGGTTAAAATGCTGAATCACACTGAACACAATAGGCCTACACGCATAAAGCCATACTGCCTTAAACTACTCTGTGTCTGCTATTAACAGATAGTACACTCATTTTTTCAGCAGGTAAAACTAATATCTGCAACCATCTTCCACCCTCTTGTTCCAGTCATTATGTAGGGACTTGCAATGGCTGATTGGATTGTGTGAGAAATTAATTGCACGTCTGTGATAGACCAATGTAGAGAGAGGAGGAGATTCTTCTGTGGGAGCAGGGTTTGCTGGGTTGGAGGTATTCAGAAGTTCATTTTGTTTAAAAGACATTAGCAGATGAGGAGAAAGTGGCGAGAAGGCGAGGGGAGATAGCGACTTAATGAAAGTTTCCTTTCATGCCCCGGGGTTTCAGAGGCAACTATTAACAAGAGGGAGGGAGATGAGAAAAAGGACGTAAGAAAAGAAAAGGAGATTCACAAAGTGCTCAGTAATGTCTACAGTTTAACAACTATTGTGCAGCCTGTTTCAAAGATGTATGTGGTGCCAGCATAGTGCGTAAAAAACTTTTATCACCTAGAGGTGATAAAAAAAAAATTAAAAAAAATCGAGATCAATTTAGACAAGGCAATAGAATTAACTAACTGTCTAAATCTTTTTATTAACCACTGAAAAAAAGTCAAAATCCAATTTATGTAGAATTTCATCTAATAAAACCCTGCATACATGTTGCATTAACTAACAAGGAAAGGGAGCTGTTCTTTCAATGCAAACAGCTATACACAACATTGTACGGAAGTAAACGGCTGATGACAAAAACACTTCTTAAACATATGTATATCTTCTTCAATCAGGATGAAGAGAACCCTTTTGTCTTGTACAGCAAACATCTTGTCTGTGACGGGAGGCAGTGGGGTTTATGAGAAACAGGGAACAGAAAGTTCACGTTTACCTTTGATTATCACTGGCTCAGTATCTCAAAGGTGCAACGTGCCAGAATATTCATCTAAAACATTCAAAAAATGAACAAATGTTATCAGTGGAGTGGGAATGAGTAACAGCTATGATGTTGTGTCAAAGATGTATTGTGTTTCAGAGATATCTAATGAAGTTAGCATGCTAATTAGTACCTCAAGAGGTGACACTCCAATCCCTATGTAGTTTTGGCTAGGAGATGTATGCTTTTTTTCTTTCTTTTTTTTTTTTTTTTAGCTTTTTTAGTCTAATAAATAAAAATAATCTCACAAAATGTCAAGAAAGGAAATTACTCTTATCGTCCATGATAAACCACACAACTTCTGAATTCAAGTTTTCTCTTTTACTGAAATTGAGATAAAAAAACATTTCAGACCAAAAAAGTCTTTGATTGTCTTTCCACTGCTCAATAACCACTGACTCTAGTTTGACTGGAACTGTATTAGGTGTGAATACGGTTAATATGGTGGATGAGCGAACAGGGCTAACTGAGCTTAAAGCAACTTGTAGGTTAATTATAGCCATAGTTAGTTAGGAATGAGTACAGTGAACATCAGTTTGCAGTTACTCTTCTGATCTGCTGCCCACTATTTGTTTGGAGTTATTTTCCACATGTGGCCATATTTTACACATTGCCAATGAAAACAAGATTAAGAGTTGAAAGCCACTCCAGTGGCTCTGTGACGCCGTTCTGTACTTAGGCACAGTAATGATTTGAGATAAATGCTAATGTCACCATGCTAACATGTTGAGAATGACAATGCTAACACCCTGATGTGTAGCAGGTAGGCCTATCATATATCATCCCATCCTATCATTTCTACCTATCATAGCTTAGTTTAGCATGTAGACATGCAACTTAGACTGACATCAATCATTTGTTTTGCAGGTATTTGTTCACAAACCAAATTACTGGACAAAAAATAAATTAAATTTGGCCTGATGATGGCACTAAATGTAGAGTGAGGCAATCACCAAAGTTACTGCAGTTCAAGAATGTTGATGTCAAATTTTATGTAAATCCATCCAATAGCTGTTGAGACATTTTACAAAAAACAAACATGTCAGCTACATGGTGGCACTTAAGTTGTTATAATTCATGCTCTGGGCACCATGAATGTCTGTACCAAATTTTGTGCCAGTCCAACTAGTTGATATTGAGATATTTCACTGGATATATGAAAACCTCGACCTGTTAGCGCCAGATGAAAAGTCAGTGGATGAACAAAGTCAGGAGGCTTCAGCCTCTGGAGACCATGAATGTCTGCATATAAAATTGCATAACAATCGATCCAAAAGAAATAATAGAGATTTTTCAGTCTGGAACAAAGTGATGGACCAATCGACCAGCCAGCAGTGACATCCCTTGAGCCACAACACTAGTGTGGTGAATGAAAAGTCATTTCCTTATAGGGCTGTATCCAGGGCTCTTTAAGTACTGAGGTCATGAGTCCAAGTTCCTTTAACATACTTCCACACATATTTCTCTGCCTCAAATAACCCAGATACTCTCAAAAGACAAGACACCAAAAAGAAGGTCTCTAAACTTCTTTCCTATTTACATTTTATATATAAAATTATTCAGTCAACTGTTAAATATTTTCTGTAAATTTGAATCCCATGAATGTCAAATGCTTTACTGCCTCCATGGTGGCAAAAATAATCATTTCTTTCTTTCAGCTCAATAGATTTTTTTCAGTTCAAAGCAACTTAATTTTTATCCTGTCAAGGGAAGCTTGCAAACCAGTATAAATAGGTTTTTGCTGGCAAAAATGTAGTCAGATTTATCTAAGACAAAATACTGAAATCATTGTATAAAATTCCCACCATATTGAAATTTTTTCTTATTGAATATAACTCTCCATGGATTCCTTAACCTCTAAAATGTGACCTCACTGTCATCAGTAGTAGCTGTGGGCCTGAATGCTGATTGTGTACATCTATTCTTCGGTAAATTCAAAAGAAAACCTTTGACTGACAAGGAAAAGATCTCCTTTGTGACAGGAAGCAGCGGGGTTTGACAGAAATGTGGATTCATCTTCAGAATATTGACAATATTTAAAAAGAAACACATAATACCTTATAAAACACTAGAGAACATGTGGAATAGATGAGAAAACAGTCAAGTGGGACAACTAGGATACTGTGAACTGTGTGTCTAAATTCCTCCAGACGATGCATCACGCATGCCATGTGCCATCAGGAGGCTGATGGGATGACCTCTTTCATGCTTTCCCTCCAAATCAAGACCAGCGATCTGTCTGATCAAATTAGCCCTGGGTGCTGCATCTGGATGTCCAGGCTCAGCTGTGCATCTCTCCCCTAAATCAAATGTCCTCACTTAGTGAGCGCGGGGTCTTGCGACCTGTTTGACTTTAAGACAGCATCCTCGATCAACAGACAGCTGCCATCTACACACGTGCGCAAACACGTCCCTGAAGCGAGCTTATTTCTCTCTGTTTGCTATGCCTGTTTGTTCAGGTAAACATAATTTAAAAATAGCTCAGTGCTTGATATGAGGACTGTATTTGAAATATGAAAATCACTCTTACACTTAATGGATCTTTAATAAATATCAAATAAGGATCTTTCAAACTGAAACATATTTTTACCCAAATGCTATGCTGCCCCGACAAGTACTGGTGGTACTTAAGTCCATATTTGTAAGCCTTCACAAAACATGCAGAAATATGGAGTACAGACAGAAGGCTCTATCTGTGTCTGTATGCTAATGTTTAGCATAAATGAGCCTTTAGAGGCAACAGTTAACCTGCAATGCACATTAATAAAATATTAGTATTTCTTGTGCTGACTAGTGAGGGTAGCAACGTTTAATTGTTGAGGAGGCAAAGTAAAAAAGGCAGCTTTGGCTATAAAAAAATACCAGGAAGTATGTCTTCATATCCATGGCAAATGTTTACTGAGGAATCACTAAATCCATTAAGAAAACTGCACGGTTATTAAGTAGAGTGGTGTGAGAGTTCTCCAAATTAATTGGGGTTAATTAAAGGGGAGGCTTTTTTTGGATTGTAGGAGGATTTCTAGTGCAGCCAAGCACTAAAAAGAAGCACATACAAGTTCTCGTATGAGCGCATAAACACACACATAAAAACCACAGATGTGTGTTACGATCTTAATGAGTCTGATGGGCAACCAGTTAGTGAGGTCCAGGGGCTCTCGCTCTCTTATAAACCTCATGCCACACTCTGTAGACGAACCCCGAGGCCACAGCAGGAGTCTTCCTGTATATTATTAGTGTAAGATACAGACTAACATGGATTAAGGCAAGAAAAAAATCCCAGTGGATGTTTAATCCAGGTTTAATCCAAGCTGAAGGCTCCATCCCTGTCTGAGAGATTGCCTCATAACCTACTTAGTAAATCCACAAAGGTGAGTTGAGGTATCGACTGAGGTCACTTACGTTATGTGTCACACAAGTTCGCCTGTCTGTCGAATGTATCCTGGAAAATCGCAGTCTTACCTGTTCCAGTTTCCAGTGAAACTCAGCCGGTCTGAAAGTGTCCACCTGAGTGAAGTCTCTCCTCAGCAGAAAAACCAAGCGGCAGTTATGGACATACAGTGAGTAGTGATGACGGTTCATCTCTGTGGGAGGAACGGAGAAAGAGGAGTATGCACCAGGGACGATGTAAATCACCAAACACACTCAATGTCAGGCAACCCGGACATGCAGCTTTATGAAACCTAACAAAACTAGGACAGCAGCACTGCTTCGAAGGACCAACTTTCTAAAGGTCATTTAATGTCATTTTTCACTAGAATTAAAAAAAACATCCTTCTGGGCAAAACATGTTATCATTTTACAGATTTTTTTTTGTTCATTGCATATCGTTAGAGACTCCAAACTTTGTTCAGTGTAACAGTATTTGAAAAGACCTTCATGTATGCATCATGTATAAAAAGCCACAACAAATGAACAACAACATAAATCTGAGTTACAATAAACACACAATATAAGCGATTAGAAAACTTAGCTCATTTCAGCCAAACAGCATTGGCATCCCTTGAGCCACAACGCCAGTGTGGCTAATAAATTCCCCAAACGTACCCCTTACTCTGCCCTTTATGTGGTCTTTATTGCCTTACTTGGACTTGCCCAGCAACTGTGTGGGGATGCAGGTAGTGTCTTATCACACAGCTGGATATAACTGACTTACTGTAGCTAACAATTTTTTTTGCGTTGTGTGCACCCTGTTCCAAGTCGACTGCCTTAATCCTGTTTCAAAATCTCAAATAAGATGCATGGTTGGGATGAGCAAATCCACTCAGATGATTTTCAATTTGTAGGGTTTACATTTTAAATTTCAACCACCATGGTCAAGTCAGATTCAACATCTAGATGGGCACTTAACCATGAGAGGATCATAATCTAAGGTTGTTTTCACATTAGGTATGATTGCCTTGTACCATGCCTGAGTATGATTGCCCTCCATCTCCATTCCCCTGCTGGTTGGTGTTCACATTAGTAATGTTGTTCTGTGCCTTAGTACACTTCCATCATCATCTACACAACATGTGTTTATGTTGTTGTTATGGTGTAGAAAGGGCTGCCCTTGACAAGATCCTAATAGCAGTCTACTGTCTTGTTTAAGTATGGTTAAATATCACATCTGATGCAAACCGTACCCAAGTATGCCTGAACTGTACTCATATTACCAATGTTGTTTATTAATCCCTCAAACTCACCAGTCTTGTCTGAGTTACAGAGCAGTGTCTCCTTCTCAGCTCTGAGCCCAGGACTGGGACCATGCTTCATCCATGTTGCTATGGTGAACTGATCTGTCAGATTCTGAGGTACCACCCAGTCCGGGATTTTAGCTGCTTGACGACCGTCAAACCTGAAGATCAAGTCACTGTCCCTGCCGCTGTCAGTCACCAGGGAGCCTGTCCAGTTGGTAGCAGCGCTGGGGGCGGGAAGAAGGTCAGTGCTGCCCGAGGAGGCCCCTGGGGGTCATCGCCATGGGAACACATAAGAGGTGTGACAGAAGATCTGTCAATAACAATCACGGCAGATATGCAGTGTATATTGCCCTAACCTTGGCTATGATTACTTATGAGTAAGGCAGATGGCAGGGCTTAATATGTAATCAATGGGCCGAGATGGATAGAGGATGTGGCTATTGATTCATGGCAAATGAAACTGACTTTCAAAAGGAAAGAGATGTGTCATTGTCCAACAATTCACAGCGTAGCTCACCACTAAAATGTGCCTCTATGGAAACAGAGAGGACATATTGACTGAGTACTATGGTAACACAAAGAGAAAAGACACAGCAAGGACTTGGTGAGAAGGACAGCAAGTCGTATGAATCAGCACGTAAGTTGTTTACAGCTGACACTTTAGTTATATGAACCCTATACATCCTGATACAACATACCAATCATTACTGTGCTGCACTGAGTCATCCTATTCTCCCTCTCTTCTTCCCTTTAAAAGCAACTCCATCATTTCCTTTGACACAATAACCTCAATATGAGTCCTGGACCATTTTTGTTTTCTGTCACCTTTGCTGTGTTGCTCACCTTGCCCCTCAACGTATTTGACATGCTGGTAACACTTGAAGAGTGTGCGTAAGACTGTCATTAAATTGTCATAACCATGTCATGACAACTCAACTTGAAGGGGACTTTTGTCATTGAGTGTCATTTGGTCATTTACATCATTATTAATGAATCTTGACATTGTTTGAGATGTCTCTTTATGACAACTTGACATTAACCAAGACAACATAACCTGTAAATGTGTTTGTCATGATAACGTGACATGATCAGACTTAAAGAAACTGTTTAGCTTTATGTTTTAACACTGCATCATACTGTCATATGTAGTTTTGTAGGTTTTGACACTGGCCGTCATGAGCCCAAGTGGACCATGAATAACTTCCTGGACTTCAACTTGAAGCTATGTTGTCTTGGTTAATGTCAAGTTGCCATAAGAAAGACATTTTTGGTTTGGTTAATGTCAAGTTGTCATAACATATTTTATGACAACTTTACTTGACATTTTAGAATGACACTTAGTGACAAAAGTCATAAACATTCATAAAGACCCCTTCAAATTGATGACAGATGTCATGACATAGTTATGACAGTGTAATGACAGTCTTACGCACATCCATTCAAATAAAGTTTTACTGACATGCCCTTATCAATCTATCTTTACCCATCTGTGTGACAGTGAAAAAAGAATTTCATGCATTTAAGCCCCACCTGTAAATTATTTGTAACAACTTATAGTTGGTAATAAATCACAGCAATATGAGAACAGTGTCAGTCTGAGAAAAAAATGGGCAATATCAGAATTCACCATGTTTCCCTTGTCCAGGCAAACAATTGCAACATGCTTCTGTTCACTGCTTCTAATAACACAACATTAGCACATTAACTGATGTTTTTTCCCGTCTGTAAAAGCTCTGTTTTTCTCTGCCTCACACTCATGCCAGTGTCGACACTCTGACTCCAGTAATTAGATTCCCTCAGTAAATAAATACGCATCGACTTCTCCAGAACCCAGCTGCAGCCTTCTTTTTGCCCGATGTCTTTGTACATTATCTCAAATTGATTGTGCTTTAAAAAAGCAATTACAATTTATTCTATTCGCTATCAGATAACGATTATGAGGTGCCTGAAAAGGACTCTTTAGTGGTAAACCATGCATGGACCGGGAGCCAGGGGAGGCAGGGAGGGGACGCTATGCATTCAGATGAGCTGGAATGGGGCTTGTGAAGGCCGTTAGTCAAAGATGATGACTCCAGCCCCCCTGCTGGCAGTGCAGTGTGGGCGGGGAGGGGGGAGTGGAAATGCTCGGCTGCTTTGTTGGTGCTCTGGGCACCGACGCGGCAGCTCGGCTGCTCATCAGTCACCAAGGAGAAAGCGTGGCTGCATCTGAGGCGGTTAATGCCCTCGCTCTGTCACATCATTAGTGACACAGCTTTAAGTTGCTATTCTGGTGCCTTCATTTAGCACAGGGGTTTACCAGGGACACAAGCAGAGATAAGAAAGCAACACGGACTGGGAGCTTTCAGATGTTGGTTTAAAAAGGGCAGAGAAAGGTGCCCGAGGCCCTGTCTGACCCTGGTGCTCAGGCCGTGGATCCCCCTGATGCTTTTAGCAGCAGCTTACTTCTAATTCACAGCACTAACTTTCAGTTTGCCGCCTCAGTCAGAAGTTATCTTTGATCAGTCAGACACTGTATATTCTGCATATCCACCACCATCCTAATAGCCACAGGCTCTCATGTGATTTACTGCTACATGCCAGAAATGCACACTCAATCTAAAGTATTTATCATTCTGTGCACACCAGCACAGTTATGGTATTCAAAACACAATGAAATAGTCTTTTTTTTTCACAGAACCAACCACAGAGTTTCTGTAGAGATTTCTCAGAGTAGGTCTCGCGGTCGCAGCCTTTCCCGATGTGACTGGTCTGCAGCTCCACAGTGGTCCTCACTGATGACAGCGGCCCGCCACAAGTCTCCAGGTGCATCTTAGGAAACAGCTGCTTACTCCCTGTTCCTGGCTCATAGTCCACTCGCTTATTCCAACCTGAGAAAAAGATTGAGAAAGTGTGCCAGCGTTAGGGGTGACAGAGAGGATAGGTTTAACACTACAGCAGCCACAACAGTCATTTTGACCTTTTTCAAATTGATCTGTGCAATAGCTTTGCTGAATTAAAGCATAAAAAGTTGCCAGTAGCTGACTTTTCAGTATCTTTATCATCATTTAATATGTTTTTATATAAATAACACAAAAGGCAAAGAAAATTTCAACATTTTGACCTATTTTGGCCATAAGCTGTCATTTCGACCTCATGACAATTGCTGCAGTTATTTTGGTTGGAGATGCATCTTCGTTGCTTAGCAACTATCATTGTCTCCTTACTTTACCATTGCCTCGAGTTCCATTAATTTGTCTTCTTTAGAATAGAAATAATTAGAATAAAATGTCCTAATCAGTAAAATATTGAAGAATTTAAGGAATGTAAAGTAGGGGAGACTGGGAATGGTTGTAACGGTTTGTCTCAGTATTTATATTTCACTGAATTTTTGTTAGACCTCCCAGATTTTTTGCACAAAGTACTCTTAAAGTTACTATAAATGGCAATGTTTCCAACTTTTTTTTGAAACACACAAAAATGACAGAGATAACAAATACCAGCAGAAGCTGCATACAACAAAACAGAGGCATGGTAAGGTTCTGAGAAGATGCAAGCAGAACAAATCCTATTGACACCTGATGGAAACACTGTATTATTATTAAATCATAATAAATACTACATTGTGTTGTATGCTTCAATATGCTGTCATGTCTTAGATCAGCTTATCATCAAGCCTGTCTTGTAGGTTGTGATTATTTTCAATGATGGCTCTGGGAGGAAATGTGTTATAAATATTAAAATAAAATCTTAATAAAACATTTGAATGTTTCTCAATCTTTTTTCTTGTTCTGAATATTTCCAGATTAATCTAACATTTGAATGGAATCTCTGATGGTTATTGCCCTGCAGAAAAATACGCTGTAATATATGTAATCATTACACTTTATATATGCAATGGTATACATATTGATAAATATTTTTAATTTATAAAATTAAAATTTTGGTGTTATTTCCTTTTACAAATGATATTCTAACAAAATAAATGCCGTAATCTCTTAATTGGGTATATACCATGAGAGATTATAGTTTGGAATTCAAACAGTCAAAATGTCCACTTATGGCAGTTCTAGTATTAAATTCCAGCAATTCTAGTGATAACTGCTCTCCTGCATGAAAACACAAAACCTTCTGCTGCAGATTATTATCTGAAATGGGATCAGATGTTCAAGAAGCCTACTTGTTGCTTTTGTTATGGCACGCTTTTCACCTCATTTTGTCCATTCAAGCAACCATCAAAACAAGACTCCATTTCCAATTTTTCACTGTCACTATTATTTCTGGCATCACAACTCAATATCCATCTGGCAGAATGTGCCCGGCTAATGAAATCGCTGCATTGTTGTTGGAGTGCCGTGCAGTACCTGCATTAGTGGCAGTAGTCATTATGCTGTCACTATGTGTCCTGTCAGCTGTGAATTGTGTTTTCTGTCTGGGCAGGCCATTATTTTGTGCAGCAGCGATGTTTTTGCCTTTCTCTTCAGTTTTTTTCAGCCTCTGTGGTGCGGGTTTGTGTTTGTGTGAACAATCTCTTCTGGAGATAACAGGAGGATGAACTGCGAAATTATGTTGCCTGTTTATATGAGGTTTGTTTATAGTGAGCCGATCGCACTCATTATTGCTGTTTCAAACACCATACCGGCATATCCATAAATGCTGTCAGCGCAGATTTCCAACATTTGCTCAGTCAGAAGCCTGTCAGTCCAGTTCTCCTGTCATACCCCAGCATCATTGCACCATAACTGTATGAAACTACTCCTCTAAGAGCACACTATACCAGCTCAAAATTAATTGGGCACCAGATTCTCAACCATCCGATCCAATCCATGTTGTTTGCTAGTACACACAAATGAGTTCCCATCCATCCATCCACCTATCTATGTGTCTATCTATCAAGTATTGCTGTCTAGGAGCTGGAGGCATAAGCATGAAGCTGAGCTGACTGGAGAAGAAGAAACGAAGCAGCTCTTTGTTGCTCACCAGCCTGTTAAATCTGCCATGTTCGCTTCCTCACACACTCACCACCTTGCGCTCAAACACATACACACACTGCATCTGTTTTGTAGTTGATTTACCTCCTCCAGACTGCGAGTGCTGTGGGCTGCAGCAGCGGCAGCAGCACTGTTACTATGGGATTGTCAGTGGCTGTGATGAGAATAGGCACAATGGTGTGAGCTAAACAAAAACAAAGATGCATGCATGAGCACAAAAACAGAACACAAACACAAAAGGCTATGCTGATTTATGCCTTTCTATATATTTTTCTCACACACATTTCTTTGCCACACAATTACTGTATATCCTGTATGGACTGTACACATATGGCAGGGCTATTCAGCATCAATAGCATAAAGGAAACTCACTGGAGCTTTGTGGGACACACAAACCATCAATTATGTAAATCACTGTTCCTCAAAACTTTTTATACCATGTACCACTTCAGAAAATATTAAGCTCTCCAAGTACCACCGCACTGTTTTGTGTTGTTCGGTGGAAGCAGGTGTGGTGGAGATTTCATGGTGCTTTTCAACACAGCAGCTTGAAATATTCTCCTCCTGAGCTGTACTTCTTTTCATAATAGTTCCCATTTGGAGCCATGACTGAAGTGTCTTTGAAGCATTTATTTTAGTCTCGTCATTTTACCTCTGCTTACCATCTTTTCATCACAATTAAACTCGTAATTACTGGTACTTATAAGCATGCTATATGCATGATGGTGACTAGTTATTTCATATTTTGTGTTTTCATTTGAAAGTTTGCAGCATTATGATTGAATAATATACTTTTGGAATAACTAATTTCAGTTTAAGAAAATATTTCTGATATTCCTCCGTGTAACACTAAAACCAGTGGTACACGTACCACAGTTTGGGCGTAAATTGTGTACAGTACTTTGTTAATAGATTTAATTACTCCACGGAATAAACTAGTCATGCACATCCCTTTTTTTTACTTTAATGGTATCATGACAATCAATTTCAGACACCTGCCAGTCCATACAAAAAAGTAGATTGCTGTGGTCACAAGGCTTGATATAGAGGGGCAAAAAGTTAAATCTAAAACAGTGGTTTTCAATCTGGGGATCAGGAACCCCAGGGGTTTGTAAGATCATTTCTGGGGGTCACCAGATGGGTGTGTGGAATAAAATTAAATATTGTGGCAAGCAGTACAGAATATCAGGAGAATCTCTTGCGATGCAAGCCCCTTAATGACCCCCGAGATCCCACAAACATCCGAAAATATGGACTTTTTGTGAGGGTTGCAACTCAAAAAGCTGGCAACCACTGATCTAACAATCAAAGAGATGAGGTGTATTTCTAAATGTTCCATATCCACAAATATAAAAAAACAAGACAAGATTACAGGAATATAGTAAAACAGTATCCATTAGATTACCAGTATGAAGGCCTGTTTATAATATCGTCAGCAACACTTCCTATCAGACACAAGGGTATACATGGTAAAATAGTATCTAGATTAACAATAAGTAAGCCTGTTTGAATAATCATAAAACAGATCTGTCATCTTTGCATTTTTACTAAAATAGTATCACATACGTACACCAATAAGGTGAATTACTAGTATAGACTTCTGTCATTTTGAATCTGTTTGAGTCAGTGAAATTACGCTGCCTTGATTCTGCTATTTTAAGTGCAGTAGCTGGCGTGGGGCAAATTTAATGCTGTTGCAGGAAATCACAACACATAGGTGCTTTACATAACCAATAACATACTGGTTTAGATCATACAGTTCATACATGTCTCAAAGTAGCTTAGAGATATGTACCATAGTTGTGGTAATGTTGGTCTGATTTGCAGGCAGCCTCTTGCGGACCATAGAAAAAATTCTCTATCCAGCCTGTGGGCCACTAGTTAAGTGGGCCTGATATCTGCTAAGCTGGTGATTAGTTCTAATTATATTACCTCAATCTGTATTCCCCTTTGTAGGTTTAGTGACAGAAAACGTAAATGATCCTCCAGGACTGGTCTCTGCCAAGAAATAGTCTGGCACACAACCCCTTGCAAAAAACTGCAGCTTGTTGATTTTCTGCTTCTGTTTTTGTATGGATTTAACAAATGAGACATAACATTTCAATTAATGACCTTTAGAGGTGCTGGCTGACAGAGTTTTAAACCGAGGACAGAGCCATGCTCGCTGTCGCCCCTTATTTCAAGTCCGCATGCTAAGGTAAGCTAAGCATCTCCAGGCTCAAGCATCAAATTAACACATAAGTATAGTAGCCAATGAACCTGTGAACAATTATACTATCGGATGCCCATCAACAGAGGCCACTGAACAATGCACAACAATTTGTAAAATATGACACACCCACTTTGAAAACCTTTCACAGATGGTTCTAAGCACTTTATGGGTTCTAGATGACACTCTCTTAAGGGGTTCCAAGTGGAACCTTTATAAAAGGTTATACTGGAAACCAAAAAGTGTTCTCCTATGGGAATATAATTATAGTTAGCAGCTTTATTAGAGTTTTATGGAAGAAGCAGTCATACTGTTATAGTAATGTGCAGTAACAAATAGTTGACACAAAAATGCTACAACAACCCTCAGACCAGTGAGTTATGTGTTTGCTGAATCTGTTTCTGACCTTTACTTTTGTTACGCCATGCTGAGTAAAGGAATGACGCTGCACCTTTCAGATTCAGGTTGGAGAGAGGGCGAGGCAGTCGCTCTGGTAATAACATACTCCATCGACAACTGGGAGTCAAATGACCTGTCGCGGACTTGGCTTTAACACTGCCGAGCTGGCTCTATATCCAAAGAGGAGGGAGGGGAGGATGGGGCAGAGCCTGGTTAAAGATGCATGGAAAGGAGCAAGGGAACGTGGAAGGATAAATGAGGGGTAATGGGTTGAGGATGTAGTATGCATAAGGATTATGTGAGGAAGGGTTGGGTTGAGTGTGGAAGTGGGTGATTAAGGTTTATGGGTTAGAGAGCACTGGATAAACATGAGGGATAGTGAAAGGTGCTGACTCTGAGGAGGTTTCACTCTCATCACCCCTTAATAGTTATTAATCTCATGGAGTGAACACCTGTAGTGTGTTTGTTTAGAGCGGGCCGTGGCCAGCATCCGTTCACTAATCCTGGTACCTTCAGATTAGGTTTGCAAAAGTATGAGAATTTTACAGAACAATATCCATTTATGGTTTAAAATTCTTCTTCTTCTTCTTCTTCTTCTTCTTCTTTTTCTTCTTTGTCTTCTTCTTCTTTGTCTTCTTCTTCTTCTTCTTCTCCTTATTATTATTATTATTAGTAGTAGTAGTAGTAGTAGTATTAGTAGTAGTAGTAGTAGTAAGTAAAAAAAATCTCCCTTTTGAAAATAAAAAAAAAGAAAGAAATCTGTGCCAATCTGCACCAAGAAGGATAAAAGGAGCAAGACCTTTTAAAAGAGGTAACTTATAATATAATAAAATATAAACCACGTTATAATGTGAAAATGTTATATCACTTCAAACCTACTACAGATACACAGAAGTAGGCCATCATCATCCAGAATGCAGAGCATGTCATTTGCACTGGCTACACTACCTGCATGGCTCTAAGAGTAATTTGTCAGTCAGTTTGGTCCACACTGAAATTTTTCAGCAAATGGCATGAAATTTTGAATGAAAGATATAAATGGTCCCCAGCACATAAATGCCACTATTAGCGGGTCAATTATGTCAATTATCCTATTAAATAGCTTCACTTCTATTAGATAAATTGACAATTTTGCTCACTAGAAAATGTACCCTACTGACTTGGTGATCCATGATTTTTCTGTCAGTGGTTTATGACCAAATACCTGAAAACCAATGACATTTTTATCAGCCACAATTGTACTTTATCTTTTAATTGCCGAGTGTCAGTGATATTGGGAAGGTGCAGCGTCTGAGCAGAGTCCATAGGATCCTAAAGGACACCCTCCAAGCCAAAACCTGCTTCTTCCCTCAGACTGTGAGACTGCTTAATTTCTGCTCAGTACTCCACCATGCAAAATCATTTTAGTTTTATTCATTTAACCTGTATACAATGTCATTGTTGTTTTTTATGAGAAAAAGACAACTACAACTTAAAGGAGCAATATATAGCAATTGCACATCCAAAAATGAGCACTACAGTCCAAATGGTGAGTTGAAGCCTTGGCTTGTATGTTTAATAGTTTGAATCCCTATTCAGTATCTGATCTATGGTTGAAGCAAGTTGTTTCCCCCCCCATCCTGTCCTCTCCAGATGCAAAGAAGCTCAGGCAGGCTGCAGGAACACTGCAGGAGAGCAAAATGAGCACATCATTGTAAATTGATAATGTAAGGTTAAGCCCATTCACCTGAAAACAAAAGTCCACTGCCATGAAAATACACAGTCTGGAGTTGGAGTTTAGTGGCTGCCTGTCTCACTGTCTGCCAGACTCCATTAACATACTGCTCAATTTAACTGTTATAAACGCCAGCTCCCTCTAAAAGGTAATTATTGTTGTTGTAGAGTATTTAAAATCAGCAAATTTGCATAATCTCTGATGTGTCATGGTCATTTTATGATAAATTAAATGCTATTGATTTCTCCTTAGTGACGCTATAAAACCCAAAGTTGTATAATGATAAGTAAATCCACCTTGTACCTTGTTTAGTGCTAATTAGCATAAGCTAGCAAGCTGTAGACTCTTTAATTGTTTTATAAGGAATTCTAGCTATGTTGTATCATTCCCTGGAATATCTGCAGTTACTGGAATGGTATAGTAGACTACAGAAGGAATAACCAAGCAGGATTTCAAGACTGATAGTCTTTGCTGGGTGTCCTGATTACTATGTAGTTCCCTGTGAGTGCAGTCTATTTTATTTTGTTTTGTTAGTTAAAGAAAGACTGGGAAAGCACAAATTGCAGCTACTATAGCTCTTGCCATTCTTCTTGTATATTTGTGCCTGAATGAAACAAATGGTCCAGTCTCTGTGCTGAATAGCATTTTGCCAAAAACATAAAAAACGCCTTTTGTTTGCTTTGTAAGAGAGAAAACTCCCCTACTGCAACTTTTATTTTTTACACATAAAGGTTAAGTGTAAAACATGAGGTAAGGGGCCATGAGTGACCCTGCTGTGACAGAAGCTCATCATTAACGTAAACAGAGGGTGTGAAGTGCACCGCCCTCAAATATAATGAGGAATGGGCTCACTGGTCGGGGGTGAGTTACAAGGAGCGTGGGTACATGTGATGAAAACAAATTACAAGACCAAGTACACTAGCAGATGTTCTTTCACACCAAATAACACTTTTCTTTTTGAGACACAATTTGCCTCCTTAAGACTATGGTAGCATGGTGTTGAAACAGTATGGAAGCACTGAAGTAGAAATATGAGCTGTTAAGAAAAAGAAAAGAAAATGAGCAGAGACACACTCTCACCACAAAGCAAAAACAATTCAGTGCTCTTCATTTCATAGCTTACATTGAGATAAGAACCATGCAAATAGCCTCACATCATTGATAAATATCTGGCAGTGGCATTTGTCTTTAATAATGGGATACACTGCAGCAATAAAATGGAAAAAAGGTTCTTTGTCAAAAACCCACTGGACTGTACTGGAGTGTGCTAGTGGGGACAAAACAAAGAAACACATTCATGTTATGAATCTGTCCTTTGTCATTTTTTGATAATGGCACCTTTGTTTTAATTTCTGGAAGATAAAAGACGACACCAAACCTTTATTACCGTCCTTTTCCCTGCCATAGTTTGCAAGCACCGATGCACTCCTTTAACAGGTGGTCACAAATTAATCCCAAACACCTTCAACAGAAGCCTTGTGTTAATATAATAACACCTTCTCTTGCTGTACAATGATGACACTTTGGCGCTCATACTGTGATACTTCCTGTTTTGTCAGTGAGGCACAGGTACTTCCATTTAAAAAGAAATGTTTTGCTCTCTGGCAGTTAAGCCCTTTTGCCAATTTATAACTGTGTGACATGAAAATTATGGCACAGTACTCATGTTGCTCTGTGTGTGTTAAAAAGGCCCTGTCTGTTAAACTTGAGCATGCTCTTTTATTTAAACTCTCGAAAACCTTTCAAAGTGCAGTAAATAAGTGCGGTATAAGATACAGTAAAGATTAACTGATTAACTGATTATCTAGCATTTTGAGATAATCATTATTAGCCAATGCCTGCGCTTACAAGGCCAATAAAAAATGTCTGCAGATATATCTGTAGGCAGATAGTTTTGGGAAGGTGGTGAATAAGTTATATTTGAGCCCTATAACTCTCATGCATCCTGCTGTAAAATGTGAACATGTTTCTCCCATCCTAAATGATATCAAATCTGATCTAAACCCCTTACTGGCTAGCTTGAAATATATGTGATAATGTTTTTTAAATTACAACAGCATACAAAGTAGTTATCAATAGCTTTACCTCCACCAGAGAGGATCGACAAACAGCATATTTTGTCTTTGTTGTCCAGCCCTATTCAACATCTTTACATACGGATTTGTTATATTTTGGTCAACTGGTCGCATACCACATATTTTGCATTGCTGTTCTTGCAAGTGTACTCAGCCATTATAAAAGGGTCTAAAGCCTGCTATCATGTATGAAGCAGTGGTGCCTGTAATCTTGCAGAGCCACTTCCAAGCTGAATTTACTGTATGTCCTTGCTAAATAATTTAGTCCTATTTAAGAGTCCCTGTAGGACACTGCTGCTGCTGATGCTTTCACTTACAGGTGCAGCTTGAGCTCCCAAATACCCTGACAGTACAAACAGGGTAAACACATTGGCTATGTCCAAAAATCACACAGAAATTACCTGCACAATGTGACTTGGATGTCTACAGACAGATGGACAGACAGAACTTTCCGATGCACAGGCACAATAACACATACTTCACAAAAGCTCAGCTGTCTTTAAAGCGGTGTGGGTTTAATAGGAAGCTATTTGGTCTCTACTGAGTTGTGTGCTTGCCTGCAGTGCAGTGAACAGAACTCACACAGCAGACCCGAGAGTTCTTCACTTTGTGAATATGAGAGGAAGACGAGAGGCAGAGGAAGCAAGGCAGACATGAAAACCACCGTGTGGAGCTGGTTCACCAGTGCACAAATACAAACTCCTCACTGGGGCTGTGATCATAAAAAAATGACACTTTTATGTAAGTGTGTTTGTGTGTGCAGGTTTTTATTTTTTTTTGTTGTAACCTGCATATTAAAATATGACAATACACTATTGTAAACATGATTGTAATCTAAATATTTACTTTGGATTTATGTTTGTCTCTACAGTATATATTATGGACATTGTGCTACACTGTCACTGAGAAGTCATCGTGTAACCACTGATACATGACGTCAGTCTCAGTCAGTATTCGTAAATGTACTAGAAGGGTAATTTATTGTTGTGTCTCATTCCCAGGACATCAAGTAGTGTTTTTTTTTGTTTTTTTGTTTTTTTGGTAAAATGTCCTGAGCACCGCAAAATAACAAGAAATACAGGCAGAGGGCAGGGTCTCTGCAGGTACAGCCACCACTACACTCTTCTACAGGGTCAGATTATTGAAAGCATTTATGCTTCTGAGGCTAGACATTGTTATTTTTTCAGTAGAATGTTGCAGACAATGCTTTTGAGCGTGTGGTCTATTTAGAATATTTTCACTGCTTTACCTTGCCATTAGACAGCCTTTTCCAACAAGAAACTGCTGTTACATAAGACACAATATCGCCCTCTCCAAAGCAACCAGACTCTTTTGGCAAAAACTCATTTTATCTCACAGTAAATGCAACTTGCTGTACTACAGCTGCCTTTATGTCTGTTTTTGGTGCTTTTGTGTGACTTTAGTGATGCCAACCTAACCCTTTAAAACACAATACATATAATAACACAAACAGACTAATAGACAGAGGCAGTAGCTCAGAAACTCCCATGTTCTGTAAGGTAAAATTGTTGACTCTGGCAATAGAGTTTGGTTAGTTTGAAGAGAGTGATATTTGGCTTATTTAATGAAAGTTTCCTATCATAAAAGGCTGTCTGACAGCAAGGTGAGGTGTTGTCCACAGCAGGACACTGCTTAGTTTCCTACACCAGTACTCCTGCAGCTGCTCCAAACTGGGGTTGTTAGATAATACACTGACTATTGATAAGTACCTCATACATCCCATCTTCAAACAATGCAAACTATCCCTTCAAGATTGAAATTCCTACAAATGTGAATACTTGGATCATCAGTTTAACTGTCACATGTCAAAGAAAAAAAATCGGATGTAGTTTTCGTTTTTTCATATGAACACAACATAGCACATGATTTAAAAAAAAAAAAAAAAAAAACTTTTTTTTTACCATTTGTGATGAGACACACTTCTCCCTGACTTCCTGCTAGACTAACACACAGATGATCTCTCAGGAGTTCTGCATTTGTGTGCAGAAACTCAGACACACACACACACACACTGCTGTATCCGCACAGACATACAGCTGAGGTAAGTTTCCACCATCCTCTTGAAAACGAAGAGTGTGAAAAGCAGAGAGTGAGAGATGGTGAGGAAGGGAAGATGGATAGAGGTGCTTAAGAAAATGATGCATCATCACACTTTCACGCTGTTCCCTGTCTCTGGAGGGTGTGGAAGAGTGAGTATGTGTGTGTGTGTGTGTGTGTGTCATCAGTAAGTTCTTGCATGGATGTATGGGATGATGGTTATGTGAATATTGTGTGTGTGAGTGTGTGTGCGTGTAAAAAATGCTGACACTACGTTCAAGTAGTCAGGGGGGGTCGTCATTACTCGTCCCAGCCATCAGTGAGAGAGCCAATTTCCATTTAAAAGAGCACTCTGCTCCTCTTTTCCTTCCTTTCCTTCCCTTTCCTCTCCACCTCTGTCCGCCTCCATCTCCCTCCTCTTCAGTGAGTGCCATCTTTTTGATTTCTCCTCCTCTTTCCTGGCCATCCTTCTCTCCCTCTTTCCCCACAATGACCCCAAAGCATTAATTTGAATGCTTTCATGCATGCTCTTTGTGCGCAATACAAGAGATTTTACTTTTTTCTTTCTTGAGTGCATGGAGAGCTCTTACTTGTTTTGGTGGAGGACACAGCTTGCAACAAAAAAATGTAGGGCTTGTGAAGGTGGTGGGTGAGGAAAAAGTGAAAACAAGACAAAAGGTTGAAAGACAAAATGGATGGAAGTGGAGTTTTTCTGAAAGTTCCATGATGGGAGTGCAACTTAATGCATCTAGATAAAGGACAGGATCTCAAATGTTCTTTTTGAATAGAGCAAGTACTGGCTCTTTAAAGTGGTTTTCAACTTTACTGTTTTGGTTCACTCTCACTGCTCTCAGTGTGTCATTTTCAGACACAGCAGGCAACTGTTTTCAGTGAAAAATGTTTAAATACCCACTGTACATTACCTGCACATCACCAAACAAAGGACAGACAGTGAGTAACTAGCTGATGGACAGGATTGGGTCAATTTACTTTGAAATGTAATCAGTAACTGTATAGAGATTACAGTTATTTTTGTCATAAGTAGCATAACCCATTGAATTACAAAAATTGTAACCTAATCTGAATACTTTAAGATTACTTCAAAATTAAATATTAAAATTTGCACCTTATACTAAAAACTGGATGCAGCCACAAAAAATTCTACGAGTATGCTTTTGTCTTTTAAAGATTTCAAGACATTTTCAATGCAAGTAAAATGCATTTTTTGTGGAGCAAATCCTGTATGTCAGACACACTTTTTTGAGTTAATAGAGTATTATTTATCATGAAAAAAAGATTAGAAGAATTTTAAAGCTGACACATTTCTAAGCAGGGTTTCTCCAGGCTTCAACAAGATAGCAAATTTAAGACCTTGTAAGACATTTTTAAGACAATGATGAAAATGCCATTTAAGACCCATTTCACATCCATACTGGCAAAAACTCCAAGCGTAGTTTACTTTAGTGCTTAGTGGATCAGTGTTGGTTTTGTTTCGTAGTTGCTTCAGCTTGTGATTGCTTCACTTTTTGCAGACAATGAGTCAAATGATGCACTAAACGCCCCTTTAAGCTGCAGTCACCCAATTTTCTTGTGTAATAACTGAAAAACTACTATGCAGATTAATATAGATCACATACTCAAAATAGTTTGTAGTATGGAACTGGGACACAGGCAGAATGCAGAGGAAATGTGCCCAAAAGATTCAAAGGAAATCTGTGAATTGATTTATATCAAGTCTTTCATATCTATGAGAAGAAAATCCAATAACAGATTTTGCAAACTGAGTTGAGGGTGTGGATCTTCTTACTATATATCCAAGCTTATATGGTATAGAAGTTATTAAAAATGATAATTTTTAGAACAAGTTTTAAAATGTCAGAAATATAATTTGTCATCTCTACATTTATAATGTCAGAGCATAATTTCCCTATGCAGCAGGAACTCATGGGTGAGTTGACAGAAACATAATTTGTATTACAGTAGTCCTATAAAGTCTCTAATGGAATCATTTCTAATGAAATTATTTCTCATTCTGTGGGAAGCCTCCTAAAAGACCCCAATTTCATGTGTAGAGTAACTCTAATACCTGTTTGATGATTGAGTGAAAATGACCTGGGTTTTTAAAGTAGAGACCCTGAATCAGTAAAAAAAAAGGAGCCAAAAACTGCTTCCTGAGGCTCTCCACCTTCTCTTTTCTCAACCTTAATTTTCATCCTGCTCATGATGGCACCAGACAAAGCACACTACTCAAGACACCCCACGTCCTTTATCTCCTCACAGGGGATCCCGAGGGAATCCGAGGCTAGTTGGGATATACACTGTAATCCCTGCAGCATGTCTGCCGCAGGGTCTGTTCTCCCTACAGGGAGGTTTTCCAGCTTGTTGCTCTTTAGTCCCTATCTAAAGCTCACAGCCATAGGTGAGGGTCAGAATATAACTGTAGATCGACTGATAAACTGACATCACAGCTGTCTGCCGTAATGTCTGCGTGACTGCAGACGGTTGCCTGACGAAACCCTGATACTTAAGGTCTTTCCCTTGGGCAAAACCTTGTAAAAAATTACCTTTTATCTTTTCCCTTAACTCTCTCCCATTCAGTCACTCCCTGCTGTTTTATCCCTCTCACATCTCTGTCACTTACTACATTTCTCTCTCTCTGTCTTTGTAATTGTGATTGCTCAATGTCGCTTTGACACTGAAGTGGCATTATAAAGGAAACTCCAATCTCAACAGGCAGCAAGACAAGGACTGAGGGAGTGTAATCACTCTCATACAGTAGGTGTGTGTGTGAGTGTGTTGGTGTGCAACGTGTCTATACTGTCCATTTTGTGCTTGCACATCTATTTTGTGCAACAGGATGCATCTGTGGTTTGTTAGAAGGAGTCTGTGAAAATTATCTTCCTCCCTCCATCTCCTACACTTCTACCCTGCAAACCTGCACAAGTACACACAGTACACACACAGAGATTTCCTTTTTATCCAGCCCTTGCTCTCCTCTGACACAAGGAGGTGAATGCGAGGTGTAAGGCTTCTTTCTATTATTATTATTATCTTTTTTTTTTACCCCTGCCACCAATCATCCATCCCACCTGACTGAAGCCAGGAAGGAAGGACTTTGTGTGTGTGTGTGTGTGTGTTTGTCATTGTGAAAAAATAAATAAAAAAATAAACAAAAGTTGAGAAAACTTAAAAAGTACAGCAACCAGCTGCAAAATCTGTTGTGTCAACTTAGGTTAAGAACATTTGATGAAGTGGAGGCTGTGTTCTTATCTGACATATAATATATACTACAGAAAAGTCAAAGCAGTATAATTCATTGCATGTGATAAGTTGAGGTTTTTTTTTTTACTTAAGTACATCAGGAGATATGAATTGCAATCTGCACTTTGAGTGAACTTCTTAAGCGAAGTTGACACAAAAAATTGGCCCTTCATTTAGTAAACTCAAAAAAGCTTTGCAGCTGGTTTCTTTACTTTCTAAAGTTTTATTTACTTTGTTCTTCACAGTGTATGGTGTAATGCAATAACAGTGTAAGGTAGACTAAGAGGAAAATTGCGTGAGTGTGATTTGCACTGGAGACTGCTGGATTCCTGCTTCAAACTAGTAGTAGATCAGAGAAGAGAGACAAATGGAGAGAATGAAAGAAACATGAAGAAGAGGGTGAACTAATAAGGCAGGTGGTAAGATGAGAAGAAAGACAAGAAAAGGGGAAAAGGGGGAAAGTAAGAAAAAATCGCATCAACAAAGGAGAGCAGAAAGAAAGAGAACAAAAAGGCAGGATACAGACACACGGGCAAAAGGGAGGCAATGAGAGAAATAAGGGAA
Source organism: Lutjanus erythropterus (assembly GCF_056507025.1). Lineage (NCBI taxonomy): Eukaryota > Metazoa > Chordata > Actinopteri > Lutjaniformes > Lutjanidae > Lutjanus > Lutjanus erythropterus. Next base: position 14,228,373 of record NC_139320.1, read on the forward strand.
AACAAGCTAATACCAGAGAGGGGATGAAAAGTGCTAAAGCAGCAGCCAGACAGCCCCAGTCTGAGATTAGAGAGGAAGCAAGAAAGAAGTTGGAGGTTAGAGGAAATGGGAAAAGGAAGTGCAGAGCCATTCATTTTCCTTCTTCCTCCCTTTAATTCATCCTCTTCCTACTCTTATCAGAGATCAGGACCATTGGCTACCACACACACACACACACACACACACACACACACACACACACACACACACACACACTTGAATAGCATACTGGAGAGTGGAGCAGAAAATGCAGCTCCTCGACTCAAAAGGAGAAAATACCTGAGAGCCTGTGTTGATCTCAGATACCTGAGGCTGGCTCTCAACTTTCCACAAACTTTATATTCTCTGTCACTATGAGCCCCTTTAGCAAATTATAAGTTATAAAATAATTATAATTGTAAGAGCAAATTATTAGACTGAATTTGAAAAAGATTACTGTTTGCAAGTGCGTTTCTGTCTTGTGGTTTTTATGTGGACCTTTTAAGCAAGATGTACCACCACCACTATAAAAGAGATGTCTGTAATGCTGATATTGATACGGGTTCCTTATTGGTCAGTAGATTCTGGACAAACAGCGCTACTATGTAGAATTAATGTCCATAAAAGTCCACATTCAGGCATTGCAGCAATTCACTGGTTATCTGGTTACCAGTGGACTCTTTTCCCATGAACATCAACGTAGCAATGAAGTACAGTCTGCAGTTTAGGCTGTTTGTCAGTGAATAAATGTTACAGCTACTTTAGATCCAAGCCAAGTTCACCTGTCTTGAACGATTTTGGAGAGAGTTAGCTCTGAAATAGCAACAATTTACTTAAGATGGACTGACCCTTAAGATGAACCAGGCCAGCTATTTTCATTTTAGTGACAAGCTGCTCCTCCTTTGCTGGGGAGATGACCACAAGCCACTGCAACAAGATCAGTTATTACCCATTTTATATTTACACAAGGATTTTCAACAAGAGAAACACCAGTGTACTTATGAATTATCATGTATTATCATGATCGTACAAGCAAACCTGAATTTCTGACATCCTACTAGAGTGCAAAGGAACTCCACTTCCTTTGTACTTTTTCAAGTTGGAGGTCAGAAATTTTGGGGTTTCAAGTTTGCTAAAACACAGAATTCATCCATTGTGCCCTTTGATTTGAAGTGCTTCCACCTGAGCTGATTGGTCATTCTTAATACCTATTCTTTGCCTGGACATTCAGTGATTTTGTCAAACTGCCTATGTGAGAGCAAATCTCAACATTTGTCTCTCTCCATGTACAAATCTGCATCCTCACTTCAAATGTGCTATCTACCAGCCTTTATTTAGAGGTTCCTTGCTGACACTGAGAAATAATCTCCCTTTTAAAAATGTATCATAATGTTTGATGATGATCATCATCATTATTAAAACCATTGCTGCAGAGGTTTAGTGAATGATGGCCTCTTTTCTATATTTTCTATCCCACAAAAACCTATACCATACTATTTTTAAGAATCCCCTGTGTAAATTCATTTTGAGGACCATAGATATATTTATAGTTGAAACTGATGTATCACAAACATTGGTCCAACCCTTGTTTTAAAAACCCCCTTACAAATGAGTAGCATCGACGTGTGCTGCATGCATTTTTCATAACCAGTCTCACTCCTACACTGCATGTTCCAAATCTAATATTTTCTTATTCAGCTCTGCTCTCGCTACAAATTCACCTCAGGGATAATCAATGCATTGTATGTCAATGAATTTTCCTTCATTTCAATTTTTTTATACTGTACAAAGCCTCACAATCACACATATATTCACTGGAATGTTCAATAATTGCTCATTGGATGCCATAAAACACGTCTTCCATAGGCCTCATTAGAAAGAAACTGACAGTGAAATGCAAACATCTAAAACATAAACACCTTGTTATGTTTCTCTAATTATCTGCTGATAATCTAGAAACCCGAACCACAGTCTGAGGTTCATACTAATTGCCTTGACAATACCTGTGGGGTCGTATTTAATTTGGGGCTGTTTACAGGTACAACAGCAGGCTAAGGCATGTGTGCACCAACCACACACATACAAGCATGTGGACACACACACACACACACTCATGGGTCAGAGCCTTACTCAAAACGCACAGGATGGATATGAATATGCAGATTATTTTTTCATCAGTGCGGCAATCTGTCACTCAAGACTTGTGCTAAGCTATGCGTGTTGTACATTCTGTTTAAATGTGTGTGTGTGTGTGTGTGTGTGTGTGTGTGTGTGTGTGTGTGTGTGTGTGTGTGTGTGTGTGTGTGTGTGTGACACCACCACCTGTCATAGAGGACATACATGACAGAAATTGATCTGGTGCATATTTCACAGGTGAACAGAGCACATTGAGGTTTAATGGAACGCTGAATACATTTTTTACAGTCTTATAGCATAAGCAGATGGGTCATAGGGCTCCTGATCAACACGAGTGCCCCAGAAATGACTTTCTAATTTTCAAAAAATCCTCTTGTACAGTTCTAAAAGAAAATATTACTATTACTTTAAGGAAATATTATCATTATTATATTATTATATTATTGTGAGAGATTTTAGCATGCCGGTGTCACATCAGACCTCTTGGTGCGGTTTGATTGGGTTGGTGTGAACGCCAGTCTTGAACTCTGGTCCTGATTAAACAGCTGCTCTCTCTGGTCCGCGTCTAAACCGGTTCATTTCTGGTGTGAACACGATTTGAACTAACCACAGAAGCATTCCACTGTATGTGTCATTTCACTGGTTAAAAAGTAGAACAGCATTTGATGACAAAACGTTGACTGGCACGGGACAAACTCACAAGACGTTACATGTTACATGTAACATTTCGTTGTGCCCCCGTTAAAGAAACAAAATGTTCCGTTTACATTCCAATAATACTAATTTATATTAACAGTTAAAAACAGCCTGGCCTCAATCCCAGCTCATCACATACTGATGGTGTGCATGCAGACGGTACCCATTCATGGCTCAGAGAGATGCACCAAGACGTTGATGTAGTATAAAGAGGCAGAAAATCCCAGGTGCAGGGTTTGTGCCTTATGAAACCAGAACATATCTTCTAATGTTTTAATAATATTATTAAAAGTCGTAAGGCACATAACATGGACATATACAACAATACAACATAAAAATACAACAATGCCATGCTGTTTCTTGATCCTGAACAACTTTTATGTTTCATTTCAACAACTTGTGGTTAAGGTTAAGAGGCCATTAAAATTCACAGTTAATGTCACAGTTAAAGATGATGATGTGCAGCTATTTCTACATTTAAGCTCTCGCTAAGGAAACAAAAAACAGAGAGGCAAAGCTTTTGTTTCCCAGGGCTGTTTGTTATCTGAAACTGCTGTCTCAGGTCTGTGGGCCGTAAGATTGACCGTATAAAGCTTTCTGACAAACTGTCTATTGTGTTGTTAGAAACAAACTGTATTACACCAAATAAAACTGATAACCATCCCATCGAGTGAGGAGAGGAGGCTGTGCAGCTTGCTTGCTCTCTCACTTATCTTCCCTTCTGTCTACTCATTCCATTATTAGTTTTTCTTGTGTGTGTGCGTTCGTTCTGTGTGGACAGCAGGGAGGAGGCAGATGAAGAGACAAGATAGGGGATGGGCCACAATAGTTTGAAAAGTTTTTAATTATTTTGGACAAACAGGAAAAAACTTTTTAGAACATAGTTTCTTTTCTCTTGCCCTTCTCCCTGTTGGCTCCAATTCTGAGACCATCCCAAAGTCAGCGTGTTATTCTCATACTTACAAATGGATGGTAATGACATGGTTTGACTTAAAGAAAGGCTGTATCAAATGTTCATTATTTACTGTTAATACAACAGTTAGTTCTGACCAAGTAATCTGATTGGATGAGATGCATTCTGTGAGTGCTGATATAGACTGCGACATCACTGGAACTTTTAACTACATTTATCCCTCTGCTTTACAGTGGTTTAATAAGTGTTAGCCTACACTGACATTACAATGACTAACAGATACAGAAACTACAGAGACAGAAGGGGACAGGAGGCGTCTTGTACATGATTGTGGGATTGCTGTCACACACTTTTTAATCTTACAAAATATATAGACTTGGACACAACCTAAAACAGCAGTTTAAACAGCTTTAGATCTGTTAATCAAGGAAAATATCAGTGCACATTTTACCGCTGTTACGAAATGATTTGCATATATGGCTTATAGAGATAAATTATACAATCACTTCCTGAACAGATTTCACAATAAGCAGATGGGCAAACAAAATGCACCAGAGTCTGCATAGAGGCAGACTAAGTCCTACCTCTTCAAGTGGTCTCCGTCTGTTTATATGATCCACCTCTCAAAAATAGATGTTCTCAGACTTTTTCAAGATTGCCCCACTTCAGAAACCAAAAAATAGTTCACACTCCACACCTACAATACTTTTTTAGCAGTCTTTGACAGTAATATGGGAGGCAGCTGAATGAAAAGGAATCAAGTTGAATTCTAGTGAAATAAAGGTCAGCATGATTGCTTCAGCAAACACTTGTTTGTTTATTTTCCCTACACACATTTCATATTTTTCCCCTGGGTGTCCAGACCACACTTGCATTGTCATTTGATGTTTATGTTAGAAAAATATGGATTATAGCTCCTGTAAGTAAAAGTACAGGGGGAATGACAGTCTCAAAAATAAAAGTGCCGGTGCCGGAGATGTGAACTTGACTTAACAATTGAAAAAAGACTCGCAACTCAACTTGGACTTTACCAGTGACTTGTGACTTCACTTGGACTTGAGCCTTTTGACTTGAAAATACTTGACACTCTCCTCCAAGCCCAAAGATTAAAAACTGTGTTATTTAAAAAATATGCCACAAATCAATTTAGTTACATTCATTCATTCCCTTCAATCAACTCATGTTAATGTTAGATTTCTGAGCTCTGGTTGGAAAAAATACCAAAGATCATTTTGTTTGTGTAAAAAAACTCTGTGCAGTGGTCAACTTAAGTGATTTGCAGTATGAAAAATGTAAGACTGGAAAATTACAGACTTCATCAAACATTTGAAGTTGCACAAACAATTATCAAAGAGTTGAGGCTCTGTTGTTAACATGACAGTACATTTGTGAGGAGTGTGTGATGACTCAAAACTCAGAAGACTTGAGACTTACTTGTGACTTGCAAAACAATGACTTGTTTCTACTTCTGAATGGTACTCATTAAAAAGCAGAATTGCCCCTGTCGATGTTACATAGTTTTTACATAGTTTTTTTTATAAAAGGTAGTATGGAAATATATAATAGTACAGCACTTAAGAAACTGAGAAGAAAAAGCTTGCTGCACATACTATATACACCTGTGTGTGTGTGTGTGTGTGTGTGTGTGTGTGTGTGTGTGTGTGTGTGTGTGTTTTTGTGCCAGTGAACAAGCACTACCTGTCAGTAAAAGGAGTTTCCACAAGTCAAGCGAGGACATGTGATTGGTCACGAGAGACTCACAGCTGAGTCCTGCTGTCCAGAGCCAGAGACCTTAGCTAATTTGAACAGACAGATTACGTTTTTTTTACCGAAGGGAAGCACATCTTTTGTGTGTGTGTGTGTGAGAGTGTGTCTTTGACATTCCCACAGTAGCCTGCCTTTAATACAACAACCACTAGCCCTATTAAATATCCCCTGATCTGTGGCCATGGCATTTACTTCTCCCTCTCCATCCCCCCCTTCATCTCTGCTGCCAAACAACACTCATAGGGACGACTGCTCTTTCATCAGGGGAGAGTGTATCTGAGCTTGTGTGTGTTTGTGTGTATCTCCTCACCATAATCGAGTGCTGAAAATCCTAATTTGAAAAATGCACACACACAAAAATGTTGCAAACAGGCTTCAAAGACAGGATTATCGCTGAGAGCCTAGAGAGGGAGTTAATGTCACTCTGAACACCCACAGCAGCCATGGCTGCGCTGCGTGTGTGTGGGATTGCATGTGTGTTGTGTGAAGACACTGAACATGTACATACTCCCATATTAACAGTGTATGTAACATATGTGCATCTCAAAAGTTTGACTGTTTTTGATGTGAGAAAATATACAACTATGTGCAAATTTCTTTTATGTGCAGCCTACTCTCTCTTGTGTCTGTTGTTTCTGAATGCTTTTATTGTGCATCATGAAATCTGTGATTCCATTTGCCGTCATCCTTGTTTGCAACTTTGCCTCTTGGCATTAAGCACAAAAACACACTACACAGCATGCTGGCAAGTGCTGCCACAGTGACTTTGTACTACTTTCATGAGCTCATTTTGAAACTGAGAACAAAGGTTAAAACTTTGTCTGTTTTCTTTCATTGTCCCTGTTCTGTTGTTGGACTTGGTGACCTTCAGTCCTCTGAATCTTAAAATCAGTCCCCAGGCTAGTAGTGCTGTTACTGCACTGCAAAAAATACCCATCTTGAGAAATAATTTAGACAAGACATTACTAATGCTTCAAGATGTTACTTGAATCATTTATTTTCTTGTTGCAACATGAATTGATTTGGCTTTTTTTCCTGTCTTATTTCAAGATCCTGACGTGTTAGAAAAGTTTTGACTCAGATCAGGAACATGTAAATTTATTTAAAACCACAGGCATGTGTTGCCATTTGTTTTGAGCAAACACAGATTGGAAGATTGAATATGAGCCAAGCAACTTGACAGTTTCTGCAGGGTTCAGTGGCCGCCACTGAGCCGCTGCCAGGGTCCTCATTTACCGCTGTTTATCACCAGCCCGCTAACATCACATCCCGTGGGACGATAAATGGCTGGAGTCTGAAGAAAACCAGCACATGAATCACCTTGTTAATGCAGAACACCACAGATTTCACATGGTTACATGTGAGGCTGCATGCTGTGTGTGTTCCTCCCTCATCACGTGTCGTTGCCCTCTCTGACAAGTGTAAATTGCAGCTGCAGTAATCTCGAGTGCTGTTTGTGTTGTTGTTGTGGCTTGCCGCAGACACTTTTCTTTGCATTACTGTGGGCCTTGTTAAGGCTGCCATGACTGCTTTCTGATGTGCTAAGAGCCGTGTTGGCTGTGTCACAATGCTCAGAGTAAAGTGCTGTTGATCACACCAGCTAAACTTGACAGGCCAATTCCTCAGGGAGGGAAGGAGAGAGAAAGAGGGTACGGAAAGGAAAAGAGAGAGAAAAAGATAGAGTGAGAGTGATGTACTGTTTTAAACCAAAATTAGCATGTATATGAATGAATGAATGACCTAAATCTGCTAAAAATAGTCTATTGACCCTTTTCCTATTGCCAGTAGACCTGTTTGCCACTGTCCTTTTTTTCTAATGTGCACTGGAAAATCAAGCCTCAGCTCGTGTGTGCAGGAGGGCAGAGAGAAAGGTGTTCTTAAAAGTGTCTGTGTGTTCACAATCTGAATAAAGGGGCTTAAATTTGTGGGTCCACCCACGTTGCTTGTTTACATTACTGCCAATACTTGTCACTGACAATTGTACCCTTTCCAATCAAGACAAAAGCCAGATGTTGGTGGGTGTTAGTGGGTTTTTCTCCAGTGTAAAAGGGGCTGTAGAGAAATATACAAAGAAAGAAAGTAGAAACATAGCCAGTATAAGCACAATTGGAGAAAAACAAAGTATGCAGGTGACAGCAAGTACACATTCAGAGGTAAGCGGGAACACACACTGAAGTAATGACATGCAAATAATCACATCTGTGTTTCTGTGAGCATAAAAAAAGCACACACAGCTCCATCACTGTGCACATACTGTACGATGCAGCCAGGCTTGCACACTGACACACACACTGTCCAAACTTTAGAAATCACACTCAAATAATTGCATCTGCGTTTCAGGATGTTTAAACACTTCACAGCGAGACCTGCCTGAAATATTTGCGCTCATATTTATAAGATGAAGGCCCACCTTGCCAGCCAGGTTTGCAGACAGGTTTGACGTCGATGCGGACAGGGACGCTGTGCAGAGCTCTCTTCTGGCCGCAGTCCCAGGCCGTCACCTGGATCTCGTACTGCTGCTGGTGGTCATAGCTCAGCTTCTCTGTGTTCCGGATGTTACCTGGTGTGGAGAAAAAAGAGTCACTTAATGTCAAATTCCACCCAAAGAGCTTTTTAAAAGCAAACTCATTATAATACAACGGAGAGTAAATTCAGTTCCCCTATATTGCGACTCAGGATGAACACATTTTGAACACAGTGCCACAGATTGTAGCATTTTAAGTTTCAAGACCTCAAAAGCTAAAATCATTTAGCATGATGTCAGTAAACATAATAGTCTCCTTATTGTATGGTTGGGGTTGAACAATGGCAAAAAAAAAAAAAAAAGGGCACCAGCTGTATGCCGTGAGGCATCAGCATGCCAAAAGTTATGATGCATTTTATCATGTTTTGTCTACTTGAACAGCACTCTAGAGGGCATTTTATCATGTGTTGTCCACTGGAGGAAGGGCACCTTGAGGACACTTTATCATGTAGTCTTGGACACTGGGCCCTCTAGAGCGCACTTTATCTTTGTTCCAGTGTCTATAAGTATTTATTCTGGTTTTGGTTCTCATGTTTTTGGATTTTATATGATGCTGATCAAAATGTGGTGAAGTCAATTAATTTGTCTGTCTAATCTATCTAATCTATTTTATAATTAATCATTTCATATCTCATTCATTAAAACAGACTGGTCGCCTGTCAACCATGCCTAATAGCCAGTTAAGTTTAAAATCTGCTTTCCTTTAGTCTGGTTTAAGGCTGTTACTTCAGAACTTTCTTAACAAAAGTTTATGGAATAAGTAAAGTGGTTCTGGAAGTTATTATAATACATAGAGTACAATGTTTTTGTGAAACATTTTATTCTGTAATAAATACCACAAACTCAAGTCTGTAACTGAGAAATAGTCTGGAGTTACTCAGTCATCAGAGATATGCAGGCTGACTTTATGGAGTCATAAAATGGCTGTGTGAGCTTTTACAGCTAAATGAGCTTTATTTTATTGTGGTCGTAAGCGATGTGCAACAGATAGGTTTCCATATTCATTGCCACTCTCAACTTTCAAATTTATTCTTAATGGAACTGTACTTCAGTATGATGACTGAAAAAGTATTTCTCTTCTGTTTACTGACTTATATGACTTTAGTTTAGTTTAGGATAAACTATATAAAGTATGAAAGTTAAATATACACTTTAAACTGCCTTGAGGAAAGTGAGTAACAGCAATCCCACTCAAAGGAGCATCTACTGCACAGCCCTGTGTGTCTTTGTGACATTTATGACTTATTAGATAACACAAAACGCTTGTGTACTGCTGCTTATCTGTCTATACCCTGTGTGTATGTGTGTGTGTGTTTGCTTAAAGGAGTAATGGGTATTTAATTTTAATTTTAAAGCATCATTATATATCATTGTCAAATTAACTGTGATGCCTTAATATAATCACTGTAACAAATGAGATCATGGCTGGGATGACAGGTAGCCTCTATCTCTCACAAGTGCTTTGATTAGTGCTAATGTTTCTCAAAATTAAGACCACGTTTCCATTAAACCCCTGTCGCTTCCTGATGCAGTGAAAATCCTGGTACTTGTCCTCCGCTCAGCTCCCTGGTGATACTTTTCTGGAGATAACATGGCTGTCAGGGATAGAGGGTCTAACAAACAACGATGTGGAGGTGCATTATTGGAATGGTGAAATCCAGTGTTCTTGTAACTCGAGCTATTCTAGGAAAGTAAGATTAAAAGTGACCGTTCATTTTTAAAGCTGTCTCTGGCAAGTCTCTGATTGATTTGAACACTAAACTGCTGAAGTACACCTTAGTGGTGCACCAGTGGTCAAGCATGCACAAAACCAGAGCCTTGTACCTTTTGTGGCTCCAGAGAGAGCTGTGTGAAATCTGCTAAATTGCCTCAAATGATGTGAAATTGAGTTAGTGTTGGTTGAGTTCAAAAGCTACAAGTCTGAAAATAACAACAGCAACAACAACAAAAATCTGGGGGTGTGAAGAAATGAGCAGACCTCTGTCGTGTTCCTCATCTGTGCTTGATGGTAGCAGGTTGAGGCTACATTAGCCTCTACTAGCATGACACACACTAATTTCAGACTTAACCGCTGGTAAATTGAATTGCATTATGGGTAATGTAGTAATATCTCTGGTTCTGATGCATCCTCAAACTGTCTATTGGAGCTCTGGTGTTATAGGATTGCAACGCTATATTGGTAGAGAACTCATTTAACATCAATAAAACATCTAGAACTATATTTTCCTTGAATAGAGACACCTAAAAACAAATCCTGCCATTAAATCATTACTTTACTGCAGTGGCTCTCAACCTGAGTGCTGGGTGAGATAATTTTCAGGGTTTGCCAGATGGTTGTGAAGAAGAATAAAATAAAATAACATATTGTGGCAAGCAGCAAAACTATAAACCAGCCCAATAATGATGATTACCAAGATAAAACACCAGAACAAACACAAGCACTAACAGAACATTTGAACTGTGTAACATAAAATAGCAAATATAAATAAGTCAGTCAGCAAGAATGATGGGAAATGAGGGCTGTATTTTAGACTGGGTAATTTTTTTGTTACATTACATTGCATGTACCATCAAGTGTGGCTGTAAGAGTCAAAGCAATGGTCTGTCAGTGTCAGTTTGGTAGCTTTCACATGTTAAAGATCCCTGAACAGTCTCCAATTCCAATTCTGCCATATTTAGCTAATAAATCCCCATAAATCTTACACACCAGACCTTCAAACACTGGCCTGAATATTTTGCTGGCTACAGCCACGATTCTTCTTTAAAGTGTGGATCAAGATAGAAGTCATTCATCATTCCTGCTAAAGTCAATTTGCAAGTTTTCTTTTGTTTAATTGTTTGTATTTTAAATAGTTCACCCATTTTCTATTTTGTGCTTTGAAACCAATCTGGCTTACCAGATAGGACTGCCCCTGACTCAAGATTTTGCCATTAGTTAAGTCATAAATCAAGTAGACATTACTTATTTATGATATTAATTTAATTATTCGGACAAACATTTCTGGGGCTTTAAGCAACCCACCTGCAAAATACTAATGGCGAAAGCAGCAATGATTCTGAATGTGTGGGGAACAACTGACAGGGAGACATTTTGTTAATTTATTTCAACACAGTATAACCGCACACAACCCTCATTGTTCAAAAATCAATAATAAATTACTTAATTGTTTCAAGAAAAATGGTCCATGTTGCAGCAATTCCCTGGGCCTAAAGGCAAGGTAATGCTGCCAAATTTTGGAGGGTTTCGTTTTTCTGCTACTAACAGAAAAATGAAAATTTGGTCGACTAAGACTCTCACTGACTCATTGATGAACTGTTTGTTTTTATTATTAGGGGGTAGCTCTGCCAACAAATTCAGCTCAGTATTAGAGTACATCCTAAGACATAGCCTTATACTAATGTATCAACATTAATGTGGCAACGATTTTGTAATGTAATGCTGCACACAGCACCTTAAAAGAGACAAATAACCCACTCGTCTCTACAGTACGATCAGTATCCAGACCACATTCAGTGACTGAGAGTCTCCTGCCTTGTCGGTAACCACGACCCATTTACCAAACCAGCATCTATGCTCATGAGCAGAGTGCATGAAGGGAGTTCTGGTGCTCCTAATGTGTCTGTTAATATTTGATGAGTCTTCCACTACAGATGGATAACAATGCTATACACGCATCCAGACCTTGGCGGGGAGGACGCACCCTGACTGAGAACACATGCGGGGTGTAAAGAGCACTGAAAAAAGACACTATTGGCTCTCATTGGCTGTGACTTGAAACTAGGCTGGAATGAGCTGTTGCGACTTAGGGTATAATACAGCCCAGATGCTTCCTGAGGTTTTTGTATTGTGGGGAGAGAGGTGCAGAGGGAGCTGAATGTTGATAATGTGGTATATTTGAATTTGAGTGTGTGAGTGGGAGGATTAGGTGTAATTCATATGAGGATGCATTGTTCCCTTCTCATCCTCCTCATTGCCCATTCTGTCTACAGCTCAGTTTGTTTATAATTCCTTTCCTCCTCATTCTCCCCTTTCGAACCTTCCCATCCCCTTTCAGTGCGCATCACCGTCTCACTGTTTTGCAGCCACATCCCATTTCGCTGTTTGCTGCCTCATCTCTCGTGCTGCCCTCTTTCTCTTTTTTTTTCCCACAAGTATGCATGCACATTTACACACTCGCACCTTTCTGCATGACGGAGGTTCCCATCCCCGTTCCTTCAATTACTACATCAACTTATCCGTGTCAGCAGGCTGTGCGTGCTGTGACTGCAGCTGGCAAGAGTGGGCAGCAAGTAAATGACTACTTTACCCTCCATCTCATGCTCTCTATTTGCCTCTTTATCAAATGTGTATAAATACACACACAAGTGGAGCATCTTTGCATCTGTCTTGTGAATTTCCTCTATCGTCTCTTTATAATTACTATACAATATAGATATTATCTAATGCTGCTTAGCCCTTCTGGTCTTTGTTTGAAGGACAAGGCCTTAAATATTCTGCATTATTCTTACTGTCAACAGAAGACCAAGATAAACACTGTCTTCATCCATCTATTTGTTCCTAAGTATATAGTTTCATAGTTAATAGTGTTGTTAAAAAAGGTAAGTAATTTCCTTAACCAGCCGGGCACTGTAGTTTGAAGCAAATGAAACTCAACTAGTAGTAAACAGTGCAGCTATATTCACCTGGAGAGCAGTGATACTGATGCAAGGCTGCAATGGCATTGACAGGAAGAGGGAGAGGTGGGAGGTTTTTGCAGTTTAAATAGGCTGCCAGTTTTGGAGGCTGTGCTTGGTGTGTACAATGGAGAGCAGGGCATGTCACTTCAGTGCAGCTTGAATTGTCTGCCTGCACTAACTCGCAGGTGCCACTACAGTAAAAGTGCTAATACCACACTGTAAAAATACTCCTCAAGTAAAAGTCCTGAATTGATAATGTTACTTATGTATGTAATATTAAATTAATATGCATATGAATATGTAGTATGAAATCACAAAAATAGTTCTTAAAGTATAACAAGTAGAAGTATTCAATGGTAGAAAAATATGCCCATTCACTGTCATACTGTTATGATATAATTCTGGTTGAGGTGGAGGTCCTTTTTAACTATTTTCATTATGGATTTATCAGCTGATTATTTTCCACATTAATCAACTGATTGTTTGGTTTGTAAACATTGAGAAAACAGCGAGAACTATACCCAGAGCCCAAAGTAACACCTTCACAATGTTTGATTGTTCCAACAGTTCAAACCTCAAAATTATTAAAAATACTTAACAATTATTAAAAAATAAAAAGAGAAAAAGCAGCAAATCTTCACACTTGATAAGGTGGCACCATGAAATGATTTGCATGAAAAACGGATAAACAATTATTAAACTACTTGTCAATTCATTTTCTGTCAATTGACTAATTAATTAACTGTTTTAGCTTCACTTGTATGAACTGTTGTATAATGTAATTTACAACTTAATGTTTTGTGAGTAAAAATCTTCATTTGTAAAGAAACTATCAGCTGTCAGATAAGTGTAGTGAAGTAAAGTAGTAGTATTTCCCTCTGAGATGTAGTGGAGTTGAAATAAGTGGTATGAAAAGAAAAGACTCAGGTAAAGTATCTCAAATTTTTACTTGAGTATGGTACTTGAGTAAATGTACTTGGTTATCTTTCACCACTGTTTCGTGGTAATGAAGGAACACACCACTCAGTGTGACTCACTGATGTGTTAATAGTTTTGGGACAAAGGTGTAGCTCTGTGGCACAAAGGAATAAGATTCTGTAGATCAGGCTTTGGCAACAAGAAAAACGTGTTAGTGAAATCAATAACTGTTGCTTTTGGGCTTTTCATGGGATGTGACGATGAGACAATGAGAATTTCTATTCTATTGAATATCAACAGCCCTCTAATTTTTTATTACGTTTATACTATTACAGTTTCCTGTCTCTCCCTGATCCTCTTGTAGCACACACTCTCACTCTCACAGCCAAACCCCTCCTCTCCTCCCTCCATCTTCTTCCTCTCTCCCTCAGGTGCTCTTGAGTTCAAGGGCTCTCAAAGCGTTTTCCTCAGCGGTCAATGGCTGAGTGAGACCCCTTCAAATGGAGAGATAGAGGAGAGCGCACTCCAGCTCCAGCCTCCCCCCTGTATCATTCACAGTGCAACGTGGCCCTAACCTCATCCACTCAGCCTTTTATTCACAACACCTCAGCAGTGGGCAACTCTCAGCAGTCAGCAGCAACAAACACCTAGACAGCATGTCCCTGCATCTACAGTAGAGTTCCTAAAAACAGGGAAAAGAACTGTGAGCAGAGTTTTTAAGAGCCACTACAGCCAGCCGTATTTAGATAGCTTGTCTAAAAGTGGTAAAAATCAAGACATTTAAATTTTAAGTGTGCACTTAAGGATCCTACTTGACTTTGTGTAAGCTCCCCAACAAGGGCGTTAAAACAAAAAGATAAAACTATGGACTATTCAGAACAATGAATGTAATGATACTAACAGCAGAGTTCAGTGAGTTTTCCATCAACCTAAGGAGGTCAGAAAGGTCAGTAGAGGTAATGCTATAATGTTTGAGAGCCAAAGTGGCAGGTAAGTTTGTGTGGGTATTTGTAGAGTGTCCAAAGATTTTTCTAAACATCTGTCTTTGTCACTGTGTGTTTTTCATGTTTGTGTGTGCACAGACATCTGTGATTTGATTTGTGGAGACTGATGGCTCTCTGGGCGAGGCTTGACTTTGTCCTTGGAAAGAGCAAAGGGCACATTCTATCCTGGAGAGAGACATCTGTTTTCCTACCAGAGTGTATGTAAGTATGTGTGGTATGAGTGTTTGTGCACATATGTCCTGTGTCTGTAAAGTACACGTTTGTGTGAATGGATGGGATCTTTCAGATCATGAGTGCCACTGTGTTCTGACAGGAATGTGTTTTCACATCTTCCTTACATTTGATGGAGAGCAAACAGAAACCAAATAATTCAACTTTGTTTTGGAAGATGTATTTGGACGTGTGGGAAATCACTGAAATGAGTGAAGCAGAAGTAGATGTGTCTGTACATGTGACAAGTTGAGGACCCACAAAATAAAACTTGAAATGCACTGAATATTACACACTGCTGATAGCAATTATTTGTGGCAAGTACTGTTAATACAAAACCCTGCATCAGTGGATGCTGTAAAGGGATAGTTTGGATAATTTGATGTGAGGTTGTATGAGATACTTAATGGAAGTCAGTGTATTACCTACAGTATATGCTGGTCAGCACACCCATATGTTGGAGTTGCAGAAAGGGGTACCAGCAAAAAATGTCCTAAAAACCTAAAAACATATCAAGTGTATGCTATATTTAGAATATTCTGACTGTTTTATCTTATCATCAGACAGCATTTTCTGATGGGAAACTGCTGTTATAGAAACTAAATACTGATCTCTCCTAAGCAACAAAACTCTATAGCCAAAATCAGTCATTTTACGTCATAGAACACAGCAGCTGCTGGTTGACCGCTGCCTCAATCTGTGAGTTTATCTGTGTTATTCTGTGACGTCAGTGAATCTGAGTTTTCCTTTTAAAACACTAAAGTCACACAATAATACAGGCAAACAGATTAATGCAGTGGTAGACCAGCAACTCTCGTGTCCTGCGAGGTAAAATTACTGCGTTTGCCTTTGGAGTTTGGTTATATAGCATACACTTAAAAACTGATATTGATTTCTGTTAAGGTAAATCATAAGGGGCTAAAATCTCTTTTGTTGGTGACCTTGTCTACAGCAGTACAGTAATTATCTTTTGTGCTGGTGCCCTGTGTTTCTCCTAACTGGGTGCGTGCCCACTGACATCTGCTATAGTTACAACACTGACTATTGTCCTTCATACAACCCCACTTCAAATAATCCAAACTATCCCCTTAACATGTCTTTTCTTCTTGTCTACTCACCATTGCGATCTATAGCGAAGGGTGTGCTGGTAGTGGTGATCTGATAGTTACAGATCTGGCTGTATTGTGGCGAGCAGTCCTGGTCAGTGGCCTCCACCTGCAGGATGCTATCGTAAATCTTGCCCTCTGTCACCGCGGCTCGGTACTGAGGCTCCCGAAACACCGGGGCAAACTCATTCACATCGTTGACCTGAATGTGCACCACGGCCCTGCAGACAGTGAGGGGCAACAGGGGGGAAACAAAGTGAAGATTAGTATAGAATAATCTATCATCTGCATAGATTAGGACAACTGATCTGAAATTAGACCTCACATAGCAATATTTCAAACAAATCATAATAAACTATTGAAACATATAAACCTCCATTTCAGCTGTTAGAATGCACAGGATGAAGATGACAGCTATTTTCAGCTTTGCTAGTGGCGTGGTTATAGGGATTGAAATATCAGTCGGTCAGTCCACCACGTCGATCCACACAGAAATAAATAACAAATAGATGGATTTGCACAGGATTTTGTACAGTCATTCATGGTCCACAGACGATGAATTGTGATGATTTTGGTGATACCTGATGTTTACTATAGTGCCGCCATGAGTTAGATATTTTCTGGAGTGACTCTAGAAAGTGACTCTCTCTCTCTGCTGTCCCACAACCTACCCCTTAACCACGAAGGGCACCACTACAGGAAGGACTATCTGATGGGGGAATACACTTGTACACAACACCAAATCATTTTGCATTTCCTGAGGGTCAGACCTTAACTCATGGTTAAGGCTAAGACATGATAAGAGACATGAAAGAAGCATGTTCACTGAAAAAGTAAATTGAAATGATTGCATTTTTTATTTAATTTGGGGAACAGGCATAGTAATAATATGGTTTGTAGCCTTATTGCTTTGCACAAATAACTTCATCAGGGGTTGGTGTTGGGGTAAGAGGGGAAGTAATGTTAGAAGAAAACATTAGCAGAAAAAGTGTGAGTTAATTCATTTATTTAGATTAAATGCAGACATAATTTTCTGAACTGCATTGCGAAAGTGAGGCTTATAGTGAACCAGACTAAATGTGGATGGTGTCATTATTCTTTAGCCATTATACAACAATACTTATTCAACAGTTACTTCAAAATGATAAGTTAAAGTAAAAAGTTGTTTATTTCCACTTGAAATACATTTCAAAATGCCCAATAAGCATTCACGACTGCATGTACATTAATGAATTAAATGATAAATGCATTAGCTCATAATCACCACTCATGCTGCAAATGCAGAAAAATTAAATTTAATTAAGGTTTGTTGTTGCCTTTATTTTCAGTATATTATTTTGCTGCCATAAGAAAATAAAACAGGAGAAGCGAAAGAAAAAAAGAGCAAAGTCATTTTGGAATAGGAAATGGGTTATTTATTTTTATTTGTGTGTATTTATAATTCTGTGTTGCATTGTCCCTAATCACTTCAGTCTCAAATGGTTTACAAAGATCAATATGTCTTTGATTTTCACACACAGAGGAGTAGCAGTAAGTAGGTATCTACTACGTCTCAGATGAGTTCAGGTTGGATGGTTGAAGGCAGAGTCCACTGCAGGTGATGAATTAGTTTGGTAACCAGTCGTCACATTGTGCTTTGTGTAATACACTGCTTGACCTGACCCCATGGATTGCTTTGATTGTGTTGCTATGGCAAAATAAACCCCTGGATATCTTCATCTACCAAAGTGATGCAAACTCTGCACTGTTCTCCAAATGCACTGATTAATCATTCTATAAGTGATCTATCAGCAGTAATTCATGTGAACTCACACATGGTGAGAAAACCCACCATTCATCACTTGAAAACATCTTCATCAATACTCTCCAACAGCCAGAAGGCAACAGATTGCATAATCAATCCTTTGATTCATAGACTGACAACCAGTGATGGATGACGATGAGACAGAATAATACAGTTTTAAGCTTCAAATGGCAAATAATGCTTTGCTTTAAGAGACAAAGGGGCAGAGATAAGCATGTGGTTTATAGGATTAGCTGGTGGGTATGGTAATGACAGTGAAATTATCCCATTAAAGGAAGCGGTAAATATCTTGCCAACATGCGGTCTGCTGGAGATGCAGACTGGACAACAAAGAGAGACAGTGGGGAGGCCGGGCCCAGGCAGAATGGATTTCCTCAGTGCCTTATCTCTCCCTTTCACCGGGACACAAACATTGGAGACTGTTTGTTTTTGTTTTTCAGTTCCTCCGCACAAACAGATGCACAGTTAAATAGTTTCATAAGACACACACAAACAACTGAAGTAAGAATGCAACACGGACAAATAAATGGAAGATAGGAAGTGGTTCAGTGACTTTTTCTATTTCTATTTAATACTTCTTGAAACTACTGCATAACTCCACTACGTTCATCCATTAGCTACTAACTGTTTACTGTGAAGATTAACATTTAACACGCAAATTATATGATGAGCCTCTAAAATATTATGTTTTATTACACTATTGAACTGCACAGAGTAGCTCCTCAGTGGTTGAAACCTGACCATCCCTCAAACTTGTATATGGAATCAGAATAAGGGAACTCAAGGTGAAAACTCATCTCTCCCTACATGCACACATTTCAGTTCTCCTCTTTTCCTTATCAGACACATACGTATAAACTAAACTCACACTAGATACACATTCCTTTATTTTCTTTACTCTCATTATCTGCTGAATAATTTAGCGTAATTAGTTGGATTTTGCTTATGTATTTATAAGTGAAAAGCTGTCAATTATGAAGGCATCAGGAGCCCCAAAAGCTGATAAAATGTAATAAAAGGTTATCAGACAAGTCGAAAACATAACAGCATGCTTTAATGAATATAATCATTATAAATTAAATAGTTAAATTAGAGTGTAAAATAAATATAAAATTTTATTTCCTTTGACCTCCAATTAGCGGATAAAAAAGAAATTTGCTTTTTAATCTTTTCAATTAAAACTTAATTATTATATATTTTTAAATAAATTAAAACATAATCTATTTTACACATTTTAGCTTTCTCCAGCTTATTTTATTCAGTCCTTCATTTTCTTTTTTCCTGGTCTGCATGTTTCTACAAAACACTTGCAGCTTTTCCTCATGTGAGACAGGTATATACATTCATGTCCAGTATTTGGACCTGGATTTGTGTGTGTCTGAAAATGCAGGTGGCTACCTAGCTGGGGATTAAAATGTCTTTTGTTGTCACATTCTTTTACATGGACACAATTCTCAGTGCAGGACTTTGTAACTTTGTATGTTTGCATTTGGTACAGTTACTTTAAAGGTGCAGTAAGCGATTCTGGAAACTAGTAGTTGATTGTTGAGTCCCACTCCCAGGTTGTGAAACACCCATGCTTTGGGTAAGTGGTTATGAGTCTCAACAATCAAACATCTTATAGACCTGTGATTGGTCAAAGTCTCCCATCATGGGTAATGGCTCCAGCTGCAGCCAGAGGCTGTCCCATTCTTGTGAACATGATATCTTAAGAACACCTTAAGTGAATTGTTTCAAACTTGACACAAATGACCGCTTGGACTCATACTGATTAAATGTGGTGGTCAACAGTCAAGAAAATACACTTAATAGTTTTCATTAATTTCCATCAAAGTAACAGGTCAATATAGTTGTAAGGTCCATCTTAAATTCCTTCAAAGTCTTCATTGCATACATTATATCCATGTGAAATTACTAAAATTGTTATATCTTTGTGAAAAACTATATTATACTCATAAAAGACCACTATTCATGGTTAGAAGCTCCTTGAGAAGATCTCCTGGGAGGACATGAAAACTGGACACAGAAACAGATAAACTCATATATGACAGTGAGTAATCACTGGGCTTTAGGATTGGTGGCGTGTTAACGGCGATGGAAACAGCAGTGTAGATGGTGATAAGAGGCACTGACAGATGATGGCAGCACCAGTGTGTGCAGTAAATCCCTCAGCCTGCCTTGTTTTGTCATATTAATGACGCTCGCTCATAAACATTACCCCCCTGCTTCGCCACACTCCCCAGTGATGGGGGAGCAAACATATGTTCCACTCCTCTGGGACTTGTATGAAGGGACTGCTGTGTGTGTGTGTGTGTGTATGTGTGTATGTTTATGATAATATTCATGAACGCAAATGCATGATATACAACTAAATGCAACAATTGAGAATATGTCTCATTGTGAATGTGCATATGAGTGTGTGTTTCTCTGCTGATGGCTCACATCTGGCTGAAACAGACGCCCAGCTCTCTAGGGCTGGGACGTTTGTGTGTCTGTGTGTGTGTGTTTCTGTGTTTTCATGTTACTGGATCATTGCCAAGCTGAGCCCATGGCCACCATCCCTCCCTGTGTCAGGCCTCAGCTCATAAACAGGAGGTTCATAATAAGTCAGAGTGACACAGAAAAACAGTGGGGGGTTAAGCGACCCCATGGGTGCGAGAATGATCACAACACCACTAAACAAAGTGGATAAAAACCAGAGCCACGGGGACGGCGACTTGGAAAAAAAGTCAAAGGTTAAACAAACGACATCACCCCAGTGAATGAGAAAAATGAAAATCTATGTCCCTGTTTTCACTCTGCACTAAAATACAGACTGTGTGATCACATTGTAGTCAAAAGGTGGTATAGAACAGCACCAACGCCAGGTTTAAATTTAAATTAAATATAGACCAACTGTCTGCAGGCAGAATATGTAGAATCAACATTGGTACATTGGTGTAAAGACTGTGACCTGACTGATAGTTTCTATCCAAAACCAGTTTGTCACATTTCACTTTGCATTCATCAGATCAACAGCTTAAAACTCTTGCATGTTAAAGCGCCCCTGAACCAAATGAGTCGATATAATGAAAAAGCAGTTCAGAGCTGCAGTTCTGTGCAGCTTTCAGTCACTTGTAGCTTACTGGTAGCTAAGTGTGCAGAGATAGGTACCTTATAAGTGTACTATCATCAGGAATATAGTTGGATCTTTTCTCATTAAATCTACTACAAGAAACTTTCATACCGTGGTGACTTTGAGACCCTCAAGGACAACAGCAGTAGTGTTTTCACATTCATAATCACCACAATACATAACATCAAAAATAAAATTATCTACAGAAAGATTTCCTGCTGCTTCATTTTAACTGTCTAAAGTACAAATTACTAGGAAAATGCAAACACAGCTTTGTCTCATCTGAGAATAAAAAATAACTGTAAAGAAATAGCCAGTCGTCTTGCTGATAGTCTCGTTGCTCATCTACTTATGCTACAGAGGCATCAGTATTAAATTGAGACTGTTTTGTAACTGGTTAAAAGTAGTAGCTTTAACATCATGTAAATATATAAGTTCTGAAGAACACTTCAACATGAGCTCTAACTAGAAGTCTTTTGACTGGAGATTATGAGTTTAATGAATGTACTGTAGAGAATTTAATCAACTCATTAAGGTAAGTTTATAAAGAAACATGATCAGCATATCAGCAGACTTCCAAGCATGCATTGTTTGAGAGTTAAAACTCTCCTGAGACTGTTCTTTTTATAGTTTGAAGAAAACAGATATGATGAAAACTTGATGTGTGTCTCTAAATAAGATAAGGTTGCTTGTCGTCACATTTATGAAAACACTGCAAACCGTGATGAAGGTTAGCATTTAATTTAGCCCCTACACTTTACACCTTAGTGGGAACTGTTTGAACATGTTTTTTCAAGTACAACTGAATTCATATCAATGGTCCAAAAAAGTAGTCTGGGCCTTTGACGTGCCCTTCATTTCATACAGGTGCTGGGGATCTTTAAGGGTAGCACCAGTAATCTTTTGGCACAACCTGGCAATTTTTTACCACTTTTTCCTATTTTTAAAACTAAAACCACTGAACCAGCAAGTCATAGATAAAGAATGTACTGACAATAAAAGAATAATAAATCAACTATTTGAGAAATAAGTTGTTTCTATAAAGTGAACCGAGGTTTTCCTCAATGTCAAATCATGTATGATATAGGTGCTTGACACTTTTTAATGGCCAATATGCTGTTCATGACATTGAGGAGCGCTAAACATCGTGAAAAACTGGAAGACATCCAGCAATGTGCCACTTTAAGTTAAAAACAGTTATTATATAAAATAATCTAACCAGTTCTGAAAACGATGCAGTAGCTTCAGTGAAAATTCAGTACCAGACATGTTGTCATCTCATCTCATGCTGTCACTGCTACGAGAGAGCACAGTTCCACGCACTTCACTGCCAAACCATAGAATTACACATAATTGTATGACATCAGCACCGAGTTGAGTTTAAATTTCGTTTTCATTCCATCTGCCTCTTTCTCCATTCCAAAAATAAAAGCACATTTTGATTTTGCGGACCTGTAATCAAGGCTTTATTTGGTAAAGTCACAAGAATGATTTGTCAAAGATCATGGGTTGATTCAAAGTAACTGGTGTTACAGAATAATCACTGTCAGGTTTCATAATTCTATTTTAAGTCTATCTTAAAATTCAAACGTCCTGGGCGCCCCTATAGCTCAGTCAGTAGGGCGTGCGTTCCATGTATTGAGGCTGTTAATCCTCTGCAGCGGCTGCCAGTTCGAATCCCGCCTGTGGCTCATTTGCTGCATGTTATCCCCTGTCTCTTCACCCCCCTTTCCTGTCATACCTTCAGCTGTCACTGTCAATAAAGGCAAAAATGCCCAAAAAATAAATAAAAAAATTCAAACGTCCACAAGTGGATCGGTTATGTCCGACCCAGGTCAAGTGCAGGACTATGAAGGAGTTATATAGTTGACTCTTGCTGATTGACCAAACGCTGATTTTGTCTGTTACTGTATGGGCCAGTTTTTTATCCTCAAAATAAAACTAATATATTAATTTGTAACAGTTTTTGATTAGCTGCACTGAAATATCTTTATTATATGTAATAAATTACATGAAAATTTAAATCTTACATCTGTTGGATTCAAGTGCTGGATGCCATGGGCACTAACACACCCACACACCATCACGGATGCTGGTTTTTGAAGTTAGCGCTGAGTTTGCGTTATCACCAATCATGATACTGTCACCTGTTACCAGTTAACCTGTTACCTTCTGAATGTTCCACAGCTTTCTCTTTGTATTGTATTCAGTTTAATACAAATTGAAAAGTATTTGCAAGTCATTACATTCTGTCTTTTTTTTTTTACATTTTAGATGTTGATGTTGGACAGTGACACTCACTGGTGTACAGTGTAGTATGAGGTACAGCACAATTTCTTGTAGGGCCCCTGTTTTTATAAACTTGGGATACAAAATGGCTGTGTTAAATCTGACCTGCTGAGTATGGCTCAGAAGGAAATCATTAACTCACAGAATGAGCCTTGGATTTACCCCAAGATCCATCAGCTTGCCCACCAGCAAGTGGGGCTGGATGGTGTTAATGCACTGCTAAAATCAACAAACAGAATCTTCACAAGACTGGGAGGTTGCTCAAGGTGTTCATAATACTGTTAGCCAATGTCAGCAGTGTGTCCTCAACCCCCCATTTTGGCCGTTATGCAAACTGATAATGATCCAAGAGTGGGGAGACCTTGGTGAGGAGAACTCTTGTCAAAACACTTCATAGATACTAAGGTTAAAGAAACTGGCTGCTGATCAGTCATCTCTTTGGGCTCACTGTTGTTGAGCCACAGTACAATCATAGATTAATTCAAGGTTCTTTTAACCAGGCTACCTAAAAAATCTATAAGAAAATTATAGCTAATTACGACTGCTGCAGCCAGATTTTGACTAGCTGGACTCCTTGTGACACCGCACAAGTCCTTAAGTCCTTTTACTTGTTTAAAAAGCCTTACATATCACACTATCTGATAGCACTTCAACAGAAAATAGTAAATGCAGTGAGATTCCAAGTCAAAAACACTGTTTACAGGAATAAAACATAATGTATTTTATCTACGAAGGACTGGGAAGATGTTTGGAGTAATTTTCCAAGAACGTAAATATCTCATTAGAAAATGAAGTGCATGATGAGCAGTGGAGACGTTTTCCACTGCCAGGTGTGATTTCGATTCAGCTAAATCGTATGCAGAGACAATCAGATACCAGCTGCATGTTAAAGCCAGGTGATGCATGTTAATTCCAGGTTAGTATTGTTCCCAGCTTATTACATATTCATCCACATTCATTATTTATCAACACCCAGCTAAACACAGCCACTCAAAGAGAGTCATTATTGAATGCCTCCCGTGCACACAGGTGCACACACATACACACACCTGCACACCCAGAGGCAAAGGACTCAATTAATCTTTGTCAAGAATTAGCCGAGACGTTGAATCATCAATTTCCATGTGTATGACTAGAATGGAAATAAACAACACTAACTATACCAACGGGAACAAACACACAGGGAAACGCAGGATGC
This sequence comes from Lutjanus erythropterus, assembly GCF_056507025.1. Lineage (NCBI taxonomy): Eukaryota > Metazoa > Chordata > Actinopteri > Lutjaniformes > Lutjanidae > Lutjanus > Lutjanus erythropterus. The sequence continues at coordinate 14,252,748 of NC_139320.1, forward strand.
TAATCTCATCAATATGCAAGGAAATCCCACTTTCACATTGACTAGTAGCCTCAGGCAGAAGTAGAAAACTCCACGGGGGCCTGTGAAATCTCAATACATGGTGATGATAAGATATGGTAATCCAGTTTGATGTTTAACGCTCCTTGTCCAGACCCTGGTTACTCCACTCTAGATAATATGGATCAAATCATTGATGAATACATAGGTGCCTGAGCAATGGAGCAAATGGAGCAGCTGCAGCTCTATTGTTAGCAAACCTGTGTTTTTCCATACCCACTATTTGAACATACAACTTTGCTACTTTTAAACATTTGAGCTACACTAAAGCAAGCAAGAAAAAAAAAAAAACATAAAACCCAGTCCAGCCCTACTTAAGTCTGTCTTTTTTGTGTCTTAATGTTCCAAAAAATACATGTTTAATATTATCAGAATGTGGCTGTGCTTTCTCCAACATCAAACAGCAAAGCAGCAAACTCGGTAGTTACTGTGGTAAAGGCTAAAAAAAAAATGCTCCTCAAATACTGTCACACACACGATAGAAAGTGAATTAACAGCGTTATGAGTCGGTGTTTAATTCGGCGTGCAACTGATCCACCAACCAGCACGAATTTTAATGAGAAATCTTAATTTTTGAAACGGTTCACCTCTCATTCCTACTAAAATAGTGCAGTTAACAAACAGAGACTGGTGACAAGTTGAGGCGATCTGTACGGGAATACAATTTATCTTTATGGATTATATTGATGCCAAGCTGACAAGAAGACTGTTGACACAGAACACCTATTATCTTGTGTTTCTAAAGTTATGTGTTTTTATGGACACAAAAGGAATATGTCATATTTCTTAAAGTGAGTTTGGTTAAATATTTTACCCAGAGAGTGCAGGGAGCTTGAGTTTAATTGAAAATGCTATGTATATATCCTTTTTTTAAAAACATTTTTTCACTATTAAAGAAACACTATTGGTTTGATTAAAGATTTAATAACGTGCATAGACTATTGATTACTGATGGTGGCTGATTAAATTAATAATCAGCTAATTGTATGGCTCGCTGCTGACAGTATAAAAAAAAGAAAAACTGTAAATATAATGTAATATAAATAGTGTAATATGAACTGAGCTTTATATTAAAGAGCAGCTTTATGATCGAAGGCTCTAAAGTGGCACTTTCAGGAGTTATATAAATGAAAAACTTTCTGTAATATCAATCTTGCACCCCTATGTTTAACTGTAATCAGGCGCCCAAGGTTAGATGGCTTGGACCATCAGGCCCAAAGGAGTAAAAGCTGTAATTTTCCCAGTTGAAGAAAAGATTTTTCTAACTTTAAGAGTAACTGAATGTCCATTTTCTCGTCTCTGCTGAGAAACTTCTATGTGTCCCCCAGTGTGCAGTGACGCTGATCGTGGTTTGAATATGGGATTGGAACGGGTGTCACTTTCTTTCGTCTGGTAACTAAAGCAGACAAGCACAGATGGTGCAGTTCCTGGCGGTGCATATTCATAATTGAAACACGGAGACTATGCTCTCCTATTACATTATGTTAGCTGAAGATAAACAACATATTCCTACACTAGATGTTTTTTTTTCTTGCCAGGAATAATAATCACGTCAACTAACAGGTTTTGACAGAATGAGGTTTCACTCATATTAGCATCAAGTGTGACAAGCGTGAAGTTAAGATTCTTGGTAGAATAAAGCACCGACACATTGACAGGACTGCACTATCTGTGTGGAGTCCCCTGGTCTACTCACTGCAGGAATTTATCATGACAGCTTATGCTAACAAGGCACAGCTTTTGGCCCACTTCTTCACTCATAAAGAAGTGACTTTTTTGTTAATACTTAGTGTGATTTGGGTGGTTGTCTATGTGCATGAGTGTGTTTGTTTGCATGTTTGTGAGTAAGGTGGTTATGAGATGCACAATCAGCCCGTCTATTCCCAGCTAGGGTATTTGTCTTATTTATATGTAAATTTAGGTGTATCAGTGTGAATTTGACTCAGCATTTGGGATTTGTGAGCGTTTGTGTGTGTGTGCACGGCTTTCCTTCAGCTAGCTCCTCCATGAGATAATTAGCCTCTCCAAACTGCAGTGAGGTGAGGACATACAGGCCTCTAAGATTCACTAATGATGACTTTAATAACAGCCGTGCTGCCAAGCACCAAGCATGTGTGTGAATGTGTGGCTACACTGGCATGAGAAACATCTGTGTGTCAAAATTACATCTATATTTTTTCCCAAACACGCATTTGTACACACGCAACCTCGGGGGCACCTAATCCTGTTGTGAATGCATTACCCCCTCTGACTGCCTTCAGGCACTTAACCCCTGGGCCAGTGTTAAATACATGTGTCGTGGTTAGGTGTGAGTCCGGGGAAGGATTATGCATATGACATGCTTTGTAAGTCAGTGAGGTGTCCCTTATGCCTAATTACGGTGTAGCAACAGTAGAAACTTGAACAAAGCAAGGTGTGTGGGGAATGGCAAGGTACAAACAGTACAGAGAAACTTCTCGTCTTCAGGTGCTAATTAGTGAGATTATATGGTTGTTTTTCAGCTATGCCCATCCCAGAGGCTCAAGGCTCACGTAGTGAGCTGCACCGATGAGTTCTGAGATTTCTGTTCAGATTCTCATAGAAAAAAATGGCAAATGTTATGATGTTTTTGGTAATGATGTTGCCCTCAAAGAGTAAATAAATCACCATGTTCTGTACAGATACATTACAAACAGTAACAAAAAGTAACACTTGCATTTTGGAGCATATAACAGCGAACATATAACAGCAAGACTACTCAATCCAGTACTATAGGCATGACTGGAAAAGTGGATGGATGTCTGAAACAATTACACTTTTACCCAGGGGACTGGGATTTGTGTCCCATGTGAAACCAAAATGTTATTAAAAGGTGTATGTTACATAACTTTATGGCTTTTGTCATGCGACTTTCGTTTTGCAAGTCTCTTCAGTAACGTCACACGTACGTAATGTGACATAGTTGTTGTAACCCCAAACAAGGTCTTACCTTATACCTGACCAAGTAGTTTCTTTGGCCTAAACCTGATCAAACTGCAGCCCTTCAGCAGCATTAATCACATGTTCAAAAGGCTCTGTGGCTCCGCCTGATACAGCCACTAATGGGTATAATCTGCTTCAGTATCAGACGCAAATCTTTGGTATGTAACGAATTTGTTGAGATATATACTGTATGTTTTTTTTTACTTCTCTTTTATTGGGAATTATTTGATATGTGCCTTCTACTGAGATGTGCTACTTAATTGGCCTGCATAGAGGGTTAGGTGTAGGGATTGGTTTACTCTGCTGTCTATTCAAGCCATGGTAGCATTTTTTGACAAGGCTGTGCAAATCACCAGAGTGCATACACAAGGTGGATGGGACTGATTAAAATTTCTTTTTACCATAAGTGTTGCAATATGGACACTTGCTTTTCCATTTTATAATGCCTAATCTTACTTACTGAAGTTATTTTGGTGAAAGTAATGTTAAAAGTGTAAAATGTAAAAGTATACCTATTCTACACAGATAGTAATATTGTAAAGTAACTTAATACTGTCATATGAAAGTAACTGGTAATATGCAGTATATTACATTTTGAAAGTAACTAGCCCCACATTAACCTTTACTAGTTTTTGAACTAAAGTTCTGTGAGTTTAGACAAACAACATAAGTTTGTACTGACTGACCCACAGGAAAAATGTGCTTTTTATTCAAATTAGTATCCTCAAGGTCTTTTAATTCCAGCATTGTCTGTCTGTTAAGCACTGTTGTCTGTACACAGGCATCTTCAAGCTTTTTCTCTGTTAATGAAGTTGGGTTTACTTAGGTTGTGATAACTCATTTTCTGCATACAGATGATTCTTCTCAGAGACCAGCAGTACTTGACACCAATTACATTTCTCATTAATGTCTGGGCTGAATCACTTTTGTGTTAAAACCAAACGAAAGACACAAAATGAACATCCATTACATTTATGGCGCTTTACGACAAAGGCTGAGAACACTTCAGTGTTCAGTACAAATTGTTCATTTGGCAGAGGTCAGGCCTACAGTATTGTAGATTAATTTGTGTTCCATTTAAAGCTGACCTGGGCAGAAACACTCTCAAGGAGTTTAAGGTGAATTCAATCGAGCTTTGCACTTTGCTGACAAGTGACTAAAGCTTCCATAGGCAGCCAAGTAAAATATCTCAGAGGGCGGAGAGACGAGATGTGATTCAGAAGTGGCAAATGTGTGCACTGTTATATTGGTGCTCTGACTCAGAAGAAGGCGGTCATTAATGTCATCTGTGTGTTGCTGCGGTTTCTAAGAAAGTTGCCAAGAGTGCAGGGATGTAACACTTTTACTGGCTTTGCAGGATGATGCATTTATTTGAAGCATGTCCATTTGTGAGTGCAGAGGCAGTCTGATGAAATACTGTAACAGAGACAGAAGGATTGTCAGAGACGAGGACAGAGTCAGACAGCAGGAGCAAGCTGAGCTGGAGCCGTCAGTATAAAAATCCACACACTTAGAACTAAGGGTTCCAAAAGGGTTCTTCCTAAAGGGCAAAGGTTCTATCCAGAACCCTTTTTGAAGAAAGATTAAACCTTTCTGGAGGGTTTCTATATAACACCACTGAAACATGAAAGGGTTCTTTTTTTTTAGAACTCCCTGGGTGGATCCTAGATAAAACCCTAACCCGCATTAAGAAAGGGTTTTTGGTAGAACCCCTTGGGTGGGTTCTTGGTAAGCACCCTTATAAGGTGGAAAGATACAGGACAGAACCCTGAGAGAGGGCTCTGGGTGAAACCATTACACCATAGAAGGGTTCTCCTGTAGAGCCTCTCATAGCGTCTCTGGATGAAACCACTGATGATTCTAGGTATATCACTATATGTTGGGTTCTAGGTAGAACCATCTCAAAGGGTTTCAAGTGGAACTTTGATAAAAGGGGACCTAAAAAGAGTTTTCCTATGGGGACAAGCTGAGGAACCCTTTCTGGTTAGGGTTAGCACCTTTATTTCTAAGTGTGCAGGAATGAGAAGTAGGTCAGCAGCAGTGGTGAGTAGAGCAGGGAGTCGAGGATAGAGTGAAGTTTAAACTCATCCGGTGTCGCTCCTGATCCTCTCCCCTGTCCTCTTTAGCCACTAATTTTCTTGACTGGTTTCCTTCTTTGCTGTTGACGTGTCATGTGTAATTTGAGCACAGCCTTAGGCAGAGATTCATCTTCTTCCCTGTTAGCTTCTTTCTAAATTGGAGCGAGCAACGGCGAAAGGCCAGACTCATCCTTTGAGAGTTGCCGGCAAAAGGACAGACCATTTAAAAGTGTCCCCGAATTCACTTCCCCTCCAGCATCAGCCTGTCTGTGCCGAGCAAACTGGGTCTGCGTCACAGCGGGGCGCTGAGTTATGTTGATAGAAAGTAATGGTGTGACATAACAGAATGCCTGGGTACTTAAGAGGGATATAAAACATGATCAACAGCATGGAAATAGTAGCTCGAATCCATCACTTTTTTTTCCTTATACACACACACACACACACACACACCAATAACACAGCAAACAACATACAGTAAATACAAGTTACGCTCTAGTGATTTAAAACTTTCACCGAGGCTTGAAAACCCCTGCTGCTATAATTCCAAGTTTAGTGCCTATACAGTATGTCTCGCTGTGTGTGCCTGCGTGTGCGTGTTTGTGTGCATCTACACACTAGACAAGGTGATAGATTTCTGTGCTCCATTGTTGGCTGAGGTGAGGGGGTTGAGCTGTAAGACAGCGAGGTGAGATGTGCAGCATATAGCGGATGGAGGTAGTTGTCTGAGGGGCTTTTTTTTTTTCTCTAGACAGAGGCTGCTTCCAAGAGAGCCAACAAGTGTGACAAATAGTGTTTATCAGCTGACCTCTTTAAACCAGTCTATTGGTGCTTGTGGAGGTGGAGGTGGGTGGATGTGCTGTGTCTGTGCTGACATGAGTGGTTCTCAAGCAATATCAAGCTGTCGCCAAGTGGATGACAGGAGGAGAAAATGTTGAAGACATAATGTGTGTAACTTTAAATTGTTGTGTTGAAGTGGGGTTGTATGAGGTAGCCTACTTATGCAGAGTAAGTGTATTAACTACAGTAGAGAGGAGTACCAGCCTGTAAGCTAAGCAATTAACTTTTATACAGATAGCTATAAAAACACAGACAATGCTTGTACATGTTACAATGAAAATCGGTCACAACCCACGCATAGCAGCACAGGGTGTAGAGAAGGTTGTTGAAATAGCCATTTGAATAAAGGCTTTTTAACTTTTGTCCTTGGACTTCTCAGAGTTTCTGAAAACATGTGAAAAGACTGAGAACTATGTAGAACTACGTAGTACTGAATTGTTAAACTCTTGTTCACAATTTCAGTGTTCAGGACTTTCTGCGCAGACATGAACTATGGCTCTGTGATGCAACAGAGCCATAATAATAAATTGAGACTGTTTCATAACCAGTTGTACAACTTCATGTTGTAGCTTTAAGGAGCCTGGTTGCTTTGTAGAGAACAATATTTGGCTTATATAATGGCAGTTTCCTGTCCGAAAAGGCTGTCTGGTTGGAAAGTACAGCATTGAAAACAAGTACATTTTGCTGCTGACCCTGTCCACAGCAATGCATTGCTTAGCTTATGCTGACCTCCAACTTCTGTAGTTAATACAGTGACTACTGATGTGTACCTTATACAACTCCACTTGGAATAATCTGAACTATCCCTTTGTTTGAAACTTAGAAATTGACAGGCATCTTTGTCAGAGCTGCTATTAGATTAATCTTCAGAACCCGCACCTGACTGTCTAACTTCCCTTGTGTTAAGTGGACCTTCAGATTGTTTTTTTTGGCGGGCAGTCCATAGAAGGTCTTTGACATGGGTTGTTCGTGCTGGCAGCTTGTCAGGGTTCTGTTGGAACTACTGTAGCTGTTAATCCAATTTGAGATAAGCCCCAAACACCCACTACCAGCCAGCCATCTCTATGTCCTTAGTTGCCCCTGCTTTCATTTACACCCACACACATAAGCTCTTTATGCTCATAAATGTCCATAGATACCTATAGAGCCAACTGTCATTCTCTTAACAGTATAAACTACCATTTCAAAACCACCACTGTCTCCTGGCATAGCTGATAATTTGATTGAACTGAAGTTGTTTAAATGAAAGATGAATTATACAGTGAGTACTTGTAGTTTTACATAATTTAGCCCAAGTATTTTTATATGAATTATGAAAAATCTTGTTTGCTTAATTGTCTGTTCCCTTGTCCTTTGTGGTATTTTCTTTCCAATGATTTTGTACAAGCAAGCCAGATCTAAGAATAAAGCATAGTCAAATCTATGAGTCCCAATGTTTGCCTAGAGATGGTTGTGTGAATGCTGCATAGATGTACTGTGCATGCACTTGTGTATTCTGTCAGACTTTAGAAGCCTTTATTGTTGTAGCTCCTGTCTGTCTTACTCACTTGTGGGACTTTTTGCCCTCCGTGCCCCCGGGGCCAGACCCGCAATCGTGAGCCTGAATGATGAAGGTGTATTCCTTCTGCAGTTCGCAGTCCACCAGGCCGCGGGCCCTCAGCTGGCCCTCACCAGATGTACCGTTCAGCACCACTGCCTCGAACGGAGCCTCCAGCCCGTGAATGTTGAATGCACAGATCTCCCCTAGAGACCAGCGAGAAGGAAGGGAGGCAGAGGAGAGAGAAGGAAGAGGAGGAGGAGGAGGAGGAGGAGGTCAGTGTTAATCACAGTCAGTCAGGTGGAATACAAGTGGTGAATGAATGATCTATGGAGGAAAAGCCACATTCTGTTTGTTAGGGGAACTTTTATAAATGTTTTTAGCCTGCATGTCTTGCTCATGGGTAACTTGTTAAGAGAATTGAAGAATTGTTGCCCTCACCCTTACATCAACAAACTCTGCAGTTCCAGAGTAATCAGTTTGCATTCATAGGAAGAAATTTTTGAGAGTTGACAATTTTGCTTTTGTGATGCAGAAAAGAACAGACATTTTGGCTTATGCCTTCTTCAGTGTGTTGGCTCAGAGATTGTCACAGTCTGACCTCTTAAACAGGTATATTGTGTGTTGTGCACCTTTTACAGCTGCAAAGAGGCAGAATTCTGCTGACCTTTACCACATGATTTCCTAGAACCTGACTAAGAACTTGATTTGTAATTACATGCACCTGACACTGTATCTATTTTTACAGGTTGGACTGTGCCAATTGCTAAGCCTGCACATTGCAGAAGACATCATGCAAAACATGTGAGCTTGCTACTCACGTCACATGACCTGGGCTTGAGCCAGACTTGAGACTCATAAATTTAATTACTTTAGACAAAATCAAAATCAATATAGACTTAGAACTTGACTTGAACTTTAATACCAGTGACTCATGACTTCAGACATGAAGTCAGCTCTTAATACACAGATCCACTTTGCTTGAACCTGAAAGCATCCAAACAAGTAATAGGAAAGAACCCTGAAGGACTAACATTATGTTACTGAGCTCCAGTTTGGAAAAAAATAATACAAAAGATAATTTGTTTGAGTACAAAAACAACAACAACAACAACAACAAAAAAAAAAAAAGTGTAGGATTCAAAACGTGTTGATCAAAAATTGCAGACGAGAACCAACAACTTCCAACTTTGTTTGACATTTAAAGTTGTACAAAGAACAGTAAGTTGTGGCTGTGTTGTTGAAATGGTATTACATTTGGTGTAGGGTGCATTATGACTTCTTTCGGAGTCAAAGTTTAGGACTTGGAACTGAACTTGGGACTTGTCAGTTTTTACTTGGAACTTGACTTGGGACTTGCCAGGGTTTTCTTGGGACTTTCCTGTCTTGACTTGGACTTTATATGGACTTGTCTGTTTGACCTGGGACTTGAGTGCAAAGACTTGAGACTCACTTGTGACTTGAGTAACAATGACCTTGTCCCACCTGTTGTCTGCTCTCTTGCATTACGAAAGCATACAGCCATGCAAAAGACACAGTAGGTGTGAACTTCAAAAAGAGAAAAGCACATTCGTAAATACCTTCTCTCTTAATGAATTTTCCCAGAGAGTCATGGACATTAAAGTAGCAACTTTAAGTAGCAAAGATCTATCACCTCTGAAATACTGCTTAGTAAAGGAAAGCTGCAGAACACAGTCTATTCAGAAGTTTATAGATGCTGCAGGAGAGTTAGGCTGCCATAAATCGGCTTGCACAGAGTTTTCCCCCTGTTCAGTCTCCTTGGGTAATTTCTATTTTCATATTAATGTTGAAAACGAACCATGATATAGACATGGTTTGCAGCAGAAACTCACACTGGAGGTTTATAAATAGATCATATTCCCACTAATGTACCTTCAGTGTAATTGCTCTTGTGCAAAAACACCAAGGACATTCCTGCTGTTTACCGCCCCCAAACATGTAGACGTTCTCTGTTGTAGCTCACCAAAAACAACATACAGCACAATTGAGTTACGCAAGGCTCATATAAAATGATGATGCCTCAAAGTCACCCTTGTGGAGAGATATAGAGGAAGAAAATCCATTTAAATCCAGAGCGAGCAGCTGACAAGAGCAAAACAAAAGAGCCAAGAGGCGGCTGACATTTATTAGCAGGCTGTATAAAGAAGCGGCCCATTTGTGCGGTAGTTTTTTCTTTTTCTGTTTTTCTTTTTTTTCTGGAGACTTGACGTCCCCTCACACTGCCACTAGTGGGATTTTAGGAAATCACTTAACGCGCGGCCAGCTCACACTCTGACCTGTGACAGCTAATTGCACTGATATCACTTAAACTAACAGCAAAGACTAAATTGGATTCCCAAACAGCTTTGTGTGTGCATGGCTCCTGGCAAGTTCTGATAAGAGCAACTTTATTTTCTACCACCTTCCCCTTTCTCTCCCCCTTTCATCCTGTTTCTGTCATAATCCCCTCCACCTCACCCCCACCCTCCCTTCCTGTTAGGGGCAAGGGCTCTGAAACGACAATTTGCCCACAGAGGAGCTATAGGCAAAATGCTAAAGAGAGAATAGAAAAAAGGGAAAAGGAGAGCAGAAAATGAGAGAATAGGGAGGGGGCTGTCGACACTGCCTGCATGCTATAAAGACTTCGCTCTCTGTATTGCCTGAACAATGACTTATCAGAGTTAAATGGGCCCCCACAATATGGAAAAGCATGGTTTGCCAGGGAGAGCAAAAATCCTAAAATGGCATTGAGCAAACGGTGTGTGACGGGGAGTGACAGAAGATGCAACCGTCTTGATGTGCTGCTTCTCTCAATGGTGCACCACCGTACAAAACAGGCAAATGGAAAATCCATCACCGCTGGAGCGAGAAATAAATCCAATATACACAGGCAAGTGCTGAAGCTTCCCATCAGGGACAATATGCTGAGGATATGCTGATGGCGCATGCCCACAGCTGAGGCTAGGTGGTCCAGCGTGCCCCTCATGATTTAATTGTAGCTGGTGGGGGAGTGGGGTCAAGGTGACAGCAGGCAGGAGGAGGATCTCCCTTGGCACTTGTCAGTCTTGACCTGACTTGGGACTTGTCTGTCTTTATATAGGACCAATCAGTTTTGACTTGGGACTTGTCAGTTTTGACTTGGGGCTTGTCAGTCTTGACATGGGACTTGACTGTGAACTTGCCTATCTTGACATGGGGCTAGATTTAGGGCTTGTGAGTCTTAACATTGGACTTGCATGTCTTGACTTGGGACTTGTGAGTCTTGATCTTGGACTTGACTGCTGACTTGCCTGTCTTGGCTGAGGACTTGACTTGGTACTCACCTCACTGGACTTGGGACTTGACTTGAGACTTGAATGCAAAGCCTTGCGACTCACTTGTGACTTGCAAAACAATGGAACTTGACAGCATTCCTGCTCTCTCGCATTACAAAACCAAACAACTGCACAAAAGCTACGTCAAATATGAACTTCAAAAAGAGAAAATCATGTTCCTCAGTACCGTCTCTCTTACTGAATGTTCCCAGGGAGTGATGGTGCATGCCCACAGCTGAGGCTCGGTGGCCCAACACGCTCCTTGTCATTTAATTGTAACTGGTGGGGGAGTGGGCTCACTCAAGGTGACTGCCGGCAGGAAGACCTCCCTCTTTTAAAACTCAAATGAACCCTCACACAGCTCGGAGGGGGGGTAGGCGGCAGCAGACCAATCTTTTTTTCCCAACCTATCACTTCACTCCAGACCTGACTGAAGTGTTCTGCCACCTGCGGAGAGGTAAAGATGGCTGGCGAAGGAGGGTGGGCGAGGGTGGCAGCGACAGCCCCAGCGGCAGCGGAGGAACAGATGTTGGGCGGCTGGCATTTGGCAGAGGCAGAGAGCTCACAAACGCTAATTACTGCGCTAAACTGTTAGCTAAATATGTGTCTCCACGTCACATTAGGCTTTTAAGAGGTAGATTTATGGTCAGAAGGAAGTCTTCTTGAAGGGGGGCCGTTTAAAACTAATGGATGCAAACTAATGGATATGGATGCTGCAGTGCGATTACTTTATTAGTCTATTTGCAGGGTTATCATCAGTGTTTGGTTATTATGCATAATGAATTGTTTTTATGAGCTTCAGCAGGGGAGACCAGGGAGGGTTGTACCACTGGGTTAGTTTTAACACTTTCAGTTTTAGCAATTAGGACAGTATTGCAGTGGTATCATCAATATGTCACAGGGGATGTGAGTGGTCTGTCTGTGACAGTTTTTTTTTAAGTTTCTTTTTTTTTTCAGCAGAGTTTGTAATACTGGAAAACCCTCCAAATGGTCTCAGTCTAGGTGAAAATCCTATATATCCTAATAGAATCCTCAGAATCACAGCTCTGAAACAAATAACAAAAGGGTGGAAAATAAACAACCCCCTCCTTTCTCCATACAGCTCACTGAGTTTGTGACCCACAAAGTAAGAGATATGGAAGATTTGTCAGAAAATGTATACATGTATATGTATTTATGTACGGATATGTATTTGTATGGATGAAGGTATAGATATATAAATGTGAAGTGTGCAGTATTCAACTTGTCTGTCCGGTCTCCCCTTTTGTTTTTCTTCTTTTCCTTATTTCTTCTCATTCGTTGGTGTTCTTTGTTAATTCAAAATTTTGATAAAAATGTTTAAACAAAGTATTTTGAAATTAATTTTTTTAAGGTGAGGTCATTTATTTTTTAAATAGCATTGTTTTTTTTCCTGGTGTCCATTGTATTTTAGATACAGTGGTTTGACTTACATAATCTAGAGTAACAGTTTCTCAAGTTTAATTTGCATTCATGCAAAAAAACAGTCTTTATTCTTCCGAAAAGTTCTTTTGTCAATTGGATAGCGTGGATCTTAATTAATTAAATTACCTCTCACTGTTATATCTATCCCCTGCTAATGTTACAGCTCACTAGTAGTGGGGTAATTTATGATTGTGTAGTAGACATACAATTGAGTGGACAAATATTAATTTTCTTAAAGAAATTTATTTTTTTAAATATGCTTGGAAATTTGCATAAATAAAAACTGCTTAACTTGCATAATTTGAATGACCAATTTGAATATAAGGTACAGACAATTTTGTTTCAACACTGTTAGCCAGTTAACATTCATGACACAAAGTGGATCAGTTTTTGAAACAAAGAAGTGATGTAGGAGAAAACCCTGCACCAGTTAAAGCTCCCAAGCATGTGTTAAGGACATATGAACCTGAATACATTAAAGCTGGATTCATAATAGCAGTGATGCTGGAAATCCCAGTTTATGTTATCTTCTTTTTTGTCATGTTCTTGTCTTCCTTTTTTTCTCATTTATTTGGGAAGGTGATCTTTGGAAATATTTACACGATCAGAACCAAAGCCTTCAATTACAAAAGGCATAAACAATCTGAGTTACAGATGTTCAAACAAAAAAAATTGTTACTACCATCCCCGGTCTCCCCTACTGTTTAATCATAATACGCTTTACACACTTACCCAGTAAAACTTTGATACCAACTTACTTGACTTTTTCGACACCCTCTATTTGTCTCATTCTTTCCTCTACCTTATTCTCTGCCACTGTGATTACTAACTTCCCCTTTGGGCATCATTACATTTTCATTTAATCAAGTCTAAATTAATGACTGCCTATTAGTCAGTGGGAATGTGTGCTGAGGACCTAAGCTGCTGTCCTGTCGGTGTCAGAAGTCATGCAGCGCTTCACACCTCAGGGGACTCTGGCACCCGTCCACACTAGACTATCTTTGAGGACACAGAGCTCATTATCAGTGAAGGCAGAGACGCTTTACTGGCAACGGTGGCCTGTGTTTGCAGAGCTGGAGGAGTGTGACAAAGTATCAGGGGCCACAGTGCCTCGGGGCCCCAAGTTATTATCAAAGCTGACAGAGCATCGCTGATGAGCCGCCTGCATCCGAAATATACACACAAGCTGTTTTTGCTGAAAAGGCCTTCTCGCACATAAGTGCATAGATATGCGCGGCAGCTGTTTACCGAGCGTTTGAGTGAGAAGTGAGAGTGGATATATCAGGCGGCAAACAGTCACCCTGCTAAAAGGAAGAGAGAGATATGAAGGGAGATGAAAGGAGGAGCTGGGAAGGATGGGACGATGGCTACTGCCTTAGGGCAGCTCGGATCTCCCTACTGGAGAGTGACCAAAGCACAGGCACGAATACACACACTCACATTTACTCAAACGCTGCCAGTTCGGCAGCTCTAATCAGAGCTGACATGCCTTTCATCCTCCTACTGTTGGAACACACACCACATAGACAGCAAGTAAATCAGATTACTGGATATCACACTGTTACTGAACACATTCTGGACCCAGGCACCAGTTTACTGGCACTAAAATGTTTGCACCCACATTATCCTAATATTTTCACTTGCCATTTTTAGTAAATCAGCCCTATTTGCGCAAGAGTTGCTGTCTACTATGTGGTTTACACAGTTGTCATGATTTCAGCCGCTTTTCCAATTGGGGTTTGGCACGAAATTATCTCTTGTATTAGTCACCCGCATAACCCACTAATTCTCCCTCTCATTTTAGTCAGAAAAACAGAATCCCGTGTCCACAAGCACTCTGGGATACATGGATACACACTCGCGCTCGCACACCCCAGCCTTCTCAGCTGCAGTGCAGAGATAGACTGTCAGCCTCATAACTCTGCAGAGGGCCGAAATTGAAAATGCTGTAATTATGCTCTTCATGAAATTAGCCAGCCGAGGAAAAAACACAATTGAGAAGCTGTCCATTCTGCAGATAAGGATTAATACTAATCAAGCCTGCATGTTCTGGCTGGAGCACATGAAACCTGGAGTAGTGTTTGTGTACAAGTGTGTGTGTGTGTGTGTGTGTGTGTCGGATGGGGGATTTTTAATTAAAGACACTTTTCTCAACAGGGGTTTAGAGTGGGGAGGGAGTGTGTGTGTATGTGTGTATGACTAATGCGGAGAGGGGTTTGAGATGTGCGGTTGGCACCCCCCGTCTCCTCACTGTTAATTACATTAAAGGCCCCTCTCACAGAGTTAATGGCATCCCGCTGTTTTTTAACAGAGTGAACACCCTCCCTCTGTGTGTGTATGTGAGAGTGGTGTCAGAATGAAGGGTGGAGGATTGAGCCTGTCAATCAAAATTTTGATGTCAGGGAAGCTATAGGTGGGCAAAAGGACAATGCTAGTAATTATTTCCCCCTGAAAACAGCTCACGAGGTCCTGAAAACAGTAAACTACAGCTACAGTCCCAAAATTTGGTGCCCCCGGTAGGCTCTATTTTGTCTGCTTTCCTTCAACAGTCAGTTCGATATTTGTATGACAAGGTAGCATTTATTTTCTTACAGTAAAAACACAACCATGTTTTCTATTTGCGACATAATAGATCAGCAACAGGCATTACAAATATGTTTCATGGCATATGTTGCACTACACCAGCATCTTATCACAAGTTTCAGGCTAGTAGTAAATATTTAAATAGCCTCTCCTTAAACAGGTACTCAGGTGGTGAAGAATTGCACTTTCATAAAGCTGGAGTCCTTGTGTCAGATTAAAAACTTATATCACTTATGCCAAAAATGTGTCTATTTGCATCCAGATGAAAATAGTCACATTTGCAGCTATTTAATTATTTACACCCAACCCTCTAGTTTAGCTATAAAGAGTGACAAAGTGTCTACAGAGGAGGTTGTGGTGGAAGAACGGGGTAAACCCCCCAGGTGACTGTGGTTTGAGTCCTGTGTGAAACTACAAGTCATTGTTGAGTTTTAATTGTTAGACTTAGTTGACTTACTATTTTTAGGGGTTTTCTCAGCTTTCACTCACAGTTTAGTTTAGGCAGTAGGCAAATTGTTATTTTTTTCCAAGAGTATTGGATCTGGTTCAATTTGTTTGCCCACTAGTGACTCATGAAGAGCAGGGGTTTTCAAAGTCTGAGACGGTGTGGCACCCCTCTGACAAAGTTCGGAAAAAGGCACCGACCCTTAGTTTACTGGCTTAGTTTTCCTCCATTCCTCGATGTCTCGGGGATAATGATTTGATCCTGTTGTGCTTCACTCTGGGGCACCAAGAATGTTGGGCCTCACTCAGGGTACCAAACATATTGTGTTTTATTAATTTTGGCAATAAATAATAATCAATATGGGATTTAATTTTAAATAAATCCACCTCAGGGCACCACTCTTCAAAAGAAGAGAAATGATAGCCAAGTAATAAAATATCAATCTCAAGATATACTTAACTATCAGTTTGGTACTCTGATTAATAATTAAATTATTAACTATGACCAAATTACCATATCAACAGCTAGAAAGAGTTGAAGGATATGCAGTTCAGTTGGAGAGTCCAGAGAGCGGTGAGGAGACCTCAGGGAGGACAGAGGTCTGTGTCTGCCCCTATGTTGGCAGGTGGGCAAGAAGACAGAGCAAGCAATAGGGGTAGCTGGTTTTCAACCTGGCTGAAGATTGCGAGTCACCCCCCACTCAACCAACGGGAGCTGATAAGTGGGTCCAGAGGTGTGAACACCTGGAGGATTGTGACTGAGTTCAATGGCTCCCTTTATTCACAGGGAATAAAGGACTATGCAGTCTCATCCCCCAATTTGGATGACCTGGGCTGAGGCTCATAATAAAAGTTCAGTTTTAACACAAAATTAACAAATTCATCAGTGGAAGTCTCAGTGGTTCCAACAGTCATATAAGTACTAAACAGCTGGACCAATATAGCCTGATATTGCAGTTAAACATATCTTCAGACTACAGCAAACACATAAAGGTTTTAGTTTGTTTGTTTCCGACTGTATTGAAGTGGGAAAACAGATGGGAAAACAAATTCTCAAAAAATAAATAAACCTCTGGTTTAGTGAATATTATAGAACCAACATAAAAATTACAGAAGGAAAAATTACAAATCTATCTGCAGCTTCAGAACCATGGACAGCACCATGTATTCCATAGATTTTTATTTGAACACACCTCAGTCAGACAATGAGCGAACCAGATTAAACCCCATCACCTCCTGCTCTCTCTCTCTCTCTCTCTCTCTCTCTCTCTCTCTCTCTGCTACCAGGCAATGGAGAGGGGGGATGTCAGATTAACCAGGGGGACGCATTTTGGAGATTTTGCCTACAAAGGGGAAGGCACACCCCCTCAAATTGTCAGCTGTGTTAACTAAAACTACTTGGTTAGCTTTAGGGAGATTCATGGTTGGTCTCTGCCATCCAGGTGGAAATATTAATACCCCGGGTGCAAATAGCATTGTTGACTATTGACACCTGGGTGCTTGTCTCTGCCGTGTTATAAATAGCCCCATTGGCTATTCCACCCTAGATGCAAAAAGCACTGTTGGCTACTGACACCTGGGTGCAGATAGCATTATATTTTTAAATCAAAATCCCTCTAATTTCTCTTAGCTGTAATACAAAACAATCTTTTCGATAGCTCAGCTTGACCTGAGTATAAATTCATCTTTTCAACTTCAGTTTGAGGTGGCTGGGTAATCCAGTGGCTTGCAGAGTGATATCATAGAAGGTGTGTGGTTGGATATCAGCTAACTAAAACTTTATATTTACATTTTACAACACAAACAAGTGTATGTTGGTCCTCTAAGTAATTCATTTCTCCCTGATCATCCACCTCCTGATAACAATGCTGGTGTGGAAGTGAGTCTTTTAGATGTTTTCCAACCATGTCTATTTTTGAAACTTTTGTGCTTTGTTGTACTTTCAGCAGGATAAACTTGTTACATGACAAAAAAATAAATAAAGAAAGAGATTAGAGAAAAGTCCAAAAAAGAAGAGAAAAAAAGTGACTCAGATTGTTTTTTCTTATTCTAGTAATCATTTGATGGCAATCTCAAGCCCAGGTCTGGAAGCATTCCCTACAGCTCCATATTGTGCTGTATTTGCAAGGCCATGCTTAGTGGTGAGCAATTCAATCAATTTTGAAGGATTTATTAAATTCTTCTTATAACTAAACTCCATCCATATATTCAGCTTCACTAAGAAATACATATGTCACATTCAAAAGTAATTTCACCAAGACTTTAAGTCTCTAAAATCTAAATAATTCCAAGAAAGCTGTATGATGCATACATGATCTCTTTGCTTTTTGTCATAAATTTGTGGTCCACGCTGAGATAATCCTGGTGACATCATCAAAGGTAATTTTCTCAGACTTTAGGGACAACTGCCCAGAGGCTGAGTATTGTCCATGACTAATAAACTGATCTTGTTGTGTAAAATTGATGTAGTGGCCCTTTAAAACATGATCAATATAACCTGGCACACAGATTATTTCACTTGTTCCCACGGTTACTTTTCTTCCAGAGGTAAGTCATATGTGAATAACAGTGAGCAACATTATAAAGTGAAGTGAATTAGAGCAAGTCTGATGCAGAGAAACACCGCTGGCAGCGGCTTTTAGGCCGAATCAACATGCTCATGCTTCTAAATCTCCTCTCTCCAGGCATTTCACTGGACAGAAGTGCTCCAAGCCTGAAAACATCAATGCTATTTTGTCTTAGCAGCTTGAAAGGCCTGTTAGCTCTGCCAACTGTGTGTGATGCCATACACCCACCTCCCCCTATATGTCAATAAAGTTAATCACAAACCCCAGCGGGCGACGTGTCAATTACTTCAGCCAAGTCTTGGAGCAGAGCCAAAGCACTGCTGTGCAAGCGTCAAACTATCAATAACACACTGGCATTCAATGCAGCACCAGCTAAAACATTACACTAAACACAAACACCTCAATTTAATCAGTCAGCTACTTGATGGTTATGTCTACTCAGAAACAATTCACCCCTGAAAGCTTTTCAGCCTGTGACGACCAGGAATAATCAAATTTCATTGAAATGACACACAGTAACAATGGACTGCGTGCATTTGTACCAAAATGATTGACTCTCCATTTCTTGTTATTAATTTCAGAACATGTAGGACAAGACTGACATTTTAAACTATATCCATAAAGTATTTGTGGCGAGGAAATTAAATAATGCAATATAAGGAATTTTAGCATTGAATTATGAATTGTGTTAATATTTGAACACAGTCACAGCTTCTGGTTACTGTTATAAGCCGTCTTTGTAGAGCCCTCATAACCCTCTGTAATGTTTTTCTATTAAATTTCTAATACTGTAAGGCCACATTGTTGTTGTCTGTCACCACTGAAAAGTCCACTGTGCACAATGAATGGATTTAGGCCATTTACAGTAAGTCTAAGCCTGGATTACATATTTTTCCCTTCATTATTTTTCACATTGTTGCCGGATTACACTTAGATTTTGTGCAATTATATTCCCAGTCTGATCCTGATAACTTACTCCCTTATATAATCTCCCTGCCCCAAAATACAAGCTCACTGACGCAACTCTATCCTCTTTGTCACATACAAAACTAAAAATATGACAATTTGTTTTCACTTCCAAATAAGGATGTGCAAAGAAAGAAGTCAAGAGGGGAAAAAAACTGTTAAACATTAACAAAATACAGTCAAGTCAATTGCATTAAACACAGAGAGAAATCAATAGTTTCTGTTTTCCAATTCTGTTCATGGAAATGGCCTCTAGGGAGAGCATGTGTCCTTGTCTTAGCAAGGCCAGTTAGAGTTCAATGTGTTCAAATATCTGTATCAGAGTTTATGACCCCCATTAATGCCCCTGAGGACATTCTGTGCACAATTGAGCTACACAAAGAAACAAAGACCATCGCCTCACTGACACTCTCTTTGACCATAGATAGGGTTTATTATATCTAGGGTCAAGAAAGCACAACAAATCTAACAGCAAAATAACAGAATACATGGGTAAATTTGATTGAGACCCTGGTTCTTTCCATAGAAGAAATACAATCTTTCCATTGGAGGATGGGAAACAACATGAACACAGAAATATTATGACTGAAAGTCTACTGAAACCATATAATAATGCTTTAGAGGAGAAACCTGTAATGTATTTATGTAATAAAGCATAAAATGACCATGATATGTGATCAGAAATTAAGGAAACATGCTACACTGAAATACTAGCTTCTCTGACAGCAACACTACAGCCAAGATGTTCTCCTCCTCCTGAAATTTCTCTTCCTGCCCACAACTTGTGTTTGTGTTATGTTTCATGTTAATTAGAGTTCAAATTAATGCCAGATGTTTGCCAAATGAGTAACTGTCTGTTTATGAGTAGTAAGAAATCATTAATAATCTTTTAGAAGGGGTAAATGTTTGCAAAGATTAAAATGAGCAATATGTTAATGGAGTCTGACAGGCAGAGGACAGGCAGTCACTGAACTCTGATTTCAGAGTGTGTATTTTCAGAGTAGTCTTACTGTCAAATTCCAGTGGTCTTCTCCTCTTGTACTCCTGCAGTCTTCCTGCAGCCTGCCTGAACTTCCTCAAGTCAGAAGTGGATGTAGAGGGGAGAAACGGCCTGCTTCCACCATAGATTGTATAATAAAAAGCCTGTTCAGCCTGTTTAATGCACAGTCTATGGCTCAAACTCACTATTTGCACTGCAGTACTCCTTGTTGGATGCGCAAGTGCTACATATTACTCCTTAAATTGCACAGACAATGTGTCAATGGATATCGACTGCCGTAATATTGATTTTGAATTTGAATCAAATTCACAGGTGGGGTTTCCTCTCCTCCATAACACAAATTCCTCAGACTTATCTTGTCTTTTCTTGTCCATTACAGCCAGCTAGCTAATCAGTGACAAGTGAAGAGAGACAAGAGACAAGGATACAGGCAGTCTTGTTGTGAACACAGATAGAGGCATGACAGGATGAATGATGACAGAAGAACTAAATTCACAGTTCTAGTTAAGACTTCTTCCACTGGGATAAGATACAAAGTCTGTAGTAAGATAGGACACAGCCATGAGTTTAGGAGTTGCCTCTGTAATAAGAAGACAGGATTTTTCCTGTCTGAAACTAAAGGGAAGACAAGCGGTTAGGAGTTTTTTTTCTTTAATAAGTGCCTAGACCAATATCCCTTTCCTTAATGGTATGAAAAAGGACTTAGTAACATTATATGGAACATACTCAAATGTCCTGATTTTGTATCAGCAAAATCCCAGTACATCAAGTCAACTTCAATTGTTTAGCCCAGTATCACATGCAGTGAATCAATGGGATTTACTGGCCCAGAACTGCATGAAAGTCATGGCTACATTATGTAATCCAGTGAAGCTCATGCATGGATTATGAGAAGCTTTTAAAAGATGTTTGGTAACTCTCAAAGAAAACAGATTCCTCAGCAATTAAAAAAAAAACTGTCCATGTTTTGTTTAAAACTTTAAAACAAAGTGGGGAGAAGTCTGTGCAAAAGAGTTTATCCGAAATGAAAAAATCTATTAAATTTAAAAAGCATATTTTTCACCCAATTTCTGCTGTCCACCCAAATTCTTATTCTTCCCAAAAAAATCATATTCTTCCCAAAAAACAGAGCCTCAAAAACTCCTTGCAGAGTGCAACACCAGACTGTGTGAAGGAAAAGGTGAAGCTTTTCATGGTGATGATTTAAACCCATCCAGTGAGGCACGGTGTGCAGCAGTTTAACAGCTGGTTAACAGGTAATACTTAACAAGTCACTATTTCATAACAAGGACAGCTTAATTGTAAAGTCAGCTGTATTGACAGTATTACATAGTAAAGGTGATCAAATGCCAAATTTAAATACCAAGCTGTCATGAACATGTACCAAAAAACAAGATTGGGTTTCAGATAGAAAATAGGAAATGAACAACAGTCTAACACTGCCTGATGTTTTGTTCAGCCAGCTATCCAGACTGACCTCCTCCTGATATAGAAGGCCAGGCAAGGCAAAATTATTTGTACAGAACCTTTCAACAATAAGGCAATTTAATGTGCTTTATAAGGCATAAAATGAATAGGAAATTACTCTGGGCATCACATTTTTTTCATCACCTATGAGATATGACCTTCTTTTATAAAGCCAGTGAGGTCGACTGACTCTCCTCTTTAGTTGATCGGGAAAACTCAATGCAATGGCATCAAAGGTTCATGTTAACAGCATGATAAGCTGAATAAGACCTCAAATAGAGAATGGGCAGCCCAAGAATTAGTAGAAAGAATAATGAATTCATTCATTTGAAAAGGATTCTTGATGTGAACACTTTACCTAATATTCCCTCCATTCTCACCACAAGGCATCACTCACTGTCCTCCATAGAGTCCATTGGAAAATGAAAAAGTCCCAGTTCCAGATCTCTGTGATGAAATAATTATCCCCACTCCACATTATGTAGTGCCACACTGCCCAAACACAGGCTGAAATCCTGCCATTAAGCTATCGATCATCTCATCGCATGCCGGCGGCTTCGGCAGCCGAGCCCAGCTGTTCACCATCATCACCACTGAGTGTTACAGGCTCGACTCCAACCACACAATGGATGAGGCTCCACTCAGCCTGCTCCAGTCTGCTCATTGATTCAACGAAACCTGGACCAAGGCCAATGTCAAGGCATAAGGCTTTGTCCAGAGGACTAAAATCATCTGAGCACAAAGTGGAGGCAATAATTTTAGTTAGGGTAAGTTAGGTATAACACTTTATTTGAAGGGCTGTGCATAAGAATGTCATGAAACTGTCATAACCATGTCAGGACAACTGTCATTACAAAGTTATAAAACTGAGTCTGCACAACAAAAACTGCTCCTTATAGCGTTCTTAATAGTATTACCACATGTGACATTTCAGACCCCAGCTCTTCAGCTCCAGCTCATCATCAGACAATCATGTCTAATGACTTAATTTCATACTTTTTTCTTTACCTTTTTTTTGTCCAGCACTCAGCACTTACCTCCTTTGGATGTGCATGCTATTTTTTGAGTCTTTATGACAACTGTCATTAACACGAAGGAGACTTAATGAATGTTGACTGTTTTCATTGTTTCATTGGCTCAAATATGTCATTTTTCATGCAAAGTTGTCAGACTGTTCACCTCTTCCAAAGGTCAAGTTTGAACAAAAACTTGAAACATAACGCAATTCATTACTTGGATACCAAGCTAACAAGTGACTCCACAGATTTGCTTTGTACAAAGTCAGCTAACAGTTTTGTTTGTTTCTTTGTCATCTATGATGCAAAACCAAAAATATTTTCAGACACTGCTTCTCAGATACTCTGGTGTCGTGATTGTCTGCTTTGCTTGCTAGTGTCCATGTCTGTACCAAACAACACAGCTTAGTTTACTGATAGGTTAACAGGGCATGCAATAGGTCAAGCTGACATTGTTTGTGATGTCTTTGTTATGACACCTTGATATTAATCAAGCCATCAGTGGCTCCAGGCACCCCGGGGCTGAGTCAGCTAATTAGGCTGTTAGCTCCACGGCTAAGCTAACTAGCTAACACCAGCTACAGATAACAGCAGACAGCAGTTAGTCTACTTTAGCAACAAGTAAAGTGGCTAACTGCTGTCTGTCCATCAGCTAACTCTACACCTCCATATTGTGCTCTGCTGTCATACTGACTTTATAACATTTAATGACATCTTTATACCACTTAAGTTGAAGTCCAGTAAGTTATTCATGACATCGTTACAAACACATTTGACAGTATATTAAGACGTAATGGCATCCTTTTATCAAGTCCAAAATTTTCCTTGAGATCAAGGAACACACACTTATTACGGCCCAATGATGCCCAGTGTCAAAACCAACCATATATGACAGTATAATGTAATGCTATAACATAAAGCGAAACAGTTTCTTTAAGTTTGATATGGTTAAATTGTAAGGACAAAGACACTGACAAGTGCAGAGGAAAAATTATATGTTGAGCTTTGATCTTGATCTAAACCGGCCTGGTAAAGCCTGGAATGAGGAAGGTTTTCACAGGATCGTTTCGTATCTGAGGTTTGTTTGATAAGGAATAAACTCGCTGCCCATCCTGCCCATCCTTTGACCACACAGCTGCTTTTTCCTGTGTGTGACTGATGAGTTACATGTGGTTGTCCTCCCTTTTCCAAGTGGACAACTTCTGATAGTACTAAGTGCACATCAGCCTCCTTTGTCTCTTTGCCCTATAAAATGGATGCACATTCTTATCTCCTTATCAGCCAACTATTACACTCTGGTGTGACTGTACACTGATACTTTGCAAAGTATTATTAAAACAAAGGCAACTTTGGTCATTGTGTCTGTATTTAGTTGCAGATTTTCCACCACACAGGTTATGCTGACTCGATTCAGGTCAAGCTGTCATAACAGACTTCTCAAATAATGTCAGCTTCACATTAAAAAATTGACCAAATGACACTTCTTCTCTTATGCACGCCCCTTCAGAAGTGTTACTGAGTTATGTTTTGAGTTATTATGCTACAGAAAATGGGGTTAGCAGGAAGTACTTCACAATACTTTCATGGGGTCATTGCAGAACCACAGAGGCATCGTATCCCCACTGACCAAAACACAAAACGTATGCTAATCCTGTTTTCGCTCTATTAGGGGATTTGGGAGGGAAACAAGATCAAAATGTTGATGCTGCCTCAACACAGCCCCCATATCTCTGGTGTATTTTATATGTAAATTGCTATCAGTTACATCATCCTGTTTAAAGCTCATGCAGCCACAGTGTCTATTAGGGGGGAACCTATCCTTTATAGTGGAGCTTGTGGTAATGAGTGCATTAGGCTGATGGCGCAGTGAGAGTGTGGGATGGATGAGCTCGCTGTAGAGCGGCTGCTGCAGACTGTGAAAGACGATGGCCTCGGGTGACACTTCGACTACCGCTACTGGCAGTGTTTACCTTGAGGGGGGAAGACAGGAGGAGAAAATTGAGGGTGGAGGAAAGGAAAGAGAGAGGAGGGAGTGAATACAGTGACGCCAGGCCTGTACAGTACATCTGAGAATAGCCGCAGAGGAAATATTGTTCCTGTGTCTGTGGGACGTCCCTGAGGTTTTGCGGAAGATTATTCTATGTTTATTCCTATAGGAGAACTTCACACGCAGAAGACATTGCAACTGTGGCAGTCAGATGAAACAGAAAGACAGATATGATGGATGAGATATCATAATGACAGCTATAGCACAGACTTACCTCACAAAGACTTAAGACACTATTCAACGTCCTCTATTTCAAACCCAAATTGGCTCTTTGTCGGATACAAATGAACAGACTCAGATGTATGCCATTGAATAATCAGGCTTAATACCACCCATGGCTGTAACTACTGGGGTTTGATCAGATTAGTTTTTCTCCAGCCAGGTTTGCCACAAAGTGGAGCATTCGTCTAAGAAATCCCATGATTGGGTAGTATCTCATTATATGCAATCGGGATCAGATAATCAGATTATAATAAAATAAATAAACTCAGAATACATTTAAAAATGTGTAATTAGATTATAGTTATATAGTTATAGTTACACTGTCAAACATTACTTGCTTACATTTTTGCTTACGTCTTTTAATATATGACAATTTTAAAGTTATTAAACATTATTTTCCTGATGTAAATGGCTTTTCTTGGCTCTAGAAAAGCTTTACAAATATATAAACTCTGTGAATCAAAAATTCATAATAGAAGGAATAATAAGTGATCTGTCCTGTCAACAGTTTTACAGACGTCTCTTTTGGTGGCCTCTTATTGCTGCAATACTGCATGTGGCAAGGCTGAGTGGCAATGGATTCAAACACTACCCACGACCATGCACCCCTTTGGGCGCTGTTAAAGTGGCCAGTCAGTTTATGTCCCTGTGGCAAACACAAGTTAGTTAATGATGTTAGAGAGTAAATGACATGTGTACCAGTTGTGTCTGTAGATCAAAGTGACTTGGACAAGATTTGTAGTGATGGTAGAACTAAAGTTTTTCCTGTGAATAAATACATTGCTACTATAAATCCCCTGCTTTTAAAATGGAGTTTGATTCAACAGTACCAAAACAGAAAAATAAAGTGTCTTAATGATATAAAAAGTGACAGATAAATAAATTACAGTGAGATTCAATAAGGTATGTCAGGTTCTGTTGTTCGTTCATTTGTCTGATGGAAGCAGACTGAAAGGATCCCTATTCTTTATTTTTTCTATGTAATAATGCAGATAATTGATCGGTAAAGACATAGCATAGTCACTCACCTGTCTGACCAGATGAATTGGGCCCCTAATAGCTAAACAGCAGTACAGGTTTCTTATTTTATGCATTTAAACTGGCAAACACTTTGGAATTTGTATGGACTGCCAGCTAGTCGGTTTCCCCCAAAAGAGGGTTGGGGCATGAAAAAGGAGCAAAGTACCTGGATGGGTTCCTCTTATCCATGACCTGTGTAGTTCTAGTATTCATCTATGGGGAAAAGCCAACATCATTAGGACCCCACACTCCAAGTTTCTCATACAGGGTTTCTGTTAAAAAGTTTCAAGCCCGATCAACAGATGATGATGTCATAAGGGTTATTTTCTTGGACTTTATCAGACTTTTCCTCATTTGTAAAATCTGTGGAGCGTCCATTTAATAGGATGGTTGAAATAAGGTTGTTTTGTTCTATAATTGCTTTGACTATAAGCCAAGGCATTTAAAGATCTTTAAATGCGGGTCCAGGTCCAAACTGACATTTTAGATTAAACCAAATGCTTTTTTTCAAGCTTAAGTTCACAGAAAATGTTTCTTCCAGTAAAATCCTAGGAAGCTTTTCCATTGCATTTTTAGTAACAATCGGACACATTTTTGTTTCCCCAAACACAAACTAAAAATGCTTAGAGGCAAAATGTTTTCTGAACTCTCATTGGAGAGAAGTTTGCGTTACGGCAAGTTGTGAAAAATGGCTCGCCTTTTTCCACCCAGGTCTTCTGGCACCAGTGGGCCACCATCGCTCACTGATACTGTTCAAATTGGGCCAGGGACCTAGGAGTGCGAAGGTAGGGCAGCCTCTGCCAAAAATGTGTGTACGTGTGGGTGGGTGCGTTGGAGCAAGTGAGAACGAAGGGTGAGAGATTATGGGAGCAACAATACACATCACAAAAAAATGCCCCATAGACTCAATTTTTCTATGTCTACAACCTGATTTTCTACAGCTGTGTGTAGGCGTGTGTGTGTGTGTGTGTGTGTGTGTGTAGGTGTGTGTGTGTGTGTGTGTGTGTGTGTGTGTGTGTGTGTGTGTGTGTGTGTGTGTGTGTTGTAGAGAGAGAGGGGGAGGGAGTGATCAGGTTGGAAACATTGATAACAGCTCGGCTGATTTGGCTTCTTGCTGTTCATACACCTGTCTCCTCTCCTAAGTAAAAATGTAGGCGTGTGTGTGTGTGTGTGTGTGTGTGTGTGTGTGTGTGTGTGTGTGTGTGCATAGCTGCCCCTCTTTATTCTCCAGTGTGTGTTGTTGTCGCTGCCTTCCACCTCTGAAAACCTGCACAGACTGAAAACACTCAGTGATTGGCCAGCCAACACAAGCGAGAGAACAGCTCTATCCCTCCTATCATTTATTCCTCTCATTCGCTCTCTCATTTATTCCTGTCGTTCGCCCGCCACCATTTCTCAAATTCAGCCTCTTATTAAGTGTCTGTCATCTACGCCATTTGTCCATGGCACTGCGTTTCTCCATTCCTTCATTTGCCCTTCATGCCATTCTTTCTTTCCAGTTTTCATTTGACCTTGCTGGAGAAATACAGCCGTGAAATTGTATTTCTATCCCTTATTTAACCAGGTATGTTAACAAAGGACACTTTGATTGTAGGTGGCAGAGTAAAATGTTCTTTTTTGCAAAACAGTGTTCATGACAACATCCCTCTGATTCAACCAAATATTTAGACCTTGAAATGATGAACACTTAACACTGAAAAAAAATAAAGGAGAGAAATTAAAGGTTCACTGAAATACATATATATATATATATATATATATATATTTATATATATATATATATATATATATATATATATATATATATATATATATATATATATACATATATATATATATATATATATATACACATATGTGTGTGTATATATTTACTTGAAGATTTACAACATAAGTGTTCGGGCTGCCTTCAATTTTTTTGACTGACTGAATTAGACAAGTTGAGGTTTTGTATTGATTCAAAATAAATAAACTTTTCCAGTCAAATGTACTTTAGTTTCATCATCATTTTTAGCAGTTTTTTTCATTACTGTGAAAAGAAATAACAATGACTTCTCTTAAAGTGTATTTGAGACACATACAAAGGTTTCATCATGTTTTCTTCAAAACATAAAAAGATGGGTCTCAGGAAGGCTTTAACACTCAAACAATGCATGCTGGGAGGCCTGTTTCTTTAGAAACTTAAAGGGAAAATTTGACACTGTTCACGTGAATGTCCAATCAGTGTTGATGGTAAATGTATTCAGTTAAACCAACAAATTTCCCATTGCATGCTATATTGACCGAGGAAACCGAGTTCACTTGCTTGGGAGCTGTGTCGGTAGTGTCTTCATGTACCAGGATGCACTGCATGTGAGATTCTGATGCCCACACCCATGTAACCATGTATCACCACCCTAACCTATGGCGATTACTCTTTGTTTGGCAGAACATAGTGTTAGACTCACATAGCATGCCCCTGGCTACCCAGAGGTAAGTAAATCCCAGCAAAAATCAGCCTGTAGCTCTTCCTCACTGTCAGTGATGTCACTGGATGCAGGACAGTTTTTGGAGTAGAAGAACTCTGACTAGACATACACATAAAAGTTTAAGTTAGAAGACATCGTGTTCATAAATTAGTGGTCTAAAAAAAGAAATACAACTATTCAACTTAATTAACTTGAATAACACAATTTGTACACGTATGATACTAATAAAAATAGTTGAGTCCACTAAATTCCTGTATTTTGAGACATGTCTGTCACCACTAACTGCATCAGTTTGTGGAAACAGGCTCTGACAGTCTTTACAATATAAGTCCCAAATCTGTCTTAATGCATCCTCAATGTACAATAGAATCAAAATGAAGCTTTGTTAGGGCTGCTGTGAACTTGAATACCTCTTTCACATTGATGTATACGTCAAAGCTCAGTGTGTGCTTGCTGCCGCTTCCACTTCACTCCCAAATTAGTCGTCTATCACTCTCTTTTCTTGCCTTGCTTTCTCTCTTCTGATCCTTGGCAGTAGAACCTGGCTCAGTGGAGGCCCATGGGACATGGAAGTCAGACTGTGCTCTCCTGCTATTCAAAGCACAGCCACTGAGAGTGAAAAGTGATTAAACCTGGCAACACAAAGAGGGCCTTTTCCCTTACAGCGTTTAACTGATTTGTGATTAAAATGCTTTCTCTTGATAGATCAGGGGTCACATTTTCCACCGTGTCACTCCTCATGCCGCTGCCTCACTTTACAAGAAGGATGATTACCATTGTAGACCAGTACAAGGCAATTTTTACGCCTAGAGAAGTGCTTAGCTTGCATGAAGAATATCTGTTCCAACGACATGGATACAAACTGTCTAAATGAATAATTTAAATATTGAGGTTAGTCCCTACACACCATAATGTTGACTAATGTAGCACTGACAGAATATTTAATAAACTGAGTGGATCTGGGCTTTTGACTTGGTTTTGTGAGCAGTTTTTCTCTGGCTGCTCATATCTATGCAGATATTTAGAACCGTTTATGAAATCGACTCTGTTGTGTGTGGAGTGTTTGGACTCAGACTTAGGTGTTGTAGTTACTTGACATTGACAATCTGATCAGACCTTGTTGCTGCTTGTACTGTAATTTCATTTTCTATGCAATTATCACCTATTTAAGAGGCAGCTTTCAAGCTTTCAGCCTTGACTGGAACATAAAGTCATTATAATGCAGAATGGCTCATGGGACTTGATTTATTCCCATAATGCAACATTATCTCAAATCAGCTCAAGACCTCTATATCACAAAATTACACAGATTACATGGCAGGTCGTGGCTGATAGATGGACTGATGGGCCAAATGATGGGTTATTTAACCACCGTTAGGTCATTTCTATCATAAAAGCTTCATAAATGTTTAAAATAACCAATTTACTATAATGCTACGAGGTGTTTCAAGAGCATGCACAAAAAAAGGCCAGACACGGACTCGTCTATGCTACTGAGAGCCAATATGTTTGCTTGTAGCCAGAGTAAGAAGCAGCAATGACTAAGAACAAATGTGCTATTTTCAGTCTGTCTTTTCACATACATGCAGCGCATTATATGCATCTTTACCTTCGTATTGGGTGGTTACAAACCTCATGATTTTCAACGAATGCCCACTCACGTTCAGATTTCAAAAGTGTGAAGAGTGACAACAAGACTAAAAAGCCTCAATGGCCTAATTTTCAGGGTCTCTGGCTAAATTTTTAAAGAATTATTTGTCACTTGCAACCATCACTAAAATGTGTTTTAAAATCTTACTGCGTCTTGAAAAGTATTTATAAATATGAATACAGGACAATAATGTTGTATTGTTTTCACTTATACAAACCCCAATCCCTACAAAGTTAGGATATTGTGCTAGAAATTAAAAAAGAATGTGATGATTTTTGAAAAAAAACTTTTCACTATATATTCAGCTGAATATAGTACAGAGACATTTAAGAGCTATTTAATGTTCAAAATGACTAACTTTATTGTTTTTTGCAAATATTCTGAATTTAATGCTGCAAAATGTTCCAAAAAAGTTGGGCAGGGGCATGTTTACCACTGTGTTACATCACCTTTTCTTTCAACAGAACTCAGTCAGCCTTTGGGAAATGAGGAGAAGTTTTAACGGTTTGCCAGGGAAATTCTTTGCCATTCTTGCTTGATTTATGACTTCAGTTGCTCAACAGTCCAAGGCTTTTGTTGTCATATTTTGTGTTTCATAAAGCACCACACATTTTCAATAGGAGAAAGGTCTGGACAGAAGGAACGTCAGTCTAGTACTTGAACTCTTTTACTATGAAGCTACACTGTTGTAAAATGCAGAATTTGTCTCATCATTGTCTTGCTGAAATCAGTATGCCCGTCTTGGAAAAAGAAATTGTCTAGATGGCAGCATATGTTGCTCCAAAACCTGTATGTACCTGTCAGCATTAATGGTGCCTTCACAGATAGGACAGTTACCCATGCCAAGCCTCTTTAGCCCAGAGGACACACATGAGACCACGACACACTTTTTGTTAGTCCATCCCAGATAAATAAATCAGAGAACAAAGTTAAGTAAAGATCAATTTGAACATTAAATATCTTATCCTTGGATTGTATTCAATTGAATACAAGTTCAAAAGCATCTGCAAATGCTTTGATTCTGTTTTTATTTACAATTTACACAGCATCCCAACTATTTTGGAATTGGGTTTTTCCATAAGTGGTACTGCTGCAAGAAGAAAACCGTTACAACCTGAAAAGCAGTGCATTTTCTTTCTGCTTCGACTCAAAACCTTGTATATTGAATATAGAGACTGTGTAAGACTTCAGCATCACACCGGAGAACTAGGTAGGGGGGCCCCCTGATTGCCGCCAGGTATTTTACACACTTAGACAAAGTGATGTTTGAAGTGGTGGTGCCTGCTTAGGGGACCCCCGTAACGTGTGCCTGAGGGGAGGAGGGAACTGAGATGATTTTTTGGGCCTGTCTGATTATGGTTTGTTGAAAAACAGCCCGAGGCCTAGGATGTTGATATGATTTTCATGGCTGCCAAGTTGGGTGATCCAGCCTTTGACTGAACCGTCAGGTTACCAAACAGAGATACCATAGAGCAGGGGGCCCCTCCACCACTACCTGATAGAATAGAGGCTGCACTCTGCACCCTGGAGCAGACATCCTCCACATGGCCCTTCCAACTGAGAATAACTTAACCTAGAATTACTTTCTCAATGTTGCGGTTGATATAGAGAAAGTTCAGTGGTTGGTCAAGCTTAAACATCAACAGCAAATCTACTTTTTTCATTTATGTTTTATCTCCAGACTGGAACTGGTACACTTAACATGCAGTTGTTCCCTTCAGATTGAAGGGGAACACATGGGTCAAGTTAGTACGAGGATAAGGCATAGATAAAATTGTTTTATTAAATGTCTAAGATGAAAACAACATTCAAAGGAAATGAATAAAAACACGTCTGGAGCCAAAAGGTAAAACAGGCTAATTGAGGGCAAGCAGATGTATGGGGTAAGCTTTAAATAATGTATTTCCATTAACCATTCACATTTCACCACAACATTTTAAAGCAAGGCAGGTCTTTCCAGAGAGAAAGACTGGACTGAAAAGAGTAATGCAGGGTAAGGATATAAAATAGTACAGCATGACTTCATCTTTCTTCTTGACAGTGTCATCAGAAGCTCATTTATATGTGTGAAAAAGATGCACATGTTCTTCACTCTTCTGATCTTTGACAGTGGGTTACGTGACACTCTTAACCTTCAGAGTCTTTACATCCTGCCCACAACTCGTTACTCTCTACTTTCAAAATCCCCTTCATTGTTCTGCCTGTCTGTCCTCCATCTCAACCAGCTCCATTCACCTGGTGCAACTCTGCCGGCGAGCTAATTAGCGTTAGCACTTTTACAACCCTTACATTATCTTTACTGCAGCTTCTCAGTACGCCACATTAACTGCAGAATAGATGCTGTCAGCTCTTCTGGAAATAGCATAGCTATAGCTGAGCCACAGGGCCTGAGCCATTCAGCGCTACTACAGACAGAGATAATGTCAAATAAAGAATCATTCAATGAGATAAAGTCAAGCACTAATTGCCCATTTAAGGCCATAATCACTGTAATGTCTGACATATAACAATTATATAGAATACTCAAAAAGTATATTAATAAAACTTATGTTGTCTTTTCCACTATTGATTTAAAGGTACAACAAACAAAAGTTATGCTGACACCAAAAAGCTTTGTGTGTATCCTTGACATACCATACAAGAAACATCTTGAATGCATTTCCTCACCAATAAAAACTTTTGTGAAATTTTAAAAAGTTTGAATCCGGCATCTTTTATATCCATGTTTTCTTGCATTCTTCTTCTTCTATGCCTGTGTTGCTGCACTGCTGTTTCTTGACTTACAGCTGCTGGCTGTCAGTCAAAAGGATAGCAGAAAACTGGCTGCAGGACAGCGCAGTCCTTTATCCTCGTTCCTCTTCAAGGAGGCTTTATGTTTGTGTGTGCGGGACACACGCTGTTTTTGAAATAACATTTCATTTGTGCCTGCATGCATCAATGAGGACCAGACTTCAGGAGTCACGCAACACATAACAAAGATGTAATAAAGATGCCGAAAAAAGGTAACTGGTTTCCATAAAAGTTACAGAGAGAAAGACATACCCTAATCAAATTACATGTACTTTTAGTCAAAATGGGGATCCTAGCAGGATTATTAAAAATACATGTTATAATAAAGAATAAAACACTAGCAAGTCTTACAATAAGCCTCTGGTGTCAAGTGATGGTCTGCTCATCTTACAATAGCCAATTCATTGTCATAGCCTCTAAAAAAAGAAAGCTTCCACTGGGTGGAAATTTCACCATTATTTGGTTTTTAAATCAGAAAAGAGGAACAACATCGCAGTATAGTGGTAATTCATTCATGCAGCTGTGAAAATGCTACAATCATCCAAAAACTTAATAACTAATTTAAAGAAACATTTATAGGTAAGACCAACAGCAAACTTCAGCTATGCAGAAATCCATCCAATCTAGCTAACCTGTCAATACTTCTTTTATTTTACTTTTACACAATGAAAAATATTTTGGGACTGAAAGTGGTGATGCCGGTGATCAGGATTGTGTGTGTGTGTGTATAGGCCCCAGACTTGAACTTTGAGTGTGAAGTCTGAATAGTATACTTAATAAAGTACAATTAAATGCACATTTTCAGAATGTGCACTCGAGCATAACAAAGGAAGAAGTTGGACAAACAATTAATAAACCTTTCAACCAACATAAAACATTATAGGCTAAACAATTTCACCCTATTTGGTGTTGAGGGAATGAAAAAGCAATGGAAAGTAACTTGCTTACTTTAATTTGTACTTTAATATTGTGATTTTTAACAAGTAATTAGTGATTGTATCAGAATATATTTTAAAATAGCCCTCCCACCCCTGATGAGGGCCCACTATTGCTACTATAGTGTTGCTAGTTCTCAAAAACCCCACATTGTACCATTAAATAACAGTATAAACAAAATATATCCTGTGTGTTCGCAGGATATGATAACCTCCCACCCGACATATAAATGCAGCAGTCACCTGTCAAACAGTGTGAACCATATGGAGTACAGCAAAACTGATAGAAGCAACTGAGAGTAGCAGCAGTGGAAATACTACCTACCTGTAAGCTGTGTGTTACAGTGTTTGTGACAAATTTACACATTTTCCTACCACTCATTCATATCTCCTGCTCTGTCACTCTCCACTGCCTCTGCTGAAGCCTCTCTAAGCTAACATTAAGATAGCGTCTGTCAAGGTTTGATTTAATTACTTTGAATGTTTGAAGGAGGCGTGTTCCAGCTGAAACAGGTCGTTAAGTAGCTCTTTAATTAAAACATTTATAATTATGTATCCTGACATAATCTCATATTTCAAAATGTCTTCTTGAATTAAACAGTGCAGTGAGTGCCAGAGACTGTAAATAACCATTAACATGACTGAGGAACAAAGTGTTCATAAAAAATGTATGACTGTACATGTTATGTAGATGTTAACTACACTGTGAAACTGTGAAATAGTGGTATGGTAATTTCTAAATGAATATCAATTAAAGGAGAAATTTGTAATATATTTGCTCATAAAATGACCACAATATGTCATCAGAGATCAAGGAAACATGTTATGTTGAAATACTCACTTCTTTGACAACAGTGCTATAGCCAGCATTTTCTCCTTTGAAATTTCCATACTGGGCTGAAATAACTGTTTATGATTACCTGTTTCAGATTAATTAGAGTTCAAATTCAAATGCCAAATGTTTGCCAAATGTGTAAGTATCTGTTTATGAGTAGATGGTTGAATGGTTGAATTGAGCAATATGTTAATGGAGTCTGGCAGGCTGTGAGACAGGAAGCCACTTAAGTCAAAATCCAGAATGTGTATTTTCAGAGCAGTGGGCTTTTGTTTTCAGGACATAAAAAGGCTTAGCTTTTCATTTCTCACTTACAGCTAATTAACTTAGGTTTCGTCTTCACTTGTTATTGTCATTTTACAATGTTGCACACGTCTTGCACACCTAGACAACTAGCTTAAACCATAAACCATACATTAAATATGATTTAAACCTATTCAATATACAGTCTATGGTTCCAACTCGCTATTTGGACTGCAGTACTCATTTTTCGTGCCCACTATTGCTCCTTTAGCAACAAAAGCTCTATACAGTACTAGTATTTTAGTCCTTGAAGATATTTTTTCTTGCATCCATTCACTTCTGTGAGCTCAGATAAAGACAGCAGAGGTTGTGCTTCGAAAGCTGCGATTGCTTCATCTTGCAGGGGGCTGGCACAAAAATAAACACATAAAATACAAAACAAAAAAAGAAACAAAAACATGAACAGCAACAATTTCATGAATGTAGTAATTAAAGCTTGGTACTACCAAAAGTGAGGTATAATTTCTTCCAAATCTGTAGGTTTAATTCCCTTAAAATGCATATAAACATCCCTCAGCCAGTTAATAGGAGGTGCATCCTATAATTCCATGAGAATAGGTTACACTTAATTAATATTACTAACATGAGTTTGAACATTGATTCATTAGATTTAGTCACAAGGCTTTCTAAACTATTTATGACAACAACAGCCCATCTATCAAGAGGGGATTAATAATGCATTATTCTCTGCCTACAGAAGATGATGGACAGTGGATGAAGTCTAAGCTGCTTGCTCGTTGGACGCTCTTTTGATGCCTGATCAATATTGAAAAAGATAATGAGAAATGCTTCACGCATGTCAATGCATCTTCACAGCAGCCGTGTTGTCATATTTGCTGGCTTGAAATCCATCTTTCTTTTGGACTAGATAATATAATCATAGGGATTTAAATCATCGGCCAGTCTGCACAAATGTCACTCTAAGTAATTTTCAATCATTCCCTCTGAGGGTATTATCACACCAGCCAATTTGAGCCTTGCATCTCTTGCTCACTCCAGCAGGGTATGTGTGTGTGTGTGTGTGTGTGTGTGTGTAAATGTGTATGTGTTTTTACTCCTGCTTCTACCCTCCACTGCATTTCTCTGAAAATCTGCGGGCGCATGTGGGTGTGTGTACGCCTAGAGTGCGTCTTATCCCCCATTCACCGTGAGCTGGCTGAGCAAATTGATACTGCTCTGGGACTTTTGGCGATCTGTAAGTCCGCTGTCACGGTGATGAGAGCAGCACAAAGACGGCGGCGGTGCAGTAAATGTCAGCATGTCAGCGAGGAGTGACACAGAACATCCGAGCTTGGCACGCAGGGGCCATCAGCCTCGACCCTGCACACACATGACAAGGCCAACCTCGTACAAACAAGAATAATCCCTCCTCATGTACTGAATAGGGAATCACACACATGCATATCAGTGCAAGAGAGGAGATTCACCGAGAGAGATGTTTGAACATGGGGTTTAACACTGTGATGTATCACCCCTCCATCAGTGAAATATCAGCCATACCTGTCAGGAGAAGCTGAATATCAGTTTCACAGGCTGAACATTTGTTCTGAGTGAGTGTGACAGATGTGTGTGTGTGTGTGTGTGAAGTAGGCACGTATATTCAGATAGCTGCACACAGGGTAAAGTAGTATGTTTGTCAATGATGCGAGACGTTCTGGGAGTAGATGTGTGTCTTTGCAGTGACAACAGCTGAAGTTGCACACATTCATAAACACACAAATATCCAGTGGAGGAAGCTGAGGATTGTTTGTTTGGTTAGGTGCATAGACTGGTGCTTCTCTATGCTTCTTAAGATGATGTAGTTCCCCTCTGACAACTACAGTATTTTGCTGTATGTTGTTATGTTTAGCCAACATGCTATTTTACACATTTTACAATATATATCTTGTACTTATGGCATAAAATTCTACCCTCAATATCATCTTATTATCATAATTTTTCTGAAATCTATGCAACTATGGGTTATAATATTATTCATACATTTTATGAGGAAGCTAGCAGAGATTCCTGATTTCTACGCCTTTTTCTGTGTAAAGAGGTATGTTTCTTCCCACGCTACAAACTCTGGGGATGGAAATGTTGATTGACAATCTGGGTCTTCAACAGAGGGTCTGCGACCCCTGAGGTCATCAGAATTAATGCAGTGGGCTGCCAAATTACTGTTTAATAACTATGTGGCACCTATCTATAATAGCAAACTGGTTTGCTACACGTTATTGAAATTAGCTGTATTGTTCCAAGTGTACAGACACTCTTCTGAGCCTTAATGTATCGTTTTGTAACTTCATGAGCAAGAGATTTTAGCAGGGTGAGGCTAACACAACTAAAATTAGTCATGTAACAAGGGGTACATGGCCTGTAAATCACTGAAGACCCCTGGTCCATAATACTTGCTTAAGTTTAGTAGATAAATAGGTTTAACAGGGAGGTATTAGTAGTATGAGGTGTCCATGTAAGTTCTGTGCAGACATTCATGAGGCCACTACACAACAACAAAATATGGCATACCGTCTGTGCATGTAAAACACTACTACTCCACTACTGCACATCTGTAACTGTCCATGTACGTGTCCATTTGGTAGTATATTCAGGCCTTTTGCATTGTCACTGTGAGTCTGTATTTACCTTAAAGCACCACTGCAGCTAAAGGCACCACTGTAAATAAGTAAAGCCTGACAGAAACTGCTAGTGTGGCTGTGGACTTGTGAAGAATGTTGATGAAGACAGACATGAAATGGTGAAAAAAATGACTGACACTTTTTCTGTCATTGGAAAAAAGCTATGCTGTAATGTAGTTGATAGTGACTTGAGGGGACACAATGGAGATTATCTCTGCATATTGCATGGAAATAAATCCAGTTGCATCACATACTGTAGGCCTACCTTGACTCCAAAAGACACAGGAATAGACAGGGGCCATGCCCACAGATTATTACTTCCATAGGGTCTGTAAAATTCTCAAATAAAATTAATCCTCATGGGACCAGAATCACTGTTTCACTCCAGTGAAACAACATTAGCAGTTCTCCTCTGGTAAAACTAAAGCTGTCCTGAGAGAGCTATAATATTCAGAGGAAATCACTGGCCCTGTCCAGATGGTATTAGTGCTAAATCCCGTCCGGACTTGCTCAAGCTCCCTAATGTATTTGAAGTGACATCCAGGTTCAGGATCAACATCAAGTAGGCCTATTTCATCACTCTAAATTGGATCAGATGATAGTTGTTCCAGTGGCTAAAATAATTTCATTCTGCTATAGAGGAGAAGACAAATTCACTGTATTACAAACACTAAACTTTATACTAAATACTCATTATAACAGATACATATTAAAATGAAAGAATATGTACTATGAACCAACATATACACATACATGATATACATTGTGTAAATGAATGATCTTTCAAATTGTACATATTGAGATTACAAATGCAAAATAGTTCTGATAGAAGAAACCCTTTCTTTCCCAAGATTTGCATAATTTCATAACACATTATTTCACAATGACGCAAATCATATCTCTGAATCACTCTGCCTCTGTCTGTACGCACACACACACCAGCACCATTCCCACAAGTTTGACTGCTGTCGCCACCATCACATTCCCGCCTGACCCTCCCCAAGGACTGTTTAAATAATGAAATCTGCTTTCTGCTCACTGTGTTCAGCCTTGATACCACTGATGGAACATGATAACAGCTGTCTCTGTCTTGGCATGCGGAGGGTTAGAAGAGTTAGGAAGAAGCGAAGGAATTGACCGTTTCATCCCCCAACAGACACCCTAAGAAAGGGAAGAGATGGGACTCAATGCTGGGAAGTCAGGAGTGGGAAGCTGTCAGCGTCTCTCCCTCAGGGGGTTGAACGACTCGAGCTTTGAGTGTGAATTCAACACTTTTTTTTTTCCTAAGATCTAATCAATATTTTCTGTGCAAAGTAAGATGGTTAGGTCCATGATGATGGGTTGTTAATGACAGTATACCAGGCTGATATATCAAATTATTAATCAGCTTTTATTGATTATCACATCTCAGGGTTGTCGGCCTCTGATGAAATTGATATGATGCTGTTTGATTTATGGCACATTTGGAGTAACTGATTCATCACATCATGAGTTAATATCAGTGATTAGAATCAGGCATGATCACGTCACAATTGGATTGATCGCTGTCTGCAGCACGACACCCGAGTCTATCTCATTTCATTTGCTTAAGTGATTTTCCAATGTTCACCCAAATTATTTATATATAGCTATTGGAAATGCACAAAGAACAAACATTTCACAGCTCCATTTATAGCAGGAAGTAACATTTGCATGACAGAAGGCAAGTCACCCAATGTACTGTATTATGAGTACATGTATTTATTATACTGTAATAAATACTGTAATAAATTATACATAAATTATAAATTATACAGTATTATACTGTACTGTATAATAAATCCCAATGGATCAGAAGATTGACAGAACTGTGTGCTTTTATTGTAGCAACAGTATTAGTAGGTTTTAAAGCCACTGGAAACAGATTCACAGTAGCCTTCTACCTATGTAATTAAGGGTCTCATGTACATAATAGTAAGCATCTAAAAAGTATAACAAATCAATTTTAATTCAAATGCAAAATATTGTCATATCAGTTCTTTTTACACTTTCCTGATAATGATCCAGACTCCTTTGACAATATCAGTATTTTTACCTCACAAAACAGGGGACTTGCTGCATCTTAAGTTACCTCAATATGCAGCAAGTAATACTGTGGCTGTTTGGTTGAATGGCTGTAATAGGTACTGTGGTTCTTTGAAATAATAAACATGTATGTCACTAGGCTAGCAAGCTCACAATTACAATGCTAACATGTTGATGTTTAGCTGGTATGATATTTATCAGGTTCATCAACCAAAGTTAGTAGAATTCCTCCTCTGGAAACCATGAATTCTGTACAGAACTTTGTGCCAACCCAGTTGTTAGGGATATAACGATGCATCATAAGACAGTTAAAAATCGATACAAATGTGTGACAACTGATATCTGTTGAGATGAAAAATGAATCGCAATGCCATTTTTAAAGAGCAGAGCACATAAGACTGTGCGAGACCAGCCCGACCAGGAGAGAAAAAGGTATGTGTGCTTCTGACAGAGCAGACTTCAAACTTCAGAAACACTTTCTGTTTCCTACACCCACAGTAGTGTTAGCGGGACAGAGGAGTGAGAATGGGAGGAGGAGATGAGGATGATACATTGCGCGCTCTCGCGCTTTCACTTCTCAAACCAGGAAATCTGTCTCCTCGCTTTGAAAATCTTTTCTCTTTGTTTCCTCCTGGTAAACCCACCGTCATGCTGCCATCACTTGCGCTCCTGGCGCACCTGCTTCTTTAAGGTGATGAGAGTTTTTTTATTCGAAGAGATTTCATTCATTTGTATTATTCATTTAGTTACATTGATGTGGGATTTGTTTTAAAAATCCAATTTTTATTTATATTTTATTATTTAAGATAAAATATAATTTCAGTTGCATTTTTAAGAAGAGGACATATGAGCTGTTTTGCACAGTTTTGCAGCTACACCCTACCTACATGCTGTGTTTTTTGTCTGAGAAATAATTACAGGAATATTTTTCAGTCATAATTTGTCTGCAAGCTCATTCTGTTAAAAATCGTGAAAAACAAAAACATTCCAATTTTAATTGAAAAAACTTTCTTTAAAACACTTGATACTTTCATATGGGCAAACAAACCTAGTCATATTAGCAAGACCCACCTCCAAGGATCGAAGTGCTCAGGAGGACTTGCATTGCCAAATTTTATTTTTTATTACTGGGCATGCAACATCCAGAAATTAATTCACTGGTTTGAAGATAAACCAATCGTAGATAAGGCAGACTGGGTGAAATTGGAGCTTTCATCATGCCAACATCATCAAGGCTCAGTGATCTGTGCGGCCTTGCCCCTTGTTAGCAATAATCTGAGCTCAAATACAATAGTTAATCACACCATAAGAATTTGGGCTCAGTTTAGAAAACATTGTGGGCTACAGAGGCCTTCTATTCTTTCACCCGTTAAGTCAAACCACATGTTCACTCCCTCCTGTACAGACCCTGCATTCAGTCTGTGGTTCAATAATGGGATCAAGTCAATGTCTAACTTATATACAGAAGACATATTTATGTCTTTCCCTCAACTATCCCAAATCTACGACTTGCCTAAGAATCATCTCTTCCATTATTTACAAGTTAGGAGCTTCGTACAAAAGACATTTAGTTCGTTTCCAAATAAGCCTATAAAATCACATATTGAAAATATTCTTGAACTGAAATAAGACCAGAGAGGACTGGTAGCTCAGATCTATGATCTCATCCAGAGCATTAACCTACACTCCACTGAAAACTTAAGGAAGGCCTGGGATTCTGACCTTGGAGTAGTTTTTAGGGACGATCAATGGGACTCCATCTTAAAACTGATACACACATCATCTACGTCTGCTAAGCACGGTTTAATCCAACTGAAAGTGGTACACAGAGTTCATTTTACTAAGGCCAGGTTGGCAAAGATCTATCCGAATGCTAATCCATTATGCCCCCGATGTAGAGGTCAGCCAGCAGACCTAATACACATGTTCTGGTGCTGTCCGAACCTCTCCACCTTTTGAAAAGTATTTTCAAAGCTTTTAGTGAGATATTTGGAACCCAGTTGGATCCTGATCCGATCTGTCCCCTCTTTGGTTTAACACCAGAGGAATCTTGAGCTGCCATACCAACTAAAGCCTACATCGTTATAGCCTTTACCACACTCCTATTCAGATGGAAACAACAAGCTCCCCAATCCTTTTCTCACTGGGTCAACGATGTTATGTATTTCTTAAAGCTAGAAAAAATTAAATACACACTCAAAGGATCTCGATCTCGATTTCTCGATTTTTATGACTCCTTGCAGGAGCCCCTTGACAATAACTAAGGTGGAATTCACATCCAATCGATCGCAGCAGTGAACACCCCCCCCACACACACACCTTTTTTTTTTTTCCATATCTTTATCAGTTAGGTTATTTTTGCTTTTGTTTTTTACTTTTGTGTGCTTTTGTTTTGTTTTTCTCTTTTCTCTCTATTTATGTTCTCCTACTCCCCAAGTCTGCTTTTTACCATGTTAACCTATGGGTGGGTGGGAGAGGATGGGAAGGTGTCTGTGTCAATATATCTGCTGAACAATGCACTTCTACATTTTGGGGATGAATTTGTAAATTAAAGGGATATGCATTTATTCTGTATTTTTCATCTCTGTGGGATAATAATTGTGAGCAAGTGGATATGAGTGAGTGGTTATTTTTTGGGACAACTTTTAACTACGTCCTTAGAGGAAAACTCAC
The DNA here is from genome assembly GCF_056507025.1 of Lutjanus erythropterus. Classification (NCBI taxonomy): domain Eukaryota; kingdom Metazoa; phylum Chordata; class Actinopteri; order Lutjaniformes; family Lutjanidae; genus Lutjanus; species Lutjanus erythropterus. The sequence goes on from NC_139320.1 coordinate 14,294,647, forward strand.
CACTCTGAAAACCTGCTTCAAGACACATGATTGTCCAAACCAGATATTATGGTTATGGTATGTAAACTGGAAATTCCAAAAGAAGTTCAGCTCCAGCCTAATTCTGTACAATTTTACCATACAAAAAAATGAACTCAAATTTAGAGAATGCACCTCAAAGACCAAATTTTGTGTGGGAATTCCCGGTCAGATTAATTTAGACTGAATTTAAGAAGAACCATAGTTGAAAGTGATCAAAACATTGAATCTGATCAAAAACTTGTAACGTATTCCCAGCCAAAGGCTGACTGACAATGTTAATAAAACTAGTGGGCAGATGAGTAGTAGAGAGCGGCGAGGAGAAAGAGAGTAGCTGAATCCCAATAACCTGAGGGTGAGGGTGAGGGTGAGGTTCAAAGGGAGACGGGGAGTTTGATTGATTGAGGTTTGGAAAGAGATGGGGGACTAGATGAGTCAGAGACAGAGAGAGGGATGGTGCAAACAAATCAGAGAGGGGGGTAAAGATGCAGGTGGATTACAGTCTAATCCATGCCTCTCACAGCGTGCTCTTATTATATTAGAGCAGAGTGAGAAACACAGCGCCACAGGCTGACCTTCTCTAACTCCATTTCATTCCGCTGGATCAGACCAAATGATTTGATCTGAGCTGCGCTGCCCGCAGAGAGGAAACACGCGCTACTGTACAAGCCACAGCCGCAACACTGTCATCATTCAGTGCAGATTAGACGTCACATATGACGGGAAAATGTCCACGTAGGAAATGTAGCAGGCACAAAAGATTTTACTGTTACAACTACACATTAATAATGACCTTTACTTTAATGATATGTCATCCGAATTTGTTCTTCTTCACATCACCACAAAATATCTGATTTATCTGTGAGATATATAAACACAAACTTTCCCGCAATAATTTAGTTTTAAGGTGCTTCTTGCAGGATTATTAATAGCACTACATGATGTAGCCTGCTGCCTTTTTCTTACCTCCCTGTAGGTTTTTATTTTCGATTTATCACTACATGAAGCCTTTATAAAGGATTTCAGACTTTACATTCCACATACTGTTATTTTCAGAATAAGATGGGTAATTGAGAAATGTGCCTAATTTAAACCAGCGTCAGCTTTATTGGACAAGTACACATGCAAGAAAATGACCGATATGATGACATATGGTTTTTCCATTGCTCTCCATGTATTTACATAGAATAGACAAAACAGCTAAGAACAAGTACAACAAGGCTAAACAGATACAGTTCTTAAATAAAATTTGCATGTGTATGGTAGGCTACTGTATTATATATGCTGTGGTACATTTTTAACAAATGCATGTAATTTGAATATATTTGGGGCTTTTTTGCTGGTGTGAATGAATAAAGCAGAATCAGCCTTCCGGGGATAAGAACTCTGTTGGTGGGACTTTCTGAAGGATAGTAATAACATACTGATAGCGTAAAACACACACATACACACCACCTTCCATCTTGTGGAATCTAAATTATTAAGAGTTCAGACTGACATGGAAAAAGCAATATCTGTTTAAGTTTTGATACTGAAGAAGTCATTTTGCTTAATCTCTGACAGGTGTAAAATTGCCAGTGTTTGCATATATAAAATGTTAAGCATTGCATCGCAGCATCATTAGTATTGTCATGTTTTTTTTTTTCATAATGGGGATTTGTGAGGGCATTATATAGAGCTGTTGATGTTTCACGGTCAGAATTCAGACACTCAAATAAAATGCCAGGTGGTAAATACACTTCACTATATTGTTCATTCGGAGTGATTTTGGAGTTGGTTGCCTGGGATCAGGAAGACTTAAGAAAGTATAAGCAAAATAAGTATAAGTAATATATAAGTACATATATAAGTATAAGAAATACCTAACACTACATCAAGCTCCCTTTGCAAAATTGGCATCCCAAGTTGGCTCATCAAACTTGATGTGTACCCAAGACGCTGCGTATCATACATTGTGGCAGTGTGGTTTGAATTAAGACAGATTAGCTGTTCCTGGTAGGCTAAACTAACTCCTCGCTGTGGCTTCATGATTTCTTCATGGCTTCAGGATTTGAGAGTGGGATTGATCTTATTCTTGTCTAATTCTTGTTAACAAAGTGAATAAACTAATTTCCTAAGAGATCATGACTTCAAGGTAAATAGAGAATCTGTTTTTTTTTTTGTTTGTTTGTTGTTTTTTTTTTTATTTCTAAGTAGATTTATGGAAATTGTGCGATTGAAATCACAGTAACATTTGAAAACAAATTTAGATGTTTTTGTTTTATGCCATAAAGCTATAAAGCTGATTTCCTGACAAATCTGATCCAGTGGCACATGAAGAGGCTACAGAGGCTGCATCCTCTTATTGCACTGCTTCATTACGGTACTACGGCAAAGGCTTGTTTAGGTAAAAATATCGCAAATGACATCTTTTTCATTAGCAATTAGCTCTCCTTCAACCCTCTTTGTCATGCTCCTTTACTACACCTCTGAAGTATGACCTTAATTTTCTAACTTTATCTATTTAATTAATCTGTTTACCTGCATTTTTATGATTTAGAGAGCACCCTCAAAGGGCAGGGGCACCAGTTTATACTTCGCTGCTGTCAGCTCCTTCGTGCCTCATGAGGGTCAGTGGGGTTGTGTTTTGGTAATGCATGCACATGAAACTAATTTATATTCAACCAGCAACACACGTTTGTCTGTTTCATCGTTTTATCAGCCAGCCAGCTATTGTGGATGCCTCTTATTTCAAAAACTTCCTGATGTTGCCCCAATATGATTTGAATTTTGGAGAACAATAATGATATATGCTTTTAATTCATGAAACTTCATTATTCTGGGTTTAAAATCCTACAAGCTCTCACCAACAGGAACTCAAGTGTCTACTCCAGGAACAGCTCCTCAACTGATCCAATAGGAACCTCACAAGATCTCTCTACTAGCCAATCAATGTGTCTGCAATTAGTGTCGCTCTAATTAGAAAGCATTGTTCTGAGCACCGGCTGAGGCAGTTCATTCATCAATATGAAATTAAGCAGCAGCCACTTAGCATGGGATTACTATCATGAGTTCATTTGTATTGGAATCAATTCATTTGCATCGTTTGCCGCAATCATGCCTTGAGGCTGCACGTGGGAGTCCCTGAGAAGTGTGTGAGAGGAGTCTGTAAGGCTCGTCATATCTGAGAGAGAGAACGAGAGAAAGAGGAAAAGAGAGAAAGAGAGCACAAACTGTGAAATTACTACCGATTTCTTCCCGAGGAAAAGTCACTTATCGCAAATCAAACAGAGTAAATGAAAGGAGCGGTGCAAATCAAATGGCCTATCTTAACCACCTTGGCAATATCCAGCAGCTAATAAAACATCCCGTTCTGAGACCCCAATTTCACATCCTGTCTTGTACAAGTCTGACACAGGCGGAGGCACTTCAAATTACAATGAGAGATGTCATCATCACAAATGTATCATCACAAATGTATCATTAAGAAAGATGAGAGAGCTGTTGGATTTCCACGCCTATCTCTGGCCCTGTCTCTATCTTTGACACCTCCTCTAGTCTCTCTTTATCTCCCTTTCTCACACACACACACACACACACACACACACACACACACGAATACTCTTGTGAAAACGCTTGCACACACATGTCCCTACATATAAATTACTGCCTTCTTTCTCCCCGGGGACAATGTAATGTAATTGTGTGCAGCACTGAATTCCACGGTCATTTCCATCCTAAATGCCAACTTCAGGGTGGGGGCTGCGGAAATAAAGCAGCATTCGATGTTACATATGGCAGCACAGAAGAACAGGAGTCCCATGCAACTCACAGCGAGGAAATCAAATTAAAAAATATTCATGCATTGTATAGATGACAAACAAACCTGCATTCGCAGACTGGGAGTCTATTCCCCAACACCCAGTATGCTTTTTGTGCAGTCTGATATATTGGTACAACCTTGACCTTCTTGTAAATAGGCTGTATGTTAAAAGTTATCAAGCTGTGGTTTTGAAAAAAGCTGCAGCTATTATTCAGTTGAGATTTCATTTGTGCTTGTATTGTTCATGCAGTCCGTGTAAATGAAAGGCAGGTGGAAGAAAGAGAAAAACAGGACCTTGATGGAAAAGAATGTTTGTTATGAGGGCTGAGCTGGCTTCTGTGCACTCGCTATACACAAGACTCATACTGTATGTCAGTGATGAGTAATGAGCCGTTCTCGCTTCATACTCACAGCAAAGAGAGACAACATCAACATGCTGTGAGACCATTATAAATATGTAATTGTAAAAGAATTCAGGAAATCCAAGCCAGGATTTGAAGCTGCAAGATGTTCATTCAGTTTGGCAGCAGGGTGAAAAGTCTGTTTTAACACACCTCTAGACAATAGATAGCAGAATAAGTGGACAAAGATTCTGGGTCTGAAAAGTGAAACCAATGTGTAAGTGTCTTAAATCTATGTTACTTCTATTTATCAGCAGGGGGCGACTTCAGGGGCTGCAAAAAGAAGTCAGATTCTATGGAGTCTTGGGAGAAAATTAATGTGAAACCAGACAGTATTGATCAAATATGGATCAAGATTCTTTAAATGTTATAGAAACATAATTTAGTGTACTGTTGTAATATGAAAAAAATAAATCACAACCATACAGCAGCCATATTTCTGGTTTCCAACAGAGCCTCCTGATCTGAAAATAAGGCAGTGCTGATCAAATATGGATCAAGATGATGTTACTACATTGCCTTTTTCTCATTTGAAATGTTTTCACAAGCATATTTCAGTATACTCTTTAGCTGTAATATGAGAAACATAGCAACCATGCAGGCTGCCATTATTTGCTGAACGGACAAACCAAAACCCAGCAACCCCAAGTCACAGCACATGACCCACCAGGTCCACACTATCATCACTTCTATGCATGCATAAATCAAACAATGGGTGATGGCCAAGAAACACCAAAGGGCCAACCAAAATGTTACAACACACCTATCTTCATCATAGCCATGAAAAAAAGCCTATAATCAGTCATAGCCCACATAAAAGATTTGATCAGAGTATTTCCACGAATTTATAGTTGTCCATAATATCTATTACTATAATTTTCAGGAAAAAGGACAGGATTCAGAACTGCTTGTAATTCAAGACTGTCCTGAATTTTTCAGGACGTCTGGTCATCCTAGCCTCACAAACACAAGATATAAGATGCATGTGTGCTGGTCAGTATGGAACATCCAATATACAGACAGGCTGAGAAAACAACTCAATCTCAGTTGTGTCCATCTCTCAGAGATAGACCCACAAATGAGATCCCACCTCACCCTTAATACTAGCAGCCTACATCTTCATGCTGTTTGCTTGCAAGAAACACACTGATCAGATTTCTAGTGCAAAAACAATAAATATTAGATGACTGCATTGTGTGTAGACAGCACACCACTGATGCATCAACAGAGGACTTAATCAGTAAAGCTCAGTTGCAACAGAATACCAACCACTATGAATTACTCATTTTGGTAAATCATTATAAAAATGCTCCAAGTCAGGCACCTCCAGCCAACCTGAACTTCACTAACTGGCAGCTGCAAGTCTCACAGAAACAGGGATTAGCAAAGCATTGATCATACAGTCTGACATGGCTGCACTGCTCATTAAGCCAGGAATTAACAACCTTTTAACAGGTGGTTTTTCTCAGTCACTGGTAGAAAACATACTTTCACAACCAACCTCCCAGTGCAAATTATTAACTATGCTACACTTGTTTAAGGCTCTCCACACTACTGGTCCACCCACACAGGTATTCTCACTTTGTCTGATTAAAGTTTTCCTCAGGACTCTGTGCAGAGACAAACTGGCTTTATTCAAAGCCGCCTACTTTACTAGCAGTACCGCTTTGGTCAATATGTAGCATGTATGCAGCATGCAAACAAACTCAAAATATGCAGTATACATACCAGATGATTTGGAAGAAATATCCAGCACGCATCGGACCAGTCTACCTTGCCTGGTGTATTCCACAGTGCAACATGCTGGAACAGTCACAACAACTGATCTAAACTCACTTCTGACCATTTTTGAGTCATCTGCAGTTAAATGATGCAACAAAACGCTGGTGAATGCAGCTCCTTCTGACCATCAGCCTTGCTCATCTTTCAGATAAATGTTCGTCTTTGGAAAAATCATGAAAATACACATAACCTCTCCTTTCTTTGGAGAATAAGGGGTGCTATACAGTAGCAGTGGTCACAATTTTATTATATATAGGGCACCCCTATAGGTCAGTTGGTAGGGCATGTGCCCCACATACTGAGGCTGTTAGTCCTCTGCAGTGGCCGCTGGTTTGACTCCCACCTGTGACCCGCCTGCGTGTCATCCCCTCTCTCTTCACCTCCCTTTCCTGTCATATCTTCAGCTGTCACTATAATTGAAGGCAAAAATCTTAAACTTCATCACCTATAAATTCAGCAATTTTTTTCATAAAAGTTGGCAAAAACACAACCTTAAAAATGACAGAGACTTTGTGACTCTTTTGGTTGGAAATCACCATTACATAATCACCATCAGTAAACAGCGCGACCTACTCATTTCTCTCAGCCAGAGACGGAGGCTGTTTTCCAGAGGGAAGTGTGCTGAAGAGTTGGTAAGGTGGATGGAGGTTTCCGTGTGTGGCTATAGCTGACATACCTGATATTAGGCTACAAACTGCCTTAATTTGACTAATTGATAAATGTTTACTGGTGATGCAAACGCCTGGTAAATACTTCAGTTTTTTATATAGATGGTGTTGCCAGCTCACGTCACATCACACACAATAGATCCCATAATCCTTTTGTTGTCAGGGAATTTAATGCTTACTTTTCCATGACGTGTAATCTGCTTTTCAGGGTCCACGCTCATCCCAAAATATTGTGAGACTATGTTGAGGGCATAAAATGAAGAAAAAATAAAACCCTTTGTGGGGGCATTTAGCGGGCTGTCCATCTATCAAGCTGAATTTGATTTCTATTACAAGGGACAGAGAGTGCTAGATGGCCCTTGGACACGAGGCTTAGAGGACTGACAAATTGAGTCGCTAAATGCCTGCTTTGAGCGATGGTCCGATTTTGTGATCGACAGACTACTAAGGCCTAAGTCACCCTGAGAACAGTAGCTTTGGTTTCCCTGCTGACAGGCCCATGTGAAAGTCAGCAAAAGCCCTCCTAAAAGCCCTTCACTTTTCTACTGAGATCTGTACACATATACAGTACAAACTCACCCACGTATGAACGCATTCCCTCAGGAGCACAAAGTTAAAACTCTGAACATCTTGCCTCTTCAAATCCTGGCTTGGATTTCCTGCTCGACACCTTCTCAAGCTCTTTTTTCTCTTGCCAAGGTCTACTGTACCTCACATTCTTCAAAACAAATGCTGCTTTCTTGTTTCGAGTTTAACAGAAATCTCAAAACATGAAGGGTCATGACATCTTGTTTTTTCCATGCTTGTATTCACATGTAATGAAAACTTCACATTTCCGCTCTCATATCAACCCTTTAAAACTTTCTTCCAAGCTCCAAACTCCCTACTTTATGCAAATAATAACATGTTGACTGAAACAACATTTGGCCAATGCTTTGAATGATAATTAAAATTTCCAAATAAGCGTGGATGATAATTCTCTGCTAATGTGTTTACATTCATTTTCCTTTTGTTGTTGTTATTGTTGCGGTTCTTGCGTCTGACTCGCTGGATTCAAAGCTTGTCATTGCTCACGCTGACGCCCTTGTATAATCATATCACCAGATTCTAATTACTATGGAGTCTTACGCAAATTTGTCTGCAGCTAAATGATGCTTTTCATCCAGAAAATTACCAAAATTCCTTACAGTGTTATTAGTGCTTTAGCACCACTCCCCAGGCAACCCTCCATTCGTCTTTGCTTTATTGTTTCTATCCTCTCACCCGACACATACACATGCTCCTCCATCCACGACAACTACAGTGTATAGTCGGTAGTTTCCTTGTAAAAGGCACAGTCTTTAAGCATGTCTATTTCAATCATGTGACTGAACTCAAACAATAATATTTGTATTTTAGAGGGCAGCAAACTATAATGCTGCTCTGAATCAAATGATGAAAGATGAAAGAGTTTTCTGTTTTGTGTGGTATCCAGTAAAATTAAAGTTGGAATCAGAGAGATAAATAAACAAAGGCGCCACAGTTAAGAATGTGCTTTTGTCTGCAGTCACTGTGAGCCTGACAATGTTCTACACAGTAGAAGAACGCCCAGTATGAAATGATATTCTGATTGTTTGGGTTGTCTTATATTGATAGCCACCAGGGGTCTGATTACTAATTTGAAAGCAACTAATATTCATCTCATGGATGCATAAGTGTCACAATTACTTCACCAAATTTTGGATTTTACTCTTTTCAGTACAGATCCTTCCTCTGCTTTTTGCTTGCTATGTATTTCTTTTATTTATCTGGTCATAAAAACTTTCATCACCTTAAATAAACTGGTGTTATGAAAATAGAATTGCGCCTGAATGGATGCTGTTAAACCAAAACATGATGAGTGGATTGTTAGAATGCAAATATTCATAACTGTGTCAGATTAAAAGATTTTTTTGCTATTGGTGGCTTAAAGGGTAGAATAAGGGCCTGCGGAGGGAAAGTTGTGAGTTAAATCCTCAAACTGGCAGAATAAATCCCCATGGGGACAATGGAAAGAGCGGTTCTAGACCTACTCTATTTCCCACCACTGAAGTGCTCTTGAGCAGGGCACTTTACCTGCAAATGGCTTGAAGTGGAGCTGCTCGGTTGCCAGCAGATGAGACCATGTTTTTGTGCTGGGCAGCTTCCAGGTGAGAATGTGTATAACTGTGAGAGTGTTGTTCCTGTACAGGCAGCATTAATCTCAGCAATACCTCGTTGGCTAAATAAAGGCTAGTTATATCTATCATTTCTACTGATTATTAGAATTTAGTACACCAAAGTAACTGCTTGGATCAAAGACAGGGGCTGTTGTCTGTCTGTCTGATTCTATCACTTCGCCCCTTTTACATCCCGAGGGAATTCCCTACTGTGTTCATCGGCTGCATTTATATCCCATCCAGTGCTAACACCAAGGCAGCAGTGGAGCTAGTAGCCGACAGGGCCAGCTCCATGATGGTTAAATATTACGAAGCCCTGGAGTTCTCTGTGGGTGACTATAACAGCTGCAGACTCGAGGGTGTGCTTCCCTCTTTCCACCAGTATGTGAACGTTCCCACGAGGAAAGACAACATTCTGGACTTGTGTTATGGGAATACTGTTGATGTGTTCAGCACTCAAGTACATCCTAAAACTAGAACTGAAATCTTCCAGGTCTCAGACCTACTGTACCACTCAGTAGTCGGAGGAAGCTACCACCCAAATCCAGGGCTCAATGGCATGTACATTGTGGGATATTTTCCAGGGTGATCTGGATGACAGAGTCTCATCACATTGAGTTTTGCATCACCACTACCCTACCCACAAAAACATTCGGGAAAAATCCTAACTCCAAACCCTGGATCACTTCCCACATTAAGCACAGTCTCAGAGAAAAACAGAAAGCATTCCAATGCCGGGACTGGGCTGCCCTTAAAATAATCAATGGACAAATAAACACTATTTAGGCGAAAATCAAATATAAAGACAGACTGGAGCAGGAGTTCATAAACATGAATACAAAGAAAGCTTTCCATAAAGTCAAAGTATTAACCAGCTTTGAGACAAGGTAGAATATCTCATAACAACAGACCCCACCACCTTTGTGAACAGTCTGAACAGTTTTTACAAGGTGTTTGACACATATGACTACTGTGCTGACTGTGAGGAGTTGCTTAGAGCCTTTCCCCTTCAGGAGCCTGTACATTCCCGCTTCACTCAGGAGGATGGCCAGCTGCTGGTGGGCAGGTGCAAGCCTGGCAAGGCACCAGGGCCAGATGGCATCCCAGCTAAGGTGCTCAAGCTCTGTGCCATGGAGCTCTCTCCCATCCTGCACCCCATTTTTTGGGAATCTTACCAGACAGCATCAATAGCAACCCTCTGAAAAACATCCATCATCATACCAGTACCCAAGAAACCCCACCCCTCAGGACCCAACCACTACTGTCCAGTCACACTGACTTCAATAACCATGAAATGTCTGGAAAATCTGATCCTGAACACCATCCTGGCAGCTGTCAGACCACAGTTGGACCCCCATCAGTTCACCTATAGAGCCAGATGCAGGACAGAGAATGCTGTACATGCCTCCTGCATTCCCTCCTACAACATCTGGACTCACCTGGCAATTTTGTTACAATCTTCTTTGTTGACTTTAGTTCCCCCTTTAATACAATTCAGCACCACCAGATGATCAAGAAGCTCCACTATCTTAACATCCCTTCACTCCTCATCCACTGGATTCACAACTTCCTCAAAGTTGAGACCACAGACTGTTAGAATTGACACAGTATCATCATCAACTGTCATCATCAACACCGGAGCCCCTCAGGGTTGTGTCTTCAGTCCCTTCCTTTATACCCTGTACACTAATGACTGCACCTGTCCCTCACCCATCACCACATACTTCAAATACTCTGATGATAGCACTATTCTTAGACTACCCAACAACAATAACTCTGTTACAGCCTATCACAACTCAATTTCCCACTTCACAACATGGTGCACTGAGAACTACCTGCAGCTGAATGTGAACAAAACAAAAGAACTGGTCATTAATACACCCCACACTGGACTAAACAACCTCTCCATCCATGGAAAGACAGGTCAATAACTTCAAATATCTTGGACTCAGTCAGGTTATCCGTAAGCTCAGAGCACAGTCTGTTGCCCCCACTCTCTTGTGGTTATTCTACAAAAGCACAATTCAACCCATCCTGTTGTACTGTTCCCCATGCTTTTTTAATATGCTGACCATCTCCAACAAGAACAAACTTACCAGCATCACACGTACTGTCTCTAAAATCATCGGCCTTCCCACACCCAAACTCTTAGACATGAATCACACGACTAGTGCTCACAAAAGCAAATGACACTGATCACCCCCTTAATCACCATTTCACCATAATACCATCGGGGCAACGATAAGCTTGATTAAGAGTTTTGTCCACTCAAAACTGTAATTAGTAGTAATGATATTAAAGTGGGAACAGACAACTTTTCAGTCCCTAGCATGTAATTTAAGTGGCATCACTGTTGTGCCGCTGTTGTGTCGAAATCTGTTTTCCCAACAATATGTAATCATCCTTACCATACTATGTCACACCTAACCATAACCAACCCCTCAACCATGGAGGCACTGCTACTGGAAACACCATCTGACGGGATGTTATGTGTGTGTAAGATTATCCTGCCCTCTCTGTGTCTCCTCCAGGTGATGCCCTCCTCCCTCTCCTGCAGCGGGGAACACAGCTGAACTTACTTTGCAGTCAGGCAGAGCATACAGGCTGGAGAGGAGGAGCAGTCGAGGCCAATGGGCCTTTTGGCAGCATTCACTGTGTGTGTAGACACCTTGTGCAGTCCTCTTGCTCCATGCAAGGGGAGGGTGTAAAATAGTTTACTCTTAATTGCTTAAGTTTCTACCTTAGTTGCATTCAGTTTACTCTTAATATCAGTAAGCTCGCTTTTAGTTATCGCTTAATGTTTTGATGGTAAGCATGTTCCTTTGTTTTGTTGAATAAATATTTCATTTTCATTTCCTCATTCCTTTTTCCTTGGTTTTACTGTTTATTGCTACCCTTAGCCAACTTTGGGGTCATAACACCCTCTGAGCCAGAGCCTAGCTCGGTGAAGAAATTATCAACACCTCTTAAGAAAGAAGGGAGACGAAAAAAGCAGCTGAACTAAAATGGTCACAATTTTATATCCAGTTTGGGAACAATCATAAGCTATGATGTGCATTGCATGGTAAATACATAACTTGTCTAAGCTTATTGATTTGTAGCAGCGGGGATTGGCATTGGGGTGGAAGGGGGAGTAACATAAGAAGAAAACATTAGGAGAAAATGCGTAAATTTATTCATTATTTTTGTCTATAATGGAGATATAATTTTCCCTGGAAAAATCATGCCCAGTGGCAGACAGATTTACATAGTGAAAGCAGCACTTATATGGAACAATCTAAATGTACATGGTGCCATTATTCTATAGCCATTACACTATGCAATTGACATTTACTTTATAATGATAAGTTCAAGAAGAAAAGTGTAAAAGCCTATTTTCATTTTAATGATAATAATAGGTAATAATCTCTCATAGCATCGAAAAAATGTTTCTATGCCCAACTATGGTAAGTACAGTAGTCAAAGTAGCACCAGAAAATCACTCTGTAAACTGTGATGGATGTGCAAATGGACAATCTGAGTGATAATTGTGTAGCTCACCTTTAATTTTGCCTCTCATGTCCCTCTATAGTGGTGGTGCTGCCGCTTGGTAACATACACATTTTTGGCCCTTTACATTCACACAATACATCTTCAATTATGATACAACGATAAAACAGAGGCAGGGCCCAAAGGAAAGAAATAGTAATGTTTTAATTTGTCAGATCTTTTTGAATCTCTGTTCTGGAGTCTTTTGCAGCTTCATAGCCCTCACATGGTTCGGTGGTTCAGCTTTCCACAAAAATGGTCTTTTTTTCTGTCACTTTATAATATGGAAAAAATGGATTCACAATAATACATGAGTAAAGTTTAAAATTAAATATATTATATATAAGTATGTTATTTATTATTATTATTAACGTAAACTCATAATCTATATGTTCCCGTTACTTTAGAAATAGCCATTTATAGTTACATACTGTCGGGTCGACTTACGGAGATCATAATCCTGCGCCGTCTACGGCAGCGCATAGCGGACAAACTGCACTAACAGTGAGTCTTGGGAAGCCCATGGCGACCTTACGTAGACGCCGCAGCGTAAACACGGAAGTAGACGGGGAGGATAGACGCGGGTGATTGTTGGCAGACCATTTAGCGTTGTGAACCTTGACTGGCACAGTTTTGACAAATGGAGGATCATACATACACTGTACCAGAACAAAAAGCAGCGGACAGTGAATCCCCGTCATCCAAGAAGCGGAGACGTGAAGAAAGTAAACGCAAGCATGACAGGAAACGGCAAAAACACGAATCAACATCGGCATAGCGTTTACACGATGGAAACCGCTGATGGAGGACAAACATTTTCACAGTGAGGCCGAGGTTTCCTGTTTTCTGCTGGACAGGTAATTCATCCTACACACATAATTGTAGTTTGTTGTGAGATAGCTTTCGCTCGCCATTTTGTCCGCTGATGGCCACCGTACTCTTGGTGAGAGAGGGGCGGTGTCGAGGTAAATCCTCTTAGTTGCAATCTAAGGTTTGAACGCTAGATGTCACTGGAAATCACACATTTCTCCTTTAAGTAGTGGAAACCTGTAAATGTAAATGTCACCCTAAAGTACAACATACCATTATGGATTCCTACCACGTTTTGGCATTGTGTACTTAGGTTTATACATGGTACAGCCAATATAGGTTAGGGTGTAAAATGCACTGATGACTATTTTATATAATTTTAACTCATAAGACTGCTTGATAGATGTAAAGTTTGCTAAAACATTATTCAACAATATTTGATGTATTTATGCCTATAAGCTATTCTATAATGGTACAAAGTTGTCAGAGGGTAATAAACAGTAACTCTCTTTTTTCATTCCTTACCATTATGATATGGTGTCGCTTTAAGGTCATGTACCCTAAAAAAAAAATTGCTTGAATTTTGTTTTTATAATTATGTTTACTTGGTCTATTTTATGACAACAAAGAGGCACAGCAAAATTACTCAGTGTGTCTTCTTAAATAATTGGTGATTAGTTGATTAACTACCGTATAGCGGACAAACTAACCACTAACACACTCAGCAGAAGGACTTGCACTGCTTAGTCACAGCAGTATTCCAAACTTTTTCAATGTCAAGTTATTCATGAGGGAAATAAAAGCTAATAAGTTGGCTTGTTATCTTAGCTTATTTGCTAACTGGATAACAGTTTATTTAAAAGGTCTTTGTACCAGTGACTCTCATAAGCAGTTTACACTCAGACAGATGAGATTAAATAAAAGTAATTGTGCACCACAGTTAATAAGCTACATTGGCTTCCTCCATTTTGGGCTCTCTGTTTCTCTGTTCCCTCAAAGGTCAGCAGACAACTTGCTATTGGTAAAAAGCGTGAATTAACCCACAGATTTGCTTTGCCCCTGTGAGCGAATCCATTAATCACTGGCGTGACCGGGCTTTACAGCCAGCTTGTGTTTTTTTTGCTCTGTGTGACTTCTTATTAGCAATTGCCGCTGCTTTTTCAGATCTCCGAAGCTCATACAAATAAGACTTAGTTGTAAGAAACCAGAATTTCCCTTCAACAGAAACACAGTTATACAAGGTTTACTATTGTTGGCTTGAATAAAAGAAAAAAATATCAGCTCTGGCCTAGATGTTTTTACTGTGAGAACTCTGCTCATCCAAACTGAGAACCTCTGACATCCAAACCCTAAAATCTGTTGTTCAAGTCCCCCGACCCACAATAGCACCCATGCCTTTTGTAATCTACAGTGCACAAGAGGGAGGCAGTTTTATCATTAGCACTGCAGGCACTCTTCTGACTGCTCTTGCTGTCGTTAGCCTGGCTTTGTCGGGGCCTGCCAGCTGCTGGCTCAGCTCCAGGCTGCCTGTCACAGGGTCAGCTCACAGAGACGACCACTCACAGCCTGTAAAACACTGCTGATGGCTAAAACACTCACACCATCCATCATGCAGGTGCAAAGACTGTACTTATCCCCGAGGGGCTTCACACAGAGGTGTGCACGTCCACACACAGGAACAGGCACGCATAGTGCATACGTACCTTTGAGCCATCGTTTAGTGGAAGTTATCGATTAGCCCTCTGTAATTAACACGTACTCCCACAGGGAATAATTCAGTGCTGATGAATCACTTATTGTGGTGGTTTCTGTGGAGAAGGTGTGCATGTATGTGTGTGTGTGTGTGTATGTGTGTGTGTGTGCGTGTGTGTGTGTGTATAGTTTATTGGATCATTAAGGTTGAAGGAGTGATAGGCCTTGGGGTGAGCTGAACCAAAAGTGCCCTGGTAGACAGTAGAAAACTGCTGCTGCGCTATGATACTATGACTGGAGGCATCTACAGTGGACTGACAGAGACATCTGAAGAGGACCGACTACAAAGACCAAAGATGGGATCTTTGGTGTCAGGACATGAACATAAAAACAGTGGGAGAAAATTATCAAGTGAACTTAAAAACACATGGTCCCACACCAAGTTTCGAGCTGTTTTGCAACAGCCATACTAACTAACTACCAGATGAAGGCAGTGGTAGTTATCTAGCAACTCTCTTGTTCTGCAAGGTAAAATTACAGTTTTTGCCAGTGGAATCTTGTTGAGTGAGAAAGAGTGATATTTGAATTATATAACAGTGTTCTCCCATGCTGGTGCTCATCTCCGCTTCAACAAACCGACTTATCAATAAGTACCTCATACAACCCAAGTTACAAAAAATCAGATTATCCCTTTAATCACTGATGTAGCAAAGGAAGGCTACCAAAAAAGAATTTTTTTTTCCAGCTTTGATAGTGTTATTCTTACAAAGCAGTATAGAATTTACTGTATGATGTATACAATCAAAACTGTCCAAAAATTACAACAAAGCTAAAGCCTGTGAACTAGATGGAGCGAACAACTCAGAAGCCGTTGACTCTCTGTACACTGTTGTGCTTGTTCATGCTCGCTGCTGCACTGCTTAACTGAATGCTACTCTGTAACAGCTGCATTCACTTGTTGTTGTGGGTTTCACCACACCAACTTGTAGAAACAGCGTTTTATGAGCCTCATCTCCACCCCAGCATCCACCTGTAGGCTCTGAGTCACAGTTCCTCGAGGAAAGTAATGAGCATCACTCCTCGATCCCTGCTGTGCTCAGCTCTGTGTTTTTATGTTGGGAGAGACAAGATGCCAAATATCAACTCTGCACACATTCTACATTTACATAATAATCCATTCAAAGTGATCTGGCAGATTTCATCAGCCTTAGATGTAGTTTGCATTCAATGCTAATTAGCAAATGTTTGCATGCATTGGTTGCATCAAGTCTGATTGATTGTACTCTTATGGCAAACTGAGTCTACTTCTCACTTGACTTATTACCTCAATTAACAGTTGCCTACTGAATTTAGTTTCAAGTCTTCATGCTTAGGGTGGGGCTACTGTGTGATTGACAGGTCAAACTAAAAAACTACATTGACTATTTCTCACATAAACTGTTTTCAGAAACATATACACATATCACAACTGTCTATGTGAAGTTATCACAGTTATTATACTCATTATGTTTATGAGCTCCACTTGAAAAACAAAAGATATCAAAAGATAAGTGGTCAAATAAAAAACTGCAGTATTGCAAAAAACAGTAATTCTAGTCTAATATTAACACTGTTAGCTAGCTAGTGCTATGCTAATGTTAGCTCAACAGCTAAGTTACTTTGAAGACCAAGGAGGTTGGAAGCTCACTTTTACATTATGACGTGTTTAGAACTTGAAAGGACTCAAAGTTTAGGCATGTCAGTTTTGATTTGCGTGTCTTGATTTGAGACTTGGGTGCAAAGACTTACTTACTTGAGATTTACAAAACAATGACTTGGTCCCACCTCTGGAACACTAGCAGCTAACCATCAGCTTGTCTGTCATTGTGAGCATGTTAGCATACTAGTGTTAGTACAACTGAGCCTTAATACAGCCACACAGACACAAAAGTGTGGCTGCAAGACTCTTTGTCTTGTTTCTGTATGTCTATTAATATAAGATCTATTGAGTCTGTTTGCTCATTTGCTTTTGTTCATTTTTGCAACTACACAAAGTCAATCTGTGGCACCAAAATAAAAAATAGAGGAATCATGATCACAAGGTACATGACAGCATCTTTTGTTTACAAGTCCTGCTTTGCTTGAGTTTGATCATGAAACCTTGCAAGGAAAAGAAAAAGGTGCAATATCATCCTTATAGATCTGAAGGGTGAACACCTAAACAAAATACTATTTGGGAACCAGAACACCCAGTCGCAAAGAAACTCATGTGTCTCACTCCATTTTACGACCGCCTTTTGTTGTTTCAATTTCTAATTCTGCCTGTCACTGTAACCCTCCTCTTGCTTTCAGCTCTAACGGGGAAGAAAAGAGCAGCGAAGAAACTAAATCTTGAGTAGACAATTTAATTATACCCAATCCAGCTTTATTTTATTGCACATGCAGGAATCCAATTACCTTCTTAATTTAATCAGCCAAGCTTTTATTAGCCAATTCATATATTTTTTGTCAAAGGGTTCTAACCTCA
This sequence comes from Lutjanus erythropterus, assembly GCF_056507025.1. Lineage (NCBI taxonomy): Eukaryota > Metazoa > Chordata > Actinopteri > Lutjaniformes > Lutjanidae > Lutjanus > Lutjanus erythropterus. Next base: position 14,312,031 of record NC_139320.1, read on the forward strand.
CTGTCTCCCTGCTTGTCTCTGACAGATTGGGAACTCAACCGAAAAGAAAGCACGGGGGCCCGTATTTTTTGGTGGTGAGTTATAAAGGTCAAGTAGAAAATTGAGGTTGGTATAATATATGCTATCAATTTGCACTTAATTTTCACTTTGCCTAAGTGCTGTCTATCTTCCCCGACAGTTTTAGGTGCTGTTCTATTGATGGAATATATTTTTAACAGACCGCGTGGTGGGCATCTTCGTCTAAGGTCCAGACGGATAATGACAAGGCTTGAGATTTTTGTATTTGTTTATTAATGTACCTGTTTGTCAAATTTTGTTGAATAGCCAGAGAGGAAAAGGCTGCTTTAAATTACAAGAGTACAAGCATAGCAAAGTGTCAGTAACCTTGGAAGGCTAGGGAGACAAAAGGTCTCTGTGATGCAGGTATAAAATTTGTTCATCTGGAAATACGTCAAGGTGTTATCTGAAAAACAGAAGCTGTCAGACGTTTATTCAAAATATCTGATTGCAGGAATGCCACAGGACTGTTACTTAGTCAAACCCAGCTCTTTTGTGGAGTGACCTTTTCTTTTCATGATACTACTTTTATTTTAGGAATAAATAAACTACAACTTATTTTGTCTGTCTTCCTATTTTTGTCCACTGGGCATTTAGTTTAATTTTATAGAGACTCTGACAAAAACATATAGATGTCTTAGGTTTTTTGTTCTCCATTTACCACTTATTAACATATGACAATATGTACAATATAACATATGACAATATATCAGTTAGGAGATACAGATATAACCATGTCCTGCATTGCCAAAAGACACTGATCAGCCAATCAGCATTGGAAGATTTGAAAGTGCTCTCTGCTGCTGATGGTCATTTAGTATTTCATATAAGTCTCATCTCTACACCAGCATCTCCCTGAGTTTGTTACCAGAAGTAATGACCATCAGTCTCCAAACTCTGCTGTGCTGAGCGTGGTGTCTTTTTGTGACATCATCACAGCCTATATACCAAATAGTATCAACTGTGTGCATATTGTGTATTCACATAATATGAATGAAATGAAAGACAAGCTTTGCTTAAGTTCCCCAGGGGAAGTAATGATTGTTAATGAACAAAGTATCAGTAAGATATTGTCTTATAATCCCAAAACAAAAAAAATATTATTTATATATCCAGGATTGCTAGATAGATATAAACAGTATCAGCTATCAATAAAAAACAGTAGAAATTAAGCAGAATTATAACAGTCTAAAGACTGTGGCAGCAGGTTATGTGGAGATAAATCATACTCTGTATTTTTAAATCTGGGCACTACTTGTTACATATTTTGGGGTCTAAATGACTACTAGGTACAAAAAGTTTTGGAATTGGTCCAGTAGCCAGCAGCCACAACTGGGCAAAGTCACACAGTTACACATACTATCTAACCTGTGTACCTGTGCGTGACAGCTACCTTGTTTAACGGCTGTGCCTTGCTCACATGTTGTGTCGACACAGACCAGCCTCACTGCTGTGCCACTGCTTGGCAGTGTGGCCCGGCATGTCACAGAGGCAGCAGCAGATCAGCAGCTCCTGTGTTCTTGGACATAAAATTATTCCTTTTGTCAATGGAGTCTGGTGGTGTTTCTGGTTAAACAAAAAGGATCTTAGCCTTTAACAAAAAGTTCTAATTCTGTAGGGATTCTTTCTATAATGTTGTCAGGTGATGCATTTTCCCTGTCCAAAATATCAATAATAATAATTTCCAAAATAAATAAAAAAAAAAAATAAATAAATAAATAAAAAATAGGGCCCAAGCTTAAAAGTACCGGCATCACTCTTTAAAAAATGTTTGTATGTGTTTTTTTTATAATACTGTCAAGACAAACACAAGGACAGATGAAGAGGTGAAGATTTCAAAGGGACATAAAATCCATCATGTCAAACTTGAAATTGAATGAAAACATAATTACAAAAGAAACATAATCTCACAACCACAAAAATCTTGAGCGAAACACCATCCCTGTGTAATGCAGTCCCGAAACTAAATGGCAGAGCATCGGCAATGATTTACAAGGAAAACATACTGCTGTCGTCAGTGCAGCGACAATGGGATCCTCCAGACACAACCCAGAGTCGCTTTTGTTGATTGCTGCATTTCCTTGGAGCTTTCTCAAGGCTAAATGAGCTATAGGATGAGTGAGGCTGGCAGAGTGCCCCACCGGAACAGCTCCATCCTTTAACACTCTGATTGATCACATTACAGTTAATTAAATATTGGCAAATTGCTCTCATCCAGGGTTGGGCCATTAAAGTTTACACTCCAGCCACATTTATCACTTTCCATGTCTCTTTTATCACTGCTGCTTGTCGCCTTTCCTGTGTGTCAAGTGGATGATGATAAACGCCCGAACCCTTCGCTTCTCTCACTTGTACATTTTTACCTCCTTATTCTTTTTTTTTTTGGTTCAGCTTCTTACGCTTCCCACTGTCTTTTCATTTCAATGAGGTATGACAGCTCCAATGAGGGAGTGAGCTGCAGTGAGTCTTTTCCATATTCCTCAGTCTGTGTGTACCCGTCAGTATCTCAAAAGGGATCAGGCAAGGGGAAAATGACAGGGAAGAGCTAGGAGCATGAAAATGACACTATCGGGCAACAGCAGAGGTAAAACACAATTGTTCAGCTGTCAGCTAAGGTGCTACCCTAATAAACTACAATAATGCTGATGGGCAGGGTTATGTTGCATGTCTGACACACATATGGTATTAAGGTGGCTCTCCTCCTCATGAACAATAATGTACAGGCAGGTTCCCCCTATTTTCAGCTACTGGTCTCTTCCAGAAATCCCTTAGGTCTCACATAAGGGTGGTGGTGAAGAGACGGAGTGAGCAGATAGGGATGGACACAAATTGTTGTCCACTTGGGTATAGTTGCAGAGTGATTCATTACTGATGTATTCAGTTTACAGGCCTGTGGGGAAGTGAAGACAGCATATCACCTCTGATAAGCCACCAGGCACTTCTTGAAAACGAGCCTTCCTCTTTATTTGGGGAGAGCTGAGAGGTAGAGGAGGACCTGAGCTGTAAAGCCTGAGCCTGTGATTAAATGCACAAGATAAAATCCTCAGACACTTCACAATTACTTATCAAGAGCTGGCCACCCCTATAAATGAGTCTGATTACAGCTGCCACGTGGGTTTGCATAGTGACACAGAGAAAGGGTTTTTAGTTAACTGTAGCTCTCCAGGGCTGCCAGAGCAGATAATGTGAATGCCTCCAAAATCTCAACTAAACAATTATATGCAGTCTTGTTTGTAAAATAATTGGCTGAGCAGGGTGAGGTTATCTTACAGGGCAGTTTGTCCAACAAGGGGGTTTATTGTAATTATTTTCTAATTTCTTTCTTTTTTAAAAAAATCATATTTTCTGGATATTGCGGTTTGTTAAACATGATATGCACTAATTAGAAGTGTGTTGGCAGACAAATACAGTATGTCTGCACACAGGCATTAGAAAGAGGAGAGCACATTCTGGTTCAGATTCACTGTTGTTTTTATCAAACTTAAGGTTTTAGTATGTTTAAAATAAACCAGACTGCAGGGCTGTGGACTCAAGTCACATCACTTGGACTCAATTCAGACACGAATCAACAATTTGATGACTTTAGACTCGACAAAATCAAAACAGACTTGCAACTTGACTTGGACTTCAACACCAAAAACATTTACCAAAGATAATTTTGTTTATGTACAAAAACTACAAGGTGATCGACAAAAACTTTCGGTACACAAAACTTGCACATCAAAAATTACAGATTGTGATGCAACAGCCTCCACAAAATCCTCAGACACTTCACGATTACTAATCAAGAGTCGGCCACCCTCATAAATGAGTCTAATCAAGGCTGCAGCATGGTTTTGCATAGTGACATAGAGGTAGTGTTTCTGGGTAACTGTAGCTCACACAGGCTGCCATAACAGCTAATGTGGATGCCTCCAAAATCTCAACAAAACAATTATCTGCAGCCTTGTTTGTGAAATAATTGGTTCAGCAGGGAGATGTTATCTTACAGGAGGACAGGTAGGTTTATTTTAATTGTTTTCTACATTCTTCTTTTTAAATTTCATATTTTTAGGATATTGTGGCTGACTAAATATAACATGCACTAATTGAAAGTGTGTTGGCAGATATATAGAGGATGTCTGCCCACAGGCTTTAGGCAATAGACAGCACATTCTGGTTTAAATTCACTGTTGTTTTTTGCCAAACTTAAGGTTTCACATGCTTAAAATGAACAAGATTGCAGAGGTGTGGACTCGAGTCACATGACATGGACTCAAATCATGAATTTGATTACTTTAGGTTGACAAAATCAAAAAAGCAATCTGACTTGAACTTTAACCCCATACACTTATGACTTTGCTTGGACTTGAGCCTTTTGACTTAAAAATACATGATACCTTAAACCAAGCCCAATGATTAAAAAGTAATGAAAAGCAAGTAATTCAAAAAGAGTGTCACAAATCCATTTCCCTTCATTGCCTGAATCAACAAATGTTAACACTATTTATTATTAGCAAGTCAACACTTAATTCCCCAGATCCACTTTCTCTGAACCAATCTGACACCATCCAATCAAGGTGCAGGAGAGAACCACGAAGAACTAATGTTATCTTAATTCCTTTGCATACAAATAAAAAAATAATTTCAGTATACAAAATAGGGATGAACCCAAAACCTAAAACATTATTCGGGAAATCACAAATAATGCAATGGAAACAGATATTTCTTCTACCCGAAATTACTCATTATCCCTGAGGAGAAAATAATTTCAAAACTGTAACAGAGTAATGTTAAGAGCACTAATTTTTAATTTTATCTGAGCTTGTTTTTAGATAAAATCTTAATCTTATAATATATGATAATATCAATATATATGCAATATATTCTAGTATTGTGATTTTTTTTTTTCAATTTCCTATTGTTAAATGTCGCCCAGTTAAAGAGAGTATGGAGTTGGGGTCTGATTCATAAAACTTAGAGAGATGAAAAGTATGTAGCAGTATGAAGGTGTGGAAATTCATATCATAATAAATCAATTTGATGGAAGCACAACAGTCTCATTGCCAATGAGTAACAAGTTAGAAATAAAAACCTCTGCCTAATTTACATGATTCCTGGCATAAACTATGCCCGCTTCTGGTCTTCTATTTGAATACAGATACAGAAACAGATAATTTTGTTGGTTGACCAGATACAGATAATTACATCCCTGTACACTTCTAATACAAAATGCGCAGGTCCACAATTACAGATGGAGACGCAGAAACCTCAAACTTCACTGGAGTTGCACGAAGAATGGTAAGTTGAGGCTCTGTTGTTAAAATAGTATTTTATTAATTCAAGAGCGCATTGTGACATGTTTATGAGAAGTTTAGGACTTGGGGATTGACTCTGGACTTGCCTATACTGACTTTAGACTTGACTTGGAACTAATGTGGAGACTTGCGACCTGTTCCAAAATGGCATATCTGAAGGCTGTGCAAAACACCTGCCATTACAGAGAGAACCAAAGCATTCACAGAAAGACTCTTGTGACGTGTTTATCCACTGTACCCAGTGTTGTGGCGTCAAAGTGTAAAGAACATTCAGTAAATGAGAAATGGCTTCAAACAAAAAAAAAAATTATATTGGGCATCTGGCCTGAGTTGAACCTCCTCCTCCACCTCCACTTCCCACTTTAAGTGAGTGCTTCTCTTTCATATGTTAATGCATGTTGTTCTGGCTCAAATTCAGAAACAGCCTCTAATAAAACTGAAGAAGGTTTACATCAGCTCAGTGCCAGGCAGGCTTTTTACTGCAGGCCCTTTGAGATGTAGCTCACCGAGATATCACAGTGTCATGACCTCACTGTGATAACATTAGTGGATGGTGTAGTGTTTTAGTGACAGTCAAGAGTGACATCTGGGTTAATAATGTCATGTGTCGCTATACTGACCAAGCAAGTTGGCTGCTTGCCACATAGATATGCTGCAATACAAGAGAGAGACTGTAGATTACTCAGCAGTTCTTCAGTAGAGGGTACCTGTACTCTGTTCAATGTACAGAAGAGCCATCAAAGAGAACATTACATTTTATATTCCACTGACCACAGATTCTGGATGTCAGCTGTCTTCTACAAAATACTTCTCTCTATAAAATTGTTAGAAGCTCTTGCTCTTTGATTTTGAGATACTGACCATGAAATCTGACGTTTACTGATGTTTTAGAAGCTTCTTCAATAAGCCTAATTTGGAGCAATGCAGGAAATTCTCAGTGTCACTCAGTGTAAGAAATAATAAAGTACATTACATAACAACAAAATGGATCCACAACTAAATGGTTATGATTATGGCAAATAAACTGTTAAGATATGGCTATGTTCAGGAAGGACTGTGGTTAGACACTACCGGTAAAAAACATTGTTTTAGTGGAAAGAAAACATCCCAAATATCATGCGCACTGGAAGAGAGGTGCTGAGGCTGTTGCAGCACCCCCTACAGGCCATGATGAAACATACTGGAAAAATCGTTTCACCTTTTTCAATCATCTCTGATTAAATATTTGAAGAGTTTCTGTTCAATTGCTTGTGGATGGATTATTCTGTTGTTGAGAGCAAAATATTGATGTTTCTGCTCATGAGGTCACATGACCACATGAGAAAAAAATAGACTATTTTAACATCATGACTGATCAGACTGTCACTGCTCTGTTTTACACAAATGTCTTGCAACATGCCCGGATTCCTTTTTGATCTGACTGAACTGTGTGAAACAAAAGATACTGATCTCAAAAATGCACCACAACAGACTACAGTGATGCACTGAGCACGTCCGAATCTCAGGTCTTAAATGTACAGAACCTATTCCAAAAACTGAGGATGCTAAGAGACATAATTCCAAAGGAAACAACAGCAGCACTTCAAACATTTCAAATATTGGACAAACGTTTCCCAAATGTGTGGTTGTGCTCAGAATTCTACTGACTGTGGCATCGGGATAGCGCAGTTTTTCCAGTGTTGAAACAAATCAGGAACTGTTTGCTTACATCAGTGCCCGAGGACCATTGAAGAAGACTGCACCCAAGATGAATTGCACAGATCTTACTGCTGAGTTTGCTGCCAAGAAAGCAAGAAAAGTGACTTTCACATAATTAATTCCATTTAGCCTGGCAGCTCCATCTGAATTAATTTATACAACATTACAGGATTTCTCATAGTGCTGCCATATTGACAGTCAGAAAACATGTTCTTTCCTTTGGCTTTAAGTAAAATATTTTTCCTGGGTATGTAATGTCATTAAAGCTGTGCATAGTTGTGCTGGCTGAATGTGAGGATATTGGGGTTTTTTTAGCCGTGACTAATGCCATTGTACAATGCATAGTTTATTAACAAGGAAAAAAATCACAACAAAACACACACTTGAACTATTTTACTTGATTTTTGTAACGTTGATCTTTCAGTTCATGAAAAATAAAAACTTAGAAAGTCAACCTTTCTGCTTCAATCTATTTGGCTTTTGGAGTTTAAACAGAAAAACAATATGTCAGGAGGACAAAAGGTCGGCTTTGTATATGGCTGATAAAATGATGGACATGTGATGAGGCAGAAAATTGATAACATCATTGCCCCCGATGGGAGCCGCTGTATAGCCCCTTTGCCTTGCACTCTGCTTCACCTTTGATGCAGCAAACTTCAGTAACCCATGAGTCACTGTGGACATAAATAACTTCTAGTGTGGAAGAGACTACGCTTTACCACTGCATCTGTTTGCCACGAAAGTTATGAACTGTGCTGTTTAAAGCGAGAGAGCATGACTTTGTCTTATGTGGCAATCTAAAAGCAGTAAAGCATTTGTCTCCACATTCAGCAGTATATCATCATTATACAAAATGTCATATTTAGGTAACTCTATATCATTTCACGCACTGAGATTAGCCATATTAGAAGATTTCAGTCAGATGCCAGGTAGAGAGATGCTGAAATGTGATTTAAACGCCTGCAGCTGGGCTCTGATACACACACATAAAGGTGAGAAGCGAGGGCAAGCTGGTGCTGAGACAAAGCAAAGACAAAGAGAGACAGACAGAGAAGAAAAGTCTTATGTGGCCTGTATGTACAGCCTGCAGTCATTCCTTGTCAGGCCTTGCTTCTGTCTTTCACCTGACATATACCTTTACTTGTGCTGTACCTCCTGTTGCGTTCTGCGTCTATGACATAAGGCCAAAACCAGCCAGATGCCCCAGGCAAAGATGGGAAAAGACTGAGACGAATAAAATGGAAGGAGTTCAGAGCCTGACGCTCAAAAGAAAAGCCACTTTTATTCTTGGTAATGGAGCATTTTACAACTACGATCCACACCTATGTGGTCCGTTTATCTGGGGGATAAAATTTAATATCTGCAAACAGTGAACTCTTTAAACAACTTTGAAAATAAGAGGTGACAAAGATGGAGGCACTGGTGGATTGCCCACCCCTACCCCCCCATGTTTGAAAAACACAGCAAAATGCCCCCTTGGATGCTCCTATGGCAAAATAAAATATAATATATACCCTCTAGAGTGGTCTAATGTTCAAGACAATGAGATAAAGTACCCTCTTGGTTGCCCTTCTACTGGACAAAACACGATAATGTGCCCTCTAGAGTATCCTTGCAGTGGACAAAATGCAGACAAAACATGACAAAGTACATCATGACTCTGCATGCTGGTGCCTCACTGAATAGATCTAGAGCCCTTTTAATTTTTTTTTACCCCTGCCCCTCAGACAGCTTGAGTCCAACACTGGAAGGAGGGATGGAGGAGGAAAGCTTATACAGGGAAAGGAGAGACCTTAACTGGAACAGAGGATGAAAGTATTAGAAGAGAAAGACAGCTGCGGACAATGAAGGAGGACACGCAAGTAGGGGAATGAGCATGGGGAATATGTACAATAATACTGCATGTAAGCTAATGAAAGCTGCTCCCTCTCTTTTTTCCTCACCCCCCCCCCCCACACACACACACACACACACACTCCTCCATGGTCTACGGGTGCAGATCACCACTATCTCCTCCTGAGTTGCGCCCCCATTTTATGCTCCAGCGGATGACAATAATTTAAGCCTCCCGATATGCAAATGTCCTTAATTGGACTGTCACAAGTTCCCAGGCATCGTCAACTTTACAAAATGACTGAGGCTGGGAGCAGATTGGATTTTGGTGGCCAATCTTGTACACTTAATTTTCAGTAATTTTGCTAGCGTCTCACCGCGAGGTCCTACGACATGCCACTTACAAGACTATCTATACCAGCTGGAAGAGGTAAAGAAAAAAAAAAAAGACGACTCTCTGTCTTGTCATTTTCATTCCCTCCCACATCTCTGTTTCTCGCTCTATACCCAATTACTCCCATCTCAAGCAGACCCTTCAATACTCATGCGACTCATCTTGTTTGTACCTTTTAAAAACCTCCATGACTACAAGGTTGGAGCCAGCAATTTTCCCCCCCTGGAGGCTCCTGTTGTTCCCATTCTGTCAGAAAACTATATTTTGTTCTGCACTCAAAACTCCACCGTGTTTAGAGGAACATGTTTTCTCTGCCTGCCGCGAATCTAATGGCTTTTGTTTTAAAAGATTGGAAGTGTGCACAGGCATGAATGTCTGAAGTAAGCTACCATAGGAGAGCATTGAAATTCATGAGGATTAATACACATAATACATGAATATTCAATGTAGTTGTAGTGGACATGTTTTCTCTGAGGGTAGCTTGTTGAACTGTAGACGTGTACAGCCAGAAACATCCATCTGTGTGTGTGTATGTCCAGGGACAGAAAGCGAAACTAGTTCATGCAATATAAACCTAATGCATTTAATGTATTCTCCTCGCAGGTAAATAACCTTGATGTGCAGCCTTCTGGATATTGTCTGTCATCCGGAGTGATCCAAGGCTATTAATTATCCCTGATGTTTTCCTGTCATGTTTTTGTATAATCTTTGTTTATTTAAAGCATTCATTTTTTCATCTTTGCTAGAAGGCCTCCATCAATAACGAAGCAAGTGTGTTAGGTGTCAGATCTGTGTATGTATTTCATACAGAAATAATACATACAGAAAAATCCCACCTTATGCATAAACTTCCAAAATTCCTTCTCACCACGTCACCAGTTATGATGCATGATTGTTAAATCACATGTCTTCCTAAGTGGAGTTTCTTGATGTTTTTTCTTTCTTTCTTTTTTTTTTTTTTTTTTTGCAATTTATCATAATTTCTGAAGTGTTTTCTTTCTTCAGAAATCACCCCCCCCCGGCCCTGTTGCACCCAGCCTCCGCCTCCACCCACTCATCCAGCAATCTCTCAGTTAATTGAGTCTTTGATTTACATGCGAGCAAACACGTGGACACGATATTACCCATGATGACATGTGAAGAAAAGAAGATAAAACACCAGTGCAGAGATAGTGAGCCGAGCTTGATGAGGCTGAAGTGGGTTTCTGACTGTGAGCATCACAACATCTGCCTAATGTAGACAGGTGTGTGTGTAGTATATAGATACCTATATGACAAAACTAGAATATTAGGTGAATTAGGAATATTAAGACATAATGGATAAAATATGCATAAAAAGATGTGCTAAAATGTTGGCCATGAAACATTAATAAATAAATTAATAAAAATCAATCTGCATTATATTCTGCAAAAAAATTTTCATGTTTGTGATTATCAGACAACCTATGGCAATCTCATACCAGTGCCAAAGTTAATTTACACAACACTGACAAAAGGTTATACATAAATCCTTGTGCAGTCGTGTGAGCTAGCTAAGCAACATAATCACAGTGCAACACCTTTCCATAGAGGTGAACTACATATCAGTTACATTACTGAGACATTGGCCAATTAACTGTATTATTATCCCAATGGTACAGACTCTCTTCTGAGCCACGATGGATCATTTTGTAACTTCACAAGCAAGAGACTCTGACACGCCTGCCACTTGAGCAACGACAGACCAAAAGTACAAAACGTGCGACTAATGCAGACCTGAAAATGGCGGTTGGTCTGAATTGCAATCAGTTGGTCTGTGTAGTTAACGTTAGCTGTTGTTCTATGTAGGTAACATTAGCAGTTGGTCTTACCTGCAAACCTGTCTTTAAATTTGAATTTGAGCCTAGGTAACATTGAAATCTTTATCTATTGAAAGCGTTTTTTTTAAGGGATAATGAATTGATTAGCTGATTTCACTAAGATCAGAGTGGTGTTGAGGCCTGTGAGGTCATGTAATGTGTATGGTCGTGATAGTTTATCATTCTATTGAAATCATAATCCTGCTAATAATCCCCATAGTTGCTCAATGTAACTGTAATCTGAAACTGTAATGAAATACAGTACAATTTCCCTTTTTTAAATCCTAATTATGTAATCCCATTACTCCCCAGCCTGTCTAATGCATAAATCTCCAAATTCTTCATCTCATTTTGAAAAACATGTGCTATCCATTCAATGTGAAAAAAAATAGCAGTGAAGGGAGTGGATGATTTCTGCAGTGAACTTGCCGTCAGGTTATTAAGGCCGTGAGACGTTAGGTGGAATGATGTTCTAATAACGTCTCTGGTCTGAAATACAGAGCTAGAGGGCTGTGGCCGTCCAGGATTTAACTACATGAATGTGGGAGGAGGATTAGTATTACAGTTAAAGCTCTGGCTGTCTGTTACATTTCTATCAAAAGGAGATTTTCCTTTGATTCACATGTTCATTTCTCCATGCTCTCGTGGGTGATGTTTAATAACGACAGTTCATTGCTTTTTTATTCAGTGTGACAAGACAATTTCTTGCCCTTGTGTGAAAATTGTGCCCATTCAGTAGAAATCTGAAGCAAGTGAAAGAGTGAAGGATTAATAAGTTGGCACCAAGGTAAATCAAGGAGGGGAGTGGAGTTGAATGCTTTGAATTTTCCACATTTCTTCATAAGAATCTACAGCCTAGACACGTGTGTGTGTCTATGTGTTTGTCCAAACAAATCCGACTGGGAGTTTTCATTAAGTGGTTTACAGAACAGCGTCTTGTCTTCCTCACTATTGCATCATCAAATCAAATCTGCTGTTTTCAGTCTGACCTTCGCACACACTGTGGCTAAAGTGTGCGTGTCCACTCAGCTGGATATCTCTCTTGCTGCAAAGGGGCAGAAAAACTAGGTGATGGAATGACGACAGGAGGAAAAAAAGGCGGGAGGGGGGTTGTGGAGGGATTAAAGCAGAGAGGAAGCTGTCAAATTTCAAAGAGAAAGGGAGGTCCTCTTCAGAAAACAGACAGAAAGAGGACTGCAAGTCAGATGGGATGATTTGGAGATAGGACTGGGAGCCAGATCAGAGATTTTGCAATGAAAAACACAAGTATTCAAGGGTAGACAGGATGAACCTCGAAATTTAAGTTGTATATCAAAAGCAGCGTCAAAGTCTTTGAAGCACAGCACTGATGTACTGGCAAGTGATGAATGTGATATTGACAAACTGCTAAAACATGGATTGCTCTCATGGAGTGCTGCTTCGAGAGTTGAACTTCAGTGGGAAGTCTTTCAAACAACATCCCTCTCACTATCAGACTGTGAAGACTCAGAGCAGAGTTTTGCTTCTTTTTCCTTGTATGTTTGTCTCCCAGGAAGAGTGCACATGACAGTTTGTTGACACTTTAATTGGAGGCCTTGAGGCTTGAATACTAATTGTCAACAAATACACCGATGGCAAACAGCCCGTACATGTACAAAGATATATGGTGTCATCATTTTCATCTAATGTGTTAATTGCCTCACCTCCCGATTAGCAACAGACAATTTTCAAACACCATGAACCATATATATGGTTCATGGTGTTGATATATGGTTCACCACATACATGCTCTTTCACACCTTATGTTGCTGTTACTATGATATAATTCACATTTAATTTAATAATTCTAGCAACACTGAACAGCTTTAGTGGTCCTCCTTATTGAAAATTACTTCTACATTATCAAACACAATAAAAGTGTATCTTATAATTACACAGATACAGTGTTTGTGCAAACACTGTATCTGTGTAGTGTGACAATGACTCTATTAAAATAAAATGTCCCATGTCTCAGCCTGTTCTCGTATGCTTCAAAGTATGACGCTGTAGGTCAGAGCACGTGAGTGGAGTGGAGTGGTGAAAATTTCCGCTCCTCACTCGCAGAGCTGTTTGACCCATCCACTGCAGAAAAATCTGCACTGTAGTTCAGCTTTAGATTAAACTGTAGCCTGTAGGCCAAAATGCACAAAAAACTTCAATGTACACATGTCAACTGAAGCTTCTTTGGCGTACTGCAGCACCATAGAACCAGCAGTATTTTAGGACAAAGTCACTATTCGTATGTATCTAATTATTTATTCGCTATTATTATTGTTAATGATAGTTTATTTCTTTAATAAAATATTGTCCTCTGAGAGTAAAAATCATCACCTTTTCTCAGCTCACTGTACAAAATGACTAAACGATGTGTGATATTCATATTTTGCAAGATAGTTTACATAAGCTTCACTCAGTTTACAGATGTTTTAGACCACAGCAGCCAACAAATTGAGCACCGACACACGCGGAGGAGAGAAGGAAGAGATGTGAACTGTTCATCATGGTTTATAATAATACAGAGCAGCAACAGATGTTTCATGTTTCTGACAGACACACAGACAGACACTTCAGTCTGCAGTGTATAAATCACAGAACTGCACAGTAACATCAGGATTTATCATCAGAAAAAATTTTATATCAGTTGGCACTTCACACACACGCTCCCTCTGCCTCCCTCCTCTCTGATGTCTCGCTCTCCTCCTTCATAGTTAATGATTAATCAGCATGAAGTAATTAAGTGCTTAAAAGTACCCAAATTGGACTTAGAGTAAAAAAAATCACACACCACAGAACTGTCCAGTATCATTATGATTCATGGTCATAAACTGTTTAAATAAAGTCGGCACATCTGTCCATATTCACACGCTCTCTGCCTCTCCCTCCCACTCTCTCTCTATCTTTCGAGAAAGGTGTCATTTTAGATCCCAAAATGAATCTTTACTGACTGAAACAATGTCCCTTTTTGTTGTATCACATTATTTTCATATGCTAGTTTTACAGGGATAGTACACCTGAATGACCTCTCTGATACTTTTTAAAAGTACTTTGTGAACTCCATTATTGAGCTTGTAATGTTTATGACTGAAAATAGTGTGGGTGTCTGTGCAATGGGCACTTGGGCATGCATCAAACTCTGGAGGTTTTAATTTTCTGTTTTAATGGGCTGTCAAAGTCAGGTGACGTAGTATAAAGGGCAAGAAAGTCCATGTACAGAGGACTGGATGTACAGTGGGTCAAAGATTGTTTGTTGACTAAGTGAAACAGCAGGCTGTAATGTTTTTGCTATAAATGGGCAGCTAGGATTGTGTGTGTTTTGCTGTTCAAAAAAGACCAACAGCGTGATGAGTCAAGCACTTAAACACTCTAACATAGTTTTTCAGCCATGTACACTGTAGCTGTAGATAACAGTCAAGTACTGACAAGCAACTAATGGTTCTGAATAATTACATTAATATATTATTCACATTAATCAGGATCTTCATACATTCAGGGCTGAGCCAAAGCTTGTTTTGCTTAGCTATAAAACTTTAACATTAGCGTATGTTAGCTTAGGTATTTTTTAGAGCAGCAGCCACAAGAGAGACAAAGAACTTTCAACAGGACCAATTCTATCTATTGGGTATGCAACATAGCATAAACACTTAAACACCCAGTGTTAAATATAAATGTAAATTCCACAACTAAAGGTCTCTGTCATAGTAAAATAATGTCAGAAGATGAGGACTGATGACATTATGAAGTGGCATGGGATCACGGGTGATGTTGTCATTGTTTCATTAATAACCACCATCGCAAATGAAAATCTTCCTGACATGACTTGGGCAGAAATCGTGTTTATGGAGGAGATATGTCTTGTTCACATCGCGTTTAGTCATGTCCCGCAACTTCCCCTCTCGCTCTCTGATATATCCGACATATCCTGTGTTTTCCAGCAGTAATAGCAAATGGTTGGAGGGAAACACACCGCTACCTTGAATAAATTATGGATATCTCTATGTGTGAAGACTGTTGGAAACATTTGAGATAATCTAAGTATATAACTCAACAAACTGTATAACAGAGATCTAGCAGTTGTAGATATTTTAATGCAGCAATGTGATATATTTAGATAGATTTAATTTAATTATACCTCTGAATATAATGATCATAATAATCGCAATCATCATTAAATGTGTGATAAAAAAAATCACCTTTATTTGTACTATGTTTACAAATAAAATCAGTTGCATGTCTAATTACATAAATATCACACCTTTAGAAGGAGCAGAACTGCAGTGAAACAGAGTCAACAGGAGCAAATGTTCCCTCTCCAGAGACAGAACATACTGTACTATACAGAAGGACAAAGCCTCACAAATCAATTTCTGATTTCAATAGCAGTGAATGCCTCAGTTTGAACAATTACATCATTCAAGCATCTTTTGCTTCTCAGTGGGATGAGGAGGTAGTTGACTGGAAATTCTGCATAATGGCATTCAAGAGAACCTAAAACATGTTCCTTTTTGCTTCCTTTTGAAAGAACAAAGCAGTGAGTCGCAGCGCTAACTCAGCTCGCCTCCCCATTTGCCAGTTCTGTAACTCATCAAAAGACAAAAAGCTAAAAGCCTTGAAAAAAAATCTCATTACAAAGACTATTTCCCTCATCTGTGTGGTTCAGTGAGGAAGCAGATTGCATTTCAGTACTTCATTAATAAATGAGTATGTGAACAATGGCAGAGTGATGGCTCCATTGTCTTGAAGCCAAAGTCTAAGGCACTTTGAATGCCAGAAGCAAGATAGTCATTATGCTGCCTGTGCTTTTCAGCTCAAAAGTATTCAGAAACATGCTTGCATGAATAACAGTATCTCTGAATATTACTGCTTGAGCTTGACTTTACACTTAGCTGTGTTAGCCATTAAGTCATTGCCTTGGACAAACTTTGTTGTGTCCACCTGCTTCTTATTGCGTCTACAGACACGATGTCACAAAAAAGATCAAATTAGATGGAACTCTTTCAAAACGAAAGAGCTGTCATTTGTGGAAAAATGATGCATCTGCTGTGGACAGTGTTGAATAAAAGGATAAAGGGCGCGACTCCAACCCCTGAATGCACCGGAGCTGGATGAAATCTGACAGGTGGAAATTATGTGAGAGAAGATGAAATAAGAGCGTGATCGCACAGAAAGGAGGGAAGAAAGCAAGGGCTTGTTCCGGGTCAAGATACAAGCAAAATGACTAAACTAGGAAGGAGTAGCAGAATTGCAGTGAGAGGACAGCCTGAAGAGAAACAAAGATGGATGCCAGCCAGATGGCTTTTAGATCCTACATGTTTTGGATTTAAGAAGCTAACTGGAGCTACAGACTACCAGGAGATAATGGCTGCAATCAGTTGTCCAGCTTTATTATCCAGGGTTTTTGACAGTTATTCAAAAGACGCATGGCAAAATCCTACAAACAATCACTTTGAAGGTGTTTGGGGACAAAGAAGAGGAAGTTCTTATTCAGGCCTCTATTTATAAAGTGAACTAACACTTGGTGTCTCCTTGTGGAGATGAGAGAAAATAACCTTACAATTTCTAACAGGATTTGTGTAGCAAATACATTTTATTACCAGCAGTTGGATGTTTGCGCTTGACTATGCAAAATGATATACGTGCAGAGTTCAACAAGGACGTCTTCTCATTTATCTACAGAAAGTTGAAAGTTTCTCTGTGCTCACTGAAGATCTGACTTCAAGGCGTGGGCTTGCAAATATGACTAGTGACATCATAAGTAGTTTTAAAATCAATCCTGGTAGAATCAGGATGAAGTCTGATGCAGAAACATGAAGCCACCAGTGCAAATACACTGAGAATGTACTTCACAGTGAGGAAGGAGACATCTTATACACAGCAGATTTTTTAAAAAAAATTTTATGCCAAAATTAGCGTAGCCATCGACTATGGAATTTTTAATGAGGGAGAATGAATAGATGCCTTTTAATTTAAGATTTAAGATTTTAATGTGAAAATAATGTGGGTATATAATGACTATAATGGTATTATATTAATTTATTATTATATTACCATTACCATTATTGATACTTATCATCATGCTAATTTTGACATTATGTCTTTTTACTTCTTTATTTCACTCCGCCAAACATGCCATCCTTACACCACACACCAACCCCTCAGGGATCACTAAACATGGATACACATCACTGCTACTAATGCAAAGATTAAAAAATAAACACACATTACCCACATATACTCCACTTCATCTAATCTGATCTCTCAGACTCTTGTTATCACATACATCATTATTATTCTCTGTTTGTCCATTATGTTTATCTTATTTATCATCTATTTTACCAATAAAAAAATGAAATTTAATTACTTAAAGATTTATTTATTTGGAAACAGGATGTATATACCCTCAACCCTGAATAACAATTTTATCATTGCAAACCTTTCGATCCCTTCCCATGTCAGTTTCAGTTATCCTTCCTATAAGCCATTATGTTTGAGGATATTGGGGGTCTACTATCATTCAACGATTTCTTACTTACTTAAACAGACACTTAACTCATGCAGCAAACATTCAGCAATAATTTGAAATCTAATTAACGTGAAACGGGCAAACTAAAACAGTTATTCCTGCCCGGAATGGAAATTTCAAAGGACACTGTGGCTGTAGAGAATCGAGTTATGTCAATATTATCCTGTTCCCTTAATCTCTGTCAGCATATCATTGTTATTTTATGATAAATTATAGTAAATATATCATTGATTTCTCCTTTAAGGTTTGGAAAGTAATAGCAAATGAAGGCTGTCTAGGGATGATCAGCTAAGATTTTACACAGGGGCGTCATCCTCTCCTGTTGAAGAGCTCACTTGCGCTGAATATTGCCTGAGGAAAATAGAAGTCAGGCCGCCCCATCAGCAACGTATTTAGTGCGACTGGTTCTGCATGTCAGAGGAGATGCAAGCGAGAGGTTTTGAATTCAGATTCCCCTCAACTTCAATTAGGACTGTATGGAGCATTTCTGTTGCTGGTTGGTTTCCTAATGCAACATAGAGGGCCATTTTTATTGATTTTTTTTCTATAGACAATCTCTCCACAAAATTATTTCAATCTGTTACTTTTTAATCATGGTTTTAAGCAACTGCTTTGAAGTAGGGGATTTGAGGGAATTGACACAGCGGCACCTGCTGAAAAAAAAAAAAAAAAAAAAAAAGATTAAAAAAACCTGTTGCCTTATTAAAAGCAGCCCTCTGGCCCCTCCAAATTCTCATTCAGCTCATGAAATGAGCTTTAAAAGGCATAAAGGGTCTCTCATCAGAAAGCTTCTTTAACTTCACATCTATATTTTTCAATCATGATACGCCCAGATAAAAGTGACTTGTAGTTTCCATTTATGCAATTTGACAGACGATGAGTTCATTTTAGACTCCAGATTAATGAGATCGCTATGGGGCTTTTGGCATAATTTGTGACACTTTTCCTCATGGAAATAATGAAATTGTATGACACTGAGCTTAAACAGACAGATTCAGAAACGCACGTAACTTACTGAAGAAACTGCAAGGATATTGTATCTGATTTTTTTTTTTTTTTCATTTTACAATGTTGTAAGGCTGAAAGGTTTGATTTGCCCTGTCTACATGTGTCTGATTTAAGACATACATCAAAGCATTTTTATAGTAAGCTATTATCTCTTCTACAAAGAGAAGACTGACTGTAGCCCTAACCTTTATCCTCTCTACTCATGGTGCTATTTATCTCACTTCAACACATTTATCCTATTTCTGAGTCACAAAACATATTTCACCTTTCAAACAAACCCTTCTCATTCTGCTCTTGTTAATAAACACATTGCAGTGCTCATGCTTCTCCACCTACACACTGTACTGAGCACACCGCTTCAGTACTAATGAGATACTTTTCATAATTAGCTTGAGATCTGTTTCCCAATCAGACAGACAGCGAGAGGCTAATTAATCACAGCACATTAGCCAGCCTGTATGTTTACTCATATCTATTTACCTTGCTTTATGGCAGCGAATGACGATATGATATTGCCTGCTGTGTTCTCCCAAGAAAGCCAAGGTCAGAGATAATTGAATTTTATTAGAGCCTTGAGAGGTACAGTTTGGTAATGTGGTAAAATTAGAATTCAGAGACATTGTTTGTTCAGACATCAGATGAGGCAGCAGGAACAGACTGATACCTGCTGTCAGTCTGACTTCTTATTTGACGGTGAATGATGGCAGAGCACAAACAGAAATAAAAAGTAAATCCTCGCTTATTTCAAGCTCGAGAAAAGGGGAAGCGTATATGACACATTAGAGCAAACATAAAGTGTGAAACACCATTTATGCAGAGTGTATGTGTATGTGTGTATGGCACACTGAGGTCTTGTGAACCTATCTAAACTGTCAGCACTGATTGACTGGCTGTATGCTTACATGGGTCACTGGTGAGACATTAGCTTGGTGTTCAAGCAAACCCTGCAGGGCTCCAGAAACCAACCGAAGTGAAGGATTAACACATAAATATACTATTTCTTGTGGCACAACATCCATGTCACAAGACACTGCGTGAGTGTCAGTGTCTGTGTATGCTGACAGCAGAAAACCAGGGTCGACTGACAAGCAGCTAACCTGTGTTAAATAATGGCATTCAGCACAGCTTTTGCCTTGTTAATCCAGCACCTTAGAAGCCTACTCAGTACTGTGGTACCAGTTAATAACCTAATGGACCACTGCGCTGGTCTCACCCACTGTCCACCACTACAAAGTTCAGAGCACACATGACCACTCGCAAAGACAGAAAAAGCTGACAAGTTCATGGTGCATTTTACATTTGGAAGCGATCATTTATACCCCCTTTATGTTTGGAAAAAAAGTCCAAAAGTTACCCCAAAAAAGGAGAAGAGTCAAAAGTTTTATCTCACATACATGGCGAAGCTGTAGAAGATTATATTAATGTACTCCTTGAAAAACAGACAAAAGCGGAGGCAGGGCTGTGACGGTGGTGGTCAGTGCGGCCATTAAATACACTGGAACATGGACAGAGAATTCTTTTCACTAACTAACTGATCATATGCACAATTTTTTGCATACACTTTTAAAATGTTTTTGTCATGTTCTGTGGTTGTGTTTGACTTGAGATCCATAACTAAACTTTTGCTAATCATTCAATCGAAAAAGCTGGTCTGGAACCTGGCAGACAAATATAGAACATACCCTCCTCACTAAACTCGGCCACAGTGGAGGACTTGCTGCTGTGTTCAGAAGCCAGTTTTCATATCATTTGGTGAGCACTGTGTCATTCTTGCCTTCAGAAATCTTTTTAATCATTTTTTTATTTTACCATCCATCCAGCACTAACAGCTCCTTTTCAATCAATTTATTGATTTTTTTTTTTGTTGTTGTCTAGCTTCAAGCTAGTTTTAGGCTTCTGGGTGATTTTAACATTCATATGAATGATGGTTCTGATATTTTTATTTGTAGTTTTAATCTATTTTTTAGTCTTTTAATCTCACGCAACATGTAACAGGCCCAACACACATCAGGGGGTATACTCTGGACCTTGTTTTCACTCTTTGTTTAAATATTAATTTTGCATATTCTGATTATCTTTTTTATTTCACATCGTAACTGTGTTCTGTTTGATTTGTGTTTTAATTAGTCTTTCTATTAATAGAAATGTGGATTCTGAAGTACAGTCTTTTAATGAGCACTGCCTTTCAGTCCTGGATAAAGTTGCTTCTTCTACGACTTGATCGGCTCCTGTGGTCCGTTCCTCCTCCTGGATGAACAGCAGCAGGGTTGTAGGATTGACAAAGGGGACTGAGTATACAGGGCCCTCATGTGAGGGGAGTCTGCAAAGATGCTTGAATGAATAGCTGTGGATGTGGGGAGAGGCCCATAAACAATGCCCACAGGGCCGAGCATTTTGTGCTACATCCCTGAGCAGCATAAGCATCTGGTCCTGACCCAGCTTATTTCAAACAAGATATTGTTAATCCACTTTTCAAAAAAAAAAAAAAGATCCATCTCTGCCCAGAGCTGCAGGTCTATTTCTTAGTTACCTTTTAAAGCTAAGGTCTTAGGAAAAGGAAAATGATTGCTAAGCAGATTACAGCCATCTGAAGAGCACAATATTTTTGAGTTTCAGTCTGTTTTTTTTTTTTGTTTGTTTTTTTATGGATTAATATGCACAGAAATATTCACAAACGTATTTTGTGATTTATATAACTCTCTCCACAAAAAATATTTTTCAATGCATATAAAAATATATATTGTTGTATAAAAATGACAGAAATCCACAGGCTGCTGAAGCTACATTTACAAAAAGTAGATAAATATGTTTATGCAGTGCATATTTATTGGGCATTAACCTCACATTTATGCACATATTGTTGAAAAAAGAGACTTGAAGCATAAATAAAGACTTCAGTTTCTGGCTCAGACACATCAGGACACAGCTGAGATACGAGCCTGCATTACACTGCAGACATGGAGAGGCCAGGAATGATTGATTGCTATATTTTGAAACCATTACATTGTCTAATCTTTGACTATATAGTAATCAAGCACAGACTTTGTAGAAGCAAGTAATTTTAATGAGCGCTGGAATGAATGTTCAGAAACCTTCATATTAAACATATCCGTTTCCCAGAATTGCCCCTTATTCCATCAGTAACTTTGAGGCTTAGTTTCACTGAAGTTGAAGCATTATTTTTCACTTTCCCATCAGTTTCAACTACATCACTCTATGTATAGTTGTCACCAGAATAGAAAAATTAAGTTGATGACTAAGTTTGTGGAGGCACTTGTCAACAAATAAATGTGTTTTGACAGACTAGACAGAAGCATATGCTCCAGACAAGTTTTCCTCATACACACGTGTAACTTCATGAATAAAAAATGGGCTTAGGTATGGCAAAAAGCTGAAGATGTACGTCAAAGTGTGTTTGCTTGATGTTGTTATCTGAAGCATATAGCTGTTTGTATCACCTAGCTTTTTTATCGTCTTTGTTTCTTAGGACGAGGCGCCTGCACTTTGTCAGACATAGCCATGCATAAAAGAATGAGTCTATCTATACCGGTGCTTTTCACTCTTCCTGACATGCTGTCGCTGTGATTCTGAGGCTTGTGAGCTGCTGTATCACCGCAGTGATGCCTCATGTCAGTCTTAGCCAGCTTTCAGGCGCAGCAGTACCATTTTTTTGTTGTTCCAGACCAGTGAGTGTGGTGACTGTTGCACCCTGCTCAGCAGTCCGAGAGGATTACTGGACAGGTTTGGAGTGGTATAAAGGACTAGCAGGGAAATACTGTCAGTTTGCGTTGGTTTGTTGGTATTTCCCTATTGAATTAAACCGAATCAGGCAGATGGAAAAAAAAAAATCATGTTTTTAAATAACACAGATTAACATCTATTCTTAATTAGTTTGCTGGGTATGTATGTTCAAATGAAAAATAATTGCATTTCTCTGAAAGGTGTACAGTGTCACAAAAAGTGTGAATGTGTACCAGCAGTAGGTGTTTTTATGAGCTAATAAGAGAAGCTGTTTTTTGTGTATTACAGTTTTCACCATCCCCAGTTCAGCAGCACGACCAGTCAGTCAGACATTTCGTGTCTGTGTTTTCGATGTACTGTAATTAAAACCTAGCTTGCCTAATTAATGAGGCTTAACTGGTACCTGTGCACTGCCCTGTCACTCCGCCCCAGCAATTTGGTGGAAGAACTGGATGACTCTCTGCTCTCTGCCTCGTTTACAGTTGCCAATAGGTCCCTCCAGCACAGTCCATTGATGTAGGAAGGAGAGCAGTCCTATTGAGGACTCCCAATGAACACGGCCAGACTGCGATGAAACCAACCTCAGAGACCAACGGAGGGCAGTTTGACGACAGGGAATATATTAATTTTCTTGCTGTGTTTGGCTCCTGGCACCCCTGGGCTGGATCACAGCTAACCAAGCTAACAGGTTAGCGGTTAGCTGTATTTCCATCAAGAAACTCTCCCACAGTTAGCTATTTCAGCGACAAGTAAGCTAAAACTATCTGTCCATCAGCAAACTGTAATTAAATCCCAGAGAGTTGAAGCTGAGCAGCCGAAGGACATGAAATGCAGTTTCACCCAAATCAGTGAATAAACGTACAGTGTTGTACTTTTGTCCAGTGAGGCCTGCTCCCCAGAAACACTGCAGTCTGCTCCACTGAACGAACGTATTTGTCTCTTTCCATGTTCATTGGATACAAATTTAGTCTACTCCCCAGAGTGCAGAATTATTATTATCAATACTATTATTATCATCATTCTTCTTTTTAGTAGTAGTAAGATTACATGAGGCTTAAAGTGAACATCGGTCTGGAAAGCTTGTGTAATTTGGGTAATGTAATTTATCTAATTGTGTCCTTCAACCATTGTGAGGTGCTGTTTGGATTTTAGCTTCTGACATCCACTTGTGCAGCGGATGGCTGAAAAATGGCCCTAATTAGCATAATAAGAGAGTTTAACTTTGCTATTTTATGTTCCAAAATGCATATGTTACTGTTTCTTAGTGTTGGTCATGTGTTAGTAATGTATTTGTAATGTGTTTGTTCAGAATTTGGTGGTTGATGGTGGTTCATGTTGGTAATTGTAATTTTCGTGCAACATAATTGAGGTGGCTAGTACACTCCAGCTGTATCATAGCTTAGTTATGTGGAAATCATATCTCTTAAATTACATGTAATTGCAGGGTAGAAGTGAAAAATGCTACTTATCTCCCAACTGGCACTAATTAGAATAGTGCAGAAGCAATTGTGTGGTGGGAGTCGATGAATGCCCATCAAGGTTGGGCCTCGATACCAAAACAGAATTGGATCTGCTCCATCTCTAGTTATAAACAGTTTTAATAATTTTCCAGAAGACAAAATCTAAAATACCATTGAAAATATCAGAAAATATCTATGAAATTACTTTTTTTTTTTATCACACTTGGGTGTAGAGTCGATGTATAAAACCTATGTGATAAAAACACTTAAACATCGATTGTGACTTCATGGAAACTTGAAGAGGCAGAGACAAGAGGGTGGCTGCTGTATTTTCTGTGTGTTTCTGTATGTTTGTGTGGGGTTCTTTGGGGGTAGCTCAGAGGTGCACAGGAAGGAAGGAGAGGTACAAAAAATGAGGGAAGTGGTGATGAGAGTGGCAAGAGAGAAATGAGAGCTGATAGAACTAGCAGAGAAAAGAGATGGAAACTGCTGTAAGACAGACTGGTGATGTTAATGTTCTTGTTTATTAATAATTTAGTGAGAAATCTCTCTCAGTACCCTCACTTACAAAATTCAGGAATGCCCATGTGCTCTACCCTGCTGCGTGTGTGGGCGTGCATGCATGTGTTTGCACTTTGTGTGGCTGTCAGTCTATCAAGAGCCAGAGGACATATGCTGGTCAGCCAGCTACCTTCCCTACTGTCTCATCATTTTCTCTCTTTCCCCCTGTAGGGTGGCCATTACACTGAGCCCCCTCAGGCCATGCCACAGCACACGCACGCACGCACGCACACACACACACACACACACACAGTGGCAAACAATGAAAAAATGTTTTAGTAAGCATACACACATGCACGCTTGCACACACTCCCTCTTCATCCATCCATCCAGCCCAGCTCGAGGGCCTTGGTGAGTGGGCTCCAGCCCCACGCAGCAGCCCCATGCTAGGGCCTTGGCCACATTAGCAGCCTGGCGGGAGATGGGCTGGCTACACTCGCCAACAGCCTCCAGCTAACGTCCTCCCACAAGAGCTGGCACCCTTTAGATGAGCTGGAATGGTCACAAAGTGGGAAGAATCTAATCCGGTTTGACTCTTTCTTTTTTTTTTTTTTGCAGTGTCCTCGGCCATCATGGGGCTTATTTGGGCCACTTTCCACTCTAAATAAATATGAAATATGAGGCCTGTATGTGATGTGTATGTACTGGGAATTATTGGATTAAATGTTGCAGCACAGAGCAGGGTTCAACTAAGAAAAAAAGCTGTGATACAGCAGTTATATTACATGAGGCCAATTTAAACTCCCTCACAGTGATATCACATGACAGCTTTATATGGTTTATATCCTTAGTGTGAGTATATCCTGCAGCTATGCTTCCCTGCGCAGATTAACACCTGAGTCATTGTTGACTGCCTCCATTTGGTCAGAGTGAGCCCTCCTTCACCCCGTTGCTATGATCATCCCTACAGTTGACAGCCATTAGGTTGAAATGTACCATACCTGCGTAGGGGATGGGGGCGTCTTTATCCAGGGCCACCAGGGGAGGATCCAGCAGGACAATGTCAGTGTTTTCAGTGATCACCCCATGGTATGATGTCTCAATCCACGGCTTGTGTTTATTCACTGTGGAGACAGAGAGCAGAGATGTCGGTGAATAATAACAGAACTGTCAGTCTGAACAAGCCGAGATATACATCTTCGACTCACCCTTCGATAAGCCCCTCCTCCAATCATAGATTAGCAACCGTAACTAAGGTACCACAGGCCTGTCAAGCTTGGCATTTTGCTGCATGTTGAAACAGTATGCAAAACACAAGAGTACACGTGGGAAATGGATTAAACATTATCTGCTGTAACGTAAGATGCACACATTAGCATGTCCCACTAACTAGCTCCAGCCAAACTTGTGTTTGATACCACTACATTTGCCAAACTCATAGCTTATTCTCAGTGGTTACATTGGGATTTGTTATGTGGGGGTTTGAGGAAGAGAATGTGGGCTGGTGTCTAATCAAAGTGGCCGACAAAAACACATATATATATGTATATATATATATATATATATATATATATATATATATGCGTGTTTTAAATGTGTTGGATGGAAACATTGAAACAAAAGTCAAACAGCTGACTCAAGGTGTTCAAGCATTAGCATTAGCTAGCCATACTTTTGGAATTTGCTCAAATTATTTTTGTGGACAAAATCAATGACCATCAGCTAGAAATTAGGAACTGCTTTTGTTTACTTCACCTCATATTTCAACAGTTAGGTTGCTCCCAGTTTCTATGTTATATCTGCCACCGTCATCACTGTAAAATACATAATACTGCAGTGCCAGAATGGAAGGAAAAATAACAGTAACTTAGGAGGGCTTAGAGAAGGATCTATTTCATTTCACCTGAAAAACTGTCCCCAGATAAACTATTTAACTTTGACATGTACACACAGACAAATACAGTCTACTGTAGCAAGAATACAGACACTCTTTATTCTGTTCTTGGCAAAGCTCCTCCGCTCTCAGCTTTCTACAAGACATACTCATTTTGCTAATCTCCCCCGCTACCTCTTTTCTCTCTTTTGTTCTTTTCTTCATTCCCTGCAGGTTTCAAAGCACAGTGCCATGCTTGATCAATGACCACCACCGTGCTGCCAGCAGAAAACAGTATCCAAGGCCAAGTCAAAACAAAGTTCATGAGCTGAGGGCCTGATTAAGGCCCATAATTGAGTAACGGCCCCCTGGGCAGTGTGCGGCACCGTGCCGACCCACTTGCCATTTGTTCACCATCTTATGGTCAAAAGAAAAAGAGGAAAGAAAAAAAAAGGGTTGAGGAAAACAACTGGAACCCTTTTAGCTGGGCCAGAAATCCACAAATTACATTCTGTCCACTTAAAGTTCAAGCCGGTGGATTGAAAATGACACAAAGCAAGGCTGTAATTTGAGGTCCGCTGAGAAAGATTGCTTTAAAAAAAAAAAATCACATAATAATATGTGGTTTAATGGGGAATGAAGAGCATAAGCAATAATTACTCATTCCGCATGCAGCAAAAAGAAAGTGGACTCTTTCTAAGTGCAAATCAAGCAATCATCACAGACCAGTTCAATTATCCAGTGAATGTCAGTAAAAGCCACGCTAAAATGTGCATTTTCAAAACAACCCTGTCAGACAAATATTAACAGACATCACACTCAGTAATGTCAGAGCACAAAGAAGACTTTGTTGTGAGACTGCATTTCATTTTATTTTCATCACTTCATACAGTATTTATTTGATTATGTGTTTTTACTGCACTTCAAAGCGACGGAAACAACACTAAACAACACTAAAACTATGATACTTGTACCCCAGTGAAAACTTCTACAGCTGTTCAAGCCAGATTGTGGAGCAAATTCTGATTTGATTAAAAATATGGATCAACAAATTTGTGTTTAGGAGGAAACCACCAAAAGAGAATTTATCTTAATTTGTGTTATGCTAAAAAAAAAAACTAGTTAACAAGCTCGCAGAGAAGTCAAACAATTTAACTGAAAATTGATAAGTGGTTTAATTAGTAAGAGAGGATAAACATTTTCAAACATTAGACAAATACATTAGATAGACAGCTGAAATTAATGGATAAACAGGTAAAACTTTTGCTAGAGGTAATGACTAAGCAGGTGAAAGGACTACAAGTAATCACTGAAGTGGTAAAATAGCTAAAAGTAACAGATAAAAGATTGATTTATTCAGCTGAAATGAACACAGATGAAATGAACACATTTGGAGCTTGACGGGTAGTGCTGATGACAGGGCTGAGTTCATTTGTTAGTAATAATGAGGTTTCATTACACAAAAAAGCTTGGAAACAACTGCTCTAAAAAACATGAGTCCCAATCTTTGATTTCCTTTTCTTTT
Source organism: Lutjanus erythropterus (assembly GCF_056507025.1). Lineage (NCBI taxonomy): Eukaryota > Metazoa > Chordata > Actinopteri > Lutjaniformes > Lutjanidae > Lutjanus > Lutjanus erythropterus. The sequence continues at coordinate 14,339,794 of NC_139320.1, forward strand.
TATGTTTTATTCCTGGAATGAAGTCTGACTTTTGGCAGTATAACAACAGAACATACTGTAACTTTATCAAAATACTGTGAGAAGGGCTTCTAAATTGTTCCAGAGATTCTGCGTCCAGTACAGATCTGTTGGTTCATAATCTGCGCTAGAGGGAACCCCGCTGCCTTTCCAAAACTGTTTAAAAACTGCTGGTTTATATCAACTTCTGCTGTAGCTGACTGCCTGGTATTAAGGTTACTGGGTTTTGGCAGGCAGTTATTCCTTTCAAAAATATCCCAAGTAAAATGATAGAAATATGCTGTGATGCTTCATGATCAGTTTTATTCCAACAACATGCACAGTAGGTCAAATATATGCAACCTCAGTTGGTTGGTCTCTGACTCTGGCACAATAATGGTGCAGGTGCACATCTTAACTTCCTAAACACACACTGTGCCTGTAAGGGTGCATTTGATTTATTGTTTATACTTTTGATTGCTTCATGACAAAATGATGGAAAAAATACTGCAAAGTTATCTTCCATTTTGATGTCCACATAAGAGACATTTTACACATGATAGTCTTCTTTTTATTTTATGCCTTGTGTGTTCTGAAAATTCAAAGACAGAGACTAAATGTTCTTCTAATTGAAAATAAATTCTCATGATTTTGACATTCACACACTCTTCTGTGGCATCATGCAAATAAATCATTTGCTATACATGATGTTCTTTGCACACCATACAGGCATTTATAAAATTGACTGCATGTGTTCAGAGATGCATGAAGCTGGAGGCAGTAGGAGACCAATACGAAGCGATAAAGGTTGCAGTAATACTGACAAGAACTTCAATCTACTTCCATCCTTGACTGTGGGTAAAGGACCAAACTTTAGCAGAAGTTGTGTTATGTTTTTGAGGATGCTGGGTAACTGCAAGATGCTAGTGCGACCTGGGAAAAACATGCTAACACTACAGGGATGCATATTCATGAGTGTCAGCCCAGAAAGCATGGCTAACGGCCCTGATACAGTTAGAGGAAATCATTTACAGGGGCAGGGAGATGGGAACACATTAGTCTATTAGGACATTATAAATATGCATGAGTTTGCTACAACAGTGAGGGGTAAAATGATACTGATTTCAACTTTAAATGCCATAGAATGTCATTTTGGGAACAAATAGCTTGCTGGCACTGCTGTGTAGGAATTTCAAAGGGAAACATGATTTCTATGTGTCACCACTGTCGCTGCCAAAGGTGCAACTAATGGATTCTACTGAGAGAGCCTGTATTTTGTGGAACATGTGATACAAGTACAGAACAATTAGCAGACATCTAACTGTGTCAGATCTCGCTTTTTGACACTCAAAAAAGTGTGTTATCATAAAAGAAAAAAGTGAGAAAGCTGAAACCAGATGAAAAAAGCTAATTCCCTGCTCCACGTTGGGGCCGGTGCATAACCCCAATGAATGTGTAATACAGGGTATAACGCTATTTGACCACAATGTGTGACAGCTAATGAGGAGTCTGGAGAATTGAAGGGGCTTGTCCTCAACTTCATATATTCAGTCTTTTCACAGATTAGGAGCCCTATTGGCCTTTAAATCTTTGAAGCTGCTGTTTGTGGCACTCAGTGTGACGACTTAGCAACGTCAAGCTGACCTAAACCTAATTTTGTTATCAGCATTGCCAAAATGTTCCATTATGAGCACGATGATCCAGCTTCAACACTATGATACTGCAGTGAAAATGGAGGCATTCTTTTGTCATGAGATACATAACATGTACACTCTTAAAATGAATGGTTCCAAAAGGGTTCTTCCTGACAGGCTGAGGTTCTGCTCGGAACCATCTGCTACTGAACAACTCCTTTCTGAAGAAAGGGTTTGTCAAGGATTGTTGAAAGACAAGAAGGTTTGAGGTGAAGCTCTTGTTAAAAAAGATCCCTCTGGATGGGATTTAGATGAAGCCCTTGGAATATAAAACGGTTCTTGGTAGAACCCCCTGGGTGAGTTCTTGTTGGAACCATACACCACACATGTTCTTCTTAGAACCCTCAGAAAATGAGGGTTCTAGGTGAAACCCCTATGAAAAGGCTATTTTGTATACTCCCCTGGATGGGTTGTAGATGAAACCCTTGGAATACAAAAAAGTTCTTGGTAGAACCCCCTGGGTGAGCTCTTGTTAGCGCCCTTACAAGGTGGTAATATTCTGGACAGAACTCCCAGAGAGGGTTCTGGGTGGAACCATTACACCACAAGGGGTGTCTTTCATTGGGAGTTCTGGGTGTAACTTTTTATAGATAATTCTAGGGATAACCCTTCATGTTGGGCTCAAGGTTGAACCCTCTGAAAGAGTTCTCAAAGAGGGTTCTCCTATGGGATCAAACGAAAGAACCCTATATGGTTGCAGTTAGCACCTTTATTCCTAGAAGTGTATAACAAAATGGGAACAACAGAACATCACACTTCAGAGTAATGATATGTCCACACTGGTGACCTTTGTGATGTCACGAGTACACATGTTTGAGTGCATCCTTCCATCCATCAGCCTGGCCTCACCGCGCTGCTGTGGCGGGTTAATGATGTCTCAAACCCTCGCAGCCTTCTCTGTGTGCGTGGGATGGAATAGCTCTTCACCAGGAGAGATGAGGGCATTAAAGTAGCGTCCAGCTCCGGTAATCGCTGCTGTGTCTTGATGGGGTGTCACCGACATGTCAACCCCGCCCCCAACACATCTGCAGCACATCCAATCACTGTTGAGAAATACAGTGCCGCTGCTGTCTTAATAGAATGGGGTCCATGTATTGACAGCTTGAGACATGCCCGTGAGTCATTAGAACAAAATAGATGGATATGCTCCTGTCTTCTTGCAAATAATGCAGGCTATCAGAGATGGAGGGGAGGAGGGGAGGGTGAAGAAATGAACAAGGTAGACCATCAGTTCCAGAGACTCCCAGGGGAACCATCGCAGCTGCTTACAACAATCGAACCTGGGGCTCCAAGTGCTAATGCCTTGACACTAAGTGATTAGCTCCATACTGCTCCATGGCAACTCGAATCAAAACTAAACACGGTTAATCCCCTAATCAATAAAAGGGAATATGACACAGCCAAATTTGTCTCCATCATTTCATTCTGCAGGTTGAATCAGAAAGAAGCACTTCTCTGAGTTTACTTAAAGTCTTCATGCTTTTGTGTGCTAACGACACACCAGTGACGAGGTTTGTCCTTTTGACATTTTGACAGAACAGTGTGATGCTCATCTTTGACGGGCATTCAGGACTCAGACAGCCTCTAATAGGAGATGTGCTTAAAGGAAAAATCAGCAAGCACACACATACACGCACACACGCCGCCTGAGATGCACTTCAAGTGACCCCAATTTTTAAAAGCAAACACCTTCGTTGGCAACTAAAAGCACTCAGTAAATGGCACACAATAACCTTTCTTTGTGGCTTTTTTGGCTGAATGTGACTGGCTGAGATCCAAGGGCTTTTTGCATTTAAAGACAGAGCAGGAATCAAATGCACCATTTTCAGTTTCATGTGTTAACAAGTAGAGGAAACTAATACAAGCTTGTTGTGTTGCACTTATTTAGACCTGAGTTGGGATTCAAATACCATGACCTTTTGCCACCATGTCACAGAGAAAGAGCAGTGGGGTGAGTTCTGTTAACTGGCTTCAAGGCAGACTAGACAAAATCCCTTTTGCTTAATATTATATCTCCTGGAAAACCTGCTATCTTAATTCAACCTTTAACTTTTTTTTAAAATGAAAATCAACCTGTTGCACCTTTTTCTGCCTTCAGCTGTTCTATATTCTCTGAATTTGGTGTTTTAGATGTCTCGTGACTAAATTAACAAAATGTTTACTCAAACGTTTAAATGATCACCACTTCTGTGTAATTTTGTCTTTTCACAAATGAGTAGAGTTAAAGGCCACTGAATCATTTTTGTTCCTCAAGTCAATTTAATTACAGGGGTTGAGGGATTCAGTTATCAAACCTGTACAGGCTATATAATCAGGTTGTGTGACAGCTGAAAAAGGTGAGAGCAAGAGCTCAGCTGCCCTTTATTGCTGGCTGCCGGTCAGTGGGACTATCTTCCTCTGCCATTTCACTGCCAATTAAACCAAGAGTCGTGGATTTGACTTGAGGCTCTGAGCATGGCAGAGGCGATATAACAGCTGATTAATCTCTGACCAGGCAACGGTGTGCCACCATAACTGCACTAGCGGGCGCCACCTCTTAATGGGTGTGTGCTGCAATTTGAATAGGCCCCGGAGGGACATGGGAGGAAGAGAAACAGTTGTAATTAAAAAGATCTCTGTAGGAAATTAAACTCTGATTGATAAGGTCAACAAAAGGGGCTGTGATGAATACATCAGCATAATGAAAAGTAAACGCAGCAGAGACAGTTAGCCATTACTGCGACCAACAGGCAATTACAGCCACACAGTAAGCTGCTGGGAGCTCACGCCAGCTCAGAGAGGCTCAGAGATGTCCATCAACGGGTCACCGCAAATAATCGAGGAAACATTCCGGCGAAAGTCAAGGGACGTGTCTCAGCTCTCTTTTTTCTTTCCTCCTAACCACTCCATCGTTGCAGTGATCCGTGTCTTCTTTGAACCTTGGAGATCTTCTGCAAACTTTAATCTTCTTTGCACTCAGTGCACTGGCTTCGTGCTTCACAGAGCAAACTGACAGGAACCCTCTGTCGAGAGAGTGCTTTATTAAATATAAAAGCTTCTAACTAGATTTCTCGTCAAGATGCATTGAGTCCTCAAGTTCCTAACACTGATTTTGACTAAAGAACAGTTAGACTAAAGGGTAACACATGAAGTCTGCAAGCTAAGAAAACTGACAGTACACACTGCATGAAAATGTTATTTTGACTGCTAATTTATTTGCTGATTTTAAGGTAATTTTATCAATACAGCTTCATGGCTATTTAAGGGATATTTTGGATTATTAACATGGGGCTGTATGAGGTAATTATCGATAGTCACGGTATTAACAACAGAAAAAGGCAGTCAACACACCCCGTTTGGGGAAGCAGCAGGAGTTTCGCTGTAGGAAGCTATGCATGCTGTGGACAGAGACAGTAGCAAAAAATATATTTTAGCCACCTAAAAAGGCTCATCTAGAAAATCCATATCAGTTTAAATGAACACTATATTTAAAATATATCTACAGCTTTACCTTGCCGTCAGTTAATCTGTTCATAAACCAAATATTGCTCTCTCTAAACCAACTGGACTCCATCTGCAAAATCGGTAAATTTACCTTCCAGAACAATGGAGTTACTGATCAAGTGCTGCCCCAATCTGTTAGTTTGTTTGTATTCTGCAACTTCTGTATTTTAAAAGGTTAATGCAGATTCACCAAAGTCACACAATAACACAAACAAATTCACAGATCGAGGCACCTGTAGACCAGCAATTCCCATGTTGTGTGAGGTAAATTACTTCTTTTGCAAAAAAAGAAGTGGTTGGGTAAGAGAGAAAGATAGTTGGCATAAATAAGAGTGGTTTCATATCAGAAATATCAGAAAAAAGAATCATGTTGTCTGACAGCAAGGTAAAGTGCTGAAAATATTCTAGATATTGCGTACAATTAAAATGATCTAGATTTTTTTTTTACATTACAAAAGTATGCAGTACATTGTTTGTCATGCAATCCCATCATGCACGAAATACATGCCTCACCAGGAGACTAGTATGTTTTTTTATTGTATCATTTCCCTTTCAAATGACATAATATGACCAGGAAGTAGAAAATTGTCATGAGAGTGATGTATTGACACTTGATGAAACTAGAGGCAACAGATAATGTCTGAATAACACTGAGGCTGAGTGACAGCAGTGTTTGGTTATTTCATTTGAATCATTAAATATTTAAGTCATACAATAATAAATAAGAAAAATGGTGAAATATATAATAATAAAATATAATAATAATTGAAAATATATCAAGTATCATCTTGAAAACAGATGAGAAGTGAACCTCTGCTTAATTTTCCATCACAGTGATGTTTGTAATTTTAAATACAACAAAGGAACAGAAGTGCAGAAACTGCAACAGCTGCCGAACTCAACAAATAAGGGCTTTTTGTGCTTGGGTAGAATACAGGCAAGTTCATTACTCAGTCAGAGCATACAGCAAAGGAAACTGTGTTCCTGCCAGAACACCTGGGTCACCCCTCCACAGTCCCTCTCAGACAGTGACACCCTGACCTCCGCTGTGCTCACTACAGAGCTCCCTCCACTGTCTTCTCATCTCTGAGCAGTCTGTCTGGAGGACATGCAATGGAAACTAATCTCTGTGCTTTTTTCACACCATCTGAAAACACCTCATGTCCTCTGGCATGTGATTGAAAATCATGACTCGGCCTGAAAATAATTCACCTGTCGCTCCCTGGTTGGCCTTTTGTGGCTGTTATGTTATGGATTTAGTTTCTTGAGATTATGAGCTGTTCATAGCCCTGGGCAGGCTGAGATAAAGCCGGATCACGCGGTGCTTTTTTCAGGTTTGTTGAGAATGGAATAACCTAACAATTCAGAGGCTGACCTGCATTGCCCTAGGTGTGTGTGTGTGTGTGTGTGTGTGTGTGTGTGTGTGTGTGTGTGTGAATGTGCCAGTGTGTATAAAGTATGTAAGCCTGTGTGTCATACTGCTTTTGCGGGCCAGGTCAGGTTGTGCATTCTGGGCATGATCCCAGCCCCTGATGCCTGGAGTCAGGGTGGGAGAGCAGTGTGTTGCAGCAGGATCCCACAGCCTCTGAGCCTAACAAATCCAAAGCAGAAGCCACCCTGTGAAACCACCCAGCGAGCACCCCGACCACAGTAAACAAAAGTCCAGCTCAAGGGTTTGTAGACAAGCAGAAAAATTCATAAAGGTGCATTTAGAGTTCTGCACTACACAGATTGAAAGACAGCACTGAGAGGAGGCAAGTGCTGCCATACATATCAAAGTCTGCAGCTTTATTTGCACCTCAGTGAACAATGGCATTTTTGTTTACACATTTCTCTCCTTTCTACCCCTCAATATTGTCCCTGCAGCAAAATGATAGAGCCCCGACAAAGGTCAGGCTTTTATCATGAGCTTGTTTTCCATCCACCTTGGCTGAAGTGCAACCACCCCACCCCCACCCCTCGCCCCGGAGTCGAAGAGGAGCCGAAGAAAGAGAGGAGAATGGAAAAAGCACTATACAAATTGTCTGAGTTCTCCTCTGTGCCGTAAGTGACTGTGCAGCAGTGTAACTGTATATGTTGCTCTACTTTCAGATAGGGACTTATTAACCTGCAGAGAAAGGGAAAAGGCTGACTGCACAGTCACTCTGCTGCTCTACTACCCCCACTGCCCCTGGGGAAGAGTGGAAAAAACAAAGAGAAAGAGAGAGAGATGTAGGAGTGTTATGCATCACGGTACATGGCAAAAAAAAAGAAAAAAGAAAAAAACTAAAAGCATCTATCCAAATGACCAAGAGTGGATGTATAGGAGCTGAAAATGCACTTTTAGTGCCATTACCCCCAGCTATCATGACCCCTCTTCATCAAACGGCTTCACAGTCACAAATGTTCCCTCTGTGCGTCATTTGAGAGCCATTATCGAGGTCCATTATTGTATTTGCAATTTGAGATATGGCATTTACAGCTTCCTGCATTTCTAGCGCACACACACGGACTGGGAGCACATCAAGAGATACACCTACTCTTCAAAGCATTGACAATGGCAAAGAGTCACATGCATCCAAAATGGTCTATACGTACCAAACATCAAATGCCTCTGGGATAATGGTGGAAAAGAGATACAAGTTTTCTGATTACCTTCACAATTCACAAACTAATATTATGAAAAATACCAGATTTTTTCTCTCTCTCTGTCTCTCTCTCTCTCTTACTCAATCAGACTGTTTGCAGAAATGTAATTTTACCTCACAGAACAAGGGAGATTGTTTGTGTTATTGTGTGACTTCAGTGAATCTGAGCTAACCCTTTAAAACACATCACATAATATCATAAACTAACAGCAGTGTTAGACAACAACTCCTGTGTTCTTTTAGGTCAAATAGCTGATTTTGACAATGAAGTTTGGTTGGTTTGGAGACAGCGATATTTTGCTCGATTGGTGGCTTCTTGTTGGCAAAAGCTGTCTGATGGCAAGGTAAAGCGGTGAAAATATTTTTTATATAGCGTACACTTAAATTGAAATTGATTATTTTGGGTGGGCTTTTTTTCCTAAAATATGTTCTGCTGCTGATTTACAGGAATTTACAGGAACGTGGACAGGATTCTGGCTTTGGTCCTGGTTCAAGACGATGATATCCTCATTGTTAATCCTGCCTAACTCAGCTTTGTAGGCAGATTTGTAGATTTTCCACCTGGGAAAACAACTGTCAATTGAGCACAGTCAGAGGTTCAAGAGCTACAATGGTATTTTAGTCAGTGTGTGCTGTAGTTTAGTCTTTGTCATTCACTTTCTGATGATAAGTAAAACAACTATAGGGCAGTTGACAGCATGTGTGATCAGCAGAATTCTACGATGCTGCTGCAGTTCATTAAAAATCCTCACTTAAATCAAATAAACAAACAGCTCTATCTCAAAACCAGAAAGAAATTGACAAGCACAAGTTGGTTTCATTAAGAAACACAATTTCCTCTTTATATGATACTATATATGTTGAACTGGTAGCTTTTTAGATCAAGTTTGATTCAACATATTTTCAAGAAACACCAGACATAACAGCAAGTAGCTCTAAAACTGCTGTAAGTAGCTATGATGAAATGAATAACAGTCTCCCTAAGAGGAGAAAGCAATTTCACTTTATATGTGGAAAAGTCACAATCCAGTCAGTTGTTCCAAACAACTATTCGTCACACTTCACCCCAGAAAACAGCCTCAACCTCTGGAAGCAAGAGCCAAGTTTGTCCCACTGTTTACCGATGGTGATTATCTGATGTGACTTTGAACAAAAACTCACAATGTCTTTGTTGTTTTCCACAATGGTGTTGTAGGTAGTGCTACTGGCAACTCATATACCATACCAAAACAGCTTGATCACAGACGCAGTAAGTCTTATAAAAAACTCCAGCTGATTAACACACACAAGAGAGAAAGCCCAGGACAAGTGACAAAGAAATGCCTGTGAATATGCACTTAAGTGTCAATGTGATACAAAAACTTCTTTGATCACGAAGCCTGATGTTTCTCTAATTCTGTGGTGTGTCAGTGAAGTGTGAACTACACCGCAGACTGGAGTCTGTTAACAGTGAGAAACACACAGATAGATCCACATCATGCTCTTCCTTTCTTTCCACCAATATGATGGGGAAAAAAATAAGATCCTGTTAGTCATCATAATGAGAATAACTTCTAATTAATTATTTAGTATTTCACAATTTCACACAAACTTTGTCAAAATTACTTACATAAAGTCATTATATTGTGATACAAACTTATTATTTTCATCAAGTTTCTTAATATTTTGAGATACTAACTCAGTATTTTGAGATAGGGGAGATCTGGGACATGATTAACATTTTTCATATTTTCCTTAATGTTTCAAAGACCACTTGAAATACACTTCGCTGAAATCTTTTAATATGAGAAATACATGTGTACTAATTAATAATACAATTATACATTATACATTTCCATCAATAGGGATATGACAGTCATTAAATTGCACACAAGTAGTCCACTGCTCTCTTGGTAGGGGCAAGTGTTACAGTGGTTGGGGGCAATTGTAACAATGAAAAATTAACTCATAATGATCTACTGTTCTTCAAATAAAAAGACACCTCAAAGTAATCATATTACTGCTTTAGTATCTGAGGATGTTTTTAGGTACGCTGTTCAAATTTTTTTAGATGCCAGGCATTGTCTGCATTCAAGCAAAAGACAATTTCTATTTTTGTAGTACACTTGACAACTATTCTACTGGTAACAAGATTTTAAATATTTGAATTGAGTTAAGCAATTTAATGAAATATTTTCTTTTTTTTGACAGAAAAGTATGTCACCACAGACATACAAGGTTCTTACATCAGTTCATTATATAGGTCTGCTGTCATGGTTTATGTTTTATCTAGATCTAGCAAATTAGGTTTAGGGCAACCAAAAGGCCAGCAGTGGCCCTGTGCAATGACGTGTGGACTGTGGATTGATGGGACCAGGATGAAACAGGAGTCAGTTTTCTTTTTTTACTGTGTAATGGGATTGGGACGGGGCAAGAGTATTTTTGTGGGAGTGGGATGGTACAGGAGTGAAAATCCACTCCTGTGTCACCCTCTACTGTGGATCAAGTGGGAGCAGAAAGGTTTTGTCACAGTTTGAGTTTGAGTGGGATAGCTATGGTGGATTTTTTTTAATGACTGATTCTCCGAATTAATTGCAAAAGTCCAAATGTTCTAATAATTTTACAGTGGGACGGCCCTGAGCGCTCACGGAGTAAACCAAAATCTGCCAGAGCGTAACTGGGGGCAGTGGAAGTGGACCATACTCTTTTCAACCTGATATGTGCACAAATTGCACTTTTAAACAAGTGGATGAAACATAGACATTGGGATAAACCTAAAGATGTGAAAAATCCTGAATAGAGGACGGCCACAGTTGGACACTTCTACCCTCCCTTGCAGTTCAGTTAAGAGTCTCTTATGTGCAAGTGACCTAACGTGTGAGCAGTGTGTGTCAATGGGAAAAACAAGTTATTATGTGTTTATGATCCCCACAGAATTCTGTTCAGGCCAGTTTATATGACGCCTCAGGCCAGCTGTGAAACAGGGGGCTGAAAACACAGCGAGCGAATAATAGCATCCGCGGTGTAATCCTTTTAGAATGGCTGGGCTTTTGATGTGAGGGCCACCGTCTTACGGAACATGAGGTGCACTATGCGCAGTAATCTGGTTAAAGAAACGTGTGCATGGCTGCATGTGTGCTCCACTGTACAGATGCCACACGTAACACTGTAGCAGCATGACCTTGGGAACAACTTGTTCTCATGTCTGTGGTTAGACAGATTTACTTGATCTTTTTTCTTTTTTTCTATTGATCTTTTATTTTTCACTTTCAATCTCATCTCTATGCCCTTTCATCGCTGAAATACATCCAATCAGAAACACCACTTTTATCTGGCCGTTCAGTCTTTTCATCTTAAATGCCTGTATGGACACATGCTTTTATTCTCCCACACACACGCACGCTTAGTACTCCACAGCACTTAGTCCCCAGTGCTCCTCAGAGTGCGTTCGTGATTCCTCCTGGCAGTCCATTTCATTTTCCCTCTCTCTATCTTTCTCATATCACTCTAAAAATCGAAGGCAAGTGGGCAAGGAGGTGTGATGAGAGGAAGAGAGTATTCCTACTGGGACACTCTTTGGACCATTGCTTAACACACACACACACACACACACACACACACACACACTAACACACACACACACACACACACACACACACACACAAACGGTTCATCTCAGCTCATCCTGGAGGGAAGGAAACAGAGAGCCTTCAAACTAAAACTTGCCACTTGTTTCCCAAAATGGAGAATTCAAAGGAGGGCAGAGAAACAAAGAAACTGAGGAGGGCCGTGAGGTTACAGAGGAGGAAATAAGGTGGGATTTGTGGGACATACCAGAACATATGGTGGAAGTCAGTGTGTACTGGTGTTACCTTTGGCAAAGGTGACATACAGGACAGAAAGCAAATTCTTGGTATTTGACCCTGGGTTGGTGCCTCATGTACTTTCGTCACACTGATTGAGTCATCTCATCACTTTTTGGATAAGCTAGTATAACATACTAATATAGCTGCATGACAATTTTCTAACAGGTCTGGCCTATTAGCTGAATTCATACTGCAGCTGACTGTGTTATGACAGGTCCCCAGTTTGCACCCTTATCTTTTAGAGATTAAACACACAAGAGAATTCACAATCAATTTTAGCTTCAAACAGAGAAGATTTTTTTAGTTTTTGTGATTGATTTTATTCCTTGTACTGCTGCACGGCTGCAAGCTCGACTAGACTACAGATTTTCAAATGACTTCTTCCTGGCTGTTGGTAAATTCTCAAATAACCATCCTGACTTTATACTAGAAATATGTACAACTAAATAGTGCTAAAATATATTGACATATGCCCAGCTCATACAGGCTTACAAGGCAGACTACTAGGTGTGAGATCAAATATACTTAAATAAATACACATTATTTATGGGAATTTATCACATTTCACACAGCTTCCTCTGTGCTGCCATAAAAGTCATTAAATAACTTCACTTAAACACAAATGTTGCACGTGTGTGGTTAAACCAGCTCTTACTAACATGTACACTTACTGTTCACGTAGCTGATGCAACAGTCTGCAGAAAACCATAGAAAATTGTGCATTCCCTTATAATTTGTAGATTATTGGCTCTTTAATGGCGCCAAAGCCCTAATGGCTTTCGGTAATTAAAAAAGTAAGCAGGGACAACATTAAATAACTTGCCTCTGGTTAAAGAAAACAGACGGACTTGGACATTGCATTTTATTTATGTGGAAAAACTGACAGAGGATTAATGAAATCACAACCCTGTGTTTCTCTAGCCCAGACTGTACTGTGGGGAGTGCCTGTTTACCTTTTTTTCATCCTACAGCATACTGCACTGAATCTACAAACTCAAACCTTGTGTTTCAACTGCCCAGCACAGTTTTGTTTTTTTTTTCATGGATGAACCTGAGGAGCTGCAGTGCATGACCGTGAAGCCCTGACTGTGAACTGTGAGAACAGAGAGGCCTGGGAGGCAGCGATGTACATGAAAGGGAAAGATGCTTCGAACACACTTTAACCTCTACAGTGTCTGAGGAACATGGACCCCATCACGTATAAAATGTTCTCTCACACACAAGCACACATTAACACTGAAATAGCAGCCAATCGGGCCTGGCAGTTGGTTTTGCTTCAGACATGTCTGACATACTGACAGCCACTTTCTTCTCTGTGGGAGACGAAGGCAGCAGGAGAGTAATCAAGAAGATACAGATGAAAGCACAGGAACATGTGTGTATGAGTGGATTGCTTAATGCAGCGGATATGTACCTATGTTTTAAACCGTAAATAACATGGGTGATAAAGTAGTGCTGTGCAGATGATGCATTTCTGTTGGTCAACTCAAAAGTTAGCATCGCCCTGCTTCCCTTTAAAAAAAGCCAATGGGATTTTCCCTTGCAAACAAACATGTTTTCTTTCATCTAGAGAACAAGATTTGTAGGCCAGGGCCTCTCTGCAGCACTACTGTACTTCAATATCATGCTGTTTTCTCCTACATTTTCCTTATTCCAAAAAAATGTGATTAGGTTCCGGTTCTGTGATTTGGATATTGCACTCATATTGTGATTTTGATAATATTACAATTAACTGTGCATCCCTATTCTGAAGCAAACTTGGAAAATAAAGTTAAAATTAGAATGAGAAGAGACTAGCCAAATAATTAAATGAAATAAATTAAATATAATATATTTAAATGTACCATTTGAAATGCTGATATGTTTGGCCTTCTCTAAATGCATAGGGGGCTCTAAGGGTTCCTCTGTGGTGGAGACACTGCAGTGCAACATGGTGGACTCTGTGGAGGAGGATCCACTCTCTCTGTAAATATAAACAGCTCATTCTAAGGCAATGAAAACAAAACAATTATTATTTCCAGGTGATTGTACAATAATTGTGAATATTACATTCCATTTTTGCCATATTCTCCCAATAAATCCCCCTAAATCCTACACACTGTACCAATAAGCTTGTGTTAACCACAAAACTCATTTCAGGCACCTAACCAAAAACCCATTCAACACCCACTGATTTCGAAAGGAGGGAGCAGGAAGTGCAAAAATCCAAACTCGTTTCTGCTGTTTTAGGACTCATTCCTGCAGCGCTCTGTTGGCCAGGTACAGCAGCACTTCAATATTTCAGAAAGTTGCTTTCAGGTCTGGTAAAAAAATAAATAAATAAAATCCCACAAAAATAAACACAATAACAGATTTTCAGCAAACACGTTCATACTCACCACCTAACCACTGCAGAGCAATCTCTGATGAACAATTATCTTGCCATTCCTCCCACTGACCACCACTCTTCATTTTAGTCTACGTGTGAATCCTGTGTTAACCTACTGTATGTAGCACCTGCACAAGTGCAAAAGCAATCATTTGTTTAGAAAAAAACATCCCAATATCCTCTCAACCTCTTTTTAACCCAGCCAAAGTTCAAGTGGCTATTTTTTAATTCCATTGTTCTGAGAGAATGAGAGCGAGGCAGAGAAAAAAAACACTTTGTTTATTGTTCGTAATTTGCTGAAAAGTTGCACTTTGTTGTTTTGTGCAGGGAATTAATTCAGGTGGAAAACACATGGGGGTTCAATGGATTAAGCGCGGCATGTTTTTGTGTTTTATTGTACTGTAGGCGCTCAGAAAAGGCACCTGCCTTGTAATACAAGGTAAAACAAGCTTCCACCGCTTCACAGCACTGAGCCAAAAGCATGTTAGCTGAGTGCAGCCACATTATCCCTCTGCATCCCCCTCCCCTTGCAGTTTTTTTGTCTTATTTAGCCTTGAGATCTATGTTTTTACCAGTGGAGCTGGAAAATAAAAAGCCAAATTGCCAGTAGCCAGAAATGGCGCAGCAATGGCTGGTGAGTAATGGGACCATCCGTGGTATGTATGAGGGAAGCGATTTGGACTGTTATTGTTGCTCTGCACCGTGTTGCTAGCCTTGACTTGAAACAAAGAGCCTCATCAGCAGCCAGTGGAGCAACAATCCTCCACACACACACACACACACACACACACACACACACACACTGAAAGAATGAGCCCACACAGGCTCATAAACACAGTGACACACACACAGATAAGGATATACTGTAAATAAACTCTATTTAAAACTGCTACCAATTGTCACCACCTTCAGCCATTAAGATGAAAGAAGTGATGCTTTCAAAAGACGAATGCGGCAGTGAACTGGAGACAACCTTGGTGGGTTCATTCATTGGCTGTCTGACGACATTTCTCCAGGGAATAGTGGTTCTCTGGGAGCCAGACGTGCAAACACACCCACACATAAATACAGTGAATACAAACACACGCAAACATAAAGGAAGTCATTCACTGAAGTTGTGCAAAAGCACATTTCGTCATGCAAATGTTCTCTGTCACACACACACACCAGTAAATCCAAAGTTAGAGATTTATCATTTGGAAAAGATAACACACTTCAATCAAACCTTTCCAATTCCTTTACAGGCGACTGATAAATACACAAAAACATGAAGAGACACTAATACACAATAAATATTCAAAAAATGTAAAGAGATAAAAGAAAATGTTTATAAAAGAATAATAAAAAATAATAAAAACATCAAAATATACAAAAGACAAAAAGGGAAAAAAAAACATCAAATGACTTAAATAATCAAAGGTGACATTTAAAGATACAGATAAAAAGTTTCATCCTTGAAGAGGATGTTCAAAACATATCTGACTAAAAATAACTTGACCTTTTGAACAGCAATATATTATATATATATTATATATTATATTATATTATATTATTTTATTTTGTGGAGTTGAAGTCTTTTACTCTTTAAAGCCTGATTGATGAAATTCCAGATTTGTTTATCTATTTAATATATTTATTATATGTATTTATTTATTGTCAAATTAAAATGTTTTATTTTAAAGATTGGGCTTGATGGGGCAAAAGACAACAAGCAGAAGCAGACAGGTCAGACAAATTACAAAATATGAGATATTAAAACAGTGGTTCCCAACCTGAGGCATGGGACCCCCCAAGTGGAAAAACATTTGTGCTAAAACAAATTATGACTTAAGACTTTCCTTCCTCATCTTTCCTTTTTTCCTTTGCAAATCACTCAATCGTTTTACCTTGTCAACGCCCTAAAAATCATTCAGATATCCGTAAAGCTTTTAGAGCTTTCTATGTTTGGCCAAAAAGGTTGGAAAACACTGATCTAATCCACTTTTCTGATGTAAACCTGGACGTGACTGAACCCTACTAATTCCTCATTTCACTGGAAAAGTATTAGTTGAACCAGGAAGACAGACTCTAAGTTGTAATACAAAATGGGCAGTTGGACTAAATGGCAGTGTGTTTAAAACCTGTAAATAAATAAGACTCAAAGGGCCCTATCTTCATCTAAAGTGCAAGTGGAAAGTTCAAGGCACAATAGATTTAATTTATTCAAGGCATGTCCATATCCACCTCTGTCATCTTGCACCAGGGGCACAAGTGGTATTTTGCCCTGCCCCGCCCTTTGCGCCACCAGCGCAAAGTGGAATACACCTATCAGGTGTGCCCAAGCACCCTCATTAATTCACAGGTGAGTTTAGGCCAAATCTGGAATAAACCAATCAGAAAGTCAGCTCTCATCACCTTTAAGAGGCAGGTGTGCCAGCAGCACAAGCGGAGGCAACCCAGATTTACTAGGAGGAAAGAAAGAGAAAAGATTTTCAAAGCGAGGATACAGATCTCCTGGTTTGAGAAATGGAGGCGTGAGATCGCGCAAAACATGGAGACGGCAGGACGTCTCCAAAACAGCTTCATGTGATTTATTAGGCTTTATAATTCTAAAATAACTTCTTTTTCCTTATTAGTGAGCTTAACTTTATAGACGTGCGCACGGCTGTTTAACATTAATGAAAGGTGTTCTGTGATTGTGTGCATGCCGCAGCCAAGCACTGCGAATGCTTTTAACTTCAATATTTACACTTTATTGCTGATGGAAAATATGTTCAAATGACACTTTAGTAATCCACACTCCTGTGTGAGAGAAAGAATGAACAAAAATGAAGGTGTTCTGTGATTGTAAGATGTGTGTGAGTTTTGGCCAAACACACCGGGTGTTATCTTGTGCTGAAAGTCCACAGACTTTGCGCTTCAACCAGGTTTTGGCTGGTCTAAAGCGCAAGTGGGTTTTACTCCAATGCGCCGAGGACAAGATAGAAAATGCACCGGGCCACGCCTTTGTTTTGCCTTCATGTTCAGATCTCCCGCCTTCGGCCCCACAGATCCGGCGCAAATGCATTTGCTATCTTGCAAACATGGCACTTGCGCTGGCGTAAGATAGGAAAAGCACCTGTGCCAGAGGTGCAACGGCTTTGCGCCGGGTGTAAGATAGGGCCCAAGGTATTATAAACCATGATAAGAATAAACAAGATTCTAAATTACTGTTGCTATATTTCAGGGTACAAGATGCTAAATATCCTGAAGACCTCATCCTTCAACAACTAGAATATTTTAATATAGACATACAGAAACAAACACTGCAGTATCCCTTGGCAGTTTTCTGTGAGAAAATGAGAGAGGCTGGGCTGTGGATTCAGAGGGATCAGTGAGTGAGAGCACAGAGGCTCAGATGTTACTTATACTGAACTCTCTGTATATCCCCACATATGACATGTGGGTCGTCATCCCACATGACCAGTTGGCTAGCTCAGGCCAATCATTTCTGACCCACTGCTACAGACAGCTGGGTGGGCGGGGCAGACAGACAGACACATAAATGCGTGGGGCTGTCAACTTTTGACAGGATAACAGACTTCATCAGAATGGTCATGGAAACAACAACATATTTATTTTCTCGAGGAGACAAGTTTCTACCCACAAGGCTTTCGGTGGTGAATATCTTTGAGAACAGCCTGCTTATAACTGACCTTACAGCACTCTGGGATATTTTGTGCCCTGGAGATGTACTGTATCTCCACATGACTGTTACTTTACAATGTTTTTTGCATATTTGTTTGGAATCTTTTTTGTCTTTTGTCATATGGGGGCACGATTCACATGATTCAACTTATTATGTGACTTCCACCAACAATTCAACATTTGCTAAACTCCTTTATTATCTAACACAGGGGCCTGCAACCTTCAGCTCTGGAGCTGCATGCAGCGTTTTGCCCCTCTCCAGTGGCTCATAACAAGGTTATGATGGAACAATACAATCATATTTACAGTATCGGGACTAAAGGACAACTCTGCAATGTTGTCATTTCTTTATTTTCATTTTTTACCATCTTCTGGTGAGGATGCTGACTTTTTGCAGAGTACAGTCAGCTTTAGCCTCAGTCTTACAACATTAATATCATGTATGTAGCCATCAAGTAATTAGTGACATCCTTCACAATATTGTTGGTGTAAAAACCAGCTGGCTTTAGCATTAATTACCTAGGTACAGCAGATAATATCTGACAGTTGGCATTTTAAGTCCTGTATTAGTCTGAAGGACCCATTCTTTCAAAAACTACAAGATTATGACACAATTTACAACAAATTCAATAGCAACTTTGCATCAATAACATTGTAAACAATTTATATGGCTCCCCAAATTAGAAAGCTTGACAGGTGTGGCAACGATAAGGTAGGGGCAACAGAGCTTACTGAAGAGTTAGATTACTGTGAAGATTGTTAATTTATATAAATTTTTGAATATTTGTTTTCACTTTGACAAAAGCAAGTATTTACCTGTTGATCAGTCAGTAAAACAAGGAGGTAAACACTCTGTATATTCTGTGAATATATAACACAATTCTCACTGTTAGACCCATTGTCGTTTTTTTTCTTGCTAGTTTTCCACTTTCTCTTTTCTTTGTGTCTTTCTTTCCTTTCTGACTGGCATTCAAATTCATTCTTTGCTATTTCATGACTCCAACATTATACAAAAATAATTGCATGCAATAAAGTATGAACTCCACAAACCCATTACAGCCCCTTAACTTCAGCAAAAATAGCGATGTTTGAATGGCTTCACTTTGAGTTACGCCCAGCTCAACCTGGTGCAAATTACTTTGCAGAGGCGATGACAGGTCAACAAAGGCACTTACCTCCCAACAGTTTTAGGGAGCTATTTTCGAGACCGAAAAAAATGAGTAATTTAAACTAAATAGCTATTGTTATTGAAATGTTCTTTAGTACCAGTTTGAACAACTTAAATGTTTTATAATTTGACAACCACTAATAATTTGCTGATGAAATCCTGAAACTATTTAGTGCTGCACTCGATGGGACAAAACACTGAAGAACAAACGAATCATAAATCAGGTAAGAACTTTCTTAATGAAAGGGTTTGGATTATTTGAAGTGGAGTTACAGAGAGGAAGACCAGCACAGAAGCTAAGCAATGCACAGCTGAGGACTGGGACAGCAACAAAACATGTTTTAGCCACTTAAAAATTCAGAATATTTTCACTGCTTCACTTTGCCCTCAGACAGCCTTTTCTGATTGGAAATCTCAATTATATGAACCGAATATTGCTCTCTCCAAAACCAATCAAACCTGAAATCAGTAATTTTACCTTGCAGAACGCAGTTGCTGTGTCTACCACTGCCTCAATCTGTTAGTTTGTTTGTTTATTGTGGAACTTTGGCAAAGTTAAGTGGTAAAAATATTCTAAATATAGCATACACTTTTTCAGTGGACCTTTTTGTAACTGGCTAAATAGCTTTTGCTGATGAACCAGTCTGCAGCAAAGCATTGCTTAGCTTCCGTGCCGATGCCCCTCTCCAAACCGGGAGCATGCTGACCGGCATCTACTACATTGACTATGGATAAGTACCTCATACAACCCCATATCAAATATTTCAAACCATCTCTTTAAAGGAACCACACACTAAATACTAGATGAGTCTTCAGATACACCTCCACCCAAACGCACACACACACACACACACACACACACACACACATAAAGAAGAAAAACAGGGCAAATCAAACTCTCAAACTAAACATGAAGATTGATCACACTAATGCATCTTTCTTGTGGCACAGCAGAGACAGCCCTGCATGTTCTTCATCATTCACAATCAATGGAAAATGTCAGAGCTGAGAGTATGGATCTTCTAGTGTGGAATAACACAACACTGGCCTCAAAACTCAGCTGATGGAGTGCTGAGAACGTATGTATTACTTACAATAGCTACTGTCTGGTAATCAACTGTAGAATGCCTGTGTTGTCAAGTGTGTGATAAATTGAACTGAGTACCACAAGGGAAAAGAAACCTACTGTGTTATAATCAGCCCAATATATATTTGGTTATGAAAAATGGCTTTCATCTTGAGCAAGAGTCTGAATAATGGAGCACAGTCATGTGTAGCATGAGGCCTTGGTTTGGTGAGGCTACCACCTGACACTGGACATTTGCTAGTGTCATGGCTACTGAGGAAGACGAACATGTTGCAGAAATAATTAAACTTCATCAAACAGCCAAAGTCCAGATGTAGTGTGCATTAGGCTCTTAGCCAGGATCAGTTCAACACATTAGGGCAGTGATTTCACAAGTGTGGGGAAATCAAAAATAATGAAATAACATGTTTTTATAGCTACTATAAGGAGTTTTTAATTGGTTATGAAACTGTCTCAGTGTATTACTGATGCCTCTACACAACCTACATAAGTTAAAAAGAGCATCCACAAGCTCAACTCTTTCTGTATTGTCATTCTTAATGCCGCCCGCTGTGTCAGACTCTCAGAGTTTGAGTTCAGTGACTGTCTGACCTCTGCCTACAAGACTCCATTAGCAAATTGCTCAGTTTTTAGTGTTAATAAACATTTACTCTTTAATTTACTTTTAATTATTTCTTACAGCATACAGGCAAACAGTTTTTCCAGCCCAAAACAGAAATTTCATAACATGGCATTTCATGATAAATTACAGTAAATATATCACACTTTTCTCTTTTAATTTGCACCGCATTGCAATATGTCCACATTCACATAAACAAGTTGCAGAATAGTTTTTAGATTTCAAATTGGGCCACAGCATTCTGAAGTTTGGGGATGGCTGCATTAGGGAAAGTGCATACATCATTGCAAGACAGTCCTGCCTGTCCTGCTTTGACCTAACCATGAACTTCAACAAAAACCTCTAGGTGACCCCCATTACAATGTTTACAGTCGCCCCAATAACGACAGAGAGCAGGATATCCCGCTCTGATGACCTTCGTGGAAATAAAAGAAAGTCCTTGCACCCCTGCAGTAGTATCCATCACATGCTGCAATGAAATGACATAACCCATTCTACTGGAAGCTCTGTAACCATTTTTACAGCCAGTGCCATAACACAGTTCACATACTGTATCCCCAGCGCGGGTCTGGCCCAGCTTGACACATCTGCTCCTGTCCACAGAGTGCAGAGCAGCGTCCATCAGTATTCTAGGTGAGGTCTGGTCCCTATGAATATTTGAGTTGCTCACAGACTCGCCACAGAGTGCAGCGTAAAGATGCTGGCTGCAGTTCAAAGGCCTCTTAGCATCAAAAGGAATACAGGGCTGAAGCAATTTCAGAGGAGAAGGGGGAGACAAGGGGGTGCAACAGCAGGTTGCAGAGGGGGTAAGGTGCAGGAAAAGCCCAGTTAAGATTAGTAACAGGGCATTAAAATGAAATGGAAATGATAATAGCCTTTCCCTGTGTGTGTTTTGTCTCTCTGATCTGAAGCTGCATGAATCACACTAAAGCTCTTTCGGGTGTAAATAACAAAGGGGGATACACTTTATTGGCAGCTGATGAAGATTTACCTTGAAGTCAGCACAGTCATTTCGGTGCTGGTTGGTATTCATCAATCATCTTTGAGCGAGAGCGCCGATCTGTAGTCAGTTCAGGTCATTCAGGTTAATGTGAATACGATGATCAAAGTCAGTCAGTCAGTGTTTCCAGCTCAGCACTCCTCATCTGTGAAACTGGATAAATATCAGCAAATGTGCTCATGGTTGGAGGCTAGCTGCACAGGCTCATCAGATTTGTGTGGCAGTGCACCTACTCATATCAAAATGCACACACATAGAGTTGATTAGAGAAAGGTCAATCTTCCTTCTGTCTCCTCTCCTGTTTATATTGCCACATTCAGGATGTGTATAAGCCTCTCTCACACACAATCTATGGTGCACAGAGACATCATTATTTGTATCCGCATCTTTTAAACGGACAAAAATCTGTCTCTATATCTATATTCAGATAGACTGGACTGGACATCATGTTAAATTGGGAAAATGTTTTATTTTTTCCCTTTAATATTCATCGGCAATGAAAATATTGTGACTTCAGTGCATCAAGTTGATTTTAATTGGCATTTATTACACAGCTTTGTTAAATATTCTACTCTGATTGGTCAATTACAGCATTATCAGGTCTGTTATTTCTGTATAGCAGACAGTTGCGTTGAATTTCCTTATGATCATAGACTCTGGAGGAGAAATGAAATAATTTTTAAATCAATCAAACAATCTTAAAATTAATATTTTTGTCAAATTATTGATTTGGGGGGGTAAATAACAATGTCATAAGCAGGGTTCTGCATCACCTTGTTAGGTTTATTTCACAACAATGACCTGTTCACTGCTCATTATCACTTTCATATTAAAACCACTATAAAGGAGTTTTTAACTGGCTATGTCTTATTTATCACTCAATTTATTACCCATATCTCTACATGACCCACGTAAGAAGTAAGTCCATAAGACCAATGAGAAGATCAACTCTTTCTGTATAGTTGTTCTTAACTCCTGCCACCAGGTTGGTTTCTCCTTGAAATGAGATGAATGAGCCTGTGTTTACATTTTTCCTGGTAAAGTTATAGTGAACAGTATGGTATTCAATTAAAAAGAAGCAGGAGCAGATATTAATGTTTATTTATCTATTCATTTATTTATTTATTTTGTAGTTATATTTTGAGGTTATTACAATGGAAACTTTTGTCCACAGAGGCCTCCAAAATCAATAAAATCTCCTTGTGCATTATTATAAATTGTAATAATATTATACTATTAAAATGATGTACCTGTGCTTAGCTAAAAGTAAAAAGTAGTGCTCTGAATATTTATTTTCCTGAATAATAACAAGCATATTTGGACAGAAGAAATATTTGTTTCTATTATTTTCAATTATTTGCACTTTCCCAAATAACCTATTTGTATTCTGGTGGATCCCTAACAAACACACACACAAGGATGTAGAATTTGGGCAGAGATGGTAGGGACATGTCTCTACCAGTGCCCAAGGGCTACTGACTTGTCCCTACCAATGATTTGGAGATACTGTTTTTCAGTGTCTACAAATGTTTGTTAGTGAGATTCAGTATTGCAACAACGCACTTGTGCAAATTATAGACACACAACAATGCATTTTTAAGTTTTGAAAGAATACATCCCCCTTGAAATGCCTAACAATGGTTGCTGGTCTTTTTTCACTGCCAATGTATTTAATGGAATCTCTAGTGGGTTATTCACACCATCAGTGGGAAAGTGAGAAATACACACAGATCTGTTGCAGTGTAATTTAGTCCCATGCACGCTGTAATCTCAGTCAGCACTCCCCTGGCAGCAGTGCAACGTCTCTCACTCTAAACTCGCAATGTGTGCCAGGAGACTGACAGCTTTTACTATGGTTGTGGGGACACTGTGTCTCTGTCTGAAACTTTGTGACAACAGGGACATTTTTATTGTCCCCACCAACTGGTGACATGAAATATCCACCCTTGCACATACATACACACTGACAGAGACTGTGCAGCTTTGGCTTGAATATATTTACGCGCAAATCCAAAAATCGAATCAAACAATTCACAAGTGTTGAAGCAAGAAGGTGTAGGAGATTGTAAGGTGGCACTGGTGGTTGATTTATTGGTTGACATCTGTGGGGTTTTCTGTAACTGTGTGTGTGCGTGTGTGTAGGGGGCTCCAGGTGTGAAAAAGATAAAAATCCAAAGCTTCATTGACTCTCTCCCTACTTCGTGTTGCCCGCTCACGGTTTTGTGAGCAGCACTGATGACTTTTTTTATTGTGTGTGTGTGTGTGTGTGTGTGTGTGTGTGTGTGTGTGTGTGTGTGTGTGTGTGTGTGTGTGTGTGTTTCTGCTCACTCTATCCAACTCTTCTCTGCGATGGGATTGTAAAAAAAAGAAAGAAAGAAACTCTGTTTGTCATTCTCGTTACTGGCAAAATAAATATATTACAGCTACGCATGATCAGACTGCAGTGAGAGAGAAAGAAGGGATGAGTGAAGGGAAAAGAAAGAAAGAAGAGAGAGAAACACACTCATCCATTTTTCATGGCTCCTCACTGCAGCTGAACCTGCTGGACCGGAGAGAGAGGGAGAGAGGTGAATAGGAGAAAAGGGGAGAGGTGTTTTTTTTTTTTTTCTTGATACAAGCTAATCTTCACTCTTTTTTTTGGTGTCCTCACATGTTTACTAAACTTCACTGGGAAGGCCAGATGGAGGGTTTTTTTTTTCAGTTGATGCTGCTGCAGCTCCCTCTTCAAGGTTCTTCTGCTTGTTGTAAATTGATCAAGTCGACTGTCCGCTGAATTCAGACCTCTGCTTTTGACTACTTGTAATTCTACAAAGCAATTGCTGATTGCCCAAAAGACAGCTCGGTTGTTCAACTGACCCAATGCAAGGAACTGTATAACATGCATGCATCGTATGCTCTCCACAATGTCAGCATATATGCATTTTACATATACATGTTACAGTCTATTGAGCGTGCAAAGTCGAGCTGCTGTCAATCATGCTGACAACCACCCTGAGGGCTGGTTTTGGAGGTCATGCTAGCGGGACGTCAGTCATCAGTGAGAAACTGCAGCAATGGAAGCAGAAAAGGCAAATTATCATCCAGTCTATTCCTCATAACTGATGTTCATTAATTGTTTAAACTAATCTGATTACAATGGTGGAGGCCACGAGACCTGCCAAACGATACCATCCGATAAGAATCTTATGCATTAGTCATACACCTGTTCTAATTTTTTTTTAATCATTTTTACAATATCTTGCCATCTTCCTTTCTGTGCTGGTGTGTGTGAGTGTGTGTGTGTGCACATGTGTGCGTGTCACTGAAAATCTGGATAACCTTTCAGATGATAATCTTTTCCCCCCCATGACTCACACATTTCCCCTGCTAGATTATGCTAATGCAACATTTGAGACACAAGCAGTCAATGAGAATGAGACGGCAGGTCCTATTTTTGTGAATTGGTGGTGCATGATGCAAAATGTAGCTGACAGAAAAAAATGTACGGGTAAAGTGAACAGGGGGTGCTAAAGTATGTATAGGCGTTTTTGTAGCCAAGGCATGTACCACAGTAACATAGAGGATATGTGCAGTGTAAGTGTAAGTATTAGGAGGCATAGATTAACACTGAGGGTGTAAAGGATTGGCAAAGAGTCATGGTCAATCCAATCAGAAATTCTCATCCTCTTTAAAAGTAATGCATTCCCTTCTGACAGCTTAAAAATGGAGAGACCCCAGACCAACTTTTGCTGCTAGCCAGTATTCACTATCTTTTTAGCCCTGGCTTGGTCTCAGCTCCTAAGAATAGTGTCTGGCTCTCCTTAGCTCAAGCTTCTTTCTCAAGCCAGACATTTACTTTGCATTTCTGCATTTTTGCCATGAGACAATACCATACAGCCAGCTAATTAAAACCTGAGCTATAAGAAGCTGAAAGATGCATAGAGCTACAGAGTCCGGTGTTGATTCACAGTGTGATTCAGAGAACTAGCAAGAGTTACGCTACAGGCAGTCCATGTTCATGCTAAGAATACTCCTTTATCATCTAAAAAAATATCAACACTACTACCCTCATTTAGATGCAACACCTATTTCATTGTGACACCCCTCCCAGCTTTGTGGTATGCCAGGTGTGCAGGGCACGGAAATACCAAATGAACAGGCAGGTGCGTTTCAAGGTCACCAAAATGCCAACATGGCTTAGTTCTGCTGTCCCTGTGCAGATACAAAACTGCAGCCCAGACATAAAGGAGAAAAAAAGAGAGACGACAGTATATATAATGCATATAAATATCAACGTTTATCCGCTGTTTGTAGTGCTTCATAAAGCAGCAGTATCTGTACAGTGTGCCCATGCATAACCATGTAAGCCATCCTATCTGTGTGCATATGCACGCCCAAAATGTGGATGAGAGAGTAGTTTAATTATAGTCTGATTACGCCTCAACATCTTCCCCCCATCCCTCTCCTCCTCCTTCCCTTCTCCTTTCCTTTTTTCATTCTTTCACCACTTTCCATATTACAAGGCCTCTTGTTCCTTATTAATGAGATGCATTAAAATGGATAGATTACCCCACCATCACCCCCACCCCCACACATATTTCTTCCCCTGAATTTTAAGGCATTACACAGAGTTCATTCGCTAACTGTTACCGACCGTGTATCCATATTGTCTTCCACTTCATATTCTGCAGACATCAACCCTGTAATATCCACACAGCACTACATACAATTCCCAAAGGAGCCCAAATACCAGTTAATCACTAGTTAAAGGAAACAATTTGTGTGGAGGCTGGATGAATGGTATACCTAGTGGTTTAAAGTTTAAGTAGTGTAATTATTGCTCAAGTTACTCAGCGACACAATGAGGCAAATTCAGCCACAGAACATCGAAGTGAACTGAGAAACATAAAAAGTACTTCAGACAAACTTTCTGTAAAAACAGAGCAATGATGCAGAACAATTTCGTGTAATTAAACTATTCTACCTTGACTGGGCTGTAGCAACCATGAAATTTTCCAGTTACAGAGACAAGTTCATCAGCATGTTTTCTTTCTGTGTTAATTTACCCTTTCATGAGAAACCTTCACAACTTCGCTGCATTTTTTATTTCAGGCTAGAAGATTGCACTGAGTGCAGATCTCCACCAGGCAACAGATGGTGAAGCACTTCCTGCAATGCCACCACACATGTCATTGCAACCACAGGAGGTTCATAAGGTTTTGAGTCAAGTTTAGCACAATATAGTGTAGGGTTTAATGTCAGGAAGTGAATTCACAGGTAATAAATATTTTTCATCCTTGGAGCTGTTGAAATGATGTCTTTCTACCTCAATAATTGTTAATACCACCAGATTACACACTAAAGCAGTCAGATTTGTGACCCACATTTCCCTTTGTTATGTATGGTGTTGCCTGAAATATGAAATGTGATTCCTGGGAAAAGAAGCACATTTTTCCAAGCTAGAAAATTTTCAGGAAAAATATTAATCCCTAGTATATAGTATAGATTTTCTTATATGCATAGATGTATGCAAAGCTGTTAATAAACTGTTGTTGTATAATATAGTGTTAGATACAGTGTATTGTAACCAAGTGTATAAACTTAATGAAGAATGGAACAATAACTCCAAACTTTTTGTTATTTATTTAGAACATTCAGCAATCAGGCATCTTTACAAGGATAGAACTTAAATCAAAAATTACATTTTGGGAGCAAGAGCTGAAATTCTAAAGAACTTACACTTGATGCTGGTTGGAGCCTGCACATCCCAGAGGAGGTTATGGCTGTTCAGAGGGTTTTTGGCATTGAGCTGATTAGATCGTCCTGAGTAAATCAATTTAAATCTGACAAGTAACCAGTATCATGTTCAATTTTTCACATTTATGACATGTCCAATTTCCAGAAAGTCAGTTCAGAATTAAGCAGGTTTTTTTAGCAAAGTCTACACCTCTCATTTATTCACTAGCAGATCTTGCCATGCAGATGCATAGCAGAGATGGCAGAAAAAGTAACAAAAGGAGGATGTCTCCATCTCATATTATGCCTAACTTTAGTGGATTATAACATATTGCACAGGGAGTTCATCTGCAGATCTTTAAGATGAGGCTAAACTTTTCGATGGACTATTTCTAATCAATGAACTATTTTCTATGGCTGGTTTGATCCCCAGCTCTTCTGGTTTGCATGTTGAAGTAGCCTTGGGCAAGATACACAACCTAAATTGCCCTGATCGTTTCGCCCTGATCGAGTGAATGGGCAAATGTGAAATGTAATCATAAAAGTACCTTAAGTAGTATAGTATTTTATTTTATTTAAAAAAAATCATGAATCACAGGATCACATCACAAGATATCCGTGAGCATACAGTCATAATGTGCACAAAAATGTGATCCACACACACACACACACGACAAATTGTATGATCTTCCCCAGCTTATGCCTGACAGAGACAATAATCCTTGAACATACAAATGCGTTACAGTGACATGACATGATAGGAAACTTCTGTTAGTTTGTATGGTAAAACTGTCATTTTGTTGACATCCTTGTCACTGCACTTTTGTGTAAGTATTTTATAAGCTTTGTTTGCTTTCGGTTCAGTTGGTAGCAGCTAGCAGCAAGCAACCTCATCAAATATGACTGTATTTACCTTAGAAGAGATGAAACAAGGCAGGTGGGTAAGATCAGCTTCCTGGCTGATTAACTGCAACGTGATCTTACTTTCAAATGAGCTACAGCTTAATTAATATGTAGGAGACTTAACAAAATGTGTACTAAACTGTAAGGCTGAGAAGTTAGTCAGGCGCTGGAGCCTCAAGGATTTCTGAAAGTCACACACACAAATGCTGGCTTGCCAGTTTTTGAAGATGGCGTGGGAGATATGTTATGCTGTACAAAAGACAGACTGCGCCCGATGTTGTGATTGCGAGAAAAAGTTCCATCTTATCTCCAGGTATTTTTCTATGAAGAAAACAAACACCTCATCTTTTTTCTCTTTTTTGGCGATTAGTCATTTCTCTTGCCCCCCCGCCTTCTTGCCCCTCCTCATCTTTAATATCTCTCTCTTTCTCAGTAGCCGTTCCACACTGTCAGCCAATTCCTGCCTATCTGCAGCCCAAAAGTGGCTGTGCTTGGCTGATTCCACTGATAAGAGACTGAATGCCTGCTGTCCACAAAGGAGGAGGAGAGATAGAGGGGGAGAGAGAAGGGGGGATGGCGAAAAGAGAAAGACGGGGAAACTGAGAAAGGATAAGAATAACAATTACTATTTTGGTATTATTCATAAAAGGCCAGCTGGCTTGGCGTTTTGAGACTTAACTAGGAAGACACTTACACCCTTCTAGACTCACCTCGACTGTATATACATTCAATTATGTTCCAGTGATGTTTCAAAGAGCCCCTGTGAGGTACTTGACTTGTCAGAAAGGAGAACAGCTCCATAAAAAGTCTTTTTTCTTTCTCCCCAGTCAGGGGCTGCTGATACTGTATCAGTGCAAGAAGATGAATCATTTGCATTTACATCAAATGGTGATGAGGGGAGTGGTAGAGGCAGTGTGAGAGGGAATGAGGGAGGGTTAAGGTCAAGTTGTACTTCATAGAGGAGACACTAATCTCCTCTTGGGGAAAGAAAGGGAGCTACCCTGGAAAAGAGGAGAGCTGGAGGCGGGGTGAGGATGAGGATGAGGGAAGATGAACATTGTGGAACCATATTTAACTGCTGGCACTGGTGCCGTGCTGGAGCAGATGTGGGAGCGAGGACAGAGGCACAC
This sequence comes from Lutjanus erythropterus, assembly GCF_056507025.1. Taxonomy (NCBI): domain Eukaryota; kingdom Metazoa; phylum Chordata; class Actinopteri; order Lutjaniformes; family Lutjanidae; genus Lutjanus; species Lutjanus erythropterus. The sequence goes on from NC_139320.1 coordinate 14,369,096, forward strand.
ATGCAGCTAACAAGCCTTTCTGTGTCTGGGTTTCTAATGAACCTGGCCACTTTGTGCACACATGATAGATGCACATACACAGTAAAGCTTGGTGGTTGTTATGGTGACAAGCGTCTGGGGCAATTTAAGGGCCACAAGACAGGGGTAAAGCCAAAAGAATGCAGGAAATGAGGTTGAGATTTAGGGTTACACACACTTGTACACAACACTGTGATGCCAAATCTACACTAATGTGGATCAATCTGAAAACATCATTCAAGTTTGCTAATGTGCTAATTTTATGCTAACAATGGAAAAAAAAAAACACCTAAACAGCCTGCTTTTTTCTAATATAGTGCCAGAAATTAATATATTTCAAATTTCAGCAAAGCTCCATTTTTTTTTACAATAAATGTTCTTAAAATTCTGCCTTCCTACAGCACAGTACTGTTTTTGAAACATATTTCACCTTTTCTACTGCATTTTTATATTTTTTTCAGTCTTGCATATTTCATACATTCTATTTTATTTATGCACTGTCTATTGCACTGTTCTTTGCTTTCCTTTTTACATTTTTTACACTTTTTATACTTCAGTTTTCAATTTACTGTGCATATTATGTACCATGTTCTCACATAGTTATTAATGTGGTTACTATCTTTATTCATTTTATTGTATTGCCAAGTTTTTGTTTTTGTTTTCCTTATTTACTATCTTTTTTTCTATCCCTTTGCATCTCTGCCACTATGAGAGTGGAATTTCTCCACGGTTATAAATAAAGAGCCTCCCTCCCTACCTAAATAACCCTGACCTCAACACTGTTGGCCACTTCACTAAGTACACGGCACACAACTTCCTAGAGTGAGACTACACTGTAAAATAAACTCATCAACTATAAAATGTGAATATAAATTATTCTGCATCCCAACCAGAGGACCATTTGTTAATTTTTTAACACGGGGGATGTACCCGGTTCATATCGTTCACCTGTGACTGGTGAACTGACTCTTGAACGACTCTTTTGGTTCTGCATTTTTAGATCTAGGACAGAACTAGCAGAGGGGCAGGACTAAGAGAAATGGGTGCAATTACATATCCATCTGCAACTTCAGCACCACGGACAGCGTCATGGACTTCTCAGTACACAGTAAAGTTAGGCTAATGATATTTCACAGGCATGGCCAGGGCCATAGACATACCTGCACAAACCTCAGATAGATCAAGATCATTTTGCTACAAGGGCGGTCATCTTTATGGCTAATATCTCCAAAACTCAGTGACTCAAAACAAAACTACGTAGATGGATAAATAGTAGTACAGGTATGAGGAAAAACATGTATTTTTGGATTTTGGGGTGGACTATCCCTTTAAGTTAGTGTGCAGCATTTCCTCCACCACACAACATTTCATCCCAGTACTAACTAGCATCCTGCCAAAAAAAAGTCCTGTGCAGGTGGTCAAAAACTGAAAACTGATCCCACCCTTTTCAGCAGGGTTTGAGGCATTATCCTCATTATTTGAAATAGCATGACGTTCCTCTATTATCAGTTTGATGGGACTGCAGTGACAGATGGCTGCCATGGACGTGATTCTGGACACAATTCACAGTTTACATTTTACCGTGATGTCCTGATCTTTCGATGATGTAATTTCAAATTATTCAGCATCCTCATAATAATTTCCCTTGACAGATACTAGCACAAGTTTGAATTTGAAAATGCTGCTGCATAATGCTGTCATTTTCTTTGTCATGCTGTCACACAGTTTTCATCAGGCCAGATTGAATTATACTGTATTTGTGTCTCTCCGTCAGCAGGACATTGTGAGACCAGCATTTTCAGATTTATTCACAGCATCAGAGCATCTACCAAAACCCTGGTTTTTATGAGAAGAAAAGGCCAGCTTACTGTAGATGGAAAGCAAAAACGAAGAGGAATTTTTATTTATTTTTTTATGTAATCATTGTGAACATGGTCTAAATCTTGAAAGAGATTAAGCTTTCAGTCTGAACTGTAACCCTGAGTTTGTCTCCCCTCTGTCAGCTACCATGATGTTTGTACACAACCTGTGGTGGTGCAAAGATCATAGATGTACACACACACACACACACACACACACACACACACACACACACACACACACACACACACTCATTCTTACAGAAACAGACCAGTGTGCATGCTGTGAGCAGTCTGTGCCCTTTGCTGTAAGTTTCCTGCTGCGCTACACAGAGACCAGTGCTCTTTTTCCTCCCCATGTCCCCCAGTGCTCACACAGTGATCTCTTTAATGACTGCCAAGAGATCAGATCTTTATTTATCAGACAGACTGTGGAATAAACAGCATTGATTGTCTTCACTGAGTGTGTGAGGATCAAATCCTCAGCCTGCAGTGACAGATTTCTACAAATTGGAAACTTAAATCTCCTATCAAACGTTATCTCACTGAGAAACAAGCAAAGAACAAGCAACAGTTAATGCTGCTAAAAGGTAGTGATTATGTTGCCCTAGTTAGCTGAACAGAATTAAAATTTGTCAATGGACATTTTATTTTCAGGCTGAAAACGTTAATTCAGTCAACAGTGTTCCCACTGATGCACAGAGCCCAGTTTATCAGATGAAAAAAGCCTAAATCATTTTTCAAAGAAGGTTTCGGCAATGGCACGGATACACAATCTTTCATCCTGAGATACAATATCATTGTTGTGCATGAATTCTTTTTGCCTTGAATCTTTGTCTGTATGTGAATGTGGGGTGAAAGTCTGTGATTAGATTAATTAGAGACCAGTCACACTGACGAGCTATGCAGCAATCATCTCCACGTTATTATTATGGAATCTTCACGCAGAGCGCCGTGCATAGGTCCCCTCTGATCGCCATGGAGACCAAAAGAAGAAAAGGGAGGAAAACTGATTAATTTGACTTTAACTGAAGAAAAAATATAGCCCATGTCACAATCATCCTCCTCCTCCTCATAGTCATCAGAAAATCGCTTTTCAGAAAATTAAACATGCAATCCAGAGCATTGTACACAATTGTTAATAAATTTTAGATTTATTTAATCATGTACAGTATAATAAATGAATGACTGCACTCTTTAAAGCCTAGTGAGAATGAATCACCTCCAAGTCCACATGTCCTAGTGTTCTCTGTCCCTAAAGCTAAGTACATCTTAAACAGAGCATTGTTACATTACATAACATAATTACCTTGACAGTTTCACAAATCAAGGGTCTTCTAGACAGTCATGACTGACAAGGTAAGCAACTGGCTCTTATATAACTGGACTGAGAGCTACATCCACATCCACAGCAGGAAGTCAAACATGTTTTCAGTGGGTGCTGGGCTTTGCCAGGACTGTCCCTAGTCATCAATTCTGTTTGTGCACAGTAATGTAGGGGGGTTGTACCAGACTGTTGTAATGATGCAAGATTTACTCGACAAGCTACGTTCCAACCTTATATTCATGAGCTTTGGGTAGAAGACAAAATACATTTCCTCAGTACGGTGGGCAGGTTCACACCTAAAGGTCTGGTTCCTGAATCCAACCAAGGCATGGATGATACTTCGTGTCAACTTTCCAACTGGTCCAATTTGCGTTAACTAAGGTCAGTCCAGAAACTTGTATTAACCCAAGTCATGTGGTGGTTTGATTATTAGTCATACAGTAGGCAGGAAAAAAAGGGGCCAAATGTCTACCTGGATATTGTACATCATGAGCACTGTCAGGTTCTGTTCATGTCGGTGTTCATCTGGAGCGAATATCAGCAGACTTTGAGGACAGCGCTTATGAACATCTCATAAGACAGTAGGTATTAAATAATCTAATAATGCTGGCATTAATTATGTTGTTGTGAGTCCAGGTTTGTCATTTTAGTAGAATATGCGCTACTAGTTCACCAGTCCCCACAACAGGAAGACAAAACATTTTTTAATCAATGAAATTATGTATACAGTGGTATGCCTCTGTCATTAGTCTGAATGGTTTTCATACCAGAAATGAACCGCCTCTGGGTTCACTTGACAGCGGTATGAGACCAACCCTTCAAGGAGGAGCGGAGAGTGGTTGTTCGGTCCACACCAGAGTTTGAGTCCAGTGTACACAACCCAAACCTACCACACCAAGGGCTAAATGCTTCAGGATTTTGGTTCAACCACACTAAACAAGCTGGCTGAGTTTGGGACTCAGAAACAGTGTATGGAGGTCAGAGATTTAAAGGGAGCTCAGAGTAGAGGTTCTCATTTGCATAAAAAATAGCTAGTTGAGGTGTTTCTGGCATTTGGTGCCTTCCTCGTGAGGTTTTCCAAGCAAGAACCTAAGTTAGAACCCCTGGGACAGACTGAGAACACAGTGGAAACATTACATATCTCATCTTTTACATTTGGCTCGAGAACCTCAGGATCCGACAGGAGGAGCTAAAAGACCTTGGTGGAAAGAGGGACCTTGCTTACCCTGCTGCCAACGTGACCCGGCCCCGAATCAGTGGCAAAAAATGGATAACTGGATGGACAGATGGAAGAAAGTCTCTTCCGGTGCTATAGATGAAAACAGAGGCTGAGTTGCCTTCAAGTCTTCTCATTTTCATTAAGCTACTGCCTATCAGCCAATTACGTTGTAACTAATCAATTAAAATCCAATCATTGTCAAGCGCCATAACCAATCAGCTTTATGATGGAAGGTCTAAACATCAGGGTGATGTCTCTGCCTGTTTCTGTAGAGATAAAAGAAGAAGGAGGGTGAGGAAAGAGAGGAGAAAACAGAGAGGTCGCTCCCAAGGACTGGTAAAATGTAGCCCGGCTAATGACAGACGATAAGAATCAAGGCTTAAAACAACCTTGATGAATATGGTAATGAAGGTACACACACAAGCAGCGTCAAGTTCTCTCTCACATGCAATTTTCTCTTCTCACTCTCACCTTGTTTCCAAGACGTAAAGCTGCCCACGTTTTTCAGTATTATCAAGTAAATTTAGGGTGGGCTTATGGGTTTTAGCAACATTGCTAAAGATTAGAGGTTTTAGCAGGACACTGATCCCCAACATGCCTGCTCATACAACAGGACAGCTAAACGTCTGAAATGTGAAGTATAGAGAAAATGAAACGAAATGAAATATACAAAGGAAGTGAAGATGAAAAGAGTTCAAAAAGAGACAACTTTGCCATTGTTCTCTGCTCATTGCGTGGAGGCCGGCTCGGAGCCTGGCCGCTTTGATTGTTCTTAACGAGATTAACGTTTCGAGGAACTCTAACGAGGATGCGCTGTTAATGAAGGCAGATCAGATAAGAGGAATGCAGGGAAGATTAAAAAGGAGAGAATTAATGGCGTAAAAAAGGATGAATACAAAAAAAAATGTTTGTTTTGCAACTGCATTTCAGTTCCATCTATGAGCCAAAAATATGTGTATTTGACACTAATAATAATGATCCAAAAGGTAGTGTTACACTTCAGATCTGTCTCTCACTTACTTAATTATATTTTTTGTGAGGAACCGTCAATGCGGCATGCTGTGAAGTGTTACTGCTAAAAGGAGCTTGTGTGTGTGTGAGTGTGTGTGTCATTAGGCCTGGTGAGAGAGTCTATTAGGTAGGTGGGAGTTGTGAAGGTAATCCCCTTGATACCCTTTGCTGCAGAACCACATCACTTTCTCTCTCTTTCTGTCTCTCTGTCCACATCCCTCTATCATTTTGTCTTATCACTGCAGCAGCCTAATGATGATGAAGCTGTGGACTCAGCAAAGGAGTCAGAAGAGCATTACCTATGTTGCACACACGCACACACACATACACACGCACATGCACACGTCCTGTGTAATGGTTCTGGGGCGAAGCGGTGGGTTTATGCTTTAGCTATCAGTGCTGCCTAATAGCTCAGTTAGAGCCGCAGTGATTGGTATGGTGTGTAATTCGTGTTTGGGTGTCTTTTGTGCAGCAGGTGTGTGAGATGATTCCTGCAGCAGCGGGCGCTGAGGCCTGGCTGGCTAAGCCTCAGCACCAGGGGCGCCGCCAGGGGGTGGGGGAAGTTAGGACGATTCTAAGGGCCCAGGCCTGACAGGGGGCCCTTTGAGGGCTATCAATATATTTTAATAGTGTTATCTATCTAATCTTTCAGGGGGCCCAACATTTCTGGCAGTGCCCCTGCTCGGCATTATTGTGACGTGTTAGAACTTAGTGTACTAGAAGGCCTGCACCCACACTAACAAATACATGTCCTTCTAATAATCAGTTCATCACTTTGGATGAAGAAACAGAAAAGAAGCTGCAGTGGAAAAGGGCGGAGACAAACTATATAGACAAACCGCTAGATGAGCAGAGTTGTTAGAAGTTTGATGTACAAAACACTTCACATAGAGCATAAAGACACACTGACCATGGGACAAAGTGTGTGTATACATGTGTGTTTCTGATTTACTAAACATACAAGCTGACAGGAGAGGAGCCAGGCAAGGGATTTTCACTCATCAGTCAATAACTGCACCAAGGCCAACTCCTTTCATCAGTGCTCAGTAAGAGCGATACAATAAACTACAATAAACAGTGAACAAAACAGTGTAAAGGACCATACCAGATGTTTATGAGCTTGTCGTTAATGGGCATGCAAGTATTAGATTCCTACCAGTATGGTCAATTATTGGCTATGTATGTTTATAATGCATAAACATTTCTAAGTCAATGTTCCTATCCAAACTTAAGATAGTAAATGTGTATTACATAAGCTTCCTACCTTCCCAAAATCTTTAATAAACTCTCCTAACTCCTAACTGTCTGTTATAATTTTTCCACTTGTCGTAGCAGCTAACTTAGTAACTAGCTAACAGTACTGCTCACTCACAGTAGCTAATAGTGGTAGTGTTCACTAGCAGTAGTTAACAGTATGTCAGCTAACTTAATCCATACGGCTGCTCTTTTATTGCTTTTACACAATGGGATAACAGATATGGTGGAGACTGTCTCTGCTATAGCCTAGTTTGTTTCTTTTACGTCCAGAGTTAGCATTGTTGTAAAATTTCCAAAAAGAGCATCTTCTTTTTCTTGTATGCTTCAATCTTTGTTTCAGAATGTTTCAATCATAAAAAAAAAAGGGTTAGAAAACTGTTGGATGCATTATGTCGTTATGTGAAGCTCAGTTGAGTATTGAGGATTTCCTAACCTGAGATAAAGTAGGATTCCTAAAGTTATTTAGGAAAAGATCTTATCCTAGACTCTTCCTACCTGATCTGAAGGTTTAAAGTTTCTGTAATATGGCCACAGGAGAGCAACCACAAAGATGTTGTGTTTTTCTATGCCAAGACAATCTTGAAAGGCTGAATTGTTTGCTGTGTTATCGTGGGCTATGCAACAATTTGGGAACTTTGCCATCCACCCTTTTATGCACACTGAGCAGCCTTCATTATGAGACAAGAGGCTGGCCAAATCCATTCAGAACCACCACCTCTTCCAGTATGAGGATGTTGTGTCATGTCAGCGTTCTCAAGGAACAAAAAGGAAGATCCTCAAATTAAACTTCCAACACTTCGGTCCTGGCTCATAGGTTGGAGTGTATGTCATGTCTTCCAAGTTCCTACAGCAGTCTCACAAGATATAGGTGTGATCTCAAATCTGAAATCTCACTACTACGTCAATATAATAACTTAAAGCTCAACTCATTAAAGTTCAAATATCAAGTCAGGACAATTACATTAATAAATATATTTTTTGAAAATCCTCAGGGAAGAAACCTCATAAAAGAGCAACTCTGGAGGCATGAGGCATGCAATATAGACATTACACATGCAGAGTAAAGTGCAAACATACAATACTAAGTAAATATATTACATTAACGGTGTGTCTATTTGTACCTGGGTGAGAAGCTATTTAGCTATTCACCTATTCACACCCAAACTCCTTAGTGTAGCTATAAAGAACAACAAATTCTCTGTGAATAAAAGGTTTCTGTGGATTTATGCCTTTAGCACAGGACAAATTATAGGGGTGGGTTGAATTATTCAGTGTGGGATTATATGAGGTGATTATTGACACACCCACAGTTTGGAGAAACACGGAAGCTAGGCAATAAACTGCTGCTTTACTTTTTTGTCAGGTAGCCTTTTACAACATGAAACCATCATTACATAAGCCACATATATTGAAATGAGTCCTTTTGGATTTGGATTCACTGAACTCAAACAATAACACAAACAAACTAACAGATAAAGGCAGTGTAGATCAGCAACTCCCACGTTCTGCACAGTGAAATTATTCATTTCATTCATGACATCTGGTTGGTTTGGAGGTTCATCTGCAGTGGTATATTGCTTAGTTTCCGTTCTGTTTTTCCTCAGCTTCTCCAAACTTAGTGGATGTCAGCCGGCACCTACTGTGGCTGACACATCAACTATAAATAAGTACCACATACAACCCCACATTAAATAATACAAACTATAAGGCCCGGATGAATCTGCTTGTTTACCAAGTCTGTGCAGGTCTACAATGTATATGTGAAAAAACTAACAAAAAAGAAAGAGAAAGCATGTAAGTTCCTAGTTTGCCTCGTTCAGCACTGGCAGAGTCATGGCCGATACTCAGGAATCCATCCCAAATGCCAAAACGCAGAGGTCAAGTCATAAATTCACACCTCAGAGCCACCTTGAGTATTAGAAGTTGTGGACTAAATACTGGCCCTGTCCAGCCATTGATGTTCATTTGATTTGCGTAGTGTGACAAAGTCCTGTTAAATCACTGTGTGCAAGGAGCAATGGCACATTAATGACTCTATAACTTAAAGGAGAGCTGACAACAGTTCCCATTCGTTGCGTCTTCCACCCATATACATATATTAACGCTTTCAATTATTTAGCGCCATTGTCATCCACAAAGGACAAAAGACACTTCTGTGAAAAAAAATCATCTCCCAAAACAAAGGGAAGACAGAAAGCAGTGCCGAGGTAAAAGAAAAAAAGAAAGGGCTGAAAAAAGAGAGCAGAAAGAGAAAAAGTCAGTCCTTAAGGCACTCTAATGTTTGTGTCTGCTTTTCTCTCTATAACACCCTGTGGGTATGTACTCTATGTGTCCATGCTGCTCGCTGTGCATGTATCCCCCGCAGCAGATGGATAAGTACGCATGAGCTCATGCAACAGCTAATGAAAACAGATTTAGACCAGACAGACACCACACACACATCCGATAAACGCAAACACATAAGCAAACGCACGCCGTAAAAAACCTGCACAGGCGCCACCATTGTCTCCCATTAAGAGCTATGAAATCTCATTAATGGGCATTAGTGTGTTTGAGTGGGGATTTGGGTGGTGAGAAGATTGAATTAGGACCGAGCTCAGCTCCCCTCAAAACAATTATTTGTCTTCCATCAGCCTATTAAAAGGCAGCAGCCAGTGAAGATTACAGTGCGAGGAAAACACTGACGGCAGCATGTCACTCTGTGTTTGTGGTCTTTAAGTAGAGGATGCTTACGATGGTTGTCATCCTGCAGTCCCATAATGACTGGGAACGTGATGATCCATGGAAAGTTGGTGTACTCATGAGCCTGCAACGCAGTGGACGTTAGATCACGTTTGGGGAATGAAATCTGCAGTTATGCCTCTGCTTTCCATCTTTCTCTTTTGCCCTTTCCTTCCTGCTGTATGTGTGTGTGTGAGAGAGAGAGAGAGAGAGCGGGTGTGTGTCCTGTGTCCTCAGGTCTCTAGTGCTTGCAGTTAATTCAACTCCATCGTCCTAGGCCTCAGGGAGTCTTGCTTGGTCAAATTCTGCTCTATATGTTGACTTAAGTATACAGTGCTCAGCTCTGACAGAGGAGTGTGTAAGTCTGTGTGTGTATATGTCTGTTTGGCCAAGAAAGAGGAAGATAGGAAAAAATTATCAATATATTCTGGGCTGTAGATAAGGCAGTGTGCAAATAATCAGAAAACACTGGCCGGGGTTCCTTTGAGTTTCAGCCTGTATGTCTGGAAAAAAGGTAAACATGAATTCAAACTCAACTTCAAAAGAGGCTTCATCGGCACAGGAAACAGATGCTTACATTGCCAAAGTAAGTACATATGTAGTTATGTGTAAGTTTGTGTGTGTGTGTGTGTGTGTGTGTGTGTGTGTGTGTGTGTGTGTGTGTGTGTGTATCCAGAAAGGTTGGTTGCAGAACTCTGTACTTTTAAAGGTGTTAACTAAATTACATTGGTAGTACCGATTCATGTTAATTCTATCTATGCCAAATTTCACTGGGAGTACATCTTGGTGAGAGAGTAACTAAAGAATAGATAGAAAGAGAAAGAGAGAGAGCAGCGTTACCCTTGAAGTTTGTTCACATCACAGTGAGTCAGGGCAATGGTGAGCAAAAAGTGGTCTAGTGTAGTGTAGTTAAAATTTTCATAACTCAACCCCGTTGAGTTACGAAAACACTCAAACACTCAATACACTCAACACTCGCTGCAATATCTGTAAAGCAAAACACAAAGCTGGCAGGGTAACGCATCTAACCAAACACAAAATATATGAAAAAGTTTAGGAGTATACCATTTTCAACCTAAAAGCAAAGTTCTTCAGAGCGACTGCAGCCACCATTAGCATGCCAGTAGCTAATGCCTAACAAGTTTAACTTTACTCTCCACAGACAACAAACATAAAAGTGAGGTATCAAAAACTTCAGTGACATCTTCAGGTGTTTAATTAGCACATTGCTTACGATTAAGTACGTCAACACAGTGAGTGAGATTTATTGGCATGTCCAAATCCTTATAAAATCACCATTAATGGGTAAATATAACAGTATGCGAGCACTGCAGTAGTAACAACAACAACATGACAGGAAGGATATCGCTTGTGCTTCATCTGAGACACAAACAACAGTATTAAATCATTAAATGCCCTGGTGACAGGCAGACAGGCTGCAGGTTGTAAGAAAGGGTTTCAGAGGGGAGAGCGGGGTAGGGAAGGATTTTATTTGTGTGTAAAAAGTTCAAAAATAAATAAGAAAATGTTCTAAATAAAGAACAACGTTGAATTTAAGAAGTTTGGGCTTACTTTTTACAACTGTAATTACATTTTGGTCATAGCAGAGTAAAGTACCAAAACAAGGTACCGCTGGGTACCATATAAAATCAAAAGTGAATGGTACCAAACCCAACTATCCAGGCCTCTTATGGCAGTGCAGGTTGTGGTACAGTGGAATGAATAGCATTGTTCCATAACAATAAGTCACAGTCATGACACGCTTGACTCTTTAAATGTCACCAAAAAGATCTTTTGCCACGCACAAACTTCACTTATGCCTTGGAGAACAGACACACACACACACACACACACACACACACACCACACACACACACACACACACACACACACACACACACACACACACACACACACACACACACTAACTAGAGAAAGGGGTGATCCGTAGACAGAAAATGGGGAGGAATGAATAGAGACAAACCCAGAAAGGGGCCAGAGAAAGAATAACAGGTCAAACTAACCCAGTGGATGAGTGCAAAACATTGGAGAGAAACCAATATGAGAGGCAAACAAATTGTGATGACTTCAAACAGCTCAGCTGGGGTGAAGAGAGTGGAACTTTGAGATAAAAAGAAGTAGCAAAGTGAGTGTCCAGTCAAAGAAATGTGAACAAATGTTTACCTGAGTGCCTGTGCGTTAAAATGCATCAGTTGCTGTCAGTGCTATTTGGATATTTGGAATTGCCAGAAAAAAATCCACATCAAATTGTGCTGTACACAGAGAAGAAGCCATCAGCTCTGTGACCTCACTGACCTTTCTCTCAACGCCCCACTGCTGAGCCATCCACAAGACAGAAAACATTGTCAGGGAAGCATTTCTACGGATTTCCCTTTGACAGCCTTTCTACCTGGACAATGCCACGCTGTAATAGCCCACTCTGCAGCCCTCTCTCAAACAATTGTAAAAAAAAAAAAAAAAGCAACCCAGCAAGCATGTGTGCATGTTGAATAGATGTTGATACAATGACAGCCTACATCAGAGCTGAAAACCCTTGTCACTGTAACGCAAAAATGAGTCCATAGCCTAATTGCCTCTCTGCTGAAAACAGTTTCAAAAGCTGCTTTTGAATTTTTGCCTCGCCCACCTCCTGCGCAGTATCCTCTCAAATGCACACTGTGATAATTTTTTTTATCTCTTACTTGTATATATAAATTAAGCCCCTTTCATATTGTACAAAAACTCACTAACACCCGCTGACATCTGACACCTGGGTTTTCGGAAATGAAGGCTTGTCGCCTCTGTCGGTAATTTCAGTGTCTCCTTGGTCTAGGTGTGTGCCATACCATATCATTAATGATATATCAGTGTAATTTTTGTAATAATACTAATATATGATAATAAAATCATATTGTGATAATGGCAGTATTACAATATTCTACATTCATATTATGAAAATAGTAATATTGTAGCAGAGGAGCTGGTTCCACAAAGGAAGTGACTTCAGTAGCGTGAAAGTGTTTTAATACAAAAGCTCAGCTGAACAATAAAGAAGAGTAATACGTACGAAATGCTAAAAGATTTAACAACAAAAGGAGAAAATAGAACAAACTAAATTCACCACCTCAGGCTAAAGCACCCAGCTGAGTGAAAGGAGAGACAAAAATTCCACGAGGAGAGCTCAACATCTGTTGTGAGTTCTAAACCAAAAATATTTTTCAGTATATTCTCATATCTTCAAGAATATTGTTACTGCAGAATACCCTAAAATATTGTGATATTATTTTGGGGTCATGTTGTCCTCCCCTAACTTGGCTTGCCTCGGTGCTTCAGCCAAGCACAGCACTCAGAGTTTACACCAGCTTGAATGTGTGTATTTAACTGATCTAACTCATCTTTAGTCAAGTGTCTGGACAGATAAACATTTATTTTGTTAACTAAAAGTTTTTATTGTGAAGCAGCAAAATCAGAAAATGCTGGGTTTTTTATCAGCAGTAACTTAAAATGACTCCTATAAAGCTGAGAGTGACATGAAACAGTAAAATAAAACAGATACCTGAACATACAAACGATGAAACAGGAGAGAAACTTAACTTCAAACCACAAAGATTCAGTTAGGAGCTACGAAAGTACTGAGAGCCAAACACACAAAGACTAAAAGCATATTCCTCCCTGCTCTTCTGCACACAGAATCAGAAACATCAGAAAAAAACATAAAGGTTAACTTGCAATGAGAAAATCACCTATTTTGGTAGGTTCAGTTGCAGTTTAGTTTAGTAATGTGCAGATGTGTTCTGCAGATGGTTTGTGTTGTTATGTTGCATGATAAGTTGATTTACATTTCTATGGTAACAGGCTAGAAGCCTTGAACTGAGCTGAGAGTATGTAGTGTGTCACTGTGTGTGTGTGTGTGTGTGTGTAGAAATATATGCATACTGTTAAAGTGTTTCTCTCTTTTTCTCTGCCATGCACTTACATTACTCCCACATCAATTAAAGACCCAAATATTGATTCATTCAGCACAAATGAGGAAAATGAATCCAGTTGGGTATTATGAAGATGCTCTGATTTGATTATGCCAAAGAATCAAGAATACAATTAATGAGGATTTGCTCTTTTTTATGCATAGCTAATGATGCCATTCAATCCTGTCTACACACAAATATAAAGAGAGGAAAGACAGAAGCAGAGGGAAAGAATATGAGCGGGGGTGTTATTTCTTCTTTTAAAAAAAACAAAAACAATCAAATAAAGTGCAGACAAAGGCTTGATCACTCAAGACTGGTAATAAAAATGAGTCAATCCCATCTTTGGTGATATTCTAACATAATTAGCTACAATCACCCACAACAACGCAGCAACTTTTCAGCTGAAATGACCATTTGCACTTTTATGAGGCATGTGATCTTGGTGCCAGTGCATGTAATTATAGTTTCTCTTATGAGGCATAGACAGTTATTGTTATTCACACTCGCACACCGCATATTCTACTGTACCCTCTCTGCATCACTGACTCGTGAAATCGACTCATCAGTAATAGGTAGGTACAGAAGAAAGAGTGAGGGAGAATGGAAGCGGTGAGGGAGGGAGAGGTAAAATAATGCGCAGAAAGACAGAGGAGTGAGGAAAATAAAAGAAATAACGGCAGAGTGAAAGGCTCTCAATGAATTCCCGGTGAGCTGGCTGATAATACGGCTTATTATGATGCCCGGTTCCTTTTATGAAACCAAGCTGTAATACAGGCTGCAGAATAAAGGGTGAGGTACAAAGAGAAAGAGAGAGGCCATGCCTCAGACATTGCTGAGTATATGAAGGATGGTATTGGAGGCCAGGTATCGATCGTGGTACGCATCAGCTCAGCTCTAGAGAGTTGATCAGACGCCTTGGAAGAGGCTCGGCACACACACACTCACACAGCAAGCTGGCCAGAGTCAATAGTGAGGTATCAGTTGGTGTGCTAATGCAGTGTGGTCGTAGAATTGGTCTGGATTAGGAGTGTCTTTTGTCAAATAACATGTTGTGCACTCAGTAGATTTAAATTATGTAAAGGTTTCATCCATCCACTTGGACATTGGAGTGTGACAAAACCATCAATTTTCTGCTTTTTATAAAATATCAAGGCAATTTAAGTAACTTAAAGCCATTCTGCTCTTGTGTATTTCTTTAGTCTACAACAATAAATACTCATGACTAAATTATAAAAATTGTTTTTTTATTATTGATTAATCTGTTGATTGTTTTTTGATTGTCTGATTAGGTAGGTCCATAAAATGTCAGAGAACTCTGAAAAATGATGATCATGATGAATGATGATGAGTTTCCAGAAGCCCAAGATAACATCCTCAAATGTCTTATTTTGGCCACAATCCAAAGATATTCAGGTTACTGTCATAGATGAAACCAGAAAATATACAAACTTGAAAAGCTGAAATCATTTCTTTTCCTATAAATCACTCAAACCAATTAATTGATTATCAAAATAGTTGGCAATTATTAGATAATTGATTCATTGATCAATACATTTTTGCAGCTACTAAATTGGCAACATTCAGGGGAAACATCATTGGCTGTGTTTAATACTCAAAAGAATCTCAAAAATCCACATTCTGGATGTTGTCTGATTCACATTTGACTGAAAAGCTGTAACAACAACAGAACAACACCACATTTTAATTCCAACTGAGCCCAGCCACCAAACGAACAAACAACCAGTAAAAACCCCTCTAATTTTAACAGAAAGTTTTGTGTTCATGTTGGACCCCCTAGTAATAAGTTAATTAAGAAAACAGGGCTTCTGGTAAATTAATTCAACTAAAGAACCCAAGTGAAAGTTAGCAAAGTAAAACAAATGCAATTTAGGTCCCAAGAATGGCTATCATTATGTCCTTAATGTGATGTAACTCCTGTTGAAACAGCTATGGGACGGGACATTAGACAGGGGGTTGATGGATCAACCAGTCTTTAGAAACCCACAGCGGGGTATCAAACATTGTGGTAGGAGCTACTACAACCCTGAAAGTGCCTCACACAGTGTCTTTAAAGTAATACTAGGTGTGTTGCAGCAGATTTGAAACCTTTGACAAGAAAGTAAAACACAACAAAATGATATGAAAACCTCATGTTCACTTGGCACAAACACTCATCCCTAGTGAGACTGACTTTTTCTTTTTTTTTTTTTTTTTGAGCCTTATCTTACACCCAGCGCAAAGCTGTTGCGCTGCTGGCACAAGTGCTTTTGCTATCTTACACAAGTGCCATTTTTGCCATGCCTGCAAGATAGCAAATGCACTTGCGCCGGGTCTGTGCAGCTGTGGGCGGGAGGTATAAACATGAAGGAAAAACAAAGGCCTGGCCCGGCGCGTTTGCTATCTTTTGCTCGGCGCATCGGAGTAAAAAACCACTTGCGCTTTAGACCAGCTAAAACCTGGTCAAAGTACAAAGGCTGTGGTCTTTCAGCACAAGATAGGACCTGCGCTGGTGGCGGTATGGGCAAAATACCACTTACGCCCCTGGTGCAGGAAGGCAAAGGTGGATTTGTACACACCTTGAATAAATTACATCCATTGCGCCTCGTGCTTTCCACTTGTGCTTTAGATCAGCGTAAGATAGGGTCCCTAATGTTTGATTTTTTGAGTTAATTTGACTAAAATCTCTGAAGCTGATATAGTCCTCTATGTGTTCATATCAAATTAACAGCACATATATTGTTCACCTAGTATATATGTATGAAATGTAGTCAGTCCAATTAAATGAATGTGAATTTGTTCACTTGACATAAAACACAATACAAGAGTAGCAGTGTTTTTACCAAATTATTTTCTTGTACACACAGTTTAGCAAAAATTAGTCAAAGCAGCATTTCTTTTGAGAGTCCAGGCACAGCATACTAACAAGCTTCCCATCATGCACTGTGTGGATGGAAGAGAGAGAACCTTCTTTTTAGTTTGAAGAAAACATGTATGATGGAAAGCTGTGAGGCTTTAATACGTTTTAAGATAAGTCCTGGTTGTTTGTTTTCACAATAATGAATACACGTCGAATCATGATGAAGGTTATTATTTCATTTAGTCCCCACACCTCTACACTTGTAATTTAATGAATTCACTGGGAGCAGATTCACATATTGTCTTTGTGACAATGCTGGAACAAAGTGGCTCCAACACAATCAGATGCAGTTTGTGAGAAAATAGAAAGGAAACAAAATAATGTTTATTACTGTGACATAACAACTTAATAGTTAAGCTTATTGAGCACATTTTCTCAACTTAACTTAATTGAGTTTAAAAAGCTTGTCTACAAAACTGTAAAGTGACCTCTTTCATTTCTCGTGTTCAAAAGTAACATACCGCACACACACTCATCTACCACAGTGCTCTTTACATCTTCTGATCCTTTTATTCTATGTGTGCAATCTCAATTTCCTTTTCACTTCTCCTCCATCCCTGCTGCTTTTGCCGATCTCAGTGAATACCATTTGATTGAAGGGTGTAATCAAGCAAATAAATGCCAAGTGGACCCTTTCCCTGCATGTCAGCATTACATATACTGTAACTGAGGATGATTGAAATTCAGTACAGTTGCCTCCTTAGCAAAAAGAAAGTCTTTTCTGCTCAGCCCAGTTCTTTGTCAGGAGATTTAATCATCAATATGTTGATTATAACGGGTTTTATGCAACCTACTACAGTTAAATTTCTTTAAAAACATCCGCCTCAGCCACTGAAAAAATGTACAATCGTTTACTTTACTTTCTTGCAATGTAGAATTTCTTTGTTCTCAATTTTTCTCTTACATAAAAACTTATATTGTTTCTGAAAGATATAGTTTGAATATTTAAAGTGGGGTTATATCAGCTACTTCATAATAATCAAGATATATAATATCTGACATAATATCAGTAGATGGCGGTCCACTTGCCCCCGGTTTGGGGAAGGAGCAGGAATCTCAGTGCAGACAGCTAAGCAATCTGTTGTCAGCAGCAAAACTTTAGCAAATTAAAAAAAATCAACATCCATTTAAGTGTACATTATATTTACTTTTCCATAACACAGCCTCCTCTGATGAGAAATTGGCATACTGTACATATACCAAATATCACTTGCCCTAGCTCAACCAGACTCCTTTGCCAAAAACAGTAATTTTACCTCACAGAACATGGGAGATGTTGGGCTACCACTACTTCAGTCTGTTTAGTTTGTGTTGTTGTGTAGCGTTAGTGAATCCAAATAACGCTTTGAAAACACCGAAGTCACACAAAAACACAAACAAACTAACCAACTGAGGCAGTGGTAGACTAACAATTCCCATGTTCTGCGAGAACTGTTTTAGCAAAAGGAGTCTGGTTGAGTGAGCGAGAGAGCCAATATCTGTCACATGTAACCGCGGTTTTCTGTATGAAAAGGGTGTCTGATGGCAAGGTAAAGCCGTGAAAATATCTCACAACCTGTGCAGCTCTCATACCTCCCTTTTTTTTCCTTTCCAATTTCCTTCATTCTTGTGCTGTATGTACAGCACAGTGTGTCAATAATTCTCTCTTTCTCCCTCTCATCTGCTTGTGAGATGAACATATGAAGGGAAAGATGATTCATACAAATGTTGCCAAGTGCATAAAGGCCAAAATGACTCTTCCGGCAGACGCACAAAGGTTCGTGTGCTGCTGCTGAGCAAATACGCAATGCATGCACAAGCTGCTGATAGTGAATTCTGAGAAGCTACAAATTAAATCCCTGCAGGATTCCTCAATCTACCCATAGAAAATGTCACATATCCATGACAATGCTCGCTTTAGGAAGTGACCAAGAGCCCCGTCTGTGTCGTCCTGATTTATAGGAAACCATGCATGTGTGGGTGTATGTGTGGGGCCACTATGCATGTGTGTGTGTGTATCTGTGGATGAGGAAGAGAAGGTGGGTTAGAGAGTGGTCATCCATCAGCCCCGGGACAGGGCTGTGGATGGTGATTATAGCAAGGGGTGGAGGGGATCAGTTCTCCTGATTGATCTACCTCTCTCCTGCCCAGGTCACAGTTCAAGAATGACCATTTTACACTTTTCACTGGCAAAAATCCACACCCAGAGCCATAAATCTACAGTGTGTAAGTGTTTATCAGTATTGGTGTGTGTATGCATGTGTGTGCGTGTGTCAGACTTTCTTCACCCAGATTTCCGGTGGTGCTAAATAATTCAGCAACACTGCTCTCTGCTCTGGAAATATTAGATGAAATATTGAAATGTTGAAATTGCAACACGGAGCAGTGAAATCATGGCACAAACAAGAGGGGGGCAGAGACGAGATGACACAGAGAAGAGAGCAGAAGAGAAGAGAGAAAGAGGCAGGATGAGATGAGAGAAAATACTTTTAACAATATGTACTTTCTGAAATGCTCACTTCTCAAAGTAAAACAGGATAAAATGGAAAACAGTGAGAATATAAAGCTATAGCTTATTGCTTGTTTGTGCGTGCATACATTTGAATATCTAATGTGCAAACATGTGAATGGTATTTACCATACGGCCTCATTCTGGGGACGCTGTGAAAAAGAAATGATGTGTGTATGATTTATGTCTCTGTGCACGTAAATAAGTACATTGTGGTCAGACAATTCAGTTGCGGCTCTTAATTGCTTATTATGTTGTCTATTATAATCGTTAAGGAGTGCAGTCTAGCCACTCCACCCCTTCTTATCATACACTTATTTTTGTCATTTTCGAGGAGGGACAGAAGTCTCTAGGAGGAGACTGTAGGTCAACAGTATATGCCAGACTGAAGTGGTGTACATCATCTGAAAGCTGGGAAACTGAGGATTAATTTAAGATGCAAACCCTGTTAGTCATAAATATGGAATAAACATTGTGCTTTCTTGAGGCACCTATTCAGTTTTTGGTTGATACCATTTCCGAGACAGATTTGGTGCAAAATGTAACCCGTTTTTTCTACTCAAGAATATGTTAACAATAGTCACAAATTCCTTCAAAAATACCATGTTAAGACAACCTTATTGTAAAAACACCTAGGAGAGCCACACATCCTCTGACTTTTCCAGGTCTCTAGTTTGTGGTTGTGAAGTTTCATGAAGCTGTGATTATCACTGATGTCACAATAGGAGGAGTATTAATGTTTACATCACAAGAAATTGAACCGGGCTCAGCAGCCTCTCAGTGAGCATGGCCGAACCAGGACCAAGCACAGTCTCTGAGATCAACAGGGACCAGCTTGACAACAGGAAACACTGTACTGCACTGATAGACAACAGCCCCGATCAGGACTCTGACTCCATGGACGATGAACACGGGATGCCAGGACAGGAGAGTCGTGAAGCAGAGTTGCAAAGTTGCAACGTCATGGCTCATACATATCTCCCAGCTGATTTGCCTCTGTCTTTTGTAACATAAAAGAACAAACTTAAACTATTCAGTCCAGCATGAGGCAAGATTGTCAATGAGGACCATATTGGGGAATGTTTTTTATATTATATTGCCTGTACCAGTGATATAATTTGCCTTTTATTAAGTGTATTTGTGAGATTCAAAGCAATGGTCTTCATGTTCGAGTCTCTCTGGTAGATGAGGATCAGGGGTCCTATTCTGGGAGGTCGCAACTCAAAAACGTTGAGAACCACTGTCATAGAGGGCTTAAGAAACCAGAAAATATTCACATTTTATTAGCTGAAATCAGAAAATTTGAGATTTTCTGTCTTAAAAAAAGGTGATTAATTGTTTACCAGAATAGTTCATTTAATACTCAACAACTAATCAATTAATTGACTAATCATTGCAGCTCTAATTCAGATATTTTGAGGTAAGATGTCAAGGGACTTTGAATATTGCAATGCTATTTATTTCCCTCACCATGAGTTATTTAGCCAAATTCCAAACAAGCTAGCTTGACATGGTACCAATGGATTCTTTAGGTCTTCTAGTTTCATATGTATGTTCTCTTTACCTCTTAAAACTGAGGCAGCATCTGAAAGAGAGTAATAGCAACTAACATCCTTGGGGAGGTGAAGAGGCTCATATAACACTGCGCTTTGAATGTCATTTTTGTTGGGATTATAAATGCTATCATATCATGTGTTATTGTACTATTAGCCCTTCTAGGTTGTTGCCCAAAGCAATGTGCCATTGATATTTTTGGGGTGTAATACTTGCCAAAACTCCTGTTTTGGCTTTGCTCGAGCTATGAGAGCCTTGAAGAATCATGGGGGATTTCAGGATGATTTGGGGTGAAACTGTGAAGCTGCTCGGCCCTTTGATCTCACTTTGCTTTGTCCTCATCAGTCTCTTTGTTTATCCCCCTCTAAATCAGTCTCCACTCTCTTGGCCTGCCTCTCGTCCCCCACCCTCCATCCATTCTCATTCTCTCTATTTCATGTTGGCATCTTGGAGTGGGCACCCCCGGCTGCGGAAACTGCCAGATAGCCAGGCGGCCCCCTGGCCTCGCCTGGCATCATCATTTTTGCTTTTGACACATTCAACCTCAGGCAATAACACTCACTCTGCGCCACTCTCCTTCCTTTAATCTCTCCCTGACTCCAAGCCTACCCAAATCTCTGTCTTTTAGCCCCCACCCCCAACCTTCTTTATCTCTTTTCCTCACCTGCTTTTTTTTCCCAGCTGCTGCCAGATGTTGGCCCCCCCTCTCACCGCCTGCAGAACTTTCTCCCTGTCTATCAAACCGTTTTATATCCCTTCCCTCTACACCCTGAAATAGACAAGTGCTTCACATTTACTTTACAATAACACTTATCTCCACTGGGTCCTCCACCCCACCACCCCCTCCATCACCCTCATACCCTCTGATCAATAGCTCTCACATGGCAAACAAACAACAGCAGCAGCCAAACATTTGTCAGGCTACAGTGCACAGTGGTGTTTTTCCTCACAGTCTAATGCAATGACTAATTGGATTTAGAAATTGATTT
Organism: Lutjanus erythropterus; assembly: GCF_056507025.1. Classification (NCBI taxonomy): domain Eukaryota; kingdom Metazoa; phylum Chordata; class Actinopteri; order Lutjaniformes; family Lutjanidae; genus Lutjanus; species Lutjanus erythropterus. Next base: position 14,390,424 of record NC_139320.1, read on the forward strand.
GGGGGTGGGTGGGGGGAATTGTCAAGCAGTTTGGGGAGAAGAAGTAGAAGACTGAGAGGGCTTAAGGATAGATGCCTAAATGGAGCTGAGCCCACCAGCTACTTCAGGCAGACAATTCAAGCTGTGCTGCTGCTACACTCGCTCATGGCATACTGCTCATAAAGCATTTTATAAACCCCACCTCCAACCCAGAATTCACCTGTAAACTCTGAATTACTCCTGCAGGAAGTTTATTCTGGTCACTCCCCATCCTCCCATGGTGTATTCTTGCCTAGAGTGAAGTGAGAGCTTAAAGCTGCTTCAACCGAGTGCTTATCAGATTGTCAAGCGGCATCTGAAATCCTCTTCCTCCACACCTTTCTGACATCAGAATAGACCAACTCACTGCGACATTGTGCTAACAACATTTACTTCCAGGGAGACAACTGGCAGCTGATTTGAACTGTGGAGAGATGTAAAATCGGCAAATTTGTTCAATTTTGTTGTCCTTTTCTAGCATTAACTGTCAGGTTTAAAGATAGATGGTTAAATATGGAAGTCTTACCTATCTTCCTGCCGTGCTTATTCTGTTTTTTTTTTTGGTTTTTGTTTTTTGCTTTGCTAGCATCATTGATAAACCATCCAACAGTGTATCAGACTCAGCCTGAAATGTATCTGAAGCTATCCAAGCCTAGTTCATGGACCAAACAATGATACTCTACCGGCTGAGTCCTCACTTGATTTGTTTTGTGAAACCAGGTGCAGTGTCTGTGTCTGGTTTGCAGTTCATGCTGCAAAATAGCGATAACAAGAAGCTTCCTTTGTTTGTTTGTTTGTTTTTTTTAAGAGAGAAACATGGAAATGACTGAATGAGGAGAGGGAACGGTGTAGCAAGAAAGCAGATGAATCAGAGAAATAAAACATTTTCTGATTGCTTCACAGCAGTTACATTTAAAGCATGAATAAATGCCGCCTCACCTCCCACAGCACTACACTGTGTAAATCACCACAATGTCCAATTCGGTAAGCCTAACTGCTAGTTTTAAGTCAACTCAAGCGGTCTTTTTCTTTAGTCTGTAGCACAGCAAGCCATTTAGGCCTGAAACCTAACGACAGTGAAAGCATAAAACATTTATCATGTTGCTGCCATTATATTGTATATACATGATTCAGACCAACAACCTAACAATCACGCCTTTACACAAAGACAGGCCAGGTGTGCAGAAGAGAAAAAAAAAATAGTAACAATAATAAAATAGACTACAGTACTTTTAAAAGACAAGTTGACAAGTATTACGAACTTGAATTTGTCACAGCAGAGCCATGACAAAAACAAGTGAGATGCAGACTGAAGGCAAGTAATAAATGATCTACTTAAACAAAGACAAACAAACTAATCAAGAACAAAATATATACTCAAGATAAGATTTGGTGTGATTGTTAGTAAGATCAGTGGTGAAGGTGCATGTGTGCATGCATGTAAGATGTAGTGGAATGAGAAAGTGTTGTAAATCAATAAACCAGGCACCAGGCACTGGTGCTTTTAACTAAGCTGATGGCTTCACCTCTCAGGTACCTGCTGCACTGAAAAACAAACATAATGAATAAGAGGCCAGGGGACCATCACACCTAAAGAGGGTGAGACCTTGACAGTATGTGTGAATGTGACATGTGGAACAGCTAATTAGATCACACTTCTTCGAGCACTGTCCAGCCTTTTACCGAACTGTTCTCAACATACGCTCAAGACTTCACAAAACAATACATCTGCCTCCTTATGTTCTTCACAGTAAGGTCAGCACAGATGTGGTCTGAGATCTCAGACGTGCACAGTAGTTGGCTTAAGCCCACAGCACATCTACAACACTGTAAATGTTCCACCACCACTTTCATTTCTCAAGTTCATGAGCAACACGCACACATCTACTTTCAGAGCCCTTTTCACCTACCAATCCTGTTATTGTTAGTGTGCAGTCTCAATTTCCTTTTCATTTTGACTCTACCCCACAGCTTTTGGCAATTTCAGTGAATACCATTTGATTGAAGGGGTGTAACCCAACAAAGGAATGCTGATCTTTCACTGCATGTCAGCAAAAAATGCACAGACTAATTTGAGGAAGACTGAGATTACATAATGTACAATTGCTAACTTGGTAAGAAGAAAGCAATTTCTGTTAAGCTAAATTCTTTGCCAGGACACTTAATCATCAATACGTTAATTATAGCTGGTTTTGTGCTGCGTATCGCACTTTGAAATAAGACTTTTTTTTTTAAACTCTGCATCAGAAAAATTGTTCAAGAAGACATTAAGAAGAAGGCTTTATTATCTTGGAACATGGACTTTCGCTGTTCACTATTTTTCTTTTACATTTTTTTTTATGTTTTTCATTCCTGGCAAGAATATACAATATATTCTTGCCAGGAATGAAGTGGCTGACAGTATAAGGCTTCTTTCAACAAGCGCTGAAATCCCCTCCCTCCACACCTTTCTGACATTGGAATAGAGAAATCTTTGTCCAACAATTGTTGTAATTTTCTGAAAGTGACAATCTGACAATCACACCTACTTCACATAAAGACTGGCCACATGTGCAGAGGAACTAATAACAATTTAAAAAATCTATATAGAACTTTTCAAAAACACAATTACAAAGTGTTTTCCAAGAGCAGAACTCAACAGCTCTTTGTGATGACAAATAGAGACATTTCCACAGTGGTGGAATAAGTACTTAGATCATAGTATAAGTACTACCATGCCATTGTAAAAATATTCCATCACAAAAAAGAGTCCTGCATTAAATCAAAAACCTACTTAAAGTACAGCAATATTATCAGCAAACTTTACTTGCCCTATCAAAAGTACTTCAGGGCCCCTCCTCTTTCTATAGATAATCTTCCAGGACATTTTTATTGACTATGTGACCGGAATGACGGCCAGGGATCACACCACACACTTACATGGAATAGAATAGTATTGAATAGAATAGAATAAATCTTCATTTTCCACCAAGGTGGAAATTTGTCTTTAGCTCGCACAGGACTCATCAGTTAGTAAAAAACAAGCACACAGATAAAATTAGATACATAATAAACGTTAACCATTAAACACTAAGCAGCTCATGTCAAGGCTGTGGTCCGTATCCCATCAGTCACTTTGCAGAGTTAAGTATATTAATAGCACTAGAGATGAAAGATTTTTTAAATACATTTTTAGGACTCTGTAGCGCCTCCCAGAGCTTAAAGGCCCAAACTGGCTGGAAAGAGGATGGGAGCGATCTGACAGGATGCTCCTCGCCTTCTTCCTCGTCCGCTCTGCAAGAAGTTGGATCAAAGGCTTCTGGGATTTTTGCCAATTATCTTCCTTGCCATCGACACAATTCTAGAAAGTTTATTCTTAAGTCTGCAATTTAGGTGACCGTACCAAGCAGGAAGATTAAAGGTTAAAACACTTTCCACAGTAGTTTTATAAACAAGCTCCAAAATCTGCTGACTGACACCGAGGCCACAGAGTTTCCTGAGAAGATAAAGTTGCTGTGAGCAAAGTTTTCCACAGTTTCAACGTGTTGACCATTAAATGAAACTGGTTCTATCTTCAGATCTTGTTTTGTGCAAATAATTGGTTCTTTTGTTTTGGCCACATTAATTTCTAGACAACTAATATGACACAACATTTGAAGTGTGTGAGTATGAGCCAAATGGGATGCTTCACCGTAAGGATCTGCTAACTAAAGCCATGTCATCCGCATACTTGAACAACTTAAAATGTGTGTCACTGACCATAAATTCATTTGTAAAGAGTGAGAATAACACTGGGGAAAGAACGCAATATGTGTTCTGTTCCTGAAGTCAGATGTGCACTTTAGTGAATCTGAACTAGCCTTTCAAATATCAAAATCACACAATAACACAAGCAAACTAACAAATCAAGACAGCAATAGAACAGCAACTCCTGTGTTCTGCTTCTTATTATTACTGATTTTGCTGAAGGAGTCTGTGGCTTTGGAGAGAGTGATATTTGGCTCATATAACGGCAGTTTCCCATTGGAAAAGGCTGTCTGATGGCAGTGAAAATATTACAGTTAAACTGATATTCATTTTGTCAGTGGCTAAAATAGTTTTGTGCTGACTCTCTAGCTTCCTACACCACCACTCCTGCTGCTTCTCCAAACTGGGGGTGCGTTGACCATCCACTATTACTATGGATAAGTACTTCAGTGGAGTAAAAAGCAATGCACCCAACCCCACTTCAACTTACCCAAACTATTCCTTTAGTGGTTTCTCTTTCAGACAGCAGTGTATTACGTTTCAGGAAGCTCTGATAGATAGCCTAGCAGCAGTTCATTCTTAGCTAAAGGAGAATGCTGAAATAGTTTGCCAGGAATTAGTATTTTTTACTTATTTTCCATGTGTCCTCCATGGCTTAAAAAATTGGCCTGCTGTTTTCCAAGTTTTCCAGGATGCGTAGGAACCTTGTTAAATTGCATTATTAGGTTGTTAATACTGATGCATCAAAGCATAAGCAGCACTGGTTTAGCTGGCTGACCTGGAGCTAGGTTTAAAATCTTTATGTATAGTTAGGTAGTTTATTCCAGTGGCTCCCAAGGTTTGACCCCTTCTAGTGGGTCACAAAATACATCTGATGGGTCATAAGATGATTAATGAGGTAGGAAAGAAGAAAAAGCAACGTTCTGCTAGACAAATCTGTATTCATGCTCTGGATTTCTCTCTTACTTTTTGCTTTTTATTTTGAAATGTTGTATAATTTCACCTCTATGACCCTCATATAGTTATTTAAATGAGACCTGAGAGGACATTTTAAACATGATATGGGACTTTTTTAAGGGGGTCACAAGCCAAAAGGGGATGCCTGGTTTAGTCTTTGAATGTATAATCTTTATACACTTTTTAAACAATGGCATTATCTGTCAAATAAATGTAGCGGAGTAAAAAGTACATTTCCTTCCAAAATGTAGTGGAGTCAAAGTAAAAAGTAGCAGAAGCACAAGGACCTCATTTTTGTCCCTGCTGTTACACATGAATTGGCTGAAATGATCTGTAGGCACATCATCTGAGAGCCAATTGAATAAAGTATTATGGTAACAGATACAGGACAAAATCAAGGCAATCACCTCAAGGCTCATACACCCTGAATATCTCAGCATCTCCAGTGTCTGTGGGCGGATGTGAGGTTATTGCCAAGAGGATCAGTTTGCAAGAAACCTTATTACACTGATGGGCTGAATGTGTGGATTTGGATTATAGTTATTGTCAAGGAGAACAGTCCTTTCTTGGACAACATAATTCTACTAACAATAGCCACTGATTATAGCCAACACTTATCTCAGTGGAGGCCAAGGCCCTCTCTTTGTGATCTGACTGTGTGTGAAATTCAAATTGCGAAAAGCAAAGAATGTGTCTATCAGTATATAAAATGTGCTTGCACCAAGTGAGATGTGTGTACAAGACTAAGTACAAATTCCTGTGTTGGTTTCCTGCAGGTTTTAAATGTTACTGACAGAACAAGGACATGATACATGACCTTTCACTATTGGTGAGAGTCAGGACAGGAGATGGGGGGGAGGGTGCCATTTGGCAGTTACCATGGCGATGATGCGCCGATCACAGTTATCTATGGATGCCCAGATTCACACCACCCGCCGAGGGGCAAGTGGCTTGGCACGGCTCGGCCTCGTATCAGACCTGGCACCAGAGCAATCGAGTGGACATGGCATGCTGGGCGCTGCCAAAGAGGCTTAAGCTGTGTGTGGGTGTATGTGTGTGTGCTTGGAAGCAGTTTGTGTACCCAGAAGAGATCAAGAACAAGGTTGTGTATGCTAATTTGTGATAAATAAAACAGACTATTCTAAGATATGGAAAAACCTCAAACAACTGGCTGCCTCCACTGTACAGTTGTCGGTTTATTTCAACTGTTGTGAGAGAATATGAGTCTGATGATGGTAAATAAAAGATCAATTTCAAATTCTAGCAGCACATTCCAATTCCCTGCATGGGTTTTTACTGTGTGAACACTGTACCATCAAAATAACATCTTAACAAATTTTGCCCGCAGGTACTTTTCAAATGCTATAGGTCCACCAGGTCCTGCTTTTCTTTTCTTTTCTTTTCTTCTTTATTCTTTTCTTTTCTTTTCTTTTTTCTTTTCTTGTTCATGATCAAACTGAATTTGGTGGTTTCCCATCTGACTGACAGCCTTACAGCGTATGTGTGCTTGTACATCTTATCTTGTTTTCTCCACCACCTCAGCCAAGAGCTGTCTCCATGTCTATCTGTGTAGGGTGAATGACTCTGTGATCTCCTGGAGTCCATCTTGCGGGGCGGCACTCTGGGCTCGCCTATCATTGCCTGCTGACTCAAGCCAAACCCAAACAGTGCTTTCATTTTCTCGTCTCAACCCTTCCCATCTTGAACAAGTTTGTGAATTCACAGTCACGCAGCAGCACACTGCACAGAAGTCCTCTCACAAACACACACACAAGCATTTCTAGGAAAACAAAATTTTCAGTATCCACACATCCCTCGAGTGCTTGCTCGAATACAATCTGAGCCAGATCACACACAAACAAGCTATCCATCTTTATCACTTTTACAAGCAAAAAATCCTCTCACATTCATACGTGCATAAACAAGAAGCCATACATTCATGCAATGACAGAGAGATAAATAAACGCAGGGAATAAAATAAATAAATCGAAATGAACAACATGCTCAGATTGCTGATACATCCAACACCTCGCTCCTTATCTCCCACCTCGCCTGTGAAGAAACACATGGGCTGATTTGCAATTCCAAACAGGGAAGGATGGATGGGTAGAGGAAAATGAGAAAAAAAAGGAAATGGGAGATAGGGAGATTCAGGTTGAGGGGCTCACGTAGGTTGTATTCACTCACTTTCCTTATCAGTTGCTATATTAAAGCTGCTGTTTTCCCCTCCTTCTCTCCCTGCTTCCTCCCTCCCTCTTGTGCTCAAGCAATCATGGTCTTCTTGTCGGAGCGATATTGCAACTCGGCGATGAGATGCCAGATAAATGGGTGCATAAGGAGTGTGGTGTCATCCACCCATCCCCATGCAACCTATAATGAACAATGAGCAAGTGCGTATGTTGTCTAGACTTGATGGGAAAGCTGAGGTGATAATTATATATGTTTGCAGATGGAATTATGGCACCAGCTGGGAGAATGAACAGATATCACTGGAAACAGGTTCTCAAGAGTGCACAGCTAAGAAGGCGTAGCAAAACCGGTGACATTTACATTTCACCTGGGTGAACTGTTGATAGGGTGGCTGGGATTCATACCTACAACAGTGAAAATGATGATAATATTGACTCTCTGTCTTATCAGTGCGGAGAATGTCACATACACGTGGGACACTGCAGCAGGGAGCAGACTACTCTTAGCTACTCAATGTCAAGGACATCAAACATGAAGACTGTGATGTAAATTTTTATCAGCTGATACATAACTGCATCAAAAGATGAAGGCTTGTTAAATAATGTAGATCATAAAGTGATTTAAGGTCCTATTAACAGGCAAAGCCTCTGCAGTTCTTAGTGCTACCTAACCGCTTTGATTCTCATCAGGCCACTGGGGCCAGCCATCACTGTCATTTTCCTTATGAAGGGTAATGGGATCAACCATTTGACCTTTTTCATACGTTGTAACTTTATTAGCATCCATGGCATCCAGCCATATCCTCATGCTTGGAAAAGACTGATCTTCTCTTATACACAGCAGGAAGGGTTGAACTGACATTAAAAGGGAGTTCCAGCTTTGATTTATCAAGCTGCTTTACATGATATCAGATAAGGACAGCCTGGCAGAAGTATAGTACAAATGCAAGTTAAGACTCTACCATGCGAAGCGAAAGCCATATAATTAACATCACCAAGAAACACTGCAGACTACTTTGGGATCCCGGCTCATCGGACTGATGCAAAGTATAAAGGTGTGCTGTGGTCCAACGAGTCCACATTTCAAATTGTTCTTGGAAATCATGGATGTCACGACCTCTTCATCATCAGATGAGACCATCCAGATTGTTACCAGTGCTAACTTCAAGAGCCAGTATCTTTGATGGTATGGGGTTGTGTTATTGCCCATGGTATCATAGATAACTGTCATATATGTGAAGGCCCCAGTAATGCTGAAACATTCATTCCCCCTCTCTTCTATCTACGTCCTGTCATATCTTCAGCTGCCCCTAACAAATAAAGGCAAAAATGGCCCAAAAATAATATTTAAAAAATTTAACAATTAGTGCAATCAGCTACCAAAGTTGTTACAGAAAAGGTAATGTATCACAGCACTAAACATGCCCCTGTCCCGCCTTTTTTGAAGTTTGTTGCATGCATCAAAATCGGTTTGAATACTACATATCTTGTCTTTGTATTGTATGCAATTAAATATGGATCAAAAAGGATCTGAAAGTCATTGCATTCTGTTTTATTTACATTTTACACAACATCTAACTATTTGGAATTAGGGTTGTATTATGTTGTTCATTTATCTTATTCGGAGCTGTGATGTTGCTCTTTCCTGCCTTGTATGATATGATCCCAACTTACGTCCTGTTTCACAATATCGATTGATTGAAGTTAAGAGTGTTTCTATGAATGCTGTGATATTCTGACACACATTTCCCAAAGGAGAACTTAAAAGTCTACTGTACCAATTTAGCATTGCACTCCTAAGACACTGTCAGACACTTTTAGACAAAAAGGATCAAAAGATGTTATCTTTTTTTATTCCATGCATTCTTCTGAGAAACATGCCGTCTTCACTTTGGGAATATTTTTACAGAAGAGTACAGAGGACTGATAAAGAGCTGAACATTATGATGTCACTGTAAAGTTTACCTTTTAAACTGCCAGATATAAAACATCATAATTCATCTTATTTGACTTTTTTGTGAAATTTCATCATAATTAGCATAGAATTCTTGAGTTGTGGCCAAAAAAAAACTATTTTGTGAGGTCACAGTGACCTTTGACCACCAAATTCTAATCATTTCATCCTTGTGTTCAAGAGGATGTTTCTGCCATGTTTGAAGAATTTCCCTCAAGAGATTCTTAAGATGTCATGTCCATGAGAATGGTACGGATGAACGGACAACTTGAAAAGATAATGCCTCTGGCCACAGCTATCACCTGCATGGAGGCATCAAAAGATAAGACAAGATATAAAACCTGAATACATGATATTTTGAAAGTGGTATTTCAGACAGATGAGATTATAAATATTATTAGAAAAGAGAAGGCAGAAATTCAGTCATATTTCTGTATGTGTGTGTTTTATTTTATTATTTTAATTAATTAATAATCATTACCCATTTTGTATGTCACTTAACTGCTAATACCGCTTCATGATAAAAGAGTTTAGAAATAAACACAACAATGAAACAATAAAAACTTTTATGCAATGTGTCTTTGAATTCCTCCATAAGATTTTGTAGCTTCTTAATACACCGTGTGCCTTCTACAGGTGGATAGAGGCATTCCTTAATCTGTAATCATTTCTAAGAGCATCTTATGTTGCGATGCCTTTGGGGAAAATCTCTTAATCTTAAAAAAGCTCATAAAATGGATTTTATGACTATCTAAGCCTTAAGATGCTTTAAGGAATCAGCACTCAGATCTATAAACATCATTTTCCCCACCATATTTGATGTAAAATATTTACATTGAAAGTGTAATTGTGTGTAAAACTCTAATGTAAAATTCATGTCAGAGACACAAATTTATATTCTCTGCTGAGGAAACTTGTGTGCAAGCTGCCGTGCCTCGTCTGAAATGATTCTGAACTCGTCTGCTGCACTCTTAACCTCGCAGAGCCTTGATAGAGTGCAGCATGCGAATGTGTTGACACTGCCGTGGCCGTGCAGAGAAATCCCAATCACACCCAACATCAACACACTGCTGCAAGACACACCAACTCCTCGTGACTACACATGCATGACACCACGCGACTATCAACAGCACTGTGATCTGGGCCCGAACACACACAAACACAGTGACACCAATTTACAAAGACAGATTTGTCTGGATGCTGACAGACACAAACAATCTCTCCAACACCTGACACACTAGCAGCAAGACATATGAAGTCGTAGAGCTAAAAATTGGCAAACAGAGAGCAGACACTTGACTGACGCCTGTTCAACAGCAAAACGTTTTCTACGTACAAAAGTGGCATGTGGCACACACTTACATACTTGACAGACTGTAGCTACCACTGAGGACACTGAGGTAATGACCTGATTATTTCATTTTGGAATTTGTCTTCTAGAAGGCTGGTACCAATTTTTTTAATATCATTAGATCTAACAATTTTAAACCCATGAAGAAATTAATATAAAAGATTTAACAATTACGGATTTCAGATATTTATTTAATTTTGTAAGTAAAGTTGACATAGTCAAGCTTTCTTTGTGTTAGCCGGTTCAACAATACCTAAAACCCCACCTCAGAGATAATGGGTGTCACTATGGCAGTTATCAGCTGTCGCTGTTAGCCCAGACTCTCCTCTTTAGGCTTTGTGCACATTCCCATAAAACAGGTCGATCAGGTTGTTATAATGGAGAGCTAAACATAGCAAAACATATGACTTGAATGAAATGAAATCCAGTTCAACAAAAAGTTTTATAATCAGTTTAGGGTCTTGCTTGGAGCCATGAACTTAGTTTTTATAAAATCGTCACTGAAGCTGCTCTAAGCCAATAGAAAAAAAAAAAAACAGGCTTCTGAATCATAAAACGTGACATTTTGCACTTAATGTACATACAGTGTGATAATAATATAAACAAAGCACACACAAACACTGTATTAATCCTCTGTGTGTATAGCCCTGTGAATTCTACCAGTTGTCTGTGTTTGCCTCTGATCCATGCAACCCGGCACATACAAACCTATTAAAATCCTAATGGCTGTTTACCAGCACCAGGCAGCTGAGGGTAAAGTTACCAGTAACCTTAAAGAGTGGATAATACGATGATGTGATCATAACTCCTAATTTAAATTCACTTCGGAGTGGAGTTTATAACCTTCTGGCTCAGGGTCTGAGTGAGAAAAGAGGCTGGACTCAGAAGAGAGCTTCATATGATTCTCACAAATGCTGGATAGACACTGCAGTCGAGTGACTGAAATGTGTACATGATGTGTGCTAGGGCTACCTCCTGAAAGCAGGAGATTCAAAACATCAGACAGTCAGAGGACCCTCAGTCGACTGAGTTTCTTCCCGTCAAGAAGTCGTTTCTTTTCTTTCTTTTTACTTTTTTTTGTCAGTCAGTCTTCATTAAAATATTACAATAATGGTCTAAAACAGATAGAGGCTTACGAAAATACACAGGGATATGGGAAGTTCAACGAGGAATTACAAATAAGGGTATCATAGGCAATGGGCAATCATAAAAGTATTTATCATTTCATAACATCCATCCATTCATTTTCTGTAACTGACGGGTTGCGGGCTGCTGGAGCCTATCCCAGCTGACATTGGGCGAGAGGCGGGGTTCACCCTGGACAAGTCGCCAGTTCATCACAGGGCTGACACATAGAGACAGACAACCACTCACACTCACATTCACACCTACGGGCAATTTAGAGTCACCAGTTAGCCTAGCATGCATGTCTTTAGACTGTGGGAGGAAGCTGGAGAACCTGGAGAGAACCTGCACAGACATGAGGAGAACATGCAAACTCTGCACAGAAAGGCCCTGCCCCACCCAGCTGGGGGATTCAAACTCAGGACCTTCTTTCTGTGAGGCAGCAGTGCTAACCACTGCACCACCATGCCACCCATTTCATAACATCTTTGCACACAGAGCAATGCAATAGCATGGCAGGGTGTACAGTTTACAAACCTTGCCTAAAAATCATCTCAAACCACAAAACTACTTGTGATGGAAATGCAGAAGAGTGACAGAAATGGAGCGCAAGTGCCGCACTGTCAGCCACTTTACCCAGCGCACCACCGACCACATTCTGCAGTGCGCTGGGATTTTATACCAGAGCTATGAGCAGACACACTTTTACTTTCTTTGACTGTGTGAAAATCTGATGTTTTCACGTCACAGATGACAAAGTCTTAATGACAAAACACACTTGATATAAGAGTTTCACGTGCTGGTGAACTGAGAAAAAAAAATCTTTATATTGAAAAGCCAAATTTTATTTGACTGACAAAGCCAGGTACAGTCCTACAGCCTGTTAACATGTTTTATTTGTGTTTGACACATTTAACACTGCTAACAAAAGATTCAAAAAGGGAGATCCTGTCTCAGTCAGTGTTGATGATAAATGTAGTCAGTTACAGCAATAAATTCCTCAGTGCATGCCATCTCCACCAAGAAAATTGAGTTATCCTGCTTTGGAGTCCTGCACCCATGTTGCTGTGTGTCACCACCCTAGCCTATACAGTAGCTATTACTTTATTGGCGAGAACATAGCATTAGGAGAGAAAAATACTCATGTAGGACACTCCCTGGCTACCCAGAGGCAGTAGAAATCCTAGGTGAAATAATCTGTAGTTCTTAACATCAACAACATCACTAGATGCATGAAGTTTTTGAAGCAGGAGAGCTCAGCTTTCTCAGTCAATTTAGCACGCACTGAGGAATGTATTGCTTCAATTGACCACATTTACCATCAACACTGACTGGACATCCACAAAGTGCCAACTTTTCCCTTTAAGTCACCATGAAAAAGGTTTGTCGAGTGACTTCACTGTAGTTGCCTCTATTACTTCCCTCGTGGTAAATGAAGTGCTATCACTCCTGTCCAGCTGCAGCTGTGGTCGCTTCACTACTGGCCGAGAGGAAAGCAATTTATTTCAATGTCCAAATGTGTACAATTAAGAGCTTGTGTCATTCAGCAGGAGCAACAAGGAGATGGAGATTTTCCACCTCTTTCCTGTTTCTCGCAACATGAACACACACACGGACGCACACTAAAAGCCAGTGGGGAGACAATTCTAATTAGCGTTTAGACTGATGACCTGACTAAACAATAAGCTAAAGCTTGCTGCCGGCCTCCTGGCCATAAACAGCGGTGCCAGCTGGGGGTTAGAAACAAATCGACCGTCTTGTTATTTTCCTAACTGGGTGCAATTGGCAGTGCTTTTTGAGGCTCAGTCATCATGGCGTGTGTTAAATTAGTCCTATTGACAGCGTGTTTACCCCTCTCATTCCGATCACCACAGGCACAACTTTGGAGCTGGGGCTTGTAGTTGTGATTACATGTTGGGAAATAAAAGCAAGGAAACAAGACTCAGGGGGGACAATACAGCAACAATGCTTCTAAAATAACTACAGCTCTGCTGCAATGGCGCGTTTGTGCTTCTTCTTCATTTATCACGACATGCAACTTTCACGACTTATTTTTTTTAATGGCCAGAAGCACTGTTGTTCACAGTGTATAGCTAAATTAATGTTGCTGCATGCCAGAGACTGCTGCCCATTACTCCAGCTGAAATACAATTGGATAGAAAAAGTTTGTTTTCTCAAATCGTATGAGATAACATCCAAACAGATAAGCTAATGGTTTCTAATTAGACCACATGAGATTATTTGTGCAACAGTCACCTGCACTATCTGAACTAAAATGGCTGACCATAACCAAACTAAAAAGGCTGCAGCAGCTAGCGCGCCACTTTGCCAAGTGTGAACACTCCATTTCACACCTCCATCGGCATGATTAACAAACCGCGGGTGGTCGACTTTGATAACGCTGCAATGCATGATGGGAGAGAGACCCTCTAACATGGTTAAAAGGCGGAAAGTGGGGAGGAAATAGAGACTAAAGTGGCCAGGAGAGGAGAGGCTTCTAAAGGTAAAAGGCAAGCTGTAAAAGCTGTTCTCAAGGCTTTTAGAGCCATGTTATTTGGACTACTTAGTCCAAAATGCTCCACGCGGGAGAGTGTGATGCTGACAGAAATTCTATCCTCCATAGCCAAGAGAAAGTAATGGGCAGCATTAACAAGAAAGGCCCTCAAGGTTTTCAAGATGGTTAGTATGAGAGGAGAGTCTCAAATATGTCCCACAAGCTATTGCCCTATATAACTCCTTACGTGTGTAGTTATGGAGGACCCTCTCTGGTCTCAGATTGACCTTGAGGACATACAGTAAGTGTATTCACACACCATTCCCCTGCTGATTTTATTCATATATTCACTGACACGCGCTCACACATGCAAACCTCTGATGCACATACATAAAAACAGCGGCTCAGACACTTAAAGCTCGTGATGTATTCACACATGCTTTGGCTGCTGCGCTGGCATTCCACAAGAGATTCTCGTATTTTCAAGAGAATATCTGTTTGTGCTGGCAGATCGCCAGACAACTGCATAATGTTTGGAGATGAAGAGAAAACATGACAGGGAGTGGTGTTAAAAAGCAGACGTCCTTTCCTCTCGCTTTGCCTCCCCCCCTGGTCGTTTAAGGCGGCTGGTATTTTTAGCTGGCTTGTTTTTATTGCCGCCAAGGTGCATTCTCGGCCTGTCACAATCCATATTTAGGATGATACTAAACCAGCCTCTGCAGCTATGCCGGGTGTGAGCATCTTCCTGTGTCACTGTGTGAATGCTCTTCCTGATTTGAGCTGAATGACAGAAAGGGACTTTGTTAGCTTCAAGGCCAAAACCAGGATTAATTAATTATAATAGGTGAATTATGTCCCCCTTGTCACAGAAAGCACATTTTGATCAAAATAGTTTGTTGTTCATTTTGATTTTATTATACAATAAATTTAACTCTTTATACAATATTTAGTGTATTATTTACATCCCTCACTCGTTGTTTTGACAGCACTTTGTAGCCTCCTCCATTTTTCAAGGAATAAAATGTGACACTAACAAGAGTTAAAATGAGTCATCCAATCCAAAAAAAAAAAAATCCCAGAAACCAGTTCCACTGGCTCTTTTGAAGTTAGAACTTATTTCACTTAAACTAAAACTTAGCCTAATTATTAGTAAAAGGTGCTATAAGCAACATTCACTGCCACTAGAGGTTGTAGTAGACCACCAGCATCTCAGACCAAAACTTCAACCTTCTGTTACCGCATTGCCTATTTTGTTAACTAAAATGTTTTAGAAACACATTTTAGTATATTGTTTAGCTGTAATACAAGAAACATACTCACCAGGCTGCCATGTTGAAAATAGATGCGGGGAGGACAGAGCGGGCCTCACAGGTGCAAACATGTATGTGCACCTGTCGTAAATAAATTGGAGATTTACACTAAATTAAATCCAGTTTCACCACTCAAAATAGTTCTTACATGGAGATTTGTTAGTAAATACTGTAACTGCAAAGTGTAACTGTTGCATAGCTAAATTAACTGACAATACGAAAATTAGCTTGCTAACACAAAAATACACTATCTCTAATTACCTATGACAAAATAATCAAATAGCATTAGTTTAAGTCAGCATTATCTGATCCTGCTCACCCTAAACGGTGCGACAACTGCTAACTCTTAAAACACATGAAATCCCATAGAAAAAACACAATTTATGGAGGAAAACACTTACATATTTATGATTAGCTGGTGCCACCCAATCTGAGTCATTAAACTCTACAAGAGTATTTTGATTCCCCACAGTGTACTATAAGGGGACATGAACAAAAACATTTTTCTCACAGGCTGCTGGTGCACGGGATAGTATCTGGTGTGCACAAGATATTTTCTGGTTAGCATCTGAAAGTTTCCTGTCTACACGCAGATTTTTCTCTCTCTGGTGCCCACTAAAAGCTTAAAAGGCTATCTGAAATGATTTGAGGTGGGGTTTAATAAGATACGTACTGATATAGATGATATAGTGTGTTACCTTCAGCAGAGGGCGAGATTTTTTTTGCCTTAAATGGATATGACAGCTGAATATATGACAGGACATGGGGAGAGAAAGTGGGGGAATGACACACAGCAAAGGGCCACAGGCGGGTTTTGAATCCACGGCCGCTGCAGAGGACTCGCAGCCTCCATACATGGGCTCGTGCTCTACCAACTGAGCTACCCAGGTGCCCTGATATAGACTTTTTTATCCTATTTTTTAGCTGGCCAGAGACCATTTTGGTGCTGACCCTGTCTATAGCAGTATATTGCTGCACTTCCTACAGTGGTAATCCTGCTGCTTCTCCAAACATGGGGGCATGCAGACTGCCATCTACTCAGGGTAATGCTTGCCCCACTTCAATTAATCTGAACTGTCCCTTTAAGTGGCATTCCAGTTTTTCCAGTAAGACCAGAAGGACATGACCTCAGTGTCCTCAACAGTGGCTATAACTTTGTTTGAATATTCTCTTTGGTGGAGAGATACAAGAAGTTTCAATTCAGTTGAAGCTATGACTCTCACAAACACACGCACACACTTACATACAGGCGTAATTAGATAATCATAATAATGACCCACGGGGTATCCTCACCTAATCTTGTTAATCTTTTTTTTCCCTTTCTTTTTCTTTCCATCTTCACTCCCTCTGCCTCCGTAGAGTCATTATCTAAATTATCTGTTCCCCAGCAAACTAGCTGCCAGCTCTCTCATCTGTGTGACAAGCTCTCATAGGAGGAATATTCATACAGTGCGTCACCTTATAACACCACATAATAAAATTATAAATACATACATAAATAAGCCACCCAGGGAGTAGCACTGGCATTACCATTAGATGAAGTAGAGTCTATTTCACTTCCCCGAAGGCGGGTGTCATCGCCACTCATTGCGTTGTTGGGAAGCATGTTTACTAAAGCAGGGTAGGGGCACTTCACAATCACCTGCAGCAGCATTATCTATTATAAGTGTAAGCAACATGATGCAAAATGTTTTGAATTGTTTGAAAGATGTACTCAGTAGCATAATTGTGTGCTGAAAGCTGCTGCATGCGGACACACTCGTACCACGTAATGTACTCTTTCACAAATGGCAGCACTTTTTTCTAAACAGATACAAAGACACAAAGAGAGAATTACGGCCACCTGAAGTTCAGCGTCATGAAATGCATCTAAAAACAGTTCAATCTTCTCATTTTAAACACAGCTGTAGATTGATGGTTTGTTAAATCTGATCAGCTAGACTACAGCTCATTTATCTTGACTGTCGGAGGCCTCACCATTCCTCAAATTTACAGCCCTGCTTTCATTAGATTTTTATGAAAACCCAAAAAGAATATGAGTGATTCGCACAATAAAGTGTCACAGACACTTAAGTTGGACTTCTTTGGGCTGCAGCAGTTCCTCCCTCCATTTTTACACATATTGTTATTATGTTTCTTGCAGTTCATCCATCTGCCCTGTCGAGGATGATCCCTCCCCTCTCTCATTCTCTCTGACTGCATGTCTTCCTGTCCTTGAGGCAGGAGCTAAATTATATGCAGTTTATTGAGCTTCACTCCATTTTCAAACTGATACTGCTGAATGGGCCTCTGAATAACTAGGGAGCGCTTGTGCAATGCAGAGGAAAATTATAGACTATGTAAATGACCACAGACTGGGTCTTATCACGACTTGCTCTGATGTCACTGCTCTGGTGACGCGCCATGGTGAGCCTGGAACTGACAATTATTCAGTTTTAGTGCCTGTTATTACTATATTAAATAACATGTTTTACTGACTAAGAAAGTACCAATTAAAGGGCTTGTTAAATGTTGAGCCAACCTTGGTAATAATCTTTATAATACCCTCATTGTTTGGCCTGCCATAAGCCTGCTTTACGTGTATAAAAATAATGCAATTAATTGGAAAATCAATCAATTATTTTCCTTTAACGCGACTATATCAATATTTTTATAATAGCAATGACAAATATCTGGTGAACATAGTGGAGCATTTAGCAGCAGCAGAGCCAGATATTTTTTCCTCACCAGATAGTAAAGACCAAAACAGAGTTATAAGAGAATGCACTTGAATGCACAACATGAAAATTCTTCATCTGGATCATGTGAATTGTTGTTTTCATGGTTAAACAACTGCTATCATGGATGAAAATTTACCTGACAGAAGTCATGATTCCAGAGAAAGTAATAAAGTGTCATTCATGTTACATTTAGTCATGTTTGCTTCCTTCCTTCCTCATTTTCAGACATATCCTGTGTTTTCCCAAAAGTTATAGTGATTAGCGGCTACTAGGAAACAAACCATTCCCTTGAATGAACCAGGGATTTCTCTGCATTTGAACATTGTTGGAAACATTTGGAATATGGATATAATATTATGGAATATTATATCAGCCGTGTTTGTTAGCAATGTTGGCTTAAATTTTCAGCTATGAAGTAGCCAAACAATCTGTTATTGAGTTGTTGTTTTTTTTTCGCATACTGAAGCGGTTACCTATCCCTCTGCCAAAACCTGGGCTTGCGCATTGGATGACAGTGACAAAATACAGAAATGACTCTGAAGCACTGTAAATACAAAAATTAAGATATGAGCTGCTGCAACGGTCTGCCAGAACCAAAACTAGCAGTAAAAAATAAACAAATATTTAACATGTTACATCTCATATGAGCTATCCATGAAAAAAGATATTTCTTTTGTTTTCCAAAAGGTCAGCCACAGACAAAGAAATATATGTTATCGTACACAGCACCTCTGTTGTGGGGTCTGGGGTCAAAGTCTTTGTTAGACATCTTATGAACAAAGTATAAGAAAAGCCCAGTAACAGGAATCCAAACTCACTTATCCTATTTGGGGTTTAGAACAGTCTTTGCTATATAAAAGGTACTGTCAACACCAATCACAGATAATGTGCAAAAATGGGGCCAAGTCATTGTTCTGCAACTCAGAAGTCGTTTCAATTCATTGCACCTAATTCCCAAGTCAAGTCCTAAATTTTGAGTTTCATGTCATTAAACAAGTCATAATGTAACAGTGAGTTTCCAGCCTAACTGATTTTCAAAATGACTTAGCTGTTAAGCTAAGTTGCTAACTATGTTCATATTAGCCTCCACTTAGCATTCTTTGTGCAACTTCAAGTCATGTGACTCTACACCTGTGTGAGTCTACACCTCTGATAATATGCTAGGTAATATGAAAATTCATTGTTTACAGCTTGGTTTTCTGAGACGCCCCCATAGCAGGCTTCCAAAATACTGTATGTCATCAGTTCAACATCTGAGTTATAGCAATTCTCATGACACTGAGAAAAGTATCAAGGTGATAAAACAAAGATAAGTATGTTTTTGAACTTTTCTTTACTGCTCTCAAAATGCATAACTACTTTTTATCTGCCTTCATGCATCGTCTGCTGCATGGAAGCATGTTGTGAGTATGATGCATGTAATGCTATATATCATGAAATGACAGATTGGGGAGTTTATCTGCAGATTTCACCAGAGTCAGCAATGTTAGAAGCAGAGATTAAGGGTCGCATCCCCCAAGGACTTCAACAAAATGATGTGTGCAGGGTTAACGAAACACCGATGTGACTGATGTCATCTTTACCCTCTGGTTTACACGTGCAGCGCCGTCCTTGGTGGCCCCAAATATGTCATCACTGCCACCCAAAGGCCCATTGTGTCACACGAATAGAGGTTTCAATGTTCTTTGTACATTCTCCACTTCACATAACAGACTGTATCATCAAATAGAAAACAGCAAGTCATGTGCGTGTTTGTACACAACACCTCTATCTACCACCCACAGCCTGGCAGGCGGGCAACGCTTTGGCAAGGTCGCGTTCCCCTTCGCTGCACTCTAGTGAAAGATAAGGCGTCAAAACAAAACCGACTACATTGTTACAAACGCAGAAACTTCCTGGAGCAGGGGATCAATGCCGACCCTGGCAAGACGAGACGCCAAGAAGGGAGGGGGGAGATTGAATGCGGAGAGATGGAGAATAGGAGACGTCAGGATAATCCAGCGGCAGCTATAGTCGGTCTCCCAAGAGAAGGAGAGCAGGGAAGTGGAGAAAGTCAAATAAACCTCTCGTTCTGTACTTTTCTTTTATCACCTGCCTCTCTGCCATCGCAGAGTCAATCCACAATGGGGGAAGTAAGCAGATTAGCTTGTTCGCCCATCAGAAAAGGGATTACATTTACCCATTTCCTCTGTCAGAGAAAGTTGAAGCAAGATGAAAATGTGTCTAGGAGCGAAAACTTTTTGACGAATCCATGAGTGATTGAGGTTCCAGGAAAAGAGGCTTTTCTGTGTCCCTGTCAAATTTACTTGGCGTGGAGCCAGATTTGCTCATGGGGAACATCAAAACAAGCAGACCTTGATAAAAAAAAATGTGATCCCGAGATGCATTTGTTGTTCTGTTTCCTCAATGTGGTGACCTTAACATCTTTTTTTAAATAGCATTTATAGAATTAAAGCTTGTCTTAAAAACAATATTTATAATTAAGTATTGTGCAGCTTCTGCCAAAAACATGGACAGAATAATTATTGAAAAATTAATTAGGTATAAACAGACTGGGGCTATTGTTTTCTCTTAAATTACTGTATAGATGAGAAATTATATGAGTACTTACCATCTTAAACCAATTACACTTCTGTGTAGAATTTATATTGTAATGCAGATGGGTTTACATCTGTTTTTCAATCTACCCTTATTCTTCATCCACACAGTCAAAACTCAGATAATAAATTTTTGGTTGTAATTTTCACGTCTGTTTGCTGGTCTCAAGTCAAGAACGTTACCCAGACTCTGGACGTAAAGCCGATCCTCCTGTGAGCTCAGTATACTTTCTGCTTGAGAGTCAGTCTGTGGTCTTTTTCCGCCTTTGATGTTAACAAGCCTTGTTAATTGCCACGGTGAAAGAAGTTGGCTCCTGTGCCTACTACAATAATTATCTGCCCCTTACAAGATTGATTCCCGAAAAAACAGAGTACATTTCTGGGGAGGCCTCTTTGATGTAGCTGAGAACTTGGAGTGGGTAATAAGGGGTTTATTGGTGCTGTTTGCTATTTTTCTGATTGGACCGACCCTTGTTTGAATGAAGCAATTGTGTTGTGGTTTATTGATACTGCTTGGCTGTATGTCAGTAAGTGGAATGGATGGTGCTGCTGCTTGAATTTAAATGATTTGTGGAACAATTGGCCATAATACTCTAACCCAGAGTGCAATACGATGGAAAATTACATGTGTGAAAAGAGATCAATTTTGCAAAATGTACGTGCTATAGTTATTTGCAAGAGGGATGTGCAAATACATTAGATAATTAACTGCAATGAGAATGATCCCTGTAGAGAGACTGAGTCAGTGCAACAGTGATTAGGTTAGAAATAGAGCAGTGAAAAAAAACATTTTAATAGCTAAACAGGCTGCCATCATCTGTTTAACTATTTCAAGTTTATCTGCACTTATACTTTACCTAGTAAAAATATTAATTAAATTAACAGCAGGTGCAGGAGAGAAAATTCTTGGCAGATTGTAAAAATACACCACTAGCAGACTTCACTGCATTCCTCAGCACTCTTAAAAACCCTTTTTTATTATTAAAGATTGTCACCATTTTTGTATTTAGTTGAAGCCCCACTTCAGTGTCTTTACGTATTTTTAAGATAATCTTGATTATGTTGATTAACCACACTGTTTGCGAAATACTTTTTAAAAAATTATTTTATGCTAAAATATTTAAAAGTATGACATATGACTATAGCAGAAGCTTAAAGTAATGCATCACCATCCAAGCACGCGCAGGCGCACTGTCATGCCTCTTCATCCACTCCTCCAGAGGCAAATTGTGTTTTGTGATTAAAATTTGACATGACTTGAGTGTGAGCCACGCTTCAGCATTAACACTGTCCAGCTAACATAGGCCAGGACAAAGTTATCGCTAAGTATTCATGCAGGGATGCAGCATTATCCAGATAGCTGGGGTTGTAGCTTGTTAGTCCAAGTCGAATGCTCTGCTGCTAATGACTAATTAGCTGTTTATGTCGTGGTCAGTCAACGCTGCCCTCAAACGACAGATATCGTGGAATGAGGGCTTAACCAGCAGGGCGTATACAGCTGAGTCACCAAGGGGCATCTGGTTTTGGCTGGGAAAGGTGCCACCAGGTTCCTCATTTTCATGTGACAGAGGTAGAGAAAAAAAACCTCTGCCTCTGTTAGAATGACCACTGTCACTATCCATGCTAATATCTATGCTATCACTCTCCATGTTACCAGTCTGGTCGCCGTGGCAATGGATTACATCCTACTATTAACCACACCCCCGTTCACTGTTTTAGAGAGAAAATTAGCCTAAAAATGCCAGTTAACAGTGGCTGGGGAGGGGATTAAAAGGCATAGCTCAACATTTTAGGAGAATTGCTAACTGGCTTTCTTGCTAAGAGTTAGATGTGAAGATTGAAACCACTCTGATGTCTGTCAATAGCGTTGCATCCTGGATGCAGGAGTAAATAGCTGTAGCTTGGCTGTGGCCAAAGGGTGCCTTGCTAATTTCCACAAAAAATTAAGAACATGACCTCAGAGGTAAGTTTGGATTTAACATATTCATAGATAATACAAAGAATATGTTTTTGTTAGCCAACATGTGGTTAAGTAAAAAGACTTAAGACTTAAGACTTTTACAGTATTAAAACTAATGTAAGGAAATTCTTGACTGAGAGGAACTAAAACACAAAAGGCAGTAATGTTTTTATCTAAAAAAAAAAAAAAAACTTGGTGACACTGTTTGTTTGTTTACATTTACAAATAAAACATGAGCCTGGCTGTAACTATTACAATACCAGCAAAGAGTTGTTCGTGATATTATTTCTGAAGTTCTAAGTTTCTGTCTATTTTTAACTTTAACTCCACAAGAAACTCCCACTGAACATTATTTGTTTTCCTGAGTGCACTCACACAGATGCAGCATCTACTGACATCAAAACCTAATGTTTTCCAGCAGTGGGAGAAAAGACTTGAAACCCACAGATCTCTGACACCAAACAATACATAATAAAAGTAGATGAAGGGGAACAATGGGCCACCACGGTAATAACACAAAGAAGGAGGAAGCAGGAACAAATGGAGACAGATGAAAGTAAGCTCCCCTTTGTCATTACGCAGGCTGACACCATCACCAGCTGAAGGACAGCGCCGACTCAACGGTGTATTCAAATGTCCTGGCTTCCTTTGAAATGCGACCTCTGCACGCAGCGAGAGGCCAATTTTCCACCATTTTATTCTCTTAACGTAATCTTACTTCAGTGATGAACTAAAAAAGCCTCTCTCTCCGTCTCTACACCTGAGAAGGTAAACAGGTTTGAACTTCTCTTTCAAATTCCCTTTCATCTTTCACATGGCTAATTCTGACACTTTTCATGTGCACAGCTTAGTGAAATACTACGAATGTCTGTCTAAAAACTGCGCAAATGACGCCAGGCTTTTTGCTGTGCCCTGAGTCTGGCTGTTCATAACACCTACATATATAAACCTTCACCCTTAAGTGTGGGAGATGGACACATTGTATGAACAAGTTTGTTTTGAGCATGCAGACACCTTAAAGGGAAAATGTGGGAATCTTCTCACTTTTGATGGTAAATGTAGGCAACTGAAGCAATAAATTCCTCACTGATGCTAAGTTTAGGAAGCAGAGTTCTCCTGCTGCAAAATCTGTTGTTCTTCATCTGTGACTTCACTGGATGAAGGAAGAACTACAGACTATTTCAGCATGATGATACATAGAAGATGGTGTAGGTGTCCAAAGCTCATGCTCAGTTCATCCTGAGAGGTGCTGGCACAGCTCCGTGGGCATGAGGACCCAGTTTTCTTGGCCAATATTGCACACACACGATAAAGACTGACTGGCCATCTGCATGAAAAGTGCAGGATTTTTAGAGGTCAGAGTTATGGTTGTGAATTAAACACATTTGATTTTTGTGCAGGACACTGGTGTCACTTCAGTAGAGCTGAAGTAAAGACATGAAAGTGGGAGAGAGAGTGGGAGGATGACATGCAGCAAAGGACTGCAGGCAGGAGTCGAACCAGCGGCCGCTGCTAAGGACTCATAGCCTCAGTACTCGTGGCAAATGGTCTACCAACTGACCTACCTGGCCACCCAATGAGTATTTTCTGACCATAACTGCAACCTTCCCCTAACCTTAACCAAATGTTTTAGTTCCCTAAACTTACTCATACCTGAGCTGTAGTTTTTGTTTTTGTTTTTGTTTTTTTGTCATATCCACAAATTATCCCTAACCTTAACTGTTGGGAAAAAGAGTGTTCAAATTTTGGTGAAGTTAGTATCTGGGCATTTACACTCCAGGCAACAACATGTTTAAGCTGCAGGTATGCATCCTCAGAATGGTGTGCAAACTAGTTTTGTTCAAGCAAAACCCAACCCTTATGGTGGTGGTTTAAAACTAGGGATGCACCAATACCAATACCAGGATTGAGTATTGGTCTAATACTGTCCTCATGTACTTATACTCATACTCATAAAACTACTCCGATACCACGTCCTGAAAAGTAGCCGCTTGACACACGCAAATTGATAAAACCCCTAACGATCCATCATGATGCAGAGTTCAAGGAGTTTGCTGATGCTTACCGTCTTTTCTTGTTTGCGCTGTCATTATCAGCGGGAGACTTGTTGTCCCCAACATCATCTACTAATGACCACAGCTACTTTGGCCACTGGCCATCAAATTCCATGCAAGTCCATGTAAAACTGAAATACACGCACAGAGTGTACTTGTAGACTGCAGCCAGCCGCTGTCCAATAAGTCCCGGTGGGGGTAAAGTAGTTGAACGTCTCAGCTAATTAATCTGAAGACGAAGAAAAAAACACTGTTGCAACCAGTCTGTAGCCTCTTTTCTTGGTAATAAGCTGCTACAACTTCTCTCTGTGTACTCTTCTTTATTCTCCTGTTATTCTTCACCAAAACGGCCTGACAGCACAGTACAACCAACTTCACTCTTTGGTGTTAACAGCAAGATAAAGATGGCACCACACTCATACCTGTCCCCCTTAAACAATGACAGGTGGGAACTTATCAGCTCTTACATGAAGAAGAAACTTAAATGCCACACATGTAAATGTGTAATTAAATACTAGTTAAAGTGCAGTAAATTATGAAATAATTATATGTAACAAACTTAATTCTGCAAGTCTGTAATAATGTTGCAGAATTATTCCCACTGAAATATATCATGAACACAGTGAACTGCAGAGCTTAACAAGGGTAGACAAAATTAGTAAAGTAACTTACAACAAATTAGCCAGAAATGTCATGTGTTTAATAACTATGGCAACACTTGAAGTGGGAAACAGCAACAATGAGTTGCTACATTTAGAAAGCAAGGAACATCTGATGAAAAGAAAACATGTTTTCAAAGTTATTGTAAGAACTGTAATTAATTAAATTAATTTCACTGTAATGACAAGTACCCAAATGTAAGTGCTTGTACTTGGTCTTAAAATGGTATCAGTGCATCCTGAGTCACAACCAAACATGATGCAACAACATACAAGATGAAGACAAACCATACATTTTAAGAAAAACATTCTGCAATTCATCTGCATAGGGGTATATTTGTTGTTAATGTTTTCCGCTAAACCTTTTTTTATCATCAATCCACCATCACAGTAAACATATCTTAGTTGTCATTAGGGCTGAACAATTAATTGAAATTTTATCAAAATCGCAATACGGCCTCCGACAATTTTCAAATTACAAGAGGCACAACATTATTGTATTTTAAATCAAATATTGTCTTGCTGGCCCACACATTATATTCTGCAGAAAATATCTTTGTTTGGTCCAGATCCTTGCTAAAATCACATGATAATCATTTATGTTCTTTGATGAATATGAGAATAATGAAGAAAAAAATATCTTTCCCTCTACTATCACAAATCATACTGCAATTACAATATAAGTCAAAATAATTGCAATTAGATGTTTTTTTCAAAATGAATCAGCTCCAGTTGCCATGCACAGATACTGTAGAAGGACAATCTTAACAACATTAAAAAAAAATATATGCAATTGAACATAATCTGGATTTGTGTTAGGCATTCGTGTCTGGCAACAGAGTTGAATTTTGGTGGATTTAGGATTTTGGTGACCAGAGGTGCTAGTGCAGATCTGGAGCAGGATGAATACATTATTGTGGGAGGAATGCAGTGTCTGCGTATGAAGTGGAAGTGAAGTGGCTCTCAATGGCCCAATGGCTAACCACAACTGGTCCCCTGACCTCCTTTAAACCGAGCAAACATTTCAATGGTGTAGGAGAAGAGACCAGGGCTGCTTCTCTTAGGAGAAAATACTCTAAAGAATCAACTGTACAGTGCCCCAAATATGCTTTCATATGCTGTTTGAGCTGAAGTTATGTTACAGCAGACACAGAAAGTCAATTTCTACTGTTAGCAACTGGATGAGCAGCTGCTGAACAGAGTAGCTGGGACCCACTCACTACCACCGTAAATGGTGGATTGCTCTGCTGCTCCTCCTCCCTGCATCCAGTGTCAAGAGAGCACTCGTACTGCTCTGCAAGGGAGATGCTCTGAATAAGCACAAGAGAAAGTGTTCTGAATATGTGAACAATGCAGTTCAGGGCCAGAGTGCACTTTGGACTCCCAGAATGCTGGTTCCCACGCAGATTAGATGCTCAGTATTTGTCCCATGTGCTCTTTGCCCCTGATTTCAACCTTCATGAAAAAACTTTTACGGCTGTTTTAGTTGAGTTTCACCTGACATGTTACTCTTTGAAATTGCTAGATAAGAATAAGACAATATAAGAAGTTTTCTTTTCGGGTTTGTTGGGAATAAATAGAAGCACATGTGGGTACTTAGGTTGAGCAGCAACGGCCACCAAAATTGAATACACCAAGAAAAGAGAGCCATGTAGAGAAACTGAAACTGTCAACAAGAAATAAAAGGAGAAAGTAGTAAAGGTAAGAAAAAGAAGATATGGGCTGATGCTTTATCGACATTAGCCTTTGAATTAAATTTCCAAAATGGTGGCTCTCATTTTAAGTCCCTCAGAGTTGTCAGGACAAACAGGACCCAGGGCCAGCCAAAGCCCAGTTGACTCAGGATCAAACACTTCCAAAAATGAAGCAAAGTTTCATCTCTTAAAAGTGCCTGTCGATTGCAATCTTAATTAAAAAGCCCCCCTCTCTCTTTGCCTGTCTGAGCCCGTGTCTCTGTGTATATACATTGCTTCCCTCTCTTCGTCTTTAGGAGCGACGGCTGCATTTGAGGACAGGCTGAAGTGATTGATGGCTGAGATACTGGGAAATGAATTGCTGATAAAAGCTCTGGGCAAGAAAGGTTGGAGGGAAGTGAAGTGTGTGTGTGTGCGTAGGGAAAAGCATCTCAGACGGCACAAGGCAATGACACAACGACACAAGCCAGGCATTATCTGCGGCGCCACAGATTCACACCTCTTGGAATGAAACTATCACACATTCTTACACACACAGTCTGGGCTCTGTCTGACATGCGTGTCTCAACAACTGACAGGGGGATAACATGACAGATCACAGTCTGATGAAATGTCACTGTGGGGTGTAACTGAAAGACACACACACACAAGTCACCCTGATCATGTGAAACAAGTCCTCCCACTCATGTGCCAACCTCCCACCAGGTTTGCACAAGTTTTGCACTAAACGCAGACAGGATGCAGCTTCAAACTAGTAGAGGTCACTCACTAGAGTGCAGATCCTTGTCAGGCAACAAATAGTGAAGCACCTACTGCAATGCCACCACAACTTCCAGATGCAACCAGGAGAGATTTGTTGTGAAGTTCTGACAGCATTACCATGAACCCTACATGTTGTCCCTGGCTGAAACAGCATTTCAAATTGAAGCAATTGTTGATCACAATCATGCTGTCTTAATTTAGAGACTATTTTTACAGAGGAGTATAGAGGACTGATAGAAAGCTGAACATTATGATGTCACAGTGATGTGGACCTTTGACCTTTTGGATATAAAATGTCATCACTTCATTGTTTTAACCTATTCAATATTTGTGTGTAAATAGTGTATTAAATCTTGAGTTATGGCAAAAAATGTCTTTAGTTAAGTTAGAGTGACATTGAACAAAATCTAATCAGTTCGTCCTTGAATCCAAGTGAACGCTTGAATCAAGTTTGAAGAAATTGTTGAAAGTGTTTTTGAGATATTGCCTTCATGAGAACAAGACGAACATGAGGTCACAGTGGCCTTGACTTTTGACTTATGACAACCAAAGTCTAATTACTACTACTATTTAAGTTTGAAGACATTCCCTCAAGGCATTCTTGAGATATCGTGTTTGCAAGAATGGGATGACCTGAAAACATAATGCCTCTGGCTGCAATAAAACATTTTTGAAGGGTTTTTTATTTATTTATGTTTTTACATTCTGAATCACAGAGGTCCTTCAGCCATGAATGCAAACAAAAGAAAATAGGCTGATCAGTCCAGTAGTATACAAGATTAGCTCCAGACATGTTGCAGGCCTGTTGATCATGCACACACGCACACACCCAACCACCCACCCACTCACACATGCAAGAAAGTAATCGTACGATGCTCACCTGGCATAATAACAGCGACACATGAGTTTGATTCTTCCTCTGTGCTGTCAGTAAGCATCACTCAGGAATCACTCAGGCTTTGGTGCTCATAAAATCACAGATCTGCGAGTGAGGAAGCATAGCTTACTTTTGATCCAGGCCACAGTTGCATGTATTTAACCAGCAATAAAAGCACAGAGGAGGTTATTGCCTGTACCTGATAGAGCAGCCGGGGACTGTACTCCAGGAAATCAAGTTTTAATATAACTTGGAATCTCTCTGTTTTTTTCTGTTTGAGAAAGCATTAACTGGGTGACACGTTTAACACCCTTCAAATACGTGCCTCCACATTTCAATCTTCTCTATTTGGACTGTAAGAATCCCATTTGTGCAGAATTGACTGAGTGCTTTGGCTAAGGCTGCCTCACACAGATGAGAGGGAGAGCAAAGAAAGAGACAGAGAATAAAAAAAGAATGCAAATGCGTGGGCATCACTGGCAGAAATTATTTACATCCCACTTTTTTGGCTCCTCTTCAAGTGTAAATAGGTTGCAGCTATCATTTGTTACTGAGGTGGTGGGAGGCAAAAAACTACTGAACAACTGTACAGTTTCAGCGAAAGCAAGCATCAGCGCAACTTTAGATCCTGGCCAACGAAACAGCAATGAGCCTCCAAAACAAACACATAATACACAACCTGTGATTTTCTCTATGTCAGCCAGAGAGCCGCAGCCCCTCATAGCCCATCGAGAGATGGGAAAATGAGCGGGAGTGATAGAATGGAGTGAAAATTAGAGAAGGAGTGAGAGATAACAAGGTGTTTATGGAAGATGCCTCTCCGCTATGTTCCCCCCAGCTCACATTAGGGTAAACAGAGCGCTGAGCTGAAAGGAGCGTGCGGGGAAATGCTCTGCTGATAATGGCCATGATGGGAGACGATGATAGCAATCACGGTAACAACAATAATCACAGCCAATTCTCTAGGGACTTTTAAAGCATCTCAGCAGTGCGCGTGTGCGTGAAAGTGTGTGTTTTTGTACATGTGTCCAGAGTTTGGCGTGCATAATGGACACAAGAGATGCACTGTGGCACTAATGGCACATCGTCGACCTCCCATGTGGAACAACACTCGAACTATAGATGTTACCTGCGCCTGGCAAACTAGTCAGCAGCAATGCAGGTGAGCAGTACAAGATGACCACAAACAAACCTATGGCTGGTGGTTTCACTAGTCACTCACTGCAAACTGGGGGAAAATTATGTTTTGCTGGTGTTTAAATGATGCTACAAGGACAAACTATAATCTAAATATTTTTTGCAACCTGGGAGATAATGACA
Source organism: Lutjanus erythropterus (assembly GCF_056507025.1). NCBI lineage: Eukaryota > Metazoa > Chordata > Actinopteri > Lutjaniformes > Lutjanidae > Lutjanus > Lutjanus erythropterus. Next base: position 14,420,191 of record NC_139320.1, read on the forward strand.
CTTGAAAGAATGTAGGAACCCTAAATTAACCCTCTAGACCCCGGAGTGCCCGAGAGCGCCCGTTCCATATTTCACTATAGCACCAAGGAGTGCCCATCACTTTAAAATCATCCCCAGTGTATTAAAACCAAAAAAGAGAAAAGAAAAAAAAAGTCCAGAGCTTTGTGTTGTAGATACTGCAAGTCGTAATAACTGGAACTGGAAATATATCATGCTGATATCTGTAATTTTTCTTCTACTGTAAACAGCGAGACCTTCTCGACTCTCACTCCCGGAGACAGCCGCTATTTTCCAGGAGGAAGGATAACAAAGAGTCAAGACAGAGGACTAATTGAACCACGACTATTCCACAAATAAATTCAGCGATTTTTCTCATGTAAGTTGCCAAAAACAAAACTAACATGACTAAACCATTAGTGTTTTTTGCTCTTACAACACAGCTGTGCTGGATAAAGTGTGGGACATTTCTCTTTTACTTTGAAAGCCCAGCATCATCCAGTGAAGCTTCTGCTGTTGTCAGACTCTGAATGTTGACCAAGCAAGCAAACAGAGAAAAATGTAGTTCATATTTGTTATAACATTGACCGGAAGTTACCTTCTCTTCTTTCAAACAGGCAGAATTTATTTTATCATAACTATTTACTTTTTTTTTTTAAATATGCTGAATCTAACTTGGTCTCAAAAGCTACAAATGCCACATAGCTGGTATCAAATTAATGCTGAAATTGTGTTTGTGACAATGACAACAACCTGCACTCATGTTCAATGTGTGTGTGTAGCACGAAGGGACTACAATTTTCAATTCATTGTGCAATCCTGTGTTGTATGATGATAAGTAAATTACCTAGATACCTTAAGGTTTAATTTGAAAATGAGCATGACATCAACCCTCGACAGAAATGCTGCTTTCCTCATCTTCCACTGTCAGTGGGACATTGACAGAGCAACAAGCATTTCTACCATTTATAGTCACACAAAAAAATGTCTTCTCGAAAGTTTTTGCCAAGACCATTTTTTCTCCAAATGTATAATATAAATGGACATATTACAAAGTTTACAGTTGGAAAATAAACACTTAATTTTCTCTTTAATTTGTTTCTGAGGGTTAACACCACAACGTATTCATAAACATGATGCCCAGTAAACTCTCATGAATGGACTTTTTACTCAGACTTGAAGACATAAGTTTGCCTCTGGCAGCCGCATTATACAGCTAGAAGTTGCTCCTCTGGGAGCAATATACATCAAACGACTGAATGTACAAGTGATATAGGTCTGGGCTCATGTCATTCCCTCTCGGTGACTCTTTTCTTTCACATAAAACAAAAAGACCATTAAATAATAATAAAACATATTTCTCCTCCGATGAAGCTAATGCTGTCCTCTGAAGTGCTTTTACTGCATTACATCGATTTGAGTCACATTCACAACACCCTTCGCTGTTGTTTTGTGGCAATCTGTAGTGACGTCTCCATAAAAAAGCAATTGGGCACATTTCTCTACTTTCCCCCTCTTAACTGCCTCGTCCATCTTCTCCTCTTTTCTAATGACCCACCAGCCATCAGTAATCAATTACCGGTCAGGCAAGGGGAGTATTAAAACACGCCGATGGTCGCTTCCAGAGCGGTAATGCGGAGGATGTGTTTGATCTGATAAGGCATCGGGCAGGCGTGTCCCTCGGTCCCGCTGAGTGTCAGTGACCCCAGCACAAAAGCCCTCATCTGTCCCCCGAGGAGATAAATACCGCCCATCCTCCTCTCTTTTCAGTTGTGATGAAAGGACGAGAAGTGAGACAGAACGCTCAACACACACCCGCTATGAACGGAGGGTCAAAGTCATAGCTTTGACATCAAGAAAGGTTTTATCGCGGCAGTCAGGGCTCAGATCCCTTAGATTGATCTCCTGTGGCCACAGGTAATGGCTGGTGGAAAGTAAAGAGAAGTTAAGCAGCTGTAAAAGACTGCTGTGACTGCTCAGGCTCGTACCTGTCCTGCTACATGGAGTGATTTGAAGTATATTTAAAGCGCCTAATTAGTAGAGAAAAGGCCTATTGCGGTGCGTTTAAGGTGGTAAGGTATACTGTGTCTTTGTTCTGATTCAGTGGAAATTGGATCTCACTCCAGGCACGGCTTTAAATTTCCAATCTAAAACGTCATGTTATATCACGGACCATTTCAATATGGAACAACCACAGCCCACAGCAAAGCCTTCAACCTGAAAACCTGAATACAAAGTGGCACTTTCATTTAATTAAAACAGCCATTTATTCTGATTCCAAACCCCTCACAGTCATCTGCGCTTAGTGACGGCTACGAACAGGTTTGCTCACAGAGCAGCAGGTGACAATACAACTATACAGTATGTGGAGTCTTCTATCAATCACACTCCTGCTTCACACCCGCAAGGCTTCTGGAAAGGTGCAATCTAGTTAATTGAGCAGAGTTGTAAACATGTCCAGTGTTATCAAGTGCAGTCACGTTTAAATACAAGGACACCTTGTTTAAAAGCTACCTCCTTTGTGATGCATGTAAAACATGCAGTAAAACCATCTTATTATAGACCCGTCTCAAAGGTAACCCTGCTTTTTTATGCCAAACTGCAAAAAATCACAGTCACACTTTCTGTTCAGACTAATTACATGCTAGTCACTTTTTCAACATTGACATGGTCTGATGAGGGTGTGAGAAAAAGAGTGACATCTCATGTTTAACCAGGACCCGTGCTTCATTAGAAGATAAAAACACTGCTCTGCTCTCCAGCCATTGACTCAAAAACCAGACCAGTTATGAAACCAGAATAAGTGGCTGCAGACAAATTAAGTAAGAAAAACAATGCACACATATTTTATCTTCATTGCTTATAATTCCATCTCACAAGTAGACATACTGTAAATCTCTGGCAGTGAATCTGTCCTCTCATTACGATCTAGACGGAATGAATGGACCCATGAACCCTTTTAGTTTTGTTCTGTTAACCATCTCCCTCGTCATGTTTGGATTATTTATATCCTGCTTTCCATTACAAAAAGCCTCTGCCTTGCTCACACTCACACATGCACAAACCAACACTCCAGCACTCCCTGGTCTTTGTTTGAAACCCTGAGCATCTTCTGCAATGACCGCATCTAACTTAACTTTCTCCTCCAGTTTAACTTTCTTTCTGCCAATACATCCGGTCAACGGTACAATAAGCTCGGCTGAAAGAAAATGTCATTAGAAACACTTCTGAAATGTATACATAAAGCAGAGGACGCTCCAAGTCAGTGGAGCAAGTAGCAGTAACATCTACATATTAAAGAGTTGTCATTTGAGGCAGGGGACTCCATTATGGGTTCTGTGTAATGATGCTTGTCACTATGATATACTCTGTAAACATTGCTGCGGTCCAGATGCTGAGTATTATGCTGCATTGATGTGCTCCTCAGATGGTCCTGTTTCCCAGGTTGGGAAGTTGTCCTTCTGACTTTGGTGCATTTGTGAGCATTTAAGCCATAATGTGGAAATAACATGGACACTAAAAAAAATAGGGTGGGTTGTTGCTGTTGTCTGGGTGATGGTTTGGCTTAGCATCCGACTGAAGATGTTGTTATCTAAGCTGGGCAGGAATTTCACAATGCCCAGTCTCAGTTTGGCATCATGTCCCTCAACAACTTATATGCACTGCAGCCACGGAGGCCTTGATGCTTCACCTACATTGACTTAGCTGATTTTGCCAACTCCTCTTCTGCTTCTTTCCTGTCATTATGGTTTTTAGACACTAGTGTCTGTTGTTGAGACTCTGATTGAACAACATCATGGCTACTATGTCATGCAGACTTGAAGCAGAGACAGAGAACTCAGGACAGGTGCAAGAAAGAAAGCAACAGAAGTTAGAAGAAGAATATTGAATATGGGCAGAAGTGTCAACATGATATGAACTTTCTTTGATCATGAAGTCTGATGTTACTCTACAATTCTGTGGTTTACACTGTAGACTGGAGAATCTTTTTAAAGTGACAAAAAGCAAGATCAACAGTACATTCCCTAAAAACACCAAAAGATTGCTTTAACTGACTTGGTTTCAGGGTTGATGATGATCTAGACCACTCTACATGGACAACAAATAACGGCTGCAACCTAATATAATTGCAGTTAAGCAAATAATTGATAGGCAATATGTGAAAATAATAATAATAATAATAACAATAATAATAATAATAATAATAATAATAATAATACGTTTTTTAATCTTTTGTTCGCCATGTTTCTGCGTGACAACTGTGTGACAACTCAAGAACTCTATAAGCTGTGTACCAAACTTTTTTCCAGCTTTAGAAGTTGTTGAATTTTACCAGTCAGGATCCCATTTTTCTGATTTTTCCAACACCACATGAATGCACAATAAGCCTGCTGGTACATCCTGGCTGATTACTGTTGTCTTCTCTCCCCTCTATCATGAAAAAGGTTATGGACAGTGTAGTCTGTCAAGCATCAAAGCGTTTGTTCAGTTCACGATGTGGACCAGGGCTCTTAATTCAGAAAGCATTGTCAGGCTTTGGCAAAGTTCTCCCTGACTTTAGCTCTTTTCTGCAGTGGGACGGCAAATAGGCCGGATTACGATGCTCATCCTGAAACAGACACCACAGTGGGAAATGCCACATCCCATAAGAAACAGCAGGCTGTCGGCCAAAACGCGGTGCACAATAGTGCGGAGCAGCTCAGACACACATAAACCCACACTCACACAAACATTTCTTGAAAGCTCAGCAAAACAACATGGCGTGCAGCTGTCTCGTTCTAAGCAGCGCTGACACCCATTGTGGATCGCATCCCAGGAGATCACAATGCACTGACAAAAAAAATCTTTATACACCTTCCTGTGAATTTTCGATACGGCTTCTGATGCAGCTCTACTGTATGTCTCGAGGAGTTAAAGGCAGCAGGAGAAAGGGAGAAGAGGAAAGACAAAAGCGGGAGAATGATGGTGCTGCGCTGTGATGAAATGAAGCTCTTTTTGCGGTGGTGGCATTTTGCAGAGAGCTTCCTTTCATCACCAGTGCTGATCCCTCCGTTCCCTTCCTTTTTTTTTTAAAGCAGTGGAACAATAAAACCTTTTCATCGTGGGGAGGGAGAGGAGGCAGAAATCCCATCATAATTATGGCTGGTCCACAAGGGAATAGTCTCGCACTAAGCGCTAACAGTCTTCACTCTGTAGGCCCTAATTACTGCAGACCACATATCACATTTCCTTAATTCTCAAACCAGGCCATTTTCTATTTTTCTATTAATTTCATTACAAAAGGGGGGCTGCTGTCTGCGTCAGTTCAATTGAGGAAAAGGAGGAGAACCGCACGGTTTCACATTAATGCTCACAGTCGGCCAATTAGCCTAGTGGTCGTTTACGTGGCGGAGGCTTGCCCGTTTGCTTCAGCACATTTCTGCTGTTTTTGTCCCTCCCAAGAGATGACTGAGTGCAAGGACAGGACCCTTGTTTAACTGTATTTGATGAGCCCACTCCCTTAGCAGCAAAATCTGTCACAGTGCAAGGACAATGAGGCTGTTCAGCATATCTTAGATTACATTCTTGCTTTAAACATAACGGACTGGTTCCAGGTTTCTTCCAAATAACATAATTTTGGAGGTTGAATTTTGAGTGCTGCACAGGATAGGGATAGTTTGGATTATCTGACGTACTTACTCAGTAGTCGGTGTATTAGCTACAGTAGCTGCTTGTCAGCACATCCCCCGTTTGGAGAAAGAAGTACCAGCACAGAATCTAAGCAATGAAGTGCTGTGGACAGTTTTAGTTACACTACATTTTAGAAAATTTCCACCACTTTACTTTCCCATCAGACAGCCCTTTCTGACTGAAGACTATAGTGCTCTCTTCAAACCAACCAAACTCCATACGTGAAATCAGTAATTTTGCCTTGAGGAACATCAAAGTTTTTGGTCTACCACTGCTAGGGATGCAGGGATTCAGCATGACCAGCCCTGACTGGAGACTGGCTGGTCAGCGTCACATATCCGAATCTGTACTGGTCATATTCACAAACACGCTCTGCATGATACTCACGTGAAATGAAACTTCCTGTTTCATTTGCAATCAAGAGCACACAGTAACACAAACAGTAAAGTCACAGCCACACTCAAACACATGCTATCATGAAGCTGGTGATGGTGATAGATTCCAAGAACAGGATAAAGAGAAGACAGTCTACAAGGAGACGGAGCAGCTGAGCAGCTGACAGTGTCACCGAGCAACGCTAAACTTTGTGGCACATCAGACTAATGTTAACCAGCACAATACTACTGCTCACAGACTGACAGTTAAAATCTCACCTCTAGTTCTGACTGAAGAATAAACAACCTGTCTCCTCAAATATTTTCTTATTCAGACTGGTTTAACTTCTCCCTGTTTTGCTTTATTGAAAAGCTTTACTACAGTAAACTGTGGCACCACATCTGTCTCAGGGTTGATCTGCCTCCACAAGATTATGTGAGATCCTGTTTCCTCACAAGATCGTGCTCCCTCTGCTAAATAATTTTAATATAGTAATATAATAGGCCTGGCTGTAACCTGGAGCACCTTTGGAGAAATGTAAAAGTTATTTAATAATCAGTGTTTTATAATGAGCATCCCATTTTATCTTACATTAAAGAAAGGTTAGAAGATGGTTTGTGTATTCTGTCAATTATAGCTCTTAAAAAGTCTGTAGATCGGAATCAGCCAAAATCAGAATTGGCAGGCCAGACTCATAAAAAAAACAGAAATCAAGAATGGGCCAAGAAAATTGCGATCAGTGCATCTCTAACTGTTTGTTTGTGTTATTGTCAGACTTCAGGGATTTAAAAGGAAAGTTTGGATTCACCAAAGTAACACAATAACACAAACAGACTAACAGACTGAGTTAGTGGCAGACCAGCAACTCCCATTTTCTGCAAGATGAAATTATTGATTTTGCTTATGGGGTGGTTTATAGAGAGCAACATTTGGCTTATATAAAGTGGCTTTCCATTAGAAAAGGCTGTCTAATGGCAAAGTAAAGTGGTGAAAATACTGTAACTATGGCTTACATTTAAACTGATATATTTTTTTTTATGGTGGACCCTTTTTAAGTGACGAAAATGCCTTTTGTTGCTGACCCTGTAAACAGTAGTTCATTGCATAGTTTCCATGCTGGTACTCCTCTCTGCTTCTCCAAACTGGGCCTGTGTTGACATCTAGTCACACACATGGTCAGACCATCCAGCAAGAGAAATTCTCCATTTAGCCTCCAATCATTTTAAAATGTCCTCGCTTTGGAGCATAAATTCCCATTTGACTCAGTTCAATGTAGACATTTCCCTGCTCTGACAGGTGTTTCATCTTTAATGAAAGATTGTTTCTAATGTTTCAAAGACGTCAAAAAGAGGGCAAAAACACCAAGCAGCTGACAATGTGCTGTAATAACGTGCTACTGGAGTGGAAATGACATGATTGGCTATGTGTGGAGAGGGATGGGAAGGACAATAATTGTGTTATCCCTGTCAGGGTGTCGCCAGAACCCAAACATATATCACTGCATTGTTCCCATGAGTTTATGTTGCACAGCCACTGATATACATTATTAAAAATGACAAGAGCCTTGTTGGTTCAATTTATGACATATCAATGTTGAGGCATCGGCAAACACGATCAGACACACATCAGGGCGGCGTCTGCAGACAAACTCGCAACCACCAGAAGAAAAGAGGAAGTAGATCCAATGAATCCCTGAATGTTAATCAAGAGCCATGAAACTTTAACCAACATCCGTACAGCTTTTGTAAACAGCACCATGGCGAATTTCTTTTCCTGTCACTGATGACAGGAGACAGATTACATCATTACAGTCCCTCTAACTCACAGTAACCCAGTTCCATTTGACTTTGAAGGCTGCATTATCTGCAAATGGTTGAGAGAGCCAAGAAAGATCTACTTCATATATATACATATATATGTATACATACATAATAGGCTACAGTTTGTAACATGAAAGAAACTATGAGGAGCACCTTCACTGCTGATGTGTTCCTCATCGTGTTTTATTGCCTGCCAGACCCACACTCCTCTTCCATTATTCCATCTTTCACTTCTTTTCTCCATTGCAGTCTTTTGTGTGTTTCCTCTGGCAGCGTCAGTCAAGTTTTAAATAGCATTTGTACCTTCCCTCTTATGCCACCTGTCCTGCACAGAGCTGGGAACACAAGTACAGGCTGTACAGCCCCACAGTGTATTTGTTCAGCAGAAGTATGAGTGTTTGAATGTGTATTTGAGTGTGATCCGAGCTCAGTGGCACCCTGGTTGATCAGCTGCCTCCATCTCTTTACTCGGTGTAGTAACACTGAGTAGTAACAACAGGCACTCTAGCTGTCACTAGAGACTGAAATGTACAGTAGACTAAAGGGTATTAGTCGCAAAATGTCCATCCCTGTATCCCAGGAATTACATTCATATTTTGTAGGTCATAGTTTACCTCTAATTACATGAAAAAAATCACTCCCAGTGCAGGAACTACTTTGATGTCTGTGGAGGTCCGAGGGGTGGATCACTGTGAAGTACATCTGACTTTTATGTGGGACACTTAGAGTTAATGTCCTGCAATAGCAATTGACCTAAATATGCTAGCAAACAGTTTACACATCCAGCAGATACAGAGGAATAAGATTTCTTTTTATTTTGCATGTATTTGCAACATTTCAACTTTGTTATCATAATGCAAAATAAAAAATTCTTCCTCCTCTGATTTATTTTTTCTTGTACCTAATACTGAAAGCACAACTTCACTTTTTTCTTCCTCTTTTTTAGCTTTTGACCATTATACTGTCATAGTTTTGTTCTGCCAAGTTGCTAACTTTGTCTGCCTGTCATCTGGCACTCAAGAGGTTGTATACAGTGGGTTCATCATCAAATGCAATGTGGAGATTTGTAGAAATGTCAAATATTAACTTTCTATCTCGTGACAGGGTTGAAACGTCTTTACTGTTGCAGAGCTATCATAAAAACATACCAAATCCCATATTCAATGACCAAATTTTATATTTTTAAAAATATTACTTTCAGAATTGGTAGGAAGAGGGAACACATACTAATATTAGAGAGGTGCACACCATGGAGAAGCCCACAACATACTTTCTCCAACAGTATTTTTTTTAAACAAACGCAGACTAGCATTTTCATATTTATCTCCTGCGGAGGGCATTTTGGAAAGTGTGTTTTCAAGAGAGAAAAACACTTGCTTGGTGTGCATGCAAGCCCAAAGCAGAGAGGAACAGATTACATGTTCTATACTTTACTTCCTATCTGGAGTCAATGTGAACAAGCAAACATCAGATTGTTTCAGTTTTTTCTGATGAAGATGTCCTTACCTGCTCCATGCATCAGCAAATATGCTAAGCAATGTGGTTTGTTTGAAAAAAACACATGCCTTAGTTTTGTGTACTTAAATCCCTTCCAACCTGACCAAACCGACAATACTGACATTGCTGTATCCAGTCAGCACTTAACATAGACGACAAGAGACTAATTTATGAGGTTGAGAAGCAGCACATCTTATATGATCCATTATATGGCTGCACAATATGGTAAAAAGGTCATAATGGGATTATTCTGACTGAAATTCCAATTGCAATATGCAATATGATGAGTGGGAATGAAAATTTGCATTACATTTTCAATTCTACTGAAATATGAAATGATGATGAAATTAAGACGATATCATATTTGTTGGGGTCTGTACCAAACTGATATGTTTTCTTTCATCCGAAGAACAAGATTTTTAGACCAGGGCATCTACTGTGTTCAGCACTACAATACTTCATTATAATGCTTTTTCTCACACATTTTTCCTTATTCGAAAAATCAGAGTTTGGTTCTGGTTGTGAGATTTGGATATTGCATTTGTCATGTTATTTGATAAGGTTGTGATTAATTGCGCAGCCTAAATCCACAGTACCCTTCTCCTCAAAAAGGACAAGGTTTGGAAAGAAAAGTGTTTTAGAGTTACGAGTGAGTAAACACCCCCCCCCCCACTATACTGAAACAAAACTGACTTAATAAAATTATGTTATAAATTCATAAACACTATTTGCAGAGGGAGAATAAGAGATGCCATTGCTCGTAGTATATTTGTTTTTTTTATGCTCCATTGGCTGACTTGCTTGCTATATGTTAGGAAGCGGTGTCAGATTGGCCTTATTTTCAGGCTCTAAAGCCTGAATTTGAAAAAATGAAGGTTTGGCGCAAGTGAAAGAACTGCAACAAAAGCACAAATCTAACAGGTTTCACAGTTCTGTGATGTGTAGTATCTCAGAATATCATGTCTCTATTCCCTCTCATGACTTCTTCATCTGTTTTCCTCCTACAATCTTTTCTCGTCTGCCCTCACTTACCGTCCATCTCTCTGTCAAACACACAAAAACACACTCACACACTCACTATCTCTCTCATCACCTCTCTTCTTCACTCTGTCATCAGTGGCCAGTCAAGGTCAGAGGTTTTTATTTTTAGTCGCCCAATAACAAAACAGCTTGTCCTGCCCGACATTGAAAGACACTCTGAGCGTGAGCGTCCATCCCCGGGGCCCTGCAGCATTTAAACTGAGAGCACGGCTGCCGCTCCCCAGACACACTCACAATCCTCATCACGTCACTGCTGCCACGGTCACAGCAACCACAGTAATATAAACAACACAGCAGGGCATGCTATGTAAAAAAACAAGCAGCAACTTCACTCGCACAAGTGAAGAAAACTCACTTGTAGCAAAGTCAGACTGTCCTGTCACATTTGGCAAATGCTGATGTGCAGATGGCAGTTAAACCAAAGAAGTGCATTAATTTGATTTTTGATCACTTACGATGAAACGCCACATTTTGCACTTAGAAAGGTAGATAAAAATGGAATAGATGAGAAATGGTAGAGGTAAGTGTGTTGCTAGATTTAGTTGTAATTTTCTACTGAATTAAAATGACTTAAGAATGGGTTCACCACACATATAATCAGTCATTATGAGGTTAATAACATCAAATAGAAATCAGAAATGAGCAGCATTAGTTGGCATGAAAACTATGTGAGAGGAAACTGAGGAAATTATCTATGACTGACATGAAACAGCTCAAACAAGAGGAGGTGTACAACTCGTGCTATAGGAACGCTGTAATACTCAAGACCACTTTTTGAGGGTCTCATCTTGGAATCAACTGCATTTTTACTCAGTCTTGTCTCGATCTCAGTCAAAGAAACTTCCTGTTTCATTTGCAATCAAGAGCTTAAGTAATTTCTAAAGTGAAATGCTTGATAAACAATGATGAGCCAGGCCACACAATGCACAGTAGCTAATGTATATTAGATACTATTACAATTCGATAGCAGACTGAGTTAGCAGTCAGTTTCTACAGAGCACATAAATTATATGCCTCTAACCATGAGCACACATGTTGTTTTATACTAAGCATGTGAAGTAAAATAGACACCTTATTTGAGACAATATTACTGAAATCACAATGCTAATTTCTGCTAGTGCATAGAAATTCCCATTACAAGTTAGCATTGAGCTAACGGACTAACTCTAGTTAATTATATAATGATAAAAATTTAATTTAGCAATCAAAAAATAGGTTCAGGAGTCTTAAAAAAGGAATAACAATATATAAGGGAGTCAATTATTCACCCACCCCAAATTATGTTACACCATTATTAGCTAATGTCAGCTTCAAAATAAACGCTACACGCCATGACTCCCTTACTTGCACGAAAAAGCATGAGATGTAGCAGTTGGTCTTGACTCAGTCTCACCCAGCCGTTGTCTTGTTAGGGATACATTTTAGATGGTAGGCACTGAATGATGCAGGCACTGGACAACAACAGTGGCCCTTGGTTGAACTGAGGCATATAATTCAAACATGGAGGAAGTGCTGAATTTTGAGACAATCAATCGAGATCAACAACACTGGTATAAATCAATCATCACTAATATAAATGCAAATGGATATTAAATGCAGCTCAACAACCCTAAATTAAACAACATAGCAGACACGTTTTGAAAAACAAACCAAGTCAACACAATAGGTGGCATCATAATGCACTGTCTCCACTTTCATCACCATCATCATCACCATAAAAATGAATTTGGAGACTGGGGCTAGGCGTGTTGGGAACCACTGTATTAGAAAACTAAAGACTTAATTGAATTTTAGACATCCATCATATGTTTGCAAATATTAGCATCAGATCCTTGTGTTATTTCGAACATTTGGGTGCACATTTGGAGTGATATTGCAAATACTGTAGGCGTTTACAGGAGTAATATTGGTGGATAAATTTAGGCTTTGGGAATAAATGTAGTCCATGGAGGACATTCAGAAGGATTACAATACAATTACGATGTGCGTGTTTGTCTGTGTGTGTTTTCATAAGTACCGAGTGCAAATGGACCTCTAGTCTCTGGCTGAAAAAATTCCACAGTCCGACTGAAACTGGTACATATCAGACAGCACTGGTCAAAGGGAAAATAATCATTAGAAAAAAGCTCCATCCCCATTCCCAAAAGAGCCCTAGCAATAATGGAGGTGGTGGAATTGTATGTCCAAGTAAACATGGGATTTTCCCCATCCAGGATTTCGTTCATATTGCACTTGTCAAGGGATTATTTTGTCTCTTAGCCCTACCCATGAGCCAGGAGCTGAGAAAATCCCTCGTATTCCCACAATCTGCTGCAACTCATCCTTACACCAATTGCAAATAATACCTCCATCAACGGCTGAATCAGACAACTTAGACAAACAGCCCATAGCCAGTCGTCTGGGCCTGGAGCCAGGCACTCTTAAACGCTTCTCTCCTTCTTCTGCCTTCCTTCGCAACTGAAAAGACTTGACAAATTGAACACAATATTTCCAAAACCTATCCACTTGCCTCCATCAATGGATTGTCAAGAGGAGCAGAAGGGGCAGGAAAATCTCTGAATTCACAATAGTCTGAGTTACTTTGAATGAGCCAACAGACAGAGCGAGCAAAGTTTTTGAATATTCAGTAGCCTTTATATTTTCCTCATGGCACAAACGGCTAGATGGCAGCTATATTTGTTTTCATTTTTCCCATTAAAAAACATTTTACTGAACACAGTTTGTTCTCAACAAGTGCAGCTCTAAAATTAGTATCAATTAGCAAACAATCTACACCACTCACGATTGCCTGCCCTCACACAAAGCAAAAAGGTCTGGTGTCAGTGACCTCTTCTTTTTTTTCTGAGTGACGGGAGCTCGTAACCACTTAAGCCTCATCCCAGATGTTAAGGTAGAGAGGGAGAAAAGAGTCAGCTGCTGAAAGATTAATAAATGCTGCTGAAAAGTAGGATAGAAAATGCTTTTAGAGGTTCTCGGCCCGATGGGGGTGGAAAGGCATTGATTTTTCTGTTGTAGCCATCGCTGTCGCTTGGCGAGATGGTGCTCCATAAGCGAAGCAAGCTTTTCATGATAACAACCCTGGCCCCTCGATGACCTGCGAAGTGTGCCTGCTAAGGAGGCATGGGATATTTAGCAGCTTAGATCAAAAGCGCTTCCCTCTCAGACTTAATTTCAGGTCGTTTCTTCTGGTCATTGACCAGATTTCAGGTGGGCAGATCGATGGTGGAAAAAAGTGACACGTAAGTGATGGATCGATAATATAGGTGGTGTCTCCAGGCAGCCGACAGGAAAAGATTGTGCGTTTGTCTGTGTCTGATCCCGTGACATCACCACACCCATAGAAGCATCACGCCTTCCATTACGCAGATCAATAACGATTTCACTCTTGCAGGCTTTCAGAGTTGAACGGATGTCAGAAGAGTGAGTGATCCAGTGCTCGCTCGCAAAAAGACATCATGTGGAGAAGCTACAGCATGTCACATGGTGATTTATAGTACAATACACATACAGCAGGACAAGAGGACAGAAAGAGAGTAAAAAGCAGATGTAATCCAACCAGGAGGGAGATGGTCATGGACAGACACCGATGGAGATTTACAGCACCCAGAGAGTGATATATAAAGTGTAAACAAGCGACAGATTGCTTGCCATACACCCACACACACACACACACGGCTGAATTCCAATCCCGTGGAGCCGGCCCGTTGCCCCTGGCAGCCGGTGTTGGTAATGGCGCCGCACTGGCTCAAAAGGAGTTCAGCATGGTCGTCGCCAAGCGATAAACCATGCATGCAGTTGAGCTGAATGCGGCAGAGCTGGGCTGCAAGGATAAGAAATTAGTGGTATCCAGTTGTTACACAAATATCACACAACAACAGCAGCACAAAGTGGGTGGGTCACCTTTAAATTACCATTGTAGTTAAATCTAATATAACATTCAGTGGCCATGGCAACAAAGTTGATAACTGATCTCTGTATTCTGCAATACTATGATAACTGATCACATCTGCTCTCCTTGAGAACACTTCTCAGTCTAATCTTTCTGGTTTCAGTGGAGAGTTTTTTTGGTCAAACGATATCTGCTTGATGCCTCAGAAGCTTTCAAACCCCAACCTCGCCTTTAATCGCAATAACTCTATGAAGCTACACACAACTAAAGAATAAAGAATTCTACGAATATTGAATTTTGACAAAAAAATCTGGCTTGCCCACATTAAACATAAGTTTTAGGGACGCTGAATATTGGCAAAAAAGAGGACCATTAGTATCAGCCTTGAAAACCCAGCCTCTGTTGAACCAAGCAAATGCACACATATCATCTAACCTCACACTCACATACACAGACGCAAACTTCCATCCTGCGTCCATTCACCCATGTGACTTTATGGACACCTTCCTGTCCATAAACCCAGGAGATGGAATCGAGAGGGCAGGGAATGACTCGGGAGAGAATTGGCCAGTAAAACACAGCACCCTAATCTCTTGCTCCCAGCTCAAATCCTCTCTACTATTAAATGTCCTCTTTCCCCTTGTGATGGCATTTTTATTAACTGTATTTGTTCAATGAGACCTTGAATTCCCTGCCACTTTGGCCATGACATTGGGAGAGGGGAGGAAAAGTTAAGAAAAAAAAGACAGAAATCATGACCCATGCTGCAAATGTGGGGATCGTCCTAACTTTAATCCTCCAAATAAAGAGTTTCTATTCTGTGGTAAACAATAAAGCACAGGGCTTATAGGGAGTGAGTTTGAAACAAAGCAGCCAAGTGAGAGAAGACAGAGATATAGAAAGAAAGAGAAAGGCAGAGAGACAGTTTAGCAGCGAGGAAATGAAAATTTTTACATGTTAAAATGAGTGTGTTTGCATTTTTGGCTGTCAAACATTATAAGTGTGATTATTCCTTCATTCCTTTAGGTGTATGACACAGTATGAGCAAAATTCTGTCACATCAAAAAGCATCTGCTCTTTACAGTGTCACAAAGCAAAGGTTTTAATCCCTTTCCTACTGCCTCTGTGTCTCAACACTGCTACCTCTGTATTTCATCATGCAGCTTCAGAGACTCGAGAGAATACAGGACAGACAAAAACAAGTTTGAATGTAAGAAGAGCTAACAAAGCCGGGGCTGTTACTGAAGGCTCAGTTGCAGCAGCTAGGAGTGGCGTGGCACACTTGAAAACAAAGGTAATCCGACTGCCCTCCCGTTGGGAACACAAGCCTTGCTTTCAGAATTGCAGCAAACAGAAGAAAACAACCATGGCCTACCTCAAATTATATCAGGATTTTATATAACAAGACATTTTAAATATTTCATGCTTGTTCTTCACCTTGAACATGTTCTTACAGATGTAAGATGCACAGATTATATTTGTTCAAAGCAATGGTTTGCAAGATGATTTGCAAAATGAATTTCTGTCAGTGACATCATTCCAGTAATGCTGGCATGTCTCTTGTTTCTCTAATACTGTAGCCAGAGGAGGGGCCAAGTCATTGGTTTACAAGTCCCACATCCTTAAGTTTGAATTTCAAGTTCTAAACAAGTCATGATGGCACTACGCCCACAAGTGACAATTACGGGATAAGACTAAATACTAGAAATTATCGTAACTGTGAGTGATGAAGAGTCACAAAATCTGTGAAATAACTTAGTAATGCCAGCTACACAGCAAAATCCAATCTAAAGTTTGGTGACATTAGCTAACATGAGCCATCATATGCTGGTGGTCATTCCAGGTCATGGAAGGCATTTGCACTTTGAAACTGTTTTATTTTTTATTTTTTAATTAATGTCTGGAATGTTTGTAAGTCTTTTATACAGTATGGAAAACTAAATGAAGGCTGTAGCAACAAAACCCCTTAATGTCTTGAATTGAGCTAGGCTGCAATTAATTGCTAAAGAATTCATCCTCCGTTCTTTGAGGCAAAAGAAGTGTCTTTCTTATTTTAAAAGTTACGTAGTCTCATTTTAAGGACATACAATTGTTATCAGTCTGCCTGAACAATGAACTCTTTAGGTGCCTTGAATTTTAATTGATATAATTACAGTCATGTGTTTGTCTTAATAAGTGTAACAATGAAAAGCCTAAAAGCCCAGTTAAAAACACACATAATATGAACAATATTAAATATAAACAAATGTTTTAAATACGTGTGTGTGTGTGTGTGTGTGTGTGTGTGTGTGTGTGTGTGTGTGTGTGTGTGTGTACATATATAATAGGCACGTCATGATTTCAAACAAAACAATTTTCTTGCATGGTAGAGAGACCATATCACTTCCAGTCTACCTGCACTCGCTCCTAATTACTAATGTTGTGGCAATAAATGAAGTGTGAAAATAGTAGAAACCTTGTAGAGCACAAGGTAAAATACAATGACATAAACAGGCCCTTGCTGCAGCAGTACTTGTTGGGAAGCTTTTCCACACTCCTGGGATGCATCAGTACAGTGTATTAACTTCATTAACTGTGATGTTTTTAATTTTAATCTTTCCCTGTTGTTGTCCACGAAAAGTAACTCTACATGAAAGCTTCTAGGACTTCCTAAGACAGTGATTTTAAACTGGGGTCCAGGACTTGTATCACATTTTTTGGAAAAACAAGGGAAAAAATAGAGTGGGCTGTTTAAATGAATTGTAATTTATTGTGATCTTAGTTTGATCATTGACTACGAAGACCTCATTATCTTCAAAACTAAAAATAAAAAATACTCAGAGGGGGTTCCTTCAGACAAAATCCTCTCACACTGGCAGTCTGTGGTCTAATGTGCATCCATTGTGGGTGTTCTTGACATGAAAAACCCTGTTTTATTACTATTTTATTGTCATCCTGGGGCTGGTTCTGTGTGTACATCAGCCTGTACTTGCTCAAGCAGATGAATGAAGAACATGTGAGATTTAATATTGCTCATTGCATAAAGGTGTGAGTACCAAATACAGACTTTCTCGTTCAGATGGGCAATTCTTACTTAAGATGAGACTGATCCAGTATCAAGGCCTGATAAGGCATTTCTTGGCTAGTGGACTCACAACACCGATCCACATTCAGATTCCACAGCACAACCCTTAGACATGTAGTTGAAACTGTTAAAAGTTCAAAGTTAAATAGTGCTTTTCACTGCTACTCTGCATTTGCATGTAATACAAGGAAAATTCCTTCCAAATGAATATGGTACAATACAGCTGGACTGAAGAAAGGTACCAGCCACCAACAGTAAACCAACACAAAAATGACAATTACCAACATAAACCACCATAAAGCGTCATATTCTAAACAACAGATTACAGAGGCATGGCGAACACATTAAAAACACTAACAAATAACATCTGCATCTTAGAACATAAAATATCAAATTTATACTCTAAGCAATACATCATGGGAAATTAGACAAATGAGGGCTGTCTCTCAGCCCATGAGTTGCACATGTGAATGTCATTACACAAACTACAGAAGCTTTCCAGCCTAAAGTTCTGCGGCAGCCTCTTCTCATCAAACATTAAGGAAAAAAATGATGGTATCACTATGGACAGATATCCAAATTCAGATATTAGAATCAGATCAGAACTTAACTAACTTAACAACTCTAGTGTTTATGCGCACACTTAAAACTTCATGCTTTGATAGAGGCTTGTGGTATATTATTGGAAACCAGCAGTCTGTTGACAGCTACAGATGGTAAATGTCAAGAGAAGAAGAAAGAAGGAGAAGGAGAAAATAGTTTATTCAAAACAGACCAGCAACATCTAATTCAAAACATTTATTTATATGAAAATGCAAAAGATAGCATCTTTAAATGTGATTCAACAAAATCTCAATTTGCTCACTCCGAGCTGTGCTTTGTGTGTCCATCTATCTTTCTTCTGGCCTCTTGCGTGCGTTCTTCCTATTTCAATTTCAACCTGTCAGTCAGTTGCTCACCTATTCTCTGCTGTTGCCTCTGCTGCCCCTCTTGCAACAGTCTGTCACAGATTTCCATCATCTTTTTTTTCAGCATCTGCATATAAACCCGAGACCCTCCCGTCTGCCCTCCTGAGGTGCTGGAAATGGAGAGAAAGTGGCGAAGGCGTGATTACGATGTCAATTTATAAACACCGCACCCCGAGAGACTGCATGGATGAAAGCACCAATGCCACTGGAAAATTACCCACCCAGCCAGGGCAAGTCATTTGCTACACAGTGGAGCAAAACGACAAACATTCAGACGCCGCCATACACACACAAAGAGAAAGGTACAAACTGGAGGCACGTAAATAAGAAGTGGAGAGTGAAAATAAAAGGGGGCAACTCAGAGGTGGAGGAGTGCATCAAGACTTGAGATGTGTCTATATGCAAGTGTGTGTGTGTGTGTGTGAATGTGTGTGTTTGCACCCCGCTACAGGTGTTCAGCCCTCTTGGCTGTAGGCAGCAGGGAGGAACTGTCACTATTTTCAAGCAGATGGAAAGAGACTCACCAGGATTGAGAAAAACTGACTGAGAGAAGGGCTTGCACACACACACACACACACACACACACAGAACATACACATACACACATTTCATATGTTCTTGAGCATCAGGTGGCCAACACTGGGGTGCTTGAAAATACCACCTGGGAAATGCCACACAGCTAGATATAATCTGTTTGTTTGGGGACCCGCATCATTGCATAAAAGGAGAGGACCCATTGATATTTAAATGGTGCATATGTATTTGAGTGTGTGTCTATGTGTCTTTTTGTGTGTAAGCAAGAGAGAAGGAGAGGTAGAGGTAGAGAGAGAGAGAGAGTAAAAGGCAGCAGCTGTGTGTATCCAGCAACATAAAAGTGTGATTTTGAGATGTAGTGAAGGATTAGAAAGTAGATATTTCATTGCATTTATGAGGCAGAGATGGATTGTTTCATATCCTCTGAATATATCTGAATATGACTCGTGAAGAAGTAGAAGAGAAAAAATGTTGATGGTGAAAAGCTAAAATAAAAAATACAAGTACAGCCAAAATCATGAAATACAAGAATAAGGTAAAAACAAACTACAGAAAAAAGGAGAAAAAAAACAAAGCTGCCAACAAGAAGAGTGCTCTCAGTAGAGTGCAGATCTGTGCCAGGCAACAGATGGTGAAGCACCTACTGCAATGCCACCACAACTGCCAGATGCAACAGGATTTGCCAGGTTCTACCAACATTAACATGACCTCCACATACAATGTCCCCGGTTGAAACAAAACTTTCAACTGAAGTAGTTGTTTATCACTTGTGGTCCCTGGTGGTCGGTAAAGAAGAGCGAAAAGTCAGGTGTCAATGATCGTACAAAGCAAAGCAGTCAAAAAACAGAATCACGGCCTCACAGTTCTATGTATCCACCAGCCAGTGAAATTACAGTTTATATCCATGTCTGTACAGACATACTCATTTCTCATATAGTATATGTAGTGAAGAGTTTAAACAAATTAAATTCCCTCATTCATTCACCTTCTCAAGATCAGGTCACAGTGACCTTGACTTTTGACCACCAAAATTTTTATTAATTCATCCAAGGGAGCCCAAGGGTCCAAGGAAACATGTGTGCCAAGTTTGAAGAAAAGCCCATTATCATGTTAATTATATCTTAATTCCACTACAAGAGAGACTTGATGCTCTCCACAATCAGGTGGGAAAGAATACATGCATACATCGGCAATCAGCCAAAATGAGTTGGACACATCAACACATCAGCAAAAATCCAATGTCTTGCATCTCTAGTTAGGGCTGTTTTTAATGGTGTCGGTTAGGCCTGAAATATTAATGCTCCAGCATGTTCTAATGTTTTAAGCAATAGATGTCCTTCCAGCTTTAATGACTCCTGACTTCGCTTGGACTTGAGCCTTTTGTCTTTGATAACTTCCCCAAGTCTAAAGATTATAAAGTATGTTATTTAAAAGGTGTGCCATGAATCATTTAAGTTTCTCTTCATTTCCTGATTCAAAACACATTGCTAATCATTCCTAGCAAGTCAACATTTAATTCCCCAGATCTACTTTGTCTGAACCAGTCAGACAGACAAGTTGCTCCAATTAGGAAAAAAAAATTACACCAAAGATTATTCAATTTGCAGAATGGAAACTCATTACGTTGGGACGACTCGAAATTCAAAGTTTAAGACTTGGTACTCACTTGCTTTGACTTGAGACTTGACTTGAGTGCCAAGGACTTGAAACTTACGTGTGACTTGCAAAACAATGACTTGGACTTACCTCTGTCGTTTTCTGTCTGGCACAGCTGGCATGTTTCCACATTTCATGTTAGCAAAGAGAAAAAACAACAGCCTAGTGTACTGATGGCAAAATGGCAGACTGTGGGTCAGATGGCAGCTGGTAGTTAAACGTGAATAAAAAGTGACAGTGGATGAACCCAAACCTATCGAACAGCTTTGGTATCAATAAGAACACATACTGAGTGTAATGTATGGGTGTCCAAATACTTTTAGCCATGTATTATATTTTTAGTTTCGTATTCCATAGTATAATTATGATACCAGTTTCAATAACTGAATCGCATGAAAAAATAAGGTTGAGAAACTAAAAATATTTTGCCCTGACCAGCTATCAATGTTGTATCCTTGAGCATGGCAGCAAACCGCCAAGAGCTTCATGGACCTTCACAGAAAGCTACGATCTGAGGCTCTAATATAAACAGTACATGTGTTCAGCTTTACAAATATGAACCAGGGTGGTGTTGGAAAATAATGAATCTCTGTTCCCTTGATACACAGTGAAAATATACTTTGGTCTTCTTTCATTTTATGTACAGAAAACCAAACAAATAATCAAGCTTAGATCTCACAGACATCCAAGTGCTTCCCCACACAGCCTTGTCACATTATTCTAATGTAATCCTTTAAATATTAAAGGTCTTGTGTGTAGCGATTTGTGTTTCTCTAAGTTAAGACCACGTTTTTCATAAGCTCATGCTCTCTGTCACAAAAACAATGTTGAAATACGTCCCCACTCTCTGGTGAGTGTCACTGTGTTTATTTTCTCTTGTCTTTACTCAAAAGGACAAACATGTTGGGAGGAATTGTTTTCCATCGGCCTTTCACTCTTTCCACCATCTGTCATTGTGAGAAGCTATGAAAGATTTCACACCAGTTACACTCTGTTTTATTCTACAAAGCTGGAGCTTTCAGTCATATTACATGATCATCATCTTTGATAAAATTGCTTTCTCAACTGCTGTTTCTAAAGTCGAGAATGAACTTCAGCTTTAAAGGTGACTGTCCTCCCAAGTGAAATGACTCTTGTTCATTGATAGAGGCTCTTATAGAGCCATAAAGTCTAACTTGGTTTGTCTTAACCTGGACCACTGTTGTTCTGTGGTTATTATTGTAATCCTGACAATAGAGTTTTTGTGCTTGAACCAAGCCAAACATTAACCATAGGTTTGGAAGATCAGAAAATGGTTTCGTTTTTCAAGCAGTGGCTTGTAACAGTTTTGAAAGGCACAGACAGACAACGTCATCCTGCCGACTGGGGCATTGGATCAGACAACGCTTTGATAACCACATTTCCACCCCCAAGTACCAAGAACTTCTAGTACCAGGAACTACTTTTCCAGCCCATTAGTGTCTGTGTTTCCATCACAGTCCAAATATCTGCAAAGATTAGTCGACTGATGTATGAATAAGCGATGCCTGTTTGTGTCATTTTGCAAGCAAATGTTCAACGCCCTTCACTTGCAGGAGAGTTTTGTGCACACCTTATGGTTTCTGGTGTAAATCCAGGTCGATTGAATTGAGTTGACATTGAACAAAAAACAAACTGGTTTGCAGTAGCAGAACTATTTTCAAATAGTTCTGAAGGTCTCAAAGAATGCATTTTGACATTTCATTTGATTTTGAAGAAGCCCTTTGCAGCTCAGAAAAAAAAATTCCATCTGCTGATGAAGATCATGTGATATTTTTAAAAACAGCCAGAACAGCTACTAAATGGACCTTGTTGTGAGATTGTTCTCTCAACTGCTGTTTCCAAGGTCAAGAATGATCTTCAGTTGAGCAATAAACTTATTATCAAAGATGGCAATAACAGCAGGGCGTCCAGGAAACCTCTCAACCCTCCACTATCAAATAAAAGCACAAACACCCCAAACATATTACAACTTTATGACTGTAACAGAAATGATGCATATCAATCATATCATAACATATCAGAATATTACAGTAAAAACTATTTAAATTTCCTGGAATGCCCCTGTAGCACAGTTGGTAGAGCATGTTCCCTCTGTACTGACACTAAATGTCTTCTGTATGGGCCCTGGTGCGATTCTGGCCTGCTGGACCTTGCTGTGTGTCATCCCTTCTCTCCTTCTCCTTTCCTGTCAATCTTCAGCTCTACTACAATAGAGACATGAAAGGCCCCAAAAATATGTATTCAAAAAAAGCCCTATTTCAATTTCCTTTTTAATAACTAATAATGAAAAAAGGATAGCACAAAACAATATTAAAGTCAGCTCATAAAACAAATTAGAGCTCTGCTATATATATTTGCCAACAAACATGCGAATAATTATATACAGCATTTGCAATAACCCAATATAGAGAATACCTGAAAATGGTCTGTAGGCTCTACACTCTGAAAAAGGTGCCAACTGAACCATAGGGTTCTTTAATTTGTCCCCATAGGACAAACCTTTTTTGTTTCCAGGTAAAACTTTTGTGATGGAAAATTCTAGTGAAGTGTTTCTTTTACTCTGACCCTTGTGTAACCTTTGGTACTAAATGTACTTTTATAAACTCGTCTGTTTATACCTAACCACAGAACTGGTGTGAACCTGTTCAACACAGCCTTACTTCCTCCTTGAGAGGGGAACTTGCAACAATAGGCTCACTCATTCTGACTATATAAAAAGCTCTTTGTCACACTCTGCAGACTGCTTGCAACTCTGTATGGCTGTTTGGCCTCTTTGCAAAGAATAAACCAAAAGAAAGACAAATTGCTTCTTAGTCTTAATTTCAGACCTCACCAATTAAATTTTCACAACATCTTTTATAAAGGTTCCACTCAAAGGAACCATCTGAGAAAGTCATATGCCCTTCTATGGTGTAATGGTTCCAACCAGAACCTTCTCTTGGGTTTTTGTCCAGACCTTTACACTTTCTAAGGGTGCTAACAAGAACCCAGCCAGGGTGTTCTACTGGGAATCCTTTTATATTCCAAGGGGATTTATCTAGATCTCACACAGGGCGTTCTGCTGAGAGGGATTTAAACAATCCTTGAAGAACGCTTTCTTCCAAAAGGAGTTCTTAATGGAACCCTTAGTCTAACAAAGAACAGGAACCCTCTCTTCAAGCAAGTGGTTCTGGATAGATCTTCAGCCCTGTAGTAGGAACCCTCTTGGGACGCTTACGTCTAAGAGTTTAATAAGCATACTGACTGGGCGAAGGTGATTGTATCCACTCAGCCGGACTTGTCTGTCGGTAGAATGATATTAAAGTGCTACAGGCAATAAAAATGTCGATGTAAGAGTCGACATGGAGAACAGAAGTGAACTTTTCTGAGGCGCGAGGTGCAGCGGTGTGGCTTGTTATGCAGCAGAAAGCGGCCTCTCCTCTGAGGGTGTTCCCTGGCCAAGAGCTCAGTGTGGGGCCCCTCCACTCTCAGAGACAGATGTTAGGGCTGGGCTCGGCCATCCACTTTCACCATAATGAGAACTCATGGGGCCCAGGCCAACAAACATGCATGAACACATTCAACACCGTACCTGCCTTTACACATTCACAAAAACACACACACATACAACCCCATCATAACGTGACAAGCAAACAGTGAGAAGCAGGAGTGGAGGGTGAGCCAGGGGTGGATTCATGATTTAATAATGATGTGCTAGTTAGAAAAATGAGTGACCTTCACACACACACACACAAGCATCCATGTTAACATACAGTGTCTCCAAGTGACAAGATATTCAAATGGAGGGCAGGAAAAGTGAAGGAGAGGTGGGGGGCAGACAGAGAGGGCTTGTGTGTGTGTGTGTGTGTGTGTGTGTGTGTGTGTGTGTGTGTGTGTGTGTGTGTGTGTGTGTGTGTGTGTGTGTGTGTGTGTCTCCTGCCAACCATTTCTGAGTGTTTAATGAATGAATGTAGCACCTCCATTATTCACCACCCTCATATTAGCTTCTCGACTGTGATGTCCGAACATGTACAACAGTTTTTCATGCATGTGAAGAAGGAGAAATTAAACATGATTAAAACATTCTGTTTTCTGCATACTTGCACAACTTTCTTGTTTACATGTATGAGTCTACATATGTTCATGTATTTATACATGTGTGAGTGAGAAATGCATTAAGGGTATGCATGTAGTATGTAGGTGTCCATGCCAGGAAGTTTCCTTATATTATTGTGCATGTGTATTGTGTGACTCTCACAGTCTCTTCAGGGTACATTTGGCCTTGATAAACCACAGCCAACCTAATAAAGACAACCACAGCTACTCCAGCAGCAGAATAAAACAAATCCACTTAGTTTGAACTAGTGGTTTTCAAACTTTTTGTGCCCAAGGCACATCAATGGGCAAGCCAAAATCTCTAGGTACAACTGTATTCAATGCCATGCAAAAAAAAACATCTATTACCAACTGAGGCAACAGTTTCTAGTCAATGAGAGGCAAAATTTCCAGAGTGCAGGTGGAAAACAATAATAAGGTGTCAATCAATCGGGGCCTTTGATATGTCACACTCTAATAATTCCCACTATGCAGCAACTGCATGAACAGCAAAACATGCAGTTTGCGTAAACAGAAGATTATTATAGTGTGTATAGTGTATTAGAGTGTGTACGGAGTATACAGTAAATTAAAATTCATCCATAACTTTTTGTATAGTTGTATGTTGGAATAATAATGTATGGTGTCACAAAATTCCAATGCAAACTTAAAGCTCGCTGAATTGAACCAATCCAACAGCACCCAATCAATTTGCAGGAGAGAACTATGAAGAACTAACATTAAGTTATTGCACACCAGTTGGAAATAATAGATAGATAAAAAGATAAATTCATCCACATACAAAAACTGCTTGGTGGTCAACAAAAGACAAAGTTTAGACACAACATCCTCCAACTTTATTTGACCTTTGAAGTTGCACAAAGAATTGTCAGTCAACACTGATATTAACATAGCTGCCGAGCTAATACTTAGCAAACTTTAGCTGAACAGCTAAGTAACTCTGTAAATCACAGAGGCTGGAAACTCACTGTTACATCATGACATACTTAGTACTGAAAACTCAAAGTTTTGGACTTGGGACTTGACTTTGAACTTGTATGTTTTGAATTGAGACTTGACTTGAGTGTAAAGACTGGAGACTTACTTGTGACTTAAAAAGCAATGACTTGGTCCCACCTCTGTCATTACTACTAAGCAGTTTTCCACATTAGTGTTAGAAAAGAGAAAAACAATATATCTATGACAGTGTTTCATGCATGTGAAGACCAAGCATAAATCATGATTACAATGTGTGTTTTCTGCAAACATCTCGTTGTTTCCATGAGTCTTCATGTATTTATGTATGTGTGACTGACAAACGCATTAAGGCTATGCACACAGTAGGTGGGTGTGCATGCCAGGATGTTTGCGTATATGATTGTCACAGTCTCTTCAGGGTACGTTTGGCCTTGATAAAGCAAAAACAGCCTAATAAAGTCAACAAAAGCTATTCCAATGGCAGAATTTAAAAAAAAAATCAGATTAAAATTTTAGCTTTTAAATGTCCTTAACCCAACGCCTTTCCAAAAGGAGAATCTCCATAGGGTCCTGGTGAAAGGCATCGAGACACAAAGAGAAAGAAAGCAGGGAGAGACAGATCCTGAGGGAAGGAGAGAACAGTGTGATAAGACCTGGCTAAGCCTCGCCGTCGGTAATTACCTCCACGCTAATGCTACACCAGGAAATCCCAGCGGGAGCATGGAAAAAGATGAGGACGAAAGATTGAAAAAACATGGCGAAAAAAAAGGAATTTGTGATATTATTGGTTCCAAGATTAGACAGACAAGGATAAGGGTAAGATGGAGGGAGATAGAACATAGGGTGAACAAGGGGGTGTGAGAGGATGCAAAGTGTTGGGAGGAGCAGGTACACGGTGACCCAGATCCTCCTCCTGGTAACACGGGGGGAGCTGCTACAGCCAGGCTGCTGTCTGCCGCAGGACCGGAGCAAAGGATGAAGAGATGCAGGACACAAATATGAGCTGAAGCAGTGACCGCAGTATGACAGCTGCTCTAAATCACAATAAATATGCGGCTTTGAAAAACAATCAAATTGTGACAAATTGAGTTTTTTGCTAATTACAAGAGCCTGTGGGGCTTGTATAAGAGCTGACAGATAGTCTCAGTGCTCTCTCTGCTTTCTTCCTGGGGAGGGAGGTAGGAGCACCTGGGTGAGTTCTCCCAAAACACACAGGGACAAATGAGGCCCTGAGCGTCCCGTTAAAAATGAAACAACCCAGCAGAGAGTTCACATCCCCCAGGATTTGACCTAGACGCAGGTAAACACACACACACAGGTGTATACACACACATGTTTGGGCATGCAATTACTGAACCTGTGCAACAGCCATGGGGAGCTGGGGTGCACCTTTACAAAGGGGAGAGGAGGAGCACACAGCATGTGCCACTAGGTGTGTGTGTGTGTGTGTGTGTGTCAGTGGCCCAGTTACAGTGGAAGGATAAAACTGCTGCATCCGTGACAGGTCTTCTACACAAAGCCAGCCCCACCTGTTCATTTCAAATGCTCCACCTGTGCATCTGTGTGTGCATTTTTGTGTATGCGTGAGAAACAATCGCTTCCGATGCCTTGAAATGAAGGACACTATATTACATGGACATATTTCAAGTTCCGAAGCATCGCCAGTCATAAGTCATAACACACGCACACAGTGCAAACACTTCTCAACAAATTCAACATAAAGCTGCAGGATTCATGAATCACGGTACTATAGCAGGGTGAAAATATGGCAGACCAGCCGGTGTGTGAGGATCGTTGGCCACAACTCAATATACTTCATACTGTTGGAGTCTTGGCTCCATGGCCCTGATGCTAGACAGTCATGGCTGCACACACACAGAGAACACAGTAACTTCTCAGTTAGTGCTTTGAGTTTGAAGCCCCTGAAACTTGCTGCCCAAGCTTAAAGGTACCATGTGGATGATTTTTATAAATAAGCAAAGTTGTGTTTTAAATGTCCCCCCCCCCCCCCCAAATTCTTCCTCACAGAGAAGGATTAAAGAGAGGGATTAAAATCATTATAGTTGCACCAGAGATATCTCCATTCATTCTTTTTCCTTGTCATAACCTGGGACCTATATTACCCACAATGCAATTCAGCAAAGGACAGTCCAAGTGAGTTATGCTAATAGTGGCTGATGTGGCCTCAAGCTTCTGGCCTCAATCAGAGAACTCCACAACACAGTCTTCAAACTTGCAGTCTTCAGTCCCAACAGACACTATGACATTACTGCCCACTCTCTTCAACACGTCAGTAGTCAGAAGAGCACAGAAAAACACAAACACAGAAATCTCATGTGAAATAACCAAATCTAGGATATGTTTTTTTTTCACCTGATACTGATAAGAAATAACTACCAGTGTGCCATGGATGATACAGTTAAAATAACCAATAATTTCATATGTTTGTATTTTACAGACGTTCAGATAACCTGAAATTTATGCCCCACTGAGGGTAAGAAAGGCTAAGATATAATAAAAAAAACATGGATGATTCAATATTGCACCGCTCTGACTGAATCAAAACTAACTGACATCACTATGACAACAAAAACAAAGAACTGTTTTTGTCTTCAAATGTCTTCAAATGTTCTTTTATTTGTTCTAGTGAAGTAAATCACTAGACTTTTTTCTATACTTTTTTATAGAGCATTTTGCCAAATTCAAATTAAATGTTTTGACATAGTCAGTCAAATCAGTGTGTATTTTAGCAGATATTTATTAGCTATAATTTCAATATTGGAATAATAAAAAAATATATAAATTTCATTTATCAGCCCTGATATTTATTGTGCATCTCTAACCAAAACTGTATAACTCTGGAATAAAAGTGCTCATGTAGGATTTACAGTAAGGAGCTGATTGTGAAAACAGGTTTTCAGGGCCTTTAAAATAATCAGAATACCCCATCATCCAGTCTTACGTTATCATAATGTCTTACGATGTAAGAGCTAAATGTTAAAACAGAACTTCTTAGCTTTATCATTGAAATGCTGCGCATTTCCTGGCCATTCTCAGCTGTCCATCTGTCACCCATCAATCACTGCTCAGCCTTATCATAGCTGTGACAGGCTGTCAGGTCCCTAGTGTGTTCTCACATATCTCCTCCCCTCCAATATTCTTGCACACTGGTTTATGCAAAAAGCCCGCTCACACTGAGGCACGAGCTAATGGAAAGACAAAATCATCCAGTATGCCTGCTTTCAGCACAATGGATAGCACCTCTGCTGCAGCTTCTTGTTGAGTGTCATTGGCTCATTTCAGGACCAAGGACAGTGCCAGACACTCGCTTCATGTCTGACTGTTGTCTTGCAATTTTCTGTGGCCCGCTGTATTTCTAAAGGAAAATAAAAACCACACTCTGTGCCATCCAAACAACAGCAGTGATGCAGCTTTCAAAGCCTTTCTAGTAATCTAAGGATGCATCAACATTCATTAAATATACACAGTCTTGATAATTCAGTGTATTAAGCAAGACTAAATGTTCTGTTTTGCACCCAGCTCTTTTTGCTTTAGAAACAATAATGACTCAGTGCACATGAAAAGAAAGTATTGGTGGTTTGATAACAGCAGAGCAGATATAATGTAGGTAAATAGACATGAGCCAGGCAGACCTTGTCTCCAAACACTACCCATCATAACCACCACAGAAGGGTGACAGACATTGTAGCATCTGCTGGCAGGCTGGACTAACGCCAGGGGTGCTGACACCAGTACTGTAACTCACAACAACCAGCATTAAATAACACGGTTTTCATCAGGGTCGTATCAGTGAAGCTACAGCTGACGGAGTTTTAACTGCCAAACAGTACTATGAGCTTGCATCTACAAGTGGAGAAAAAATGTGTATGTTGTTACGTGGCTATGTTTTTATGTAAAGCGCTTATGAAAGCAACAGCATATGTTTTGTTATTTGTTTGTGTGCGTTCAGGAATGTTTGGGTGTATAGGTATAAGCTCTGCCAGCTCCTGTTCAGCCTGTAAGTGGCTGGCATATGGGATGACAACTGTTGCCTTCATGGGGAAATGGACGGATTAATTGAAATTGAGCACAGATAGGAGAACAGACACACGAGTGATGAGCACTTAACACAATCATCAAGGCAAAATCACACCGGGATTTGTTGTGCAGTGTGTATTTCTGTGTTGTGTACTTGAGTGTTTATGTCTGTGCCAGGCTGTGGACTAATGAAGGAAATAAAAATTACCACTTGATTAATGTGTGTGCGGGCAGTCCAATACCTGTGGATAATCATCAAGCTTGCAAACCATTAGCAAATACACGGCGCTAACGGTTTCTAATGGGGTTGTGTGTGTGGACTGACAATGAAGGGCATGTGTTGTTGCTTGTAGTGCTGAAACAGGCAAGTAACGTTCATGCAGGGCTGACCTAAATAAGGAGCTGTCCAAAGAAGTGAATCCACAGTAGCGTTACGCTGGCTTCAAACATATAGCATTGTAAGCAAACAAGCACAAGAATAGCACAAAAATGAGATAAAATCCAGTGGCTTCAGTAAAACTGTTCACATTGACAGCATATAGTAGACAGAAAATGCTAAGGACCAACTGCTCCAGCTTAAAATTCAATCATTTTGTCTTGATTACAGTGATTTTACAGGTCTACGTTGCTTATCTGCTTTCTTGCAGAGAGTTAGATGAGAAAACTGACATCACTCTGTCTGTATGATAAAAATGTGGCCTGAGCCAGCAGCTGATTGGCTTAGCTTAGCATAAAGATTGGAGACTAAAGGAAACAGCTAGCCTGGCCCTGTCCAGTGGTCAAAATCCACCTTCCAGCACCTGTAAAGCTCACTAATGAACACACTATATCTTCTCTGTTAAATCTGTAAAATAGACAAAAAACAAAAAAGAATAATTTCCCTTTCTACAGCATGAAATAATCTCAGTGTTTCACAAAAAGTCGTACTTTCCAGACATACTTACAATGTGTGATACTGTGCTTATAGCATTGCATAATTATAAGGACTCATAAATATTCACAATGCTGCAAAACAATAATCAAACCTGTTATAATGACTTATAAGATCAAGTGTCAGAATATCTCATAATTGCTGGTCATTCATTTTGGCAGTGATCACATTATATATAACTCTCACAGTTGTAATACATTACAAACACTATATAATATACACTTATAATGTATTTTTTGTAAACCCAAATTAATTAATTTTACAGTGTTTTGTTCATTGTTCTTGAGTTGTTGTTTTTTTTTTTTTCATTTTACTTAAAGCCAACACTGAATGATTTATAATCAGCACGTAGTGTGTATTATCTGCCAGTACTTCAGGAATTTTGTTACTTCACTTCAAGCACCCAATTACCACTTTAGGTGACTGATAAATAGGTTAGAATGCATTATAACATTATTATAATATATTACAACTGTAATAATACACTATAATGCTTGCTATAACAAAATGTCAGTGAGTGACCCTTCCTAGTCCCCAGCCCCTTTGTCTCTGTGCTCCAATAACAGTTGAGCAATTTTGTGTAGTTTTAGTTTTAGTAGTTTTATAACCCGACAGAACCTAAGTCAACTTTCTCATGTCGTGGTTGCTGTACTTGCATGCTAGGCTCATCGAGGTTGAAAAGAAAGCCACATTTAAAAGATGCTTAAAAGATTTTGCTGGGGCACCTGTAAAAGTGACATATAGCCTACTGTGTATAGTCAAGTTAGTTAATGTTAGCAAACTGCTACTTAGCTAACTAGCTAATCTACATCAATCATTGGCTAATGTGTTGCTATCATTAGCTTAAGTAAGATGTGACAGGAAAGGAGAAAACTGCTCTCAACTGTTACTGAAATACAGAGCAAAAAGGGGCGGGTGTTAGGAATGAATGTCAGTTATGAAATATCACTAATTAAGTCAGGATTGTTATTTAACTGTGCTTATTAAATATTAGCAAAATTTTAGAGTGACATTATCAGAAAATAACAGTTTTCCCTGCATCTCACCCAGAGTGTGCTGGGATAGGATCCAGCCCCTTACAAACTTGTACAAGCTGAGAATGTATAGCTAATGTATGGATGGACAGATGATTATTCTTATTAAAAATAGGAAATAGACAGTTTTAACAAAATACATACAAGTCAACACAGTCAACAGCGAGAGCAGAGAGAGATGTCTACATTTAGCCACTGTCTACGTGTCCATTATAAAAGTCTGCACTCAACTCGCAGTCCTGCACCTGTCAAGTGTGAAGATATATGAGTCACACAGACAAAGATCTGCAGCTTTCTCTCTGACCCTGTCTCCTTTCTGCCGTCCTCTAACTCTCTCCATCTTCTCCCTCTGATCATTTCCTCTGAGGTCAGCTAGACCCAGCTGGTGGAGAGGGACGGGTCAGGTACTATCTGTCTGTGTAACCCTTTGCTACTCATTAGTGTGTGTGCGTTTGTCTGTGTCTGTGTGTGTCTCAGATATGTGTCATCACCCTGCATTGAAAAATAGAAGAGAGTTCGCTGGTGAGATTGAACTGGAGGTAAGTGATTGGAGGGAAACAGGAGCAAATGGATGAGAGGAGGACTGAAGAGGAGGGAAAATCCTGGAGAGCTCTTGCATGTGAGTGTATGTAAGTGGTGTCTTTTCCATGTAGTGTAGGCCATGAGAGCAAATCACCAAAGGAGCATGGTGAGAGTCTGGCAGGACACTTAAGACATCTAATAAACTTGATTATCCTGGACAAGTGGGGACGAAGTGTGTTGCTGCAGTGATGACATACACACACACACTCACACAGAACCATGCAGATATGCCTTCAGAAGATGATCATTTCTAGATATTTTCTTTGATTTTTATCTATCACCATTAAACAGTTCAACTTAGACAGAAGAAACAAACTATAAAGCCAAAATTAGGTGGACACCCTTGTCCTCATGATTTAGTGTACTTTCATTCTGGGTCTGTTTTTCACAGTTTGGGTTGAGCCCCTGATCTAAAGCATAAGTTAAAAGTGCAAGACACAGCAGATTTAATTTATTAAAGGCATGTCCAAATACATCTTTGCCAGGTATCCTGCCCTGTCCCGCCCCTTGTGCCAGGAGCAAAAGCGTTGGCAGCATGATGCAATGCCACCTGTGCCACCAGCGCATCCGCTTTGCATCGGTGTAAGATAAGGCTCTCACTGTGAAAGCATACATATAGTAGAGAGTTCCAATTTCACAACACTTTGTATTTGGCCCTTTCCTATTTGAAAAAGTCCCTTTGCACAAAGCCTGGTCGATTCTTTTCCAGTTTGGTAGGGTAGAACTCGACCTCAACCCCATCCAGCACCTTCGGGAGGAATCTGAACACCAACCAATCAGAGCTGGGAGCAAATCTCTGCAGCCAGGATTCAAAATCTAATGGGAAGCTTGAAACCATAAGACTGGAGGCTGTTAAAGCAGCAGATTAATGCTCATGGTTTTGGAATCAAATTTTCAACAGTCACATATGGGTGTAGCATGTAGCACAATCATTCTATTCCAAAAAAATGTGAAACTCAATACATTCTGGGGTTTGGTCGCTACAGCCTTATTCAGTCTGGTATGACCAAGTGGCAGCCACCAGAGCTAAAAAATGAAGCCAATATGGAAGTGCCAAAAACTGCAGAATGGCCACTTGAAGCTGGCTCTAAAAGTGAGTCAATCCCCAGAGTGCTCCATATTAAAACGCCAAACTGTACAGTAGAAATAAACATGCTTACAGCCTGGTCCGAAAAACTGTTTTGGTCTCTATAGCTAATTTTCCCATTAATGACAACTGCATGGGGGATGAACCTATATATAACTCACCCATTTAAATTATGTTAAAGCTTAAAGTTGTATGTATCATTAAAGATGGGCCCAGTCTGAGTGACAGATGGGTGCCATCAAAGATGGCTGGCTGCTTCATTCAGCCAAACTCATCTCCACCCACGCTCCACGTCTTTCCCCATTTTTGGATTAGCCAGCAGTGAGTGGAGTAAAGCACTACCAAGATGGCGACAGACAGAGCCAGTGTACCTTCAGAAAGCTATGGGTGACATTATGGACAATCTGTCCATATTTTATCTACAGTGTATGGGTATGACTAGTAGTCTGTGTTGGAAAATGTTACCTATTGTAACATAACTAACATTTTGGCTCTTCTTGTACTAAGTTTTGACATTCACCATTATCAAGAAAGTATGCTTTGTCAGCTTAGTGGACGCTCATTAGCAAAAGTAGCCTCACTAAAGCAGTATTCTAAAACGTGAATGTGAACATTGAACTCATATCCTATAAAGTGCACCCTTGATCTCAATATATTAAGGATGTTTTGCTTTTTTTTTTTTTTTTTTAGAACAGCCTTATTTTGTCTACTATGACAATTTACAGTATGGTGGCTAATGTTGGCTGACTTAAGATAGATATGGTGGTGTATATTACACTTGACCAACTTAATGGCTCTTCTTTACCTATGTACTCACCACTTAATTGTCACTTGTAACCACAGTGGCCATGCATAGTTCAAGTAGAGTCCCAAAAACAGCATGACAACAGATTTCTTGTCTCAGTTTTTAGGCTAGCATAAAAAGTTGACATCACCAACATTTGGACATCCACAACCGGGAAAATTCTATCTGCTGATCATGTAATACAATTGAAAGCTTCAGAGCAGGTACTAAAAACACCTTGTTTTTTAAGTGCTGTGTCCAAGGTCAAGAATAAACCTTTAATCTAATTCCTCTTGTCTGCTTCTCTCTTCTGACAATACTATTCTGTTCTTTTTTCTGTCTGTCCATTCCCTTTTTCCTTATGTTCCTTGTTTTTTAAATTCACCAATCATTTCATCTCCGTCAACACACACCTCAAAAAGACACCGGGGGGTTCTAACTTAATTCTGCAAAACCCACTCTGGCCTTGTCTCTGATCATATCCTCTCGCTCTGTCTCTTCTCTCTCACACACTTTGTAGGGCAAATCAATGGGCCTTGGATGTCTGAATATCTGCTGCCAAGTATGGTCAGCCGTGACCACTCAAAGACACCACAAAAAAAAAAAAAAAAAGGAGAAAAATGAGACACCCACTCACTGCGCGGTGCTCCCAGTTCAGTCAGCTACTGAACTACATGCTCGCACATTCTGTGACTCCACTCCTAACCCCCCACCCTCCTTCTTCCACATCTAGAAAGACAATAGAGTTGGAAGAGACAAAAATACTGAAGGCAGAAAAAAGAATCAGATACTGTATATAGAATAAAGATTTAGGAAGATCTAAGTGTATAAGCCATGGTGGAATACCTTAGATACGCACACTAAGATCTGATAATAGTTTTCAGGAACAAACTTTTCTTTCATTTGTGACATTCTGTGTATGTTTACCAGTTATCAACAATAACTCTTCGTTCATCCCATGCTTAAAGGGGAAACTTGGGGAAACCAGGGGAACCTGGACCCTAATTTTCCATGTTTTGTGTTTAACTGACTATTAAAAATTTGACAATTTGAAATTAGTTCAGTATTGAGGAAGAGCGCTGCATCCAAAACTGAGCTACAGTACATAATACCTACAAGCAACTAAACACCGTCAAAGTAAGTCCATGAAAAGTGCTTGATTTTACCACTGACAGGCTCAGATTGACAGATTGACAGCATTATGGAAATGATTGTAAGAGAAATAGGCCTTTTTATAAAGAGAAAGAGAGAAGGTTTTGTTTAAACAGTTGTGTTACTGCTCTCGCCGAACTAACCAGACTCCTTGTGAAAAACTAATATTAATATAGACATTGTCATCTCAGCTCTGGTTTGGTTGACATAAATCCTTACATCACTGAGGTAGATGTGAAAATATTCTGGGTCTATGTGCCATTTTTCAGCACTGCTTCTCTGATGTCTGACCTCCGTCTTGCTCCTCTCAGGATATTTTCACATCTGATGCAGTAATCCTCAAAACTATTGAAAAAAATCTCTGCACACCTGAGCATTTAACAGGCGTGTCAGAGGAAGATTAAACTCAAAGACAATCAGAGAAACTCTCATAATGTTGCGCTTTCTGCTGATTTATTTATTAAATATCGACATTTCGGTCTAAGCAACCTACATAAGGTATATTGGCAGCATCCAAACATTTCAACACCTGAATCTGATTAATGTGTCATCAGCCAGACAACAGAGCTGAAAAAAACTCACTAAATCACAACAAATCTTAAAGATGGATTTCGTCTTATAAACCCCACAAGTCAAAAATTCATTAATCAGATCCAGGTGTTGATTAATCTTAGCAGTCCTCTGATGGACTGATGGTGATTGAAAATTAAGGCAATGTCTATGTATATATGTGGAAATGCTTGGATGCTGCCAGTGAACCTGGTGAAGGTTGTTTAGACTGAAATATCAATATTTAATAAATATATCAGCAGAAAGTGAGACAGTGTGTGGGAGCACATCTAATGTGGTGAATTAAGGGTTTATTCCAACCAAATCAGAGTTACCGATTGTTGGAGCAGTGGAACAACAAACCAAGACATTTTGGGGTACTTCAATTTTGTTGTTTTTAATTTTGTTGAGTTTTAACAAGGATAGCAATGTTAAAAGTACAGTTTTGCAAAGGGAGTCTGGTGAGTTTGGTGAGAGCAATAAAACTGCTGTTCCTCATTTAACAAAACGTATGTTACTCTTTAAAAAAGGTCTCTCTCTAGGGATCCTGTCCATAATGTTGTTACACACTTAGAATAGCAATCCGAGCCTATCAGTGGTGAAAAGAACCACTTTTAGTGGATTTACAGTTTCGTCGCTGCCGGCTGCAGTGCTCTTCCTTCAAAGTCCTCTCCTAACTCAGCCATCGTATCTTATCTTAAAAGAAGGAAGCATAACTAGAACTGTGAACTCAATTATTCAGGTAGCATCAGGCATGCACCCGATACTGTCCTCACGTACTCATACTCGTACTAAAACTACTCCAACACCCCACTTTGGAAACTGTCCGTAAAATTCCAAGTAAGTCCATGTAAAACTGGAATAAATGTGTATAGTTAACTATGGTTACACTTGTAGCACGAAACAGCAACAATGAGTTGTTACACTTAGAAGGTGACCATCTAATGAAAATAAAACATGTTTTAAAAGTTATGGTTAGAATTTTAATGGCATTATTAAGCATTTGTATCGGTACTCAGTATCAGCAAGTACCCAAATGTAAGTACTTGTACTTGTACTCGGTCTAACAAAAAGTGGCATCGGTGCATCCCTAGTTAAAAGCCTTCTGTAGTTGAAGCAGTATGTCCCCTGAGAGTTGCCATAGAGTTGTTACCTAAGTTCCAATTTTGACATGTGGGAGATAAAATAAAAAGAAGCGGTTGTAGCTGTTCATTGTACTATGTCTCCATGTCCTGTATTATTTTCTTCTTAAACACAATTAATTTACCAACATGTGGTGCTGAGACAAAAACCCTTTTAGACTCATCAACAATATCATCATCCATTGCGATGTTTCACTCTGTAAATCATCATTTGCCAATTTGGTAGACATCGCTCAACCCTAGTCTGTCCCATCTTAACTTAGGATTCCTACCTTTGGAAATTCTACAGTAAGGACAGCTCTGTAATAGCTAAATTTCTTTCATAAGATAAGATAGGATTTTTAACTAAATTTAGTGAGGAAACAGGTTTAAAACTGAGATAATATTTCAGTAAGTTTATGTAATGAGGCCACTGGTTCAAAAATACAAGGGTTAACGCTGAGGCTGAAAGGAAAGGCATGATTCTGAAAAAAACTTTATTTATTCACTAAAAAGTTAAAGTTCATCATGCTGGAGGCAGCTGTGCAATACACGAGTCACACGGCTCGCTGCAAAGCTTCATTTTGATTGAGTATTGATAATCGCAGGATCACAGGAACCCTTGCCTCTCCTGCTCGTTTATCCACCCTGCCTCTATCTTTTGTCTCTGATGGCTAGAGAACTGCGCTGGGATCACTGGGCTGGCGCTCCTCCATTGCCGCAGCCACTAAGCCCTCCTACTTCTCAAATGGCGTGAGGCCGCACAGAGATCAGCGAAGCTTTGAAAACGGAGGACAAAGCAAGTGTTTGTTAAAAAAAAAATAAAAAACCTGTTATATTCCTCTATGTCGCTGAGCCACGGTGAGGGCCAGGCAGGATCTGTGCCGCATCCTGTGTCACACACTCGTTGGAGGATTTATAGAGTGCTCCCATAATGCACTTCCTCTTTCCAAAGGGGGAACATAAATCTGCCTCTGTTTTTTTGTCACCCCCCTTTTTTATTTGCTAATGGGATCCTCAAATGACTATCCTGGCTTTCTTTATCCCTTGTACACACGCACAAAAGCAACGGCTTACACAGCTAGACACACATACAGAATCCCTACATAGGAAACCATAAATTACAGGACCTGTGTCAATTAATCCTGGAACTTCCAAAGCAGCCATCACACTATAACCACGGCCTCAGGCTTGTTACCAAAAGGCTGAATATTACATTCTGAGAGTTTGCATGTTTACTGACAGGAAAAAACGCACAGTGTGTTTATCTGGACATAATAAAGCAGCAAAAATGTTCCACCAACAAAGAAGTCACACACTGGGTAGCTGAATTAAAATATACTGCGCTGGTAATGAGCTATCTAAATTCTGAGTTCATATTGCTTGGAATTACACAAAAGCGGGGCTCCGGGCAGCACTGGCAAAAACTCTATAGCTCTTTCTGCTTCGCTGCCAGAAGATTCTCCCTGTCGAGCGGCGACACGGTCGGTCCTGGGGAAATCGTTTGAGCCACAGCGTGTATCTGCGAATGCAATAATTCCTTTGTAAACGACATCACCTCCTCGCCCATTTTTGCATACTTGGCGGCTGTCAACATGTTGGCTGCACTCTATCAGTCTCCCTGCGCGTGCACGGGCAAAATCACACACACACATACACCTACACACACACACACACACACACAAACGCACACACACACACACACACACACACACACACACACACATACATGCAAACACACACGCAGAAGGATGTTAATGCTTCAAGCTCTGATTACTGACAACTCTGAAACACATACTAAGTAGATGCACACACATTTAGAGACACACAAGCTGAGTGTGAATGGATGACTCAAGGGGGGACAGTGATTAAAGGGAGTTGCGCATCCATGCTTTCCTGGAATGAAACGGTGGCTAAACAGAAAATGACAGGAGTAGCGGCGCTTCAAAGTTATCTGGAAAACAGGTTCGCATATTGGCGCTACGGAGGCGGATCCTTTGCCACACTTGACACGAATGCACTATTTCAGATGTCATTTCAAAAGCCAAAGCGGAGAAACAGATTCAGGGGTGAGAAATGGAAGATGATTTAGGTTTGTTGCTTCTTACGGGCTCTGCTTCCCTGCCAACTGTGACAGGGAAAGGGAGATGCAGCGAGGGTCAGTGTAGCAACAGATCCTGGAGACAATAGACTCTTATTTTCCCCTGGATTTAACTGCACTGTACAGTGGCCCTAGGGAATCAATTAGAACCATGGTGTGCTTGGTTTTTCAGCCCCCATTGACTTGGCAGTAATTTGTTTACTTCACAGCCAAGCTGAAAAAAATAATAACTCCTTCCTTACAATGCAACTATCCTCTTATTTCCTCCCGTGTATGAACATATCAGGTTAATACTCTATATCCGCAAACAGGTAAGGAACACTTTCTAGATGAATATGCAAGCACAGCACATGATAGTCACCCCATTGTTGCCTGCAAGTAAATCTTACTGAAAGTGCATATGAGGCAAAAGTGTGACCTCCGGGCCAGGTTAAGGCCTGCAGCAGCTTTATTAGCATATGTTATCCTTCCACACACACACACACACAACAAAGATTGCAGCTGCAGCCACCCAGCCGACCAGCAGGGAGGCTCTTTCCTGTGTCAGGAGGCGAATGGGATAAACAGCTTATCACACTTTGTGGTGTCTCTGGGCTCACAGACGAAACTGACAGGTGTCACCTTGTTATTTCGCTGTGTAAAAAGCCAGCCTCGGTCTACAGGGAGTTGATTAGCACGAACCTGTTGCCACATTTACCTGCTCACCTACGGCACACGCCAAGCTCGCTGGAGAATTGAGCAGTCTCGCTGCAGTGGGGATACTGGTAGACCTAAAATTAGCTCAGCTGTGAAGCAAAACTGCCAAGTGTATGGCACACACATTTATGTCACCTGGATGTCATTATCATACATATATCTGTTGCTTTGGGGATTATTTCTCACTTGTTATGGCATTTTAATTTACTAATTGCAGCTCTGAATTAAATTTGCTTGCTGGTGAATCCCACCAATGCTTAAAGGGATAGTTCATATTATTTAATGTGGGTTGTATGAGGTACTTATTGACAGTCAGTGTATTCGCTATATTTAGCACACCAGTTAGGAAAAGCAGAGATGAGTACCAGCACAGGAACTAAACAATGTGCTGTGGTGGACAAGGTCTTTAACATAAGGCATTTCAGTGGCCGGTCTACCACTGCCTGTTAGTTAGTTTGTATTATTGTGAGTTCGTTGTACCAAAACTATCCTTTTGAAACACTGAAGTCACACAATAACACAAACAAACTAACAGATCGAGGCAGTGGTAGACCCACACTGGCCGCTGATCCTGTCCACAGCCATACATTGTTTAGCCTCTGTGCGCTCTGCTTCTCCTAACTGAGGGCATGCTGACCAGCATCTACAGTAGGTAATTGACTGACGATCGACAAGTGCCTCATAAAACCATACTTACAAAACTGTCCCAGTTTTCCCAGTAGACTCCTGTTTGTCAACCCCCTATCCCTATTTTCTCCCAGGATCATAATTTTCCTTTATTTCTCATAATTCTAACAAATGTTCCTACTTTTTTTTTTTTCTTTTCATCATCATTACTCTTTCGGACACTGTACAGCTTGTATAAGCCCTATACAAATCTTTACATCTAAGGTCTACTACAAAGTCTCTGAAACTCAGTTTTATTTGGTATCAAACTCGTCCCTTTTTTTGAGGCCTCAAGGTTGACATGTATGCATACAGCAACACATCAAATAAGCAGAACTATCCTCTGATTTATATATGCATGCAATTCAAACTATTTCAGGTGGCTCTATCGAAGTTTGGGTCGATTTGGAAAAGCTGCTGCTACAGGTACAAACCTGAAAATATCCACACATTCCTGTGATTCATGTCGCCTACATTCACAGTCATGTAGTTGTAGATTTGTTCAGTAATGAAAACATGAAATAAGGTCCACACGCTGTAGTTCTCTTGAGTGATGTGCCAAATAAACTGCACTTTCACAGTCTGCAGACCTTGTTTCATGTTTTCATTGCTGTCTTCCGTTGGTCCAGAATCTGCCTTTAAATGGTATTTGGATGTGCATGTTTCTTTTTACTTTACTTTTTACTTGGGAGTGATTTAGTCTTGACTTCAAATCTGCACTTGCATGTGGGAACATGTTTCTTTCTCTTCCACAGTTAGCTAATTAGGGGCCACATGAGTACTAATAACACCACTTATTGACACTGCCAATTTTCAACTTAAAATTTGCTGAAAGGCATCAGAAGGTGCCAGAACTACCTTTTTGCATATACTGACCACCTGTACCACTCACAAAAAAACCTTAACAGGAAAGACCCACAGTCTCATAACATCCATTATTATATCAGAAGGCTTCTTCTCCTGTATCAAGTCCTTTACAAAATATATTAGTAATGTTGTAACAAATGAGAAGAGGAGACTTAAGAAAACAAAACTGCAAGTCCCTAAACCTATAATATAGTGATGCCACATGAGATTAACCCAAAAACAAGCTATAATAAGGTCAGGATAAGCTCAGTATTGAGCACCACAGATACACTGTAAATCTCTGCAGAACTACTGTGGGGATGCCATATGAGATAAAACAAATACCCTCAAGTGCTATTAGGGGCTGTAACCTACGGTTGTACAGTAATTATTAAGTGTCCAGTCTCCACAAGTCCAAAGAGGAACACTGCAGGAAAATAACAGTCATCATCTTGAGGAAAGAGCATCCAGCACATAGACAGTCTGTAACCAGCACCTCAGCAATCACTCGTGGATCAGATGGGCATTTCGCTGCATCCACACACAGCCCCTCCAGCCACAGTCACATTTTATG
Organism: Lutjanus erythropterus; assembly: GCF_056507025.1. Lineage (NCBI taxonomy): Eukaryota > Metazoa > Chordata > Actinopteri > Lutjaniformes > Lutjanidae > Lutjanus > Lutjanus erythropterus. The sequence goes on from NC_139320.1 coordinate 14,461,936, forward strand.
AAGCCATAGCGCACTCCGAGATGCGCACCACACGGAGCAGGCAAGTTGCCCTTCACCTAACGTACCTTTGGTGCGAGCGGCGCTCAACCCCAGAGCCACAACAGCCAACACGCCGGCTAGTCTCAGCATCTTCTCGGTGGAGATTCAGCCCGGGGAGGGAAGGAGAGAGGACCACGGCGACTTCTTTCCTCGTCTCTCCTCTTTCTTTCCGCCCTCTCCCTCTTATTCACCGCCTCAGGTTCTCTCCTCTCTCTTCAAGCAGAGTGTGGAAACAGTTCACTGGTATGTGGGACAACACAGGCAGCGTGGAGTAGGAGGAGAAGGACACCAGGTGCCCGTAAAAAAACGCGCCTCGCCGCACCGTCAGCACCGCTCCGCAGCTCGTGTGGACGGACGGTGGAGGCAGCAACTAAAGTGTTTGTGCTGAGCCGGGACCGGAGAGCAGTGCACCCCGGGACCAGACCGTGCGACGTCACAGGGAGGAGAGAGATGGATTCAGGCGCTTTTTTTTCCTCTTCTTTCCTCCACCCCACCCCTCCACCTTCTCACTCTCTCTCTATCACAAACACACACTCACACTCACACACACATACATCCCTCCGCCTTCCACTCCCTCCTCCTCCCATCTCCTATCTGTGGAGCATCCCAGCCCACTCCAACTCACCGTGAGTCTGCCACGCTGAGGAGGGATCCATATTAAAATGCACTGACTAACATGTTTTAATAGACGCCATTAACAAGTCCCCATGTGATGAAAGTGATATTAAATCCACACAAAACAGGCATTTCAATAAATGAAACTATTCAAGCATACAGAAGCTCATAATAACATTTTAAGTGTTGAAATACCATTATAGAACACATGTAGGAATTAAAATCCAATACATTTGATTCACTGTAACTCATTCAAGGAGTACCACACATGTATGTGATTATAGCCAGCACTGTACAAAATCATAAAATTTCCATGATATCCATCAGAGGTTAAGGTGCTAAATTGAAATGGAATAAAAAAAAAAATACAATACTATTCTAAAAATGTATTGTCTGTATGCATTTCTGAAGGAGTGCATGTTGCAGTTTGCTGATATTTTATGTCCAGAACACAGTTAGACTTTTCTCTGCACACTCTGTGGTGATGAAAGTACAAAACCACCAGCCATTTTCACCAGCATTGTTAATGAAATGCAATGAAATGAAACCAATTTGAAATGACAGGCGAGTTTCTCAGTTTGTGTCCAATGCAGAATGTATAGAAACTATACGCATTTTTTGTGACTTTTTTGTTGTATGATGAAAATATGTTAGCAATGGAAACATATAATACATTTTCAGAAATATTGTGCTTTCTTGCAGAACACAAATGTTGAAGTAGTCCTGTGAGATGACCATCTGAGGCCGCTGCTTTATATAGAGCAAAAATTAATAGTGAATGTTTGTTGAATGAATGTCTGTCTGTGAGACATAAGAAATCAATAATAATTATTTAGAAGCTGCAGACATCATGGACAGCTTTTCGTTCTCTTTATCTACTTTATTGAATCTGCTTGGAGGTCAATGTCCCTGCAACCTGCAGACAATTCACCTGAGCAACAAGTCTGGAGAGGAGGAGGCAGGGGGAAACAATTTACTCTAATATTTTAAATTTGGACTGCAGTACCCATTTCTGAAGGTTAGGGTGTCACATTTTTTCACTTTAAAATTGTAGATCACATGTATATAGTAAGGCTATAATTATAATGCTGGAATTAATATCCCAAACAATTAAGTCATCGTAAACACAGTTAGTACCACAGACACATATGTGATTTAAATACTATCCTTTAATACTATTTTTTTGCCTGAGGGTGCAATTAATCTTGCTAGAATATCATCAATATGAAACTGTTTTAATTTGTCATGCAGACTGAAACAGAAATAGATACTGTTGGCCCAATGTAGGCGAACCTTGGAACAAGTCTGCACCTCCTGTTTCATACTTTTAAATTCACCTTTTGTTAATTCCTTAAAAAAAATCTCTGAATTTGGTGTAACTGCTTACCAACAGTGATATTTCAAAACTTTAGGATTTAAGTTTAGCCTAAGGACTTTAAGTTTCAAGAAGAAAAACAGAGTAAGATAGTAGACAGACTTTAATATAATGCTAAATTCATCCCAGTATTTTTCTTATCACAGAGAAAGCAATCAACACTGATGCTTAAATGTCAAATGTTCTCATTTCTTTGCAACAAAATTAGAAATCTCTGAGCGATGTGGCTCAGTTTGCAAGGGAGAACCTTATTGTTTCCCATGGTACACAGAAAAAATAATCCTCATTTCACACTTTCAGTCTGTCTGTAAGGTGTATGTGGGGGGGAGGGGGGGTGTGTTGGCGTGTGTGCGAGAGTATGCTTTTCTTTTTGCATGGCGCTGGGCAGTAGGATTAATAATAACTTTTTCAATTTTCCTGAGTAGCCTATCTCAAAGCAACTTTTCTCTTGGACTATCTCTGCTGGTTAAGGATTATTCTGGGAGGAAGAGAAAATATTGCCAGCGTTATCTCGAGGGAGAAAAAAAGTAATACAAACAGATGACAATGCACAGATTTGAATCCACACCATCCAGTGATGAAATTAAATTTGGTCTTCTTTTCACTGGGAAAAGACCTAAGTAGTGTATAGCCAACAAAAAGGCTTTCCTGAGCCTGTGTACAAAGAGACGACAGACAAACCAAAGCAGTGGTTCTCAAACTGAGGTGCTGGAACCCTCAGGGAGCCTCAGAAACAGGTATATTTAAATTTGGCGACATTGCAGTGCTTAGTGCAGTACTTATTACTAATCATCACCTATGTACCCTACATGCTTACTAGTGACTTTTTGCAAGTCCAAGTCAAGTCTCAAGTCTGTCATGGTTGTGACGAGTGTTCTATCATCTGCTTTTCATCAGGTCTGCGTAGAACACTGCATATCCATATCAAAGGAATTCAAATCATGTATTGAATTATCATCACTCCTTTATCTATCAGCATACAGTATCTGCGTTGATAAGTTGTTTGGTATCAATCTGCTTTTCTAAATATAGAAAGGGCGACTAAAAAATGGATATAGATTATCTGATGGTAACAGGAAAACACTATTAAGGACGCAATAATTACTCAAGCCTATTTCCAGATAACAGTTGGAGCACCACCATATTGTATAAATACACTGGGTCTCTTTTCTCTACATAAGTCATTCATTCTATTTAGTTACACACCGTTGATTTACCCTGATCATCTATGTCCCTTGCCCATTCACTGCATGTAGAAATGGACAACATGACAGCGCTCTAAGAGTGAATCCATAGTATCTTTATCACCCCCTGGTGGCTGGCTGCAGCATAGATCATAAACCCTGCCTCCCCAGTTTTAATAGGCGGGACATGGGCCAAGCAAAAACATCAAAGTACACGTCAAATGCCAATGTTTGTTTGTTGTAAGTGTTCATTTTTCTCATCAGTTTGGTTTTAAAGAGTGTCATGTCAGGGTTGACAGCTGAGCTCTTCTTACAATCGAGTTGGCCAGCTGCATGGGTGGGAAATCAAAAGTGGGGCCCCAACCACCAGTCAGCACCAGCCACCAGCACAAGATGGCAGCAATCATTTTCAGGATATTTTGGCTTCAGCTTTGTACAGAGGGAGTGGGCCCCCCCCACAGTCTGAGAACCACAGCTGTAGCCTCTCAGCGTTGTTGTCGTAACGTTATGTGGTCAACTATAAACCCATAACCTGCTTGTAGCTGACATTAATAATTAATGCAGGCTTTTTTTACATCAGCAAGTGGTGGCAGCGGAACATAGATTATTAAGTTACTCAACCATTTTTATAGTCATTGTTAAGACAGCACTCTATGCAAACAAGTGTGGCAGGAAAACAAACACTTTCAAAAATTTTAAACACCACCAATAAAATCAAGTTAACCTCCCTTAGCTGCAAAGCTAATTACATGTTAACCTTAGAAAGCTGGTGGTGAGCTAAACATGTACACCAACCATCCATTCACGCTAATATTAACTTTCACATTATGAAGTGATTCACCTAGCCAGGTGTTTTCTGGGGCCTGATAAGGGTTTATGTAGAAGATCCAGCATCCTTTATTTTGATACAGCAGATTTTGCTTTTAGCAGTTCTTTTTTGGGGGTCTTTGTGTGAAGTTATTATGACCAAAGGTTGTGATAAATGCAGCAGCTGCAGGTGTGTTCGCTGTGGTGTTGCTGCAGCTTACAGTCATCTGTGGCCACACACCAGATGGATAATGATAACAGAGACAGTTCATGTTTGATGATAATAAGAGTAGAAATGAAGGAATTCCATAAAATCAAGACTAAAGCAGTCACAAATGTCGAGTTCAAGTCTTTTGATGGCGAGTTTGAATTCAAGTCTCAAATCACTGTGTATTCTATAATATACACATGATATACTACTAAATCAAAAGGAATGAAAATATAGGCCCATTTTAATATTTTGCTCCCTATAATATCTAATCTTTCTTCTCCATATCTTAAGAACACTTAAGGACAAACAGTGTAGAATAATATATTCCTCAAGGCTTTACAGCACAGCCACAGATCTTCTCCAAATTACAGCCATTAATCAGTGAAAAGAAATATGGTAAAACAACAAAGCTGAGTGCAAAACAACTAATCTTAATCTAGCAAGTCATCCGGGGGCTCAGTGGGCCAGGTTATTTCCAGAGTTTAATATGACTTTCTATATCAGTGGCTGGGCAGCATCAGGCAAAATACTTTCATTTTTTCATCAAGGCTATTTCCAAAATTACAACCTGCTGCAAATGGCCAATTTTGTCAGAATTCAGTTTCTGCTCTCTAGGTTTTTGATGCTTTTTCATTATTGACACACATTATGCCCACTAGGCTACCGTATCCACCACCCTGGGAATACTGAATTGCAAGCTATAATGCTAATGTGATATCACACTGTGTCCGTCTGTCTGCTTGGAGTCCAGAGGAAAAAAAACAACAAAAAAAAGTTTTACTCGTGCTGTGTGTATTAGGCAATCTAACCTGGCTGAGTAGTTTAATGTGCAGTTCTATTTGTCTGCTGTAAATATTTCACTTTTGGGAGATATTAGCGACATACATTACCGGCAGCCATTTGCTGTGTAGGTTGCTAAATGATGATGGAAACAATAAGATGATGATGAGGAGGATATTGGTTTAAAATTGACGACTGCAGTGTGCTGTAATAAATATGTAATATGTTGTGAGAGCTGTCAGAGTTTGCCCCTCCCTGAACAAGTAAAGCACCGGCAAGGATTTAAATAAGATCTTTTCTTTTCGAAAGCGCTGCTGCCTGAAGAGCAGTCAGCCCTCTTTAGTGCCAAGTCACAAGGACACTTTAAGGTTGTCCAAACTATTGACAACCTAAACATGTCACATAAGCCCCCATGTGCTCACAAGCATCAGCAATCACAATGACCTGTGGGGCTGAAATTAGATCAACTTCACAAAATACAAATTCATCGCTGTGTAATGAAGTAGATGCAATAGTTGGGTTTCATATTGATTTCTGCTCTTTGAGCAAAATCTTGAGGCTGCCCTGGGCTCATTCCACATCCATTTGTGATCCACTGCTGCAGAGCCCCGTGGCGCTAATGAGTCGCCCCAAGTGCACCTGGGTGACATTTCACATAGTGAAACAATATAGAAGCTTTTGTCACTGAGCAGACAGTTCTTACAGTCAGCAATAACCCAATGTTTCTTTTATTTCAGCCATTTTCCAGCGGTTTATGAGTTATTATTATGCAGCAGTATCATTGAGCACAAAATACTGTATAATTGATAATGCAACCTTATGAATGGTCAAGCTTGTTTGCAGACACAGCCTTTTCACAAAATAACAATATCTAACACAATAAAATGTTCATGTTGGGGCCTCATTTATTAAACAGACTGACTTATCCAGAAAACCACATGTACGTAGTTATTTAAGTGTCACCACTAAAGCTGGCAAACACAGAGACTTGAGACTTGACTTGGACAGGGACTCAAAAGACTTGAGAGTACACTTGAAATGGCAGTGGCTTCTTGGTCTTTTTCCTGCTTTTCCATTCAAATTTTTTCCTTACTCTGCTCTTCGCTGGCCTGTTACAGTTTGTAACAGGCTGTTACAGTTTGTAACAGCCTGTTACAGTTTGTAACAGGCCACAGCAGCAGGTTTTACTTGTTCCCAGCTTACATCCTCTCATGGAGAAATCCAGATATTCTCCTGGGCTGTTTCTGTGGCTGGGCTTTGCAATAACCTGTGTAAAGTGATCATACACCAAATATCTAATCACTGCTGATATTGCATGCTAATAAATAAAGGAATGATGATAATACATGCTTTGAATATTTTAGATATAGTTATGCATATGCAGTGTTCCTCGCAGGTCAGGTGACATGCAACAGATGCCAGAACATTCATTAAAACCATAAAAAAAACTTGAGACCTGGCTTGGACTTGCAAAAAAATACTTTTGAGCATCTCTGCAAAAAACAACTCACTGTTTACAACTCTCCCCTCACGTTCTCCTCAGTTCTGGGCATATGATTCTTGCATGACACCACCCTAATATGAGGGGGCACCCTAAAGTCTTTGGATTGATTCTTCGAATGTTTTTTAACTGTCTAATTGTTTGGATGCAGTTTAAGCAACAAAAGTTGGGAGCCCTTGGTCTCTATTGAGCATGTTCATAGTGTTTAAAATGTTTAGTGACTGACCTCTGCTGGTGCAGCAGCAAGTCTTAGACAAAATCAATTTGTAATACAGATTCAAATTGTTCAAAATGCTTGGATGGCAATATAAATCTTTACCAGGATGCCAGTCAGACCACCCATCACCCAGACAATACAGCAAGTACAACAACAACAACAATAACAACTCTACCCCAGTGCACCCTTTGTAGAATCCATGTTGTTTCCACACTACGAATTAAAGCTTGTGGACACACAAAAATCAACTTCAGCCTCAGAAAATGGGACCATCCAAGGAGCACAAGAATGCAGCATATGTCACTGCTGTATACACTATACAGCTGGATGCAGGTATAATCAATCTATTTTTCACATTTGTCTTTCAGCCAGAGAACTCAAGAATTCTCTTGCACAGAGACATACACTTTTTCTTTTTTCCAGCAAAGCAGGTCTGGATGGAGATCCCTCTGTGCACAGCAAGTGTGACGGATAGAAAAGCACACTCATGCATCTTAATTTGATCATTTACTGAACACATGGAGAGAATAGAAAAGCCATCTTCTTCATTGCTGAAACCAATGGTCCATTGTGCTGTTATTTGGTACATAATCACAGAGAGAAGTGCATGTTTTATATACATGTTTTTCCATGGCCCACCTGAATGTTTGAACACTAGCTCAGTGGGAATGTGTTCAGACATTTACATTAAAATCAAATTGTTTGCCTTCCCAGGAATACATTTGAATGTGAGATTTAAGGGCAGGTCAAAGTCATATGGCTCCCTGCTGCTGCTCCTGTCATTCTCCTTCCTGCCAAACGCTGCTCCTGGACACAAGACAGGCCTTCATCCTCCGTCTTGAGTCTTTGAGCAATCATCCATTGCCTCCCTCCATCTCTTATCTGTCCCTCAACTGAAAGGTCATTTTGTCTCAAGTAATCATCTGCCCATGTTTCTGTTTGTCCTGTCTTCCATCCCATATCTGCTATTGCACTCTGCCTTTGTTTCTCTTGGTGCCTCCTTCTCCTCAGCTCTGTACATGGCCTAATCACTCTACTGACACCGAATTCAAATCTCTCTATCCAACCCTTCCCCGCCCTCGCTCTCCAGTTAGTGCGTGTGACAGAGTGCAGTGCCTCCGCATACTCCCACTGACAGCTGGCTCGGCTGGAGGAGGAGGAGGGGGTGGACTAGGAGGGGGAGGCAGGAGAAGGGAAGGATGAGAGGAGGTAGAGAAAGGAAAAGAGATAGACCATCATCCCTCCGGCGTTTCCCCCCGGCTCTTTCTGACGAAGTGTCGGTGGCGCCGCTTTGAAGCCGCCTACATCATGCAGAGGTCTGAAGCTGTGAGAGTGCCTTCTGGCCCCGTTTGCCTCGCCTCACTGGCAGGAAATGGGCCAGAAGTTGTCATGTGCTCAAAGCCTTGCGCATCTCTCAATCCCATTACTGAAAACTATACAAGTACATTTTAGTTCCTGTCCTGTCAGACAATGAAAATTTATCATAGTTATCATAGTTACATTAAAGTTACATTACAGTTAAACAAAGCACGCAAGATGTTTTTTCAAAATTTAAATGTATATATTTTTGTACCCTCACAGGCATCTATTGGCTTCCATTCATTTTTGTACAATGGAAAAAAAATTAGCTGACTCCTTAAACTTGTTTAAAGGCCCACTGTGTAAGATTTAGGGGTGTTTATTGGCAAAATATGGCAGAAATGAAATTTTCATTTAAAATACAAATTGTTGTGTTTTCCTTAACTTAGAATTAGCTGTATATATGAGTAGAGGGACTGGGTCCTGCCATGGCCTTTTGTGTTTGCAATCTGTAAGCTCACTGATAGATGATACTGAATCCTACAGACTGCTTCTTTAAACAATCCATCACAGAGACAGTATCTACAAGTAAGATTAATTTTTGTCAGAGTTGCACAATTGTTATGACATAATGTGACGCAGATATTTCCAATAATTATTCTGTACTTAATCTGCATTAGCACACAATGATTACATTATTAAGTAGTTAAAACTGATTAGGTAGTTGATAGAATTACATAAGCAAGTTTCAAGGGTCACACTGATTTTCATCCTGTACAGAAATGAATGGAAACCAGTGGAAGCAGTAAACAGTTCAAGAATGTCAAAGAATGTCAAATTTGCACAGTAGGATCAGACGGTGAGCTATGCAGGGAAAGACAACCATTAGCTGAAAAGTGCCGAAAGTTATGCAGAAATGTTTATTTCATACTGAAAAAGCTTAAATATGCTATTCGTTCTGTTGCTGGTAGGAGCACTTTATGTTTATAGTTTAGTTTATGAATAATTCCAACGTTTCAGTGTTTGAATGATGGAAGAGGTTCCAGCCGTTTAATGTTTTATAAACTCCTTCAAGTGTTACCAAAGAACAACTAAAAGATATTTGCAGTTATTAAATGCAGTAAAATTTATCTGTCAGTCCTCACATAATTTAGTTTGTAAGTTAATAAATCAATTAAATGAAAATTAAAAAAAACAAAGGAAGATGGTTATGAGCCTTTTAATGTATATTAATTTTAGCTGATAAATAACATTATTATTATTAATGGTGTTTATTAACTGGTGGTTGACTTCCTGTCATTTTGAAAAAGTGGCCCCCAGGCAAAGCAAATTGAGTGTCTCTGATGTAAAGTAGTCTATCAGTGTGTAAAACTTGCAAACGCACTGGTTTGTTCTGTTCAAGGGATAGCTCTTTTGCTCTTTCTAAGGTTGGAACCGATCATTTAAAGTATACAGCAATTGTTGATTGTGTCATTGTTGATCATTTACAATAAAACCAGTACCTCCTGTGCAGGTAGCAGCAGTCTGATAACAAGAGCATAGGAGTATCGTCATAGCATCAGCTCAAAATATTGATATATCAGCTTTATTGATGCGACTGAGCAATCAGCTGCCTGGTATTGACTGTGTGAGCTGTTTCCTCAATGAGCCTCTGCCCCTGTTTTGGTGTAACTCTATCTTTACAAGGTTGTTATAATATGTCTGTGAAGGCGGGGCTGTCTTAATGAAAGACTGCAGTTTGGACTTAAAATGCTTTGCCATTCATTCCTTCTGTCTTTTGGATAAACAGCTCAACAAAGCAGCCAAGCAATCGGGATTCAACCCTCTATGGATGTTTTTTTTCATTTATATGAATTGTTCCTACACCCTCATGTCAAAAAAAAATGTTGCACTCGTTCATGCCGACGTTGAACTGAGCTGCTTCCTGCACATTTCTGTCTGTTCGAATGATCTCTGGGTTCTCTGAAGGCTTCAGATGCTGCCTGACTGTTGTTCCTCTGTGCTTTGGTGTCTCTGCTGTCCATTCAGTAGCTCAGCATTTGTTTTTGTCTGTCGCTTTTTTCTCTTTGCTCTGTTTTTGGCTCTTTGTGCTGCCTGACTCTCCACAGTCACCAAAGCTGTTGCTGTCTTTGAATAGCAATCCTCCTCTGGTCCAAGGCAGACTTGGCTGCAGCACAACAGGCTTGTTTGTGGGTCTTGGCAGCGATGCTTGCAGACCTGAATGTACCTGCTTTTTTTTTTTTTTTTTTTTAAATCTTTGTGTCATGCACTTATCTGAATGTTAATGTTTGTGTGTGTGTGTGTGTGTGTGCTACGGAAAGGAGGAAATAGAGACAGACAGCAAGAGATAAGGAGGGAGAATATATGTGTGTTTCCTGTTTTTACCTTGGGGCCAGAGGGTCAGCTGACTGTGACCGGACTTAGCAGTTACATTCATAGCACAGTCAGACCTTCCCCTTCCCTCAAGATCTGGGGTATCAGACACTTACAGACAGAGAGCGCTAAACAAACTAAACAGAGCTTGACTTTGATACACACATGCACAAGAAAAACACACACACACACTCACACAAATAAATGAAGGTAATTCAAAAACATACAAATCAAATCTGAACACACATAAATAGGAAATCTGCATATGCACAGGTCCGTTCTTAACCTCAAACATTTTGCCATGAACACAAATCCAGCCTTTTTCAGCCATGTACAAAAACAATTTGCTTCATGCTGAATAAAGCTCTTCAAATAGCTCCTCAAATGTATTCAAATAAAATACAAGATACTGCTATGGGAAATGTATTCCATTAAAATATACAGAACTTTAAGATACAAAAAAAAAACATTCTATACAAACTGATATTACATTTTATGATAGCCTCAATATGGGTCTGACCTTCCCCTACATTGAAAAGATGAGCTCTATCAGAGATTTGAAGTGTCCAATTGGCCAATCAGAATGTATTGGAGGTGGGAGGCTGTGAATTCAGGGGTGCATGCTTTGTGGTTTCAGTCAATCCTGACCAGAAAAACAGGTGTAGAGGTTGTGAGTGCAAGCAGCACCTCTAGTGGCCATAGTCATTATGATAGTAGTATAAAGAGCAGTGAAGCCTACAGACGGAGGAGGACCCAGGAGACCAGGATTAGTGTCTCATGTGAAACCAAAGTCAACATCGACATTGACATATTTAAAGTTTGATAAAGCAACTACAAGGAACTCAATATTTTGTTGATTTTGGAGGCTCCTGTGGACAAAGGCAGTGGTGTTTCCACTGGAATCACCAAAAAGTATAATGTCAAAAATAAAGTTATCAAAAGAAAAATCTATTCCTACTTGTTTTCAACTGCCTAACATCAGACTCGTTGTAACTTTGACTAGAAAAACATAAACACAGGCTCTTTTCATCTGATTTCAAAGAGAGTCTGACCCAGTAGCGGGCATTAAGAATGACTGTACAGAAATAGCCAATCTTCTCGTGGATGGTCTGGTCTGGTTAACTTTTGTAGGTCTTATAGAGCAGTGGTTCTCAACTAGGGGTGCGGGGACCTCTAGGGGTCTGTGGCACTCTACCACAGGGTCTCTGATAGATTCACTCATTCAAATTATCTCTATCTAAAAAAATATTTATTTATTGTTTATTTTCCAAAAGGCTTGCACCATGCCAATTCTGCATTGGCATGGTGCAAATATTTTTAATACACGTTTAATATCTAATACATTTCCTTGTGTTCTTTCACATAACTAAGAAGTGTGAAAAATCGGCAACATCTAATTATTCCAAAACACACATATATATACCCCGTTATATTTTCGATCTTGGAAAGGGTCACTGACTGAAAAAAAAAAAAGAAAACCTCTGAAACATAAGTAATATCCATTATGAAACTAAACACACTTGTTTTGACCTCAACTATGATCTATTCCCAAGCCTAACCAACTAAACCAAACTGCAACCACTTCATGACACATGGTTAACTAGGCGTGACTTATGTCATGTTTCTCAAGCTACTGATCATCAAGAACACAAATTAAATATTAGTTCACAATGAGTGTGTTCCTGGAGACGAAATGGCACATTACATGCTTTTTCCTCTACAGTTTAAATATTGGGAAAATATGTCTAATTTGAGAATAAAATGACATATTCACTAATGTATTTTACATGTTTAAAATGCACAAATACAAGAGCTTAAAGTATTTTGTTGTGAATTAAGTCTTATTTTTTTCTGCCAAGCAAAATACAAACATAAAATACTCAAAAGTAATTAGATATCTTAAATATAAATTGAAATACTCTGACTGTTTGGGTGTGAAACGGCAGGTAATTATTTTGACTTTATGGCCTCTGCAGAGTTAGCATGAGACTGAACAAACAGGGACTGCAGTCATATAAGTGTATTATGACTAAAAATCAACACAGCGGTGAGACTGTAGAAAATAGGAGCTGTTTTTCTGCTCAGCCACTCAGCATTCAACTTCCCCCGGTAGAGGGCACAAGTAAAGGTCACATTAAACATATATGGAGCTGCTTGAGGGAGGAAACCGCCTCCACGCAGGTCGCCAATTTATAAAGGGTCATGATAAAATGAGATCTGGCCAGCAGCAGCAGCCCTATAGATCACCTGGCTTTATTTAGAAGGTACAACATTTAATACATACAAATGACTATTGTTTGAATTGTCAGTCATGTATTACACTGAAAGCGCAGACCACAGTTCGGGGAATTCTGAGTGAAATGTTTACCAACATCAATGCGGAAGATGAAAGCTGAGTACACGTATCTCTAGCTGAGTACACAGAGTTTCTGTGGCTTTTGTTTTTTTTCTGTCACCTACTTAAGAAACGAAAAAAAAAAGATGCATGTCAGGCAGATGTTGATGGAAACAGGCACGTGCACAAATAGACCCCAGACGGTGCACAAGCATCTGCCCATTTGGCCTCCGACTACATGAGTGCCCTTTTTGCACGACATTTGTTTCTATTTCTTTTTCTATTTCTGTACTGAAGGTTTTGGAATTGGAATGAAATGTCATCAGTTCTCAATTAAAAGTGTGTTATAATGCCAACACTGCAAATAGCAAGAGATACCTTCACATTTTTTGTTTTGACCAACCAACACCCCAACCCTCAAAATCAATAAAAAAAAACATTAGACATATTAAAATAATTAAAAGGAAAAACAACAATCTGTGATGCTGGAACCATAAAATGTTTTACATTAAAAATTACTTAAACTTAAAATAACTGCAATTAGTTTTCTGTCAATCGACTAACTATTAATCAATTAATTGTTTCAGCTGTACTTGTATATATTTTTGGTAGTTAAATTTTTTGAAAGAAAAAAATATAAATTCTCTTAATTTGTAAAATAGCTAGTGCCTACAACTGTTGGATAACTGATAAATGCAGTGAAATAAAATGTACTATACTTCCCTTTGAGCTGTGGTGGAGTAGAAGTACAAAGTAACATAAAATGGTACAGTAAAGTACAAGAACCTCAAAGTTGTACTTAAATACAGCATTTGAGTCAATACATTTGGTTACATTCCACCACTGGAAATAAATAAGTATCGAAGTATGTAAAAGATGGGCTTTAAAAAAAAAAAAAAAAATTAAAAGAGGAGTGTCCTTTTTTCACCTAAGCACCTATCCCCAAAATGTCTATGCATTATCTGGGAGGGCAGGGATGAATGTGCTGTTATTTTTCTGAGAACAGATGATCAAGTAGAGGGCTTACCTGATGTAGAGTGTCCTAATAGTAAACAACAAATCCCCAGTGTCTAATTCCAGGCATTTCATCTGGATTGTTTCAAATCTAGATTCTTTTTGGATCAATTTGCTATAGGCCTTCCATTTGGCAAAGCTTATAGGACTTGAGTGCTGCTGGCTCCCAGACTGAGACACTCACAAAAAGCACAAAAGCCTCCGCTGCATCACAGGATTTATACCCAAAGACATATGAGACAGTGCCAAATGATGTTAAAAGCAATCAAAAGAGAAGCTAACAAGGATGAGGGAGGATTATGTCTTATCCCTAAAGTTTACCATAAGCATTTTCTGAAGCAACCTATTACTGTATATATAAGGCATAAAAGAGTACATGAGATAAGAAAACGAGAAGAAGGAAAAAGGAAGGCCAGTGTGCCAAGAACACCAAATAATATTTTAAACAGACTTCATTAGTAATTTCAAATTGCTGCTTGCATCACATTTTTTTGAGTTTATATCATTGTACTGTAAAACATCATACAGCAAATGGGTGGAATCATTAAAATAACATATACAAGTTTTACTAATTTAAAATACAACTGAAATGTACTTAGACAAGTGAACTGCTGTTCATTAAACTCATTAAAAGTTTCTGACAACTAGTTTAGATGTTTTTACCAGTGAATCCCTGTTGTGTTTGTATTGTACAATGTGCCAACAAAAGCTGATTTTCCACCCAAAACACCTGGCGCTTTTAGTTCCAGGAACTAGTTTTGGAGGAACTAAAAGATGATGACAGCATGACACACAATTTTGCACACAACTATGCAACAATAACGATGTCATAAAAAGTGACAGACATCATTATTTGTGTGACAGAGGGACAATTCCCATTGCATTTTGACCTCAGTGTAAATGCTCAGTAAGGTCTGGACTTCACTGTTGGTCCATCTGTCTTATAATTTCTTCTGTAACTTTATTGTGTTTATGTATCGAAGCACAATGGACAAAAATCAAAGTAGTCTGTTGCTGCAAATTTTTAAAAATGGTTGCTTAGATAAAATCCTGTGAGTACTTGGCCAATTAGAAATGTTCGGCACTACACTCGACCCCCCCCCCCCCCCCCCCCAAATGTTATGTCTGTAATTTTTGTTTTAGGAACTTTCGTGGGTGTAAAATAATTTCCCCAGAAGTTCCTGTGGTGGAAATGTGGTAAAAGAGAGCGAAGAAGAAGGCTCGTTGCTTGCAAAAATTTATGTTAACCATGCACAAACTGAAATGTCCCCCCTAACTGCTTTGTAAAGGTGTTATGGGGAAGGAAATACATTCAGCATGTTTGTTAGACCTTAAGGGTACACAATGTGTTTGATGAGAGGCACTCAGTGTAAACTTAACTTTTGTTTGTCGACAAAAAAACTCCGTTTCTAGCTATAATTTTTTAATGAAAACAAAATTAGCATATTACCATACTGATGAGCATATATGGTTAAAACTCTCTAGAGACCCTTGTGTTTTGCAGTTTGATGATAGAAACTTGAAAGCTTTTTTTTTTTTTTTAACACATGTTAATTCATGGTTGTTTCCTATGATAGTAATGAAAGAAATTAACGATTAGTATTCAGACCCAACGTTGTGCAACCACCATTGTATTCAGGGGTATTTCTAGAGACTTTGGTTGACTTCGGTCAACTTATCTTTTTGAAGGCAGCTGTGGAAACTTGGGTCTTATGGTTTAAATAATTTAAATGTGTGTGGGCTGTAACACGTCTGCACTGATCTGTGAAGAAGTAGTGGGAGGCATAGTACTAGTACGATGTATTTATGTTTAGTTTTGTTTCGATCTGGCCATAGATCTAACAGGTCAGTCATTTATGATTTATGTATAGTCATAGCAACACTGTAAAGATTTTATGTGTGTATTCAGTACAAGTTGTCAGGAGGCTTGGGAACAAACTGCATATGTGTGCAAATGCATAGGTTTTGCTGTTCACAGTTCTGAAACTGCTGATCTGTCTCACAAGTTTGTGAAAAAAAAAAAAAGACACCCACTGATAGTCAGCTCGTCTGTGACGCTAACCTAAATCTGTGTCTCTTCTTCAGATCATCCTACGCTCAACTGTACTATTTAAAAAATCCAGTGAACACTGTTGTACTCTATGGATAAAAAGACAGTCATAATGTAAAAATAATGCATTTATTTAGAAAATATATCATATTTAGCTTTCTTACATTTTTTCTGCTACATGGCACATTCATACACAACATACAAACAATACATATTCTGTTTAAATAGCATTTTATTCCACCTGTTGCAATCTGTTTTTATCACCAGCTATTCTCTTGCAAGAGAAATGTCCACATCCTCTTTTTTCCTCCAAAAACCATCAAAAGAAAAGTAATACAGCAGAGGATCCAGACAGCAGTTTACACTAGCAAGACATAAGAGTGGTGTGAAAGCATATATCTGGCTTCGAAACAGTACAGCCAATGACACAGGCAAGAAAAAGACAGTGAACATCAGCAAGTTCATGAAAAAAATCAGCATGACGTTCACCTTGTTGTTGACCATTGAAGAGTCAGTGAGATGTCTGCGTAGAGTCCAAAACACCAGAGCAGTGCACACAACATTGACTGCCTGCATGGTCAACACTAAAACAGGCTGCAAATAATCCAGCTGTGATTCTTGAAGAAACTTAAATTCAAAACAGGTAGTTTCATTGCAGTCCTCCAAAAATCTTTTGAAGAAAACACTCTCTGGGATGTTCACCACCACCACAAACACCCAAACGAATGCAACAGCTCTCCAGGCGTTGGAAGAGGTTCGAAGATAGCGTGACCTGAGAGGATAAACCACTGCCAGCAGCCGGTCCACGCAGATGAAGGTGATAAAGATCGAGCTGGAACGGATGTTGTTCCTAAAGAGCATTGTGACCCAGATGCACACCATATTCCTTATACCTTCTGGTAGCCATTCGCCTGAGGCGTAGAAGTAGACCCTCAAGGGCAAGGAGGTGACGAGCAGCAGGTCTGAGATTGCCAAGTTGACCATAAAGACAACACTGGGGGATCTGAGGTTGTGGTAGCGAAACAATATCCAGAGTGACACAGCATTGAGAGGAAGACCCAGAGTCATTACAGATCCAAACACCACTGCATACGCCGGGTTCCTCATGTCCTCAGTTCCATTTATCTTTGTAAAGTCACACATGTTGCGCTCCTGGCATAGATTCAGACGTGCAGGCGAGTAAATGATACAATGACAGACAACTCAACAACCCTGCCCTTTTGCGAATCAGATCTGTTCAGATATGGGAGGTGAGGAAAGGGTGTTACAACATGTAGAAGTGCATGGCGGAAAATGATGAAACAGGAAACAGCTTCAACCAAGAGCTGAAATACTGTGATGTTCAAACCGGGTCTGTGGGACTTTTATGGGAAAAAAAAGCTGCTTTAAAGTTTTTATGTTTTTTTTAAAACCATAGCCATGTGTTCTGGATATTACTCTAATAACCCCATAAGCCAATGTATATTTTGAAATATCTTAAGTAGTTTCATACTCCTTATGTCAATCAAGAATGAATGCATGAGGCAAAGGCACTGTTTACAGCCACAGGCTTAGTCCACACCTGCACGGGAAATTTTAAAAATCTACCTTTTTCTAAGCATTTGTGCCTTTCATCCACAAACAAACTGCTTTTTGAAAATCCCTGCCAAGGTGAAGATATTTAAAAGTTCTGTTTTCAGTGTTATTGTGTAGACAGAGAAACTAGGAGCAGCAACAACAACAACAACAACAACAACAACAACAACGAGCCCCATGGATGCATGTTCTATTACCTGAGTGTTTCCCAGCCAGTTCTTTCAGTCTTCCTCCCACAAGTCTGTAAGACCATCACATCTTCCTTCATCCAGACTACATCAAAACACAGATTACACATTCAGGAGTGAAGGACATTACAGTTAACCTTTACCAAACACACAGAATGCCACCCATTTCCGTCCCATTTCTGTGAACTGTAATATTCCAGTTCAATCTACTGACACACGATGTGTACTGCATGGGCAGATATTTGCTATTTAAATTTCATCCAAACTGGCAATCATGATAATTAAGCAATGTTGATGTACACTAATCACTGGCTGAGCAGGGAGGGAAAAATGACTATGATTTTGTCGCCGTTGACATGTTTTATATGGAATTTAGCCACCAGTGTGCACAGTGTTGCATGACCTTTCTGTGTTTATGCTGAACATGCCAATTGTACATTAAATGTCTTCAGAGAAATACCTAATTACCCTAACTATGCCGTTTACTTGCATTTTTTGATGTTACAAACTCAATTCATTGACCTACACAATCAGTATTAATGAATAACTTCAGTGGGATTTTAAACAAATAATGAATAATTAGCCTCAAAAATTAAAGTCAAAATGTTCGGAGGCAAAGGAACAAGGTCTCACACATTACAGTGGCCATGAAGATGCACACTCAGATGCTGGTTCAGCTAATCTGATCAGGGGTTACGTGGTCCAAAAAACAGGGTAAGGTAAGGTCAGTGCAAAACATGGTACTGACTGTCGTGACCTGCCCCCACCACTTCAAGTGTATCTGCCCATTCATGTAATGTTAGGTCAAGTGGGAAATAATCTAACGAAATCAAGACAGAAAGAGTGGAGTTAAAGCTGAAAACACAAATTACATGGATAAAGAGCTGAAAACGCAAAAATGTGCAGCAGAAAAGGTCTTGAATGGCATATATTTGAAAATGGGTGCTCTTTCACAAACTCCCATTTAAGAGTGAGGAATGGGGAGGTGGGATGGCCAACTATGTTTAGAGAGCATTAACATCTTTTTTTTTCTTTTATATATAAATTTCATAGAGGCCCCAAAAATGCTCAACTCAGCCCTGGCCTTGTAAGGCTCAGGATTAGGGATGCACTGATACCAATATCAGCATCGGGTATCTGTCTGATACTGTCCTCACGTACTCATAAAACTACTCTGATACCCAACACCTGACACCACGTCACGAAAAGTAGCCGCTCGCTACAAGTAAACATATAACGAACCGCCATGATGCAGAGTTCAAGACGTTTGCTGATGCTTACCCTCTTTTTATGGACGCGCCGTCATCATCAACGAGGGACTCGCTGTCCTCAACATGATCCATTAATGACCGCAGCGACTTTGGAAACTGTCCGTAAAATTCCATGCAAGTCCATGTGAAACTGAAATAAATGCAGAGTGCACCTGTAGACCACAGCCAGCTGCTGTCCAATAAGTCCTGGCGGGTGCAAACTAGTTGATGCCTCAGCAAATTAATTAAAAAACACCACTGCCCCTTTCTTGGTAATAAACTGCTACAACTTCTCTTTGTGTACTTATAGTTGGCATTTTGAGCCATTTTCAACCCATGAAATGCTGATTTTTATACATTTATTAATTATTAAATATATTAATTCCAGCATTGGTTTCATCACAGTACAGTAACATAATTTAGTTTACAGCTCAAAAAACATGTCTTGCCATACTGGCGGCTCTTTGAGGCTGTAAGCCTACTAAGGCACAGTGGGCCTTGGTTACTTGCTAATAGCCATCAGCTCACAATGACAACGCTAACATGCTAATGTTCACCATCTCATATTAACATGTTAATATTTGTTCATCAACGCAGAACAGCTAAGGCTGATGGGAATGTCATTAGTTCGTCATAAACTAAAGCATTGGAAAAATACACATTCTGACCTGATGACTTTAAAAAAAAAAAAAAAAAAAAGGTTAAGGGATCACCAGATTTACATTGAGATATTTTTTAAGTCAGTACTAATGTGGTGGATGCAGAGTTTTCACTGTAAAAATAAATTCAAATCAATAAAAAAAAAATTTACTTTAAAAAAGTTAGTGCCCTTGAATTTCAAGTTGACCAAATATGAAAAGACAATTTGACATAATTTTGTGATTATTCAAAACAAATAAACATTTCTATTCAAATAAACATGACATTAATTCAGTTGTACTTGAGAAAACATGTTCAATAATGTTCAATAATAAGATAAGTTGAACAAGTTAAGTTGAACCAACAACTGTTCAGTCACACTAATGAAAATTAAAAATAAATTTGATTTTCTTTGACATTTTCTCAATTTGAAAAGTCAGTTCTTCATTTTAAACTAAGAACTTACAGTTGTTCTAGTTGAAGCTACTTTGTTCCCACAAAGACAGTAAGTGAAACTGCTCCTAGTGAAGTTACAAAAAAAGTGTAAGGGGATAGAGACTGAATTCAAATTAACCTCAGTCCTTTTTCTTTATTGTAAAAAACAGCAACCATTATTTATCTTAAAGTGTGTTAGAGACACACAACAATTTCTCATCATATACGTTTTCTTCAAACTACAAAAAAGAGGGATCTCAGCAGAGATTTAACTCTCAAACAATGCATGCTTGGAAGTGCTAAAATGCTGATCATGTTCTTTTAGAAACTTAATTTAATGAGTTGGTTGAACTCTGTACAGTGCATTCAATCAACTTCAGGTTAGAAGAACTCGTGTTTACAAGGTCTAAAGTGTTCTGAAAATATGAGAATTTTTAAGTTGAGTAAACAAAATGTGTATATTCACTTTAAGTTAATGAGAAAATATTAGTTGATTCCACTAAATTCCTGTTATTTTTCTTATACCGGTAAGATGTATCAGCTATATGCATAATGATGTGTTGGGTTATTTATTCATGACAGAATCTATTCTGTCTTAACAGACCTGTTTAACTTGCGCTCAGCTGTTTATGGATGGAACTGTCCAGTCTCCCATTTTCCACCCCTCCACCATATGCCTTCAGAGTTTCCTGCCTTTCCAAGACACCTGATCTCCCAACCCTACTGGACACATGGTCCTCAGTCCCACATCCAGTCATCCCTTTCCTCACCTGTAGTGTGTGTGTACACACCATGTTTACGTCATAGTGTCACTGCGCCACCATGACCACAGTGATTCTTTCCTTGTTCTGTTCCCTCTGTTTGTGAAGCCTGCCTGTAACTTCTGCTTTTGATATTGCATCGTGTTCACTTAAACACCACAGGAAGTATGTTCAGTTGTCACATATCGCTGGAGTGACAAAGTCATTTTATCAGTTGTGGCGGAGAAGAGATGATAAGAAGTGTATGTGAGAAAGAAACAACCGCAAGTCGCCCTGAAGCAGCTGCATATCTGCTGTAAACGAATGAACATCTTTGCCTGCGTGACTGATGTAAAGATATGCCCTGAAAGAAAAATGCAAACCGTCTGTGCACAGACAATGCTGCAGTGATGACAAGGCTGGAAACTGCAAGATGAACCTTGGCTCAGAAAATGTTGTTGTGGTGATGACCACGAACATTTAAATGTGTGCTCAAGAATTTTGTCATATCTTCATCCTGCCCAGATATTCATCAGTCTCATAATGTCTCTGCAGACACCATCAGAAACACGTGTGATTTGTGTTTCACTACAGTAATTTTGCAAACTATACGTTTATGTTCCCAAACTCATGAGGTCAGTGTAAATGAGCAAGACTCAAATTCACCACTTGGAGGTGTGTTGCAAACTTACCTGAAAATGACTGTGTTTAGTTAATGTATTTATGTGCTGCCAGGATGTAAACACAATATTGGTGATTTCTAAAAGGAATATTAACACTTTGGGAAATGCTCTAATTTGCTTTCTTGCCAAAAGTTAGATAATTAAATTTAGTTAGCTTAACTTAACATGAAGGCTGGAAACAGTGTGACCTGTGGAGAGCCAGAGGTAACAAAATCTGCCTACCAGCACCTCTAAGGTTCAACAGTTAGCATTTTGAGTCCATGAGTAAAAAATGGACACAGTCTCGGGATGTCACCCATAGGTTAAACTGTTGTGACCTTCTTGGCAGTGCCTGACTTTGTTTAACTCCCAAAAATGAATAAAGAGGTGGAGCTGAGGTGGCCAAATGAAGTGGGTACCTAGCCACTAGCCACCTGTAACAGTCACTCAAAGCACCCATAACCTTAATTATGCATAACTTTAAGCCTCAATATAATTTAAATGGATGAGTTATATAAATATTCATCCCCCATACAGTTGTCATGAAAGGGGAAATTAGCTATAGAGATCAAAACCGTTTTTTGTAACAGATTAAAAAAACAGGCTTTTTATTTTGCTGTAAAGTTTGGCATTTTAATATGAGGATTTCCCTGCATTTGGAGCCAGGCTCAAGTGGCCATTTGGGGGCCTGCAGTTTTTGGCACTTGCACATTGGCTTCGTTTTTTAGCCCCAGGGATTACTGTTTGATTGTATCTCATGAAATACATAAAAAAAAAAAAATGTAACAACAACCAGCGAGGGGGAATGTGCTGGACCTCCTGGAGTCTCAGCTGGTTGCATGGCAAATGTCATGTTTATACACGAGGCACTGTGTCAGTTCATGCAGAACAGGGAGGTCATACGCCCAAGCTATTATCAGCTGTCAGCCTGCAGATTGAATAATTTCTAATCAGTCACACGCCAATCACAGTCCATTCTCACAACAAAAGGATCCATATAAATACTCCTTCCTCACTGATCTCTGTTGTGAAATTGCCGCCCCATTCACCACTGCTGCTGCTGGCAAAGCTTTGCCTCCACCATCCCCACTTTCCTAGTTCAGAGTCCTAGTATGGCTCAAAGGTTAAATGGTACTCATGTCTTGCCCAGGCCCACTCTCACATATCCATGCAGGTTTTGCAATACACTCCATGTTTTAGCTTAGCATGCTGTTTGGCTAATCCAGGTAGCATCTTAACACAATATGCAAGTTATGTGACTTAAGGGTCTCTCTCACATTTAAACAATAACAGAAAATGTAATTTGATGATATTATAAAGTAGTGTGATCATGGGAGTTGTTTTATTCAACCACAGCAGCTGATAAAAATCTGGGACAGAGATCAGGCCAACATTTTGTTCATGTTATATTTAGTTGCGTTCACCAACTTCCTTCCTCACTCTCTGACATACATCTGAAAGATTCTGTTATACTGAATTAAATCATGAATTTCTTTGTTTGAACAATGGTGGAAACGTTTGAGATAATGTGAGCACAACTCATATATATTTCTGTCATTTCTAGATATTTTAATGCAGAAGTCTTACATATTATAGATTTAAGAGTGGAACCGTCAGCATCAACCAACTGTTGCATTAAAAAGTTAAATCTATGACTTCTGGTGTGTAAACTTTGTTACCTTTGGATAGAGCAGGCTGTTTCCCCCTCTTTTCAGTGTTTATGCAAAGCTAAGCTAAATGGCAGCTGGCTCCAGCTGATCACCATGGCAACAGAGAGTGGTATGAATCAAATCGCAATAAGAAAGCAAATAAGTGTATTTCCTAAAATGTCAAGCAATTCCTTTTGAAGTGAATTTTTTATATTTTTGTGATGTTTTATTGAAATAGAATTATAGGATGCACATTTTCCACTTTGTCACTTTATCAATGTGGGATATTATCTAGATTTGTGTTCTCAGTTAATATAAAGTAATAGCAAGCAAAATTAAACCCAATGGATTGCTCTTTTTCATGTGTATGTTTTCATGATTAAATCTAGAAATATACAAAGATACCACCTGGAAAAGTGAAGTATTTGTGCAATCACTCCATAGAGGCAACTATTACGCTTCATACCTTTCACCTTATCACCCAATCTCCAATTTACCACTTACGCTCTTTTTCTCCGTCAAACTCTCTCAGCTATAACCTTTTGAATGATTGAAATCAAAATGGCTTCTGTAGTGACAGCAATTATGTGATTTTGCCTGACTCGCACACTTAAGTAAAAGGTGTGGGCCCTTTTGGGAGTATTAGGCTGGCTGGCTCATCAATGCATGCAGGGCACAAGAGAGCCTAAATTGATTTCTCTGGTAAAAGCAAGGATGCCATTTCTGTGGGCCCTAATATTTAAGAAACTTGAGTGCTTCTCAAGACAGATAATCTTTGTTATTAGTGCTGCAGGTAAAAACACTGCTTTAAAATGCTGGGCCTGCTGCTGGTGTAGACAGCTAGATAGGGAGGAAGAATAAGCAGTGGCAGACGTGTGTGTTTTTCTCTGTGTTTGTATGCAACAAGGCAAGTTTTTTTTTTTTTTTAAATCTTGCTTTCTTTGTCTCTCCTTGTTATTTCTATTCTGCTCTTTTTCATACTGTTTTGTTTGCCTATTGGCTGTTCAGATATCAAGGCAAATAATGATTCTATTACAAAGAAAGCAAAAAATTATCTGAAAAGAAAAAAAGGGAAACAATAATAATGTATTTCACCTGTCCGTATGGTTGAGTCTCAACAGCTCCAACAAACTCCAGCATATAAACTTGCATTCACTTCCCAGCACAGACACTGGCTCATGATGATAATACTGTAAGCTACCTGCAAGAAGCAGCACAGAGCCAAAGTTAACAAGTGGCTGGTGAAGAAAGCTGAATATCTAGTAAGCCAAAGAGAAGGATGTTTTTCTCATGAGTTGGTGGACCAAACTTCCACCAGTGGAACACAAATAATTAATGGACTGACGTGCAACAGGTGGTGAGACACAAATATGACTGTATTGGAGCCTTGCTTCCCCTTAGTCATCACAAACCTTATACAAGGCTGACATTAAAACTATTACAAAGTAAGGCCCCCCACACATTATCAGCGATAAAAACACTTTGCAACAGCTGTCCCATTTTTTTCCCTATGGAGAGGGCGGTGGTGCCCAATTGTGTAGTGCACCGCTCTGCAAAGTTAAAATTATTTGTTGTGCACCATTCAAAGTGCAACCAATGAAATAACAGCTTTATGTGACGGCATAGCCAGAAGTGACCATAGATGCATGGAAGTGACACACCTTAATACTACCGACTGGGGTATCTACATGGTTGGTGCTTTATTCTATCATTCCAATTTTTCAATTACTTTGTCAACCAGTTTGTTCCTAATGACTTTATATCATTGTTTTCTGTTTCTGTTTTAATTAGTGCTTTTTAAAAAAGGCAATGTATTAGGGTCCTGGGGAGAAGCACTCAGTTCTGCCTATGAAGTTTTAATAGATGTCTATTTATTGATTGAGTTAATATTTACCATTGGGCCTAATTTGAAGTAGCACTCTATCAGGGGCTAAGGGCACTGTCAGTCATTTTGAACTCTGTTTTTCATTTTACACAATATGCAAATTAACTGTAACTTCTCTAATTACATATCTAATAATGTTAGAAGAATTAAATAACATTCTGCTGTGATGGTTGTATCCTACAGCAGTTTACCCCAGTCCGAGGTTCTTTTTAAATATGTTGGCAGCATGAGGGTTAAAGCGGCATTAACTAATATTGTTAGGAAAACAATGGTTCACAAATCGAGAAAGTTTTAAAGGGGAACTATCTCTTAGACTTCCTCTCAGACTGTTTACATGTCTGACTGATTGGGACAACTCTTGATGAAACTGGTCCAGTATTGAGGAAGAGCACTACAGCCGGCAGCCAAGAAATGAGCTAAAACGTTATTCTTAGGGGCAACTGTGAACCATCGAAGTTCTTCCACTAAAAATGCTTGTTCTTGCTACTGACAGACTCAGATCATTAGTAAAAAATCTCTGTAAACAGTATTGAAAACATCTTCTTCACTTGTTTCCACTGTGTCTAACCAAATCTTGTTCAAGTAGAAGTCTCATTCTGAAATCTTGCAGGATCTCACTTGCTGCAGGAAGACAACAGAATACAGAAACAGATTTGTGTTACTACAGTGACGTGGGTGAGACCTTTGGTTTCGAAAGTCACCTGTATTTATTTGAACCAAAGTTCCCCTTTCAGAGTCTATTTATGTTGACACTGAAAACAAAAGGAGACCAATGGAACAGTGGAAAAAGTCAATGCATGAAAGCAAAATCACAGAAAATTATTACCCAGCTGTTTCAACATCTTTCATGTCATTGCGTTTTTTATGGCCTGTAACTTAGCTGGTTTGGTTCAGTCTAATGGCTCTCATCAACCTTGTTTCCAGAGGCAACAGGCAGATGTTTTTAGCAAAAACCTGCCCAGCACCCAACGGCACCTAGACAAGTTAGCAGCGATAGCTAGTGGGCATTGTGAAGCATTGAAAGCATCTAAAGAGTCAGATATTTCCCTCGGGAGTTAGTTAAGACTAAAAGAGAGCTACAAGAAGAGTAAATACTGGCCATTCATCATGTGAATACGCATGTGTAAAATGGGCAACCGTTTGCTAACCTGTTAGCCATATCAAGGTTGTAAGGCCATCGGATATGAAGAATCCTCACCATTAACAGCTTTCCCCAAAATACTTTCTGCTGAAGAAACAGTCCCTGCTCACAGCCAGATCTGTGGATTATGACAATGGTACTGTGTTTTTAAATCATCCCACCTTGTCCAGTTTGTTAAAGGCCCTGCAAATGAACTGCAGACAGAATTTTGGGTATGGCTGCATTATTTTGGGAAGTTTCCTGTTAAACACAGACTTTTTTTCCTTGACCTGATGAGATCACCACCTGCTTCCCTCACAGTCTGAGGACTTTTCTTTACGACTTTACACTCTATCACTCTATCACTACATTTACTATATTTAAGTTCACATTACTGTTGCCAATTTTGCATTTTCCAATTACCCATAGTCTCCTGCTGTTGATTTTCTATCATTTTCGTATCATTTTGGTACAGTCGCTAATTTATGAATGCGCAGTAGCTGTTCCGAGGATTGACTTAGTGAAGGGTCATTTCCGGCCACCAGCTGATTAAGCAGTGTATCTAAGAGTTTGGTATCAGTTCAGGAAACATCACTTCACCATTGAAATAGTTGCAGGTTTGCATTGCACCCCACAGAATGTTGTCTGTTTTTTAAAAGGATGCACAGACTCAGTTTTATGACTAAACAAGTAAAAGTAGGGTGACCTGTCATTCCCCTTTGCAACAACATGGCACAGAGAAGCAGGACAGGCAGGAAAAATGAAAAACAATGAAAGAATTGAGAATTGGTTGAATGCTGAGCAGGAACGAAAGAGGTCAATGAGCTCTTTATTCACTGCCCCTTAACATAGTATGTATGGGCACAAAGTGTGCTGGGGTTATTAGGGGATAGGCCGACTGGAGTTTGTGCCTCTATCTCTAATGAAATCACTGGTCCATTTTTGGGCAGCGTGGATAAAGTGCCATTCTCCAGCACCAGGAAAGGTGAGGAGACAACCACTGCTGTGCCCACTTCATTAAAATTTCCATTTCTGCAACGGCAGGAGTCACAATGAGCCGTGCACTCGTGGTCTGCAGAGCAAATGTGTGTGTGTGTGTGTGTGTGTGTGTGTGTGTGTGTGTGTGTGTGTGTGTGTGTGCCAACATCAGTATGCAGCCAGTAGTTTGAAAATGACTGAACAGTGACCCATCGGGCTGTGGATGCATGTTTGTGTGTGTGTGCAGCAGGATAGCAAGTGTTTGACAAGCCCAGATCGTTAAAAATATGGACAAATTAATTTTTCTCTTCCTCTGCTGCTTCAATCAGGTAAATATCACTGTTGTAAACAAGCAGCAAGTCAATACGGCTGTCTAGCATGAGGCTGCTTTCCATCTGTCTGTCACTCCCTCTCTCTCCTGGCTGTTGAAGTCAGCATTGTGGAAGAGCCGCACGGATTTGAAAAGATTATATGCTTTAGACGATTTCTCTGCCATTACCAGCTGGGCCAAGGCAATTAACCCGCTTCATATGTTTCATCTGAGGCCAAAAAAACAAAACAAGTTAATCTGTCCCAAGCTGCGGGAACCTCACTTTATTAGTCCCACGCAAAGAGAGGAAGTTGGAAATTCAAGCTCAAATGCTGCTTTATTGCCTTCCCTTTTCCAATTAGTGCCTGCCATCTTGAATGTTAACAGGTTCTGAAAGTATGGGCTGATTACCTATGCAAATGAGTGGAAAGCTATAATAAAGCTGTCAACAGAAATAAAGGGGTTTAACAGAGGAGAGTGTTGCAATCTTGAGCATTGCCCGCCGGGCTAAACAAAGAGCGACAACACTCCTGAGATGCTTAAAGTTGGAATGGGACAAAGTGACCAGTGTTTATGGTTGTAAGTCTGAACTGGAATTTGGCCAGCACCCATAAGTGTCCCGAAATGTAGCCTGGTTTGTTCCTGTGGGTGGAGCAAGCTTGGAGCGCAGTTTCCTCTTTATTTCTTTCCTTGTACTGGTTATTTGAAGTTGGCCAAAAAAAAAAAAAGAAAGCAATGGGGTTGCATTAATAACTGATATCACAATCAATTCGTCACTTATGGGAGTGGCATGTGAGCCATGACTAATTTGTAATTACTAGGGGTGTAACAATTCACTCATGTGCCCGATGCATCTGACTTTAATGTGTTAGATACGAGTGCATCGGTTCAGACGGCCCTGCATCAGTAAAAAGCTCTCTCCCGCTGTCTCTGCCTGCACCGCTCTCGCTGGACACCTGCTGCCGCGCTCACAAAACAAGCGCTCCCTCCTCGCTCTCCTGTGTCTCCTCTTCATTTGCTCATAACAGACAGCGCTGAAAACAGCGACAGAGGTGACATTGTACTGCGTCGCACCACCACACTTTCATAATGTTTAAGTGTAGACTAAGTTTGGGTTTCATAAGAAAGGTGAGAAACGCTCCTGCAGATCATTTAAGCAAAATGTGTCTGACAGCAGAGAACAGAGACAGAGAGTCTGACCCACAGAGACGATGTCACTGTGAGAGCAGGTAACACTTCACTGTTCCTTCACACTAATCAAAACCACAGCACTCTTCATATGAATCAGAGCAGCAGATCATCTTACTGCAGAAATACTGATATTTTAAATAGTTTTAAATTTTCTCATTTATCTCACCTCATTTACACGAGACTCATAATAAGATATGTTTCATTGTTTTCACCTTGTCATTTCACACAGCAGCTCCCACCTCCTTTTCACGTGGCCTTGCTCACTCTTTACACTCGAGACATCAAATGGTTGAGAGTTGCTTCTAGAAATGATGCTTATAGGGGTCAAGGCAAAATCATAGTTTCATAGGGGCACTGACAAAGCTGCTGAATTTGATGCATTGGGAGTGAGAATGGGCTGTATTTTTTTTATTAATAATTTACTGATTTAGTTGCTAAAAATTTAGGAGGTCACCTGTAAAGCAGTAGTACAAGTCCATTTCTACTACTGCTTTACAGTTGTATCAAAGATAATTTATTTTGCCTCAGTGTTGGTTTCTAACTTTGCTAATTGTGATGATTATGTTGGTGATTTTTCTCACCATGGGAGCTGTGACCCAGAAGTGATAACAGGAAGTTTTGCACTTGCATTTAGGTTGGTGGTTTGATTCACATCTTCTTGGGGAAACCACTTATAAAGAACAGGACAGTATTCTGCATGCTTTCGGTATGTATGGATGGATGAATATGACACACTGAAAAGAGATTAGCACTGTTTTCACATTGAAAGCATTCTTAAGTCTAGTCCATTTATCTGCCCTATTTTTTCACAATAAAAAGGCTTCAGGAGGTGGGCTGCCCATTTTCTATTAATAAAATAAAATGATTTACTGTTGGGTAAATTACTTCCTTCAGTCAAGCTGAGCCAATCACAGAATCACAGAGGACATGTTGTGAGAACACGAGGGAGAAAAATCACTTCATATTCAAAAATCAAATAACCTTCTCCAGTCTGCCAGGGGGCAAAGCCTTTTACTTTGGTCTGAAAATTGAACTTATTCGATTAACATGTTTGCTTTCATCAGAAATTTCATTTCTTTCAAGTTTGTCTCAGTACGTCTGTGTGTCTGTTTGTGTGCACTGAGAAACACTGTCTCAGTAGGTTTGCTGTCAGTGGGTGGCTCATATTAGTGTATTTGCATAGCACATCCACGCCTGCAAGGGAAGAGTTACGCTAAAAATCATATGTAGTTCATATCTATGCCTCCAAGACGTTTATAAATATGCATACATACAGACAAGCCACATTGAGGCAAAACTAGAAAAGAGGACACACAACAAGAGCGAGGCAGGAACTCATCACTCACATGGTTTTGTAATTATGCTTCCTGTAGGTTGTGCTACGTACAAGTGGAAGCTTTAATTGCACACTATACCACTTAAGCTAATTAGGTACACAGCAAACTTAACTGTTAACCTGGTAAATGTAAATGCCCACATTTAATAAGCAGTACACCATCCATACCTATTTCCACCTGCTCAATTTGTGCGATTCCCAGAGACTGCAGATAAGCACTGTACCAAGAGATAAACTGCTTTGAGACAGACGGGGGAGTTGAACACTGTACACCATGATGTGGAACAGTATGGTGCAAAAACAACGCACACTTAGCTGGATGGTTAGATTCAAAAAAGAGGGAAAGGGGGGACCAACGAAGAGAAGGGTAAATTGGGAATTGAGGCGGCAACTGTGTGAAAAAAGAAACAGGTGGCAGAGAATAAGTGCAAGCACAGAGGTAGCTGCTAAGTAAAGGGGGGAAACAAGAATGAGAGGTGAGAGAAATTGCAATGCATGGAATAACAAACAAAAGAAGGTGAGAGAAAGTGAGTCAGGGTAGGTGAAAGAGATGGAGAGATGGAAATGGAAGCGTGAAGAGAAGAAGACAAGTAAGATGGAGAAAGAAGAATCTAGTTAATCTTCTCAACGTGTTTGGTCCTCTTTGTTTCTCTGGGATGCCCCATGCTTTCAGATGAGGGCTGTGGAAAGTAAGAACGACAGCTTCTGTGTGTGTGTGTGTGTGTGTGTGTGTGTGTGTGTGTGTGTGTGTGTGTGTGTGTGTGTGTGTGTGTGTGTGTGTGTGCTTGGACTTCACTTTTTCCTTGTGTCTCCAAAGTGTATTTCAGGACAAATATAGTTCTGCAGGATTTTTAATATTGAGGAGCATGAATTTGCATGTTTCTATTTTTGTGCTTGCACATGCATATCAGTACAGGACAGTCTGGATTTGGTCATGCTGTGGAATAAAAGTGACATCTTGGTTTTGTACAATCAGGGTCTTATTTTCATAGTTTGGATGCATTATGAGAATTGAATATGGTGCCCAATTATAATAATAATAATAACAATAATAATAAAGCTAATTTAGTGCATAAGCCAGAAAGGTTTTCTCACATCCTGGTTTGCTTGACAGTTGTGAGGCCTGCTGCACATACACCCCTAGACCTTGTATTAGGATGATAAGAATTGCTTTACCAGGCTTTGGGAGCATTTTAAGTTCATGGTTTAAGA
This sequence comes from Lutjanus erythropterus, assembly GCF_056507025.1. Lineage (NCBI taxonomy): Eukaryota > Metazoa > Chordata > Actinopteri > Lutjaniformes > Lutjanidae > Lutjanus > Lutjanus erythropterus. The sequence continues at coordinate 14,492,906 of NC_139320.1, forward strand.
TGACAAAGAGTCTACATGTTCTTGTGCTATGAGATGAATGCTAATGTGAACATGCTAACATGGTCACAATGAAAAATCCTAACATGTTGATGTTTAACAGGTAAAATGCTCCCAGTGCTCTATTTTATAATGGGGCTCTTTGGGGAAGAACAATTGACAACAGGGCATTTTTATTAATCTGGTGAAGCAACTGGATCCACAAGATCACAAAGTCATGAGTACATAGGAATCCATCTTGTTTTTGCAGTGGTGTTGCTGTGTTGCCAGACCTCAGCAATTATTTTAAGGTGTGTACTGTGATTATATTGTAGTAAATGTGATTTTATGGCCTTGTCTTGGATCCACATTTTTTTGTATATATTTTAGAATTTCAGAAACTTTAATGTGATTTTTCTTTTCTGTTCTGTACCCATGACATCTATTGCACGCCCGTTCATCCAAGGAGGAGGATCGCTCCATTGTGGCTCTCCTTGAGGTTTCATCCATGTTAAAGCTACTGTTGATTTTAGAGGCCCTTGTGGATGTGTTTCAACACTATAACCACAAAATATAATGTCAAAAATAAAATTATCTCAATAAAAATGTTCTCATGCTTCTTTTTAACTGTCTAACATTCAGCTTTATTTAACTTTGGTCTGGAAAGTATAAACGCAGGCTTCTATCATCTGATTTCATGGAGAAGCCGCCCGGTGGCAGCCATAACTACATAGAAATAGCCGATCCTCAGTTTGCAGTTTGCTCTTTATTTCTTTCCTTGTACTGGTTATTTGAAGTTGGCCCAAAAAAAGAAAGCAATGGGGTTGCATTAATAACTGATATCACAATCAATCCGTCACTTATGGGAGTGGCATGTGAGCCATGACTAATTTGTAATTCGAGTGCATCGGTTCGGACGGCCCTGCATCAGTAAAAAGCTGAACATGAATCGGAAACAAATTGATGCAGCGAATCAATGGGATGCACATAAGTTTAATTTTGGCATCAGGGAGCTGCCACTGTTAAAATTCCTCCGTCTACTCTCTCCCGCTGTCTCTGCTTGCACCGCTCCCGCTGGACGCCCGCTGCCGCACTCACAAAACAAGTGCTCCCTCCTCCCTCTCCTGTCTCCTCTTCATTTGCTCATAACAGACAGCGCTGAAAACAGCGACAGAAGTGACATTGTACTGCGTCGCACCACCAAACTTTCATAACGTTTAAGTGTAGACTAAGTTTGGGTTTCATAAGAAAGGTGAGAAACGCTCCTGCAGATCATTTAAGCAAAATGTGTCTGACAGCAGAGAACAGAGACAGAGAGTCTGACCCACAGAGACGATGTCACTGTGAGAGCAGGTAACACTTCACTGTTCCTTCACACTAATCAAAACCACAGCACTCTTCATATGAATCAGAGCAGCAGATCATCTTACTGCAGAAATACTGATATTTTAAATAGTTTTAAATTTTCTCATTTATCTCATCTCATGAAATTGCCGATCCTCATGCAGACAGTCGTCTGTACTTACTTAGGTTAGAGGCATCAGTATTACTTGAGATGGTTTCATGACTAGTTAAAATGTCTTTGTAGTAGCTTTAAAAACTTTTTGTACAGATTGTAAAGCCTCCTGAGGCAAATTGTGACTTGTGATGTTGGGTTATATAAATAAAAACAACAAATGTTGTAATAAACTGCAATTTATCTTTAACAGAGGCATCATAAACCCACAAACACTTTAGCACATAATCTCCCATCAGGAGAAAATATATGTAGCAGTGAACCAGGAAAAATGGATCCTTCGCATTTTTCCTGTTATTCATTTTCACTCTTCCTTTCCATCATTCAAATCAACACCTATTTAGATCCTACTCCCAACACTGAAACAAAAAACCCTCACTGGCTTTAGCACAGTGTCTCCTTGCCCCAGTGCCTCCCATCCTCACTACTTTTATCAGTGACAGACCTGCTTCTTGGTAAAAGTGCAACACTGAAGGAAAAAAAATGTCAAGATTGCCTTGGCATTTTCTCCCCTTCACATTCTCCTTGCCAAGCTTTTGCTCTGCTCTGCCATTTCCATCCAAGCCGCCGACTCACAGCCCAGCCCACTACCATCTTCTGCGCTGGCCAGGAAAAGAAGATTACAGAGAGAAAATGTCATAAACTCTATGGAGAGGAAGCATAGGTTGTCAATTATACATGTACCACTGTGCTGCTATCTCTGACTCGCTTTCTCCGCCCACTATGAGCCACTTGGCTGACGCTGGCCCGTTTCCTCCTCTCCTCCTCCTCCTCTCTATGCTATCTCTGTTTAGGTCTGACATCTGTCTTTTATCGCACTGCCACATGCACATACTGACACTCAAACACACACACACATACACCATCCCACATTGGTGCCGGAGGAGAGACGGCTGTCACAACTGAACCCAAAATATTCTGACAGGTTAGAATCCAGCATGGTTGGAGCAGTGAGGGGATACAGAGTTCTGTTGCAGGAGATGGAAGCATGTATGTCTACATGCAGATGGCTCTATAAATAAACAACCTCAGAGGGACCCACAGAGAAAGATGAAACTAGTGCAAAGAGCATGGCTTTGCTTCTAATAAAAAGGCAGCTCTGGTAGGATTTCCCTTCATGCCAAGCATGCAAGTGATTTTTCTTTTCTCTTCTTTCAAAATCTAGACTTTTCACTGCTTTGATTTGCTTTATCTGTGTAGGCATGAACAATACCATTCACGCCTGTGATGCTACAAATAACCACAACAACTCACATTAAAATACAGATCTTCAAACTGACATTCTTTAAAATATGCAGAAAACATCTGTTCCCATAAAACCATGGCGAGGTTGTCACCAGTGTCACTCCACTTAACAGCTGACACAGACCAACTCAGGGCCAACTAAGCAAGCCTGAACATTTTGAGGTTGGAGAATGGGTTAGTTTGCTATAGGTAAAACTATACATGTTACAGAGGAAAAACAGCCATAATGGAAATTTGTTATAGTGGCTCAGCAAGTGAAATCAATATATATATATATATATCCTTTTTTTAACTTTAAAGGCTATACAGAAATACAGAGGAAACAGGCAAGACGCTAGCAGAGATGCAGGAACATGCAGGTACCTCCATTTTCACCAAGCAAGCATCTCTTTCTCAACATGATCTTTATTTTTTTTTCTCAGAGGCACTCAGCATGCAGATGAAGCTGCTTCACAACATTCCTTTTTGTCTCTTGGAGGAGTTGTCAGAGAGGTTCTAGTGATTAGCACTGAGCTCTGAGAAGTCACTTCAACATGTTCCATAACAGTCTGCTATACTGAAGGTGATAATCACTCTGACACAAGTGCAGGCAGATCTATTGTTGCGAAGTGACAGAATAAAATTGTGTGCATTTCTATGGCTGATCGCAGGAGAACAGGCAGCAGGAATAGAAAAATGTGCTCGTGTGAACGTGATGCACCCAAGTGCTCAGAAGTTTTCCTCCCAGGGTTGCACTCCAGTATGTTTTTGAAGGCTGCTTTCTCTGCACTGCGTCTGAGGCCAATAAACAGAGCATCTTTGATTTGAAATTCCACAGACATCCAAGGATCCAACATTTTCTGTACATTAATCATTATCAGGCAACTTCTGCTCTACAGGTTAACTTGCTGTGAAATCCAGAGAAATAAAGAGCGTCTGTGTACTAAGATATGTACACTCTTTCATTCAAGACTTATGTCTGTGAAATTTATGCAAATCAATATTTTTTTTGCAATTTGTATGCAGATGGCTTAAAATGCAAGTTTAAAATATGTCAGTAGCATTAAACTCTGCAACATGATATCAGTGAACTGTCAGTTTGTGTTTTTCTGAATGGAAGGCCTGTTGCTGGACAGAAATATTTTGTTTTGTAAGTTTTGATTTATTATTTTCCATGGCACAAAGATGTGTCTAAAAGCTCAAGACCTAACTGTAATGCATTCACTCCCCCCCCCCCCCCCCGGAAGTGGTGACACAAAGCTGCACTCAAGTTGGACCATTTCCAGCTGCCTTCACAGAATATAAGTGACAGAAATATTTATATCTTGCTGGATGCGGCTTTAAGCTTCCTGTAGTTTGCAGACCACAATCATAGCTGAAGAAATAAACGGCTTTCTTAATAGCTGAAGAGGCTGAAGTAGAAGATGTCTGACTGTTAAATGACCCTCTTTCCTTTTGTCTGCCTTGTAAAGCAAACTAACTGTTTTTTTGAAAAGTCCTATATGAACAACATTTATTACAATTATAAACCACAAAATATGCAGTTCTAATCGTTTTCATACACTTGTAAAGCGCGTGTATATCATGGCAATTTTGAGATTTCAATTGTTCCTAGAACTCTTAATTTTCTATGATGGAATGATTAGAACGTGTGTCTTTGTAACAAAAACAATCATGCATTTTGGTTCTTTCATATATTTATTACAGGTCTTTTGGAAATATGACCAAATCTGCTGGGTCAAAAATATGCATGCAGCAACTTGAATGATCAGTTTTGGTGATGTAGAAAGTTGTGTTAATCAAATTTTCTTACTTTTGTGGCCTCTTAACCTCTTGTGAGTGATAATGATCGACTACAGATGAAGATTTTTCGGAGCCAATTAAAATAGAGTCCATCTGATACACTAATTAGACTCAGCCACACAGTATGATGGTAAAGTCCCAGGAGCTCAGCACAGATCTGAAAAAGTGAATCATTGACTTAAAAAAATCAGAAAAGTTACTTGAAGCCATGTCAAAGCAGCTACAGATCCCAAAATCAACTGCGCAAACAATTGTTTGTAAGTATAAGGGGCATGGTACAGTAGCACCACTGCTGCAATCAGGAAGAAAGTGCAAGCAGTCACCTGCTCCTGAGAGATAATTGGTCAGGATGGTCAAGAGTCAAACCAAGAATTACAAAAATGCAGGTCTGTAATGAAGCCCTTGCTCCAGAGGCGGCACCTTAAGGCTTGACTGAAGTTTGTTGCTGATCACATGGACAGAGAAAAGGCCTTCTGGAGGAAAGTTCTGCGGTCAGATGAAACAAACACTGAGCTGCTGGGCCACAATGACCAGAAATATGTTTGGAGGAGAGAAGGTGAGGCCTTTAAGACCACCATACCTACCGTCAAGCATGGTGGTGGTAGTATTATGCTCTGGGGCTGTTTTGCTGCCAGTGGAACTGGTGTTTTACAGAAAGTAAATTAAATAATGAAGGAGGAGGATTACCTCCAAACTCTTCAGGAAAACCTAAAATCATCGGCCAGAAGGTTGGGTCTTGGACACAGTTGGGTGTTCCAACATGACAGTGACATCAAACACATCAAAAGTGGTGAAGAAATTACTAAATCAGACTACACTTAAAGTTTTTCTCTTCCCAAAGCCCTGAATTAAACTCCATCAAGAACCTGTGAACTGATCTGAAGAAACAAGTGTGTCAGAGAGCCAACAAATGTAGCTGAACTGCACCAATCCTGTCAAGAGGAGTGATCAAAAATACATCTAGAAGCTTGTCGATGGCTACCAAAAGCACCTAATTGAGGTGAAAATGGCCAAGGGGCATTTATCCAAATATTAGCATCATTGTATATATATTTTTGACTAGCAGATTTTATCTACCTGTAATAAATATATATATGAACGAACCAAAATGCATGATTGTTTTTTGTTACAAAGACACACATTTCAATCATTCCATCATAATAAATTAAGAGTTTAGTAAACTCAAAACTGCCATGGTATACTGCTCTTTACAAGTTTATATAAACTTTTGACCACAACTGTATACCTGTTAACAGATTTAAACTTCATTGTACAACATAAGGTTAATATATCCAACTTTAATATGAAAATTATATTGAAAATTACTATTTTATACAAAAAAGAGTCATTGGGGCCTGTCAGCTCATCGATCAGGTGACAGCTAGGTGTTTGCAGACGTTTGCAGTCAATGGAGAGAACTGAAGCGCCTGGCTTTAAAAACTGCTGCCACCTTGTTCTTGTTAGGCTGTCCACATGTGCATGACATCAGCGCAACATGGAGTAGGAGCAAGTTGGAAACAAATCTAACCAGCAAATATTGCACAGCAATCACCACTGATTGATTCTGCATAGGCCTGGCTCATTTCTATCTCCAGCTCAGACATGCTTGCTGATTGTTTAGTCCAATCAGACTTTGGCTCATTTATAAACAGCTTCTCAGAGCCAATCAAGGATTCTGGTATTTCACCTAACCCCCTTTCACGTACCCACAGATTGGCCCTGCCCATTAACCCTTTATAGATTATATTTAAGACCTTTTTGATGAGAATCAATTATTGGGTGAAAAAAAAGTGATATATCTCCTGTGATGTGTCTGCTTTGTGTGAGTAGTCAATGAAAGTAAAACTATGCGCCCGTTTGATCTTCTTGTCATTTGATGCCAATTGTGTCAGCAGGTGTTGCTGATTCTTACCTTGGAAACACAAGTCTAGCTTCAATTCCAGAGGTTTTCAAAGTGGGAGGCAAGCCTTCCTTGGATAGGAATTAGACATCCAGTACTTGATTGTTTCAAATGAAATGAAAATATGTCCTTTTTTTCAGGCTTTACAAATCTCCACCAGGGCCACAGGAGACATTATACAAGTGGTATAACAAGATGAGATATACTTTTCTTGACGAGTAAACTTTTGGAGGATGTTTACTTTTATCATGATAAGGAGGTGTTGAGGAAGTGAGGTGAATGTGTGTTCTTTTTATGAATGAAAAAAGTATGTGTTTTGCACATCTCTCTCTGCTGAGTGCTCTGGTTATGACTGAGCAGTCCAGGCTCTTATCCTGCAGAATGTCTTTGTTAGCAGCAAAGCAGAACAGAGCCAAGCACGGAGGCTTAGATACATCTCCATATATCACATCAGTCTGAGATGGAGCCTGCCCTTTATTCATTTCTGCGGCCTTTCATCTGCCTGCCCACTTCAAGCTACTTTTATAGACCTCTTATATTACATCTTAATGTACAGAATTCTTTGATTGAGAGATTTATTGCTGGAGTGGGAGCACAAATCGAGGAAAAAACATGTATGACACAGATGATGAAGAGAGACAAGAGGGGAAAAAAGAGAAAGGAAGCTAGACAGGAGATTGACAAGAGACTAACAAGAGGAGCAAATCTCTGTATGTAACTCATCAGTGTAGCAATCTCTCTATTTACAATGTAGTGTGAGAGCAGGATTCAAACTGTCAGCGAGTGATATCGGGCAGGTTTGCTTTACACAAAACCTGAGCTCCTGAGCTCTGTCAGTGTGCCATCTTCTTTTCACATTGCTCTTACATCTTGCACCTCACTGCTGAGCAAATGCCAGTGCAGTCAGAGGAGCCTCACAGTGTACAGAAACAGATAGTATTTGACCAAAGTAAATTCTGCAAGGACACTCGACAGCAAGAGATTCTCAAACACTTGTGTTTTACTGAACTCATCCAGTGATTTCACAGTAGAAGGAACAAGGTAACTGCTACAACACGGCGTGAATTGCTCATTATGGCTGCTGCAGGAGTAAATCACACGCTCAACTACACTGTAAAAAAAAAAGTTAGCATCCGGGCTTTAAGCGGAGTTTAAATTGACTGAGTTTGAAAAGACAAGTTGAAGTAATTTTCATGATTCAAAACAAATACAATTTTTTAGTCAAATAAACTTGATATTAATTCAGCGGCACTTGAGAAAACATGTTCAGTAAAGCTTAAGACACTAAGTTGAACCAAAAACCCTTTTATAGCGTCATGATGATGTCACAGTGTTAGCTGGAGGCAAAACAAAGAAAAAGCTGAATTCAAATATGAATCACCTCAGAGTTGTAGGCCACATAACCAACTGAAAATGCCATCTTGCTGTGTTGTTGTGTACCTTCATCGAAATAGTAATGACTCATAATTGAAGTTTTATCGCAAACCATCTGCCTCTGCTGGTATATAACACTGAAGGCAACTATGGTTAAATGTGACAAGACAAAAACTAGGAGATGTGTGAGTCATGAAAAAACAAACAAAATTAACTTATTTGCACTGATAAATGGAAAGAAATGAGATATTCTCACATCTACAGTATTTTCCTTATTAAACCGAGAGATTCAACCAGTCACCTGAATTTCTGTTTCTCTCTTTTACGACAAGTTATAATAAGTCATGATAAAGCACACTTAATTCAAACACAAACAAGAAAAACAAAATAAAACTCACCCAGACTGTCTTGGTAAGCCTTTTCACTGCTGCAACAATTGCTACCTCTGGTTTGGGCAAAATAAATCCTGGCTCTACAGGCTCTATACCTCTCTCTCGTCATCTGGCTCGGTGGGTGTGTACTGTGCTTCAAAGCAGAGCAGCGCCTGTCATTCAGTCATTCGTGCAGAACACTAAATCAGCAAAGTGAAATGACAAAAATCACCACCACCCCCGCCAAAATAACCTAAACTGTGATGTACTCAACAAACTGCCTAGTCCTTTGAGTGAACATGTACAGGTCTGCCCAAATTAGTTAATGTGAACTTTCTGAAGCAACATTCACAGTCCTGGACAGTGATCGACTTGTATTTTCTTCAGTCATTGTTCAGAACCAATGCTATCTTGTGTAAGCTGACATATTTAGGAATTTGCTTTGCCTCCACTAACCTCTGCCCACAAAAAACATCAATAATATTTACCAACAGAAAAGAGGCCATGTTTTCTTCAAACTATAAAAAAATGAGGGTATAAGGAGAGTTAACCTTCAAACAATCCAAGTCTGCTAATCATGTTTCTTTGAAGAAATTTAATGAGTTGATTGAACTCTGTTCAGTACATTCATTCAACTCATCATTCCAAGTCAAAAGATTAAAAGAACTCATGTTTATAAGTTCTGAAGTGTTAAAGTGTTAAATACTAAATATGTATATGTATATTTATGCTAAGATAATGCTAAAAGATCAGATGTATGATTTTTTTTACAGTGTATGTGTATGCTTGCGTGTACGTGTGTGTGTGTGTCCATTACAGTCTGTTGGATCCATATCCACTGTTCCCCCTGCAGCGTGTACACAGTCTAATGATCTGCCATTCTGAAGTTGGGTCGAGCCCGTTAAATGGCCTGAGCACACTGACACACTCATGTGGATGATCTACTGTACCTCTCCCCTCCAGTCACAAAATACACACAGCTGCACACACATATACTGCACACACACACACACACACACACACACACACACACACACACACACACACACACACACACACTTAATAAATTGGACTACCTCCACAGACACAAAGGCCCAATGTGATAAGCATTGATCGTGGTGTTGGGCTCATATCACTAATAGATGTTCTACAGTCCCATGTCGTTGTTTCCAAATGATCTCCCTGGTTATGACACTAAAGGGCCAGTCCACCACAAAACCACAGAGATAAATCCTTTCCCCGCTATCCACTATGGGCGACGCTGGCATCATCCGTCATGGAGCTGCAGCTACGCCTCTATAATACCCTTCATACCGTCTGGAATGATTCCAGTTCTTAAAATAGTGTCAGGGACTTGGAAGAAGGTGCGGCGCACTACAAGAAAAGGAAACGAAAGGGAAGACAAGAGAGAATATGAGAGGCAGGAAAAATGACTGCGGTGGTGCGGGTAAAGAGGGCTCCTATTAGGGCAGTGGAGGGAGAAATATTGGCCAGTGCAGCCCCGTACCATTTGTCCTCGTCAGGATCTTAAATAGAATCAGGATCAATTATTCATAGGGTCTATAACTGGCAATAAATGTTAGCTGAGACAGTGTGGCCAGGGCCAAGCAGAGACAGAAAAGTGAGGTTAGAAGCAGTTATAGAGGGCCAAGTTTAAAAGTGTGGACAAAACAGCTGAATAACCAATTATAGTTCAGACCTAGAAGTGACATTTAAAAGCCCTTTTGCTTGCTTGATGTGCTACTTTAACCACATGATAATATGTGGAAACACAATGCAGCCTTGAACCCAATAAAACCACAACAACATAAAATCATCTCAGCATGAATAACGCTGCTTGAAGCTAACAGTACTGCACAAAGGCCTTGAAACTCATCATTTGGCTCAGGAGCAATGAATCACGCAAGGTGAGGTGTAGTCTTTTGTGATTCAATTACTGTCTTGCATTTTTATTGCAGCTTTATTCACAGTTGAAAAAATGCAGAGAATGGGTGCAATATCTCAGGTTAGTACATTGTGATGAGACGATGCAGCAGACACCAAAATCACTCGTGTCCTTGACGGATTACCAGCAAGTTTGTTCTACTAACGTTGAATGTAAGCAGACATAAGAGACATAAAGGAGTGTAGAAGGGTTGTAAAATGTGGACTCCTGCATCAACAGCAGCTATTGTTGGAGGACCAAGGACACCTGTTACTATGGATACTATTCAACTATCATAATTGTTTAACATTAACCCAGTATTGGCAATACAGTGGAATCAACAATCAGGCAGCTACTGTGGAAAAACACTTTTGTTTTAATGTATTCAGTTCTTCTTACACTACAGAAACACAGACCTACACACAGATATCAATGTTAGCTAACAACCTAACTGCAAACATCACAGCAGGCTAAGTGTCTTTGGCAGCTAACTCACTAGCTGGCTAGTTTTGACTCAACTGGTTTGGAGTCGGCATCTGTCTATTTTAGGTTTTAGATGGCTGGCAAAAAAGCCCCATTTACACAGAACAAAAAACCCACTAACATCCACTAGCATCTGGCTTTTGTCCTCACTGGGAAAGGGTATAATTGGCACTCACTCTTGGGTCAAATGACTCTGCAATGGTCGTGCTCCACACTCAAATATACTGTAATCCCCATGTGCAGTGTTGGGCAAGCTACTTGGAAAATGTAGTGAGCTAAGCTACAAGTTATTCTACATTAAATGAAGCTTCACTACACTGGAGCTACCCACCAGACAAATGTAGCAAGCTAAACTACAATAAAATAACAAAACCAGCTTAACTACATCAAAGCTATTTTTAAGAAAAAGTAGAGTAAGTAAAAACAAAGTATCTATGTATCTGTTTGTCTGTCTTTAGTAGTATATGTATTAGCCCCCTTTTGTACTAGGAGCCATCTAAACAAATATCAGATTATTTATTTAAACTGACCACAACAATTTGGTTTTGTAGAGAAGTTTGTAAAAAAAAAAACCTACACAAGTAATATTTCGACAGAACAGTAACAGAACCCAAAGTTATACTTTTCAGCTTCTCCTGTCTTCTCATTTTTCCTACCTCTTCCTGTCTGAATCCCCTTCACATACATGCACACACGCACGCACGCGCGCGCGCGCGCAATCTCTCTCTCTCTCTCTCTCTCACACACACACACACACACAGTTTTATTCTTTCGCTGCCAAAGGACATGTTGCTAGCTAGCGCCATGTTGTTGGTGTTTGCTGACTGAGTTGTGATGATTAGCTTAGCTAGCGATTGTTGTGTTAACTTCGGGAAATACCTGAATGTGTGTCCTTAAATTTGTGTTGGACGTCTTGGATGTTGACAGGAGCTTCCTTTTGGGGTTGCAAAGTAAACACCGGAACGTGTAGTTAACTGTTCTGTGAGGACTCGATAAGTAACATGAACTTGTTAAGGTTTGGCCATGGAGATTCACGACAGGTACACGTCTCTGCCCCCTTCTCTACCATTATCTCCTGCTGCGCGCGCTCCATCCCGCTCCGCTACGACAATTCGCGGCCATCTTTTTTCTACACAGTCTACAGCGGGCATCAGCATGAGGACAGGTACGTGACGTCACATGGAAGAGACGCATTCAAGGTTTAGAAATGCGTGGGGAAATGTAGCCTCTTTGGATGCTACCGCGTTATTTGATCACCAAAGTAGCTTCACTACTGAAAAGCTATTTGACGTAGAAAACAGCGACGTTACGACCACGTTACTGAGAAATGTAATTATACTAGTAACGCCACTACTTGTAACGCCGCTTCACTGCCCATGTGAAAGAACTTTTTGCTGGCAGTTTTTCAGTGAAGCCTCTCAATGTATTCACATGTAGTAAAAAACTGGAGTCAAATTGTGTACCAGTATACAAGGGGCTCAAAGTAAGTTATGTATGCACTTGATGGACATGGAGGACAAAAGTACAGTTTTCACATAATGAGGAAGTCAACTTTCAATTAGGACTTCAGTGTTACTGACATTGTTGAAAGTTTTCTTCAATATTCTTCATTAAAATAATGCGTTGTGATGAATCCAACCCTGTCTCTGAGAAATTATGTTCATTTACCACTAATTTGTTTTCCCCAAGTTATGTTGTGACAAGAAACACAACTGCTGTCTGGATTATTTATACGAGCAACATAGTTTGAGTGAAGGAAGTGCCACATTTTTGTATGGATGTCATTAGGTGGTGGTCAGGGTGGATGGTGGTGGTAGGAGGCTCAGGACTATGACACTAGAGACCAGGGTTTACATCTCAAGTCCTGCATCTCAAATTCGATGATGTGACTGTCAAAACACGAGCATGAAAAACATTGATCATGCTTCAATTACTGCAAACATATATTCCATTGCAAGAGCAGATGTTTTAAAAAAAACAAACAAACAAACAAACAAACAAAAAAAACATCTGGAATACATTGTCAGTGAACATTTTTCTGATATGTTCAACATTTTGTGACTTGCCAGATACATTAATTAATGTTTCCTCAGTATGTTGATGAAAAATGATCAAGGGAGCAGTACATTTCCTCTAAATCACATTTGCTTTTGCAAATTCGTAGTATATAAATGTCATTTCAGGGTTTGGATGAATCTTCTTGGCATACCATTTATTTGGCTCTGCTGTATACACAAGTTGCTCTTTTCCCGCTGCATTTCTGACAGAGTACCAACTCATGAAGTGTTTACACGTTGCATGATACAGGTGTCATTTTGAATGGAACTCAAGGACTCCATAATTGAAGGCAAGATTTCTGTATTAAAATGTCTCATCGACTAGACATATGTTATATTTTTTATTGTATTGTGTACTTAGTACAAATATTTCCAACAATGTTCAAACCCAGAGAAATTTGTAATGTTATTAATGATATTCTGTATTTCATTTGGTTGTTTATTTTTAAGGAAAATATATATTGTTTTAGATTTAGATTAACAGTTAAAGATTTTAGAAGAGACATTCCATGCATCAATCAAAAGGCAAAATTTTAAAGATGCAATAGTTATGAAGTGCACAGGAACAGTCTACCAGTTTTACAAGGAAACATTCTTTAAATACAGCAACACAAACTCAAACAAAAAGCAAAATTTTAAAGTGCACAGTAGTAAAAATTTGTATTAAATGTCAAACCCCAGATATTATGTCAGAGAATGAGGATGGAAGTCTTGATTAACTCATCAGTGAGGATGATTTCTGCTTGAGTCACGTCAGATTTTACTCAATCAATTATCCATATTCACAAAGTGAACATTTTGCTCTGACTTCACGCTCAGGGTGTGATGCTCAAATTCGCTCAAATCAAATCATCATAATTTCACTGCTTTCTGATTTTGCGTTATGCGAAATAGACATTCATCCACACATACCATTAAAGACTTCTACCATTTAGCTTTAGCACTGCTATGTGTTTACATTTTTCTCTTAAAATCATGGTTGTTAAGTTACAATGGAGATAAGATTTCAGTCCCGGCTGATTTGGCAACATTGTGGAATGGCAAAAGCAAGTGCATTTTAAACACGCAGTATGTAATTCTGCCACTAAGGGTCTATCAATCAAAACACAAATAAAGTAGAGACTTAGATGATATTGGAAACTAGCAAGACATCATGGGAGTTGTTATCTTCTGTGTTAAACAGCCACCATTCACCACATTCAGACAGCAATCATTTTCCTCAGACATCACACTGGTAGGAAGCTCAAATGTCATACTGCTTTGTTCTAGGTTGCAAATCATATAAATGTGGAGAATCTGACAAATTGCTATCATTTCACCACTTCCTGATTAACTGCAGTGAGCTTATTTTGCATAAAGAAAAATAAGCCTACTGCATTTAAGTACTGTATCAGGGTTTATACCTGGGAGACTGTGTGCAGCTACAAATAATGTTGCCAATAAAAATGGAGTTATTCCCATGAAGTAGTACCACCAAGAAATACTGTGGTGGTTACAACAGTGAGTTAATGTAATATTTTGCAATTGCAGGCTACACATCCTTACACACATCCCAATCCCAAAGGCAAAAGGAAATTATCCCTACACACACACACACACACACACACACACACACACACACACACACAATACTCCAACACATGCAAATCAACAGAATACCTAATTTCACCCCATGTTTTGCATGACAGTGTCTGTTTCAATAAAAAAATGTTGGCTGTACAATTAAACCACTTACTAACGCATTACTCACAGCTCACTCTTTAAATAATGCTACTTGTGTTGATTCCCTCAAACTCAAGTGTGAGTATGGAGCCGTAATGACTGAATACTAGTCTGAGTTTGAAATCTCTACTCAAAACCTCCATCAAAGTGTCCCTTGTATATCCATCCTGGCGCAGAGACACAAGCCCGAGGCGTGAATTATCACACAGAGACAGTTCTGGTGATAATTGACTGAAGGAATGCCAGGCACTTACTGATGAACATGGAAACACTCCACTGTGCATCTCCAAATGGCTTTAGCAAGCTAATGGTGGTGTGGGAAAAATGAGCTCACATAAGGCAGGGGAGGTAATGTAGCTTCCAGCTCAGCTCATTTTCTCCAAACGAAAGAGATAATCTGGACCCCCCGAAGGCTTCAGAGATTGAAAGCTTCACAAGCGGAAAGGCCAAATAACTAAGAGAAATTAGACGTGAACCTGGGCCAAAGTTTTCTCTTTCCACTCCCACGCCTCACATCAGGGACAGTGACGATCTTCATGAGCTTTACAGTGATGTAACAATCTACCTTTTCCTCTGTTCCCTCATTCCTTGTTTCATTTATCTATCCCTCTCGAGTTTGTGGGAAGATTGTCCTTAAATCCCTTTTTCTGTTTTCACTCATTCCTGTCTTCTTTCTTTTTCTTTCCCTCCCCTTTTCTGCATCAGTGTTTGCTGTAGAGGGCGCAGACAGAAATGCACAATGTTTGTGACAACTGGAGCACTTTCCATCCCCATCCAGATGGACTGGCAGCCAACTGTCTCAGCAGAACAGGCTTTCATTCCCAGCAACAGCTTCTCTCGTCTCCTCGCCCCACTGAAACATCCACAGCCAGTGCATTAAAAAGAGTATGAAAGCTGGAACAAAGACAGAATGATACCGATGTATGCTTAAAAGAGAAATCTGTAATATTATTTACTGTAATAAATAATAAAATGTCCATTATATGTCATCAGAGATCAAGGAATCATCCTAAATTGAAATATTCACTTCTCTGACATCAACACCACAGTCCCCTTTTGAAATGTCAGTTCCAGGCTGTTATATTTTTGCCTGTTTAACATTAATTAGAGTTCAAATTAATGCAGAATGTTCACCAAATTAGTTAGAGGCTGTTTATGAGTTGTGAGAAACCATTAATAATCTTTTAGAAGGAGTAGATGTTTATAATGGTCAAACTGAGAGATGTGTTAATGAAGTCTGGCAGCAGAAGGAAGTCAGTCAACTGAATTCAAACTCCAAAGTGTATAATGGGCATTTATTTTCAGGCTTAGCTTTACATTGACAGACAACTTACAAATTTAAACAGCTGATCAACTTACAGTGGATGACTTGTCATTGTTTGTTATTGTCAAATTACAATGTTGGGCTCATCTTGCACTGCTGCAGCATACCTGCAGTCTGCCTCAGCTTCTTCGAGTCTGGGCAGGAAGAGATGGAGGGAAACAACTCACTTCAACCATAGACTGTATATTAAGTGGGATTTCAGACAGTTTAACATACAGTCTTATGGCTCCAACTTGCTATTCAGATTACAGGACTCATTTTTGGATGAGCAGTTGTTACATTTTGCTCCCTCAAGCATTTGTTGGGCCATGTTAAGAAATCTGTACCATGACAGTGTGTACATCAGTTGGCTCTAAGCCCAAGATGGGACGTTTAGGCTCATTTTCTCAGACTGTTTTCCCTTTTGGAAAAAGTAGTAATACAGCATATCACAATATGACATAAAAGAAAATCCATATTTAATAATGATGTATAACATAATAGCAGGAGAACATACACAGCAAAAGAACATTTATAAACAATGTGATTGTATTATAATCACATGACCTAAAATCCACAGTATGGTCACACGATAAAACCTGAGCCAGAACAGCGTTGGGGAAGCTACTTTGAAACTGTAGCTTACAAGCTATTCTTCACTGAAAATAGTTATGTTACAGCAACACTATTCTTGTGTTGAAAATAAGCTATAAAAGCTATTCTAGCAGGGCGGGAGGCATCTTGCAGGGAAGGTCGGCAGCTTGTTTGTTTGTTAAGTCTCGGGGCAACATTTGTAAGCTTAGATTTGTTTATTTTCTTCAAGAAAAAACTAAGATGCCTTTGATTATTGATTGTATATTTCTCTGTTTGTTGTTATGCACCAATATACCACAGCAAATTCATTGTAAGTGAATACCTACTTGGCAATAAAACCCTTTTTGACTGTCTCTGATTCTGATTGCTCTACCCATTCTGTGAGAAAATAGCTTATTACTGAAAACATGAAATCATTTTGAAAGTAGTGACTCTAGCATGCCTAATTTTGACCCAAATAAATGTGAAAAAGGCAAACAAAAACAGCTGTTCTGGCTCGGCACAGAGTTTTCAAAGGAGAACATGCTGACTGTAGCGTTGTTGTTGGAAAAACTGGTGTTTATTATTGCAGACGCATAAACCTAGAGTAGTAGGTAAATTAGGTGCTTTTCTGAGCAATGTCCTGCCTTTATTTAAGTGATCTAGTCTGTCATATTGATCCATTCTTGTTGTTTACCACTGTGCTGTTGCTTTAATTTATGTTTGTACTGATGTGGTCTAGAGTAATTAAATAAACTTGAATTTGAACTTGAAACTGGTTTTTCAGTTTATAATGTTTACTTAATCTCTGATGACCCATCAGTAGTACAGTAGTACACACTAAAAATGTTGAGTTATTTTGGTAACCCAATTTATGTGTTGCTAGTGTTGAGTTAAATTTTTGGGTTGTTTTTATAAAGAGTAACCAATTTTCTGGGTTATAGGGCTATTATTTTAACCCAGTTTTTGGGTTTTCAAGGTTATGCACCATTTTGGGGTTGTTTTTCAGGGGATAACTCATTTTTGGGTTAGATTGTTAGAACTGTTTTTGTTTTTTTTCGAGTAAAGTGAGTTTTTTTTCTACGGCTCTTTGAAAACATCACGCCGGCGTGATCGTCGACTCCAGAGGGATAATAATAATAATAATAATAATAATAATAATAATAATAATAATAATAATAATAATAATAATGGCTGTCTGCCATTTAAAATAAATTCTCTGGAAAGGATGGGCAATGCTTCCAAACAGTGCAGTGGGCCTGGAAACCTAGCGGAAGAAGAAGAAGAAGAAGAAGAAGAAGAAGAAGAAGAAGAAGAAGAAGACGTGCAGTGGGCGGAGTTTGGAACCTGTGGTGTAGTTCTCAACTTCTCATTTGATTTGGATCACTGCTTCGCGCTCCTCGTGTTTCTCCTGATTCCTGATGTGAACTCCATTAAAAGGATTTGCCTCGTGTATTCAAGGTATGGATATGTTGTTAGCGAATATTGTATAACATTACAGACAAACAAACTTTTTTTCTGTGTCCACGTTGCTAACTTAGTTTATCACAATTCATTAAACAACATTTGGGCTTTCATGTTGTTTTGCACTTCTCTTTCATCTTTTGGTCTCAACTTCTGTTATAGCACGCATTGGTTTCGGCTTGTTAAAAATGACCAACCGTACAGGTAATATATTACTTATTTCAATGGAGTTGAAAGCTCCAAAATGTAAGGGGACCTTTAAACTTGCCCACAGCCACACAATCAAAGGTTAAGGATTCACACCCATATTATTAGCATTTCTTCACTTATTTTATCTTATTACTGCTTATTTTATGCTTATTTTAATTTGCAGCCACTTAAATTACATTAAACACACATTGTTTGGTTTAGAATTTATTTACCAGCACTATTGTTCAACAGTGTGGTTGTCTGCATCCAAAACTAACCTCCAAAATTACAAGTCACACAAAACAAGGCTGCCAGACATTTTCTGGGCTGCTCTATTAGAACTAGCACCAAAAAGTTGTACTCCAACCTCTCATGGCTCACCGTCAAGCAAACAATTTTGTCAGGCTTGACGACATTGTTCAGTTGTATTATTAATTCAAAGATGTTTTAATTTCTATTCAACCAAATAATTTACTGCAAGAGCACACATAACCACAACACTAGATTTGCCAGTAATATCAGTTATATTGTGGTACCCAGCTCAAGGAATAATTGGTTGGAAAAAAAAAAGTCATTTACGGAGCCGTAACAAATTGGAATAATTCGCCACTCAATTATAGTGTAATAAAAAAATAAATTATCCTTTAAAAGCTATATGCAGAAGTCAAACTGAATAGGAGGTAAAACTCTGTGCTAGTTGTCATATTTGTGTTTCCTTTCATGTGAACTGCATGATTCTCGTTCTATTTTAATCATTTACATATTAATTTCTAACAGTATTTTTACCCAAATATATGTTCAGTGTTGACTGGCTTTAATGTATTATATGCATTATATTCATGTGATTTGTAATGTTCATTCGTGTAATGTGTTATGTATTATATGTTAGGTGTGGACTCCAGGAAGACTAGCTGACTGGCATCAGCTGATGGAAATCCTTTAAATAAACAAATAAACATCTTTGACAATGCACTGTTTTCTAGATGAAGGGTATACATTTAGTTTACATTGTTATGTCATGTTGCTAGTTGCTTTAAGCTATTAGCAGACATATTAAATGATGTCTCTTTGTTTTTGAGTTACCTGGCTGCTGAGATCACCTTGTTGAGTCCGACAAAGGATGGGGCTCAGAGCGGAGCCTTGTTTTAAGCAGAAGGCCAAGCCAGGTCCATACCAAGAGCTCTGACAGTATAGGCACTGCATAAGCGGTGTGTCACAGCAAACACTTCATACCAGGTTAGTTAATGATATTACTGAGTAAATGACGTCTGCTGATTGTGTCGGTAGATCGAGGCGAATCAGAAAAGAGTATTAATCATACTGTAACTAAAGTTTTTACTGTGAAAATATATGTTTATACCATAAAACACCTACTTTTAGAATGGAGTTTGGTTAAACAGACTGTCCGCTCAAAAGACTGCCAGGAGGGTATTTTAATGTCAATTACTTGCATAAATTGAGCTGACCTACCTTTTAATAACCTTATAAACAGCATAATGTGGCATAAAAGTATGAGCTAAAACGGACCTGTTTTCTATCTGTCTCTGCTAAACAGTTGTACAAAGTATCTTAATGATAGAAAAAGAGACAGATGTCTTAAATGTAACGACTCAGATCGTTGATAGGCAAAGACATAGCATAATTGTTCCCCTGACAAGCCAGGGGCTCCTAATAGCTAATGTAGTGATATGGTTTTCTTATTTTACATGTTTAAACTGGCAAAGACAGTATAACTAAGACAGTATAACCAGTGTAAGCAGTATATACTGTATATTACCCTCATGTCTCATTCTGTGAGTTGAGTTAATGTCTTGTTTTGTTAGCTTTATTCTATATTTTGTTGACCTCTTTTAAGGAGACTATTACTGTTAAGTTTGTTCAGTTATTTGATTGGATAAATCTTTTTAGGGCAAAATAAACCCAACATTTTCAACTTTAAACCTGTCTCTCTTTGTGCCTTGACTGCTTACACAGTTGCATGTTTAGATTATTTTTGTCACTTGTTTGGTAAGAAACCACAAACTTGCAACACCATCTCTAAAATACTAACAACAAAACAGCCAAAAATAACAAGTGTTGATGAGAATTTTCGATTTGTGGATCAATAAACCTGAATAGAATCTCAGAAACATTCAAAAACAAAGTTGAAATACTACAAAAGAGTTTTTTACACTTGAAACACTTGAAAAAATTGATAAATTGACAAAAGCATAATATGACAAAGTGAAACTGAAACAGACTGGGCAGATAACTCATGATGTAGCTCAAGTATGTTACTTAAATGTCCACTGAAGCCTCCACGCTGTTGAAGAGATGAAAAATAGCAGCAGCTGAAAATATCAGGTCTGTGTGAAGCGATGAGGTGACTGTAACCTTCCTCATATTAAAGGGTTCAGACTATTTGAAGTGGGGTTGTATAAGGTACTTATCAATCATCAGTATATTACCCATAATAAATAGCGGTTGGCACACACCCAGTTTGAAGAAGCAGGAAGGAGTACCAGCACAGAGCTGGGATGTAGCAATGTACTGCTGTGGATGGAGTCAGCAGAAAAACATATTTTAGCCTCCTAAAATAGAGTCCTTCTAAAAAAAATCAATATCAGTTCAAGTGTATGTTATATTTAGAATATTTTTACTGCTTTATCTTGCCATCAGACAGCATTTTCTGATATGAAAGTCATTATATAAGCAAAATGTTTTTTTCCAAACCAACCAAACTCCAATTGGAAAATCAGCAATTTTATCTCGCATAACACAGGAGCTGCTTGTCTACTGCTGCCTCAATTGGTTAGCTAGTGTTGTTATGTGCTTTCAGTGTTTTAAGCTGTTGGAAATATTTAAATTTAGTGCACACTTAACAGATACTGGCACACCAAACCTTGCTTCTCCAAACTGGGGGTGAGCTGACCACCATCAGGGTAAACAGTCACTATCAATAAGTTCCTCATACAGCCCCACTTCACATGATCCAAAGTATCCCTTTAATATGTGGAACAATTCTGAATTTCATATTTCTAAAACTATGTTTCTATGAATATGTTGTAGACATTGGAAAGATGCACTCTGATGAATTCTGCGTTTGCAGTGAAGAAAAGAAAACCAGGATAAATACAACTTGCAGGAAAAATACAACTTATATTGCAAAGTAATCTTTTTCCTCCATCTCCCGTCTCTGACATGCTGGGCCCTACACTGCAGAAAGTGAATCTGGACACCCTTTTCCTGGCTGATCCCTCAGGACCCACAGCCCTTTCCAGCTCCACATAGGAAGCCCCATGCATTATGCATCACCATCCAGGCCTATTTCAGAGCAGAGAAGCAAAAAATAGAGAGAAACACAGAGCTTCCCAGACTCCCGCAATCACTCCCAGAGTTGCTCGTGTTTCTGTGGAAAACGAGGTCTCGTTCCGACCGTACGGAATTACCAAGAGGAAAACATGAAATATTTAGCATTGTCATCCCCTTCTTCCCCCCTCTATGTTTTCTAGCCCAAACTTCCTAAGGGAAAAAGTAAAAAAAAAAGGGAAAGATGGCTGGGAGCCTACAGTATGTTTTCTTCCTATGATTATCTGAATGCTTTTTTTCTGGGGGTGGAAGCACAAACATGGACTGGTGGAGGTCAGGATCCCAAGATCTCCCCTCAGGGGACGGGATGACACACGCAGAGGTGGAACATGGGATTTGATTTATGCTCCTTGGAAGTAGCGAGGAGAATGGGCTCGGGCGCGGGTTTGTTATAGGTCGGATCAAAGCGTGCGTGTAGTGGAGTGGTGATGGTCAGGCACAGTGAGACATTTAGCATGCATAAATGGACAAACATCCACTAGTACATGCATACATTCATGACAGAATACAAATGCAGCTTTTTTCTTTAGACTCTGGCATTTGTGTGAAACACCTACACAGTGAGGGTGACCTTGACAGATTGTGCATCCACAGGTACACACGCTTTGCTCTTAGAATTTGTCTGTGGCACCTGAATGGGCTTTGTCTATTGGCATCAAGGCTGTCCAACTTGCAGACCTATTATTTCATTGCTCTCCAAAGGATGTCACACTGTAGAGCCCATAAAATGGACTGACAGTCACCTCACTTTTGTCCTTTGTGTGAAATTGTTAAGGAGTATGAAAATGTTTGTGTGAATGTATAGACATGGATTCCTACTGTATGTGCAATCTCCTCTAACGCAGCTACTTTTCATCTAGTGATGCATGTAACACCACTGCTGAGCTCCTTTTTTTCCTTCCGTAAGGAGGATAAAAGCAAAAATCATTCAATTGTGTGGGAACGCTGGGGCCCTTTCAATTCTCTCTGGGACATCAAAGCACACAGCAAGACGCTGCACTATTAGAGTCCATGGGTGGGATGAAAATATATTACAATATCTCGTCTCTGCTGAAATCCATGACGAGGGTTTCATAACAAAGAGCAGACTTCGCTCAGTCATTCGTCTCCTCTGAGAATTGTGATTAATCTAACCTTTGATGTTTTGAAACAACAGGGAGGAGGAAGCGATGAGGGGGCCGCTGGGGGAGCTGCATGGGGATGTAAAGACTTAGTATTACACTGCTTTGAATGCCAGGCTAATGAAGCAAATTGAATTGAATCACACAGGATATTGAAACTGTATTGCGCAGAGTGACACAGCATGCAAGCACAATGCACACCAGCTCCCTGTTAAAAGATTAGGCCAAGATAGTAGGATGAAAAAACCCAACTCTCACGGGGAGAGCGGACGGATGAAGAGTCGCAGGAAATAGAAATGCGGGATTACTTCACAGCCTGTCGACCGCCATGTATGATGTGTGTTTAAAATGAGATGCTGCGCGTATCATCATTCACATCTTCTGTTGTCATATACAGAGCAGATATGTGCCGGAAGGTGTGAATCGCAGCCAAGCTGTGCAGAGGCTCATTCAACGTACACTGACAATGTGTATGATTGACAAACAGCCAACATGGAGTGTGTAGGCGTGTGGGTTTGTGTGTGCCTCCAAGGTTATGGGGTGCAGGAAATGCCATTAGGTGTGAATTAGGCAGAATTAAAAATGAATCCGCTGTCATGCATTATTAAAACTACCCTAATTGCATTTGCATAAGTTTATGAGATGCTGTGTACGTGTGCAAGCATGCAAGCATGTGTGTGCATGAGCAAGTAGGCTTTGATGCAATAATTTCTTATAAGATTACTTTCTAAATCATAAAAGTGCAGCTCTCAATTCAAATTCTCTTTTCTTCATCTTGATGTTTGCTGTAAAGCAGTTATGGCCTCTCTTTAACCTGTTCTTACAAGTTACAAATTCCTTCCAATTCACCTGATGAAAGCAAAACAAACCATAGAGAACAGATTTCCACCAAGCCGGCCCTCGATTACCAGATGGCTCTGTGTCATCTTAACTTTGATCACAGTACAACATGTGGTAATATTTTGCTCTGAGCACAGGGTACTACTAACTCTTCTCTTGAGGACTTTGACGCACACTTGTATGTAGCAACATTGCCCCTGTGTGGTGAAGGGAACCAAATGTTCATCCAACCCACAAGTCAAGTTGTCAAGATGTCAACATTAGCGTTTGGTGTGATTAATCATGGAAATATGACTGTTGATAGGTGGTGTCAAGGGATTTTTTGTAGTGCAGATACAGCTTGGTATTACAAATCACAACAATAATACATTAAATTCTAATGATAATAAACTTATTTATGAATACTTAGCAGCATTAAATTAAAATTAAACGTTCCTCAACTTCTTAATAAGACTTTCCTAATATATTATTTATAAACAATTTGTAATTAGGTTGTAAACTTTATAAATCATTAATTAGCTGTTACAACATGTCAGATTAAAAGAGCAGCAGCGACCTGTTGCTTGCCAAATAGTGAGGCAGCATTTATATTTACTGTTAAGCTGCAGATCTCATTGCTAATGAGCTTACTTTGTCTTCTCTATCAGCAGCATTTATACCTGTCAGCTTCATCACATATTTGTTAATAAGTTACCAACATTTAACCACTGCAAGCATATCATAACAGTCAAAAAGTTTTATCTGGCAAATCAAATTAACATATCAAATTACCAGATTCATAGAATAAGGCTTTGTTTACCATAACATTCTTAACATGCACCATTTTATACTTTATAATAAGACTTATGTATTTGTTTGCTTGTTTGTTTTCTTACTTGTCAGGGGCAATACAAAACACATTGCATTAGATTAAGATAAGATGATATTATGATATGATATATGCACAGATGTGTTGCATGTAGGGTTTTCAGCTAAGGCTAATTTCCAACTTGTTTCTAATTGTTTATAAATGATTTCTAAGGTGTTTATAACATAATTGATGACCTAATTTTAAACCATTTATAAGTAATTCATAATCATGGTTTAATTATGGTTTTATTGTAAAATGGTACCAATTTGTTTCTCTATAATGTTAAATATTCATGACTGAATAAGCAACAATCACGCTTCAGGAAAAAGACGTCCTCAGGAGTTGAAAGCTCAGCTAACAAGCTGAAGGACTGGGTGGGTGTGGTTTGAACAGATTTGATGTGTGTACGTAACATAAGCAAACAACCAACTGTCATCAGATTTTGTTCCAGTACGTGACAGTGCCTTTCCACAATGGAGCCCCGCCCACGTCAAACCAGTGAGAAGAGCACAGACAAAGACATATTTGCATTCATGGAGCATCTCATTGTTTAAAGCAGCGGTTCCCCAAATTTTTCTGGCATGCCCCCCCTCCAGAGGCTGAAAAAAGTTCGCTTCCCCCACCCCGCAATTATTATCAGTCACCAACAATTACTGAGGAAGCAAATGATAAAAACAGATTCAAGTTGAATTTTGGTGAAATAAAGGTCTGCATGATAACATCAGCAAACTCTTGTTCAACTTCTTGTTTGTTAACTCTGTTTTGGTCTCCACCAACTCCTGAGGGAAGTACTTGCCAACTTGTTTTCTGTTTGGTGCTAACCAGTTTACAGTAAGTTGCCTTTTTTTTCACCCTTTTCACATTGTTGTCAGTCTTTCTGTTGTTAATCTAAAAATATTGATGAGTGCAGCTTTAATTTTGCTTTGCGCACTAAAAAAAAAACCTTACATGATGCTATGTGTCACCTGCTGTGTTTACATTATTTAATAGCTAAATATGTGTTGAAAAAAATAGCCTATACCTTTTGCAGACACATAGAAAAGCAGGTAAAGTGAGGTAAGTGCAATTAGAGAGTGCAATCTGGTCATTGTCTGTGACAGATTAAGTGTTACTGAAGATCTGGGCATCTTATCAGCTCTGATAAACGATGACACGTACTGCCTCACCTTTGACCCTGCACATACCGTACCACCCTATTGCCCAGAGATCAAATTGGTCTCACTGTCAGATAGAGCTCTGTAGTGCTGCGGTTGTGAAACCATATCATGACTGCAGCATATTAAAAGCACTCCAGCTCCTCTGAAAGAGATCCAGAGAGCAAACTGTATTGATTGTGGCTGCTATCAAGAGACAGTCTCTGTGATGTCTGAGATAAAGAACAGAAAGAGCTATTAGATTGCAATTTAAGATCAATTTCACATCCACAGAACATAAACAATAAACTGTGGTCCAGTGGTAAGACTGTAACCTCAATACAAAAAATCCAACAACTTTGCATATTTGAACACAGAATCATTTGTAAGAATATGTGCACACATGCTAACGCTTTCCTGCTGATAAAGTAGCTCCAGCTGATTCATGCAGAGGTGTCTCATCTTGAATTCACTCTTAAAGATAGCTCCAAGTCAAGACTCTTGAGAGACAGATCTGCAAAAAAAAAGTCCAAACTTCAGTCTGGTAAATACTGTTGTAGAGTTGCATTTGAGTCAACAAAATTTATTTTCTTGAACTTTGCTCCTTGATATGAAACCAGAGAGGAATCTTTCCCCTGCAGGCTCAGAAAAGACTCAAGAAATGAACTTATTGCAGCGACAGCACTCATCCCTCCTCCCCTCCATCTTTCCTCCATTCCAGCACGTTAGAATGAGTAATTGCTAAAGGCAGCTTGTTGGGAGGAAATAGAAATTGAAAAAAAAAAATCTGACTCTTTTAAGTGCATCTTAGTCTGTGTGTGTGCACGTAATCCATGGACACAGAAGCATGTGGTGGTATCACATGCTGCGCTGGGTCAGATTACTTTGAAATGTAGTCTGGATTCCAAAAGCTTTTATCTATTCTGAATACATTAAGATTACTTCAAAATCAAACACTCACAATATTACATCTTTTTAGAGCCTGGCCAAAACTAAAACTTTGTGGCTGAGGCTGATAGATAACAATATTTATATTTATAATAATATCAATAATATCAATAATATCAATATTTTTAAAATATGTTATTATATTAAAAAGGCATCTTGGCACAGGAATCTTTTTTCTCCCACTAGGTCCACTACAAAGTGGAGCACTTGTTTACGAAATCCTGCATGCATTTTTCAAAATAATTTTTTAATGACATTTAATTGACGTAACCAAAAATGTAATCCATGACAATGTAACTATAATCTAATTGCACATTTTTCTGGCCTGAATATAGTTAATGATTTTTTGTAAATCCCTAACTACCAACTCTTCATGCTTTTATAGTGAAGACGTGTGTTCTCAGTGTTCAGTGTAAACCTGAACTTTGTATACACACACACACACACACACGCACACACACACACAAACTGTCCAGAGGAAATTATCAATTGAACCCTGTCCTTTGGTCCACACACACACACACACACACACACACACACACACACACATACACACACACAGTGCACGGCGTATATAAAGGGTTGGGCCCTTGAACAGCCTCTCTCAGTGTGACCAGCCAAGCTGAAGTAAACCGCTCTCCCCACTACACACCAGTCAAAATGCCTGCAGATTACAACGGACGCTGGGAGATGGTGACCAATGAAAACTTTGAGGAAGTGATGAAGGCCCTCGGTAAGATGCTCACTTATTGCCTACTTAGTGCATAATGGCTTTTAGAAGAAGGGGAGCGCGTGGCTTGTAACTCTCATTAAAAACAGGCCTTAATCAGAAGGTTGCATTTAAAGATGCAGCCAAGTAGAGAGACGGGAGGGGCTGAGCAGAAGATCTGGAAGGAATGTGACAGATAGAGTGAGAGAGCAGCAGTGTGAGGGAGGAGGGGGTAAAGAAGAATACTGTGGCACTGCTTCATTTCCTCATTGAGCTGCTGTCAGGCCAACTTAACCTCCACTCTGTGAGCGGTTGCCGTCTGTTACCACGCCAAATAAATATTGATTCACTCCTTTCTGCATTTTCATCCTCCTGATCCGCAGAGAAGGAAGACAGATTCAGACCCTGGATCAGGCAGCGGGCCAGCTTGTTATTTTAAAAAAAAAGTACAGCGCTGGATTCTCCTCCTTTTGGCGCGTCATTGATCAGCCCCAGAAACACTTTCATTATTCACAACTCTATCTGCAATTCATAAAACAACCCCGGTACACTCAGCTCACGCAAAATCCAGGAAAATCCTGAGCGCCTGCACCTCATTTCCATCGAGCGGATAGGAAAATGACATCCTTATGGAAATGGGTCAAAAATATTATTTAGATGGGTAAATATAGGGGCCTCATCTGTAAGAGTGATGGGAGGAAATTGAATTTTCACTTTAAGGCAAATGGGATATGAATATCTAAACTGTCGGGGTGGGTGGCTCTCTTTGGAAAGGCCCGGTGCTGAACGGGGCGGAGAAACTCATTTAGGCCCATTCTGACTCAGAGCAAGGTCATTTTTAAAGGGTAAATGAGACTGTCAAAACGAGCAGCAGGAGAGGAATCATAATAAGTGGCCTGTGCTGTCACGTGTGTCCTTGTATGTGCGGTTTTGGTGTGTCTGTGCACATAAGGATGTCAAACTACATACCAAACCAGGATGGGAAAATCCCATCCGACTCTATAAAAGTCCTGCCACTCACTGACACTAGATCCCATTTGTTCTTGTGTGTATGTTCATGCTTGCAGACATTGACTTTGCCACCAGAAAGATAGCCTCCCACCTGCACCAGACAAAAGTGATCGTCCAAAATGGAGACAAGTTTGAAACAAAGACCCTGAGCACCTTCAGGAACTACGAGGTCAACTTCACCGTTGGAGAGGAGTTTGAGGAGCACACGAAGGGCCTGGACAACCGTAACGTCAAGGTAGGACAGTTGTCTTGGGTGTTTCACTCAGTTGAACAAGAAAAGTCCTCTCAATGACCGGTAGCTGGAATAATCATGGTTGAAATCAACCAAAGAGTAGGGCAGCATAATTAATTGTACAGAGTGTCTATTTGCACCCAGGCATACAGCAGCCATTCAGCTATTCACACCCCACCACCTTATTTTAGCTATAGAGAGCAACAAATTTTCTGTAAATCAGAGGTTGTGGAGGATGAATGGGTTAGGGTCGAGTGTGTGAACTTCTTCTATAATATTGTTGGCCATAGACGCCTGGGTGCTTGTCTCTGCCTAGCTAGACTATATACACTTGGGTGTAAATAGCCACATTTGCTATTCCTGGGTGCAAACTGACTATTCCACCCTTTAAGCAGCTGCTTAAATTGGAATATTATTAAAATCACAATATG
The DNA here is from genome assembly GCF_056507025.1 of Lutjanus erythropterus. NCBI lineage: Eukaryota > Metazoa > Chordata > Actinopteri > Lutjaniformes > Lutjanidae > Lutjanus > Lutjanus erythropterus. The sequence continues at coordinate 14,521,408 of NC_139320.1, forward strand.
ACTAAAGACAATATTCAAATCACAGAAGCCAGAATCTTTTTCAGTGCTGCAGAGATTCCCTGCCCTACAAATCTTGTTCTCCATATGTGAAACAAGAAAATATGTTTATTTGGTGTGGACTGCAACAGCAAATTATATCTTAATATCTGTCAACAGTATCATAGTGTTACTGTTGATAAAATGGTGTTTGTGTGTTTGTGTGCTGATATTAGACACTGGTTACCTGGGACGGCGACAAGCTGGTGTGTGTTCAGAAGGGGGAGAAAGAAAATCGCGGCTGGAAACACTGGATTGAGGGAGACATGCTACACTTGGTGAGAAAAAGTCGGACACATTTGGTTAAGCTGTAAAAGGTTTGGCATATTTGCCAGGAAATTAGATGTTCCTGTGTGATCACAGCTGTAGCAATAATCTGCAACATCAGTCTTCCCAGTTGACATCTTATTAACAAACATTAAACAACATAGTAAAGACCACACAAACACTTTCTCCCTTCACTAGCATGATGAAATCTGTCCTAACCCTAATTAGATCAGACTGATCTGTCTCATATCTATTGGCAATAACAATAAAAGAGATAATGAACCACTAAGCTCTCCCTGATTATGTAACTAAGCGATATTTGTTGCATCATGCTGGACTCGCAGTCTAAAGGTCTTTATCTTCTCTTTCAGGAAATTACTGTTCTTGACAAAGTCTGCCACCAAGTGTTCAAGAAGACCCAGTAAAATGGGAGCAACCCTTATCTGCACAAAGCTGTCTGTCATGTGTTGCACATTGCTGTCTATTTATAATATAATCGTGAAGACCTGTAATAAACTGATTTAATACCACTGTTCCTTTTCTCTTTTTTAAATTAAAATATACTACAGTATTAACAGTTCTGCTCTTGTTGTTTACCTGCAAGCAGCGATCATTCACATAATAAACATTTCTTTATTTACCATTTAAAACTGTCTTGTGTTTTAACACACACTTAATAAAATACACTGAAAAAGAGAATTGTTGATTTTTTTTTTTTTTTCAATTAGTAATGCACAAATAATTGTTTCCTTTTTCAAAATGAATTTCAGAGCAGTTGTGTTAACTGGATTTGAACTGGATTCCAAATAAAGATTTGTTCATTTGTGACCTTTTTTTTCATTTTACAACCACACTTAATCAACTCTTTAAAATTACTTCTGTTAGTAACACAAATGAATTAAGGTTTTTCAAATCAAGCAAAAAAAAAAAACAACAACAAAAAAAAACCTGAATTCATCATTTGTGTATAACCATTTTAATCTTTTTTCAGTTGGTGCAACAGTTCTCTTTTTTCATGGTAATTACCAGAATAGTAAAAAGGAAAACCTGGTGTTTTGGTAAATTATTTGGCTGTAATATATTTAGAAATAGAATAGCGGGTAATTACGCCATACCCTGCTTGCTTACATGATATGGCTTTAAGTGATTTTATCAATAAAAAGTGACATTTTTTTGGTATTGCTCACCACTAATGGTTCAGAAATGTTCCAGCAATTACTCATTTCTATTAGCCTTTTCTTTCACTAAAATATACATGTTTTTAATACTAGGCATGCAGTACATATGTGATATATTCATGAAAACCTTGAAGCAGTCCCTTGTGCTCAAAGTTTTCTCTTTAATATTTGAATATGTGTACAGATTTAACTGTAGTGATGCACTGCAAAAAATGTTGAAGTCTCATATTTAACCAGACATTCTCTGTAAGATTTGCATGACACAAACAACCATTTGAATCCATGGTCATATATTCTTGCAGTTGCAACTGTTAGAATTCAGGCTCAGTCAGAGGTAAACTCTGAGTTTTTTTAAAGTGGAGTCTGTGTATTTTTTGCAGTGTAACACGCTGCAGGAGCTCACAGGTACAACATGTTCTGCCGGATCTCGAGCTGCTCCCACAGGAAGCGCTGAGGATCCACGTCGCCAAAAGAAGCTGCGTCAAGTTAGTCAGAGACAGAGGAGGTTACAACCGGAAAAGGGCCGTGTTGTCTTCAAAATAAAAGCGTTATATTTACAACCATAAAACTAAAGGATATTTTTGAAATGTTCCAATATTAAAATGAAAATAGGGTCAAAACTTAGTCAGTTAGTCAGTTTTCACCACAAAATTACTCACCTAGATAAGTGGGTTGTGATTATGATTATTCCACAGTGGTGAATGTCAAGTACTTAGATCTTTAAAGTAAGCAGCTACACTAGGGATAGCCTGTTTAAAGTAAAAGTCCTGCATACAAAAGTAGTAAAAGTACGAAAGTATCAGCATAAACAAATACTTGAAGTCGGCCTATCAAAAGATCAGTTAAATCTTATCTTAATCTATAACAACCCATCATAATTAATTGATTATTTTGTATTGTTAATCTGAAACTGCAAAGTAACCAGTAACTTAAGTTATTAAATATAGTGGAGTAAAAATAAAATATTCCCTGTTAGATGTAGTGAGTTAGACAAACTAGCAGGAAATGGAAATACTCAAGTAAAGTACAAGTATTTCAAAAAGTACTTTTAGGTTCAGTACTTGAATAAATGCACTTAGTTACGTTCCACCATTGTTATTACAATACTGGCTGTCAATTCATGGCATATTATTATTATTATTATTATTATTATTATTATTATTGTTGTTGTTGTTGTTGTTGTTGTTTGTTGTCATAAATATAATATTTAGGCTATTAGGTTAAAATTTTGGTCAGTCCCAGTCTTGCAGGCCGTCAGTATATAGTTCTACGTATAATTTTTATGTCATTAGTTTCATATTTCAGAGAGCCCTAAGTCCCTCGAGGTTTATTGTGAAAATCCACACCGGAAGTAATTTTGTTTTTATTCTTGCTCTCTTGGCTAAAAACTTTCCCCATTGAGTTGAAGCTCGACGAGAGCACCAGGGAGACCGGTCTCTTTACTGAACAACACCGCAAAGACGTGGAAACATGGTAGGCGCAACAATCAAACAAGCAAAATAACTTTGCAATAACTTCGTTGGTTTTGTCGATTGATGTTTGTAGTTCTTCCGTCGGGAGAACGCGGCACCGTGCGCGTCAAACAACTATCCATAAACTTTTACATCAGAGTTGGAAACATGCAAAACAAACAATTTACTGTACATGTGGCAACCGTATGCAACGACAGAATCAATCAGAGACAAATATTTCATGATCAACAAAGTTAAAACCCGCTCAGGAAGACGACTGTTTTTTTTAACATCGTATGACAAAGTTTTTACATCTGCTTAATTTAAGATTTTTTTAAACATACATACATCGTATTATTAGTAGTAGATCAATGAAAAGGCTAGACGTTTTCACTGACATGATTAGACTTGAAAGGACCCAGTCATTCTGGAGCAGGCATGCATATAAAATGTGGAATGGGAAGTATCAACAGACACACCCCCTCCATAACTATATCCAAAACCAGACATACAACATGCTATTAAAATGTTTCTTACAAAATGTAAGTGACTGAATTAAAAGTATTTACAATGCAAAACATACCAAGTGAAAAGTAATATTTCAAAATCAGGCAGCTGATTGTCTGCTTAATGGGTGTTTTTACAGTCTTCTGGGAAAGAATATCAGCTGTTGTTACATTATCAGATTGATGCTGATTGATATCTTTTAGTATAAAATAGAGCAAGATAGATAAATTGGTTGGCCAATATTGGCCTTTTACAGCTACTTTATGTATATTTGATCATTTTCCTAAATGCAAGTTAAATATCTGTATATATTTTCTATTTGTGTTTTTTAAATATATGGTTATTTATAATTATTCAAATTAAAAGTGACAGTTTTACTCTTTCAGTGTCCTGATGAGCGTTAGCTGATATATCAGCCTAAGAATTGTTTTACTCCTTAATATAAATATCGACATCGCCCACTCACAAAAAAAATCCAGCATCCGATGGTCCTAGTGTAATAATTTTCTCTGTTATTGTACAATGTAGCCTCTGCGGTTGGACATCAAGCGGAAGCTAACTGCTCGGTCCGACCGGGTGAAGAGTGTGGATCTGCACCCCACTGAGCCGTGGATGGTGGTCAGCCTGTACAGCGGCACTGTGGTGGTCTGGAACCATGAGACACAGGTCACTATCAGTACACACAGTCCTCTGATATCACAAATAACTTGTTTGATCACTGACCCAATTGCTACTTCACACACACAGTCCCTTCGTATGTCTTCGCCTGTGCTTTTGTTTGTCTGCTGTTAATGTGGTTTGGATCCTGTGTGTGTGTGTAGACGATGGTGAAAACCTTTGAGCTGTGTGACCTGCCTGTCAGAGTGGCCAAGTTTGTAGCCAGGAAACACTGGGTCATTGCTGGAGCGGTAAGTGTCGTAACTCAACCGGAGCGTTCATGTACGTATGAAGTTACAATTCCTGTCAGTTACCCTGCTTCTCTGCCTTGATTTAATAAGAAATTAGAAGTTTAAATAATTAATATTCGTTTCTTTTCAGTATCTAAGTCAGTTCAGTCCAGTTGCTCTATTATTATCTCTGCCTGGTGTAAGGCCACAAGTCATCAAAAACTGCTAAGCTAAAAACAAGGTTTACCTAAACTGTTGCTGCCCTCAGTTTGGCCTTTGCTGAGGCTCAGAAACTGGTATCCATAGAAAACTTTGATTTCATCTTAAACCAGAGCATCTGCAGATTATTTCTATTCCTGACATATTATGATCCATTAAATTAAAAAATCTGGATTTATTTTTCTATTTGTTGTTTCTTCGTTAAGTTTACACAATTAGACAAACCCTGGACGCTCAGTTACAATACAATTGCACTATTCCATGCATTGTAAAGAAAACTGAGACTATGCTAAACAGAAACAATTCATTAAAAACTCTGCAGGTTGCATGTGGCAGTTGTTGTGGCATTGCAGTAGGTGCTTCACCATCTGTTGCCCAGCAGAGGTCTGCACGCTATTGAATGCTCTCTTCTAGTTACCCCAAGTTTTAATATGGGCAGTATTTTTAAAAGTTGTTAATTACAAAGGTAGTTGCATTTTTCTTTGTTAGACACTAAGAGTCACCGGGCTGAAATTGACCTGGTTTGGGTTAATATTGCATTAATATTGACTCTTTTTCAGACTGTTTTTCTATATGACTGCTGGATTATTAACCCAACCTTAAAGTCCTTGTAGAGGAAAAAGGGAGTTTTTCTTCTGAACACATTATACATATTAGAACATAAGTTGATCAAACATATGAAAAGACTGAAAACTGTGTAGGACTGAATTCTGCAGTTAGACCATTTTTGGGTGGATCTGAAACATGTATCGGTGACACAGCTCTGGCATGGTGCCCCAATGCTGTATAAACCCCACAAAACTCACTCTCCCTAACTGTCGGTTATGAATGTACCTTAAATGACTCTGTCAGTCCAAATCAACCCAGCAATTCATTTCAGCTCACTTCAGTTCCAAAAATCTGACACAGAAATTTTTTTTTACCATCCTGTTAATGTCCTCGAGCGCTGGTGGCTCAAACATGTCTGGACACGTCCAATAAAGCTGCTAGACAGAGCGTCCATGTTCAGGTCCTTTTCAGGTCATGGTGGTGTTTGACACTGAGGCAGCAAAGCGGTGATCATAGCAGATAAATTTGGGTTTTTGGGTTTTGCTTGGGGCCAATGCACCTGTCAAACTTTCCGTTTGTCCCCAGGATGATATGCTGATTCGTGTGTTCAATTACAACACTCTGGAGCGAGTTCACATGTTTGAGGCTCACGCTGACTACATCCGCTGTATCGCTGTCCACCCTACACAGCCCTACATCCTCACCAGCAGTGGTAGGAAAGAGCTGCATACACTCACACTTATAGTAAAATGCACATCTCGAATTTTGTCCCAAACTTAATAAATGAATGGCTCTAAAACATTCAGCTTTCCTAAGTGTAAGGAGTAAAGTATAGCATGCTCGTCATTTCATCATCATTGCGTTTTATGTGTGTGTTTTCAGATGACATGTTGATCAAGCTGTGGGATTGGGACAGAAAGTGGGCGTGCAGCCAAGTGTTTGAGGGACACACTCACTACGTCATGGAGATCGTCATCAACCCCAAAGACAACAACCAATTTGCCAGTGCTTCTCTGGACAGAACTATTAAGGTACACACACACACACACACACACACACACACACACACACACATGCAAATGTTTGTAAGAGGACATAAAAGAAGATTGCTTCAGGGCACAAACTGAAGAAGGTGCTGTTCTTCCAGTTTAAGAGGGTGTAAGTGACAAATAAGGAGGTAGAAGCAGGGACACAGCCAGATGTGATGTGATGTAATGAAACACTACCAATTTTGTGAGATAGAAGCTTTCAATTACAGTATTTAAAAGATGACAATCATATACTGATACTTACAGTTCTCTACAAAATCTAAAAATGATATGAAATACATCAGTTGTTGTTGGTCCCTGTCAGAGACAATCTTCCATACACACTGTTTTTTCTTTGTTTTTTGTACTGCAGGTGTGGCAACTGGGATCCAAGACTCCCAACTTCACTCTGGAGGGCCATGAAAAGGGGGTGAACTGTATTGATTACTACAGTGGAGGAGACAAGCCCTACCTCATATCAGGAGCTGATGACCGCCTGGTCAAGATCTGGGATTATCAGGTACCAAAATGAACTGTACACCAAAAAGAACTGCCACAGGCCTACAGTTTATCATGATTAAGTTTTTTTTTATTCTGCACTTTCTCCAAGTAACAGCCAACTCAGTCTGTCTGTTTTCAGGCTTTAGAAAATTTAGCTCATGACGTGAGACTTTGGCCAATCACAAGTCAGTAAGATAGTTGATTGTTTAGTCTCATTCCCAAAATGTCAGCATTTGTTGACCTGGGAATGAGACCTAACAATCAGTTGTCTTTCTTCAGAATTGCTTATCATGGCTTTAAGCAAATTACTTCATAACTGAGCTGGACAGGAAGTTGTACAGGAACTGGTATCTGTAGTGAAAGCAATAAAAAGAATGGATTTCCACAATGCTACATATCAATTTTCAAAAACAAAAAACACCAATCTGCTCTAGCGTAGCAGATACCATGTGGTTATTATTCCTCATGGAATATTTAATGTTTTATTCTGCTAATATACACATGAGCAATTTAGATATTAAAATCATAGGACAGTGTTGCAATATGACAGTATGTGATGAGTTTGTGTGCTGTGTGTCTTTATCTATTAGAACAAAACTTGTGTTCAGACTCTGGAGGGTCACGCCCAGAACGTGACCTGCGTCACTTTCCATCCTGAGCTGCCAATCATCCTCACAGGCTCTGAGGATGGTAGGTTTTGTGTTTGAATGAAACATTTTAAAGCTACACAAACGCAGAAATTCTGTAGCCCGACATCAGCATCTTGAGTGATTTCGATCTCTTTGTTGTTTCCTGAGGCACTGTTCGAGTGTGGCACTCCAACACCTACCGACTAGAAAACACACTCAACTACGGCATGGAGAGGGTGTGGTGTATATGTGGCCAGCCTGGCTCCAACAGCGTGGCTATAGGCTACGATGAAGGCAGCATCATCATCAAGGTATAATGTGTGGTTGGGTGTGGTGGCATCAGAATCTCGCATGCGATGCATCCTAGTACATGTAGGCACTGCTGGTTGCTTCAACTGACTAAATTCACCAACACTGACAGGACAGTCATATGAAAAGTGCCAAATTACAAATGACCGATTCTAAATAATATAAAAGTCAAGGGTCATGGTCTTATCATATTGAGAGTGAATAATAACAAGCTGTAAGTTTGCAGGAGCTGCTCATCTCAGAAAATGTTCAAATTGAATGCATTTTTAAAAATGATCATTTAGTTAGGACAGTTTTTCCCAATTTTATTCTTCAGCGGCTTGCAAGTTCTGAATTATGATCTAATCAATGGCCTCTTGGACTCCCATCTTTTGTCAATGATGCCCTTAAGGATTGCAGCTGGGAATCACAGACTGGAATAATGTCAGTAATCTCTTGTTAATAGAAAATTGACCATTAGCATTCAAATTCAAACCATAAACAACTTAGGAGTTATTAAATCCCACAAATCCTCACAGAAATAGAGGGCGTAACCTCTTTATTCTCAGTAGCAGCTACAGACGATCATATATATATAGGAGTATTATCATATAGTATATTATTTGCTGACCCGTAATATGAAAATGGTTCTGCCTACTTTTCACCAGCAGTTTCCCATCCATGCATTCCTGTGTACCCCTTTTCATCTCTTTTTTCTTCTCTTGCACCTGACCCTCCTCTCTGCCCTCCCTCTCTGTCTCAGCTGGGTCGGGAGGAGCCGGCCATGTCCATGGACTCCAGTGGGAAGGTGATGTGGGCTCGTCACTCCGAGGTACAGCAGGCCAACCTGAAGGCCATGGGAGAGGCTGATGTCAGGGATGGAGAGAGGCTGCCGCTGGGTGTCAAAGACATGGGCAGCTGTGAGATCTACCCTCAGACTATCCAACACAGCCCCAATGGGAGGTGAGACAGCAGTGCAGTGTGCTGGTTGCTGTGTCACATCTAGTCCTAAGTTATCCTTTGATCATTATAGTTTGTGCTTTGACAGTGATTGTTGGTATTGACGATAACCATGCTATTTAAAAAAATGCTAATAATACGCAAATGATGATATTATTTAAATAATCCAGTACCTCTTAAACATATTGTATGATATTAAATCATTTCCATTTCTTTCTGTTCTCATTTTGCCTCCAGGCTCTTCCTCCACCTCCCTATACTTTTATTTTGTAGTGTAGTGGAGTGTAATTCATTTGCCAAAAAAGAAACAAAATGCATAAGTTTTTTATTTCAAATTTTCTATATATGTTGTGATAGTATCATTATAATTAATTCTTTTGGCCACACTAATCATGTATTGAAATAAACATAAGAGGGTAACGGGTGTTGTGTACTTTAAAAAAGATTAATTTGTTTCCTTGACATAAAAGGGGAAATAAATAACAATAAAAACAACATAAGAATACACAACAAACAATGGCATCGGCTGTCGGCCAAATTGTCATTTAAAACATCTCTATTCACAGTCAGTGCATCCCTACACACTGTAATGTTTCTATTCATACATGTATACATTTTGTGTTATTATGTATTTGCAGATTTGTAGTCGTGTGTGGAGATGGTGAGTATATCATCTACACCGCCATGGCCTTGAGGAACAAAAGCTTTGGCTCAGCTCAAGAGTTTGTCTGGGCACATGACTCCTCACAGTAAGTCCAAAACACCTTGTAGTGATAGTGTGACATTTTAGTAAATATGCCTATTCACTGTCAGTATGTTAAATCTGATGGCTGAGCTATCTAATGATTAGCTTTGATTAGCATAAAGAATGGAAAAAGGAGGAACGATTAGCCATGCTAAGTTTTACATGGAGTTTCATGCCGGAACTATTTTTTGGATATACTGTAAACTATAAGGTGTTTGTGTAACAATGAAACAAGCGAGCTTTAGAGGTGCTAATTGGCAGATTTTTATTTGGATGGAACCAGGCTAGCTGTTTCCCCCTCATTCCAGTTAAAGATTACCTTGCGAGGCCGGTGGGTTCACGAGATCATCCGAGAATCCATCTTGCCAGCCAGGAAGTTATCAGTTTGTGTTGCATCAAAAGTGGTGCAGCCGGTCAGGGTACTAGGAGGGACTACTGGCAGCTATGGGCGTGGTTTTATGTGTCACGACAGTGAGAAGCGAACAAACAATAGTGGCAGCAGCAGAACGACCATTTCTTTAATGAAAAAAGGGGCAAAGAACAACACTGAAGGCTTTTCTTGATGGAAAAGACGTTTTCACTCTTCTCCTGACCGTCTTTGGCAAGAGTTTGATCGTTGACATTAGCGCAGGTTAGACATGATAGACAGATGATTCATCCAGTCATCTGCCAAGTATTTTTTGAAAGTGCATGCCCTTTTCCAAACAGTTTTTAAGGTCACCTTCCCAGATGTTTTCTGTGTAACAAACCATCTGGTATGTCAGGTTAAGTTACAGTATGCTTAGCAAAGCTAACATCTCTTGGCTTAGCTTCATATTTAGCTTACGGACATGAGAGCTTTGATATCTACTCACCAAATTCTCAGCAGAAAGTGAATAAGTGTATTTTCCAAAATGTCAAATTATCCCTAACTAGTTTTAACTGTAAAATATATGTAACAAGAGTCATAAATGTCTCATTGTGATGTGTTCAGGTACATTATATTTCAGTGTTTACATTGTTTCCATAGGTATGCCACCAGGGAAGGCAACAGCATGGTCAAAATATTTAAGAACTTTAAACAGAAGAAGGCTTTTAAACCTGACTTTGGGGCCGAAGGTGAGCTTCGTTTCTCATTTTGTCATTTCATACTGAAGATTTTTGTGTGTAGATAGTTATGTCTGTGTGTTATGCTTTGAAACCCGCTGTCCCACAGGTATCTTTGGTGGCTTCTTACTGGGAGTGAGGTCAAACAGTGGCTTGGCTTTCTATGACTGGGAGACTGCTGAACTGATCCGCCGTATCGAGATCCAACCAAAGCATGTGAGTCTGTTAACTGTTGTGGCTTTTACATCTTCAACAGTTTGTCTTTGTCCCTGTTATAATATCTTGTCTTCCTGTCTTTAGATCTTCTGGTCGGACTCCGGGGAGCTTGTGTGTATCGCTACAGACGAGTCTTTCTTTGTGCTGCGCTATATGCCAGAGAAAGTAGCAGCGGCCCAGGAGTCCAAGGAAGACATGACAGAAGATGGGATTGAGGATGCCTTCGAGGTCAGACACCCACAGTAGTGTGTTTCCTGAACTACTGTGCAGGGGTTTAACTTGCTGAACTTTATTACCAGAAACACATGATGGAAAGCACAAAAACATAGTTGCTGTACATTTTGCCAGCCTTTGGTGTTTTTATTTTTCTATTCAGGGTTTAACAGAGCTACATTTAAAATGAGTAGACTCTGTTGCACAATTAAAAACTAATCTCTGTTTAGTAAAGTTTATTGATGTAAAACAAAATTAAAATAAACAAAAAATAGTGCTGTTGGGGCCTAGTAAGTATAAAAGAGGGGAGAAAAACGTTTCATCTGCTCTGTATTACCTAACAAAGTATTACATTGTTTGCTAGCTATTTATAAAGCCTGGTAAGCCTATAGTAAATGATGGCTCAGCAGAGAAACTTTCTGCTCCTTCGAGGAAAACTTGATGGCCAAATTTATCTTGAGTGAAAGAAAGAAGAGATGCAAAAAAAGGGGATCAAAAGAAGAATTATTTGTTTCTCGCCACTGACCGTTCATATTTTTCTGAAATAAGGTCCCACGGTGATCCACCAGAAGGGGCGTGACTTTGACTTAAAAAGTTTGGTGTAGCGTAATTTAAAGTTAAGCCATGATTTATTCCAGTTTAAAAATAAATCCTTGTTCACGTAACACAGTCGTAGGTTTTAAGAAACTGAGAAAATTCAAGGACTACTTCCAAGTCTCTCTCGTCACTTTCTGCTCACCAGGTGCTGGGGGAGGTTCCAGAGGTGGTGAAGACAGGGGTTTGGGTGGGAGACTGCTTCATTTTCACCAGCTCTCTTAACCGACTCAACTACTACGTTGGAGGAGAGATCATTACCATTGCCCACCTGGACAGGTACGATGCATGTAAGCCTGTATGTCTAAGTATGGCAGAAGGACAAAACAAATGTGTCCCAGGACCGTGCCGTCATTTCCCAGGCATGTTGTGGAAATCTGCTGTAAGGCTTTGAAACTACATGGTGTCTTATACTGTCCACATTTTTTTTGGCTATCCATTTCTGTCCAGTGAATTAGAAATACCATAAAAAAAATCTCAAAGAAGTGCCTTAAAACTGGTCTTTCTGGTGTGTAGGACCATGTATCTGCTAGGCTACATCCCCAAGGACGATCGTCTCTATCTAGGAGACAAGGAGCTGAACGTCGTCAGCTACTCCCTGCTGCTTTCAGTGCTGGAATACCAGACAGCTGTGATGAGGAAAGACTTCAACACGGCCGACAAAGTTCTACCCACAATACCCAAGGAGCAGAGGATCAGGGTAGCCCTTTTCTTGGAGAAACAGGTACATTTGTCCTCCAACTTTTGTCTAGCTCTGCTTTTCATTCTGCTTGTACTCACTATAAATTTAAGATTTGGATGACTGCATAATTTATAGAACATCAGGCAGCCAGATGGAGTAAAACATCTGGGCAGAATTCTTGTGTGTTTCTTTTAAAAATATATTTATCGTGGGAATAGTTTTGCTTCTCACGCAGTCTCTTTTAGCACTTCACTTTCTCAGGTTCACATAGCTTCACATATCCAAACTTCCAGATGACAAAGCAGAATGTATAGAATAAAAATGTTTATAACAGTTTTTTGTTGTCTTGCATTGTGTAGGGCTTCAAACAACAAGCCCTGGCTGTATCCACAGACCCAGAACACAAGTTTGAGCTGGCCCTGCAGCTGGGAGACGTCAGCGTAGCCTACCAACTGGCCTTGGAGGCAGAGGTCAGAGCACAGATGCACATTCACACTATAACAAGACGACAGCCCAAAACTCATACTGCATACTAACTACAACATTTACATAATAAATTGTCATAGTTTACTGTTTTAGATGTTAGTTTATAAAAAGTAACAACCATATCTGACCATTTTGCACTCACAAGAAATATAATATTATATAAAATATAATATGTATGACATCAGTTATCAGTCAGACTGCAACTTTGGAAAGCTACTGCCAGGTAAACTCCTAGATTTTTTTTATTATTTGTCATTGCTGCTTCACATCTGTTCATAAGAAGTCTGGTTCATTTTTCATAACAAAAAAGGACTGTACACAGTCGTTTTGGTGTAGCTTTATGCATCAGTTTTTGGTATAGTAAAACAAAACAAAATCAATTTTTGTTTTTAATGATTTTCTTTAATCGGTATCTATGTAATGTGCCGGATAATGTACATGAAATCTGTCATTGTGAGTCACAGCTCTGGCCTCCCACACTCAGTAAGTGCTTCACTGTGTATTGTTGAGGTTCATGCTCTTCCTCCTGTGATAATCCTCTCTCCTGTCTCTTTGGCACCTTGGCATGTGGGGGCTTCAGTCAGAGCAGAAATGGAAGCAGTTGGCAGAGCTCGCCACTACAAAGTGCCAGTTTAGCTTGGCCCAGGAGTGTCTGCACCAAGCTCAGGATTATGGGGGATTATTGCTGTTGGCCACCACCTCGGGCAACGCCGACATGGTGGGCAAATTGGCTGAAGGTGCAGAGAGGGATGGCAAGACAAATGTGGCCTTTCTCACCTATTTCCTGCAGGGAAGGTGGGTGGAAGAAGTGGAGGGGAAAGGGAGCTATGTTTGACTTCAGATTTCAGTCAACTTTTTTGTGGAGTTTTGAATAATTTTCTTAAATATACTTTGCTAATCCCCACTTTTTTCTGTTTGCTCAGATTGGACAAATGCCTGGACCTTCTCATCAAAACAGATCGGTTGCCAGAGGCCGCATTTCTGGCAAGAACATATCTGCCTAGCCATGTGTCAAGGTAAAGTTGTTTCTGTTGGGTGCACAGCCTGACTTGTTCTGCAGTGTACTGGCTCTGTTTGTGTGCATATATTAATCTATGTGTCCCGCAGAACCTTTGCCAGTTTGCCTGTAAGCTATAATAAATATCTTTTTTTTCCCAGAGGGCAACAAATTTCACAGATTTTCACATCCAAATCAAAATATGTGAGAAAATGAATAAATATCTCTGTATATAGTTACATTATGCATCACTGCTGAACTGCATATGCTCCCCTTCCTCCAGGGTGGTGAAGCTGTGGAAGGAGAGTCTGTGCAAGGTCAACCAGAAGGCAGCAGATGCTCTGGCTGACCCCACCCAGTACAGCAACCTGTTCCCTGGCCTCCAGCAAGCCCTGCTGGCTGAGCAGTACCTGAAGGAGACTCACGTCAGGGTCAGGCCGGCTGCAGAATACCCACTCATCATGGTCAGTGAAAGTTAGAGCAACTATACTTGAAAACTTTAATATATCATGGTGAGATCTTATCCTAAATTATGCACTGCACTGGCTTAATTACTGCTAGTTGTAAAAAGATCCAGTTTTTCAGTCATCTGTTGCATTGCGATTTGGTCTCTCGTGATTTTTTTCAGTTTTGAATCATCTGAATTAACTGTTTTATTAATTAACATTTTGCCTGTCGTTCTGTTCTTCAGCCAAATGAGGACCGTAATGTTCTGGAGGAATCTGCAGGTTTCGGGCTCAAAGGAGACGTCACTGAGCCAGAGGTGAGAAGAACCTGTACCTGCTCTACATGATTCGTACAGCAGTCTAACGTCTGTTATTTCTGCATAGCCGGCTGTTGCTGTGAAAAACAGACCATTGCTATGAACGCAGTTCTGATAATAGATAATAGATTTTTAAATCAATAAAATAATTTGTAAATTTTTAATCAGATTTTTGATTTTTTTGTAAGAAATTAGCCGTGTAATAAGCAGGATAATGAACAGTGAGTTTGAAAAGATCTTGTCTTGGCATTATTCTATTGTAGAGAGATGCAGGACAAATTAGGAGTTCAGCCAAAGCTAATGTATGAGGCTTCAGACAAATCAAGATGTTGTCTACCTAAAGTTACAGTCCTGTCATTAGCATCTATCAGCTGCAACTCACCAGGTAAGCACTGTCTTAGAAAACACACAAAAATAATTTTTAAAAGTTTTAAAAGACTGTAGAGACTTTGGAAGATCACCACTTGATTATCTATAATGCAGACTGTTGGAGCATCTTATTAGTTACTGCTGAACCTAAGAATGGATGTTTGCCAACCCTGTTACACTGAACTTACTTTGGAAAGGGATCTCTTCATGGTCAATACGGACAGGAGGAACAATTAACAAAAACAGTTGTGGACAGTAACTAAGTACAATACAAGTACTGTACTGAACACAGCTCTACAATTTTAAGTATTTTTAACCTTACCTGAGTATTTCCACTTTATCCTGCTCTCTCCTTCTACTCCTCTCAGACTCAGATTTTACATAAAACATATACCATATGCTTCTAAAATTCAATGTATTGTTAAAGAGTACACCAGTGGTTCCCAACCTTTGTGACCGCTTATAAAAACATTAGTGTCCTTGTCATGTTTCAGATGTCTGAGAGTTGTGACTTCTCACATGTTTCAAGACTTAAGAGACATCCAATATTTAAAGGCCCAGTTTGTAAGATTTTGGGGGGGTATTTGCAGAATATACAGAAATAGAATAAAATATTTATAGTATTGTGTTATTGTGTTTTCATTACCTTAGAATCGAGGCTGACGTGCGCCACAGTAGCCATGAACAGACAAACCCAATGTTATCAAAACTACACAGTATGATTTCGACCTGTCCTATATGGAAAATGCCCAGTGATAACTTATGATTTTGCACTATATAAATAAAATTGACTTGACTTAATTTAGCTCTAGATTAGACCTTTTTCAACAAGTTTCATGGCCACTGTAAGTTCTTCTACATGCTTTGAAGGGAAGAGTGAGATAAGGAGTTTGAAATCTGCAACCTTGCTGCTAGATGCCACTTAATCTTACACACTGGTCATTTAATGAACTAAGCAAAGATGAGAGAAAATCTCAAAAAGTAATACAAATTTCTTCATCAGAGCTTTTATTTCTTCTTTCCTCTTCTTTCCATGAGCCCCCAGGTTGGAAACCACTGGACTATGCACCAAACTTTATACAGTTTAAAGTATTTAAAACCAGCTCCACTTTGGTCGACTACAGCAGTAAAATACAGCATACTTTGATGCATCAGTATTAACAAGCTTATGTAATGTATAATGTTACATGAGTCACATAGGCCATTGTTTCTGCTGAGCATCGCAGTATTGTAATTGATGTACTCTGAGAGAAAACTACACTTGTGGTCTGCCTCTTGGCTGCTTTCATAGTTTAGGCAATGACGCTCCTGACGAGACTTTGGCCAATGATTCGTCTGTAAGATAGTTGATCGTTGAATCTCATTCCTACGTTGTCAGATACCAGCACTTTGGGTTTTTTGTATTTGACGACCTGGGAATGAAACTCAACAATCAACTATCTTCGCACCACCACCCAAAGTGTCAATATTTGACAGATAGGAATGAGACTCAACAGCAAACTGTCTTTTTTCAGAATCGCTTACTGCATTCTTTAAAATGAGATTTCTGAGAGTACTTATGCACTTTTAGTGAAGTGGGATTTTGAATGCAGGACTATTATTTTATACTAAAATCACTTGGATAAATATGGAACCAGCGTGGGTCAATGTAACACCGATGCCGTGATGGATTAACTTAACAAAGTAACCACCTAAAAAATGGGGTTGGTTTGATACAGTGACCCAACAACAAACTCAGATTTTTAGTGTGTTGTAAGGCAGATTTGTTACATTAATGTATTGGTATTTTTACTTAAGTAAAGGATACAAACACTTCTTCCACCACTGTTTGACTGTTTCAATGTGCATATGAGCATGTGAGCCTTGAATTAAACATTTTAACCTGTCCTTTAACACAGAAAAGTAATTCTACTTGTTCTACATACAGGAGGTGATGCAGAGCATGGAGGAAACAGTCATGGTAGCAGCAGTGACAAAGGCACCTGCAGAGATTGTAGCTGTAGAGGAACTTATTCCACCAAAGGAGGAGATTATTGATCCTGTTTCAACAACAGAAGGAGAAGAAGAAGAATCCATCCCAGCAGCAGTGTCCCCTCTGCCTGTCACAGTAACAGAAGAGCATAGTGAACCCAGACATGCAGAATCTGTGTCTTCTGAGGAGGAGGACACCATTGCTAAGTCAGAGGAGGCTTCAGCCCCTGTAGAGGAAGACATTTTGGGCTCCGCCACCACAGAGATTACCCCCACAGAACCAGAGGTGGTACAATCCAGAGCCATAGAGGAGGTCAGCTCATCAGTTGAGACAGATGTTGAAGAAAATTCACCAGCAGCTGAATCTCTACCTGCTGCTTCTGAAACATCTCTAATAGCTGAGCCAACATCAGAGACCCTCATTCCAACAGAGGAAACGCCAAGTCAGACAGAAACCATAGCAACAGAGGACGTCCCAGTTAGCACTGATCTGACAGCAGATACCAATGTAGAAGAATCTATACCAACTGGAGAAATGCCTGTTAATGAAGAAGTGAAAACCGGTATCATCTCCTCAGAAGCACCAACTATCATGGATGTAGTGGCCGAGCAGACTCCTGTTGCTGAGGAACTTGTTTCAGAAGCACCAACCAGCTTAGATACAGCAGCAGAGGAGACTCCTGTTCCTGAGGAACTTGTTTCAGAAACAGCACCGTCACCTGTAGCACTGGAGGAGCTCATCTCCTTTGAAAACACTCCCCCAAACAAAGTTGAGGAGTTGATCTCTTTTGAAAACACAGCCGGTCCAGTGACGGATGTGCCTGTCCACGTCCAGAATTTTCCAGATTTGGCCCTCGATCCACTGCTTGACCCACTTGCAGACCCAATGCCAGTATTGATGCCTGTTGCACCACAAGAAGCAGAACAAGAGGAGCAAACCACAGCACTCCCAGTAAAGCCTGAGGACGAACTGGAGCCCCTGCAGGCTGAGCCAGAGGTTTTATCTCCAGTAGATGCTTCCGCAGCCGAGCAGGAGGCAGCTGCTGAGGGAGCTGAGGAGCCAGCAGAAGACCTCGAGGCGGAGATGAATGAGGAGGTAAACATCAGTTTTTGATTCTACATCTAATATCTGCATGATTATGGAAGCAGATTTATGGATGGATTTTTTTTTTGAGTAGGGCTGTATGAGGTACGTGTTACCTACACTGTATGTGTATATAGAGTACTGCTGTAGACAGCGTCAGTTGCAAAACACATTTTAGCCATCTAAAAACATCAGTATCAGTGTATGCTATATTTAGTGTATTTTTTCACCGCTTTACCCATCTGACAGGTAACTACCATTATAATATATAATGGTAGTTACCTTATATAATTAATATAAATATCAAAATATCACTCTCTCTGAAGCCATCAGAGTGCTTAGCAAAATTTTATTTTAAAATGGGACTAGCTGGTGACATACTACTACCTTAATCAGTTTGTCTGTTTATATCACTGTGTGACTACAGGGGAATCAAAATAACCCTTTAAAACACCAAAGTCAAAGAATACCTCAAACGAACTAACCAACTGAGGCAGTGGTAGATGAGCAACTCCCACTGAGCAACTGATACTGATTTTTTTAGATATCGGTTTTTGAGTCGGCTAAAATACATTTTGTTGCTGACCCTGTTCACAGCAGTACATTGCTTAGCTTCCTACACTGGTACTCCCGCTGCCTCTCCAAACTGGGGGCATGCTAACTGCCTCTTACTGTGGGTAATATGCCTACTATGGATCCCTGCAATACAATGCAGTACCTTTCGTTTCCTCCTTAACATTTCTTTCTACTTGTAGGCACTGGATGATCTGGATCTGGACAATTTTGACCTGGAAGATATCGACACTACAGATGTCAACCTGGATGACGATTTCTTGAGTGAATAGGAACCTCCACTGGCCAAACTTTTGTTTTTTTCAGTGACCAAAGAACAAAAAGGACTGTTTTTTCCAGGCAAACGATAAGCTGTCAACAGATTAAAATGGTTTGTCTGCTTTGTTTACCATGATGGTACTGTAGGACTATACAGATAAGTAATACACATCCAAAATGGCAGGTTTAACCTGAAGTCATCTGGGAGACCAGACCTATGCCTTCTGTAGTAAAAACAATAATGGATAGATAGAAATGGACAAATATGTGCAAAAGGGGAAATTGGGATAATAAATAGAAAGGTGGATGGAATTATGGTATACACTGCAGCCAAAGTATCCAGTTCAGACTATTTTTACACTAAACATTTGCTATTTAATACTGTAGCCATCATGGAAGTTTGTGCTAGAGTCACATCATTATTTAAATGTGATCAGTTTACAGTATAAAATCATTTTTTAACGACACAGCAACTTATGTCAATGTGAACCATTATGAAAATAATGACTTACTCTCAGTACCTCTTCTTTTTTCTCATACCTCATACACTAAAACACCACTGTTGACCAGGGTGTTATCCAAACCATGGAGGGATTTCTTTGAATTAAGTTTGAATATTTTATTCTTGGAGAAAAATTTAACCATTAATTTCCACAAAAACATTCCTGCTGGACTGTAGCTCATTAGAGCAGCATTTTTGACTTTTTATCTGGGATAAGGGTGCCTGTATCTTCCAAATGCCTAATTTTTACAAATATTCAAAACCAGCTCATGATTTGGAAAAATCCCCCATTTGGTTATGCTCAATGTCTTTATGTCCTTAGTGCATATTTACTTCAAAAAGCTTTTGTCTGTTCCACACACTGCAGCATTTAGTTTATCAGATAAACTGACAGTAAATCGACAGTAGGTTTCTCTTACAGGTGCCTTGTATGTGTTTTCGTGTTTTTTAATGGTTGTGTTTGGATGTTAAATTGTGTCTGGACTAGGAAAGTGAATTACATCAATAAAGTCTTCCACATTATTCAGACCTCCAGCTATTTTAATCCCACGTGTCACACAGGTACAAAGATCTTTACTTTGTTATGTACATCATTTGACTTAACACATCAGGTCTGACTTGGAGGTTCACATGAGATACACATATACATCGACAATAAGAGCATTTTACTGCAATTTCTCTCCATGGATAAATGACAAAACTTGCACATGTTACAAGCAGTTTCAAAGCTCCTTCTTCAAGTCAATGGCTGTGAAGTGTATGGCTTCCATCTGACCCAGACAAGTGCAAGAAAAGGAAGCTGCCAAACTATTTTCAGTCCGTTTTTTTCTTTTCCTCATTGTGGATGAATTTATACATTACTATTTAGGAGTGGGCCAGTCAGGCAGCAGAGGTCTTAGCTGCCATCTGTTCATATGCCTGCAGGGCCAGCTCGATGTAGCCCGCCCTCTGAGACTCCTTCAGGGCATAGATCTGCAAAGACGAGGGTCAGAGGTCAGTATAATGGCAAAGAAAAAGGTCACCCCAATTACTCTGAGGTTGGGTCTCAAAAAGAAATCTAAAGGTACAATATTAATTGTTTTAGTGGATGGCTAATAAAACACAGCTCCACTATTAAGCGTGACTAAATGAGAGGCCTTGTGTGATAGTGACTGTAGCAGACAGACACACACCCGTGTCTCCTGCCGCTAACCTTTCACATTAAATGGCTGTCATTCTCAATGTCCCTCCCCACGGCTTCAAGGCCGACGGGATGTGAGCGCTAATAAGACCTGATGTGTCCTGGGCTTGGCCCTGCAGTTCCCACGCTGGAGACAAACCCAAACCTCTCACACAGGAAACCTTAGATGAGACAGCCTTGACTCGACCTCTCAAGAGCTACACCGACTCCTGATTTACTCTAATACCTGAGGGACGCAATTTATATGACCTGGACAATTTCTGGATCAAATGGCAATAGATAACATACACAGAGCAAATTGAATACAAGTGTGAAATAGTGCTACGAGTCAGCAGATATTTCCTGTCAAGGTTGTGTGTTCTCACCTTCAGCAGGTCGGTGCCAGTGGCCTGCTGGCTGGCAGCTTCCCGAGCCGACTCGCTGTGTGGGTGGACCATGTGGAAGAGAGACACTAGGCTCACAGCATCCTGGAAACTGGAACCAAACACATACACACAGGGGGCTTAGGTCACAGCTCTTTACCAGCAGGTACAGCGGCTGGTGTGGCTTAACTCATTTTAAAATCAGATTAAAGGGATAGTCCGGATTATTTAATGTTGGTTGTTCAAGGCATTTATCAATAGTCAGTGTAACAGCTACAGTAGAAGCTAGTCAAGCCAGAAAGAGGCACCAGCGAAAAAAGCAAGTCACTTGCTTAAAACCAACAAAACTTATCTGGCTGTTACTACTTATTTGTGCAAATAACATCAGCATGAAAAGCACAGCTGAGTTTAAGTGACTGACAGCCATGTACTTGTGTGGTTTGTCTGGTTAATGAGGTCGTGACAACAGTGTGCTCTGTAAATCCACCACTTGCACAATCGTATTAGGAAAACTAAGACTTCAAGGAAATACTGAAAGTGTGGGCGTTGGGACATACTCAACCTAATTATGAAACAAATGAGGGCTGAAAACAAAACACAGAAAAGGTTCATTTATGTAAAACCTCCTACCAGAAAAGGCTGTCTGACAGCAAGGCAAAGCAGTGTAAATATTATAAATATAGTGTAAACTTAAACTAATATTGTTTCTTTTGGTGGACCTTTTTAAATGGCTAAAATACACTTTGCTGCTGACCTTGTCCACAGCTTTACATTGCTTAGCTTCTGTGCTGGTGCCCCTCTCTGATTGTCTAAACTGATGGAGTGCCGATCAGCTTATTGTAGCTAATACACTGACTATCAACCCTTAAATAATCCAGCCTACCCCTTTTAAGTACCAAAGACAGATAACCTAGCCTGAACATCAATTCCAAAAACAGCCTCTCATACCTGTATTAACCACACATGCATTAATCACACACACTCAAACTCACAGCTCTTTCTTCAACATATCCACAATGAGCCCGTCCACCCTGCGAGCATTGATCAGGTACCAGGCCATGCCTCCAAAATGTCTGGTGGAGCGCAGCAGATCATATTTGCCGTGCTTGTCCAGGTCCTCATAGGTGGCTGCATGGACCTAAACACAAGGTGCACAGAAATGGATGTGATCCTAACTTCACTGGACGTTGCAGTTACTCGACACTATGCTCTTCACATTAGATTAATAAACCAATCCACATCCTTGTTACCATTTTACACTCCATGTCAAGTGACCGGGTAAAATGACTGGAAATTTCATGGTTCAACAGGCTATATACAGTCTGCAGAATTCAGTGCAGTCAGTGATCGGGTTAAAATAACAGGAAAATCAATGTCATCTTACTCTGATGTATTCTGAAGAGTCTGGTTCAAATTGGACCAGACACAGGTCCAACACGTCCTCATGACGGTCCTGGGAAAACACCATCTACCAGAGAGACAAGTAAAAATTGGTCAAAAAATATGAAAAAAGCCTTGTGTTCTCATTTATTTTGCCTGATTAGACTTGTCCCAGGAGTGTATTGGTGTTGAAGGACCTCACAGACCTTCCCATGTCATGACAGACAGTTTACAGCTTTATTGTTCAGGGTGTTTTCATGCATATTAGTGTCACAGTAATTACTAGGATTCAGGGGTATTTTGTTGGTCTTTGTGGATGTGTACAGCAAATCCTGTTTTCATTAAGCTGTATTAACTCGTACCCCACTTCATAAAAATCTAAAAATGCTAGATGAGCACTAGAAACCAGCATCTAATTACATAAACTATGTTAAGTCTCAATTTTAAGTTTGTCCCATAAGCAGCATTCATTTATCAGCATTGCATAAAGCCTCTTTGTGTTTAGACTGTGGCTTTCACGGTCGTTATTGCCATAATACAGAACATGTGTACTTAAGTTACCATGGTTATGCTTCACGCACATCATCATCATCCTTTAAGTTACTTGACAGCATTATTGTATTGTATTGTAGGTGAAGTAATGAAGAAATATGAAGACATTACCACAACAGCAAGAAATAAGAATATCAAACCTTGACAAAAGTCGACATGCTTAGTTTCAATAAAATGAATCATTACATCAATCATTACAGGATTTCAAATTATAAATATATATATATATATATATATATATATATAAAAAAGCTTTGCAAATATTTCATGAGGAAGAAAATGCATTGTTGAGCTCAAGGATGCACACAGTGCATACAGGAATGAGTATCACCTCCACAAATCTGCTGGGCTCTAATTCACTTCATAAGCAAAGACATAAAGTTTCATTGTCATTTGATTTTGCTTTAACATCAGTCACCACAGGAAAGACAAATCTGCTCAGTATAACAGAAGAATAACAATAACTTTGATCATCGGACTTTGTAATTTACTACCTTGAGGTTCTCCTCCTTAAAGATGAGAGGTGCTGTGAGTTTGCGTCTCTCCTTGGGGAAATAGACCTGAATGAGCCTGTCTCTCTCCTCCCAGGTCGCCTTCCTAAGGGTCCCGCTGGGCTCCCGTACAACAATAAACCTCTCCTGGGGGAAAACAAAGCATATGAGACATATAAAAGTCCAACATCCATAAACAAAGAACAAATCTGGGTTTCATCAAACTAAATTCAAAATATTTTGCCATTTTTTGCATAAGGAGATGAGAAGGAGGCCTAATTGAAGGCCATGTAGGAAAAAAAACATCGGTGACATAGTAGTAAAGGCTGACATCTCCAAAATTGATTTTCCCGTTTAAAATAGTTTTATTTATTTATTTATTTCTACAATATATTTATTGAGTTTTCCAGTGATTTTTCCCCCACAAACAAGATTCAGTTAAACTGCAGATAAAACATCTGTCCCCAACCAATCTGTCTCCCAAATGTCAAAGTGGACAAAATTAAAATTACCATAAAAAAAAAGGTGAAGCTTGAAAACAGATTAAAACAAGTTAAATAACAACTATAACAATACTTATAGCAGTATCCACGGGTATAACAGGTAATAAAAACAAACAAACAAAAAATGAGAAAACAATTTGAACATATCTTGTAAGAGCAAGAGATAGAAATTCTGACATGAAAATTTAATGCTGCCCTACATGTAGCTTTCATGATATATTACCCAGACTTTGACCGGTCGACAGAACCATACAGAAGCCAGAGGACTGCAGAGCAGCTCTAAGCTTGACCATGGACATCACAATCACGAGAAGTTAAACGGTTACAAAGCCTCCCCAGCATTTCTCAAATAGTAGTGTTTTTTTTCTGAGATTATACATAATCTTCTCTGAGGGGAGGTATGATGAGAGCTCTTCAAGCCACACACTAGGCAGATCCTCACTCTTCCAGGAGATGGCAATACATTTGTTTGATGCAATTAGGGCTAGTCTGACAAAGCAGATACTGCCTCTCATATTGACTGCTAAACCTGATGTGTCCCCCAGGAATGCTAGTCTTGGGTTGGTTGGGATCTCCATCCTCACAGTGCTCTTTATAATATCCCAGATAGATCTCCAGTACTGTTTCAGACATCTTCATGTCCAAAACATGTGTAAAAAGAGTCCCTGCTTCAGTCTTACATCTAGGACAGTACTCTGAATAGCTAGTGCTTATCTCATGGAGGTGCTATGGTGTCAAGTAAACACTGTGCATAACTGTAAGATTCTGTGTCGGCCATGATAGGAGAATGATTGAGAGCTATTACAAACCAGCTCCTAGTCGCGTCCTCAAATGTATAGCCAATGTCCACCTCCCATTTAACCTTTGCATTGAGAACTCTACCTTCTGTAAGGCTCATGAGTTTGTTATAGGCATTGGATACACAGTCTTTAGAATTATATTTTTCTTGCATCATAATATATATTTGGAAATCCTCTACTGGAGTTAAGTTTCCCACCTTGCTGTACTCCAATATAATCTCTAACCTGAAGATATTGAGAAACCTGTAGTGGCTCATTATTGTGGTACGCATCGAGAAATCGCCCATCCCATACAGTTACACACAAGCACACAAAATGAAACAGCATGTGTCTACCCTGTGTGGGATGTTGTAGGTGATGTCTGTGAAGACGTATTTGGCCGTGTCCATGCCATCCAGGATCTTGTCCTCAGACAGCACATCATCGATGGGCTTCCTCTCCAGCAGGATGGGAGGCATCTGTAGCAGCTTCTTAGCCTGCTCTGTGGCTAACTCGACTGCCTAAGAACATACACAAGTGACTGGATGAAACATGTTGTTTTACAGTACCGTGTGTACGACTGTGAGGTTATTATGGTTTATTTAAATGGCACCTGCTCCAGTTGATCATCAGTCATGAGTTTATATGAGGGCGGCTTCAGCTCCTGTTTGATGGGTCGGAAAACTTTCTGCAGGTCCAGGCCTGTTATCCTGGTAAGGATGTCCTGCACGGCTGCATCTGTGAACTGGGGCTTTGTGTTGTCTGAGGGGGCTGGATAAAAAGTTACACTAGTTAATTACATGCACAAACTACAAATCCATTTTTCTATTGATATTTTTCAAAAACAATAAGTTTAGAACTCTAAACAATTCATTTGTTGCTCACAAAAACATGCACGTGTTTGGGCAAAAGAGGAGGAAATACAATTGACAGCAATGTGCACAATAACCACTTGCGCATGACTTGCTGGCCAGAATTGATGAGCTGTCAAACTAAAGACCTAATAGAAGACCTTTAAAATTGCATACCACTGGCCTCTTCAATATGACATGGATTACATATGAACAACTTTCGAAACAGATCTGACCATACAGTCTGCCATCTCCTTTGATTGAAATTAACGTTGTTATTATGGATTTTAAGGGAAACCTTTTCAGTAGCCGGCGATATTAACCAATTATTCTGAGAGTTCAATTTTAGAACTGGTGACACTTCATTAGCTAACCAGAAGCATGCCGAATTTATACAAATATTCTAATTATGTGCAAAAGATAGTAAATATTCATGTACATTGTCAATATCGTCGCCAAAAGGTAAGGCAATCTTTAACGGGGCAATTTGTTAAGGGAGTTTTGACACCTGCATGGAAAGAATCGTGGCTAGCGCAAAACTCCACAAGGTCAGTGTTATAGTTATGATACTTAAACAAAAAGACCATATTCATTACATTAAAACATACCGTTATTTTGTGTTCCACTACAAAGCGTCCTGACGCTACATCTGACCAACATTTGTTTGCTCTTTTGAACATTTTTCACCCGAGAATAGCTCCGAAATAAGCACCGTGCTGTACCGAGTGCCGCCATGTTTGTTATTACCTCATCGACGCGACCTGACCTTTCAACTTACGGCTCAACAGCTAAGCGCTTATGGGATATGTAGTATGTTTTCGTATGCAGCATATCGCCTACATGTTATTTTGGTTATTTTTCTTTCCCACGGCCTATCATGGACCGTTTTATGAACAGAGTAACAGACAAAGCAAAGCAAAATACTCCTTTTTTCAATCTGTGGTCCTTTTTTAAGGTCCTTTAACACAACAAGAAAAGCAAATATTTTTTTATTTTGTAATTAATAATAATAATAATAATAATAATAATAATAATAATAATGATTAAAAAAAACTGTTCAAACAAAGACACATAAGACCAAATGAATAACAGATAGAAACTTTAAAATAACAACAGGAATTATTAAAAGACAATTATAATATTTAACCTTTTAAAAGTATTTTGGAAATGCTTTTTGTTTACATATGATTCTGTTTGGGAACAGATTCCTGTAGTTTCTTGGCATTTAAAACTATCTTACAATGAAATAATAATATATAACATAACAATACAAAATCTTAAAAATAAAGAAATGAAATAACATAAATGAAATGCTCTTTTGACCACTAGGTGGTACTATGCTAACAAATATCTTGAAAACCTGCTGTGCCTGCACAAGAAGAACTGCAGTAAGACATCTGACTGTTGTTCTCAGTGAGGACAGTTCAAGATAATGTTCATATATATATATATATATATATATATATATATATATATATATATATATACATATACATATACACATATATATTTTATATAGTGTATATCAGAGTCTCACAGCCTCTTTTGTCTATCTCCTTCATGGCTCAGCTCTGTGTAGCCTACACACATTCCTAACATTACACTGTGTTCTAGAATTAGCTGATAACTTTAGTCTGTCTGAACATTGCACTTACAAAAGACACTCAGATACACTTAGAAATGTGCATTCTCTTCCTTCTGGATTTATCCATAAATTATTTGTCTGGAGTCTACCTCCACAAGATAAAAAAAAAGTGCCTTGTGTAACTGCGCCCTGAAAACAATAATATATGCTATGTACCAAACCTTTCCAAAACGAATGAAAATTTGTATTAAAATTAACAAATAAATAAATGTGCACTCACCATCAAAACATTTAATTTTCCTGCTAATTTATTTTAATTTCTCCTTGCTTTATAAGTGTAAAACCAAAATGATGTTATACAAGTATGCATGATCCAAGCAGTCTGTAGGTAATTTATGTAAGTAACAATTACAAGAATGTCAAACTCACTGTAATGTTTTTTGTGTTGTGTTGTTTTGTTTTGTTTTGTTTAATTATTTTCACTTAGATTTAATTAAGAATGTATTCTGCATTGTCAGTCATTGAGAAAAACACATACTGTATTTTATAGAAATTTGGATAAATGTGTTATTGATTATAAAATAAAAAAGGCATGCTTTCATATACTGAAGACAAGCGACAGGATGTAAACATACACACACACACACACACACACACACACACACACACATACACAGAAACACACACACAAACACAAACACACACATACATACAATTTTGAATCTGTACGCAACAGATACGTTGTTATTATATGGACTACATTTGTGCATCCTTGAAGCATTTGTTTGTTCAGTATTGCAAACAAAATAGATAAAAAATGGTTCTGTCTTCCTGCAGTGCTTATAGTCAGTAAGTCCTTGAACAGTGGAGATACTGCACAGCCTCTGCAGTGAGTCAATCACTGACTCATAAAATTGAAACATGTGCTTTATAGCCAGAGCAAACCTTGACTAAAAACCAAGTGATGTCAATCACCAAAAGCTGTTAGGGATATAAATGCAGAAAAGCTGAGGATCAACAACCCTCACAAGATTGGATTTTGCTGCAATTGCGGATTTTGCCCATTAATATCAAGAGGTTCATATTCTATTATAATAAAAGAGTAACTACTAAATATGTGAAATAACTTCATACTTTAAAACTTGTTTGTCTTAATGTCATTAATCTCCTAACATTAAATTACAACACACCAGTCAGCAACTGGTCCACATGTTACTCTCAACTGCATAAATTCAAGAGGTGACTAAAACGTTTCTTTTTTCTGGATTTGAGCATTGAACTAAGAAAAATCCATCAACCAGAGTAGGTAGAAGTTTATTTTTTAGTTCAGTATAATAGGAATATTATTAGTTTAGATTAACCCCAAAATCATTTTCTGTCTAAAAAAATTAAATCATTATTTCTGTTATTAGTAGATACTACTGAATTGTTTTGTTAACTGCTATTATGACTCCTTGATGCAGACATTTACAGGAGTATAAAGACTTCTAAAATATCGTCTTCCAGTGGAAGTAAATACTCAAATGAATATTCAAATTAATCAAATTAGTCTGATCAATTTTTACATGTGTTCACAGTGGAAGGGACAAAAGAACTCTACATAAGCAAAAGTAAAAGTGATTTTAGTGTGGCCTTGCATGTTTAAATATGGAATCAGCACTTAGAGGATAATTCTAGTGATATTATTAATTTTATTTTAGAATATTGTTAATTATTATAAATATCATAAACTGTTGTCAACAAGTCTAGTGAAAAGAAACCAAAAACCAATAAAACTTTTCTGGCTTCCCTGTATTGACTGTAGCTCTGTGCCCCACACTCATTTACTTCCACTGAAGATTAAAAAGACAAAATAATTTCCCAAAACAGTCAGACACTTACTTTTCTCAAACAGGGGTAAATAGCGTGTTTTTTGTTGACCATTTTCAGTCATGGATTTGGTGCTCAAATATTTACAACAGGAGGACAGCATATGTGTTAAGAAACTGTGTGTGTTCATGGTAATGAAGGGACATGTCAGCAAGTGCAACAGTGTGACTCATTTTTTATTATTATTATTATTATTATTATTACATTGGAGGTCTCTGGCACAGACAAATATAACATATCAGGCTTTGATGCACAGATAGCACTTGTATGTATGTAGGATCAGTTCACTGTTGGTTTTTGTCCATCAAATCTCTCCAGGTCTCTCCAGGAAGTTGTGATATTGGGATTGTAACAATTAAGAAGTTCAACCAGTCCCCATGAAATCTGCGCAACCTTGCAATTTTGTCCAATCCCCGTAACTTGTCCACAAAGTTGATCAGTCAGTCACTGTAGCTTCCTGTGTATTCTACCAATTCCCCATGCAAATATTATGTCCATAAAAAAAACCCTCAAAGTTCTATAATTTCTTAAAATGTTTTATTTTGTCATGGGTACTGAAAATAATACAAGGTTTGTCATTTTTATTGACATTTATATTTATGCTATGTGCCCTTTTATATGCTATATTTTTGTTCTTACTGTTTTGACTGAGTTTGAGCTCCGAAAAGCTCTTGCTTCTGTGTGGAATACTCCTGAGGTGCACTTCTTCATGCACAAATAAGGTTACTTAGAATGGTCAGAACAGAGTGCATGTTGCCTCTGATTTTTAATGAATTATACAAAAAAAAAAAAAAAAATCACATCTTTTTTGTTTACTATTTTCACTCGCAGCCAAAGAACATTGCAACATACAGTATAACACAATTAATTAGAAAAGCTGCTGTTAAATCAGACGTTTCAGACTGCAACAATCCCCCACCCCCTCAAAAAAATCCTACAAAATCCTGGATGGACTGGAAAATTTACTATAAGCAGACTTCAACAGACAAAAAAAACATGCATGAAGACATGCATTTAAGGAATTACCATGCAGTTGACCTTCACTAACTTTGTGAACTTTAGAATAAAGCCTTTTCCACATTTTAGATCACCATGGAGGGATTATGAGATCACATGATGCCATTTCTCTCTGTTTCTGTCTGGTTCTCTCTCTCTCTCTCTCCCTCCACACACCACACAAAGTACAGTAAGAGTCACAAGCCCCCAACATGCTGTCGCAATCCACAAACCCAAAAAGCAGCCGCCACACAACCCTACAGATCATTAATAAAACCTCATGTGCCACGCACAAACCCTTCCTCCAGGATCCTGTTTCCCTTCTCCTCCTCCTCCTCCCCCTTCCGTCCTCCTCCCTCCTCCGGACCCTGACTCCCCCACTAATCTGCAGTAGGATTTAGATATTAGGCGGACAGATGGAGGTGTGTCTCTGTCGGTAATGAGGTGAGCAGTGGCAGCGAGTCCGGAGGCCCAGACACCGGCAAAACGACGTGTGGATTGAGCTGTAAGAGGCCCCTACACAACCAGATGTACACAGCTGTCACACTGCTGACAGAAAGTAATCCTGCCACCCCAGCCCACTGCCAGAGAGACACAGAGAGACAGAGACAGGATTAGTACCTCTCCTGTGGAGGGTTCAATGACTGCAAGTACTTTCTTTCTTTCTTTCTATCTATCTATCTATCTATCTATCTATCTATCTATCTATCTATCTATCTATCTATCTATCTATCTATCTATCTATCTATCTATCTATCTATCTATCTATCCATCCATCCATCTATCCATCTATCTATCTATCTGGGAGCATGAGCCTTCAGTGTACCTCTAAGTGAATCTAAAGTGGCACTTAGGTTCAGCTCCCAGGTATGAAATGTGAAATACTCGCTGCTGAATTGGAATTTCCGTTCACCTCCCAAACTGAGATCGAATTGACCCTGAAACAGAAGGCATGAGGTGAAGCCACATGGACATGACTACTTTTGCATACACAGGCACACACAATGCAAAAGAGTCACTCTGTTTATTTCATGTCATATTCAGACAGAAATTTTTAATTGAAACAGGGCCGACTAATTACTGTATGAATTAACAATGATGGTTTAATGCTTTAACAATTTAACTCCTAAATTATGTGAGACTCAGCAGAACATTTGCATTTTAAACACATTTAAAGAACTCAAAAGCAACGTCTATTTCCAGAAATCAAGACTTGACTACTCAAAATAATCCACAGGGTTTTGTGGTGTAGTTCAGATCCTACATGAAGGTGCTCACAACAAGGTCTTGGGATTATCTTTATTAAGCGGGTCATACTTTCTGGAAAGAGACATTGCTGTTGAGTTGTTGATGTTTTTTTGTTTATTTGTTTGTTTGTTGTTTTGTATTGTGTTTGTTTGTTTTGGGGGTTTTTGTTGTTGTTGCTGGGTTGTTTTTGTGCCATCTAGGTCAATTTTTTTTTAAAAAAGGGCATTTCTACAAATGATATCTCCAAAACTCAGCAACTCTCACTGAAACAAACTAGATAAATAAATAGCACTGCAGGTAAGAGGAAGAATATGTATTTTTGATTTAAGGGTGATGTGTCTCTTTTTAAAAACATCACAAGATTTTTTTAAACTGAGGAATTTTGAGACTCAATATCAGTGTGTGAATTTTAAAGTAATTTATTGCAGTACTTGGCTACTAAAAAAAAAGTACTTTTGCCTCCTTATACTGCTACTCCACAGCATTTCAGAAAAAATATGTTGTTCTTTTTATTCCACTACTATCTGATCAAATTAAAAAGTTTCATCCAAATCATACCATCATCTTATAAAATATGATGCACTGCTATAGATGAAAATGGCCATCGTTATAGGAATTACTTAATAATCATTTATAATACTGTATCCTAACACACTCATATAAAATTAGTTCCAGCTCAACCAGCCGCAATATCAAAATGCAATTTACCTGTTAATGCATCAAGAATAACCACAATTCAATAATATATGATAAAGTAAACCTTTGAAAAATGGTAATTCTGCATAGTGAGTACTTCTACTTTTGTACTGATAATTTAAGTATATTTTGCAGCACATTTATAGTAAGTATAATTTTGAATGCAGGATTTTTACTCATAATGAATATGAGAATTTTTGAATAGCACTTTTCAATGTTTTGCTACCTTTACTCAGTTCCTGTGCTCGTATGACAGTCGATAGGTTGAGTGTAAGAGTGTGTGTCAGCGTGACTGGGAGCAGCAGGAAGCTTAGAGGTGAAACCTGAGTGTAGAAGAGGGACTGGATGTAGGGGGAGATCATGGAGAGGGGATGCAGGGGGTGTAAAGGGTGGCGGGCCAGTACGAGGGCGATGGTGATGGTGGTGGGGCACTCACCACATATGTTTGTGAAGCTTTCTGCACAGTGAACGGAGAACGGGTTCAGAGCAGGGTGAAACGGAAAGGTGTGTGCGCGTGTGTGCGTGTGTGTGTGCAAAGAGCGAGACAGCAAATGTGAAGAGGATGTCTATCCTCAAACAACTGAAGCGTCAAAAATGTCTGACTCTGAGAGGAGGAGGTGGAACAAACAGCTTCATTTGAAACACGTCACTGTGAATTTGGCACATTGTTTCCATTTCTGATACATGGGATTTATGAAGTGATGGGAAAATGTGTGTCTTTGTTTAGTGGTTTCCAGTCACTAGTTCATGGCAAAGCTGAAAATTGCTCTCAGTTTATTCTAATATTCTTGCCATATATTATTCTTGTTTGTGTTGTCACTGGCTTTATTTCTTCAGGTCCCACAGTCCCTACTGCTGTATGTGTAAAGACGGTAATAATCATTGCAAAATCCACCATATATGTTCTGTATTTTCTTCTGTCCAACTTACTGCATAATATGCAGAAAACTGCAACGAACAGGATTTATTTGATAAAGGTAAAAAAAAAAGTTTGCTTTAGTTTGCTGTAAATGATCTTTGGAATTTTCGTCTAATTTTACAGTTTTATATGGCCATTTTGGCCAGGTCTGTCTCATCTCTGTAAAAGAGAAATCGTATTTCAAGAGACTTCTTTGTTGAATAAAGGTCAAATAAAATTCTTAAATAATTTGTTTTTGTGTGGAACAGCTTCCACTAATTTACACACTTTCATCCTCATGTTATACTGAATCGCTGTCTTGCATTTATTACAGCTTTTTACCATTGCTTACACACTAAAATTAAAAGTAACACAGTTAGTGAAACCTGACACTCAAACAGCAAAACCTCAGCCCACTTCTGCACAACTATAAGCACACTTGCAGGCTCTCACTTTTTGCAAAACACTAAAGACATTTCATAACATTAGACACAGAAACCTAACGTGCCACTTCTTCGCCCTCTTGAAGCACTGCCTTTCAAAATACTACACCTGTAACCAGTTCATCAAATAAACAACAGCATCAGGTGTGCAGACATTTAGGTGCATATGTAATTATGAACTCACAAGTACATCAGAACAATGTAGCATGTGAATTACATCCTTACTTTTTGGCACCCACGTGCCATGCTGTCCTGTGACATGTATTTTGATTACAGCCTG
The DNA here is from genome assembly GCF_056507025.1 of Lutjanus erythropterus. Lineage (NCBI taxonomy): Eukaryota > Metazoa > Chordata > Actinopteri > Lutjaniformes > Lutjanidae > Lutjanus > Lutjanus erythropterus. The sequence continues at coordinate 14,554,560 of NC_139320.1, forward strand.
TGATGTGCATGAGGTGCTACGGCCTGATCCAGCTCTCTGAAGAGATGATGCTCAGAGTTTTTCTAATTCATGCTTTCCTTTTGTCTCCACAAATGTTTTGCTGTGTTTATGTACCGCGTTCTATCTAGAATAGATTTTCCCTCTAAATTTTCAGTGCAAAATGACACCTTTGGAAATGCATGGATGTATTGGCTAATTTTACAATGTGTTAAAAAATAATTATATTCATAAGTGTGTCACTCTTGTCTTTTGTGTTGTGTTTGGTCAGTGTATTTATGAATATTCAACAAACAATATCTCTCAATCAAACCCAGACTTATTCATTAGAAAAAAAGGAAAAGTTGAAAGTGTTCTGGCCTGAGCACAGCAGTGTGTAACTGGTTCGTATGAAACATGTGATTCATACAAAGACAAAATCAGGTTTGTACAAATGATTATATAGTATTGAGTGAAGTATTTCATTTAGCAATCATAAAAAACTGTAATGTAAAATGCAACATGATGAATTATGCTGTAGGTGCTGACAAGTGATTGTAAAGATGTCTGATGAAGCTCAACAAAGAATTCGGAAATCATTGTAGTGTGTGTGCATGTTTGCATGTGCATGTGTGCGTGTGCATGTGTGTGTGTGTGTGTGTGTGTGTAAGAGTGAGAGTGAGACAGAGATATTGTGACTTGGGAGCAGGCATTCAAGGCCAGTCCTCTTCTCCTCCTCCTGTTCTTTGAAGAGGAAAGAGGATGGGAGAGAGGGCAGATAGAAGGCCAGGGGAGACGCAGCGATAGGAGAAGTGAAGGGGAGTCAGACGGGAGGAGTAGGGAGGGAGGGGGGCAGAGGGCACAGTGACATTACCTCCAACAGCCTCCATGACCTCCGCCTGAAGCTGATTTAATAATTCAGAGACTGAGAGATTGATTAATTAACTAAATCTATGTCTTTATGTGGTAAAACAAGTTAAAATCTTCACTCTCTTCTTCTTTCATTCCCTTTTTGTTTCAGAACCAATGTTTTCGAATCTTAATTTGCATGAAGCAAAAGCAAAAATCTGCCAGTTAAAAAAAGTGTTTAAATCTACTGAAGCCCTTTCAACAACTTAAAAAAAAAAAAAGCGCCACTTTCTGAAATTAAGTTACCATTATTTCTTGGTGACAGTAATGATTAATCCCACATTTTTAAAGATATAGTTGCAATATTAACTAAAGATGCATGCAAAGCAGTATTGGCATTTTCCATTGGTTTGAAAGTGACACAAAAGACAGAATAGAAAGAAATGGGTATGACAAGCAATATAGGTCCCCTGCTGGGAAAAAACCAAGACGTTGTGGTAATATGGTATGAGTCTTAACCACTGTGCCACCAGGACACCACAAGTGGAATAATTTTAACCAGCTGACTTAATGTTTCTCTTGTTTAGGAAAAAAAAAAGAAAAAAAAAAGGTTTTATGATGGAGCTTCTGTCTTTAACATTCACAGTCATTTGAGACAAAGAAATAGAGAATAAGAGGAGTCAGAGAGTGTACACATGGTCTATATGTGTATTTTCGTGTGTGTGTGTGTGTGTGTGTGTGTGTGTGTGTGTGTCAGAAGGGAGTTATGAGGAGGGTCAGGGAATGTAGGGGGTATTAACTCTGATGGCACCAGAGTTCACCTGCACCTAATGACCTTCACTGATCTCCACCATGTGTTTATATTCACTGATTCCATGCCTCACATTAAACAGACACACACACACACACACAATCAGAGAGTTGCAAGACTAACTTTAATACTTTTATTATGTGTTAAGCATTATGTCCAGTTAACTCAGACTAAATCTTATTTGTAGTTTGTGGTTTTGGTTGAATATATGTATTGAATATTTTTTCTTCTTCAGAAAGCTCTGAGTTGGTTGGGGCCATGATTTACAAAATGGGGGCTTCAAGGGGTCCTGCAGCAAACTGAAGGAAAGATTAGCAAAAATGTTAAACAAACAAACAAACAAACAAACAACAAGAAAAAATATATATATATGTGTGTGTGTGTGTGTGTGTGTGTGTGTGTGTGTGTGTGTGTATGTATGTATACATATATATTTCTAAAATTGTTTTGTTGTTATTTTATTATAGTTTATACTGCCTATTATATGGGTGCTAAAATGCTATTATTGCATTAATAAAAGTAAACAAATATATTAGATGTAGTTGGGTTTTGTTATTGTCGTTTTTACATCTCAGTTGTTTTTTAAGACCCCATACACAAGGGGTGCTAATGCTGTTTGGGGCCTTGGCGTGGAAAAGTTTGGGAACCACTGGATTAGGTAACTTGGTTTCCAGGTGGTGCATAAAGCATGCTGCTGACCTTTAGAAGCATACATCAGTTTTTCCATCATCAAATTCATTGCTGAGATCTGGAAATACAGCAATGTCACTAAAAAAGACTAAGTCAGGCTGTATAAGAAACAGAAAGTCTTATTAGGAAGAGAAATTTGAACTTTAATTTAACTTTTATTTAAACATACCAGAGTTGTGTTTGCACACAGTTTTGTGCAGTGTGAGATTATTAGTTTCAGTTTTACCTCCAGAGAAAGCGTCCCAGTTGTTTGTTTTTTTAAAAACCTGTTGGATCACCTAATTGAATGAGTATCTTGCCTCATGTAATAATGTCGCCACATTCACAGTTCTCAGTATGTGCTTCACTGTAAACAGTCATCAGAACTGATGGCCAAAATTACAAAAATGAAATTCAAATTGTGCTGTTATTTTAAGCAGAGGCAAAAGTACACACATTGTTTATTATGTAAAAAAAAGACTCATAAAAGTAGTAGTGCTGATTATATTTCTTTACTTAAGTAAAAGCGTAATAGTTCAGGCTCTGAAATGAACTTGAAGTATGAAAAAGTCGTCCTCTGAAGTACTTTTTTATCGGCTGTTTCTGACCAAAGGTAACTGAACCTCATTTATTCTCAACACTCGAGTCTCCCTCTCGGTTTTATCTTGTAACACGTTTTATGTCGTTAATCATGTTGTTATGTCATTTTTGTCTTGTTACATCTTTTGTGTTGTTTTTTTTAGCTTGGTTTCATTGTGATTGTTTGTCTTGATGTTTACATAATTTTTGTCTTGTTACATGTATGAAAGTTTGGCCTTGCTACATTTTTTTTGTCTTGTTACATCCTTTTTTTTTCTTGTTACGTCTTTTTTGGGTCTTTTTTTAGCTTTTATTTGATAGGACAGCTTTAGACAGACAAGAAATGGGGAGAGAGAGAGTGAGACATGCAGCAAAGGGCCTCTACCATCTGAGCTACCAGGGCACCTTTACCTTGTTATGTCTTTTGCATTGTTTTCCTCTTGTTGCATCTTTCACATTGATTATGTCTTTCACGTTGTCATTGTCTTGTTACATCCTTTACATTATTTTTGTCTTGCGTGATATACACTAATGGATATACCAAGAATTCGTCCTGATTACACAATATAAGAATGATCAATAATTCTCCTCAAAAGCATTAAAATTACAGTAACAAGCCTGTTTTGAAAATGTAAGAAGCAGAAAGTACAAATAATTGTGTTTAAAGTCAGGGAGCAAAAGTAAAACACTGTCAAAAAAATAAATACTCAAGTAAAGTGCAGATACCTGAAAAATCATGTAACAAAGTATTTGCACTTTGCTTTTAAGTAGGAAAGGCCTTACACACAGATGCACAGTTACACGTGCATACATGGATATGCACACACTAACCTGACTTCAGCCTCGCCTTCATCACCCACAACCCCCGACCAGCTCAGGCTGAAAGGCGAACCAACACCAACCTACACACACCTCAGTGCTGCATTTGTTTCCAGCCAAACCCCCGGCTGGCTGGGTTTACGGGGTTTACATGCAACGCGAGAAGCAGCACACAGACCTGCACCCACCCGCCTCCACCCCAACCCCCTTTCACTCTCACTTTGTTATTTTTATAATTCAGGATTGGGGTGGGTAAGAGATGGGGTGACAGGGGAGCGTGGCACCGATAAGGTAGCTAATACCCAGCTTTTTAAAAGGTCAGAGGTCCCTGACTGCGTGACTGGGTGGTGATTGGGGTGTTTTAAGCATATGGGGGGGACTGTGGGGTATAGGTGAGTGGGTGTTAGAGTAAGTGGGGATGTTTTATCATTTGATATTTAGCAGTAATAGAAAAGAAACATGCACAAAAGCTGCAGAAGGAAAAGGCGAAAAGGAGATTTTTTTTTCCCTTGGCAACGGTGAGCAGAATCAGGGTCCCATAGGAACAGGAAATCCAGTGGGATCAGTCTTCTGATCTGCCCTAGCACTCAGACAACACACACACTCACACACACACTTGCTACCACTAAATCAGGCTGTTGATTGAGCCGGCCTCTAATTTTAGCCGCAGACCCCCGGCTCCCAACCAGCAGCCCTTTGCATCCCGGGTCGGTTTGGGAATAAGCGGAAAAAAAGGTGATTAATAACTGTCATGTCTGTCACGGCAGAGCGGAGCACGAGAGGGGAGGGTCTGAGGTGCTGACGCTGTGGGGGGAAATGGAGTTACACGCGAGATGCTAACAGCTGTTGTTGTTGTTGTCCAGGGAGGAGAACAACTGGAGCATGTGCATGTTTCTGCAGTTGTTGCAGTATGGCTACGTACAGACAGACCCCCTTTTTTAGAAAAATGTAAAGTGCAAAAAAAAACAACAACAAAAAAACAAAAAAAACAAAAAAACTACTACTAACTACTACTACTAATAATAATAATAAAATTATTATCCTCTAATGAACAATGTAAAGACTCATAAACTCAGAATGTTAGCAGGTTATTTAACTAAAATCACAATGTTAAACTTTTTTTCATATTTATATATGATCAAGGAGCTAGATTGAGGTAATTAAAGAGCCCACAAGCCACCAGTTGAATAGACCAGATCCAGATCATATAGGTTATTATATTATTATATCTTTTTCAATTATATTTTGTGTCAGAATGACGCTTCACATCAGGGTCCTGCAGCACCCTGTTGGGGTTTATTTCACTATACTGACCTACTCTCTGTACAGTATCTCTTACTTAGATGTTCAGATTAAATTTCAGGGAGTAAACTGGATGTTGTAGCAGCAGAGTGAAGCATATAGATGAAACTAGAACTGTGGTGCCCAAACCGTGTGGCGGGTCACAGAGCCACTGCACAGAGGGCGTGGATGACCAGCGGAAAAGTGAAACTAAGTTGAATGTATATGATTCACGTAGGGAAAATAAACATAAGAATTTGCTGATGCTATCATGTTAACCTTTATTCTATTTAAAATGAAACATTTATTAGTTGCTTCCCTTATTGTTAATGACTGTTAAAAACAAGGTGGGATAGGGGCATTATCTTTTTTGACATGCCATGTAAGAGTTTGAGAACCACTGAATGAGTCAATCTGATTTAGACTTTAGAAATACCGCCTATCGAATCTTTTGTCTATTATTTAATTTGTAGGATAACAAAGCAGCATCTTTTCAGGCTGAGAGAAATTTTTAAGATATAAATTCGGAGGTCATTAAGAATGACAAATATTTGCTTTCCTGATAACAATTTTGGACTTGATCGGTGATCAGAATATGACCATATATAATATATATGTATTTACCACAATATGTCAGTATTGTATGTCAGAGGTGAGAGGGATCAGTGCAGTGTGTAAACAAAACAAGGAGGGAGACAAAGGTGGAAAGAGTGCTCTGACTTCCTGATGATGAAGCTGTAAACTGTGCTCTTCTGTACACAAACACATATAAATACCTGTCTTTCTTCTCTTGTTTTCCTTTTAACTTTTTTTTTTATAATCTACTTGTTCCAACTTCCACTTTTAACCTTGATACACTATCACAAAGAACATGATCTTGCTCTACATCTTTATAAACTGACTTGACTCCTTTTTTAAACATCTCTCCACACTAGTGACACTAAACTGGAGTCACTCTCTCATATGGAGGTCGGACCACTAGAGGGCGTTAGGTCAGAGCATTAAGTGTGAAAAGGGAACCAATTTCACCTGATTCCCTCAAATACTCCACACTTATTTCAAAATATTGTTTTATAAATGACTTTGCCAGACCTTGCACATGCAGGTCACAGATATGTAAATTATTTTTCACTCCACACCTCCCTACCATACACTTTCACTTTCATACACTTTCTGCCACTTTTAGGGGGGGCAGAGAGCTTCGGAGGAGGTAGCAGGTCAACAGTACATGCCAGTGGTGTACATCACGTGAAAGCTGGAAACCTGATGATTAGCTCAGCACTATGTGTCAAGTTTTTATAGTCTCTCCTATTCACATTTTGAATATTATTCATGTATAAGGGCTTAGAACATTAAATTGGAAATACTGTATATAATAGCCATTCCCACGCTCTGTTATGTCTCATAAATAGTTGCAGCTGTTTTGCAGTCGATACAATTTGTTGCACATTTGGTGCAAAATGTAACCATTTTTACCACCTGAGAATTGATAAAAATGAATCTCTCCAGTCAGACAGTAAAGATATATTCATTCAGAGATCGATGAGCTGCAAAGGTTTATCCATCTTGATTAGGCTCAGAAATTAACTTGTTGTGGTCTTGGCTTTTTTGGCCCTTTTTTGGCCTTTCATCACCAGCTACATATGTCATACTGGATGTGTTCACCTAAAAAAGAGTGTTTCCTTTGTTTTATTTGAATACTTTTCAGCGCACAGAAAAAGTAGAATTAGCATAGCATTTGTATAATAATTTACAACAACAAAAAAAAAAAATCTTGAAATTCAAGGGTTGCTATGACAGACTGCTTGGTAATGTGACTAAAACAGCCACCTGGGTAGGCTTTCATGTGAAACTGCAATCAGCTGTGTTTGGAATGATGATTATTTCATTTTTCATATTGTAAATATTCAGCTTTTTTCTATAATTTGATTTAGTTGTTAACACACTTATGTATAATAATGAAAAATATGCATACAGAGATAAAATGAGATGCAAAATAGGGCGCAAAGTAACCCTCAGTGGGACATGATCAGGACATTCCACAGTGTACACATTAGAAAGGAGAAAAAGTATTAGGTATATATATATATGTCATTTTTTCATTACTGCAAAAATACAGAAAATTCCATCATTCTATTTTCAATGTGTTTTGAAAACAGTGTTTTAGCATTTATAAAATGTGCTGCAGATATATTGTGTTTTGCAGATGGTGGCGTATGAATGAAAAAAGAGATAATGGATTTTGAAAAATCCATTAAGTCCTGCAGGTTGAGAACTCTAGCATAATCAATTTGTCCATATTTTATGGGTTAGTTGTCAAAAATTATTAAATGCAAGAACGTACTTCATACCATAAGAAAGAAACGAGATGATTGCAATACTCGTCATCAGTAAAGTTTTGACTGAACACCATGTAAGGAGTGTGTTTGAAGGTTCTCTACGTGAAAATACTAAATGTTGAAGATTTACAACGGCTGAGCCTGGATGTTAAAGTGTAACGTCACAAGATATTTCACACTCTTTCACTTCAAGCTCTGAATTACACATCTTACATGACTCGCACACTCTTTCTCTCACTCACACACACTCTCATGCACATACCCAGACACACTACACCCTTATATTATATTGCTTGTCAGTGCCGTGCAGAAGGGTTTAATCTTAATTAGCAGCCAACATTAGAGATGTTTAGACGTGTCTGTCAGCAGCAATCACTTAGAGCCAAGCTGGTTTCGAACAAATCAGCTGTGGTTGACCTTGTTCCTTTGATGACTACCCAGTTAGCACCTGTTCTGTCTGCCACAGGTAAACTCCTGTTATGGCTGAGTCTGACAGACAGTGATAGAAGCGTGGAGAAAATGTTGCAAAGTTACAAAGTGATGCATGAAGGGTTCTCATTACTGAAACTTCCTAAGTTTTGAAATCCTCTTATCTCAGTTTAAAACAACATTTAGGATTTTTGGTATTACAGAAACCTTTTTCTAACTGCATTTAGGGAAACAAAAAAATCTTATCTTAGAATGGGAATTTAGATATTACAGAACCCTCCTACCTAAAGAATTTTCTAAGTTAAGATGACATAGACCCCGTCCTAAATGCAACATAACTTGCAAAAGTGGCAGCAACACTGTCGTTAGAGCTGTTTGGTGATGACAATGAAGATAAGAAACAAAATGAACATGGAAATATTATGACTGAAAGGCTTCACTGTAAAAACAATCACACCAGAATTTAGTGGAATCAATATTTTCTTATTAACTTAATGTAAATATGCAGATTTTATTTGTTCAGGCTAATTAAACTTAATATCTCTAGTATTTATGTTCAGAACACTCCAGAACTTAAGACCATTTCTCCCACAGTTCTTCTATATCGAAATCTTTTGATTTGCAATGATGAGTTAAATTAATGACCAGTGTGGAGTTTAATCAGCTCATTAGGTTAAGTTGAGCTCCAACAGGAAAAGCTGCAGCTGTAAGTTTTTTGTGTGAAATGAAAAAAATTTCAAGGGTTGTTGTTTCAGCTTTATCTTCTCATGCTTTAGTACAAGTACAAATGAATTAATGGGTTAGGTTTATTTGATTTGAATCATTACATATTATTTCAACTTGTCTCTTTAAATTCAATCAACTTAAAAAATTAAAGCATTTAAAAGTAAAACTTTTTAAAGATATTTTTAAGTTTTATTGAATTTTTTTCCAGTATACTCAAACTGTAATATGGCACTTTAAATTTCCCAGACTATTGTTTCATTTTTATTTATTTATTCACCTCTTCATTATAGCCTTATTGTTTTTATTCTTTTATTTTATTGCATTTTTATTGCTTTTATTTACATTGTCATACTTTGATTTATATTGTATTTATCATGACATTCCACATCCTGCTTTTAGCATCTTTCTGTCTTCTTGTTTTAATCTTCATTTGGTCTTGATCTTGTTTGGCTTTACTGTTTAGCCTTTGTTGTTATATTGCTTTCCGACTTCCCTGCTTTGCTTGTCAAAACACTTTGTAAAAACTTTGATTTTGATTTGATCAATGTGCTATGTTCACATCTTTTTGCTGGATCGATATTTGGGATGACAATTTCCTTTACTCTACAAACAGTTAATACCCACGACTTGCTGAAGCTGAAATTAAAAGCCCATCTTTTCTTTTCTATTGTAGCAAACTAACTACGCATTGACAAGAGAAGGATACAAGCAGTCTTGTGTTGACATGACAGGTTGAATTTCAATTGAAGAATTATGTTCACAGTACTAATTAGGCTTTCTTAAGTTAATATAAGATATGAGGTCTAGATAACATAGGACACAGTCATTAGTTTAGGAATTCTGGAGGAAGATAGGATTATTTTTATCTTTCAAACTCCAATTAAGATAGGACAAACAGATTTTTTTTTTTTTGCAACAAGGCCCCAGGATTGTAAACTTTGAACTATGTGTATGAGGAGCGAGGCTAAATGATTTGATAAGTTGAGCTACAGTGCACAGTGTGCATGCACTGAAGCATGCATGTGGGTGTGTGTGTGTGTGTGTGTCCATCTGTGTGAGTGACCTCAGTGCGTCCACCATACTGTATCTCCAGCCCTGCAGACTGTGTGTATTCCCTTGTGAGTGGGAGGCTCCAGGCGTTTGATGTGGCTGACGGTCGCCTCCTCTTTCCCTCTGGCCTCAGATCACTGGCCCTGGTCCGCGTGGGCAGGCCCAGTTGAGATGACCACAGTGGTGACGGTCAGCTGCCAAACCCACCAGTCAGGTTCTCTTCGGTCACATGACCCTGGTCACGTGACCCAGTGGGGGCAGCCAATAGTGTTGCTGCCCTTGCCTCCTCATGCAGTGGGAAAACATTCCAACAGCTGGCCTCGGACAGTTCCAGAAACATCTGCAACGTCCGCCACTGGTGAGAATCTCCCCCCCTGCAGCTTCAGAACATAACCTTATGATAATAGAGTCGGTGGATTAGCAGTGACATTGAAAAAGGCGCTCTTTTTCTTTGGTACCCATTGCTCTTGTGTCCCATGGTGCATTTTGAGAGGCTGTGGGAGAGCCTCATATCAGCCTGACACACAGAGTGGACTTATCTGTAGAGGTGGTGGGGTTATTCCTTATCATAAAGCAGATCTGAGTGTGTGTGCATGAGTGTGTGTGTGTGCCGGAGAGCGCTCCATAGCCTTTGACATATTGTTAATTTGAAGAATGTTTGAAGTATGATGCAACATCAGCTGCTCTCACTTAGCTTTGAGCCGCTTTCCTCTGAAAAGTCCCCTCCGGTCTCAAATTACCACCGAGACAGCACTAGTACCACACTGTGTGTGTGTGTGTGTGTGTGTGTGTGTGTGTGTGTGTGTGTGTGTGTGTGTGTGTGTGTGTGTGTGAATTGTAGTAAAAACAATACTTTAAATGCCTTGTTAATGTGGTTAATACTGTAATGTGCATTCCATATGACATTAATTTGACATTTTTTAAAGGCTTTTACTTAAACTGACAAAAAAAATTTGGGGCCATTCCAAATTTTTTAAATCCAAAATGTGGAATAGATAAGATCCATATCTATTTTGGAAATTTGTGTGCTGCTGAAGCCCAGTCTCCAGTTAGGGACTGTTATGAATAATATTCAGTTGAGTTTTGTGCATAGCGTCTTTGTTGTGATATGGATGTTAACATAAGTCGGCTGAGTAAAACGGTGTTTTCCCAGTTTTCCAAAATCTGTTGGTGGAAGTGTGCGGTGGATATAATTTTGTTTCCACTGGGCTCCATTTGTTTCTGTTCCTCATAACCTGGAGGAGAGTGTTTTACTGAACCTCCTTTTCCTCTTGTCATGACGTAATTTAAAAGGTTTCTGTTATCTCTGATTGCAACCGATGCCCCATTGTTAAGATGAAGTTATGACAAGCCGAATATTCAGTGTTAGCCGGTCAAAGAACGCTCAACCCTAACTGACCTGTGGAAGACACTGCTTCCTCATTCACACTCTCTTCCCTCTGCATGTTGCACACATGAACTCATTTGTTCATTTACGTTTTGGGTTGGCCTCTCTCTGTCCTCATCTTCCCAACAGTTCCTCTTGGTGCTCTGCCAGGCATTTTACACAAGTCCCAGGGTCTTCAGCATCAGTTGGAATTTTACATGAGCAGCAGGGCTATTACTGATGCTGCAGTTTGATAAACAGGAGAGGACAGGACTAGCGGCGCCTCAATAACCTGGCTTCCACTGGACTGGAGTAGTTTCCCTCCAGTGTGCAGAGAAACATTTGCATAATGACTCCATTTGATACCTGTTTTGGCATCATCAGTTCAGTATAAATGTTAAGCTTGTTCATCAGAAAAGTAGCGTGTACATTACTAGCATTTACGCTGTGGTTTACCTTTGGTAATTTAAGGCCCACTTCTAACTGTTAAAAAAGTTTTGAGAACTGCATACCAAAACATAATGAAAAAAAAAAAACATGCATGACAAAAAAAGTTTAAAAAAGTGGGCCATGACTTCACAATGTTCAGCACACACTGCTTTTGGCTCTGCATCAATATCTGCCATTATGAATCCTAATTTAAAGTATTCAGGGTCATATTTTCCCCACTCATTTTGGAGCTTTTGTTGTTGCAGGGTAGTCTCCCACATTACTTTTTCCTTTAAAAAAAAGGATCCATTTTGTGTCACTGCAGCAAAACACTTATGTTTCTAACTAATGTTGTGCTTTCAGGAATTAACTGGGTTGAAATATTTGCTCCTTTGACATCAACGGTACAGCAGCAGTGTCCATTTGGAATAAATGTTTTTGTTTGCCAGTTTTGTGTTAATTGGAGTTCATTTTAATGCTGAATTTTCACTGGACAAGTAAGTGTCTGTTTCTGAGTTGTAAGAAATCATTAATAATATTCTAGAAGGGGTAGATATTTAAAACTGTTAATGGAGGCAGTAAAGCAGACAGTCACTGAATTCAACTCCAGAGTGTGTATTTTCAGAGCAGTGGGCTTTTGTTTTCTTGATAACAGGCTGAACTTTACACTGACAGACAAATGACAGTCATAAACAGCTGATCAACTTACAGCGGAGGACTTGTCATCCGTTGATATTATCAAATTATAATGTTGCGCTTGTTCTTGGTCCTGCAGTGTTTCTGCAGCCTGTCTGAGCTTTCTGGAGTCTGGGGAGGATCAGGTGGTCGAAAACAAATCACTTCAAACATAGACTGTACATTAAATAGGATTTGAACCTATTTAATATCAGCCAAGTCACAGTTTGAACTCCTGTATTAATTTTTGGATGTGCATTTTAAGTAATGAGAGACACCAACAGAGACACCAAAATAAAGTGAACTTTTTCAACTCCATACATGCCCTTGATAACTGTAAATATTAAGAAATTCGTATATAAAAAACTTGCATAAACAGTTGTGGGGTAATAAACTGATTCAAGTGAATGATTCAAGTTTGTTTAAGATTTGGTAACAACTAGGTAGTAACTCCAATATTATTACAGTACTCGAGGTAAAAATTAACATCTTGTCTCTATTACCAGTCACTATTAGCACATATGCTGCTTGACAATTACTGACATGTGATGGCTAATGCATCACCACCCATCTGTCTGCTCCATCGAGCCATGTACAACAACAGTTATAATTTGCCCTGGCGTTGTCTTTGACCTCTCACCTACATGAAGTAACCTCAGGGTCTGCCCTTGTCTTTCAACTCTGAGCACAGGCCCGGGCCCTCGAGCTGCCAGCCTCTAGGTCAGCGTGGATAAAAGCTCTCCATTATAGGAAAAGGAAGCAGCACATGTTGAGTTTGTTTTACATGGGGCTTAATGGATTCCCGCTTATGCATGCATGTGAGAACGTCCGCTTCCCCTCACCGCTGGCCCAGCAGCACAGACACGCGTGACCACGCACACGCATCATGCCTGGGGACAGGATGGGCACCCACTCATATATACCCACATCGTCGGGGCTCGGGAGGCACGATGCAGGGGCAGACGGTTGCCAAGGCGGGAACAGCGGGCACAATGGAAGGATGTGGTGTATTGTTTTAGCCCGTGGGGCAACGGGGCGAGGGCTGCCAGAGGCGAAAGTCATGGCTTGACACATGTGACGATGCTGATGACTGATGGTAGTAAGAGCTGAACCAGTGCACGTGGAAATATACCCGAACCGTGAACTTGAACTTTTCACTGTGGTTGATTCAATGGGATGTTATCAGTGACATAATAAGGTCAGGAACGAAAGGAGAAAAGGTTATGAAAACGAGTAATATTGAGCAGGTGCTGCCAAAATATGTTGAACTGTGAATTCTGAATTTACTGCTTACATTATTCCCATGTTTGCTTCTAGTATTTCATATATTACTATATACCATGATGACGAGTGATCTGGGTGTCATCTTCACTTACACTTATCACAGAAATAGTAATACAGTCACACAGCAGCCCCCCCAAAGCATATCCTGCTTTAAATCACATGAGAAGTAGAGTCATTTTTCCATAAGAATACATACAATCTGACTTCTTTTTGCAGCCAGTGGAGTTGCCCCCAGCTGGCCATTAGAAAGAATGCAGGTTTTGGGCACTTCTGCCTCTGCTTTATTTTGCAGACTCAGAACCTCTGTCCATTATTTAATATATGGTCTATGTTCCATCCACCCCATCATCCCCAAACTAAAGCTCAGGCACGTTACTGGGGACACTGAACCTACATGAGCACAAGACGAGCTCAACATTGTACGTCATCAAAACAAACAACGACAAGTCCTACAGTGTAAGTTGATTGTCTGTTTGCAAAGTATAAACCAGCTCATTTGAAATGTTTAAAACTCTGTCTTTTCTCTTATAATGCACTCTGGAGTATGACTTCAGTGCCTGCCTGACTGTAAGACTTCATTAACATATTTCGAAATTTAACCGTTATAAATGTCTATTCCATATAAAAGATTATTAATGATGTCTTAAACAGACACAAACTAGTTTGGCAAACATTTAACATACTTCTGTATTCCTTTTAGGTCCATGTAAAGTGAATAAACGGTGAAACAGGCAGTGTGTGGAATCACACAGGCCAAAACAAAAACTGACGTTCCACACCAGAGAGGAAACATCAAAAGACAACATGCTGGGTGTCGCACTGTTGTCTGAGAAGCCAGCATTTCAATTTAGCATGTTTCTTGAATCTCTGATGATATGTCATTGGTAATTTTATGACTTTTATTAAATACAGATTTCTCCTTTAACCAATGTATTGTCCTTCCTCTATGAAACTTTTACTGTATCAGTTTTCTTTTCCACAGATAAAAGAAAGGGAGAGAAATAATACCACCACTCTTTGACTTCTTTTGGCCTTGTGTGAAGATGATTTAAGTGCTGCTGGTTTCTCACAGACAGCAGCGGAGAGGGAAGCCTCCTTAAGACAGATAAAGTTATCAATAAAAAAAACTGTACAACTGAGCACCTGTGTATCAAATTAGAGTGAATTGTTAGTATGTGACATGTGAGAGTGTGTGAAGAAATGTGGGATTTTTTTTAAAAAAATCACTTATTTCAGAAATTTCTACAATATTAACCAAGGTACTTTCTTGCCAGTTTTGTAGCAAAATGGCCACAGTTTATAAGCTGTGAGTATTAGGACTTGTTCTTACAACAAATTTAGCACATTTCAACTGTCTTTAGCAGCCATGTATAATTTGATAGGGCGACTTCAATGGGAATGTAAGTTGGAGTGGGTTAGAATGTGGAATGTGCCACAGCCAATCAGGCGTCTCGATCTCAGGCTGACAGCCAATCAGGTCATGGCACTTCAGGTCCCCGAGAGACCACTGAACTCCACGCAGAGGACATTTCTGAGGAGATCATGAACTTTTCGCTCCAGGAGATCTCTGCTTCCTTTTCTCCATCCATAAATTGCTTTTTTTTCTGTCTTAGAGAAGCATGTCTCTCTGGTAATTGTATTTTGCCTCATGCCAAAGAAATGTTTCCTCTCTCACCGCCCCTCTCTCATTCTGTCTCTCTGTCCGTCTCTCCGAATCCCCCCCCTCTGTCTCACTCGAGTGATGGGAAAAGAGCCCGAGCAGGAATTTTTGTGTCTGTGAGTGCTGTTTGGTTAGACAGAGTCATATAACACGGCTATGGCGCGTTCACATGTGCCTGAGCGTTGGGGCAGCGACGGCTATTTACATTAAAGAGCCCAGAGCGGGCAGCACTGGGGCTCCCAGCCCTCCATGGTTACATTAAGTGAAATAGAATCAGCCTAACCCTCAACACTCTCTGTCTCTGTCTTCTATTCTGTCTCAACACTTTGTCCCTTTCTCTCACACTCTTTCCATGATCAGACTTCATCATGCACTCCAAAGTCTCTCAGGTATCTTGGTCACTTTAGCACCCTTTCATTTTCCTCTTGCTTGCTCTCCATGCCACTCTTCCTGTGGCGGATGCTGCATTGTCATCACCCTCAACACCCAAGCAAACCAGCAGCACTGGGCTGCTGTACAAACCTGTGAGTCCATGTGGAGCTAGCTTTCAAAACAACAGAAGTGTTTTAAGCACTGTCACATCTGTCACTGGTAAAACTGACGGCTCACTGCCACTCTCCCCTGCAGTTTGCACCCAGTACTGCAACATCTGGCAGGAATGGAGTCGTACCTCACCTCTCCCTTCACCTCCTCACCTCTGCTATCCCGCTGTTTTGGTGGTAAACAAATCCATAGGCATGTACCTCCTACAGTATGATCCCTTTCCAACTCACATACAGAGAAATATTCTCTCTTCTGGTAAATACAAACACAGTCTAAAATTATTGCCCTGTGGTTGTATGCCTCTGCCGTTGCTGTTGATGACTCCAGACTCATATAACGTGAAATCGAAGTTATCACTATATTAACATTGTCTGATTCTAATTAAAAATGTCCAGTGAGAAACATGCTGTCTTCATTTAGAGACTTGTTTTACTGAGGACTGACATATAGATGCACATTATGATGTCACAGTGAAGTTTACTTTTGACCTGTTGGATATAAAATGCCATCACCATATCATTTTATATTACTAAATATTTGTGTGAAATTTTGTCATAATTAGCACATCAATTCTTTATTATGGTCAAAAACATGTTTTGTGAGGTCACAGGTGTGACCTTGACCTTTGACATTTGACCAACAAAATCTAATCAGTTCATCCCTTCGCAAAAAATCCACCCATCCAAATGGATGTTTGTACCAAAGATGAGGAAATTTCGTGGAGGTGTTCTTGAGATATCGCATTCACAAGAACAAGACAGACAGACGGACAACCCAAAATGGCGGCCATGGCCACTGCTGGTGCCAAGACATAAAAAAGAAAAGATTGATATCACTCTTTCATGTCTGTAAACATGAAGCTACAGCCAGTGGCTGGTTGGCTTAGCTTAGCATAAAGATTAAAAGCAGAGGGGAACATGTATCTCTCTTAAAGAAAACATGTTATGTATCATTAATGTAATTATTAATATAATGACTTCTTCAAATGAACGGCACTCTTATGATTTTTGAAGCATAAATGCAGTCATCAAAGGAAAAAGCTAACATTATAACGTTATGGCTATAAAGAAACTACACCACACTTACATGAATTCATGTCACAACCACTAAATGACTAGCAATCAACATGATGAAATTTTACACCCCTGCAACTTCTGTAGGCTTACTTAGCCAACTGCCTTTTTAAAAGATATATGTGAAAGTGCGGTATTTACTGACATATTTTATGTGATAGAACAATACATGAAAACTTCTTAAACTTTAACTTTAACTTTAACAACGGACCTTAATTCAGGCAATTAACCAAAAACCCAAGGGAACCAAAGGTGTTAACATACTAACTAATTCCCCCTCTTCAGTCTTTATGCTAAGCTCACTGTGTGAGTATTTTGAGCAAATCTTTGCCATTTAAGGTTGGAGATGTTGTATTGTTGTATGAAGATAAACAACCAAAACACATGTGGAAAATGGGACGGACTGAGGAAACATTTGTGGGAAGAGACGGTAAAATCCGGTCATGGTGCTGTTCGACTTCCATCTCGTCTTATTCTGAAGAGGCCTGTTCAACTACTGTATGCTGTGGAAGTGGATAAACATTGACTCCGGAGAAGACAAGTTCATCAGGCCGGAGTATGTTGCGCCCGTTGTTAGTTTAACGAGGGGAATCGCCTCCACCTGTTGAGTGACGCACTTCTCCAAAAATGGCACGAGTGAATCCCGGAGGAGGACGCCCCTCGGAGAAAAAGCGGAGCGGCGGAAGTGCGCTCAAGAGACTCTCAACCTCCTTTGTTCCCATTCCCCTTTCCCCAAAGTTAAGTTTTTAATGCAGTAATAAATAAATAAAGAGATATAAAGCTTTCATCACCTATGAAGTTCTTCTCTGCACCTTACAAAGCTAACCAGCTGCTGGAGGTAGCTTCAAATTTAGTGTACAGGCATGAGAGTGGTATTGATCTTCTCATCTTACTCTCAGAGAGAAAGCAAATAACTATTCCCGCTACAGATAATTGGCCCTCTCCCTGTCACATCTTTCTCAGAGTTTGTCTTTTGATAATTTCATTTCTGTGTGTTTACACCTCCACTGATTCCCATGATCTGGAGAATTCGACAGGTATTGGCTTTGGCTGCTGCTGAGAGAGGTGAAGCTGCAGCCAAATATCTCCCTCACACACACACATACACACACACACACACACACACACACACACACACACACACACACACACACACACACACACACACTTTATATTCACTTGCACAGACACACACACACACTGACTTACCATGACTAATATCGTACCTCTTGGCAGGCACAGGCTGGGTTCAAAGGTCAACTCTATGTCAATAAACAGGGGACCATGTGATTGGCTACACAGTGACTCAAAGCATCACTGCTGCCTTCTTTGATTGGTTTAAAGCTGGGCTACCACAATTGTCTTTAGTGATGGGGTATATAGCACCAAGACACACATAAAACATAATTGATAAGAGGAATGAATAGATGAAGGTAAATAAAATTAAACAGCATCTGAAGCAGCTAATAACAATCTTCTGGTGTTTTAGAACTTCCAGGTTGATAGAGCTCTTAATATTTTCCAGTGTTATTTGGATTTGTCCCCTGATGTGAGTCGAGTCCTGACTTTGACCCTCCTGAGATCCATTCCTTTCCTTTTTAACCTGTCAATGGTTCTACCTCCAGCCTGCTCCAAAAGACAGGTATAGTGTTTCTCCCTGCTTTACACTCTGCTTGACCCCGTCACATAGAAAACATGTTAGATAATGGCCCGGGCCAGCCAGTGGGGCCAAGCTGCAGCGTTTGATCAGGAAATCCTGCATGCGGCTGTACTGGATGGAAATCTGATTAGTAACCTTGGTGACGAAGCAATGGGATCCACGAGGCTTTCCTTCAATCAGATTTGACAGGTCAGGTTTTTGTCCACAGCTCTGGCGCAGCAGGATCACCTCAGCCTATAGGAGTGAGCTAGAGCATTAGATAAAGTGCCTAATTGAATGCATCAGTCGAGGGCGGTCAACTGGCCTCTGATTGTGAACTGATAACCTGCACCAGTTACCTGATTTAGTGCCCTACATGCCATGTAGTGCCTCATTTTTTTTCATTTGCCAAGGCATTAAATGTTTCTGTGGCTCAAAATATCAAACAATTTCTCAGAGTTCTTGAGCTGTTTATGTGTCCTTTAAGGGTGTAAAGGAGTGGGGCCAAGGCGATGTAGTGGCCAGGAAAAATCAGCAACCTGAAGGGCGAAAGTAGGTTCCAGTAGTCAGGAATTTCTAAGCATAACAAACATGTCAGACCTATTTAGCAGGCAACGGCAGGTCACTAGCCGGAGCTGTGAGGTGTATATTGTTTCTGATTAAGCTTTTCTATGCTCATGTTGCTGCACTTTGTAACAATTTACTTTAAATTCATTAGAGCTTCAAACATTTTGCTTTGCCATATCCATAAAAAATAAATCAGCCTTGTGGAAGGAATGAAGCAGAGTGCTGATTAGCAGCCGTGCTCTCTGATCTACCTTCTATTTTCCACACCAGAAGTGAGTTTCCCTGGACTTTGAAAGCATGCTGATAAAATTAATTTGTGTTCTTTTTACTTATGCCAAAATTATACTCTCTCTGTAAAGCATCCAATTTACTATTTCCTTTTTTATCTATACATCGATCAAGCACAGATTCCTATCACCGTTTCTTAACACTCAGACACTCAAAATAAATCATCTCCTGGAGTTCTCAATCTATTTTCTCCCCCAAGGACCTGGATATTGATATCAAACGGGAACATTTCACACCAAAACACCTCATCCGCTCTCTCTGCATGTGCCCCCTGGGGATGTTGAACAAAAGGGATGAATAGGGTGACCATAAAAACCGAGTGCACTGATAATTTCCCAGACATCTGCGAAAAATGTAACCTTTCCGTCGCTCTCATGATGTCAGCGGGCTGTTGTGTTCAGCGGGGGATTGGGGCTAAAACGCTTGTGACGGAGCCAAGGTAAACCGTTCCAAATGGAGCGCAGCGCGGGAAAAGGGACACCATCGCAACAAAAGGAGTTAGATATGGATCGTTGGGTCTGCGCACTGGCCCCAGCTTGAGCCAATTATTGGTGTCATCTTGATCCAATTTAATCAATCTGAGGGGGGACTCAGGGAGGGGAGGTGGGGAGTGTGGAGTGGCGGGAGGGTGCAAATGTTGGTCAAATATCCTGGACTGACTGAGGAGCTGTCGATCTCCCTCCACTCCACCACCACCCACCCACTAACACACACACACACACACACACACACACACACACACACACACACACACACACACACACACACACACACACACACACACACAGATGACCTTCAAAAACCTCTCCTCATACCTCCCTACCCCCATATTATCACAGATATTAGAGATAGTTCTCCCAAATCATCTGACTTGTGACCAATATTTGATCAATTCCATGTCACCATTTTCAATTTTCATGGACCACAGAAACACTGCCTCTAGTTCCAGAGAGTGGATTACCAGGAAATGAAAACATAGCGTATGAGGGACGATTTCATAATATTAAAATGTTAGGTAAATGTGTCAGTGCCAAGTTTTTTCTCTGTGCCAGTCTATTTACTCCATTTCTTCCTCTTAAAATGTAACAGGAGATATAACTAAGCACTCATTGCCTTAAGGCACTGGATCCTTCTGCTAAGTGTTCGGACTTCAACAGTGTTTTTTTCCTGTCTTCTAAGGTGGTCCGGCTTCACTGTTGTTTCAAATCTGTTTTTCCTTTTCCCTTTATTTACCATGAGTCAAGTATGGATGCACGAATCGTGTTTGCTCCTCTGCAGAAATGCCCTTCTTCACATTCACACTGTCATACACATTCACACATTGAAGCCGCCCTGTATAAACAAATAGCACTAGGAACCTTACCTGTGTTTCAACCATAGGAACCAGGGTCTAAATTTAGCTCCTCAGCCATGGTTCCTGGTGCCAAAACACTCTCTGGTCTGAGGCTAGTATTTTCCAGACTTCCAAGAACTGTCAGCCCAGATATTGCAGTGCTGAAAGTCGCTCATTGGTCAAACATAGACCTTATTTGTGTACAGATTCATTCTCACTGTAAGCAAGCTCTGGTTTGCCACTAGTCCAAAGCATTTGTGGACCTTTTTAATGTTTATTGATATTTAAAACAAATAATGCTGATGCTTACAGACAAGTCGTATAATGTATGCTGTGAAGGCTTTAAAGGAATTTAATATGGAACTAACCACGACATTGACGTGTAACTACAATGTAGGGAATTACCAGTGAGAAAATGCTGTCGTCACTCTAAGACTATTTTTACAGAGGTGCACAGAGGACTGATAGAGAGCTGAAGATTGTTATGTCACAGTGAAGTTGACCTTTGACATTTTGGATAGTGTAATAGTGTAATTTTGTCATAAATAGCATATGGATTCTTGAGTTATTGACAAAAATGTGTTTAGTGCGGTTACCGTGACCTTGACCTTTGACCTCTGACCACCAAAATCCAATCATTTCATTTTTGAGTCAAAGCGGATTTTTGAACCAAGTTTGAAGAAATTCCCTCCAAGTGTTCCTGAGATATTGCCTTCTCAAAGAACGGGACAGATATGAGGTCACTGTGACCTTGACCTTCGACCTCCAACCACCAGAACGTAATCAGTTCATCTTTGAGTCCAAGCGGTCATTTGTATTAAATTTGGATAAATTCCTTCAAGGCGTTCTTGAGATATTGTCTTCACAAGACTGGGATGACCTGAAAAAATAATCACAGAAGTCATTCAGCATACAGTCATGAATGTGCACAAAAGAATTGATCAGTTTGGTAGTATTCAAAATTAGCTGCAAACAAGCTTCAGGTGTGTCTGTCACCCACTCACTTACTCTCTCTCTCACACACACACACACGCACACACACACAAGCAATCACATGATAATGATAATAACAAACTATGCTGTTATAATTTTGTTATTATATACCTTTGTGGACTTTCTCTGTCTTTTTACTGTGTCACCTGACTTTGGCAGTACATCAAACACTAGAGGGGCACCTCCAGGAATCAGGGTAGAGGGATACATACAGCGTTATAGTTTGAAGCACATTTGCAATGACCAGCTAACGTGTTTGACACGTTGGTAGGGAGAACAGGCTGTGCTTGTGCTTCTATTCATTACGTATCAGTCTGATTTGCCTGGTCTTCATGGTTTTTCACATGCAGTGAAAACATAAGTTTGTTCCTTTAACACTATCGTTCCCGAAGTGTTAGGCCAAAAAGAAACTTGTCTAATGTGTTGGCCACTGAGCTGCTCCAGTGCAGCAGTTCAGGTTACATGCCTAGCTCAAGAGCATCTCATACATAAATACTTACACAGATATGAGCATATACTCACTTCAACCAACAATACACACACACGTACATGTGCACAAGCACGCACACACACACACACACACACACACACACACACACACACACACACACACACACACACGCACACACACACAAACACACATAAATACTTACTTGTGGTATGTAACAGCCCTTGTCTAATCAGTGTTTCAATCTCCAGAAGTCTGTTGAAATAATTAAGGCTTGAGTAAAACAATACACACGACTGGCTAATATTTTTCATCTAAAGCCAGGTCACGTTCCCAATTACTCTAAAATGTTGTGGTGACATGCTCTCTGTTTTTACTGATAATATTGATATTATTCCAGGTAATGTGTCTCAGCGCAGTATGAGATCAAGATGCTTACTCTTAACAGCAGTTAGAAGTTTTGACACAACTAAATCAAAATCAACGTAAGCTACTGATTAATTTATTTGGTTCCCCTTATATTTTTTGTGTCATCATACAAAATCCATAAAAGCTCAAGCTAAAACTGATTTGTTTTTTCCTCTCTTTAATTCCTTCGTTTCTTTCAAGCCTTCTGTCTAACTCTACATTTTGTTTGTGTACTTCTATTATTGTTGGTCTTTAGATCTCCTTAACAGTTGTTGCAGTAATTCACTTCATGTCCCATCAGCCCTGTGATGTTGTGGCAACCCTGGAAGCTGGTGTGTTCATCCACAGGATGGTAGCCAATTATTTGGAGCCCACTCCAGTTTTCCAAATTAAAAATGGCCTCCCTCCACTGTTGACCTTGGATCAGCTTTCCATTTCTTATTATTATTAGGTTATTAACACAAACCCCTGAAAGTATCTTTTTAAAGTCTAAAACAAATTCGATTAGGCCTCTTTACTCGCACCGGTGCAGACATATCGCTGTCTAACTCCTGTCTGCTCCCTATTACCTTCGACACTGAAGTCAGTGAGAGAGTCCGGACCTGAAAGCCTATATCCCCCTGCTCACTGGTCAAGGCAGGGGGGTGCCGGGTTTGCAGCACATTACCGCTTTATTGAATTAATTACGATAAGGATCATAACTTTAAACGCGGGGTGAGGCGCGGGGCGTTTTTCGGCACAGATCGCTCGGAGCAATTTCTCCCCTGAACGACGGTGGAGGGGTTATTGGATCTGTCAGGCCTGAACTCTGTGGCATCATAACGAGCTCCATAAGGTAAGCTGAGGTTGGGCACAGTTCGCCGCACTGATCCCTATACGCCTGCAACACGGGGAAATTTGTACTACATACTGAACAAATAACAAGAGAGGAGAGAGAGGAGAGAGGCGACTGGTGAGGCCTTTTTTTTTTTATGGCGCCTCAGTCCGAAGGCCCAGAGGGTCACGCGAGGTTATCCTGAGGTCTCGTGCCATATACAGTTCCAGTAGATGCAATGAAGTGTATCATTGTATTATGATGCTGCTTGGATGTTGCAGAGACTTTGCTTTTTTCTGCTTACTGAGCTCAAACTGCTCCCAAAGGGCTGTGTTTGTGGTTTATACAAGACTTAATACAGGATTTTTTTATTCTTCTGTGGGGTCCGAGCATCCCCACAAAGCAGAAAGTGGTCAATTATGGTGAATTCTGGTGAGACCACATCAGTCAAGGACCTATTTTATAGGAGTTGCAGCTGAATTTAGGCTAAAATAAGGTAAAGGAAAGGGTTAAGGTCAGTGCTGGCATGTTGTCATGTCAAATCTGGGGGCTCAAAGAGACAAAAAACACTGTAAAATTTGGTGGAATCACCTACTTTTTTCACCTAAGGTAAACATATTTTATTTATTCAAGTATATTAAACTTAAAATTACTAGTATTTATTTTCAGAACACTTTTGAACTTACAAACATGAGTTCTTCTAACTTGATGTCTTTTGACTTGAAATTATGAGTTGAATAAATGTAAATTAGTTAAATCAACTCATTAAATCAAGTTTCTAAAAAAGCATTACCAGCCTATTTTCAGCATGCATTGTTTGTCAATCACATCGTCAGCTGATAAAAACAAATGACAATGTGATATAAAAACTTTTTTTTTTTTTCCGGTTCTATCATGGAGCATGAACTACACTGCAAACTGGACTTTTTGTTATTTACACATGATGTACACTCCTCTCCTCTGTCCTTCAAGTTTGCATGCACGGTGTGTTCACTTTTATCTGGAATGTCGGAATTTCACAATCCCGCTTCGGAAATTTTAACAGTATGTTGGTGTCTAACTTTACTGTCTGCTGTAGTGTAAAACATTCTCAGATTGTTGTAAATTGTTAATTTAATAACTTTTAAGTCAGTAACTTTAGATATCCTGGCCATGACAAAACATGGTTTCATTGAACCAGTTCATTTTAATATGTGAACTGAACTTTGAGCTAGTTCTTGTGAAGTGTGAACTTGTACAACACTGCCTGACACCCTCCTTCATTTAAGGTTAGTTTAAAGAAAGTATATATATATATATATATATATATATATATATATATATATATATATATATATGTAAAGTTCAGCGTAAAGTTCATCAGTGTGACTTACGAGTTGTTCTTTATAGAGGTTATTCAGCATGAACTGTTCTCCCAACCAATATTAGACAGATCAAAAAAAGATGTTATTGCTTCACAAAGTCACTAAAACTAAAGTTGATGAATCACATATTATTAATATTATGGCAGTTTTGGAACCTTTTGTTATTTGTACTTATTTGTTTGGTGCGATACTGTCTGATTTTAGCTAAGGGGGATCCCAATAAAGAATAAAGGATAAAGAATAAAGTGAATTAACTGAATTAATATCAAGTTTATTTGACTAGAATAATTTATTACCTCAACATGT
Source organism: Lutjanus erythropterus (assembly GCF_056507025.1). NCBI lineage: Eukaryota > Metazoa > Chordata > Actinopteri > Lutjaniformes > Lutjanidae > Lutjanus > Lutjanus erythropterus. The sequence goes on from NC_139320.1 coordinate 14,579,278, forward strand.
CTTTTCGAAAAAAAATTAAAAAATTTAGGCAGCCCAGATACAAACTTTTTTAAAGTTAAAGCAAATGGTTTATATTTTTACAGTGTAAGTCAATGGACAATCCTCACATGTCTAACAATTCGAGGATGTGTGTGTGTGTGTGTGTGTGTGTGTGTGTGTGTGTGTGTGTGTGTGTGTGTGTGTGTGTGTGTGTAACCCAGACTCCCCTACCCAACGCACTTCAAAGAATTCCTGGCCCGTTGAGACTCCTTTCTTATTTCCACCATGCGTACCCGCCAGCAACACTGAAAGTGGTATTGGACATTTAGTGAGAAACATTTGTCGTTTTGTTTTGGGATAACAAAAAGCTTTAACGTGCGAGAAAAGGCTGAGTTGAGGAAGGAAGGAAATCGCCACGGGTTAGTCCGTTTCAGATTAACCGCCATATTGATCAATCGGCCTCCCCCGGGGGCTGATGGGCTGCTGATGACGTGCAGATAGCATTTTTATTGCTTTGAGCGCCCACCAACATTTTAGCACGTCTGACAGCTCTGCGAGGCTCCTCTCTCTTTGACTTCTTCGACATGTGAGGTGTGTTTTTGATGTGGGAGTGTGTGTGTGTGTAGCATTGTGTCTGCGTGAGTGTGTGTGTGTGTGGCTTAGAGCTAAATGTGTGCAGATGTATCATAATATTTTCACTATAAGAAAGCGTCTTTGTGGGACAATAACCTGCAGCTGAATCAGCGTGCTGCCCCGCCACGCGAGTGCCTTTCATATGAGCCACCCAACTATCTGGAGAATGTGTCGGCTCGCTCAGGGTGAAAGTTGGAGCGCTTTTTTCCACACACTCATGGCCTGAGCATATACAGTATACAGCAAACTGCTCGGACATCAGCTTGGATCTCTCATACTGTGTCTTTCTTTTTCAACACACACCCATGCTTTGACAGAACCACCCTCTCTTTGCACTTTTTCATCTATAAATATGATTTTTGGCACACATACACAAGCACTACTGATATCACACACACCTATGCACATCCAGAAAACATGCCCACTTGATCCGAGACACCTCTGTTTGACTGCCCTGTTCTTATTGGCCGACGAAGGGAGCAACAAGTCTGCTGTGGGGGTATTTGGGGCAAACAGTGGGGAGATGAGATGTAATCACAGGCTTGTACAGCTGGGTCTTGTTTAGCTGGTCGACACCGTTGAAGGGGGAGGAAAACTAATTCCCAATCAAAATACATCAGCATCAAAGAGCCTCCAAAGTGCAGAGAGTGAAGGATGCTGGGTGATCTATTCCTGACTAAATGCTGAGCTGAATTATTCTTGTGAATATATTGAGCTTCATGTCCTGAAACCACAGCAGCAGCTTGTAGGACTGTCTTGCTTTTTGGTGAAAGATCATAGCAAGACAATAGGAATATGACAGATATTGATTAAAAAAAAAAAATAGAAAGAAATAATAACATAATAAATACCCCCACCCACCCACACACTCACATAATTTTCAGACTGCAGATGTTATGTTGAAGAAACCAAATGTAAGAGAAAAACATGTGGCCACAAGTTTTCTCTGCATCCTGGTGGTATAAATATTCCAACTTTTCCAACTTCACTTTCTTCAAGGTCAGCTGTTAATGAGCATCTAAGATATATCAACACTCACAGATAGCCCTCTTTAGACCTTCACCTTGTCTCCTCCCATCCTGCTCTATCTTCAGTACACAACATGTGTTCTGCAAGGTCACACCTTGTTTCACACAAAGAAATAATCCAAATAAATATGTGTATCTCCCAGAATCCACACACAGATAGCCCACTTCAGACCTTCACCTTCACACACAATGGCTCTTTTTATAGCCCATTTATAGCTCATTCCATGACACTTGCTACACCCCGTAACTGTGTAACTACAACTTTTGCATTGGCACATGAATACTTACATATTTATGTGCACATGCATAATAACATAAAACCCCCTGTATAAAACAGTCCACAGTGCCTGTACATACCCTATGTATGCAGTTAGAATTAGTGACAGGCTGAATGGAAACAGCAGCAACAAGTTGGTGATGATAATATAGTTGACAGTTCACTTTAAAAGTTAATCAGCTGGGGAAAAAAATTCCTCTGAGTGTGTTTGAGCACAAAGCATCATGAGGTAAAATAAATCAATCTAAAATCAAAATCGACTAAAGTTAGTGTGGATCTACACCTGACAACCTTGCAAGAAGAGAAACTGACTGAATCACAGCTGTGCTGATATTCAGTACAACAAGTGATATTACTTAATTACCTTTACTCCCATGTTCAACTTAAATTTTTTCTGACTTTTCTTTCTGGTACTATGATTTTTTTTTTTCCATATCATATGTCTCATGTATTCTGTCAGGATGTAGTGATAGTTTCAGCAAATATGACAAAAGTAATTTTTATAGAACTTATCAACTGTAGTTTAAATGTGTGAAGTTGCATTGCATTCTTTTCTGTCCAGTAATAATATTATTACCAACTCTAAATCTTTTTTTTTTTTTTTTTTTACCCCAAATTAAGTGGTTTAGAAAATGGCTTGTTCACAACCCGACCATCTGACTACTTGTGTTTCTCACCCCTTTGACTTTGTTGTACCAATATATCAATAACAATATATCTTCAGATCTTTGGTGTGTACAATATCATATTATCACTACTGATAGGAATGACAAAAGTAAGAACCAAGGTGTAATACATTTGGCATTATCCTTTCATGTGTGCATGTGATATGTGTATATATAAACTGTTGAGACTGGGGCCATCCAAAATGTGTTAGCAATATTCCAAAATTGATTTCTTTGACACAAAGTACACACTGCAAAGGGTGTTAGAAGCACCAAAATGTATTAAAGTGAGAGCTGCTTCTACCTGAATATCAACTCCATCCTTGTAATGGTTTGAAAAAAATCTAAAATATGCAGGTAGACTTTGACTAAGGAATAATGTTTTGATTGTGGCTTTTATTGAGAAGCAACCAAGAGCACAAATGAAACAAATTATTGCTTATATAAAGTTGATCTGAAGTCTAGATTTGAACATTTTTGTTGTGTTTTTATCAAGAGATAAAAAGAGGGTTCATACTAAATAATACAGATTGTTGCCATTATTTATATATGGGCAATTTCTTCATATTGTGCAGCCCTGGTACACATGAATATAGAAACTACCCTCCATCCATCCATGCCATCCCTCCTCTCCTCTCTCCCTCTTTTTATTCTATTTGCTGAATAAATATTCTGTTGGATCGTGGTCTCTTTTGGATTGACAGGCTCTCTGAACTCCAGAGAAAAGCCTCTTTCTTTCACACTGTGGACCTTATTGGCTCAGCTATCTCTCCATCTTTGGCCTGGCTGAACCTCTCCAGTTTTTGGCCTGCTCTCTATCTTTACATCTCCGTCTCTTTGCCTCTCTTTCTCCCCTGTCTGCATGTGTCTGTCCTCATCTATCCCCTCAGGTTTTTATTTTTTTCAAGAAAGGCCTCATTTTATCATCTTTTCCTGCATTTCTCTCTTGGCCAAAACACATATTTGTACAGAATGATTTGGTCGTGGAGTTATAAAGTGCTGTAACCCCATGGGAGTGACATATTTTCTTCAGCTGATCTCTCTATCAGTATGTTCGCCTGCCTTTGTGTCATTTTTTTCTTGCAGTTTCCCTCTTTTTGTCTTGCGTGTGGGTCCACAGCAGTGTTATTTATGTTTTGCTCACTTGTCACCTCATTATTTGTTGTGCCACGGTACAGTAAATGTTTCTGATAGAGATAGGAGCTGCTGGAAAAGCACTCCTTCATTTGTTTTGTGTTTATTTTGTTATCCTTCCCTCACTCTCTTTCTCTTCATCTCTGGGAGGCGAGCAGGGCCCAGTCTTTATCTGGTAGCCAAGTTTACACACTGGAGGGGGAGAAAGGCTTCAAACAAACAGCTTCGCTACTCTTAATGTAAACACCAGCACTTTAACTAGACCAAATATTTACCTTTCGCCCCCGTTCATCCCTCTGTTCAGCTTCTCTTTCACCTCACAGTGCCACACGCCGGCAGATGGATATCACACGCTCCGTAATTTGGCTTCAACAGCTCTTCATGTTTTGGATTGTGCAGTGTGAAAAAGGTGCGCGATGAATGAAACAATGACTGGTGCTTTTTCATTGTTACTGCAAAAAAGAAGTATTGAAAGTATTGAAAAATATCAGCTCATCCTCACCATAAAAATGCGCATCACAAGTTATTCCAACTGATGTGTCCATTTATTGTTAGAAGGCAACACCTAGTGGACGTAGTATGTGGTATGACAGGAGAAGGAGAAGGACCAAGAAAGGCAAACACAACTTTCACCCAGGAGACCAAGGTTCAAGTCCTGTGTGGAACAAAGAGTAAATGTGTAATTATTTAAAGTTTTGAATAACTTAAAATTTTGTTATGAACATGATCTTCACTTCCGTCACGTGAAAAACATAACGTAGTTTTAACCCAATCTGCGTCCATTTTACTGTGTAATGTCACATGAGTTGTCACATGACCAACATGATGTAGTTAAGGTCGAGTAAGGCTGGAAACATACTCGTTTTTATGTGTTCACATATGCATCCCTAAACATCCATATGCATTACGGCTGCCTTGCATATCCTGTGTCCACTTGAAGCGATGGTTGTGCGCATCCTCAAAAATGAACACTACACAAATGTGTGGTTAAACAGCAGGTATATTTCTGGCCTAAGCCTGTCACTGACAGTACTCCCCAGTAGTAATATCAGACATATTCTGGTATTTTAGTAGGAGGACACATATCCCAACAAGTGAACTGTTAACATTTGTTTTCATATCCGTTATCAAAATAACAATTTAGTTATTCTGTCTCTCTCTCTCACACACACACACACACACACACACACATATCTCAGCGAGCACTTGATTGTTTGTTTTCATACTTGTTTCAAAAACTATAAAACATAACCTCCTACTCTCTCTCATGCACGTGTGCACATTCACTGCTCTTTCAAAGACGTTGGACCAATGAAGGATATGCTTTGGATTTCAATACCTAATGCACAGATTCACACATGAACACAGTTTTGCAGATAAGATGATGTCACATTGCAGCTACTTATAGGACTGTCATATGTCTGTCTGTCTGTGTGTGTGTGTGTGTGTGTGTGTGTGTGTGTGTGTGTGTGTGTGTGTGTGTGTGTGTGTGTGCATGTGTGTGTGTGTGTGTGTGTGTGTGTGTGTGTGCATGTGTGTGTGTGCTCGTGTGTGTGTGTTCAGCTCTCTCAATGCTCATTGTGTTTGCATGTTTGTTTAGGGGCACGGCTTTTGTTTGCTCCTGTCACACATCTCATCACTTTCTTGCTGCTGCATGCGTGTATGTTTGGTTGTATGCATGCTGTATGTGTCCATGGGTGTATTTCTGCATTTCTACATTTGGTTATCTTGATTCAAAGTCAGACGAACTTTGTGAACATGTGAAAAGGCTGAAAAGAGGAGAAATTATTCGTAATCCATGTTAAGTCATACTTTTATTATCCCATTAGGGGAAATTTAGTTGCAGCCAGGCATACAAACACTTATCATGCACGCCACTGTGGGTGGGTAGATGACAGTTTGGTGGAGTGGAGCTTCCAGCTCCAACTTATAATACAGTGATCTGATTTGCTGAATTATTGTTATACTTATGTGTTTTTGAAAAATAGTAGACATTTGAACCATTATGCACTGCACTGTGCAGCTGGTTTGAGCAGGTAAGTGGTGTAATGACTGTGAATTTTGACATCAGCATACAGGTGTGTCACTGGATTGTCTCTCTCTGCTTCAGTACATCGCAAACAGGCTCAGGTGTGTGAAAATGCGTGAGAAAACCATCCCTGTCACTTAGTAAAATGTCATTTTGCTTTTACACAATCCACACTTATCATTTCAGTGTGGGTGCAACAACAACACTATTTCAATTTAAAGGGCCAGTGTGTAAGATTTAGGAAGTCTATGGCAGAAATGGAATTTAATATTTATATGTTTTCATGAGTGTATAATCACCTGAAAATAATTATCATTGAGTTTTTATCTTAAGAAGGGTGCAACATGTCCTCTTCCAGGGAGCTGACCATGTTGCACCACCATGTTTTTAGTCAGGAACAGACAAACCAAAAACTTTCACGGCAACTATAGTTTCATCTGCATGCTTGGAAGGAGAGGGTGAGGCAAGATGGTTGTAATCTGAAGCCTCTCGGCTTGTTGCCACAGAATCTTACACACTGGTGACTTTGACATCACGGACTGAACCACTACTGCAGATTCTTATAGTTAGATTTGGGGCCTCCAAGCAAAATGCTCAGGGGTGAATGAAAACCTCTCTGTGTCTCACCATTCAATGTGCATTCTTTGCGTAGCTATATATGACTTTGCAACATTTTTATGAGCATACACAGGGGTCATGTGTATTATTTGTGTGTGTGTCTTGGTGAAGAACAGCTGCAAGTAACACCTATTAAACTGAGAGTGTAAGTACTGAATGTCACTTCACACTTGAGCTCTCAGCCAAAGTCTGCTCTTCTGACACCTGCTGCAGCAGACACACACACACACACACACACACACACACACACACACACACACACACACACACAAGCTCAAATAGATTACTGTTTCATAGAAAGGCGGGCTTATACATATAATGCATATAGACCAAAATACACGTTACAAGTATCGCTGACTCATCAGATAATGTGAAAAATCGAGGTAAAATCTCACCCAACAGAGCTGCTCCAGTCCAGGACCTCCACTGATCAACTAGCAACAACCAGAGCAAATTCTGTCATTACATACACACATTTCCTTAGAAAGATGTAATAAGAGATGTACTTCCAAGGACAGTTTGGAGCTAATGTAGCATATTCTGAATGCTCCATCTTAACATATTAATTAATATACAATAATTAATAATGAAATGACTCATGGATGTAGATTATGTTTTTCATTGAGACTGTGGATACCTTATTGCTGATCTGCACTGTTGTACTGTTGTACTCCAGCCAAGAAAAAGTCTGCAGAAATTCATTCAGTTTTCTCTTAATTCAACCACATAAAAGTCTCTCTTCCGATACAATTACAGCAACACAAACAACAAAAAAGAGACTGAGAGGCTGTTCAGAAGTTGCTCTTAAAATGAATGGAAAATACCAGCTGTGTCACTCTCATCTGTTTATCCAAGGTGTTTGGGAGGTTGTGCTACTGTTGTACCTGCAATTACTAATCAGCTCCAGAGGACATGGAGGAGTGGCTGATTATATTTGTTCAGGTATACTCTGGTATACAGTGATGTCTACTACTAGCTAGCACAACCCTCAGCTGTTACAACTTATAGTGTAACGACAGCAAATATCATCATGTTCACTAGTTATCTGAAGTTCTGAGCTGATTTATCTCCAGGCATTGTTCCTTCTTTTGGTGTCAAAACAGTAAGAGGTTGATGGGTTGTACAGCTCCAGGTTTCTTTGAATGGTTAAAATTAGCTCCTCTTCCATCTTCAGTTTGGTTGCAGGTTTCAGTGTTAATGTTTTTCATCTGCCTGGTCAGGCAAGTGGGTCAGAAATCTGCTTGCTTGAAGTCAATATTTACTTTCCCTTGAATAAATTAAAGAACAACAAAGACTGAAGTCATGTTTGACTGTCAGAAAATACTGAAAAATGTCCATCCCTGTTTCTCAGTGTCTTGTTTCGTCAGTTTAAAACTCAAAGCAGGTCCTGTAGAGCTGATTATGCCTGAGCTTGCTGCATTAGCTGAGATTTTTCCATGTCTGGGTGCCACAGATGCACCTAAAAAATAGGCACATTGCAACCTAACAGCCAACATGACAGCGTTGCCACCAGTTCTGAATGCGCTTGTTATGCGTCTCCATTTAAAATAATCTGCATTTTCAGAACACACAACATTTAAACGGCCCCTAAGACAACTGTCACACAAGAGGATACAGAGAATCCAGTGAAACTACATAGGTTATGCCTCATGATATGGTCCTGACATGTCCAAGTCCATATTAAAATATGAACAAAGCTTGAGTGGATCAACACACATGCCATATGGACTCATCTCCCTGCTGGGTGGAGTAGAAACTTGGAAGCATGCTGCTCTTAAAGGGAGAACACAATAAATGTTAAATGCTGTTGCACTGTTTTGTACCTGTGGCTTCATTTCTGCTTGCAGAGATAAAGCGCCAGGCTTTGCCACAACTCCTCACCACCATTCCCCCGCCTCCCATCCTGCCCTGGTATTTGGGAGCCTCTCACGAATACCAGCATGGACGAGCGTGTCCTACCACTGAACCCCATCCCACCTCCCTTGTGACACACACACACACACATACACACAAACACACACTCACATGCACATGCCCTTATCGCCACCATCGCGCTGCAGAGTAGTTAGCTTCCTGCTTTTCTCGCACACATATACACACTAAGCACTTGCAAAGCACAGGCACACACAACTGCCACATTCGCACACACTCGGTCTTGCACTTTCACACAAACAGCATCATCATCGCACCAACCTTATCCCTTATCTCACTTGCTGAGATTCAATCACACATAACTTTATGCACTCTCATACTCAGACCTCAGACAGAGGAGTACACTCACTCGCTCTGGTCTGTGATGGTGGTTGTGTGTGTGTGTCCTGTCTGAGATTTGGGGGAGATGCCTATCTGGACCCTACAAGATGAGTTAAAGCAGACAACAGATGGGAAGACAGGGAAGGGGACAGACAGATAGAAAAGAGCATGACTCAGAGAGGTGTTCGCTGCTTCCAAATTTACCTGCTTATCATGTGGTCACACAGACATACACCCACACACACACAGGCTGTACACACACACACACACACACACACACACACACACACACACACACACACACACACACACACACACACACTGCATAAAATTGTAAGTGAACTTTTGTTGATAAAATCCAAAAATAAAGATTAAATAATGATTTGTGGTGATCAAAAACAAGATATTTAATGAATACTTGGAATATTCAATGAGGAAATAAAGTCATTTCAAAACACTCATTACACTCACAACATCAGAACTGAATATGGATTATTTTTGACTCATGCTGTACATTAGAAGTGGTTCAAATAGTTTGTGCATCAAAGTGTTAAAGGACTTGTGTGTAGAATTTAGAATTCAGTGCCATCCAGCAGTGAGCATGTAGATTGCATCTCTACATTCCCCATTTCCTCGTAAGCAGGAAGACCTATGGTGGATACAAAAACTCACAAAAACACAAAAGGTCCTATGGAGGGAGTGTTTGCCGGTGCTACTGTAGAAACATGGCGATGCAACATTACGGAATCCATGGAAGAGAACCCTCACCCTCAGTAGAGTTAAACAGCTCATTACAAAAAGAGAACAGTTCTTATTTTCAGGTGATCATACATCAGTGAAATCATACTTATGAACACATTATATTCCATTTCTGACATGTTATATCAGTCAGTCAGTGACTGACTAATCTAAATCTCACTATCCCGCTTGTTTAATGTGTATAAGGTGTTAAAATGTTAGCTGTAGAAGTGCTGGTAGGTGAATTTTGTTGATTGAGCAGGCTACCTGTTTTCCCCTGTTTCCAGTATTTGTGTTAAGCTGAGCTAACATCTCCTGGCTTCAGTTTCACATTTAGCAGACATACAGAGCCAGTGTAGCTGTTGTCCTGTTTCCAGTCTTTAAACGCAAAATATATGGTCTCCCACAATTTCTTAACATTATGTTCAGTCCCATTTGCAATTCCTTCCTTATTCTCAGACGTATCTGATGTATCCCATGTTTTCCTGGAGGCTGACCAGAAGTTAGTGGCTAGTTCAAATGCACCTTGAATAAAATTATGGATTTCTCTGGGTTTGAACACTGTTGGAAATATTTGGGATAATAATGTAATTACACAACTCAACAAAATGTATTGTGTGTCCAGCATTTATAGACATTTTAAAACAGAACTGTTCCATATTATAGCTTTAAGTTAAGCTAAGCTTATTATTTTTATTATAGAGTGGTATTACTCTTTTCATTCAGTTGTCAGCAAGAAAGAAAACAAGTGTATTCCATTAAGTCAAACTATTCCTTTAAGCATTACAGGGATGGAAGAAAAATGTAGCTGAATTTGAATCAATTCATCACACAAGGATTAAAAAAATAATAAAAATATAATTTGTTTCCACTTGCAGTGGACTATACTTGGCTTGTTTTTGAAGCTGGTTAACACATTTTATTTTCTTACTGGCACACCGTATTAAAGGAATCATGACATCTAAATTAAAGCTGACAGTGCTTGTGAAGTAAAATGTGGAAAACAGGCAGTATATTGTCTCCAGAGAATCATCTCTCCCTCACTCTCTGTGTCTCTCTGTGTCTCTCTCTCTCACTCACTCATACACACACACACCCACACACACACACACACATGCACACACACACTACAATTAGCAGTGGCTTTGCCCAGAGGCAGTGAGGCTTGGTAATAAGTGCTTGTTGATGTTTTCCAAATCTCGCTAATAGAAAGAGTAAACATGGCCTAACCTTTTAATTGAGTGATGACATGACGATGATGGAGAGATTGTTAAGCACTCGGTGTGGAGCCAAAGAGGAGAGTCCTTGTGTTCCCTTCTTTCAGTTCACCCCCCCATCTCTCTCCATCCATCTGCCCAGTTCCTGTTTGTGTTCATTAGCGCTGCACACAATGTCAGGATGACTCAGGAGAGTGTGTTGTTTTATTTCTTCTCCTGCCTGTTCAGTACAGTATGTCTCCCTGTCACTGCTCTACTGAAAATGCCTCTATCCTTTCATCATATTGTGCTGTAAGCATGTAGCTTTACTCTGGGTGACTTTTAATGCCTCTGGTTTTCAGCAAATCATTTTTTTTTCTATAGACCATTACTGTCAGCAGCACATAAGCAACAGATAACCTCCACTCTTCCTCCTCTTCTTCTCCTCTCCTTCTGTTGTGAGATCTCCTGTCAGAGCCCTGCCAGTGCTAATCTCTGTGATAGATTCCTGTCCTTTATTTCTTCTCCACTAACCTCCACTCTAACTCTTTCTTCCTTTATTTTCTTCTTAGCGCTGACCCTAGTACTGGCAAAACCACAACCTCATGAATATACTGTATCACAGCATTAAACCTTTCCTTTGTGTTGCTTCATAATTCGTTAGATCTACAAAGTATTATTTTGGTTCGTTCTTATGAACAGGCAGCTAAAATGTGTTGGCTCAGCTTCCAGGTGATTTTACTACATCCTGGGCTTTTTTTTATGAATGATGGTGCAATCTGGCTCCCAGTTTATTGTGATTATGAGCAGGCAGTTGCCTCTCAGGCTCATATGTCATGATGAGGGTTAAACTCTTACCCCGGAGAAAACTCCTGTTGGCAGTCTGAGGGTTCAGTCTGGGGCTGAACCGTGAACTTCCAGATCCACAGATGTTTCAGTCCTCCTCCTCTTTATGCTCAGCCTGTAGCCATAACAAGTAATAAGAACAAATTATTACTGCGCATACAGTATGGTCTAAAAAATGTAAAAGTAAACAGATCAATAGGTCTTTTCATGGAGGCCTTGTTGACTCACCAATCTCCCATTTCAGCTACAGCTGCTTTGGCACCAGGGTGGCTAATATCTGTTAAATTGCAATTCCCATTTTAAATAAGCCAGTATTAACATTTAATACCTAGATCAGCTTTCTGTGTGCTTAGAATAGAAGAAAAACATGCCTAATATAAGCTAATATAGGCACTGTGATGACAATACAAAAACAAACATAAAAACAGATAAATACAACCATCACACACTACAAATATGAAATATGAGGTGAAGACCAAAAACTTCTAAAATTTAGAAAAGGATTTAAAGCTGCAGTAGGTAAAAATGCCTAACAACGGTTGATTGTTGAGTTTCATCTGAGTTAGGTTTTGTTTTCTCCATCCTCAGCCCCTCCTACCAGTTGAGCAGCACACACTTCATGCACGCACCTGACAGTACAAAACAGCAACAGAGGAAAGAAACTACATTTAAAAACATAAAGGTTCAGGGTGAAGCTACAGAAGTATTGAGAGCTGAACATAAAGAGACTTTTAAAAATGTCTTTCTCTCTGCTCTCCTACACACACAAGCTCAGTATCACAACTCTGCTTGTTTGATGGGGAGAAATAGTCAGCACTATGGGGCGGCGGCCCTCTTGGACCCGCTCCAGAGTGGGTCCATCTTGGGCGAGGCTCACCACAATGTAAGTGGTACTGGAAATCAGCGGCGACACAGTTTGACTTGGTGCGGCCAAAAATGCCACTACAAAAGCACCACTTGTGTCTCAGTACTCATCAGAAAAAGTTGATTCTTCCCTTTACATCCCTTCTCTCTTTACTCTCACCATCATCCAGTCAGCAGTCAACATGGACATACAGACTAATTATCTTACTGTAAACAGTGCAGTCAGCTCCTCTAGGGTTGCTGCTGCAAGTTAACTTCTCAAATCTCAAATTCACTTCTTAATACCAAAAGTTTAAAAAAAACCAAATGCCGAGCTCTTGTCTGGCCAGTCCGTGGGTCCATGATTTCGTCTTTCAAGAGTTGAAACGCAGGAGTGAAAATAAATCCTCTTCTTAATTCCAAAAGTTTGAAACATACATTCTGAGCTCCCCTCCTGCCAATGAAGATGTCTGCATCAGAGTGACTCCAGTACTTTTTTTTGCCTCCAGAAGCTCCACTCTGCTACTGACCCTCTCCTGCAGAGCTCCCCAGCTCCTGAGCAGCTGTCTGTCAGCTCCGCCAAGTCTTCTTGGCATTCAGCAGAGCCCCTCAGTAGACGTGAATGAACTCAACTGAAGGTGAAGTCAAAAGTAATTGAGTGAGATGACAAACTCCTGGGCTGAGCATGTTGCTCATTAGCTGGACTCTTTTTAAAATTCTCTTTATTATAATTCCATTTTATAGCGACTTTTTTCTGCAGTGGTTTCCGTTATTGTTTCAGGGTCTCACCAAAGGAACATGCACGCACTGGTGCCCTAGTCGACGAGCCAATAGGCCCTGTGATTGGTTTAAATCTACCGTCACAGCCTAGATTCTGTAAAGGCTGAAAACAGAGCCAAAGTCTAGCGCTGTCTCAAACCTCTTGATTTACAATATTCTCAAAGGTTATTATGAAATTATTTCTCAAAGATACCAAAACAATGTTACCTACCCTGGCAGAGAAATTTTAGGAGCAGTTACATTGACCAGGGTAACGATTTTCTTGATCCATTAAAATGCACTTGAATTCCCCTATAGTGCCCATCAGCGCTGACAATTTCAGACCCTTCTGTAATTTTTTTTAGGATGAAGGATCAGCATGTTTAAAAGTTCATTCGCCTAGTTCTGCTCTAACTCTGGCAACCAGCATCTGTAGAATATTGAGAGCAAAGGTCAAATTGATTTTAGTTTTTTTTTTCACATTTATGTACACAGAAAAGAAGGAACCCCACCAATAATAGATTTATATATCAAAACCTAACCAATGCAAAAGCCTGCAGACATACAGAGATGGCAATTCAGCAGTGGTACACAGAGTACAGTGATGTTTGTGATAAACAATGCCTTCTGTCTTTAATATCTTGCAGCAAGATGCTTTGACTGTCAAATGCATGTGAAACTAGCATTAACAATGGCTGCATTTTGGATGCCAGGAAATGGTATTATGCAAGTGTTATTAGTTAACTGTGCTTTCCCTGCCACGATATGTCAAAATGTTGGCTTTGAAAAAGATCTGATGTTGGCTTTTAGCTTTAAGAGGTGTGCACTTGCTCATCCACACAAAGCTTGGTGATGCAGTGACTACTGGCAGGGCTGGCTGGTGAATGGGTGCAGCTGGAGAGCTAATATTTAACCAACATGCCCTCTTACAGAATATGTCAACTGTCATAGCTCCTGCAGATACTCTCCATTTTCTATTGTTCACTTTACTTACTCCTGTCATTGTGCACAATGTCTTTCAATAAAAAAGTTATTGATTATTATAAAATAATGTCCCAAGTCCCAAGTTCTAAACTTTAGGTTTCAAGTCCTAAACAGAACATGATGCACACTTCACCAAACGTAATGCCATTTTAACAACAGAGCCCCAACTGACCTTTCTTTGAGCAACTTCAAATGTTTAACCAAATTGTTGCATCTGTAACTGTAACTGCAATTACTGCATACTGTGCAAACAAAATTATCATTTTGTTTTTATTATCGGTATCATTTTTTTCCTCAGTTAATGTAATGTTTGCACTTCATAGTTCTCTCTTGCAAACAAGTGGATGCTCTCAGACTGGTTCAAAACAAAGCTGATCAAGGGAATTACAATTACAATTGTGGGGAATTACATTCTGACTTGCTATAAATTAACAGAAAAAGCACACTTTTAAAATAACGTACTTTCTAATCCATCCAGATGCGATATATGTGAATATTCCAGATCTGTTTTCCATCAACACAATGCATAAGCACTGCAGTTTGTGTGTGTGTGTGTGTGTGTGTGTGTGTGTGTGTGTGTGTGTGTGTGTGTGTGTGCGTGTGTGTGTGTGTGTGTGTGTGTGTGCATCCATGCACAGTAGGTGTAGATAAAAAAAAAAGCAGAGTGAGCTGCTTTTTGGCTCTGGAGCACACCCTGCTCTGCCTACGTAACAAAATGTGGCTAAAATATATTTTTAATGCCTTTTTACTGAGAGATAGATTTGAAGTCTAAATAAATGCTTCAGGTTGCATTTACACCCATCACACACAACTGGAACACCTCGCACGCACGGAGTTGGTGCAGACAGCTGGACTGATAAAAATGAAAACGTTTCATTGCGTGAGACGTACGAGTTAAAAATGAATCGAACTTGCTCACAGAGACAAGAAGTAAGTAGCCATTTTAAAAGAGACTAAAAGAGCCATTTTTCTTGATGTCATTTTTGTTGTAACATTTCCAAATCTGTCAACATGCCATTTGTCAGAAGTGAATAAAAGCGACAAAGTAATGTTTCCATCATGTTGTGTATGTATTACGGTACCATGGCAGGACACAGTGACCTTGCAGTCTTTGACATGCTGTACAATCTGAAATCAAATGCATGTGTTTTTAAGTATTAAAAAGTTGACCAGGAGCATCTGAGCTCAACAGAAAACTTCAATTACAGCATCTTGGCTCAGAGACATGATCATTTCCACACTGTTGCCTTATAAAGACAGTTATTCCCACAGGATGTGACCGCAGCATAAAAAAGGACAGATTCTCCACTTCAGAGCACAGCGAGTACTACTTTCATCCCCCCCACTGCTTTTTCCTCCTAATTCTAGCTTTAGAAATTTCACTTCCACACAAGTGGTAAATGTGTGCTGAGCGCCTGTTCATTTTTTAACATGACCAGCACAACAACAGACAGGTGTACACTGACTATTTTTCACTCTCTCACAGACACACATTCAGACACACTCTCTTGAGTGTCAGGTCTGTATCTGTCTGAGTTTGGGGGAGGTCCATGGCCCCCGGGGAACCAATCGCAGGTCAGCATTGTGAGGCCCGGCGGGGACTGTCAGCCTATTAGAGAACCACAGAGGAATTCTCTGTGTAACAGAGACCAGCCGACTGACAGAGACACCACACAGCTGCAAGGCTACAGCGCTGCTGACAAGCTGTACTTGCTGTCTTTTTCAACCCATTTTCTGCGTCTTCAAACCCATTTCCCTTTGTTGTCAATCTTGTGCACTTCCTCCAGCTGAACCTGCTTGTTCAAGTGGTCACAACAGACAACAAGGGACAGACGCTGTTCTTTTGAGACAGTATCTGCAAACAAGTAGTTGTTCTTTAATAGATAATCAATTGGACTCACATAAGTGTAATAATATGAAGATTTTATGCTTGTTAGGAGCAACAATGAGAGTTTAGTCTGATAGAAGAGTTTTTGTTTTCTCTCAGTGGATATGATGCGATTTGCTCCCAACACACACACAGACACACACACCAGCTGCCTTTAAGTTTCAGCACATCTGGGGAATTGGGAGGGGAGAGAGGTGTGTGTGTGTGTTGAGATATGAGTGTATCACACACACCTAGTGTTTGCCTTGGCCTCAGAGGTGCAGACACAGACAGTGAAGAGGGGAGTGGAGAGCCGTGCCCTGCAGTGTTTAGATAATGAGCTGTGTGTGTGTGTGTGTGGCTGTGTGTGTCTGTTAGGATAGAAGCAGCATGTGAATTCTCTTCCCACCAGCTAAATGATTTTCATTCTTTCAGCGTGTGAATTGAGACAAGACATTATCACACATGCCAGTCAGTGCTTCAACAAGGAGAAATGCCACGCAGGAGCTTTCTGTAGCCACAATGTTTGGTTTTCCCATCATCCGATGAGCGTTTAACGTGGTTCTCTCCTCATTCATTTCTCTCTCCTAATTGGCATGACATATAGTAAAGGCAAAACTTGTGTTATTCTTGTGTTATCGCTCCTTTCAATCCCTGCAAAACACACACACGAGGCTCACAGACACACACTCTAACACATACATACACATGTGGTTTTGCGGTGTGGCAGGTTGATTGGCAGGCAGTAGAAAGGAGAGGAAGTGAGGTTGACAGGACTCTCAGGTGGTGTTAACTCCTGACTGACAGGCAGGCCGCGCCCTCACTGACAGAGAGTCAGTTAACTCTTCCTTGCCCAGGATCTCTGCTGCATGGGAGATTTATTGTGGCATTTTGAAACTTAATTGATAAAATAGTTTTTATTCTTCAATGGGAGAGTTGCCTGACAAGACCAGAGACTGGCACAAATACGTGATACGTGATTACATATATTTAAGTAAAATACAAAATACTGGAATGGAAAATGTTATTTTTCATTAAAATACAAGGCATTTGGAGTCACTGGACATTGATCTATGAGCGTGTTGCTGGACACATGCGACAGGACTGTGATCAACAGACCTGGAGCATGTCTGCAGCTTGCACATTCATGACTGTATGCTGAAAAACCTCTGAGTTGAAAAACAACTTTTTTTTATGGCTCCTTGGCAGTGACAGCTGTGGCCACAGGCATTATGTTTTCGGGTCATCCCATTTTTGCAAACATGATATCTCAAGAACACCTGGGGGGAATTTCTTTAAACTTGGTTCAAATGACCACCTGGAGTCAAGGGTGAACCACTTCGATTTTGTCAGTCAAAGGTCAAAGTCACCATAACCTCATGTCTGTCCTATTCTTGTGATGGTGATATTTAGGGAATGCTCGGAGGAAATTTCTTCAAACTTGGTACAAGCGTCCACTTGAACTCAAGGATGAATTGATTAGATTCTGATTAATTCTTTTTTCTGACTGGTCTGTTCCACAAGAGCAGTGACAGCTGACTTCTCACGCTTCTAAACTGGACGTTAAGGGCCACGAGTGATCAACAACTGCTTCAGCTTGAAATCTTGTTTCAGCTCAGGACAACGTATGTGGAGGTCATGTTAAAGTTGGAGGGACTTTACAAATCTCCACTGGTTGCATCTGGCAGCTGTGGTGACATTACAGTAGGTTCTTAACTGTCTGTTAGTTTGTGTTCTTTTAACATTTTTTCTACAATCTAAACCTGGGGAAATAATGTGTCTTATTTGAGAAAAAAAACATATTTGTTAATGTATTTTAAGTATTTCAAATACACAAACACAAGCTCTTAAAGCATTTTGTTACTAATTACATCTTATTTTCTGCCTTTTGCCTTGCAAAGTACAAATTAAAATACTCAAAAGTAACAAATACATATTTTAAATACATTTAAATGAAATACTGCCCATCTCTAGCAACACAAATGACCCTGAGCATGAACCTATATATAAACCTATGATCTTGTGAGAGGCAGATGGCATGATGTAATTTCTTGAATTTTTGAGAGTGAATTTACTGATATAGTGTTTTGACATGGTGACCTTTCAATCGTTGCTTCTTGTCTTTGTTTCAGGCTCTCTTTTTTGCCACCCCTGCACCCTCCACCTCCCTTTCTGTCTCTTGTGTTGAGTACTATCTTGCATCTGGCTCCTTCTGTCTTCTCCTGTTTCTCTAGAGTGTTTCTGCTGATCCCTGACTTTCCCTGCAGTTCCCCAGGGTGTGTGTCTGTGTGTGCATGTGAAGCCAGGTGTCTGCTCTTTGGGCTGTGTCTGTCAATGATGTCGGGGTTAGGGAGGAGGCGGAGGAGGTGTGAGTGTGTATCTGTGTGTGTGTGTGTGTGTGTGTGTGTGTGTGTGTGTGTGTGTGTGTGTGTGTGTGTGTGTGTGTGTGTGCGTTGGTGAGTAGGAGCTGCCGGGGCACTGTGACCAGGAGCGTCTGGGAGAAATTCTCTACATTCCCAGGGATCTGCCTGGGATAAAAGCTCCACAGCAGTGCCATGCACCTGGCTGAGAGGGGGAGACAGAGATATACAGGCATGGCCCAAACCTTGACACACACACACACACACACACACATGCCCAGAAGCACAGACACACACACAGGCATCATCTCTGCACCAATTAACCTGAAAAGTAAAACTACACCATCAAGTACATAGGTCAAATAGAAAAAATGAACCTGACGACCACCCCTTTTCACCTTTTTTTGACTCAATAAAACAGATATTTTACTCTTTCATTCTGTTTCTCTCTTGATAAAACAACCTCCAGAATATTAAAACACAAATAGAAACGGATTATCAAACAGGAAAACAAAATCAAACAGCTGAATACATGTCTAATCCTGAGGACTGATTTGTTCCTCTGGATACATTATAGTATAGTCTTCATCTTCTTCCGTTCTGTAGCGGTGCCAGTCAAGCTGAGTATATATAAGCGTGTGTAACAGTGAGTGAAAGTGTGCCGGTGAGGTTGTTTGTGTGATCAGAGGCCCTTGACAGTCTGTCATCTGTCAGCACTAGTCGTCAAGAGCACTGAGAAAACAACCACAGACACAGACAGGCATAATGTGAGGAGGGAAGAGTGTTACAGGAGATGAAATCCCGGTTACATATTGTGTTTTTATGGTGAGATAATATATGGTTATATACAGTGCATGGACACAGCAAGCAGGGATGAAGAAATAACTGACTTCCATATATGTCTAGCTGATGTTTAATGGTTTTGTTAAGTTATTTGCACAATTTTTGACACATATGCAAATCTGAGATGCTGGTCTTGTGCACTCAAGATCACTCAAATAGGCTACTTGTCTGTTAAATATGACGCTTACAGACTGGATACTGTTAGCTTAGCAAAAAGAGTGGAATCAGTGGGAAAATGCTAACCTGGTTCTTATTGTTATTTTGTTACATTTGTGTTGTTATTTAAAGATGAGATATAATGTGTTTATTATTGAGCTTTAGAAGAGCTATGGAGTTTTGTTAACCTGGTAACACAGGTGGGCTAGCTTTCCCTCTGTTTCCAGTCTTTGCACTATGCTACCTAAGCAGCTGCTGGCTGTACCTTCATATGTAATGGACAGAAATTGGAGTGACATCAGTCTTCTTATCTCTCTCTCACCCATCTATCTTTCGCCAGTGATGTCTGAGGTAGAGGGTATGTCAGAGTCCCTTGTTTGTGAAGTTGCAAAATAAACAGGAGTATCTGTGATAATGCAGCCAAGTGGCCCATATGTTTCAATAATACGTACTAACTAGTTTGCCGTTATGGATGGGCGCCGCACATTGATGGATTATTTGAACTAGACAACAGATGCAAAGATGGCACTCATTCACTTCAATGAGAGTTGCTCGCCTGCCGCATATACCAAAATTTTCTTTAGCTTCCGTGGCCCCCTTAATATGCACAGTAGCGTTTTTCTCACTGACCCTGCCTGTGTGTTCCCACTCAGCCCAGTCCTTTTAATACACTGCTGCTAATAATTTATTTTTAAAGATTATAAAAGATTAGTTGATGTCACCTATAATTTTTTCATATTGCAAGTTGAAGGGACTCACTGTCAGTTTCATAAATTAACGCTGCATTTTGGACACAAATTCAGAATTTCCTACATATTATTGTAATATATGTAACTTTACTCCCAGCTGTAGTGAATTATATTAGTACTTTCACTGATGTTACAACTGATAGTTTAATGTGTTGCTCTCCATAGCAGACTCTGCTTTAGCTCAGTTTTAAGCTTGTCTCTTTGATACAGAGCAAGTGTTTACTTGTACTTCACTCCCCTCCTGCTCTTTTGTTATTCCTCCCTTTGCTCTCCTCATCCCTGCCTGTCTTCTATGCGTATGTGTGTGTTTCAGCACGTCTATGTGTGTACGTGCAGGTGTGTTTTTGTATGTGCATTTGTGTGTGTGTGTGTGGCTGCTGGAATGTTGACCCACACGGAAACAGGGTGAAAGACTTCCCAGACATCAAAGGGCAGGTAGCTGACAGGGAGAAGAGGGGCCGATAAGTCCAGTCGGATGACAATAGACCCCAATGCACACCTGGACTGTATGGAAAGGCAGTGACGTGGAGAAAACTGCACACACACATACACACACACGCATATGTTGCACACTTGCTGCTCAACACATTCTCATTCATTTCCCTCTCTAGTTATGCTTCAAAAACACACACATCCTCTTAAACGCCTCCAAGCACTTAGCTCGGTTACCATGCATGTCTCCGTAACATTCAGACACTCCTCTCAGCCTCATTGCAATCCACCCACAGAGACCCCCACCCGATCCTCATCCCCGACCTCTGCACCCACAGGTGTTGGGGTCTTTGTCCTTGGACATGTGTGAGCAGCCCGATGTTGTGACGAGCCCTCAGACCCTCAACCGATCTTCTCTCAGGTGCAGCAGGGTCTCAGGTGAGCTTGTTGGGGGGCTTGTGGAGGAGGATGAAGATTAAGTATATCTTCACACCTCACAAGTCAAAGCATTTGTGTTTGGATCACTGTGTCTTTTGTTCCTGTTTTTCTCTCTCCATTTTAGACTTAAGTCTATTTTTTAGGGTTGCAATTTAATTCAAGATATTTTATTATCTTAGAAATATTGCTTTCTGTTCTTACAGTGACATGGTCATAGTGTACAATCTTACGTAGTTTCTGCTGTAAATATAAGTAAAATAATGTTGAAAGTAACTTACTCATCCACTTGAAAATATTTACCATTGGCCATTATCACTTGTGTCCAAAACCAAAACAACAAGCTGAAAGATGTTAAAATGCTCTGTAAAAGCTGAGGAGAACTGTAGAATTGGGTGATAAAGTTGGATTATAATTCTTGGTGGGGTTGTCACTAAGGTCACATTACACAATCCACTGTTAAAAATATCGAGTAGTGAAGGTTTAACTAAACAAGAAAAGACTGGGGAAAGAGGTCAAATATATCTAACCTTGTGTTTATCAGTGCAACAAATGTGTTTATATAGTAATGTATGTGTGTTTGTGTGCATCGTCTCACAGTTTAAATGTCTAACTATTGTGTTATAGAACTCTGGTTCCATTGGGATCCTGTATAACTTCCTTCAGGAAGAAAAAGCAAACATATTATACATGTCAAAACAAGGTGTCCTTTATACACACATCAGACTACAACTTCAGAGGGGGTTGAGACCAATGGCTAAAGTTCTGAGAAAAAGGATTTGACATTTATCTGCCTAAAAACTTTGTTTCTCTTACAGGGGGTCAAGCTGGGTTACAATGATCTCAAATAGGCTGAGAGGTCTACCAGTCTGAGTGGCTCTGTTTGAGTAAGAAGACACTAGAGCATAACTAATTAACTAAATATGAATACTTAAAATGAAATTAAGGATAACTGCTCATCTTGTGCACCATTTTACATATAAAATACTTTTATTGTTTGAGGTTAATGAAACTGGGTAGAGGATAGGGTATTTTGTCTGATAACTAGTCCAAGGACTCGAAGGGGAGGAAGAGAAGGAGATAAGAGAGTATAGAGCCAGTTCGATTAATTATGACCTCCAGCCTTACACTCTATAGAGGCCCTATCTTATACCCAAAGCCGTTGTGCTGTTGGTGCAGGTGGCTTTGTTATCCTACACTGGCGCAGTTGCCATTTTTACCACATCCACAAGATAGCAAGTGAATTTGCACCTGGTCTGTGCAGCCATGGCTCGGAGGTCTAAGAATTTAGGCAAAATGAAGGCAGGGCCAGGCACATTTGCTATGTTGTGCTTGGAGCATTAAAGTTAAAACCACTTGTGCTTTAGACTGACTCAAACCTGGTCAAAGCACAAAGTCTGTGGTGCAATCTGTCTGTCTGCACAAGATAACACCTGGTGCGTTTGGCTGAAGCACACACACACACACCTCCACAACCACAAAAAACCTTCATTTATTCTCAGTCTTTTCCTCACTCAGGAGTATGGATTAGCAAAGTGTCCTTTGAACATATTTTTGATCATCAATAAAGTGTAAACACTTAAATATTTAAGTGTGTGTGTCTCACGCTTGGCTGAGGTTGTGTTTCCTCCACCTACAGTAGTGTTAGCAGGACAGAGAACCGAGGATGGGAGAAGGAGATGAGGATGAGGAAGAAGAGGAGAAGAAGGAGGAGCGGCTGTGAAGGTGCACCTCAATCCGACTCATTGAGCTTTATCTGGGTTGGCCCGACATTGGCCTTACAGGACAGTACACCTAACTCCACTGTTTGGGGTTCACAGCAGGGTAAAGGTTACTGTTGCACATGGCACCACACTCATGGCAGGTAGGAACTAATTAGCTCTTAGACAAGAGGGACATGAAGAGGAAACTTAAATGCTACACATGTAAATGTGTAATTAAAATACTAGTTAAAGTGCTGTAAATAAGAAGTAATTATAATATGTAACTCCATCTGTAACAGTAAACTTAATTCTGCAAGTCTATAATAATGTGTAAATATTATACTGAAATATATCATGTTCACAGTAAACTGCACACCTTAATAAGGAACACAAAGTTAGTAAAGTAACATAATACAAATAACCCAAAAATATAATGTGTCCAGTAACTATGGTTACACTAGCAGCAGGAAACAGCAACAGTTTGTTAAATTTAGAAATTGAAGAACATCTGATGAAAACAAAACTTGTTTTTTAAGTTATTGTGTGAACTGTGATGGCATTAACAACCTGTACTTGTATGTACAACTTGCACTTGTACTCAGTCTGAAAAAAAGTGGTATTGGTGCATTTTACTGATTGGTTTAATGTATGTTCGGCCTAAATTCACCAGTGAATTCATGAAGGCACCTGGGCACAGCTGATAGGTGCATCCCACTGTGCACTGCTGGTGCAAGGGGCGGGACAGGGCAAGATACCCCTGCGCCCCTGGCACAAGCCGGCAAAGGCAGATTTGGTCACACGTTGAGTAACGTAAATCAGTGTAAGATAGGGCCCTATCACTAAGTGGTAGTATGCTAGTTGGGTTGGAGGTAGCAAAAAGTCATTGAGATCTGGGAAAGAGACAGAGGCATAGAAGTATTTATGCCTTGAATTCAAAATGTTAGCATGAGTGTTGATTAGTTTCATGTATGGGTGTCATGTATGTTTTGAGATACAAAGTCGAATGTCGTAAGTATGCCCGAAGCATGTTGACATGGTTACCATGTTTATTTTAAGTGACACAGTCCCATTAACACTTGTAACACAAATGAAAGAGGGGAAAGGGGCTGCACGCGAGCAAGGAGGGGTCCAATCAGAGTCACTCCTTGCCCTCACTTCCTGTTTTTCCTGCCGGGATGTCCCGTCACCTTGGCGACCCAGTGGCACACGCAGCCTCTCAGTGCCCCCCCTGCTTCAAAAGAGTCGGTAAGCCTCAGGAAATTAGTTTAAGGTCTCTGAGAGGGAATCAGTCCATTTCCTAATGGGCACTCATTAGAACAATGGCCAACAGCCAAGTCCACACTGGCTTCAGTGTGACGTGTTTTCCTTCTTCTTGTTGATTGTGTTTGATTCTCCACCTATTGCGTGTCCCTTTTTCTGTTTTTAACCAACATCCTGATTTGTACTCTCTTCTCTGATAGTCATGCACTCATGAGACTGCAAGCATATTTAACCTGACCTTTATAAAATGTTCCAGTTTGTTTTTATAATGCAAAGAGGAAGTGCCAGGAACTTTATATGGACCAATGTAGACCTCTAAATGTATTGAATTTTGAAGCGTTTAAGTCAGGTTTTCAAAGTGTACATTTAGCCCACAAGAGCAGAGAGCAGTGTACAGGATAACAAGCACTCAGTCTAGTGAGTGCTTATTAGCCTGTTAGCCTATGGATACTGTACATCAACACATCTGGTGAACCCTGAAGCCCCCAGACAGTCTCTTTAGTATTCTTCAGCATAAAGGCAGCATGTACAGGAGGGGTGAATGCCAGTGAATATGTATGTGAGCAGTCAGTATATGGGTTTATAGTACTGAACACTGGCCACAGCGAGCACATAGTTACAGCACAGGAGAAAATGTGTCGATCACCAACTGCACCGTTGAAACTTGGTCAAACAGTTCTCAATGAGTTCATGGGGGGTTTTACTTCTTTCTCATGTGGTTCGGACTTTCAGGCTTTCCACTTTGATCCAAGCCAAAATTGCAGGTGTGAAACTTCACCCAGACCAGATGCAATGACGCTAGCAAGCATTTGGCTGAATCCAACTGCAAACAGGGTTGCCTCGTCATGTTAATCTTACAATGCCATTTCATTTTAATTGTGACCTAAGAACTTGTCTGGGCTTTATTGTGATGTGAATTACCCATAGATCACTTCAGTATCTACTATGACTTTGAAAGCAGTGTCTTTAGGATACTATAGATATGTTGGCATGAGCACATATTGTCCGAACAGTGGCTTGTCTGGCCTGTCATCACATATTGTGGCCATATGTTCTTTGTCTGTTTGTTGGAATCAGGTATGATTGGCCTTTGATTACACATATAACATCTGTCATTGACTCAGTCTGGCTGAGATCACTGTTGATGTAGCTGGCAAAGTATTTGGCTGTGCTGACATATGCTGCTTGCCACAAGGATTTGGTCCCATGATGATGTGGTCAGGCCCATTGATGGCGTCTTCCATGGCACTTTGGGTTTCCTGAGGCCCATTCAAATACATTAGTGCACGCTGTGGTTAAAGTAAACCATACAGCTGAAGAAAAAGATTTTACATGAATACTTGCTGGTACATGAGCATCTGTGTGTGTTCTCGGTCAGGTTGTGCTAAAGGTCAAGACTGAACCTCAGGGAGGCGTCTAGGCACACGTTCACCTCACACCTCTCTGCCCTCCTGTACCACTTTCCCTTTTCATTCATAACAGGGTTAACGAGATCTGTCACCACCTCGCCCTGCGTTTATTATGAGTGGGCTCTTTCCTGTGTCAGGTAAAAATAATCGAGCAGTTCAATGGGCGCATTTGGCCACTGGGGTCCTTGGGGGTCCTCAATGGCTGATTTGTTTTTATTGCAGGTTCTCCAGGGGCAATGTGCTGGATGAAGGGGAGGACAGAAAGGAAGTGACTTTAGCTTTTATGTTTGTACTCAGGAATGTTGCCACCACCTCCAAAGGATTCTCATCTTACCAGCTAAAATTCACACTGAAAAATGTATTTTTGGCTCAGTTGTTAAAAAATACAAAACATCGACATTCTAAATGGAAGCGAGTTTGAAACTATTTAAAACATTTCAACAGCAGCAGAAAAGATTTGAGCAACTTGCACGCAACATGCTCCTGATTTGTGACCTAGCACAATGGAGGTAAGTGGAAATTTGTTCGTGATGCTCAGCTCAGGGCTTTAAAAAATGTTATTTTAAAACTCACATGAATGTGTCTTTCAAGGAATAATGTCCCAGTTGAGGACAATCCTAAAAACTAGAGGAGCTGAATGTACTCTGAATGTATTTTTAATGCACCTTTTATGATCTGTAGTTCTTGAGGAAAGTTTATTGATATTCCAAATTCTACTTCAGTCAAATTTAGGTATTAAAAGGTAGTGTTCATACTTCACACTGTCCCAAATGTGTTTGTAAGAGGAGTGCAACATGTCTTTTTTTTACAGTTTGAGATTGGGATTAATTAAAAACTTAACTTCAAGTTTTGATTTGTGATCTCTCAGGGGCAAATATGACATCAGAATTTAAATTTGGGCGATCAGACACTTGGAATGGACTGGATCAGTTTTGCTCATGTGGTATCATTTCCTTTAAAAACACTGATATAAAATTATGTACAAAAAATTTTGTACAGTCACACAACTCTGTAGAAAGGAAACATAGCTTGATGTGGTGCTACTTTTCATCTGTAGATAAAGAAACAGCAAGAGGCAGAAAGTGTCACACAGCAGCAACATGAGTAACCTCTTCAAACATTTAAAAAGTCTTCAACCTGGAAGTTAAAGGGAGGCTGAACAAAAATAAGATGAAAATTACTTATTTTAATAGGATTTTGTCAAATTTATGTAAAGTAGATGTTTTTTACACTTAGCACAAACATTTATATTGTTATATCTGTAAAATATGAACATGGTTTGTTTTGGTTTGATTTCATTTCATGACATCATTTCACTCTTCAACTCTTCTTTCTGACTTCAAGCCGAGTTTTCATCAATGCAAGATAACCTATACCTTTCAACCGTCCTCACCACAATATCTGACTCGCTTTCTCACCTTTAACTGCAAGACTGCAAGCCCATCATACACGTGCACATAATATCGTTGACACACACATATTACTGGTTGTGATGTTAAGAATGCCGAAGCTGATTAGTTTATGCACCTGTCATCAAATGTGGACACCCACAAGCATTCGCAGCCGGCCACACACACTCTACACAGGAGCTGTTTATCCTAGCGGGGGTAGAGATGTAGGTCCATGTAGGCCAATGTCAGTGTTAGGGGAAGCAAAATATTTTCATTGCGAGGGTATCTGTTTGTGTCAACAATCTGATAGGGCACTGGGTAGAGATAGGCGGTTCCCATGAGGCCTGTGGCCTCGAGAGCGACGGGGAAGGAGGGGGTTGGAGAGGTATTCAGGGCAAGGAGGGGTTTACGGGATTGGTTGTTCCCAGATATCAGGAACATGGTGAGTGTCAACACCTCCAGAGAGACAGATAGAGTGGGGTCAGGATGTGACAGACAAATGATAACCACTGTGATAGAAGTGATTCAACACTGAGAATTCACTTGCAATTTAAGTCTTACAAACTGTGGTTGCTGTGGAGCAATATTCTTAATATTTTTAGTTTCGATGCATATTTAGAATTTATTGTTAAATGCAGTTGTTTTAGCAAAAAAACAACCACCCAGAAACATTATGATGTCTGTTTTTTGTTGTTTGTAGTTTTTTGTTCATTGTATGCAATGGCAATGTAAAAAAAAAAAAAAACATAGGTAAAAAGACAAAATACATTGTGCGACATGTCAAGTCACAGGTGATCACAGTTTTGGTTTGCTTTAAGCTATTGTTTAAGATGGGTCTTAAAAGTGGGAACTTCCTTTCTGCAAGAGGTAGGCCAATCCAATAATTACTTCCCTTTACTGACAATACAGTTTTTCAAAATATGGTGCGCCTCATATCTGATACCGATGCCCTCTGTTTAACGAATTCATGTAGAGGAGGTGAGGTCAGCCTTATACACAAAACAAGCATATTTAAAGTATTTAAAATTCAAGCTCAACAAGTTAATAATCTTAAAGTTAAGCTCCTTTCTTCCCTCTCAGGAGATCACACATTTGAGAAACTTGATTTACTAAGCCTGTCCCGAACATGGGTCACTGCAGATATAATGGTTCTGGAGGCTGAAAAAAAAAATGATTTCATCATCTGTGTTCATTTGAATATTGATGTTGTGACTACTTCCTGTCTCATCTGCAGGAGAAAGTTCTGTAACACAACTTGATGGTTCCTTCTTTTTTTTTTGGCCTATTGTCAAAAATAGCTTTAATATTTGAGTTGATACTATATTTCTGTTGTGCATAGCCTTAAACAAAATTTAATTCAGGGCCAGGCCCAGACCTCAGTAGGGGGATACAGGGGTATCCACATTCAAAGTGCATGTCTATAATGCATAATGTAATGCAATCATGCAAATCACTCTGTGAGAGTTTGTTAAATAATTAGGAAGCCATTATTATTCAAGGCTGCACTGAATAGTTTCATGGCTCAGGCCCCAACAAAATTACCTCGCGATGCAGCTGTGTTTAACCAAGCTAACTGACATACAGTACAGAGGTTAAAGGTATAAGTAGATTTCTGGGAGCAGAATGGACTGAGTAAGTGTGCAAATCTGGCCCTGGTGAGAACACATTTTGGTGAGCCTTTAAGCTTTTCAAAAACATTAAAATTCTCTTGGCTTCAAAGCATTATTTTGCCAAACCAAACCAAGTACAACAGAATGTGGCTGTAGTTTGACTTTATACTGAACAACCGACCTGTGAAATGTCTTTAATATATTTATATTAGACAATTACATTGTCTGTTTTGTAGATGTTGCTTTTCTGCAGCTCTGATATGCTTCCTTTGTTTCCACCCCCCCATCTTTAAAGTGTTTTGCTGCTTATAGCCATTTATTTATTATTATTATTCAGTATCACTATCGAGTTTTGTCCTTCACCAGCAAATGTTTTTTTCTTCTACCTTGATTCTTCTTTGCTCCTACTCCCATGAAAAAACTCCCTGCTGCTGCTGTTCATAAGAATTTGTTCTTAAATGACCTGACTGCTGAAGTAAAGCAAGATAGAAATTGTAAGTGCGTGTGTGTGTGTGCGCGCGCATGTTTCTGTGAATTCACTTTTCTGTATCCATCAAAGAAGCGTGCTGTTTTCATAACACTCTCTACCACACCGCCTCAGCCGTGTGTCATAGGGAACAAACCTCAAGCATCTGTTACGGTCAGATGAATTTCTGGTGGTGATGTAACAAACACATCTCTACTCATCCACACACAAAGGCTGACAGAATGTAAATCGATTGGAACTCCACAAATTTAACTTCTCAATCCCATTACCTCTGAAACGTCTTTTAAACACTCCACAGCGCTGTCATAATATTGGTGTTACATCTGTCATAACATGCAGCGACGTATTATGCCTACAGCATTCTATTTTTTGTTTGTTTTTTTAAAGCACAGATTACCCTGGCAATCAGTCCTTCAACATTTATGCATCTGAAAAAACATTCAGTCTTGTCGCTGACTAAGTCGAGCTTCAAGCATTAAATTTGGAGTGTTTATTTAATAAAATAAAGCACGGTAAGTACTGTCAGGTGTCAGATACTCCAGTCTATAAATGATAAGTAGGGTTAGAGTTACAAAAACAACTGTTGTAAATTATGAGTTACATAACAGGGTGATTTGGCATTTGTTTTATTCCTAATTTTAATTGATTACATAATAAATAGACAAGATATTTTATTTATTACACAAAATTCAAACCTCATGAAACTGGCTAAATTTCAGTGAACACTTTTCTACAGTAATGCTTTATCTATATTACACAGATATATAATGAGTTAAAGCAATGACATTTATCAGTGTTTTATTAAGGGACTCTTTTGAATTAATCATTTAATAAATTCATTTTATAGAGCAGACAGTAGCAGTAGACCAAGGCTGTACCCTTGAGGATCATGTGGAGGACAGTCAGTTCCTCTCTGACCTGATATGTGTGACAGTCTCAGTCACACCACTGCAACACCAGCCCTAACATGACACACCGACAGGGCTGATGATGGCCTTCGCTGAGGAATGTTTAGCCTTAACTCTGGAGCAACATCTTGGGGAAAATATTTTTGACTTTACAAATAGTTTTTTTTTTCCTGCACATAACAACAGTGGCAGCAAGGAATAAAATCTTGAGCTTGATATACAAGTTGCAAGATGATTAGAAACAGACTATTCATTATTCATAAAAAGTGTTAAAGCCTATGCAAGTTTTTCTGAACAGCTGTGGTGACACATGACAGACAATAGGAAATGGCAACTAATAAATAACAACTTAGACTAATAGCAAAGAGAAAATCATTAAAGCTGCTCTTATTTATACATTTACATTAACAGTGGTGAAAATAATTATATGTAATGAATTTACCTTCACCTGTCAGGACAACAAACAAACACTTTTTGTACATCCCCCAAAGGACAGACCTTAACATTCTTGGCTAAGTTAAATTCTGGGTGAGTTACCATGGTAATTATCTATTATTCTATTATGTTGTCTTTGATAATTATGACTGGTAACATTTATTACAATGACAGATAAAGACAGAATATTAGGTATATAAAAATATTTAATATATAAATAAATATTAAAGTAATATTACTCAATGAAATTAAATTTCATATATTATTTTGTTGTGTCACCGAAGCACTTTTATTAATTACTGACTTTGATTAGCTATAACATGAAGAACTGAGAACAAAGTTAGTGTACATTAAGAGGAACTTTTAATTGACCCCCACAGCTCCAAGGGCACATGTTCAACAGCGTTAAGACAAACGGCACAGAGAGTTAGAACCAAACATGAAATCAATGGTGGTTAAGAATAAAAAATAAAATCATATAAGGAAAGAAACTTAAATTAAATTTAATTTAAGAAAATTTAGGACTATTTAAGTAAAATTCAGAAGTCAAGTAACATACATAAATTCAAACCGACTGCAGTACAGTCTAAAAGTTAAATGATGGCAAGTAAAGTTGCAGCAAATATATATACAGTGTGGTGCAAAACTTTGGGCAAGTGTGAAGAAATGCTGTAAAGTAAGAATGCTTTCAAGAATACAAAATTTAATTGCTTATATTTAATTTTTTACAAATTGCAAAGTGAGTGAACACAAGAAAAATCTAAATCAATATTTCGTTTGACCACTCTTTTCCTTCAAAACAGCATCAATTCTTCTAGGTACACTTGCACAAAATCAGGGATTTTGTAGGATCATAGTCAGGTGTTTGATTAATCAATTATTCCAAACAGGTGCTAATGATTATCAATTTCATATGTAGGTTGAAACACAATTGAAACAACTAAAACAGAAACAGCTGTGTAGGAGGCTTAAAACTGGGTAAGGAACAGACAGACAAACTCTGCTACCAAGGTGAGGTTGTGGAAAACAGTTTCATGTCACAGATCAGACGCCACGACAAGACTGAGCACAGCAACAAGACACAAGGTAGTTATACTGCATCAGCAGGGTCTCTCCCAGGCAAAGATTTCAAAGCAGACTGGGGTTTCAAGATGTGCTGTTCAAGCTCTTTTGAAGAAGCACAAAGATAAGGCCAACGTTAAGGACCGTAGACACAGAGGTCGGCCAAGGAAACTTAGTGCAGCAGATGAATGACACATTATACTTACTTCCCTTCCAAATTGGAAGACGTCCAGCAGTGCCATCAGCTCAGAACTAGCAGAAACCAGTGGGACCCAGGTACACCCATCTACTGTCCAGAGAAGTCTGGCCAGAAGTGGTCTTCATGGAAGAATTGCAGCCAAAAAGCCAAACCTCCAACATGGAAACAAGGCCAAGTGACTCAACTGTGCATGAAAACAGAGGAACTGGGGTGCAGAAAAATGGCAGCAGGTGCTCTGGACTGATAAGTCAAAATTTGAAATATTTGACTGTAGCAGAAGGCAGTTTGTTTGCCCGAAGAGCAGTACAATAATGAGTGTCTGCAGGCAACATTGAAGTATGGTGGAGATTCCTCGCAAGTCTGGGGCTGCATTTCTGTAAATGGAGTTGGGGATTTGGTCAGGATTAATGGTGTCCTCAGTGCTGAGAAATACAGGCAGATACTTATCCATCATGCAAAACCATCAGGGAGGCGTCTGATTGGCCCCAAATTTATTCTGCAGCAGGACAACGACCCCAAACATACAGCCGATGTCATTAGGAACTATCTTCAGTATAAAGAAGAACAAGGAGTCCTGGAAGTGATGGTATGACCCCCACAGAGCCCTGACCTCAACATCATGGAGTCTGTCTGGGATTACATGAAGAGACAGAAGGATCTGAGGCAGCCTTCATCCACAGAAGATCTGTGGTTGGTTCTCCAAGATGTTTGGAACAACCTACCTGCCGAGTTCCTTCAAAAACTGCATGTGAGTGTACCTAGAAGAATTGATACTGTTTTGAAGGAAAAGGGTGGTCACACCAAATACTGATTTGATTTAGATTTCTTCTGTTGGCTCACTTTACATTTAGAAAATTGATTTAAAAAAAAAAAACATTACATTTTATATTTTTGAAAGCATTCTTACTTTACAGCATTTCTTCACATCTGCCTAAAACCTTTGTGCAGTACTGCATGTGTGTATGCATGTACACACACACTTTTGTGATAATCCCTCAAAAGTGGTTAATATTTGTGACAAGTAATGGAGGAGTGATTTTATTGTCCAAAATGAAAAGTTGATGAAACCATAAACTTTAACCAGTGTTTAATAACTATGCATTAAAAAATGAAAATAGAGCTAAACATGTATATAATAAAACTGAATTAAGAAATATGGATCGACTATACACAAAATGCACATAAGGGTTTGAAAATAATGCCAACCACAATAATTAATATTAATTATTTTCAGAGATGTCTCATAACCTTGTGTTTCATTGTATTAAAAATAGCCTACCTGTGACAGCTGCTGAAGGAGTCAAGAGACCCGAAAGATTCTGGAGTGAGACGTTCGATTCCATGTTAGTGACGACAGTCTGCAGCACAGATCATCTGAAAGAATAGAAAATGTAGGTGAGTAGATTGGAATGATAAAAAAAACATGTCTAAAAAGATGGATGTGGGTAACTACATTTAAAACTGTGGGGGAAACTGTTGAATGAGGCCTAATCTATGATGCACTGATTGTCAGCAAAATATTTCATCACTGTTTTTATGGTGCCAGCCAGAGTTCATCTCACAATTTCCTGTTTGAAAGGTCATCCCCCCACATGGATGCATGAATACACTCTGTCATAAACCCACTTTTCATAAAAATGAACCACCAGAGCAACAGCACACAAATAATCAGGGTGACGATGCAGCACAAGTCAGTTCAGTATAAATCAGTGTATTGACGGGACGATGAAAAAACACTTTTAACCAGAGAGACAGAAGAGAAAAGAGAGAGAGAAAGTTATTTCCAATCAAGTCCAAAATAGATTTTTTTTTTTTTTTTTTTTTTAATAGATAGAAACTCTTCAGAGTTCAACATAAAAACAAAACTTTTCAAGTCTTCAGCAATACACAGCAAAAAGAGCTCAGTTTGTTCAGTGCAGGATCCCAAAATTTGGCCCGAGTAAACCCTCTTCACCAAAAAAAATCAAATTAGGATCTTTGGAAAGTTTTAGTGGTTCAGTTTAGTAAAGAGTGAAAAGAGTAAATCATCTCGCCAGCAAAGTTAATTAGAGATCTCTGGACAGGTGTCAGTTGTTTGGTTCATGCTCAAACAGAAAATCAAACACCAAAGGTTTGTGAAAGAAGAAAATAAACGGAAAAGAGTTGAAATGAAGACCTGACGTTCACTAACTCACCTGCCGTGAAGGGAGATTATTGATCGGCTGGTTCCGGAGATATTTGGTCTTTTCGGAGACTCACGTGGCGTTTTTCCCACGCCGTCTTTCATACACCATCACTTCCCTTTTACCTCCTTCATACAGGAAGAGACGTGGGCCGACTACTCCAACAACGGTCAGTGATTGGTTGTCAGGATGGACAGGTGACAGGGGTGTGGGCTTCATTCATCAAAATTAATTAACCTTCTGGAGACAGAACATATTATTAAACATTACTATAAATATACCCAAATTAGCTAAAAGGCTAGTTTTTATTGAACAGATGTAAAGTTGGCAACCTAAAATCAATATGAAAATTAGTAAAGTAGCAAATTAATGAAAGAAATCTGCTTGATAATCTGGGACAGGGCACTTTGAAATATGGACGCTGTTTAAAAAGGCTTTTGTGTCACGTGCCAAACTCAATATCAACAAGTAACTAGTTCTAAACTGAAACACTGTTTTAAACTGTTTTAATTCAAAATGACTTGCATATTGATATTTACCTTGTTGTGGATCATTAGATGGAGGATTAGAGCTGCTCCAGGACGTCCAACAGGCAGGTTTAACTTGTGCTCGCTGCTGTTCATGAGGGAACATGGACTGTTTGTAATATCTAAATCAGGGGTGGACAAACTTTTTCTCTTCAAAAGCCAAAACTGAAACTTACTGTTGGGCCATGAGACAAAAGCGCAGTGTCGTACAGATACAAAATGATACTAAGATCCATGAATATACTGTGCAAAGAGTCGCTCTATACGTCTGCTCAGATTATGAAAAATAATGGATAATAAAGGACCCTATTTAAAGAGTTTTTTATATTATTTTGGGGGCTTTTGCCTCTATTGAACATGACAGGTGAAGGTAGACTGGAAAGGTAAGAGAGACAAAGGATGTGTGTTTTTTTGGTTGTGTTACCAAAAAAACTCCTGTAACTTGATAGTGCAGCATCACTCAGGTGCTTCTCTATACAAGCTTCTCATAAATGTCTGTGACATTGTATGTATTTAATGAACCTAAATGGCCTAAGGCAGCTGCAAAGGCACACTGATTTACAAGCTGCACAAAAAGGTTTGGAGTGGGCGACATTTTTCCTCTGAAGGTTTTCGACATTTGATGAATAGGACTCCAGACAGACGTTCCGTGTCACCGAGGCTTTTGTACACACAAACAGCAAGTCCTATGACTCTAACGCCCAGCTTCCTTCCACAGAAATTCTTTGATAAAGTCGGTGCTGATTTGAATGTGTGCCTGCTTGTCTGTAAGCGTCGGCAGTCATGCTTTAGTGAGCATGTGTTTATGTACAAAAATGCATGCTATGTTAAGAATTTAAAGCCAAATATGTTTGTTTATTGCATTTTGCATAAAAAATATTTCTTACAGGGTATGTATTTAGAAAAGAAGAGGTGAAAATGCAATAAAGATGTTTGTGTATTTACAGCATATCCGCTACTAACATCTGAAATATGTGATTGCGTGGCTATTTTCACATGGCTATAATCTTTATCCTCCTTTTTTTTTCATGACACCCTGAACTGGAAGGGGATGTATCAAGGGAAAGAAAAAAAAGAGATTGACAAAGAGGAAAAGAAAGAGAGGGTAAAGGAGAGGTTAGCTGGGAGGCAGACATAGGAAGGAGGAAGTTCATCCACCTGTGTCTGATTTACAGCAGTCGGATATAATCTCCCTGACCAGAGAGAGATACAACTCTTTTTTTCAGATCGATATGCTCAAACAGGACTACATAGGATGAGGCCTGTTCTTGATATCCGACTACAGATATGAGACAAAGGAGGTAATGGCGTTGCAGTATAAGAAACGTATGGCTATAGCGTTTAGAGAGCAGAGAAGTGAGAACTCAGATGTTCAAGATTTGTTTTGTTTATTTAAAAGTAGAAGTAATGGTAGTAAAGTAGTATATATTTTTTAAATGCACTGTAATCAGTACCATCGACATAAAAACATAAACTACTTCAAATCTAATGTGAACTTTCAAGAGATTCGCTGCCAGGAGGTTCTCTGCTTGTACGTCTACCTTCAATAGAGAGGTCAAAGGTCAGGTTCAGCTACAGACTAACGCCCTGGGAGATGACACGATTCTTTTTTGCTCATGGACACTTTGGCCAGGCAGATGGAGGGTGACACGCGCGCAGCTGCAGGTTTCACGTGCTTTAATGTGATGAGCGAACATATAATGATGAATGATGTGAGACCCAGTGCCTTTTTTTTGTCTAAGCTTTTCTTCTGGTTATCCTAAATAATCTGGAAAGGTAATTCACTTCCTGTTTGCCAGTCGTTTTTCTCAAGGAGAGAGTACAAGACATGAGGGTAAGACACTGATAAAATTTTCATAAAGAAAATTTAATTTGTAATACTTATCAAAGAAGCACTCACACCTGCCAGAGCAGTTTTCCTGTCATCTAAGGCTTCACAGGGATCAGCAACCTGAGGCTCCAGATTAATTTGCATCTCTTTTGCCACCAATCTTTCTTTAAAAAAAACTTTTAATATTTATTTATTGATGTTGTAGGCCTAAAATGATTCTTACATTCTCCCATCATAAAAATGTTGCCTATTTGCCAAATTAAAAAAAAAAAAAAAAAAAAAAAGCCGACATCTTTGGCTCAGAATCTTTTCCTCTAAATTTTGCCTGTGGATTGACTTGAGTCTCCCTAGGGTAGCAATAGATGCCAAATCCAAAAAAAGTCTTCAGTGAAGATATAGAATTTTCTTATTGCAGTCCATACAGATTTTTGCATAATGGCATGATCTTTTGGGAGTAAAGGCTCAGGATCCCTGACCTAGAATGTTTTCAGTATGCTCCTCCACATTGCAAATGAGACACTAAGTTTAACACATTTTGTAGCCGTCTGTTTTGAATGAAAAAGTGTCCACCTGTAGCTATGCAAATTTACACAGAGACAGAAAATACTAACAGGAGACAGAAGAGCATCACAAGTCATAACAGAGCTGTGCTGGTCCAGCCCCAATATGACTAACAGTCATCAGACAGCTCCTGCAGTAATCTGCCACCAGTTGTGGTTTCTAAGACTTTCTCTGTTACAAACAAAAATTCAACCCAATCTCTTTCGGAAGCTTGGCTAGATGATTTTTATATTTTATTATATGCCCATTAATTATTAATTTAATTAATCAGTGTTTCAGCATCACTGCATTTCCATGCTCTTATTTTCTTCTTTTGTGGGAGGCTTTGTTGTCTGAGACAAATTCCACTATAGAATAGAAATATTCCTAAATCCTGCCCCTCCAGTGTGCCCATGGGACCTATCTATGAAAAAAAAAATATAAACATTAGTAACGAGAGACAAATTATTTTTTGATCCCATCAGAAAAATGAATAAGACCAGTTGTTGTGTGACTACAGGCAACATAGCTGCTTCAGTGGCTAACATTAGCCTTTGGAGGAAAAAAGTCCTGACGTCACTCATGTGACTTCTAGATGTGTAGTCTTGCTAATTATGTATCTCCACAGTCTTATACTTAAGTACTACAGTTTTAAGACAAACTGCAACTTTCTTGCCATGTAAAATTATGTTTTAAAGTCACAAACATCATATGTGTAATTCATGATACAGTTCAAACAGGATCAAACAATAATTTGTCGCCATAGACTACGGTTCATATTTTTTTCCAAAGTTAAGTCCACCATAACGGGCGTGACTTGGGCAGTGTATTGAACTATGGTTGCAGATTTTATCTGGAGGGAAGTCCCAGTCCTAGATTGCTTCATTTTCAAGTGATTATACACTAATGAAAGCAGACTTGTAATTATTATTTTACATTTCTGCCATATTCTGTCAGTAGATGGCCATATATAATAATTCAAAGCTAATTTCAGAGTAGAGCAGAGCTAATTTCAAGATAGAATTGTAATCACAAATTAAATTAGTTAGTTAGTTAATTAGGAGCAAAACTAAATGAAATAAATTATCACATTATAAAGTATTGCTATAGTCTCTACAATAAAACATGCAAAACATATTTTAAGTAAATTAAGTTCATTTCAAATTAGCTTCTCCCAGGCTTTTTCCAGGAAACTAAATGTTTCACATGACTTTGGCTGGTTCACTGGTGCATCATAAAAGCAATACATTTTGTATATTACTGAACAAATTATTGTAAAGTTCTCAGTTAAAGGGCAGTAGTAAAGAAAGTGAAACTCATTTCTATTTCAGTCAAAGAGCACATTGACAATATTTACTTTTCTTCTTCCAGACCGACATCTTCCAGTTTCAACTGTGTGGTAAAATACCAGATCTCAGCTGAGCACATAAGGATCTTTGCTTTTTAGATAAATTTTATGCAACATAATTCTCAGTGCCATGTTCGTATTTTTACTCCTAAATGTACACAGTTTTGATTTAGTCCATGTGTCATCAGCCCATTGCTCTTTGTACTGAATAAGCAGTTTTTCTGAAAATACAAATGTTTAACTTTTCTTTCTTGTCGGCCTGTTTTCTTCTTTATTAAGTAAGAGAGCCTCACATTGTCTCAAACCCATGTCCCCCACTGTAGCTAACTTTGGTGCATATTTGTGCACAACCACAAACATAAATCTTTACCACAAACATAAGAACTTTTAATGACCTGGATACAAGTAAGATTTTTTATTACAACGCAAATAGAAATTCCTTCTCAAGTTGTACTTTTAAAGGCCTTTTAACTCAAGCAGCCATACTCCACCTCGAGCAGCTATCTTTATGCACGGAAAAGCTAATCAGCAATTAGTGATTAGCAATGTCGTGCCACCAACGTAACTCCACCACAGTGACGTTTCCTGGTGGCTGCGGCTCCGCTGACTGACACCCTCCGGTTCTTTCACTGTTACAGATCCCCCTCAAAGAGTCAGATGAAGCAAATATGGCCGCTCATTACGTCGTCCACACACTCGCAGCCTCCTCTTCCCTCGCTCTTTTCTCTAATCATGGGCGAAACGGGCCTCGGCTCTCAGAACAAAGGGCGGTGTTTGTTTTTTTGCAGGCCTTTTATTTCAGGCGTGTTCCTCCGTGTGCGTGTGCTGGCCTTTGATGTATAACACAGCAACGTTTGCCTCTGCCGCCTCCCTCACTGAACTGTACGGGCCCTCAACTAAAGCGTGCAGAAAGGAGGAAAGAAGGGAGGAATAGGAGGGAGAGGAGAGATGTTTTCTTTCCTTCTCAATCACTGATAAACTCTTTACAATTGATTGTTGTAGGTTTTCATTTAGCTCGGCTCTGATCTGAGCTAATCAGCTGATGTGACAGTGAACTTTTCAACTTTAGCACACACAGCAGACCTGATGTGGGCCATTCTTAACTTTAGCTCAA
Source organism: Lutjanus erythropterus (assembly GCF_056507025.1). Taxonomy (NCBI): domain Eukaryota; kingdom Metazoa; phylum Chordata; class Actinopteri; order Lutjaniformes; family Lutjanidae; genus Lutjanus; species Lutjanus erythropterus. Next base: position 14,618,088 of record NC_139320.1, read on the forward strand.
ACTACACTCGTAATGAATCATGTTTTGTGTTTCTTTTGCTTGTCCCAGCTGATGATCGCAAGGAAACTCTCTGTTGAGGTATTTTTTTCACTTCTTTGACCCCCGATCTACTGAAAACATCTTTTCCCTTTGTTTTATTTGTCTAGACAGGCTGTGAATCACAGAAAACTCCATGATTTTTGTCAGAAAATGCAAACCTAGTAGTAACAAATGATGCTCAGACTTATCCAGAGCTCCATCGTACTGATTTGTCTGATAGGAAGGAGTCCCCTTTTAGAGACAAACAGACAGATGATCAAGAGACAGAGGCTGATAAGGTGGTGCTACATGATGAGTCCCCCCAAACACACACACACACATACACACACTTCTCCATCGTCTGCTGGATATTACGCTTGAGCTAACATGGAGAATGCTTGCATTTCATGTGTGTGTGCGCGCGAAAAGAAGAGAAGGTGTGAAAAGTCTGACTTCTAATTCACCTCCCTCTGTATAGGGGTTAATTCTTCCTTTCCATCCGGCTTACTTAAGATTTAAGAAAAGGGGGGGCTGAAGTGGCAACAGATGCATAAATGTGCCTGTGTGTGTGTGTGTGTGTGTGTTACTGGAGGAAGGACCTTTCTCAGATTCAAACGTCTCACTAAAGCTCCTGGCTGTCACACAACCTAAAGTCCGGTAATTGTTTAATCATTTTGAGCTCAACCCTGCGTCCCACTCTGAATTTAAAATGATCACACGTTACTAATGTAATGATTATCATTTCTCCTCTCAGCTCTGTTAAGATCTCTGTGTTTTTGCAGCAGTCCCTCTGAACAGACAGGAGCTGTTTGGAATAACACATCTGCAAAACCAACAAAACAGACTGTTATCAGGCTGGGATCAGTCAGTCAGAGAGTCAGTAAAAGCTGTTTATTCTCTGCAGTGGTCCACAAGGGGGCAACGTTTGAAGGCCAAATGTGTGACATAATTATGAGCTGTGTCCCAGATTCATAGGACATAATAATTCTCACAGGTTTTAAGCATGTGGTGTGTTCATACTTAAAAAGTGACAAAAATGAAAAGATACACAAAAAAAGCCAGCATGCCTACCACTTGATTTTGAGACCATACTAAACACAGTTGTCCCATAATACACAGAGGGATTTGAGTGCTCTACTGCACAACTTCTGTGTAAAATTTAATTTTGTTGTTGTTGTACACTAACTTCAAAAACAGTATACTGTGACAATTAGGTCCTGACAGATACTGGATTTTTTGGGCCATTAGTGATATTATTGAGTTAAAAAATTCTGATACCGATTTATCGTCTGATATTCTTTATGCAGAACTGAATATACAGACTACAAATGATATATATCAACACACTTTTTTTTCAATGTTCTCTCAAAAGTGGTTAACACCACAAGATATTTTACTGTTTAAAAACAAATGTTATTGTTCAATGTGATATCAGGGCACTGAAACAATAAACTTTCACAGGTATTTTTGATAATTATTAATAACTATAAATTGAAAAAAACACAAATAGAGCAAAACACATATAGTAATTCTGAATTAAGGAAAAGAATCAAATATACACAGAATTCTGCCTATAACAAATGCCTAACAAATAAAAACAATCTGCGTTTTGTTCTGTCTGCATATCAGACAACATACACTGTATGCTGATACTGATATGGACCGATAGAGATGCGATAGGCCAGAGTTGTTTATTTAGAAGTAAGAAGTACAACACTTTTCTCAGCCAATGAAGGACCACTTCATCCTTCAGTTTTTTGGGCACTTTCAAAAATAAATCTTCTGAGATATGTTATTTTCATCAGTCAGTGATAAACATACTGTGTACACTTAGTATGTAAAATGAAAAGCAAGGGGTCTGCATACTGACACGTGTGACTCATTTTGTCATTTTTCCAGTGTGAAAGCACTACAAATGTAATATCCTGCTCAGAATTAGTATACAGCGTATAGCTGGGTACTACACTGTAAAAAAATAAAGTATTTGTTTTAACTTAAAAACATTAGCCAAGGCTGGCTTAAAATTTTAAGTTAACTGAATTTGAAAAGACAAGTTGAGTTAATTTTGTAATTATGTACAACAAGTTTATGCATTTTTAGTTTTAGTTGTACATGTTTTCTCATGTACAATAAGTTTAAGATATTAATTTGAACCAACAACTCTTCAATCACACAAGTTTTCAACAAACTATAAAAAGAAGGGTCTTAGAGGATTTTAACTCTTACAGAATCCATGCTGGGAAGTCTGCTAATATGACTGATTGATTGAACTCCATACAGGTCATTCATTCAACTCATCATTTCCAAGTAAATAGAACTCGTGTTTAGAAATTCTAAAGAGTCCTGAAAAAGAAATTTTAAGATTTAATAACCTGAAAAAAAAAAAACTTGTATAAAAAGAAATGAATATTTACTTTAAGTTAACTAGAAAAGCAAAAGTTAATGTCCAGACAGCCTTAAAATTTTAAGCTGACTGAATTTTAAAATACAAGTTGAGGTAATTTTGTAATGATTCAAACTAAATACACTTTTCTTGTCAAATAAACTTGATATTAATTCACTTGTGCATGAGAAAACATGTTTAATAAGCTTAAGATATAAGAGTTAAACCAACAACTCTTCAGCCACACAAGTTTTCATCAAACTATAAAAAGAAAGGTCTCAGGAGAGTTTTAGAAACTTAATTTAGTTGAGTGAACTCTGAACAGTACATTCATTCAACTCATCATTTCAAGTCAAAAGACTTCAAATTGTTCTCAAGTGTTTTGAAAATAAATAGAAATTTTAGTTGAATGAATAAATCTTGTACATTTACATTAAGTTAATGAGAAAATTAATTTCACTAAAGTCCTGTAGGATTTTTTTTTTTACAATGTATTTAACCATTATTACAGCTGTATTACAGCCTGTTTTAGGGGGCACACGAACAGCTTATGGAGTTGGTACACAGTGATACTTAAGTTTGTACCATACCTGAGACTGTGTATAGTGACCAAATGAAGAAAAGGAAGAAGAAGAAGAACCTCCTACCTCCGTTTCCACTCGCTGCCTGGTAGCCAGTCCCTGGTAATACCATACATGCCCTGCAAAGGCTCATAATTGCCAAGTGCTATTAGATGGCCAAACGGGATTATTTCTTCAAAAGAAACATTAGCTGCTTTTAGGAAGGAGTGTGAGGGATTGGGGCTTGCTGCTCCCCCTAATCTGGCAGGAGACCCCCACAGTCACACTCCTCCACCTGGCTCCCATTACCTTCCACAAATCCCTAATCCCTCCGTTTGTTTTCCCGGATAGAGACCAAGAAGAATGGAGAAGAGAGGAGGCGGAGGAGGAAAGGGAAGGCAGGAGTCGGGGTCATGGGTGATGGTGATAATAGTGATTTGACAGTTATTTGCCGGTGTTGATTTACAGCTGCTTAATAAAAACAATTAATAAAACATAAATTTTGCTCCCACTTATATTTAGAGAGGAGAAATGTGTGTGTTTTTGTCTCCCTGTGTGTGTGTGTGTGTGTGTGTGTGTGTGTGTGTGCGGCTGGCCTCAGCGGCCTCCTCTCTTTAATAAAAGTATTGTTTGTGTTTCTCCTGATTGGGAACACATTGGGCCCGGGTCGGGCCCTGCCGGGGCTGGGGTCCGGGATCTGGGGCAGACCGGGGGTCCTGTTCTCCGGGGGTCTCTCCTCTGGTCCTTCCTCTTCTCTCCTCAGAAGTCCCGTCTGCTCAGGGGGCCACGAGGGGCGACGGGGTCACCCCTGAGAAGTGTCCCGCCGCGGGATGACCCCGCGCTGCCTCTATCAGGGGGTAACCTTAGTCCTCTCCTAACGGACCCCCTCCCCTCCCCGCAGGGATGTAATACACACACACACACACTCACCAGTCACCAAACAGCCACACAGGGTGATGAAATACACGTGCGCACATGAAATTCACATACCCAGCCATTGTTCTCTTTGTACCAGACTGTGAAATACACACACACACACACACCCTTTGCTCACCCAATCACTCACACACACATTACCAAAGAGACCATCATGCTGGTCCAGCCCAGCTCTGCCTGTGTGGCTTCGGCTTTGTTGTCTTGACGACACCCTGTGTTTGAGATCTCCACATCTGATAGTGTTGACATGATCAAATTCAAGCTGTTTGAGCTGTGCAGCCGATCAAGAGACACGGGGGGAATAAGAGCAAGATAAAGTGAGATAAAGAAGAGGGAGAATAAAAAAAGAGATATGGCCAAAACGTTTAAAATAAAGCTGGGGTGAGATGCCAAATAAGGAAGTGTAACTCATGGTGTCTAGTGTTGTCTGCTTTGTTTTGATGAAGACCGGGCCATTGGTATCTTTGGAGGCAATTTCTGCTTATTTCTGACAGAGTTAAATAACAAAATCCTCCAGTCAGTTGTGATCACATGCCCTCCTCTCATCGAGTACAACAGCAAAAGGGGGAGCTATGTTGCATTCAGTACAGCACATTAAAGCACAGATACATGATTGACAGACAAAGTTAAATAACAAAGTTTTCTGGTCAGTTGTCGTCATACACACGAGCCTCTACACAAACGATTTAATGACACAATAAGTTTAAGATTGTAAGTAAACTTATAATGACAGTGAGGCTGAGATACAGAAATTACAATGACCACAATGTCGCTTACCTACAAACATCATATGTCCCTGCAACATTGTGATTGTGATGTTTCATTGTGGTATTGTAACAACATTACTGCAACGTTACAGTTACAATGTTACCATCGATTACTTTGCTGCTATGTTGCTATGAAATAACAACATAACAGCTGTTCTATGGTATTTTGTTTAACAACAACGGGCACAGAATCTCAGTTTCCACATATTGACTATTAAGGCCTGAATGTGTCAGGTTTTAACTATTTATCTTACAAATGTGTGTTTGGCTGAGATATTACTGTTGTATAATTGACTTTGTTACAGAAGCTTAGGATGAGAAAATGATGAGAAATTGAATTCAGAGATGAAGAAAGAAACCATGGTCCGCCACACCTCCATGCAGCATGAATAACGAACACATGGACTCTTTATTAGCTCATGGAGTTAACAGGCAGCAGCGGCGCTCTGACATGAGCTCATGTGTTTGGACAGATCTGCTGAAGGTTTAAGACCAGTACCGAAGCCTTATCTGATCCAGAGATAAAGTCTCTCACTAAGAATGAGAGGAAAACACACACACAGAGGCAGCCAGAGTGAGTGAATGGTCAGAGGAGAGCGGACGACAGAGAGAAAGAGGAAGAGAAAGATTGAGCCTTGCCCTGGAGAGAGACTTAAAAAGCATAAAGAAAGTGTGTGTCCTCAGAGATACCCGGCCACAGAGTCTACACTGGGTGTGTGTTGGTGATGATGTCAGTGTGAAGTACAAAAGTGTGGACAGATATCAGAACAAAAGTCACCACGGACCTAGTGTATATATGTATGTGTGTGTGTGTGTGTGTGTGTGTGTGTGTGTGTGTGTGTGTGTGTGTGTGTGTGTGTATGTGTGTGTGTGTGTGTGTGTGTGTGTGTGTGTGTGTATGTTATTTTAATTCGAAACATTTTATGAATGAAACAAATGATGAGTGAGTGTGGTACATGTATTGTTTAATAAGCATTAGGGTTGTTATTTCACTTCTTGAGTATCGTGGATATTATTGCGATATTTATAGGAAATCCGGAGGGAAGGTGTCAGGAGGTGGAGAGAAATTCTCTAACCATAATTGTACAAATATGATTTTGCACAGCAGTAGAAGCTACGCACTGTGGTGTTAGCAGCTCGAAATACTAGCTAGCTGGCTAGCTATCAACTATCAGGGAGACAAAACAATAGCAGGAAGAAACTGAAATGATTTAAGAGCATATGTAATGTTTAAGATGCATTGGATTATCGACATGATATTATCATATACTATTAACATGATATTAATATTTATTTTTTAAATATCATGGTCATTATCAATTCCGGTATATTGCAACACCCCTATTATGGGTACATGCAAATTAAATTCTCCTCCACAGACTGTATGTTATCATTTCTAAATACGAATTTGGGAGTGTTCTAATATCACATTCAACTGTAAACTGTCTAATCTAATCTAATCTAATGCATTTTGTCTTTTTGTAGAGTATTTGTGCTTCATCCGACTTATTAACTTCTTTTACTGCTTACATGTCAATGGACAGTTCCACTGCTTTCAGCACTTATCGATTATTTTCACTGATTACACTTCAGACTTAAATTCCTGCTTAATTTATTACACTTTGATGAATCTTCAGCTCCTTTCAGCACTTCTACCTTAACTGATAGCAATAGTAACAGATAGAATCAGGCTGTCTGAGGGGCAGGTTGAAAACAATGAAAAGAGCACCAGCAGTATGCTGTGGGGCACGATCATGCACTGACAGCCATGATGGATTTATGGTGAAATGTTCCAGTCCCTGGTTTAGATTGAAATTGTTTTATTATTTGACTTAATGTACGACAACTACTACAAATCTCTAATAAAAACACACAGGGAACTATCTAGCATGTAAAGTCAGCTCTATTTATGCAGCATCTGAGTGCAAGATAAATTTCCATATGGAAAAAATAAAGTACAGGCTATTGGCTCAGATGTTGGGCAGCTACAGTATATGTCACAGTGCCGCGTTTTCTCAAAAGGACTGGTTGGCTTCAGAGTGTCATCTAATTGGCCACGGAGCCAGTTGTACTGCCAAGTAGTTAGATTAAAATTATTATTATTACTTTTTTCTGATAATTAATTAAGTAATTAAGATACATACATTTCAATGACCACTTCCCACTGAATATCCCCACACCAATAATGAGACATGATCAGGCAGAGACAAATTGATGGATCATTTCTTAAAACAAAGAAGTGATGTGAGAGACAACCCTGCACCAGTGAAAGCTCTAAAGGGTGTGGTGAGGCAGTGTGACCCTGATTACATTAAATCTGGATTTATAACAGAAGGCAGTGATGCTGAGCCGAAAGCACAGTGTGTTGAATCTGGTCAAATCCTGTCACAGCCCACTTTTTGTCAAGCTGTGTGTTTTCTTATTTATTAGGGAAGATGAAACTAAAATTCGGACTTCTTTCATTAACTGTATTTCCACTGCCACTTCAACTTCTTTAGAATATTTTACATTTTCAGTTATGACCATGCTTAAGTAACACTTCAACTCTCAAAATTAAACTTCAACTTTTTTCAGCTCTTCAATTTTAACTGCCATTAAACTTCATTCAGCATTTTAACTGTTTCAACTGCAACTTATCAGTTATGAGTACACCTTTTTTTTCCTGAAAAGTTTGCTTTTTCTAGTTTAATATGTTTCACAGAAACATATATGCAAGTTTCTAGATGAACACATTCAATACAACATTAAATTCTGTCTATTGTCTTTCATCTTTCAGTGGCAGCTGCAGCTTCTGCCATTCATCTTTAAGACCATTTCCCGAAATGACAACTTGAAACACTCAACGTTTCCAAGACAGAAAAGACAGAAATACAGTGGCTCAACCACTTCCAGTACTGCTTCAGCATTTCACATCAATTACGTTTGACTTTTAGCACATCTGTATGTCTATCCATTATTGTAGTATTATATCAGTAGACAGCGCACATCAGTACCAGATCTGAATAGTACTTGCCAAGGCTTTGGTGCCCAGCGTGATGTTGCTTCCTGCAGGAAGAGGGAGTGCAGAGGAAAAGCAAAACAGGACATCTTCAGATCTGTCAGGGGAGCAGCCCCACTCCTCCTTTCTGCCCTCGGGGGAAAACGCACCAAAGGAAGCGCTCTCTCCCTCCTTTTATCCCCCCTTCTCTGCCCTCGCTCTGCTCTGCTCTCCCTGGGACGTGTTCTCCCTTCTAATACTCCTCGCTTCCCCCGTGACACTGAATCAAACAGCGATGGATGTCACTGTGCATGATCTCATTTTCTGACAGCCACCTGTTTTCAACAAACTAACTGTTTCTTCTTCAGTGTCATGATGCTGTCTGTTAGAATTCTTGGAAACTGAAGTTAATTAATAATAAGAATCATGTTTCACACAGTAATAAATGTCATGTTTGCTCACTTAAAGATGCAGTATGCAGCACTTTTAACCCAAATACAGTACATTAAAGGTTATGGAAAGGCCTACTTGAATGAATTAGAACAAAATGACAGCTTTCATCTCATGCCAGTAGCTGTTTTCTTGTAAAGAATATAGTTTTAGGCAAAGTTTCATAAATCTCCTGCATTTGCAGCATTTAAAAACTCACTGTTTTTCTCAAATACAGTTACATATTACAAATCATTAAAGCTTGATTCCTTAAAAAATTATTTTAACATTTTCATGCACAGTGGTCACCATAATGGACACTAGTGCATCATCCTATATACTGACACCCGTTGGCCAGCGGTTGTCAGTGCAATACAAATTTCTTAAAAACCAAGATGGCCGACTGAAGGATAGACATTAAGCAGGTCAGGAATATCTAGCCAATACTTTGTAGGAGACCCTTGCAGATAAATACAATTTGGTAATATTAAGTAATAACTAAAGAGTAATAAAATTGTTGATTTTATGTTTCCTGGAAATTACAATTAATCAGAAGTCCACAAAATTGGACATGGTGGGGGATGGGGGTCTTGAATTTCTTTATTTCATAATAATGACGTGCTCACTCTACATTATTCTTCTTATTACATGGCTACTTGAATACAGAAAAATAAAAAATATGTTATTTATTTAAAATAGATTTTATTGCTCCAGTAAAGTCTATGATCATTACTGTGACCATAGCAACAATCTGTTATTCGTAGTGTAACAGACGACCCTGTCACACCATGAAAACCTGTTTTTGAGGTAGTGTGTCCCCTCAGAGCTGCCACAAGCTAGATGTAGAACAGGAGTTGTAGATGGAGTGTCGCTGTTGTGAGGAAAAATAAAGATGCTGTTGAATTTTGTTCTGCAACTCGTCCCATTCATTATTTTCTTATTGAACTTACAGTTAGGTGAACTCAAAGATGCTCAGTTACAATAGCTACGGTCAGTTATCCAGAAATAAAAGACCTTAGAATGCAGAGTTGACCAATCAGAATCAGGTATTTAACAAAGTAAATAAGTACTGATGAATTAGACTCGTCTTTTCAGTCAATATAATCATTTTCAAAAAGAAAAAAAAAGTACTGTACAACGCAGAGTAAGGTAATTGAATATAAAGTGTCTTAATGGGGTATAAATATGTTGGAATACTCGCTTAGCGGTATCAATGCTCCTCTTACCCACAACTGCATTTTCCATCAGTACTTAGGTGTTCATTACTAGTCCAAGTGTTGTCAAACGGAGACAGTAACCCTAAACTCTCCTCTAGCCCACTCTTAAACCATCGTCAAGGTTACCACAGGCACTGTGTCTGCTGTTTGTGTGTGAGTGTGCGCATGTGTTTTTAAACGTGGATGATTTTGCCTCTTAGTGCATGTGTGTGTTCCATTGCCTGGTTTTCCTGTTTGTTATTGTGGTCATGGCGGAGGCAGCAGAGCTGGATATGGAGAGGTTTGTGTGGTGTGTTGTGTGCAAGAGGATCCAACAGAGAATGACACTGTGTTGGCTGAGTACAGTGTGTTTTAGTGGTGCGTGTGGCTTCGAGATTTCATCTTCAAAATATATTCACTGTGTCTGTTTGAAGTCAGGAGCGGTGGACTCAGCATTTGCAACATCATGTGCGGAAAGAAAACGATGGCCAAATTCAAAACTCTGATTGACTCCAAATCCCTTTTTGAAACTCCATAGAGACAGATCGCAATTAAGTCCCACCCAATTAATGATTCTCCATTGACTTTATTTAGCATGAAGGTGCCTCCTTGTCATGTCCATCTGCTCCCAAACACCAGAAAAATGCTCAAAAGCTGCTGTGTGGTGGGATGCACAATGCCAAAAAGGTAAAGAGCCCAGAACTAAGTTTTAATAGGCTGCCAAACTGAAAAACTGAGTCTTTAAGACAACAAAATTGGTTACAGACGTGAGGCATCAGCAGGATGAATGGGAAAACTAAAGGACCATGACTGCCTAAGTGGATCTTACAGTTGCAAAGTTGGCCAGACAAACCGTAGAGGTTGAACCTAATGAAGGTATGAAAAGCCTGGTTTTGTCTTGGAATCATAATCTTGTGAGATCTTTTCTCCAAGAAAGGCAAGACAAAAAGGAAAAGGAACACTGAGATAGACCAACAATACTGAGTTTGTCAGTTTGCCTGCATCTTGTCCTTAACTAATCTCAAATACTACCAGACTGATCTAACTCATAATTTTTGTGCACAGCCATGACTGTATGCTAAAGGACCTCTGTGATTCAGAATTTTGGAAAAATCATGGAAAACCTCTCTTCATGCCTCAACAGTGGCCAGAAACATTATGTTTTCAGATCATCACATTCTTGTGAATGCAATATCTCGAGCACGCCTTGAAGGAATTTCTTCAAATGTGGCACAAATGTCCATATGGGCTCAAGGATGAACTGATTACATTTTGGGAGCCAAAGGTCAAAGGTCAAGTTCACAGAGACCTCACTGAACATATTTTTGGCCACAATTTAAGAATTCATAAATTACTTAAGATAAAATTACACATGAATATCTAGTTGGATAAAATAATGAGACATTTTATATCTAAAAAGTCAAAGGTCAACTTTACTGTGACATCGTAATGTTTACCTCTCTATTAGTCCTTTGTCCTCCCATATAAACATAGTCTCTAAGTGGCGACAGCATGTTTCTCACTGGAAATATTCACTGGAATCACACATGTATAGTGGAAACTTCCATTTTGCCAAAAAACCCACTCAATTTCTTTCATTACATAAGTTCAAAGTCTTCACTACATACATTATATCAGTCTGCTATCAGCTTCTGTTGCACCAATCAGTAAGATTGTCATTAGCAAAGTAGCATAACATGGACCAGAGGCTATACCTGTGCTTAATGAATAATAAAGAGATGAAGAGATAAAGGAGAAACAAAGGAATAATACAGAATGCTGATGAGAGGGAGAAAAAACAAGTAGAAAGACTATAATGGACAGCTGGCGTTCACTGGAGACTGTCTGGCTACCTGTTCCTCGCTTTCCATGCAGCGATTAGATAACATCTCTTACCTTATTCACTGCAACCCACATAGTCTCTGCTCTATTGTACACGGGTAGGCTGGCATGTTGGGGAAAGGAAGAATAACCTTGCCTGGTTGCCTTAACAACGGTGTGGTTCAAAGGGAGGCTGCAGAGTGTGTAAGAAAGAGAAACAGAAAGAGCAACACGTGTTGTGAGTATTTTGTAGTATTTTGACAGAAGTTCTGTTCAATGATAGGCCTGACTTGGTCATTTATAAACAATAAAAAAGGTCATGCTGCTTAAAGGTGCAATGTTAAGATATGGTCAGCATTGCTGTTGAAAACTACAGAATAACAGAATGTGAAGAAGTAACAGTAATGGCATATCAAAGTCATCTATGTACTGTGTTGCAGCAATACCTAATGAAGTTAGCATGATAATCAGCTAACACCATCCCCTCAAGACATGATAGTCCGATCCCCACATAGTTTCAGATGGAAGATACTGTATGTAAGCAGCAAGTTTAACCTTCACAAGCTCTCTCAATAAATAAACAAAATGTCAAAAAAGGAAATATTTGTCTACCTTTTGACCATAATAAACAGTACACTTCTGAATTCAAGGTTTTCAGAATTAAGACAAGCTTATAAAGCAATAAATCCTTAATCCACCACATTCTATGTGAAAATATTTTGGCCGTACATGCTGCCACCCTGTCCTTGACTGCCCTCTTCATTGAGTTAACGGGAGCTAGTAGGCAAAGATAGTTAAAGAGAAGAGTATAGGGAGGTGTAGTTGGCAGTTACTCTGGTGATGGGACTCCTTGCCTGGGGTCGGTGCCTTACATGCTCACTAGTGTTGTGTGTCTCATGTATGTTGTCAAGGTGCTTTAGGTCACCCCAACATTAAACCTGCAAGAGACCCCATGCTTGATTGTAACCTCAAACAGAGATGTTTTTTTGTTTTTTGTGATTGTCAATTAATGAAGATACACTTAGATTTTGTCTCCTTGTACTGCTGGCGTGGCTGCAACCACAACTACACTTCCTTGCAGATTTACAAATGACTGACAGTAGTTGAATTCTCATATTGACCATTATACTGAAAATATAGATGGACTTAATTATGTCAAACAACAATATATGTGGGGTCTGTATTTTAATATCAATGTATCAAGGTAGTATCTTGCCCATACAGGCTTACAATGCTTTCAAAAATCACATAAACTTATCTTATATTGGATGCATATTATACAGTCTTCCAAACTTTATAAATAAAATGAGTCAATACTTTGCCACTCAGTCCGACTATTGCACTCAAAGCACAGGCTGGGATGGTCACAGAGCTCACCTGTGAGCTTGTTGATGCATACACTACTACGTCCTGTGAAATCACGCCCATCCAAGTGTAATAGCAAATTTTAAGGGAGATATGATGTCCCCTATTTGGTGGCCATATTTTACCCGTTGCCCCTTTAAAACAATGGCCAGTGGTGACAAAGCTAAGTTGATGTGAAACTAGGAATAAGTGGAACAAGGCATGAAAGTGGCTGTTACAATAGACTTGTCATAAGAAAGAGCCACATTGACAGGTAACACATCCACCATGTCTGAAATCATTCCTCACCAGGCTAACATACAGACCACCAAGGCAGAGTACCACCCCTAGCACAGTATATGCACTACGCCTCTGCTGTTCTGCACCATTAACACACACTGTTCTCACGTGCAGCTGAACTATAAAGGTCACTCTTTCACCTTTGATTCCTCTCCATCTTTCAACAGCAGAATGTCCTACTTATAACACATCCATATGCTCATTGTCATGAACGCATTCATACAGCTAGTTGTGCACAAGTGAGAGAAAATGAGTATGTGAGTGGTTAACAAGCCAGTGTTTGAATGTTCTCCTCCCTTTCCTTGTCAGACCCACGCTTTGATCAGTCTTCAGGGTGTCAGCTGGCAGCCATGTTTGTTTGCCCAGCGAGGTAGGCTACCTGTGTAATTACCTCTAACGAAGTGACTTGTTTTGATTTGGCCTGAAATCTAATCCCCAGCCAGGATGCAGATGTGGAAATGGGTTTGAGGTTACTTGGGGATTTTGAAGTGTGAGTCTGGATGTGGCTGGGACTAGTTAAACTGTTTCAGGGATGGAAAAAAGGTTTGGCCAGTGAGTTTTGAGGAAGTTTATAGTGTGAGGAGATGAATTTTGGCTTAGTATTACTTTGGCTTATTACTCTTCTTCCCTTCACATCCACCCAGAACTTTGATAAGCACCAGCTCTCCTTCTTTTTCTCACTCCTCCTCATCTCCCTCTTTACCTCTCACATAAATATACACATATAAACTATATGCACAAACATGCATGCACACAAAATCTACTTGTTGACTCAAAGGCTCTCCATCAGTTTGAACACACATATAGTACACACATACATACTTCTGCTCCTGTGAATCATTTAAGCCCTGGCAGCAGTTCAAGAAAACCTCAAAGAGAATCTTGTTGGCAGGAGGCTGCAGCACTTCACCTCTCCGTAAAGGTTAGCGAGAACACAATGTGGCTCTCCTCTGCTCCGTCCTCTCTCCTCACCTCCTCCCTCCTTTCTCTGACTGATCCTTTGCACTCGTTCTGTACTCTTTTTCTTCTCCCTTTAACTCATGTTTCCATACTCCTTTAATTTTTTCTGTTCTTGCACTTGGAGAAAAATGATTGTCAATCCTTGATTCCTACATTTTACATCCGCATATAATCACATTCTGTATTAAATATCGAAGTAGCTCTTTATTTATCCCCATGGAGAAATTTCAGTTTCACGGCAGCAGAGATACAAAGTGACAGAGAAAAAAAGGTTGGTACTAATAACCTACAGTGATACTACAAGATAAATACTTGTACTAGATGCAGATGCACAAAAAACTTTACCTTTTAACATGTCCAGATTGACTGATTGAAATAGGTCCTTACTCACATGGTAAAGCTGAAGCACAGTACAGCAATGGAGGTTATTTTAATCAGCCAACTATCAAAAAGTACAGAATACAATCTTTGCCATTACTGCCCTCAAATGCACTGTTATTTAATATTTGCTGTAAGCAGGTATTACATTAGCCTTAACTTACTGACTACTCAAACTGTTGAAAACTTATTTTTGCTAGGATTATACCAATTTAATGTAAGCAAAAATGCCTTAGTCACACTTTGCATAATCATATGCCAAAATGTAAAATTATTTTGTCAACATGATATTTCTGATCTTCTGGTTAGATTCCAGAAAGGAGGATGAACATTGATTATATAATGCCGATGGTTGCATGCAGCTTCTGTCCCTCCATTACTTCTGGCGAAATAAAAATACTGCATGCAATAAATTATAGCAGGGGTCATCAACCTGCTGCTCTTTTGCCACTCTCCAGTGACTCCCTGTGGCTTTGACAAAAACTTATTATTATATTTTCATGTATCACTGTTGTAGGTTTACAGTCAGTCTTACATTCTCCAGTTGTAAAAATGTGTAACCTATACAAAAAAAAAAATAATTAAACGTTTTATTATTTGATTGTCTAAAATGTGCATCATAGCCTACATCTGCAGCTCAGCACCTTTTCCTCTACATTTTATGGGTGGCTAGTTTTGTGTCTCCAAAGAAAATGGAAAATTTAGTACTTGCAACTTCAGACTGATCCCCCATCCCACCCACCCCTGCTAAAATGACTCTTTTGATAGTAAAAGTTGCTGATCGCTGACATAGAGCAACCTAAAGTTAATGTTCAGTGTTGTTTTTGGAAGCAAAATGAAAGGTATTTTCCTATTATTTAGAACAATATTACATTACTATCAGAATTTGGCCATATTTTTGTAAAGCAATTTGTTACAGCATACTATAAATATTTATTACTTAATACAAGAAGGTATTCAAGCAATATTTATCCAATATTTGAGTGAAAAAAACTGTTCCTGTCTTTACTATTTTGATGGACATAGCATGTCACAGGAGTTACTGTGCAGGGCCATAAAGCTTCCCATGGGCTTCCTGCAGCCGATAAGAAACGTAAACACCAGGCCACCAAAAATTAAAAAAAAAAAAAAAAAAAAGGCACCCTCCACACTGGAATTAATGAAGGGCCATGGTAGGGGAGAGGTGGTGGTGGTGGTGGTGGTGGTGGGGTGTACTCTCACACAATGATCTGAGTGTTTGAAGGAGAGGGGATGGACTGTACAAAGTAAGGAAGTGTCCCTCACACACCACCCGCTGAGCATCCCCCTTAATAAGACTTTTTTTATGGGAGCACATGCACACACAACACCTCAAAAGTGAGACCATGTGTGCATGATGCATATGTGTTTATGTCCGTGTGTCATGTACCCCCCATCCATGCCCCTCCCCCTGACCAGAACCTTAATCCATGCGGGCGGGGATGTAAAGGAGATGGGTGGAATCTGGTGGTCAGTGTTTATTTGCTCTATCTCTCTCTTCTTTCTGAGAGGAACAAGAGCCATGTCGGAGTCGCTGCATGAGGGCTGAGGGTACATCCTTCTTCTTCCTCCTCACTTCGTCCCTCTATCTCCCCACTACCCCCCATCTCACATCTCTTTCCTGCACCTCATAAGGATTCCATTGAGGAGAGTCTTGTTTATATTTAATTCTGTAGGCAAGCCAGATGCAAATGAACCATAGACCAACCCAGAGGACAACCTGTCCCACAGCTTGTCCATAACAGATGGACAGGCTGTGGGACTGGTCTGTAAGCATCCATGCTTATAGACTCGACATGAAACTATTTAAACACTTATAGATGTGACTGATTGCAATTAACACATGGTAACTCAGACAAAACGTTTTAGGTGTCTTTAAAAAATACAGTGAAATATCAAGGAGACACCACAGACACTCCTATGAATAAATATATATCATAAATTATATTATTATAATTATTCCATTAAGCTGTTAAGTTCATCCCACTTTTTATTTTTTATTTATTTAATTTGCAATACTTGAATTTCAGTAAAATTTCTCCCACTGGAGAGATAACATTCAGATGATAATCATCTAATCTTCTGAATACATGAATGACAATAATCAATACCATTCATTTCAAAAACTTAAAATTATGGTGGGTTTTTTTTGCTTGTTTGTTTGTTTTTTCTTACAGCTATAGCTATATCCAAAGACACATGTATATGTTATTATAAAAGACAACGGAAAAGACAAGAAAAGACAAGAAAAAGAGTTTATCCTTGTGATATTATCTTTAAACAGCAAGAGCTCACTTGAAAAAAAAGAGAGAGGGAAACGCCAGTGTGGGCTAATTTTATTTAGAAAAAAAAAAAACAGGAATTTTAATAGTCAGTCTTTAATTATTAAATTATTGCATAAAAATTTTGGTAAAATAATTTAGCTAATGTAGGCTAACTCTAATAATGGAGGTTACTGCTACTATACCACTACTATAGGTTATTATTATTATTATTATTATCATTATTATTATTATTATTATTATTATTATTATTATTATTATTATTATTGTTATTGTATTAGTTACATGTAGGTATATTATCTAACGTGATTATCATGATGGTTTGTTATAACAGATTACAATTACACTGTTATATTTCAACAACAACAATAATTATGTTAATAATAATAATAATAATAATAATAATAATAATAATAATAATAATAATAATAATAATAAATTGTAGCTTTCCTAGCAGCTTTCTGCCTGGTCTTACCTTGTTGCCAGAGCCTGACTGAAGCCTCTCCAGCCCGGGTGGTTGTTCTCCGGTCCCGACCTGACCTGACGGATCCGTCCGCCGCATTCCACCCGCACGCGCTATCATAAACATCCTAGTCCCGAGACCTGCGAGGGCAGGAAGTGCGCGAGGACAGGAATTCCACTCTTTCAAATTACATTACGGCCTGTTACAATGATGGCTCTTCCACCGCGCGTGTAAATTCACAAGTGGGCCTATGTCAAATAAAATAAGTATGTGAGACAAATATCACAGAAAATCTGGTTCTTGGGGGATTTGTCATTTTCCTCTTCATCCATTTAATTTCAAATTGAAGTGTTGTAGTCCGTGGTTGTGACAGCAGATAGTCTAGATAAGTCTTAGCATTCCAATATATAGTTCCGCATATGATTGTGATACATGAACATGCATGTTAAATAAATGCATTTTTTCTGATGTTTCAGCAGCTTTGGTGGTGCGTGTTAAGTGTGTGGGCGGCGTGTTAAATCTTTTTATTTGATCATTTGGGCTTTTGGGGAGGTGTTGAAAGACTTTCAGAGGACACTGAGGCCTATCACAGAAGAAAACACCGACAGAGCATACCACTGCCTCACTCTTGTCATGCAGCCCAGAAAAATCCACTTTCTACAGGAGTGACAATTTTCACCACAGTACGGAAACATGATTAAATCAAGCTAAATTAATTTTAAAAAAGGAATTCCACGTCGCTTGTTTTCCTCACATTCATGCCTGCATTTTAAAAATTAATTTTTCTCTCCGAAAAGTTATATATGTGTCATTTTCCTGAATGTTTTTTTTTTCTTAATGTCTGACGTTAGTGTGCCAATGTCGATTTGATCAGGGTGACAACAAATATAAATTGCAAGGATTTTAAGAAACTGTGTGTTAAAAAATGAAAAATGAACTTTAAGTGCAGAGCAAATTGGACTAATAATTAGCACTATCAGTATAAGCAATATAGCCATTAGCTCTTTTTTAATTAATTATTTTGGTTTAATTCTTAATTTATTTGTTCATATCTTTATTTATCGTATGCACTAGGGTGCTTGCTTACGAAAACAGGCTATACTATCAAATTAACATTCCTCAGCGCCTCACTGAAGCTTAAAGCCAGTTCAAGTTTCAGGGTCTTGTTTTGTTTTTCGGATTGTCGACATGCTAGTTTTGTTGTGACGTGACGCGTGTGACTGCAGCGGCTCAGGCTCTGGAAAAAGGTTCAGGCCTACAGGTGATGGAGGTGAGAGAAAAAATAATAAAACAGTGCAAGACCAGTGGCTTTAACTTGAAGAAACTATGTCAGTTATCAAAAAGGTATTGTTAACAATAGAGATAAAAAAAATATATATTTAGTCTAACTATTAAAGCATATGGGTGGTCAGCAGAGCTTCAGGTGAAATAAATGTTAGGCCAACAGACCTTTTTCAGTCACTTGAATATTAGGTTAACACGGGTGTTTCTAATAGAATTAATTGAGAGAGAGCCTTAAATAATGTGATCACTAACACCAGTGTCTATTACCCGTCAACATTGCTGCTGTAAAAACAAAAAAAGGTCTGATGTTTTTGAGAACAGTCAGCATTACCGTGAAGCCATGCCACAGCAGGTAGAATTTTCCAACCGCTACAAAATAAATAAATAACATTGATTTGGGAATAACCTTACCTACAGGGATATATCCTCCATGGCTATTTATTATTGGGAAAATTCATGGCTACATCTTAGCATTTAGCATTTTATCCTAAAAGTTGGCTAGTCTGTGTCAGCCGTTTTCAGGGTGATCTACAGGGATCATCATTGGGTCTTTGAAGAGGACAAATATAATTTCGTTGTCTTGTATTCAGAATTTTTTTGGCTATATAGACATTCTTTCACTGCAGCCATTTTAACATAAAATAGTACACATGGGTGACCATGACTTTAATGAAGTCTCTGTGGTATTAGTACGTCACGTTAATTAATGTGATTAACATGTTTTTTCATGTCAAAATGAATGCTGCAGAGAAACTTTATATTAAGTTTGTGAGGACACCATGAAACTTTGTCACAACAGGGAGGGTGACAGGAGTATTTTCCAGCCACGACAAAATATCTGATAGATTTCGTAATAATCTCACTCACATGCCTATATTCCTCATGGCTAGCTGCATCTTAGCATTTAGCATTTTAGCCTACAAGTAGGCTAGCCTGTATCAGTGTTATTAAGGTGATCTACGGGGCCCACCATGACGTGTTGAAGGGGTTAGGGTGCCTCTGCAAAATGACAAATAGCGTAATTTCACTGACGTATAAAATACTTGGCAATAGAGCTTTCTCACAGCAGCCATATTGGTATGAAATAAAAGGCAAAATACAAGTTTTATCATTAATATTAATTATGGTTCCGGTCCTTAATTTGTGTCATTTAATACACCTGTGCTTGCCTTATGTTAATGGGGCTGTTGTGAAAAAGGTCTATTGATGACAGGTCAATTAAATTAGCATTTATATTAAGGAACAATTTCACTTTCGTTTTCCATATTCACATTTTTATATTGATTTGAACGCTTCAATGGCTAAAATGGTACTGTAAATTTAAACGAAATGCTATTTTGAAGGTATTTCCTCCAACATTTTGTTGGGTGATTCCTATTCTTCTGTTTTTGTTTGAGTGCAGAACCAGGGAAGCCGAGAAGACCACAGACTTTCTCTGGAACAATAAAAGAAGACTAAACAACTAAAACACAAAGCGAGATGGAACAAAAGGAGCGTATTTTGTGGTTTCTGCCTTATTTTGACAAACGTAAAAAACAAAATTACAAGTTAAAAAAATTTATTCTATATAGTCTAACCAAATGAACCATTTTTCACACTGGTTTCCTTTGTCAAAAATAAGTATCAAGCAATTTGGAAATATATATTTTATTTGTGCAAATTGATAACTGGACTAATCTCTTCTTGTGCCATTTCATAGCTGCATTAGTTAACCCATCCTTTTGAATGATGTAATGTTTTAACTAAGCCAAATGCTTAT
The DNA here is from genome assembly GCF_056507025.1 of Lutjanus erythropterus. Lineage (NCBI taxonomy): Eukaryota > Metazoa > Chordata > Actinopteri > Lutjaniformes > Lutjanidae > Lutjanus > Lutjanus erythropterus. The sequence continues at coordinate 14,637,963 of NC_139320.1, forward strand.
AAAGCTGAGGCATAATAGTGGTGTTGAGATTATCTGGAAATGCTCTCCGTCTTAAACATGTGAAAAAGACATTGAAACAAGGAAAAACATCGCGCTGTAACGCTTGAAACTCTGAGTCTGTGGTAATTGCACGTTGAGAGATGGCTGGCTCTCACCGCGGTTCAGCTGCTGCGGCCAGGCTGCAGACTGGCTGCAGGGTGATGACACACATGCCAATGCTGTTCCACCTGCACAGACTCCCAGAGCACGGAAATACACTCCCAGAGAAAGCCGAGGGGACCCTCATGGGTGGCCAGAGAAATGTATACCTCTCCTCCGTGCACTTCCCTCTCTATGTGAACTAATTAAGCAGCACTATCTGTCCAGAGTTTCGTAGAACTGTGGACACGCAGCCGTTTGCAAATGTGCACTGCATCTTTGGTCTAAAGATAATTTATCCGTTAGGTGATGATAAAGTGATGATAAAGTTAGACCAAAAGTTTTTTTGATTAAAACAAGTGTTTGTCCGGGTAGACAATAAAAGTAGAGAGGTGCTGTAATTCATCTTTAACATATGTGAAAAAATTATATCACGTTTTAAGGGTTTATTTCAAATACTTCAGCTTGGACTGCATTAGGCACGAAAATATCAAAATAATTTGAAAGAGTCACCGTCCTTTCTTTCTTTATTTCTTTTGTGATACCCTTGCTTGCTCTCTAACCCAAAAAGAAAAATCTAGTTAATTGCCTGTCATGCAGGTGAATTTAGAAAAACTGGACACAAATTCTGAAATCTATTTTATACCTTTATGTCCATAGTATTCCAGCAATAGATGCTTCCTGCTCCTTTTTGGATAAAAGTGTATGCTTAATGTCTATAGTGTGCTGTTGTAACCCGGCTGTGATAAAAAACGTATTTCAGCATGCATTGAAGAACTGGTTATTTTTTCATTCACTGTAACCACCGGAGGCGGAACTCAAATACGCACTAATCACGACGCAGTACGTCGCTCCATGGAGAGCAGAGTTGAAGCAGCCTGTAAGTGGACCTGAAAAAAAGAGGAAAGGGCTGGGCTTATTGACTCAGAAACCATAACTTGGGTTGCGCCTCCATCAGAAACCAGTTCAGAAAAAAATCCCCGTTGAAGGGAGACGAAGGTCTGGTGCATGCCACTTACTGGGCAGCAAAATAAAGATTTCTCTGTGCGAAGTTTGGGAGACAGCTTTCAATTCGCGGTGCATCTTGAGGCTCTGCAACACATCGCTCTGCTCATCGAGTTTACAAGCGCCACTTAAAGGTTTGTTTTCGGCGTTCGGACTGGACTTGTTTTGGTTTGGTGTGCGCAATGATGGCCACTTACCAAAACCCGGAGGATGACGCAATGGCCTTGATGATCCACGACACCAACACGAGCAAAGAGAAAGAGCGACCCAAAGAGGAGCCGGTCCCGGACAAAGTCCCAGAGAAGCCGGATCCGTCTCAGAAACCACCGTATTCATACGTCGCTCTCATTGCCATGGCCATCCGGGAGAGCTCAGAGAAGCGCCTCACGCTGTCTGGTATTTACCAGTATATCATCAGCAAGTTCCCTTTCTATGAGAAGAACAAGAAGGGCTGGCAGAACAGCATCAGACACAACCTGAGTCTCAACGAGTGCTTCATCAAAGTCCCGCGGGAGGGCGGCGGGGAGAGGAAGGGGAATTACTGGACACTGGACCCAGCCTGTGAGGACATGTTTGAGAAGGGGAACTACAGGAGACGCCGCCGAATGAAACGGCCCTTCAGACCTCCACCAACGCACTTCCAGGGGAAGTCTTTATTCGGAGGAGACGGGTACGGCTACCTGTCCCCACCCAAGTACCTGCAGTCTAGCTTCATGAACAACTCTTGGTCGTTAGGCCAGCCGCCCACCCCGATGTCCTACACGTCCTGTCAGATGGCCAGCGGCAACGTGAGTCCGGTGAACGTCAAGGGGCTGTCAGCCCCCTCATCGTATAACCCCTACTCCCGGGTGCAGAGCATGGCGCTCCCCAGCATGGTGAACTCTTACAACGGCATGAGTCACCACCATCATCCCGCGCATCCCCACCATGCCCAGCAGCTGAGCCCGGCCACCGCGGCACCTCCTCCGGTCTCCTCCAGTAACGGAGCGGGTCTTCAGTTCGCCTGCTCCCGCCAGCCCGCGGAGCTGTCCATGATGCACTGCTCTTACTGGGAACACGAGACCAAACACTCGGCGTTACACACGAGGATTGATATTTAAAGTTTACTGAATGTTCTGTGTAAAATGAGGACTCTAAGAGTGAGAGGTAATTCCTGTGATTTCAAAACAGAACCAAGAGTATTTTTTGAAGACAGTTTTTTTTTTTTCTGACGAGCTGTTTGGGTCCAGCTGCCGATGAGGAGGTATGCGCGAGTTGGAGAAAGTTTTACAAAATGGAATCGGGAGGTAAATAAGTCATCAGGACACACTAGGTACCTCTGGGAGCCATTTCATACGCCTGCATCACACTTGGACTGACGGCCATAACTTGGTATTGTAATCATAATTGTTCCTATGAAAAAACTTTGAATTTTCACGGGGACAGACATCGCTGACATCGCTTCAGCTGTGTCCTATTGCTATGCGTAATGATCTCTCTCAACTTTACGCACGGCTTATCCTAACTATTGCCAAATGAACGTGAACATAAGATGCCCTTTGAGTTAGAGCTCTAATATGTGATTTAATCAGAGGTCAATTTGGCCTTCACAGTAACTTGCTCTAAGCAAGGCCTAACCTCGCATCATGATTGTGAACTTTGAAAGTGTGTGTAGAGATCCACCAGACTGCCAAAAAACACAATTCAGGGTTTTTCATATTTCTTGATCCCATGTATGTATGATATAATTTCCAATATGACGCCAGCCAGTGCCAGGTTTTGTTAATCTTTCTCTGATTATTATTATTTTTTTTTATAAACGTGATTAGCTATATTGTCTCATTCATGTTGGGGCCATGTTTCATTTAATTAGCACTTTTCCCTCTTTTCTAGGTTTGTGAATTTCTTAATAAACTTGTATTTCTTAAAGTAACACAGTGGTCATGAAGTAATCTGTTTTATGCTTTAGGCTTTGATAACCACTGTATGCACTAGAAAAACAGTTTTTACAGGTTTGTCAGAAAAACCAAGGACATAATAATCTTAAGTAAACCAGGGTTATGAGGTCTGGCTCTGCAGTTCTTCTGCACTGTTTAAGCTCCCGCGTAAATTTCTGTTTTATTATTTGGAGTCATTTGTGCCGTAAAAGACAATTTACCGTATTACCGTGATAGACCTAGAGAACTTATATTCTAAATGGACAATCGGTAAACTAACTAATTTAATAATAATAATAATAATGATAACAATAATAATAATGATAATAATAATAATAATAATAATAATGATGATGATGATGATGATGATGATGATGATGATGATGATAATAATAATAATAATAATAATAATAATAATAATAATACGATCAATGTCATCGGGTTACAAAATTAACTTTTTTGTCCACCGTCCAAATGACTTGTGAATGTTAAAATTCCAACAGCCATTCAATATATTAGCATTGTTTTTTTGTTTTTGTTTTTGTTTTGTTTTTTGGCAGGTGAATGAAGCAAATTTACCAGCTACTTGAATATTTAACCAGCATTTACCTGGTTGTAGCTGGTGCTAATTTTAGTCCTTGAGTGTCCTTCATAATTTGTGTCCCACAGCGAATGATATCTGTTTAACAAGAATATTTAATCCATTGTGTTTAAAAATCTTTAGGCTTTTACCATATCTAAATATCATTTTTTCATTCTCTATTTTTTAACGTAATATGTGTTTAATTATTGTATTGTATTTTATTATATTATATTATTCACAAATGATCCACAATGACTACAAATGGTAATTGTAATTGCATGGAAACTATGGCCGTCCTAGGGTATAGTATTTATATATATGATTTTAAAGCTCAATTCCAAGTACGGCAAAAGAACCAAAAAAACTCACAGATCTGATGAACAAGAACCTTCTTTTCCCCAAAAATGTAGACTATAAGGCCTACTCGAAATAACAACAAATCACCACCACCAATAATAATAATAATAATAATAATAATAATAATAATAATAATAACAATAATAATATTCCAGCTGTGTTGTAGAATTTGTATTTTTCTCTCCTTTAACAGTAGATGTTACGTCGGGCTGCAAACAAAACAGACAATGTTGATAACATTAACTGTAAGTATTTAAAGCCAGGGAAATAAGGTCAATAAAGACTGAAGTGTAATAGAAATAGTTTTACAGGCTGCCATATTAACACTAGGAATTCTTTAACCCCATACTGACCTATCCAAGAGTAAGTTGCTAAAATGTTGAAATGCTGCCAGTGAGTCTTCTCTGGAGAAGAAAGTATAAACTTGAGGAAGGCAGCTCCTCCTTCTTAGCTGTGTTTTGGTGTGAGACTGTTGAATTACGTGGACACGTTCCCGTTAGCCCCAGTGGACCATCCTCAGGGCCCAGAGGACCAACAGGCCTCTTGATAAAAGAGACATGTTGACGAATGAGACGCCTTAATACACAACTCAGCTCCATCCCTCCTGTAATCACTATCATATCATCACAAAGCATCGATATATTAGTGCCATCTGGTTTTGACTTCTACACTGAAGGGGAAGTTTGCTGTTTTGACGGAACATCACAGCTATCGTGCGCACTGACGTATTATTTTAAAAGTTGACCAACTGCGAAATATTACATGTGATGGTCCACTATAAATTAGATTGTAGGATCAGACGTATCTGGCGCCAGAGTTAGTGCTGAAACACAGCACAGTCCAGGGTCTCCTAACATGACTGTAGCGCCCGGAGGTGTGTCTGCACATTCACCTTCATCCACCCTCTGTGCTCCGGTCAAACACAGGCTCACGGTCCAAAACTCTCCCCCAAAATACTGTAGTTAAAGAAAACATACACACCCTTAACATCAGTGACTCAACGAATTAACAAACCACGGCGTAACATTTTGGTAGTGGCCCATTAAATCTTGTAACAGCTACTACCACTTGTCCTGTGTGGGATAATTAATTAGTCTGTGATGGTATTTGAATTACTGAAGGTTTGTTTGGACATGAAACACAATTTGAAAGGTTTTTCTCTTTGTGATAGGCTACTTGTATCAACCTGCAGGTTTAAAGATTTTTAAGTTTACCACAGTTTAAACGCATAAACTGAAATTCAAGTATTTGAGGGCAATAAAACTGCAACGCGCATAAAAAGCCTAACAGAAAACATGGCATTAAAACAATAATGGCTAATTAATCATCGGAAAATATAAAGACGAAAAAGTGCATACAGTCATCAAAACTGCAGAATAACACCGCGTTAATTAACTGTTTTTAAACACTAACGCTGTTTTTATGGTGACAAAATTGTGTGTGTGTGTGGGTGGGTGTGTGCGTGTGCATGCGTGTCTGAGTGTGGCAAACAAACATCTAAAAAGAGAAAAAAGTAGTTTAATGCAAAAAAGTTTCAGAAACAATAGTGTGCCACAAAATACACATTGTTTTTTTTTTTTTTTACAAAATAAAACGCACATTGCCTTTTTCCATGACTAATTCATTGTTGCTGCAGTGTAATACACCGTGTATTTTTGTATATCTTAGTATCAGATCTGTCACAGGCGCATGGCATGATCCATTACAGAAGTTCATTTTAAAGGTGAAGTAGCATTACTAAAAAATCAACGAGGCAACATTTTCAGTCCATCACCTGAAGACAACTTCTGCATAAAGTTATAATTACACGGATAAAATGGGAATATTTCATTATGGGCGAAATAGTCGACCACATACAGGCGACTGTAATTATAGTCTCATCCAGCCGTCCGGATCAGTGCGCTAAGACACACTCTTTATGTCGTTTGCCTGTATGTAACCCTGTATGAAACTACAGTAAAAACACATGAAAAAGCCAACAGCTTGGGAATATTCAACGCTCGTGGTCCCATCATGCAGTGGGAGTCCCACTGACACTTGTCCATCTTCTGCAGAGGGAGCGTCGAGGCAAGCCTGAAATGTAGCTGTGTACTTTCTCTGCTTCCTCACATTAATGTTTTGTAAACAATAAGGAGATAAGGGCCCGTTTGAAAGGCAAGTGTATTCTAAACATTCTTCCAAAAATAATAAATACAAGTGTTTTACTAGAAATATGTTTCGGCGAGTGTAACAAACCTTTACATAAACTGTACATGCCGAGATGGATTTAATGATTTTGAAGTTTATTGTTGAAGTCAGGGTTGTTAACACATACTAGGTAGCCTACATCAGTTCAATGTTGTTTTTAGACAAAAGAAAAACACACGTTGAGTTTATTGATATAGTCTTAGGAGTAGTAGGCTATGTGCGTTTTATTATTAGAATAGACCAATAGGCTAATGACATCACAGTATTGGGATATGCATATATGTACATATACAAATACACAGCGCATAGTGGTAGATTTTGCGGTGTATTTATTTTATCTTGCTTTTAGTCCTCTTTGTCAGAAATGTGTCAATAGATTTGTTAACTACTCGCCATAACATGATGCCCATACAATATCCCATCTCAGCAACGCATGCATGCAGACACACATAAATAATACACATATTCTTTTTTCAAATACAAATTTTAGCCCTACATCTGCTCTATTATGGGCATAAACTGAGTATATCCCGGGCGCGGCAGGTGTGCATTTGCGCAGAAAGGTTGACAGTTCAGCCGGGCGGCCGGGAACAATGGGCCTGCATACAGGATGTCTCAGGGGCTGAGAGAGATAAGGCCAACCGAGGTTCAGAGCTTCAACACAGCCCTGGTTTAAAATATAGGTTAGTCTTCTTTTACACTGACTATAAAGCCAGCAGATCCACGGCTGCGTTAACATAGATGTGACTGTTGTTTCGTTCATGAAATACTGTGTATTCTACACTGCGTCTTTAGAACATTTACTACTGACAAAATTAATTAGGTAATGAGTATTATTAGACAACTTGCATATAAAATAATTCATTTTATTTCTAGGCTTTTCATAATTTAAGAAATAAACTGGCCAACCATTTGTAGAAATGTAAGTTATTGCATACACTGTAAAAATAGATCTAAACAATTTGTTTTTACTTCAAAAAAAAGTTAGTGCCCTAAAATTTTAAAACAGATTGGGGTAATTTTGTAACGATTCAAAGACAATAAAATTTTCAAGTAAATAAACTTGATATTAATTCAAAGGTACTTGAAAAACATGTTTGCAGTATTTTCACTACTGTGAAAAAAGCAACCATGACTTATCGTTTGATCAAACATGATCATCTATATTTGTACAAATACTCACCTTAAAGTGTGTTAGAGACATATCAAAGTTGTCATCATGTATATTTTCTTCAAGCAATAAAAAACAAGGGACTATAACAATGCATGGTGGGAATTCTGTAAAAATGCTGATCATGTTTCTTTAGAAACTTAATGAGTCGATTGAACTCTGAACAATACATTCAGTCAGCTTGTTTTAAGTCAAAAGAGTTCAAGGTAGAAGAACTAATGTTTGTAAATTATGAAAGTAAATACTTGAAATGTTAAGTTTAATTGATTTGAATAAATAAAACATCAATTCAGTAAGAAACGATTATTTGATTCCACTAAATTCCCGTATGATTTTTTTTTTTTTTTACAGTGCTACATGCCTGCATGATTCAGCTGGCACGAAAATGTAGTTTTTGTCATAGCATTATGTCATGACATTATTGTGACCTTAAACCAAAACTTTACCATATATGGAAATTATAGGTCTATTTTCCACATGTTAACCTAATTATTAACTCCATAGCAGCCTATGTAGCATTAGGGATCCTGCAAAAACAAAACCAACAACTGCAGCTCTTATCACACTTGCAAATATGCAATAATGTACACCTACTGGTGGGCAGGGGTTAAAGGCCCTGTGTGAGGCTTGTATAAGCCGTATAGGTGATGAATGGATGTTTCTGTTAATTCTGCAGGAGGTGAAAAGGTTTGGCGCAATGTGCGCCTTTGCTTTCATGCGTCTTTTCCGCCGAGCGCGCAGTGAATAACCGTGATTGTATCCTTTGTTGTTCTCTCAGAGATGACAGATTATAATCAACAAGACGAATGAGGTCAACTCATTGTAGAGGCAACACATTTGACCCTCGCTTCTTCTTCTTCGTCACACACACACGCACATGCTCAGACACACACACGCTGGAGCTTATACCTGGATTCGTTCCGGGTATGACAGCTTGCATGCTCGACGGGGCACCGGCGATGCGACCCGGCCGGTCAAGTCACACGCAGGTTGCAGGTTTCCCAATGCCTGCAGACAATTGAATTCCTGACATTCTCGCTAATGTTTGAGATTGAAGAGCAACAGTTTCCACTTCGAAGCGGCGCACATCACCCCAAACCCATTGAAAAGCAGAGTGGGGGTCACCACTGTTTGGTATACATCTGCTCCAAACAGGAAAATATGCAAAGATTTGATTCGCAGAAAATCCGGCAATTGTTCGAATCAGCATGCGTTTTTTTCTCTTGTTGAAGCAGAAATACTCGAAGTTTCATTCTGTCCACCGCATATCTGTGTTATTTCTACACATTACTCAGTCTATCTGTTTATTTTTGGAGCGCGTCCTCTGGTGAATCTCCAATGTAATCAACATGTCACGGTGATCTACGTGATGTTTTCAATGACTACTGATTTCTATCTTAATGACAGCCCCGCGAAACAATAGATTACATGTAATAATGCTTTAATAAGCCAAAATAATTACAATGGGGGTGTGTTGATTATACCGCCACAGTTTATAAATAGGAACCACGCGTTTGTTAACTGGACCTCTGGTCAACAGAGGTTCATCAAATTTCTAGAAATACCGCGTCTATAAATACACACCCGTGTCATCTATTCGAGGAAAAGATGGACTGTCATCTATTCACAGAGAAAAATCATCACGTACTGACCTCTGTTTACCCTCCAGACACCACCGGGACACTCAAATGTCACATCGCCAAACAGCCTGTCCAAATGAGCAAGGGTCAGAGGAGGTACAGGTGAAGAGGGTTCACATTAGGCTACATAAAATGTTTTTCTAAAAATGCAAATATTCATTTATTTTCTAGCACTAACTCCTAGGGTAGACTGGGGACAGTTGCAATAGGGGACGGCTGCAACAAGTCTTATTTCTCCAATCAGTAACGTAATAGTACATACTGATATTCATACTGCACATGCACAGTGAGACTCTCCCCCCATCAGGAAGATACATTCAACATCCTCTACTGAATTTAATGAATAAACTTATTTTGGAGGTATGAAAGTATTTGTTGCATGAGCTGTATTTTTTGTCATACTGCCTTGACTCAAAAAAAAAACTTACTTTGTTTGAATCATTGTTTTGTTGACTTTTCTCTGACATGGTTAGCATGTGTCTAGGTCAGTGTGTCTGGCTAGCACATGATGTTCTGTCATGGCTGACAGGGTGGTGATGGTTGCAACAAGTTCTTGCAACTGTCAAGCTAAGCAGCCATAGTAAAACGGACCACATACCATTAATTTTCAACTTAAACAAGTAATTTTTGCAGTATCAAATTCATTTGTTGCATTGTAGATTGTTCCATTCTTCCTGTCTCACAATGAAATATAGACATATATATATAGACACGCATAAAGGTAGGAATATGTCACATGCAGAAAGGAACAAAACTCAGTAAATGATGTTCAATAACCGTACTAAATTATTTTCTTAAATAATGTATATTTTAAGAAAACTGGCTTTTGAGGAAAAAATGAAAATTTATGTATGGAATGTACATGCAACTGTCCCCAGGGCTGGGGTCCGTTGCAACATCTTACTTCTTCCAGTCAAATAAAAGATTGTGAACCATCTGCCATAAGTAATCATGTTTAAATGGACAGCTGTATGTTTAATGTACCAAGATTTGGTTGGTGTAGTCCAAATAGTCTGAATAACCGAGAGAAATTTAAAAAAAAATTGTGTTGCAGCCGTCCCCACTCTCCCCTATCTCAGCTCTGTAGATAGAAAATAAACTTAATCCAGAAACCCACTTCACCAAACAGGTTTTTATAATGAGATATCACCTCCAAGCAATAACTGGTCATGTGCCAACAGACCTGTTTGAACAGACAGCACAGCAGGCAGCCTTTACCAGCCGCATTTGGCTGCTGTTAATTTCTGCTGTGGATGTGGCGGAACTGGCCTGCTTATACAGTAAAGGGAAATGCGATAAAATGTTTCCGTTCTCTTGATTATGAGCTGCAAATTGCTTTGTCGGGATTTAAATGGCAGGTCTTTTCCCATCATGCACTGATGGAGTCTATTTTTAAACCCCCTTTTCCTTTCGCCCCCTAAAAACTTCCGCAGGGTTGGCAACAAGAGGCTATTAGGATAACTCTTCTCCTGTTAACATTCCAATTAATCAAAGATGAAACCAAATTCCCACAGGGGTCATTACGTGCCAGCACCTGTTCTGCTCGTACTGTATAATAAACCAGTACAACTTCTTGGTCAGACTGTGGCTGAGCTCTAGGGACAGTGTGAGACATTTAATCACTGCAAACCTGTTGTACTATCAGTAATAGAAATATAACCTCAGTCGGATATGAATGCCAAACACTGAGCTTATTTCACAGCCAAAACAATTCCAAAATGTCCTCTCACGTATACTATCAGTTTTTTCAAGAAAATTCAAAACAGTTCAGCCTCATTTGGATACAAACTGTAAGAGTGTTAAACCACAAACTCAATCTCACATTCTTCAGTTAAATTAAGTAATGATTCAGTTAATTATTGGCTGTTATTGAAATAGTTTCACATTAAGTGTGTATTCCATTCCCATATTGATTTTTTTATTGTCATACAAATGACTGATTCCCAACCTGGGGGTCCATGGCTCAACTAGGGATTGCCAAACCTTGACAGGGGGTCATAAGGACAATTCATCTCAAAATCCATGTTTTCCCCCTGTCCTGTAGTGCTATTTATCCATCTAGATAGTTTTGGTGTGAGTTGCTGAGTTTTGGAAATATTGGCCATAGACATATGCCTTCTCTCCAAAATAATAGAACTAGATGACACAAATACAAAATTGAATCAGGTGTTTGGGCACAGTCAGTTGTCATTATTCTTGTTGTCATTGGTTGAGTTACTGTTTCTTGTTTATTTCTAACTATTTGATCAATACTTGCATCAATGCAATACAAAATACAAATATTTCTGACTGGTATTCGGCAATGGAAAATTACATAAAGGTCCCATTCTAAACATTTAGTTTTATTTTGAACACCGTGTGAGTGCATGTGACAAAGTGTAGAGTTTGTGCCAGTGTCACCTCACATTTTTCACATTTGAATACTAGCAATTAAATTTTATATATTTCATGATGCATAAATGTAATAATCTAATTTATAATCATACATTTCTCTATATTGTCCCGGAATTTTCCTTCTTGGTGTCCCACGTGCTATATTTATTGTACCTGGGAAAATGGGTCAACGCTAATTTTGAGCGCTGGATGGCACTTGAAAAATACATTTGAAAAATTCAACAGCAGTGTGAGAAGTTTCAAGTAGGAACTATCTTTTTAGTTTCGAGGGTTGAATCTGCCAGAACTACTTAATACTAGAAAGAAAGTAGTTCCTACATGAAACTGCTCACAATAAGGTCAGCAGAGTATCTAGAGTACCAGGGTCATGCTTTCTGTGAAGAGACATTGCTGTTGAGTTTTTCACGTGTTTTTTGCTGCTCTGAGCACCAAAAGCCAAGTGACATTTAGTTGCATTATATTTCAGATAAGACAGACATCTTTAAGTCTGATATCTCCTAAACTCAGCAGCTCCCACTAAAACTATCTGGATGGATAAAAAGAACAACAGGTAAGAAGAATTGAAATCTATATATATATATATAGCAAATATAGCAAATATAGCAAATACATATATATATATATATATATATATGTATATACATCAAGGCATTTAATTTGTTTTCTGAAAAGAAAACCTGGTGAAATGGTTATTTTTGAAGATTATTTAATATATAAACTTAAAGAAATCTTATGTGGTAAAAACACGGTGAAGACCTGAACACAAGCTGCATTCACAATGCCTTCGTTCTCTGCTTTACAGCCTCACCCTGCATCAGAAAAGTGCGCAGTTAAAACAACCGAAGAGCTAACAGAACACCAGCCAAGCCTCAGGGAGAAAAAGGAGCCTATTAAGTACCTGTGATTGTTGAAAATGTCATAGAATACATTACACGTACAGAATTATATAAAAAGTTCCTTAAAGTGTCAGAAAAACTCATATACGATACAATATTCACAAAAAATAATCTGCTCTAAATTAATCCAAATTGCTTGTTATACACAAACTTCCTGCAGTTATTGCGTTCACTATTAAGGTTAATTTTACAGTTTATCAGTTGTTCTGTATTGTTATTGTTGTGCACTGAATAAAAATGAAATATCCATAAAATATGTCTCTTAGTCAAGGGTTGTCAGTTTACTCAATGATAGAAAATGGGTTCCTTAAGGAGAAAGGTTTTGGAACAACTCATATAAATGATAAGGTTTGTGAAGTAAGTCTCTCTCTATTGGCTATAATGTACACATGCAAAACAGGAAGTTGGCCTCAGGCCTGACCCTTGCCCCGCCTCTCCATACATGCCAAACCCAGTCCCAGGTCAGATCCCAACTTCAGCCATATTTCTTTTAAGCAATTACATACCTCTTGGCAAGGCCTCACAATTAAACAAATGATGATATTTTGATATCCATAATTATACGCATTCACATAAGGTACCCTTTCAAGTTAAATATGCTTTTTATTACACGCTTATCATGTGTGATGAGATTATACACAGTGTGGGTTTGGACTGCGTTAGGGTACATTTAATCAAATAAGAGGAGCAGTAATGGAAGCATGCTGGACCAGGACTACATTGCATACGCTGCTCCCTTTGAGCCCCGCTTATACTTAGCAAATTTCAGACAATAAGAGAGTTATGAGGGAGAGCTTTTAACCCCTGATCACCAGCAGGTCAAGCACATTGCATATGACACAATTTCTTAGGCACTAATGAGGTGCACTAGCACACATGGCCTGAGGAGATAGTTTAAATGTACATATTTCTAACAAAACTAGTTACAGTTGATGGTATGGTTTTGATCATGGTGTGATCTGGTGATCCCATAGAACATCTTAAGGCCAGCTGAGTGCACAGCACTGTAACCAAGCAGGAATCCACTTGCAGTTATGACACTAAATACCAGAATTTAACTTTCATTGAAAGCAGTCACATTGGGAATATAATTCATTACAGAAGTCACCAAATGTGCTCACTCTGACAGAGTAATCTGAGTTCTCCCTTGAAGCTGACAGTTAAAAATGCACTCTGTAGGTCATTGCTGCCACCTTCTGGTGTGAGAAAAAAAAAATCATTTTGCAATGTGACTCATCTCTCTCTGCGGTTTGAAGCAGCCAAAATGATGACAACCATGAATGAAGTTAAAAGAGTACAAACAAACAATTTACACACAAACTAGAAAACATATCATGTAGCTATTTTTTAGTCATGGCTATTGTGCTGGAATGTATTGAGCATGTAGAAAAGTACCAAAAAAGTTATATTGTGTAGAATAGTAGAGTCACATGTATATCAAGATAAATGCCCCTAAATATATCAGCAATAGATACAGATGAGACATACTTGAATGTGTTGGTTTGGACAAACTATCTTTGAATATTCAACATACAAATATTTTGAATACCATTTAAAAGCATTTGTTTTCCTCCTGTAGTATTCACTATTCATGTTCCTCACTTCAAAACAGCAGTAGCAGCAGTAAATATGAGTATATGTTGGATGCAAGAAATATGTTTACCCCTGTGTGCAGGATTAGTGACTGAAAACTCTGTTGTCACCACACCACCACAGCAAGTGTAATTTTGAACATAGGAGGATTTGCCCTGGGCTCAAAATGAAGTTTATACATGTAAGGGCTGTAAAACAATCGTTTTTGATGAGAATTTGTCGAGAGGACAGTATGTTTTTGCTTGTTTGTTATTTTGGGGGTGTTCTAATAGTAGAAAATGTAATGGCAGCAAGTCCCAAATCTTATTTTGCTAAGTTTCAATTTGTTTGAAGATACTCCCTGCCGAATTTCATTGTTGTATGGCTATTTAAGCGTTTGTAGTACCTCATATTTTACACCATACACAGAAACATGTCCCAGGAAGGAGGTTTGGGACCTTTTATGTACTTGGTGTTGATTGAGTGTCAAGCAGCAGTATTTGGTTACCTTAGCTCAATTGTTGAGTGTGTATGGGATCAAATAACCCAATCATTATCTCATGGATATCTAGGAAAATAAGCAAATAAACTATGGGGGTGCTTTTCTCCAAGTGGTCTATGCAACCATGAGCAAGAAGACACTCAACAATCCACTGCACAAATGGAGCTGTTCAGCTATGGTTGTACTGGGTGATGCCACTCTGTTACTGAGAGTTTGATATTCCTGTAGGGGGCAGCACTTGATTGATACTGACGAAGCAGTACGTACAAAAGGTTAATAAACACTTGTCAAACTCCTATTTCCCATGACAACCAAAAGGTCATTCTTACATATTAGCACTGTACAGTAGTGGAGGAAGTATTCAGGTCTTTTACTTAAGAGAAAACACTAATACCAAACTGTTGCAAAATAAAAGTCCTGCACTGAAAATGTTACTTAAAGGTACTATGGATAGTTTTTAACAGATCATGAAACGATCGTAGTTTAATTCTGGTGCCTCATTGTGAGCTACATAATGAAAGATTGGCTCTGTCTATATAGTTATGTTTAGTGCCTGCCACCAGGTCAGATTCTCCTTGAAATCAGATGAAACAAGACTGTGTTTACATTTTCCCAAGCAAAATAGCAGTGAGTAGTGTGTTTGTCTGTCAAAAAGAAGCAGGAAAACATTTTTATTTTTGACATTATATTTTGTTGTTATAGCAATGGAAATATGAAAAACTGAAATCATGACATTTAAGGTATTTTTATACTAAATAACTTAAATGATTAATTCAATTGGAAAAACAGTCACTGATTCATTTTCAGATGCTTGACCAATCAAGTAATTGATTTCTCTTCTAATTGTTTAAATATCAATTTTGATATACTGTTTGGTTGTTACATTTTTTATACACCATTTTAAAGTGGTTCATGTGTTATGTGTGTAAAATAATTTGTTTAGTTATTAGTAACTATAGCCATCACATCACACAAGTGAAAAGGAGTAAAAGTACAATATTTCTCTCTGAAATGTTGTAAACTAAAAGTATGATGTATCAGGAAATTGAAATATTTAAGTAAAGAACTGATATTTCAAATTTGTATTTAAGTACAGTCGATTAAATGTACTTGTACACAACTGGTCTTATATAATAAAGTATGATGACATTATGTTTTAAATTGAATATATCCGATTTTACCACGAGAGGGCAGCAAAACTCATCAAATACTGCCAGACATACGCTTTTACAGGACTGTACATGTTTCATATACACATGAGACATCGGGACATTATCACGTAAGGATGTTTCGTGGTTTGACTTGACAGTGAAGAGCGATATTAAAGGTCAAAGAGACGGATGAGAAAGACTCATGTATACGGCGACCTCCATTTCAATGTCGTGCCTGCCTGGTTCACTTCTTGAAGATGAGGTTGAAAAAAATCTTGTATTTCCGGGTGAAATCACTGCTCAAAAGTTTTGTGCCGGTGTTATGTGGATGTTGGAAGAAAGCCGGCTGCCCTCCATGCCTCAGCTGGAGAACTGCACCAATCAGCTTCAGATAGACAGAGCAAAACCAGAGGAAAGGAGATGTGGCTTTCACAATAAAAGCCTCCTCAGAACAGCAGGGATAGTTTCAGACAAATGTAATTAATAAAGGCTGACTGTGTTTTATTGTGCATTTCCATGCTTATGAAAACTAATGTTTTTCTTCATATTTTGCAGGTGATTTTTGATTTAAACAAAGTGAGCAGCAGTCTGCACTGTAGTGCAAACAAATCCTGAAGATAGCACCCTCTCAAAACCCTGTGGTGAATTTACTGGGACATTATTTTTCTGATTCACAGCTGTCCATGTTACACATGATCCTAATTAATAGTATTCCTCAATTTGCAGACAAAATGCAATCAGCAATCGGCAAAAACAAATCTACATATGGTGAGATTTCAAAACTTTATGGTGCAATGTACAGTGGTTGTACATGAATCACTAGCAACTTTGATCACTGAT
Source organism: Lutjanus erythropterus (assembly GCF_056507025.1). Classification (NCBI taxonomy): domain Eukaryota; kingdom Metazoa; phylum Chordata; class Actinopteri; order Lutjaniformes; family Lutjanidae; genus Lutjanus; species Lutjanus erythropterus. The sequence continues at coordinate 14,654,315 of NC_139320.1, forward strand.
TAACTGCTTTAAGTAATTAAAAAAAAAACAGTCCAGTCTCTGATTTCAGTTTTTTAAACATTAAATATTTTCTGGTTTATTTGTTACTTTATGACAGCTAACTTGTTATTTTTAGGTGGTGGACAAAACAAGGCATTTGAGGACATGTTTGACCATTTTGTGACATTTATAGGTTAAACAAGTTCAAACCTTAGATTGCAACTAAGAGGATTTACCTCGACACCGCCCCTCTCTCACCAAGAGTACGGTGGCCGTCAGCGGACAAAATGGCGAGCGAAAGCTATCTCACAACAAACTACAATTATGTGTGTAGGATGTATTACCTGTCCAGCAGAAAACAGGAAACCTCGGCCTCACTGTGAAAATGTTTGTCCTCCATCAGCGGTTTCCATCGTGTAAACGCTATGCTGATGTTGATTCGTGTTTTTGCCGTTTCCTGTCATGCTTGCGTTTACTTTCTTCACGTCTCCGCTTCTTGGATGACAGGGATTCACTGTCCGCTGCTTTTTGTTCTGGTACAGTGTATGTATGATCCTCCATTTGTCAAAACTGTGCCAGTCAAGGTTCACAACGCTAAATGGTCTGCCAACAATCACCCGCGTCTATCCTCCCCGTCTACTTCCGTGTTTACGCTGCGGCGTCTACGTAAGGTCGCCATGGGCTTCCCAAGACTCACTGTTAGTGCAGTTTGTCCGCTCTGCGCTGCCGTAGACGGCGCAGGATTATGATCTCCATTAGTCGACCCGACAGTATGTAACTGTAAATGGCTATTTCTAAAGTAACGGGAACATATAGATTATGAGTTTACGTTGATTGATAATAATAAATAACATACTTATATATAATATATCTCATTTATGTACATAAATTCCTGTAATTATTACACACTGGTCAATGGACAACTGGACAATGAAAATAATAGTTAGTTGCAGCCCTGCTGTCACAAAATGGTTTGGTGTTCTCCCTAGATGGCTATTTTAAGATGAGATAATCCTTTATTAAGTGTAGGAGTGTAAGAGTGGTGTGTATTTGTATGTGTAGGGTACATCTGTGGCTAAATTATTATTATTATTATTATTATTGTTGTTGTTGTTGTTGTTGTTGTTGTTAGATTTGATGATTTTAATGTCTTTTAAACTAAACTAAAGCCTTTAGTACAATGAGTCAGTGTTGAATGGACCGCTCCAAAAAATGTGAGAAAATATTCATCTCAAGTCTTTATGTTTGAGTCCCCATTCACTAGTTTTTAATTTTGCCACTGGAATAAAATTATGTGAATTGAACTTCAGGATGGATTTCCCCTTCAATCAAAACGTTTTGACTTGAGTCTATCGTAGCCCTCCGCCTGCCATCAGAGAGGGTTTTTATTTTGAACGCGTTGAGCGGAGGTCCTGTTTTTCTGTAACTTTCTCAGACTTGACTGTAGCGGTGGCGGAGGGAGCGGAGGGAGAGCTGCCGTCCGCGGAGGAAAAAAAGCAGCGGCGGTGGTGCTGGTTCACCTTCTGAAACAAACAGGAAGCAGAGACCACGCTCCTGTCTGTCCACCTGCGAGAGAGACCCGTGTCCTCCTGCGTAGGGAGACAGACAGCACATCACGGCTGTGGGTCGGCTGGTCGTCTGTCACACACACAAACACACACTTTTTGCATGTGAAACTACTCTGTCGTGAAGACATAACAGCAACTTTGAGCTAGTTGTTCCTACGGTACTTTCTTCAACGACCTCACACCAGACTGACTAAAGGTAAGCTGCTCTTTTCATGTCATTGATTTTTAACCCCGTACTTTTCACTCTGAGTGACGACGTCACGCCAAACTCCGTTCATTAATCGGCCAATTTAATGTCGCGTTGCACAGGCTGTGTCAGAGAGCACAGCTTCTGCGAATATGCACACATTTTATTTCGACATTTAACCAGCTTTGACCAGACTAGTTAATCAGCCTTTATTTAAATAAAAATTAACCTGCTTACTTTGTTTATCGCTTATTGCCACAAAGCTACAATAGATTGTGATTAGCGGCGGTAGCGACCGCATTTTTAAGTAGTGAATTATCAGTATTAAGTTTTGTTCCCGGCTCTGAGTATATGCCGAATATATCAGGAGACCATGTGGACTTGTTAAAGATTAAAAGTTAGTTTGGAGATTTCTTTACTTCAGCCGCTAGCCGAGAAAACAACAAAATTATTATATTTCTAAACTGAGTTTGTTCAGTGCTCCCTCCATACGGGAACAGAATGTAACATTCCGGAGTGATTATAACATCACCGCAACTGAGGTGAATCTGCTAAGTGCTTGTTATTGGTATTGGCTAGAAAATAGGGCTACAACTAATGATTATTTTCATAATCATTGATCAATCAGTTGATCAGTTTGACACACAAAATAGTGAAAAATACTCATCACAATTTCTGACGTTTTCTAATTGCTTCTTTTGCCCAAAACCCAAAGACTATTCACTTACTATAATAAATATCAAAGAAAAGCAACAGAGTCTTACTTTCATGAAGTTGGAACCACCAAATATTTGACATTTTTGACTGAAAAATATCTAACGATTAATCAGTTGTCAAGGTCGTTGACAATTAATTTCCTTTCGATTGACTAATGGATTAATCGACTAATTGTTGCAGCTCTACTAGGAGGAGTTTGACAAAACAATGACAAAAACACATTTTAACTGTTTGGTAAACTTCATGGCAGATCCTAGTCTCTAAACCTGGACTTTGCTGTAGTTTGAAGTGAATCAGAATGAAGTTTGTGCAATTTCACAGCCTATTATGTGTCCTAAGAACTTTTCATGTGACAGACTCCCATTTACAATTATGTAGTCTGAAATTTTGTGATAATTCTTCATTGACCGCAGGGCCTTGGTCCCCATTTCAAGAAACACTGATCTATAAAACCAAGGACAGTCTCGGGATCATTGGGCCACATTACACTGTGTCACTGATGACAGCTGTGTCTGTTATATTTAAAGAGGATGTGAAACTTTGGATACTAATTCATTAAGTCAGCTTTTTTCGTTGTCTATATTAACGTTTTGGTTTTATTTCATCTCGAGACAGAAGTCAGTGCTGCACAGGCTAAATATTGCTGCTGGGAAAAGTCATATGATCCTCCTGATCTAGTGGAACTCTGATTCATAAAAACCTTCATGAATCAACAGTTGTGGATTCGTTTCACTGAGTTTGATCACAGGGTCTGTTCCAACAAGCCAAGGCTTACTGTTAATGTTTTCTTTTCTTTTTTTTTCTGTTCTTTTAACTTTCATGCAAGTCAGTCAGAAATCTGTTTGTCCAAAGTTAATTTTTACTTGCTCCTGCACAATTTATTAGCGGTTATCAAATGACAACAAAGACTAAAGTTAATTGCCATGTTTATTCTAGGGCTGCAACAAATATAAAGTGTCAGAACAAGTGAAAAAAATGCAGATACCAGTTTCCCGAGTTATATCATTATAAACATAGAAAGGTGAAAATCTCCATATTTGAGAGGCTTAAGACAGCATTTTCTTTCATTTTGTTGCTTGAAAAATTACCTTAACGATTAACTGATTATTAAAATAGTTAAATTCTTTTAAACCACTTTCCCGATCAGGCAACTTGTCTCAATTATTTGACAAATAGTGGGTGATTGACAGTTAGGCTACTTCTTTAGAATTGACATCACTTAGATTCAGGTCTTGGCATGTCTTGTAAATGTGTAGCAATAGGATCGATGCCAATTCTGTTCCATGCTTCATACCTGTGTATGTGGGAAATTGTGACTGTTTCAGGTGTGAATATTTGTGTTTGGCAAGCAACAGTCCTAACAGGCTCAGTTTTCCTAAATGGGCGACAAAACAGAAATGGTTATGAAATGATTTGTGAACCAGTTTAGGTTGAGCTGTGTTTGATCTGTGTCAGTGGCAGCAGTCAGTCGGTCTGTGCTGATGATGCCATGCAACAGGAGGAAGATGTAACAAATGCAGCAATGTGTGTGTGTGTGTGTGTGTGTGTGTGTGTGTGTGTGTGTGTGTGTGTGTGTGTGTGTGCGCGCACCTACATACACATGGATGCCCTCATGTGTACAGTATGTGTTCAACACTTAGCCTGAGGATTGAGGATTGTGCTGTATGATGTGTTATACTTTTCAACCAGTAGATTAGAGATGAAATCGTGTAAACATTTCATATCAAGATCTTAGTAACTAAAATGATCACAGTTATCAGTATTATTGTGGTATTGTTAAGATGTGCTGAAAAAGTTCAAAAAGTACTGATACACACAGTCAATTCAAAAAGTTTCATATCGAAAAGCTCTAAATCATCTGAAATGGCATCATGACCTGTGCAGTCTCAATATTATCACTGACCCATAACAAACACACATATAGTGCTGCACCTCTGTTTGAGAGACTGTTGCGCACTTTGGTTGATTCTGGACAGTATTTACTATGATTTTTTTCAAAGCACCATAATCGGACGTGGTTTTAATAATAATTGAAAATTGAAATGGTAATACTAACCATCCGGGATTTTATCTTGATCTCAAGACACCAGTACTCGTTTTGTCCCTACATTAAATATTATTATACCATGTCCTTAGAATCTACTGTCTGTTTGATGATTGCACTCCCTCGCCTTGTACTAGAGTAATAGCATAGCGACTGTGGCTGGATTCAAAAGCACACACACAAACATAGCATCAAAGATTATTTGACTGTTCAGTAGGTCTGCAACTAACAATTATTTTCATTATCAAATAATCTGTTGATCATTTTCTTGATTAATCAATTTGTTCTTTGGTCCAAAAAATTGTGAAAAACCTTGATTGCTGCATCCAAAAGCGCAAGATGAAGTCCTGAACTGTTTAGTTTTGTCCACAACCCAAAGATATTCTTTTTAATCTCATAGAGGAATAAACAAACCAGAAAATACTCACATTTACAAAGCTGAAATCAAAGAATTTGGTCATTTCTTTCGTAAAAATACTCAAAATTTTTTAATCAGTTATCAAAATAGTAGGCAATTTAGTTAATAATTAACAACTAATTGATTAATGTACTAATCATTGCAGCTCTACTGTTCAGCACTCTTAATATTCAGAGGTGTCATCTTTCCTGCAGTGGTGCATTCACTTAAAAGCATCTTTACAGCAGTCACTTGCATTTCCACTTGTGCCTCACACAGTAGATTATTACTCCAATTTTGATCAATGCTTGCAGAGAGAAAATCTTAGAGCCACATAGCATATTGCAAAAGAGAAACATTTCCCAAGACAACTGACTAATATGCTGTTAATTTAGTTTTGAGTTGGCGCAGCACTGCCACTTTCACTTGCCAAGTTGATGCGTTTGAGTATGTTTTTTCGATCAGGCAATGGTCCTGGCTGCCAGTTGTTGGGCGGTTTCTGCTGTCAGGCCCCCTCCGAGGTAAAGTTAGAGAACACTGATAAGACTAACTGACGTCACTCCACAGACATCAGCCAACAATGCAGCTATTTACTCCAAGCCAGATTTAGTCCCAAAGCAGGCCTCTCCTGAGAAACTGGGCACAGATGAAAGCAGAATTCTAAATAAGTATCACAAAAAAAAGTTTTGTAGCTGTGGTGAAGTTCATGTCCTGTATCACTGGTCTTAGACAGTTGTACAGTAGTGTAAAGTGATGTCATTTTGTCTGGGATTTGTGTTGTGGTTAAGGATTGAACTACCTGAATGATACGGCACTTGGTGTTTGGGGCAAAATTAACAAGGAGGAAGAGAAACTGCAACTGGGAGAAAAAGTGTTTTTCAGTTTCTGGTCTCAGTACCCAAGAGCATGGTGAAATTGTGAGGTTAAGCTCAGAGAATGGAGGCCTGCAGGCTAATACAGACTTTGATACTTTACATGCAGCAGTGTGTTTGGTGTAAGTAATCAGAACTTTATTGGTATTTATTTCACTGTGCTCAAGTCCGACAGTAAAGCCCATCAGAACATCAGGCATGTTCCAGCGTGGTAAAATTCAAATACAGCACAGTATGCAAGTATTTGGACGGTGATATGTTTTTCGTTGTTTTGGCAGTACTCCACCATGTTGGATTTCAAACGAAACAGTGTCATGAGGTGAAAATGCTGACTTTCAACTTTGAGGGTGTTCTCATCCATACTGGGTGAACAGTGTGGGAAAGCTTTAAGTCAACACCTAGGTTTTTTTTAAGTCATAGTTTCATTTTGAAACCAGTGTGCTGGAAATCACTGTCTTAATATGTACAGACTGCACAATATGTACAACTAAATATACTAAATGTGGATGTAACAATACCAAAAACGTAAACTATGATAATCCAATAGAGATGCACAATATTGGATTTTTGCAGATATCTAATATGCTAATACTTTTCAATTCAGTTTGGCCGATTGGCAATGTGTACACATATCTTCATTATCAAGTCTGTCCTGGAATAAACATATTCTGTTTACTCTTATTGTGATGGCCCACCGACAGATGCAGACATAAGGTAGTGTTTTCCAAAATAAAATGCAGTGTTCTTCCAGAATGAAATACAATGCTTTTCAGAATTAAATAAAATGCTTTACAAAATTAATTACATTGTTTTTCAAAATTACTTACATGACTTGCACTGAGCAATCATTGCAAAAAGCAACTTTGATATCCATTTAGGCACTTCAAAAAACGGTACAAGCCAGTACTGGTGTTTCATTTCAAAGCGTTTATCTGCTGATACCGATAACGTGCTGATATCGTGCATCCCTCTAATACAACAATTAAAAGTCCACAATGTGATAGTCATCGTGATATTGGACAAAACAAAGAAAAGTGATGACTTTTTCCTTTTAATTTAAAGTGCTTGTGTTTTCCTTCTTTAATGAAATAAAATAAAAGTAGCCAACCATGATTTAAGCATGTGCAAATAATTGGCAAGGATTGTCTTTTGTAATGAATGTTTGAATCATGTATGTACATTTGCAAAACAAAAAACAGTCAGTATAAGTCCTTATATGAAATAAAAATAATAAAAATTAACTATGTAATATCACAGTAGGCTAGATATTGTGACAGTCCAGCATGGTATTGAGATTTTTTTATTGTGATGTTCGATATATTGTTACATCCCAATTACTAAAACAGTAGTAGTAAGACACAATGTCCAGGGATTAACTCCAAGTAGATGACGGGGAAAGGTGGATTTTGAAAGCTTAATATGGAGAATAATTACCAGCAATGTTTGTGTACAGTGTCAGACAGGTTCTGCGTGTACTGAGCCAGTGGTCCTTGACCATGTTCCCTACCTTTGAGACCTGTGTCTCACTGAATGCCTGCTGTGTTTGAATACTCCTGAATGTTGCTGGAGCTCTTGAAAGGCAGCATTATTTAACTGCGCAGAGACTGAGCAGTGAGGTGGCATTAGAGTCTGTGTTTTTCAAAGTATTTCTTATAACTACACATTCATATTTAGTGCCTGCATATTTTTTTAAGAGACCCACTTTTGTGACCTGAATTGCGTATTCTATTGTCAGTGTCTTTGGAGTGAAACACCTGTGTGTTGCAACTCTGCGCTATCCCCATTATCTTCCTTTTTTCCCTCTCTGTCCCTGTGTCTCCCTCAGCTTTCACTCTCTCACACTCATTCACACTTCCTGCTGTTACACTTTTAAAGTAATCAGCCCTCATTACAGTGAAAGGCTTGCGTAACATCCTCTCAAAGAGTAGTATGAAAGGGAGCCTGTAGATGTGTTTGTGTGTGTGTGTGTGTGTGTGTGTGTGTGTGTGTGTGTGTGTGTGCGTGCAAGCTGGCTTTCACAATTTGTCTGCTAGCTTGCACACTCACAATTGTTTGAGACCCACAATCTCATCTGCTACCAGCACTGACAAGGAAAGTGATCTGTACCAATTGTACTTCACTGCTTAATTTAAAAATATGCATAATTGCCATAGCAAGAAATGTGACTGACTGTGAGATGAGAGCGGCCTGCTGGAATTCTCCACTTCGCTGCACAGCAGGCTGAGACCTGCCAAGGAATGCAGGGAAGACAGCAGGAGAGGGATAGCGGGAGACATAATGAACTGAGAGAGGAATGCCTCAGAAGGTACAGTGAGATATACGAAAGAGAAATCTTAAATAAGACATTTGACATAAAGGACTCTACACAGTAACATAATATGCATGTGGCGACACAGATGGTAACGTCACAGCCATAACAGTGCTGGTCACAGCTACACACACTCAGACACATGCTTGCACGAAGTCGGCATTTAGCGATAGGTTCCAAGATCAGAATAAAGAGGAAATGAAGCAGTTGACGGTGTTGCCAAAAAACGGTAAACTTTTTGGCTCTTCAGACTAATGTTAGCCAGCAGCAGACTGTTCACAGACTCAATCTCACTTCCAGTTCTGGTTGAAGAATAAACAACCCAGTTGATGTGTGTCTCATTTTTCTGACTGGAAAGCTACAGCAGACTATTGCACCGAGCCAGTCTTTGGTTTGTTTACATCTGCTTCCACATGCGATCATCTGAAATCACATTCTCTATGATGATCTTATGAGACGGTACTCTCTCTGGTTCATAATCTTAATATAATAATATAATAAGGCCTGGCTGTTTTGTTATGAATACCCAATTTAGTTTTATATTAAGGAAAACTTAAAAAAAGTTTGTGTGCTCTGTCAATTATTATTATTAGACTGAAAATCGGAATCAGCTAAAATCAGAATTGGCAGGTCAGATCTTCTAAAAAAATTGGAAATTAGAATTGACCAAAAAAATTGCATTAAGTGCATTTCTAGGTTCTTCCTTGGCACACACTGCATCCTTCTACCAAGTGTCATGAAAACTGAGCCAACAGTTTTTCTGTAATCCTGCTGACAGACAGACAAACAAACGAAACTGTACCGAAAAGTGGCTAGCAGAGAAGCAGCGGGGCACACAGCCTGGGGACCTACTTGAAAAAGCAGCCACGACTTCAGCGCGACATTGACACAAACAAAACACCGGCATCATGAGCGACATCGTGGCAGCCAGTGGGAGAATGAAAAATATGTATGTATAAATTGTTGACATTAACTTTGCTTTGCTGGAGGTAACTAATGACTCCCTTTAGTTCTCAATGATTCATTTGCACACAGAGAAAAAATGCACCAGATGCACCTGGTGCAGATGTGGTCAGACACATTTAGCCACATTTGCTCTAGAGTGCAAATGCCATACAACTGCTGAGGGCTTGAAAGAATCATTCCGCTCACCATTGGCAAGTGACTCTTGGTGTCATACAAATGTACTCTGACTTGAATGAAATTTGAAGAAAATAGACTCCAGTCAAGTAGAAACAACATCAGCATCGGCATGTTTAAACTCCCTTAGCATGAAACGCCCAGCAGACTGCCTTGTGTCACGAAGACTCTTGCTGCTGTATTATATTGTGTGGTGCTGGTGTGGCCTCTTTGACTTTAAAATATCCTTATAAACAGGGTTTCAGTCGTTAGCTCTTCTGACAAACTAGAAATAGAAATGTTGAGAAAACAGTAGTGTACATTTGGTGTCTTCTTGCTTTCAGATTTTGCTGTTCAGCTGTCAGCTTCCAGTCGATGCTCATTATCTTCTCCAGCTTGTCCATTCTTTGACTTGGTGTATAATTGAACAACTGAGACAGTGAAAATGAGTCAGTAAGCCTTTCAGCCAGCAGTCTCTCTGTGCTGATGATATTTAGATTATTAACATTACTGATACAAATATCAGAGAAGAATGTTATACAAGGTACAGTGTCTAATTAAAAAAAACAGACACTCATGCAGGCAGTAGAACAAACATGTCATTTGATCACATGTACTCTATTTGACGATACACTAAGACAACAACTGGCATTAGTAAAACAATTACTGACTGTGGCTAAAACAACATGAGCACTTTCTTAACTTCGCTGCAAAAACAAGTTTGATATCCGGATAGTCTAGATGACATCTGATCTAGGATTAACTTTGCAGCACATTCTTTGCTAGGCACTATCTGTATGAAAATATAATGGCATCTAGATTATCACGGTGCTGCATGTGTGGGCTGCTTAAGACCACCATATCAACCAAACTTAAAGGACTGTATTTTTGACAGTTAGTAGAATTAAAACATAGTAAAGCCCAGCTCTTATCTGTATGTTCTCATGGTCTGTATTTTCAGCTCATCTAATGAGAGGAGCATTGATATTGTATATTCAAGTATCTGTTATCACATTTCATATTGCTATGTATAGCCGGGATACTTTTTAGAATATTGGTTTTGTCATATGAGACTACATATTGTCTGGGATTTTGGTCATGATAATGAAGCTAAAATGATGTCTGTCTGGCCTAAGTGATTACAGGGAAACAGTTAAACTTCATGATGTTAATAACGCAAAATTGGATGTAGTGAGAATATGAGTTCCCTGAATTAGCAAAGATTTGAGTTTGAGTTTGAGAGTTTAATACTGATATCAAGCCGGTGTCTATATATTTAAAGCTGTAGCCTATATGGAGCTATGAATGTTTAGATAGAACACCTTCATGTCTTTGGTTGCAGTGATGTGTGAAGCAAAGATAGATAACTTTTTCTCACATAAAATTATTAGCATGATCCTGTTAAAACCTACCGACTGGTTTGAGGTGAGACTTAAGTTTCAGCCACAGAGGACACTATGCACGTGAATCGGCAAAGGTTGAAAAACATTTATTTTAACGAATGTGTATTGTTTTTATTTTTATATGATTTTTTTAGAATCCATTGTATGATTATGATGTCACATAATACACAAAAATGATTGCGAAATAATTTCAGAACAGGTGTACCTCGCTTCAGGTAACATTTGAAGTGATGTGATGTGCAGGAGGGTTTTTTTTTTTTTTTTTTTTAAACCTACTGCATCGTCATGTAGTCAGTGTTTTTGCTGATGGCACAAGCTGTGAATGAATAGGAACTGACAATCTGAACACACAGCAGATGTTCCTATGAAAAGACTTGTGTTGTTTTATATTTGAGTTTGCATATTCAAATAAATCGGTGTGTTTTGGTGTATCTCACCTAAGATTGACTTTGATAAGAAAGAACATACTGAAAAGAATAAGCCTACTGACTAATGAATAAATACTTAAACAACAGAGAAACTTTAAATGTCTGGTTTATCTTTAAGATTAGCATATTAAAGTAAAACTTAGTTATAAAAGAAGTGGGCATTAGTGGGACAACAGCTGCAGTTGTTTGACATCTCCTCACAAATGCAGGAACGTGGTGTGGTAGCTGCGGCAGCACTAGATGCATAGATAGCATCGGGTTATGCCACCACCCGAGGGGGCTCCAGCCTCCTCTCTGTAACCTGAGAGGGCAAAACCCTCAGCTTCACATCTCTATAGCAACACTTCCTCACAGCACAGGTCTCTGTCTGCAAGTGCTGGTGACACACACACACACACTCTGTCCCAAACACATTCTGTTGAGAGCACACACTGAGCCTTGTGATATCTTGATAAACATATGGCCCTATGGATGTGAACAGACACAGTGAAATTTTTACCCAAGAGGATAAATTCATAGAAAATAGTGAGTCTAGGATTCCCTGGAAAATGGGCTATGAAAAGTACACACACATACAGCACAACCACACGTGGGATGACCAGTTCCAGGAAGTGTGCTGTTTAACACAGTGATAAAATCTCAGGCTGGAGAGACGGTCAATGTTTAACTCCCTGACTGGATTCAGCTCAGAGCATCATATGATCCTCAGCGAGCATGTGTGTGTTACAGTGACTTTAGAAGAAACTGAGAGCAACATCCTATGGTTGTACTTGTTGCATACACACTTTCACATGCAGCCATCTTACCAGCATTCCTCCACCTGTGTATCTACACATAAATGAAAACTGGTTACATTTTTATGGACATAAACATGTTGATGTAAGTGTCTGTTTAGCTGTCTGTGTTGACTTAGATGTCTGCACAGGCTGACTGGAATGTGACACAGCATAATGAGGAATAATAGTAAATTACTTCTTTAAGTTTGTTTTTGCAAGAAAAGTGCCATTGGTTGTAGGGCTTTCAGTGAGGATATACAGTAGTCAGGTGGGGAGTGAGAAGGTACAATTCAAAAATTTTAAATACACTTTGGAAAAAATTACTCCGAGACACAATAACTACAATGTAAACCACGGATAAAAAGTATGATGTGTAAAGTATGATGTGTAAAACTGATCATGTACTGCGGAAAGTTCCATTACATCATATTCTATTTTAAAACATGATTTAGGGCACCTGACATTAGTTTACATAGTATAACTGGTCAATGGCAAAAATACAAAAGCTTTGTAGGACATTTTAATCTGTAAAATTACAGTGCGAGGCTGAAGCATAGCCTACATTTTCCTCATATGACGAAGGCCTGTTAGTTTGACAGCATTGCCTGTTTTAGTGTGTGTTTGTGCTCATACAGCTGGCTCTGCTGTAAAAAGCCCAGGGTAAATAAAGTTGAATAATTGATTTGTTCATTCATTAACCCATAAACATCTGTGTTGCGTATATGGAAAATGCAGAATTTACATTGGACAAATGTCAGCTTGCTGCCACCAATGTTTTCTGGTGTTTATATATAAAACCAATGTTTATTCAGGGGAAACTGACTGAGCACTAAGCTCTTCTACAGCAGTGCCCTGAGTTCAAATTCATACGGGCTACAAGAATATATAATGTGTGATCATAACAACATCAGTAATAACAATAAATGATGAAAAAGTCAAATACTTAGCAGAAATGTATGGCAAAAATAATATTTAGCACTAAATATATAGCAAAACAACAAATAAATAGTCTTTAACAAATAACCATGTCTACAGTCAACCAAAGCAGAAAAACTACAAGAACAATATTATCTAGCTGTCCAATTTCAATACCTCTTGTAATTTATTCCACTTAATTTGTGCAAACAACCTAGAAGATGCCGCTTGTCTGCTCAATCAATCCAATTCCTAATGTGTCAATTATTTTGCTACAATTTGTCAAACACTGAAGTCGACTCTCCACTTTCTGCTTAGCAGGACAACTTCTTAGGACTGAAACAGACAGATAGTGAAGTCAGATTTTATTTTGATAACCCAAAATCATAAATTGCAATTTGTCTCAAGAGAATTTGCAACCTGCACAGTGTACAACACCCTCTGTCCTTAAACTTGATTCTGCTGAGGAAAAACCCAGACTCAGCCCTTTTAAAAGGGGGAAAATTCATTCAGTATGCACACAGTTCAGCACCGTCTTCACCCTGTTTCTGGCTTGCTTGGTTCGGAATACCCTTTGAGGAAGGGATGATCAGTTGTTGCAAAGGGGTGTTGTGCAACTTCATGCTGACCTCATGATGTCATGACATCCACAGGTCTGGACAGTATTAAGAGTTTATCTCTCTCTCCCCCTTCCTCCCGTTTAACTATATGACCTACAGCTGACCTCAGCCAACTACATCATTGTGTTTCTGTCTGTGTTGCAATTATGGTGTGACACTTTTCGTCCGGCGTGGGTGTGTGTGTATGTTATGAGTGATCAGCAGTCCTATACCTCAGGCTGAGATGGACCTTTGCTCAGTCAGGCAGCCGGAAGGTAACTGATTTACAGCATCCCAGGGGAACTTTTGTGAATACACTCACAGACTCACACTCCACCCACCTAAGGACAGCCTCACAATAGTGCCTAAAAATAGAGATTGAAGCAAGTCACAAAATAAAGAGAGACAGACAGAAGAAGTGGGTAAAGGCCATACACACCACATAGAGATGCGCTGATTGAAAGACTTCATATAAAATACTTTTAACTCATCTTTGATGGCAGTGAAACCTGTCTCTGTGTTTTTCTCATGTTTCTCAATGATGGAGGGTTATAAACATCCCACTGTGCTAATGAGTGGGTGTGTATTGTTTTTTAGAAATGGACGAACAGTGCTCTTTTGTCTACGGTGAGGCAGTAATGACGCATAGTCAAATGTAATGGCCCTTTAGACCACACTTGGTTTGGGGGAGTGCGTGAAATGTGTGTACTGGCACATTCCTCTTGCATTCCTTTTGCATGTTTCGAACTCTTTACCTAAATCGTCTTTACTTGACGTTTTCCAGAGACTTAGAACTTACTTGAGATACATCACAGTGAACATATTTCTAAGTAATCAAGTAGATTTTATTTATAAAGCAGAACAGTTTGAATAGTGCTGTACAGTGCAAATGCTGCAGAAGGTTAATAACAAACTGCAACAGGATAACATACACAAAACAAATGAGCTTTTAACAGTTTCTTAAAACTAGGGTGGGAGCCACAACTGCAAAAGCTCAGTCACATTTGTTTTATAGCTTAGATCTGTGATGGCCTGAAGGCCTTGTTCAGTTGACTTCAGTGCTCTCATCATAGACAGGAGACACAATAATTGAAAAATATAGTGGGGACCAGCCCGTTTTGTTATTTATAGGTGATTAAAAGAACTTTAAAAACAATTCTGCATTCTGTGGGTAACCAGAGTAAGTTGGCCAGCACTGGTGTGATGTTTGACCTTCATCATGCAGTAGTTAAAGGTCTAGCTGCCACATTTTCAACCAGCTGAAGCCGAGACACAGAAGAGAGACTGAGGGTGATAGAAAGAAAGTAGATCTGGTAGATTCTTCCATAGAAAGTAAACAGTTCTTACATGAAATTGTTCATAACAATGTCTATGGATTGAAATAATTATTATTATCATAATTAAGCGGGTCATGATTTCTGGAAAGATGTGGTACCCCACATGTCAGCCATGCTATAAGCTATTTATTTATTTTTAGGTCCCAATGTTAAGCCTTTGCCAAGTAAAGTAAGAAGAAAACAGTGCAGTCTCAGGACAGGGACCTTCAGGAGATGTGTTTTATTATGTAGCCCGTCAGTGCCAGAAAAAACACCTGTTTGCAAGAGGAGCTCTCAACTGACTTTTTTGGGGCCTGGAGGTTATAAGAGAGATATTTGTGAGTATGTTCAGGAGTGAATGCATTCCCCCCCCCCCCCCCCCCCCTTGTGACCACAGACCCACATGACCAATTCAATGAGAAATAGAGGGCATATTGGCAGACGAGTGTTTGTGGAAGTGCCCTAAGGTGAAGGGCAGTGAGAGACTTGGCTGCTGATGAAGCCCACAGTCATTTTGCATTTGCATTTGCATTCCTCACATTCTTGTACCAGAGGATGGGTGGAGGAGAGGAAGGGTGTGTGTGTGTGTGTGTGGTTGTGTGGGGAGTGAAAAAGTCATATCAAAGTTAGATTTTCACTGTGGTGTTTGTACAATGATAAGAGTGACAACAATTTGTGGGGGAGGCTCTGGGAAAAAAAATTGTGTGTGTGTGTTGTAACTGTTTGGTCAGTTAGCCCCCCACAACAGAGTCGAGTGTATGCATGTGTGTAATTCCTCTTGTGTAAGGAACCACACTGGATACACATAACACCTGAAGCTGACGTCACAATGCACTACTCTGTGCATTGTGCTGGAAATTGTTTTCCCAGTGCTATTAGCCCTCAGAAATAACTTCAATTTAGGCAGTGGCCTCAGTTGCTTGAACAAACTTGCAGCTGTTATCTCTGGAGGCCTAGATATTAACTAAAACTGGAAGTTCATCACTGATAACAACACAACCACTGAGTGAAAAGGAACAGAACTCATCTAATGCTTTTTCAAACGAAAAATAGTAAAAAGGATGACTGATTAAGAGAAGCGTTAAATAGATTTTTTAAAATGGGATTGTATGACAGTGTTTGTGGAAGTGAACGGTGGTAGATTTAAATTATTTTATACGTCAGACAACATTTTCTGATGGGAAACCACTGTTATGTAATCTAAATATTGCAGTAATTTTAACTTGCAGAACACCACAGTTGTTGTTTTACCGCTGCCTCGATTTGTTTGTTTGTCATTAAGTGACTTTGGTGGTGCCAAACTAACCTTTTAAAACACAGAAGTCACACAATTGCACAAACTAACCGATCGAGGCAGTGGTAGAACAGCAGCTCCCATGTTCTCCAAGGTTATATTACTGATTTTTCTGGTTGTCTGGTTGGCGATATTTGTTTTATATAATGGAAGCTTCCCATTGAAAAAATGCTGTCTGACAGCAAGGTAAAGCAGTGAAAATATTATAAATATGGAATACACTTTAACTGCAGCAGATTATTTAGGTGGCTATAATACATTTTGCTGCTGACCCTGTCCACAGCAGTTCATTATTTTCCCACACCAGGACTCATGCTGCTTCCCCAAACAGGGGTGTGTAGACCATCATCTACTGCAGGTAATATACTGATCATTGATCGAGTATTTCATACAGCCCTACTTTAAAAGATGAGAACCACCCCTTTAATTTAATCTTCACTGAATTCTGTAAGTTAACTAGCTTACTTTAAATAAACTACAACAATGGGCCTTTCATTAATTTAAGTAGCTAACAGATGGCTAAAAGCCAAAAATTTTAGCTTCTGGGTTTGTGACTAATGATTGAACCAAGATGACTCACTGAAGCCTCTATAAACTTACACTTCTGCTGTGTTCAACAATGATATTTCACAGCAGATTAACAGTTTTATAGTTTTCCCAATTGCAGGTTTTAAAATAAGCTGGTGTATGAATGCAATCTTAGCTCTCACCGATATAAGTTGCATTTATGCTTTTTGTAATTTGTAAAACTACAATTGTTATGCCAAATAATCACATATAACAAATATATTAATACAGGTTAAATAAGATTGAATCAGATTCACTTTCATAAATTAAATATTGACGTCAGTGGTGACTATTTGTATTGCTCATGTCTTATTAGCCATTTCTATGTTCTTGCTTGTTCTAGATTATTGTCCACTAATGTGAAATTAAAACTTAAAAAAGAATACTGTAGTTGGACATATGATTTTTTTTTGTTCCTGGAAAATGATATGTAATGAATGAAGTATTGGCAACAATAACCCCAAACTTCAGACATCAGAGAGATCCATTTATAGATCTGTGGGGGGTTCCATGTACAAATGGACATGAAAACAACTCAGAAACCCCTAGACTTATGGTAAAGTTGTCTCCAGAGAACAGTAGCAGAGCTAACTTTGGTGTTGGCCCTCCAGCAAAAACGTCATCACTGAACCACTCTATAGTGGACCCTCTGTCTGTCTTGCTCTCTTAGTTTCTACTGTAGCACACAAACACACACTCCCTGAGGATCATGTGATGCTCTGAGCTGAATCCAGTCGGGGATTTAAACATTGACTGTCTCTCTAGCCTGAGATTTTATCATTGTGTTAAACAGCACACTTCCTGGAACTGGTCATCCCACGTGTGGTTTCACTGTATTCGTGTGTATTTTTCATAGCCCATTTTCTAGGGAAACCCAGACTCTCACTTCTTTCTATGAATTTATCCTCTATCCTGTTGTAAGGGTAAAAAATATCACTGTGTCTGTACATAAAACATCCCTGATTCACAAACACACCACAGTTGTTTTTGTGAACCTCTGGTGTGTCACACCCTGGTAAACAAGATAGAGCATCTTAACCACTGGGGAAAAACAGGAAGTTTACTGGCCTCAATCAGAGTGTGTGCATTGCATGTCATCAACGTGTACGGCCTCACTGTGTGTTTTTGCCCACAGTATATTTGTTTACCTTATCGCTGAGTTCCCATCTTGGACTCCATATTTGCAGCTCTTTGAACTGTAGGCAGATGGTACTGATGGAGAGGTCTATGGACTGCCTTTGGCACTTTGTTTGTCATATGGAGGTCATGCCCTTTGTATCCTGTTTCGTCCTGATACTTTCAGCCACAATGCTTGAGGTTTCGATCTTTCATATTACTTGTTTTCACTCTTACTAAGACTTTTGAGACGCTTGACACACCCAAACCCATATTTGACTGAGGTGGCACTTGGAACCACAAAAGATCCTAATCAGATGACTGGACAACAACGGATGTTTTCACTGACTCTGTTAGAGTCACTATTACTTACTTAAAATAGAAGTACATACCTAACATTGTGCAAGTTTAATTACATTGCAGCTAGAGCAGGGCTGCGTTAAAGATCAAATTTTTCATAAAAATATAGCTCCTTTTGCTGATAGAGAATTGGAAGTTACACCACAAGCAAAAATTCTGTAATAAAAATATCTATAGTAATTCTGGTATTACAAGCAAAGCATCGTATTTAAGGCGTCTCTCTTCTAGCAACACTTTCCAGCTCCTCCTGAGGGATCCTGAGGCGTTCCCAGGCGAGATTCTGGGTTTACTCTGGGGTTTCCCCTCTAGTTGGACGTGCCCGGATCATGCCCAAAGGAAGACGTTCAGGGGGCAGCCTAATGAGATGCCCAAACCACCTCATTTGGCTCCTTTGGGTGCAACGGAGCAGCGGTTCTACACTAAGCTCCCTCTGGGTGTCTGAGCTCCTCACCCTAACTCTAAGGCTGAGCCCAGCCACCCTTCGAAGAAAACTCATTTTGGCTGTTTGTATACCCGACCTCATTCTTTCAGTCGCTTCCAAAAGCTCATGATCAGAGATGAGGTTCGAAACGCAGATTAACTGGTAAATTGAGAGCCTTGCCTTCAGGCTCAGCTCTCTCTTCACCATGATGATGGTTGGGTACAACGCCCACATTACTGCTGACGCTGCACCAAATCCGCCTGTCTCACGCTCCATTCTACCATCGTGTCAAGTCCCCAAGATACTTAACCTCCTTCCCTTAGGGCAAGAAGTCACTCCCAAAGTGGAGTGAGCACTGTTTTCCAGCAGAGAACCATGGCCTCTAATAAATAGTAGTAAGTTGTTCTCATACATTTTAGTCTGGTTAAAGACAAAGACAACATTAATAATAAATTGTGCTGGATGCTCACAATAGTTTGGTTCCCATATTTATTAGAAGAGGACTTCCACTTGACTGCAACAATAGTTTTTTCTTTTCGATGTTTTTTTTTTTGTGGGGGCTTTTATGCCTTTAATTGTATAAGACAGCTGAAGTTATGACAGCAGCAAGGCACCGTAGGTGGGAGTCAAACCCAGAGCCGCTGCAGAGGACTCTCAGCCTCCGTACATGGGGCCAAGGCTCTACCAGCTGAGCTACGCTGCAGCAGTAATTGAAGGAAATTCTTTTTGCCACTGTCAGACTTTTATTTTGATGCTAAAAAGAATTCAACACCTTGTAGATGTGGCTCAGACTTTCTCGTGGGTGTGGTTGATATATTTTGTTTTCACCACAAGGCCCTTTGCTTTCACTGACACTGGAAAGTAACTTTTTTTTTTGGCCTTTTAACCACTTCAGCCTGTAGTGAGCAGTGGTCAGTGGTTGTTGCATGCAATAATTTTCCTTGTTGGAACTGATAAACATGACTAAAAGTGGAAAAGGTGAATCATACACTGTTGTTTTTACACCCATAGTTGCTCGTTCACATGTTGCTCTGGTACATCTGGTTGTTGCTTTAGAACATCTGCTTGTTGTTTCAGAGTTGACTGTTTTAGTTTTCAGTCTCTTCTGGAAATAAAAAATGCCTGCCAGATGAATATTCTTGCTCAGGCAATATGCCTTCTCAGTGATTTCTAAAATAATCTCCACAGTGACCTTGAGTGGAGGAGAAATGATTATGTATCATAGAAAAGGGAGGCTGAGGGAATAGATGGTAAGAAAAGAGGGACAGTGAAGAGGGGTCAGAGGGGTTTGAGTGCCTTGAGTGCTTTCTACTTTCTGTCGTCTTATCTTGAATGATGGGGCAGCTGGAGCCTCTGAGCGTTTGGGAGATGTGTGTGGGCAGCAAGTTTGTCACGTTAAAGTTATAATCTGCAACATTTTCCTAAAAAGAACAATGTATAGACTCATATGACATATGTCTCTTTCAGTCATCACGTACGACCCAGTAGTGGCCGTATCTGCAGAAACCCTGCACTCTGCCTTTGTTTCCTTATCTTTAGTAATTGTTTTGTTGTGCTCCAGACATTTCACCAACCCAAAACGTTAGTATTTGACGTCCTGATGCGATTAGCAACAGCTCAGACAAATCCTACTGACTCTACCTTTTAAGTACACTGCTTACATTCACTGTGTCCAATAAATGAACAAAATGAACTTGCAAAATGTCCAGAAATGTCTCATTCGTTCTTTGGCTTAGTGGGTGTGTACTGTGCTGCTCAATGTGATTCTGTCACTCATTCTTTAGAGATAGACCATTAAATTAACAAAATAAAATGAGAGAAATCACCCAAAGAGATTGCCCTAAAAAAAAAAAAAAAACCCTGCGATGGACTCAGCGATGGACTCAGCGATGGACTCAGCGAAGCGCAGATAGTCGATATATTTGTAAAGTCATTCAACTCAGTTGTTCTGTTTCCACTCTCTGTGTTACAGCTCCTTCAAGGAGTTTATGACTGGTTATGAAACAGTCTCAGTTTATTACTTATGCTGTCACTTGTTAGTTTATGACCCACATAAGTTAACAAGAACATTGTGACCAAACAAGAAGATTGATTATTTCAATATAGTTATTATTATTGTAACTATTATTATTATTCTCTGTGAAGTCAGGTGGCAGAAGCCTATGTTTACATTTTCCTAGGCAAAGTTACAATGAGTAGTGTGTTAGCCAGTTAAAAAGAAGCAGGATGAGATTTTTATTTCAATATTTTTATTTTTTGATGTTATATTTTGGGATAATGGCAGTGGAAACACTACTGATTTTGTCCACAGGGGCCCCCAAAAACACAAAATATAAACATTTGTTGTAGTAGCTTTAAATCTACCACTTTCAACCGTTTCCCATTTATATACTGTCTTTTAAACTTGTTCTTTAACTGGCTCATTCATACTTCCTACATACAGTATAATTACACACATGCTCACCCTGTCTCTCTCCTCCCTCCCATAACAGTTTGTTCTGTCCTCTCGTCCATCAGATGCAGTGTCCCAGCCGCTATCCAGACACCCGCCGCAAGGAGCAGAGGCACAGGAAATAAAAGACTTCAAGAAACAGCAGGTAAAACCTCTTTCTCTCTGTGTATGTGTGTGAGAAAGACAGAGAGTGCATGCTGTATCTTGTAATTATCTTGACCTACTTAACCTGTGATGCTGCTCTGAATGTGTGTGTGTGTGTTTCTGTGTGTAAGTGGGAGAGGAGGAATGGAGCGCTGACTTGGCTGGAATCTGGGAGAGTAGGCCTCGTCCTGACAGGCGGGGAATGTGTGGAAGTCAGCCAGCGAGCTTTACTTTCATGTCAGAGATCAGTGTTACACCACCTGAGTCCAGTCTGACTGCATCATCTTTGATGTATTATGTCCTCCTGTTTAGCTGAACTGCTGTGGAACTTGTCCGGACAGCACAACACAATAGGTCCCGTGTTGCTGTTGTTTGGTAATGTTGTCAGTTTGTGCATAATGTAATTCAACTTCTCTGAGAGAAAACTAGACTTCTGCTCCTCCTCTTGGCTCTGTGTTCAGGCTTTAGAAAATCTGGTCTGTAACAGGAGACTTTGGCCAATCGCAAGTCAGTAAGATAGTTGATTGTTGAGTCTAATTCCCCAAATGTCAGTATTTGGGAATGAGACTCAACAATCATCCATCTTATAGCCACCAATCTAAAGTGTCTATAATTTGAAGACCTGCGAGTGAGACTCAACTGTCTGTCTCCAGTATCACTCACTACACCTTTAATTGTCTCTTGTACCTTTCTTGGCTCTTGTCACTGTTGTAAAGTCTCAAGTTTTTTTTATCTGATTTGAGTTGTTGCTGCACTTGGCAGTCGTTACCTCGTCACAAGTATTGCACCTTGTGCCATATTTAGCCAGACTTTGGACTGTTCATTTGTCTTAAGTGCAGGAAATACTGTGCAGTATAGTGATTATTGTATACAGTACAAATGCTGTAGTTGCCCAGTGAGCTGATGTTGAAGCCCTTTTTTAGAACAGATATGGTGACTGGATGAATGAGTTGTAAAATTAACCATTAAAGGACTGATCAGGCGCTCTCAGCACTACTGACCCAATTTTTCGATCCAACCCTGGTTGTCACAAGTGGAGTGTGTGAGTCTGCTGCTTATCAAGTGCAGAATAGTTTATTAGTTACAGTGTTATTTCTGTCTGCACTCACCACATGCTCTTCTGCCCTTTGACCTTGAGTAAGCGGGTGATGATTTCTGGAAAGAGACATTCCTGTTGAGTTTTTCAAATGTTTTTTTTTTTAGTGTTTGGAGCGCAACAAGCTGGATGCCATCTAGTTCCATTTTATTCAAGAGAAGGCAGAGAACTCTACGGCTGATATGTCCAAAACTCAGCCTCTCGCACCAAAACTATCTTGATGGTTAAATACCACCAGAGATAAGAGGAAAAAATGTTTTTTAGATAGTAGGGTGAACTGTCCGCTTTAAGAGAAGATGGAGTATTTACAAATGTGTGACTGCAAGTATTTGCTTTATGTTTTTGTCCGTATAGAATGAAAACATTTGGGGTTTTTTTTAACTGTTGGTTAACACTTTATAGGCCAAATGGTTAATCAATCAATCAAGAGCAACAGTTTACAATTTAATCAGTAATGAAAATAATGAGTAGCTGTAGCTCTAAATCATAATACAGTTTTATTTCTTGCTCGTTTTCACCACTTTGGCATGTGTGCCCGCTGCAGAACCTCATAGAGCAAACACTGCCTTAACTTCCTCCTCTCGGATGCTTTGTGGACGCTTTATGTGGACGTACAGGTGCAGCTTTGACAGCCATCAGCAGAAAACCCCCATTTTCTGCAGTCAGGCGGTGCCGGTGGCCAAGATCACCAAATAATCAGCATGGATGCCTCCCACCTGTGCTCTCTGCTTGTTTCTCTTCTTCCTCTTCCTTCACTCCTACTCAAATGTGGAAAAATAGCTTGATCCAATTACTCATGCTGGGTTTTGTCTCTGCTGATCTTCCCACTGACACCACCATATTATCACCATGGAGCAGAGGGAGTTTAAATGGCACTGCAAGATCATCACAACACTTCTCATAAGAAAAATGAGGAACGTCTGCTGCACTGACTGTTTTTTTTTTTTTTTTCTTGTTTCTTCCCAGAAATGACCTTTCAGTGTTCTTTTTCTTGGTTTTAGTATTAACATCAAGCAGTGTGTTGAAACCCTTTGACTCACAATCCTAGGAAGCCCTGCCCTTGGGCTCATTCTTCGGCATGTGTTTGGGTGGCATTATCCAAATGGCACTGACCTTGCTACCCGAGGTATTACAGAGATTGTGTATAATTAGACTAGCCGGACAATAGAACATGTATTGCTACTGTAAACTAATTATAGATGGAGAGGAAAGAAAGGCAGTTTACTTGCACGATACATTATATTTTCTGTCTGCAGTAACAGGAGATGCATTTGTGTGTCTCTGTCTGTTGACAACAAAGATAATGCAATATATTTGGCATTGATTCTCATGGATAATGTTGGCTTTTGTGTGCTATATTAATAGTTAAACAGAAAGGTGACGCTGTGGCAGGGCAGCGTGTGCAGAGTCGAGCAGCCCAGACAGATGGATGGATGTATAAACTGGAGAGGCGGACATCAGTGTGTCATTTACCGCAGCTAAGTGTTCCCAGCAACCCAGTCACCTCTATAGCGAGATGACAGCCAGAGCCAAGAAATGTCTCCCATTTCCAGGCTTGTGTGTGTATGTGCCATTCAGTGCCAATGTGTGGCCCTTTGTTTATGAGGGAGATAAATGGTGGTTTGGCAAGATGCTAGGAGACCAATACTGAAAAATCAGCAGTGTGTGTGGGAGCCATCCCCGCTACATTCATGGCAGCTCGGTGTTATTTCTGTCTGTTTCTTTCCAGTCTTTTCTGCTTCACGATATAATCAGCAGCTGTGGAGGCTGTTTGTGACAAGCTGGGGTTTTCTTCAAGTCTATTTTCAAACTTCCCACTTTTAAAGAATCGCGTTGGAGCGCACTGCGCTTCTAGCAGTGACCTCAGACGACCTCTGTCAGTTCTGTCATTCATTTGCTGAACTCGTTTTCAACACAGTTCAATCAGACTCCTCTCTTGTGATTGTAAATGATGGCACTGTCTCTATGCTGAATAGTAGCACTGCTAATGATGGGTGTTAAAAAAGCATACAGTGTCCTTTACAATAATGTCAGAATAGTAGTAGTAAAATAGTACATCATGCATACCGTTAATAGAGCTGAAATGATTAGACCAGGGGCTTCGTAACTGTGTGGTGGGATGTGGGAGAATTGCAGGGGTTTTAACAAAATAAAAATTACATTTTACAATTACGGTACAGATCTTCATTTTTTAGGTTCCTTTTTATACACTCAAAGCAGTTTCATACCAAAAATTGTAAACATTTACCACAATGTGGTAAAACTTCAGTTGCCTGTTTCAGCTTTTTAGTTCTATGTTTAAGCACCCTGGTGTTTTTCCACTCAAAGCAGGTTTACGACATAAAAAAGCTGAACACTTACTCCGAAAGTATCTTTTTGATATTTAATAGTATTGAAGCAGGCGGTGGTTGCAACATGTTTTGAGAATATGGAATTGAACTGGTAAGTAAGAAGTGAAGACAAATTTTATCTATAGTTAGTCATTAGATGATGTCATAAGAAAGGTTCATGTTAATGGAAAAATATTGGCCTCAAGAAAAAAAAGAAAGTTCAAAATATGTTGACATGCTAATGATAGTTGTTCATTGTTTCCTCTTTGTCAGAGTTTCCAAGGAAGCCGTCCTCTGTCCTTTTTAGAAAAGAAGCTGTTGTGTCAAATGGAACAAAGGCTAATCCTTATGTCACCCTCATAGAGCAGCTGTTAACAGCAAGAACCATACCAGCCACCTCCAGTCAACCTGCATATAAGGACTGCACAATATGTAAAACATGTATCATATTGCCATTATTTTGACAAATATGATTTACGATTAGTGGTGATGATGTTTTTTTGCATTCAAATTTTAATTTTCCCTGAAAAAATAAGATATGATGATGATGTGGCATTTGTTTGCATCTGTACCAAAGAAACATGCTTTTACATCTGGACAACAAGATTAGGAGGCCAGGACATCTCTGCAGCGCTATAGAACTTCATAATAATGCTGTTTTCTTACACATTTTTCCTGCGATTTTGGATATTGTTCTATATTGCAATTTCCATAAGAGTTCAGTGTTAATATTTTTTCCATTTGCCTGGTTGAACAAGTCTGAAATCCTTGCCTGAAGTCAACTTTTACTTCACCCCGTACAAACAGTTTTATTTATTAGCAGTTACCAAATATTAATGACAACATCCATAATATGTCAGGAACTAGCGAAGAATTTACATCCCAGTTTTTTGAAGTCTAAGGTTTTATCTTAAAATATCTTGTTGGTCAGTCCAAAACTTATATAGAAGATATTTAATTTAATGTGATAATAAACAGAGAAAAGAGGGAAAGGCTGAAAACAGCATTTTTGGCCGTTTTTGCATGAAAAGTTATAGGCAGTTAGAGTTTTATAGGCTGCATTTTATGTATATTTGATCCCTTTTTCTTAATTTAAGTTGTTCTGTTCGTGTATGTGTGTTTGTTTAAAGTAAACCTGTAGTTTATTTTTTCAGTGCCCTGATGTCATTTTGCATTTTATATAAATGTTTCATTCTCTCATATCAGTAATGGCATTGGCCCCAAGACTGCAGTATCGGTCAGGCTCTATTTGATGCTGCTGAGGCAGAGGAGGGTGGAGCTCAGCCCCCAGTGCTCCAGTTATTCAAATAGTCTTTTCTAGAGAACAAACAAGGAAGCAGCCCATAATATAGTATTTAAATTTAAATAGATCTTCTGATTTTGTTTTGATGATGTCCAGTGTATTAATGGAATAGCAGATTTATTTTTGTAAAAATGTTCCAAGAAATTGCCTGTTTGACTCATTGTCAGAAGAAAAGAAGAAGACATGGGTAGTCTGTTCGTGGCTATCTATGTACTTTTAATTTCTTCATTTCCTGTTTGTCAGAATCAGATTTGCAAGGCAAACTTTGCATATGAGGCTTTATTTCCCCGTAAGGCTTTCTCTGTAGAGTATGTGTCAGAGCTTGCTTTGAATAATGACCTGCGGTTGTGATACGAGTTTGCATAGGCTTTACCTTTTCAGTAAAGGTATGGTAAACATCAGCTATGTTTTGGCACTTTGCTCGCACGTCTGTCTGTCAGGAAAGCTATGTTGACTGGAGTATTTACTTTAATCAGAGGTGTTAGACTAAAAAAAGCAGCTTATTTACACATGCTTTGGTGCTGACCCTTGTGGCTCTGTGTGTGTGTGTGTGTGTGTGTGTGTGTGTGTGTAAGTGTGTGTGTGTAAGTGTGTATGTGTGGAACCTATGAAAGATGTGAGTAAGCCGTCTGAAGCTCCAGATCCCACTCCGCAAAATACAGTAAATCACGTGAGTGTAGTTGTTTATTGTAGGGGGGCACTGTGTGACCAGCGCCATGTGACCCTGTTGCCCCCTCCAGCCTGAGTGTTTTTACTGGAGCCCAGTGTGTGTATTGGTGTGCGAGGCCAAGCTGCTGGGGCTTTGTGTGTAAGTGTGTGTGTGTGTGTCTGAGAGAGAGAAATGTTGTAGGGGGGGGGGGGGGGGGGGTTTGGTTGTGAGGGTTGATGGGGGCAAGGGCATTACAAGGCCAGTGTTTGTGCAGGGCACGGGACTGTCCTCGCTGGCACGCACGTACACATACAAACATGCACACACACTTGCCAAAAACAGAGGCTTATTGTGGACACCCAGCCCAGTTGGGTCCACGCACTACAGTCACACATTGTATCACCCGCTGCCTCTCCATCTCTTCCTCTCTCTTATCTTTCTCTCTCTTTATCTATCACACATTACTCTGTCTGTTTTTCTTCCTCTGTTACTTCCCTCCAACATGCTACTTTCAACTTTTGTTCTTGTTTTACTTCACTTTCTGATATTATCATGACCTCACATTCATACTACACCTTTATGTTCAGATTAGGGCTGCAGCTAACACTTATTTTCAGTGGCAGACTGATGCTGTTTAAGGGGCAGGGACAAAAAAAAAAAAAAAGAGCACCACCTGTTCACAGCGAGGCAAGAGCATAATGAAAGGTATGAATCATAACAAAAATACAAAAGGAACTGTTTTATTATTTAAACTTATATAGAGGCCAAATAATTTTCTAGCACATAGGGTAGCCTGAATGGCACTGCATTGTGTTACCTCCACTAGAATGGCACTTGACCACATTTTGTCCAATATGTTATCCACTGGAAGGACACTTTAGTCAGTGATGGTTAAACTGGGTTCCAGCAGAAATAATTTACTTTGTCACCACAGTAAGAAAAAAATCCATACCATTACAGTCCTAAATCAATGTTTCCCAAAGCCTGAGATGCTTCCTCGGATGTCTTGTTTTGTCCACACCCCAAAGATATTCAGTTTACTGTCGTAGAGGAGCAAAGAAACCAGAAAATATTGACATTTAAGTTTAGTTAATCAACCCCATTAATAGATCATCCAGATTTTTGCTGATTAATTTAGTACTTTATTACTAACCAGTTAACTGTTGCAGATCTAGTTCAGATTATCTGTCTCTCATATACCTCCCTTGTTCACTTCTTAAAGGCCATCAACCTCATTTTTCAACCACCCCTTCTTCATCAGACTCCTTCCTCAGTCATCTTTAATCGTCCTCCCAGCCTCTCTTTCGTTCTCGTCTCTGAGGGAGGTGTTACAAGTCTGACAGTTGAGTCATGGAGAGAGATGCTGCTTTATGTTGATGTCTGTGTGTAGCCTGTGTGCTGCTCCTCACTTGTCTTGTGTCTGTGAAGTGAATCAAGCTCTGTGGAAAAAGTCACACTCGCACATCTGATTTGTGCACCCCCCCCTCTCACTTACACACTGACAAAGATACATGCTAATAGGATGGACTCATAATCCATCTTCATTATATAGACTATCTGTATGGCAATTTACATCTGCATTATATCAAATTGCTCTTGAATTACCAACAATGTAATCATGGCTTCTCAGTGCTAATCATTGTACTTGTGCCTTGTGTTTTGTAATACTTTACTGTCCTGTAATTTTCTCAAGATGTAAGCTAATTGATATTCTTGTGGTATGTTACCATGGTCACTAATGCAACGCTACTGTTATTATCTTATATAGCATTCAGTCCTCTTTTGCTCCCTCTGTTTCTCAAGTAAAAATAACACACACTGTATCATTGATCACTGTCCTAATATGGTCTCTTGCAACATAATTATATGCCTCCTACTAAAGATATTTTCACAGGTCTCTGGTAGTTCAGCATCTGCCAGTTTATTGCTTGTTGACGCTTGATGGATGGCTCACGTGGTCACGTTGTTTTGTGTGTGTCTGTGTGTCATGAAGGCAGATGGGCATGCATGCTGTCTGCACAACAACAAGAGTGTGAGGCATACTCTCACCACTCACTTCTTTATTGAACATCAAATATGATGTTCATTATAAATATGAATGAAATCCTGGTTTAGTCTTTAGACAGATTTGTTTATACAGAATTCTATGTAACTGAAAGCACTTCTTGATGCAGAGACAGGACAAATAAGGTAGAATGAAATTCCTGCTGTTTTTTTTTTTTTTTTTTTTACTATTGTACATTTTAGGAATATATTTGCCTCCTCGCTTACAGATTTCTTGATCCTGTAAACTGTATATCACAGAATTGCCTGTGCTGTGACACCATCATTATCTTGGACAACATATCAAATCGTCGTCTCTGTGTTCCAAGTTAACCTGTAATCTCTGTCAGCACATTGAAATACATGGAGTTTGAAGCTCCAGATACCAGAAAATCAATGACAAACAAGGGATGGGAACAGGACTTTATATATATTGATATTGATATTGATATTGATATTGATATTGATATTGATACTGCTTTACGATACCAATTAGAGACATCACGGCACTGATGCTAAAAAAAAAAAAAAATGAAATTGAAAAATCGAATTTAATCGTGACCCTAAAATCATAAGTCAAATAAATGGATTTGGAAAATTATGACAGCCTTGGTGCAGATACACTTGTAAAAATTTTGCCCTCTCAGCTGTTTATGTAACATTGCATTAATACCAAATGATTACCATTAATAAATAAATGTACACTCTAGTGACCAGTTAACTAGGTACAGCTAGCTAATGCAGTCTAATGCAACAGCCCTGCAATAAATCCTACCTTCATTAGAAATGATCATTTTCATTTTTTTGTCAGACTTTTTCATTATGACCCACCTTGAGGGGGAATGACTGGTCATGACTCCACTGTTATTACCACACACACTTTCATAGATAACACAGTTCAGTGTAGACGGTGTGTTCTAGGCAGGTTCAAACTAATGCTGCCTTTTGAGTAGAGACATGTGAGGTCATGTTTTCGACATGGGTAGTTTAGTACGTAATATGCTTGGCGTTCAAGCAGTTTAACTCAAAAGAGTGCAATTGCTAGGCAACTGATTCTAAAACCGAAATGTTTCCTTGTTCTCTTTTCAGATGTGATGAATGATTGTGTTTTGTGCCTGTCAGTACCCTGTTGAAGGCATGTTTTGTTCACTCCCCACCCATGATGTCATTACAGGTGTTTTTCATCTGTAGTGAGAAGCACAACACCTGCTGTGACACAACTGAACAGTCTTTGGCCTTCTTGACCAAGACAAATACATATACAGAATTTACTATAGAAAATTGTTTTGATACACTCATGTTTAAAAACACCACAATTACTACCTCAGTGGATTCACCATAGGGTAACCATAGAATACTTTATTTGTCCCAGCTTGAATAAGATGACATCTGCTGCGTTCACCGGACTCAAATTTCTGACGTCCTACTAGAAAAAGTTCAATTGAACATATTACAGGCATCAAATTCAGAGTGAGTGTATATTTACAGAAGACAATTAAGTTTGGACATTAAATATCTTGTCTTTGTACTGTATTCAATGGAAAAGAAGTTTAAAAGGATTTGCAAACCATTGCATTCTGTTTTTGTGTTTTCAGTTTTACACAGCGCGTTTTTTGGACTTGCAGTTTGTACATATGCACTGATGGTCATCTACAACTCTATATTCACAGCTGCACTGCACACACAAACATACAAACAGTGTGTCATCATTGCCATTAGTGAGTATTGTTGAAGGGATTATGCACTGCTCTAAGAGCAATCTGCGGTGTACATGAAAAGGATCTGTGACCATTGCTCCTCCGCTGCTGATCCCCCTCTGTCTGTCTTGCTGCGTCAGCTCAGTGACCTGCTCCTTCTCATGCAGATGCAGAAATATATGACAAGGAGGGCAGATTAGACCCCCTAATGTCATTCAAACTTGATATAGTCACAATGCAGGCTTGCACTGTCACAGCCTATCTGGCAGAGTGACTCATCATGATGTCACAGATAGAGGTACTTTGATGTGTTTGGGCACAGCTGTCACAAGAGATTGATGATGATACATGGTCTTCTTTTCTTACCTATGATGTAACAACAGACAATGGATTGGATATAGTTGGTGTCACTGTTAATTAATTGTAATGTCACAGCTGATTCGTAATCATCCATAATGTAATGCAGGAGAAGTTTGGACTCGCTCAGCACAAACTGCCTCAGTAAAAATAACATAGTATCACACAGTAGTACATTATTTACAGTGTCTGTACACATTCAAGTTGTGGTTGTGATGCCACAGTGATACTGATACTGATAGAATTAAGTACATCTTCCCCTCTCATACCTGTTTAATAAGCTTATATAATGGCCTCTACAGATGTTAGCTGCGGCTTGTTGTTTGCAGCTTAAAACCTATGGCATTTTAAGCTGCAAAAATTAGCCTAGTGCCTAGCTGACTTTTCTACTCATATCTTAACAAACTTCATGTATTAAACATGATTTCTCTTAATCAATTCAGTGTTTCCTCTAGGATTTTTTTCAGCAGCGGCGGCAGGTGTTCCGTTTCTCTTCTTAGAGAAATATTTCAATAAACTCATCTGAAAAATGCAGTCAGTTGTTACATAATGGTGTGTAGATATTAACGTTAGCCTAATACTATCAATTAGTTTACTCACGTTAGCGACACTGAGTTGGCACCGGGCCAAATTAACTTAAACTACCGATAAGTTATGTAACGTTAGCTGGTCATCAACATATTGTGAACGTCTGTTTAACTTGTAAAATCTATGTCGAGTTATCTCAAGCTAATAACTTACGTCTACCTCTTCTCCGGCCGGTAATTCACTGTTTTATTGTTTATTTGTAATTCGGGAATTCATTCCTTTGACTCTGCCCTGTCGCCTAGGTGCTCGATGTGCTTGACGACCGTGCCCCCCAAACAACGCTAGCATCATGCAAATGAGCACGCGCAAGTATATTTTCATACTGAGCAAGATAGTTATCTGCAGTTTACCTTAGTGCTCGCAAGTACCCGACAGGAGTCTGTTTTGAAGGTGGAGAGATGCGGCGGTGGTGTATTTGCGTCAACAATGAAAAACAAAAAAAGAAATTTGAAGGAGTGGCAGCTAGGATTTAGGAGTGGCGGGCTGCCACTCCTAAATGAATGTAGAGGAAACACTGCAATTGGTTTAATTCACAGCATCTACTGACAGAAAACAGTGGTTGAATTTCAGCCTGTATGCACATTTTTTCAGCCTAACATTGATGAAATGGAGCGGCTAATAGTGCTGTAAAAAGAGCAATGATTTCTAGTGGACGAATGCCAGTACTGTCAATTCGATCATGTTGATTTGACTAGAATACAGTAAACAACATTGAAAATAACTCTTTGGAAATAAGAATAGTAGCCCAGCCTCTGACTCAGCGTTCATCATCTTTTTATGAATGACTGGTAGGGAATTTTGCTCCAGTTGTTGTTTGTCACCCATTTCCCGTCTAGTGTCATTGCTTCCTGTCTGAGAGGAAGACATGTGCCACTGTGTCACTGGAGGTGGATAACACGATGGAGCACTGTTAGCTGTCCGGATGTGGTCGTTTCACAAACACAAAAATAAACTCACTCACACCTACACACCCACTCATTCGGTTCATTCATGATTCCTCTCAGATACAGAATGTACAGAGACAGTTTGTTCCCTACTGCCTTTGAGAATATTTTCACAGGGGATTTAGTTTCATGACACTTCCTCATTTCTAGTTCCTGTAGGAAACGGCGCCAAGATGATGATTCGATTGGTAAAATCAGATGAAACCCATCCCTGTGGAGGAGCTCCGGCATTGAAGCAAGAAATAGTTGTAGGATGCCGCAAATATCAAAATATCAAAGCATGAAAAACTAAATAAGAGGAAAAAACTAAAAATTAAGACTATTGATTAATTATCAAGTAGTGTCTTTTTAATCAGTTATGTTCTTAATGGAAATTCATGATTAATCATTAACATCCCTAACATGCGCACACACAAACATGTTTAGTCACTGACCCAGCCACAGTGTCTCAGAGTTAAAATGACTGTTACACTTGAATGTGTGTTGACCGTCTACAGCCACCACCTACATCCACTCCTAAATACAGTAAGTGCTAGCAGTGCTCGACTGGTGACTCACACACACACTCCAGCCACAGTACACAGACACACACCCCAGCTGACCACTTATCCACACACCACCCAGACAAACACATACTGTTGAGCTTAACAGCTTTTCTGTTAACTTACACACACACCCACACACACACACAAACACACAGGCCAACACACACTAATATTCGTCCAGATTTGAACACAGTAAGTGCATTGTGCGCAAAGCTACAAGCACTGTTCATTCATCTCCACCGCTCTGACAGGTCTCATTGCTCTGCCGGAGTTACCTGAGGTTGTGTGTGTGTGTGTGTGTGTGTGTGTGTGTGTGTGTGTGTGTGTGTGTGTGTGTGTGTGTGTGTGTGTGTGTGTGTGTGTGTGTGTGTGTGTGTGTGTGTGTGTGTGTGTGTGTGTGTGTTCAGTAATCATCAAAGAGAAAAGGTATTCTCTGAATGAATGGACCATATGCTGTTTCAGTTTCAGTGTCTGCAGACTAAACACACTGTGTGGGTACAGTACTGTATCATCCAGCTGTTTTGTGTTACACTCTCATAAACGTTGTGTATCATTCTGTGCAATTGTGGTTAGTGGCTCAAAGTGAACCAGGATATGTGGTGGCTGCAGTAACACAGGGCTGGGCAGCATGGCCTAAAATTTATATCATGGTATAATTTTAAACTCTGAAGGTAACAGTATTTGTTTTTTCTGTTTTTGTACTCTACTAGGATATATTTCACATTGTACAGAGGTATCTTAAGAACATTTAATGTGCAAAACTGGAATAATGAATTGGAAAATGACCACCCCTTGTAACCACTGTCATCTGACGTAATTATTTTTTTATTTAATCAATGTATCGTCTAGTTTATGAATATATACATAGAAAATGGTCTGTAGAAATACAGAAAAGGCCATTTAATGCAATTGAACACAATGTGTCTTAACTGTGACACTCGTTTTGTTCACTTTTCCCCTGAATTTTGACTTGATGTTTCAGATAAAAAAACAAACTAGACTTCTCAGCTAATTGAGGAAACTGGCTGCACACTCCGCACTACATAACATCCAGTTACGTCATGTTCTAGCCACTTAACCTCCTTTAAGCTTTCGTTGCAGTTTAGTTTTTTCATAGTCCATCTGTTGTGTTTCTGCTTCTTCTGTAAGGATTGTGTCAGCAGTTTAAATAATCTCCTACTCATACTTTAACAATCCTGACACATAGCTTGCTGCCATTTTCCTAGAATGTTAAAATAAAAGATGCAAAGGAATCAGGATGTTTGTGGAACTGTAACGTTGTGTTGTTGAAGGCTCGCAGTGTGGGAATAAAACTTGCTGGTCACAAGGGGCCACCTACATGGCCATCAGGCCATTGTTGATGTAAAACCCTGCTTAAAACCCAAATATACTGAGTTTACAGTGATATAAAACAGTGAAAAGTAGCACATTCCCCCAATTTTATAGGATTTAACCAAAGAATATCGGTTTATCAAATTACCTCTGTCCACTGATTAAACATTTCAGCATTAATTAAGACATTTTAGTACTTCCTCTTTGGTTCTGTGAGATATTTTGATCTTTACACAGGAAAATGTGCCAGATCGAGCTATTGGAGCCTTCTCCTTTTTCAAAATTTAGCATATACACCATTTTACGTACACACACACACACACACACACACACACACACACACACACACACACACACACACTCACTGTGCCTGCCCAGAGGTGGAAACGCTGACTCAAGCAGTGTCAGTGTTGCCTGTGTGTATGTCCTCATACTCATTTACAGAAGTACAGCGTTGTTGAGGTGAAGAGGTCTTAGATCCTCGTTGTGAACTTTATTTTTAGCGCCGTGTGGAAGAAAATGTGTCACCGGACCCTTAATCACCAGACATGACCTTTTACACACACACACACACACACACACACACACACACCCCCACACACACATACAATTTATGTTAGCCCTTCTCTCATCAGTCACACCCATAGACGCATGGACACACACTCCATTGTAGAGAGCCTCACAGGCGCCTTACTGTCAGGCAGAGGGAGCTTTAGAAAGAGAGTGCTGAGTAACACTAGTGTTTAAATAACCATAAATGCATCTGGGCATGAAAGCCGTCACAACATGTCACTGTCACTGGTTCAGAGGAACTTCTTCCATTACAGGCAGTGATTTGCCTCTGCTGTGTTATCTGAGGCAGGTCCTCCCAGCTGCCTCTAGGAGGTGTGTAAGAGAAAAATGTAATGGTGGTGTAATGGTGTAATTGAGACTAAGACTTGGAGGCTGGCTTGATTGCAGTGAACTGTATGTTGGAGGTTATGTTGTTCTGTGTTAATCTACCTTTGAAAGTCACTGTCATTTTCACAAAAGCAAACCAGTTTGTCTCTCGGGCATGCTTCCCTCTGATCTGCCAACTCTGCTTTGATTTCCTGACACACCCCTTTCCAGATATTTGATCACACATGAAGATTCAAAGATGTGAACAGATGACAGCTGTCTTTTTCATCCCAGGCAGCTGTATGTTGAGTTTGTGACAGAAAACAAGGAAGGGCACAATTAGAATAATAATGAATTTCCTGCATAAAGAGAATGTAGACACATAGTTGTGATTAAGGCATTGAATTACATGTGCTGCATAAATGCAGGAATCATATTTCCGCATCTTCAAACAGTAATCAAAGTGAGCCTGAGAGCTGCGGACTGAAGGCTCTGTATCGAAACATCGTTTACTTGTTCTAATGTTGGCTAACTCAACGAATCCCTCCAGGCTCTTCTGTTTGTTGTCACATGAAACTCTCTCTTTCTCCCTGATCTTGCAAACCCACTTGTTCTTCTCTGATCCAGCCGCTGAAACCTGACCTCACAGCAGACCTTTGGCTGTCTGCCACTGCATCCTCAATAACCCTGCTCACCTGTGTATATACTGTGCGTGCGTGCGTGCATGCGTGTGTTTGTGAGAGAGAGAGAGAGAGAGAGAGAGAGAGACCGAGAGAAAGAGAAAGGGAGAGGCTGTGTGTGTAGGCATCCCAGCAGGATGAGACGGTATTCAAGCTGTCTGGTGTGAAAACGTCATTCTAGAAAGCCATAATTAATGAAACAAGTGCATATATGCACAGACGTTCATGCACGTGTACTTGCTCATCCGTCCCTTAGCACCCAGTGTTGTCAGTGCGTCAGACAGACATGCTGGGTGTCATGTTACTTTTCATGTGTGTAACTGTGCACCTTTGTGACATTACAGGCTTGCTATTGTCTGCCCCTTGACTGCCCATTTGAATGGTTTCTTGTGTTGTGTTTTTCCTTGATGTCTCCTATAAATGTGTGTCTGTTTCTGTGTGTAAAACATTGTCTTGTGTATGTGCAGGTTGTTTCCTACACAACATCTCGTGTGATATACAAATACTAATTCCAAAAGAGTTTGGACCCTGTGTAAAATGTAAATAAAGAATGCCATGATTTGCAAATACTTTTCGACATGTATTTAAATACAGTGCAATATATTTAGCGTTTAAACTGATGCTCAAAAACACCTCGTTGGAGCATTCGATTGGTAATCGGGTTTATTGGTGACAGGTGACAGTATCATGATTGGCTCTTAAAGAGGCATCCTCAAAAGGCTCAGCTGTTCACAAACAAGGATGGTGTCAGGTTCACCACTTTTTGAAATACTGCAAGCACAAACAGTCCCAACAGTTTAAGAAAGTTTCTTGGCACACAACTGCAGGAATTTGGGGATTTTTCCATTTACAGTCCATAATATTATTTTAAGATTCAGAGAATCCAGAGAAATCTCTGCACGTAAGGGGCAAAGCCAAAAACCAACAAGGAATGCAGCACTGCATTAAAAACCCACTCAATTGTATAAATGACACTACATTGGCTTGGGAGCACTTTGGAAAATTGTTAACAGTAAACACAGTTTGTCACTGCACCTATAAATGCAAGTTAAGACTCTACTATGCAAACCAAAGCCATATATCAACAACATCCAGAAACACGAGATGGACTGACAGAAAGGGGAAAAGTGTGCTTAGGAGTACACATCCAGATTGTTACAGCACGAACTTCAAAAGCCAGCATCTGTGATGGTATGAGGATGTGTTAGTGCCCATAGCATCACAGCCAACTGTCACATCTGTCAAGGCCCCAGTAATGCTGAAAGCTGCGTAAAGGGTTTGAGGCCATCCTGACAACATCTTTTTCAGAGACATCCCTGCTTTAGCAGAACAACACCAAGACACATTCTGCATGTGTTTGAGCAGTGTGGCTTCATAGTAAAAGAGTTCAGGTACTAGACTGGCCTGCCTGCCGTCAAGACCTGTCTCCCATGCAAAATGTGTGGTGCTTTAGAAACCTTGGACTGTTAAGCACCTAAAGTCATACCAAGCAAGAAGGTGAAAGAATATCACTCTCAAATTTTCAACAATTAGTGTCCTCAGTTCCCAAATGCTTACTGAGTGTTGTTAAAAGAAGAGGTGATGTAACACACTGGTGATCTTACCTTGTGAGGCAGCTGGATTCACGAGATCATGTGAAAATCCATCTTACCCGTTTGTGTCGGCACCAGAGGTAGTGTGAGCCAACCAGCACTACGAACCACGGATGCTACTGGCAGCTAAGTATGTGGTTTTAGTTGCGCGACAGCAAGAAGTGTCTGTAGAAACTACTCATCTTGAATGAACAATTGCAGCCCCAGTAGAGGTTATATACTGTGATAGCATCAGTTATATCAGAACTGGAGAGTATTTCTTCATTAAAAGAAGAGCAGAGAACAGCACTGAAGGATTTCATCGATGGGAAAAGATGTTTTCGCTCTTCTTCCTGACAGCTTTGGTTCGGTGACTTTATCTGACTGATTGAAGTTAGCTCATGTTGAACATGTGACATAGACAGGTCGTTCATGCAGTCACCTCACCTGCCAGGGGTTTTCTTGAAAGTGCTCACCCGTTTCCAAACAGTTTCTATGGACGGCTTCCCAGATGTTTTTGCGTAACAAACCATCTGGCGTATCAGGTTAGAGGAAATGATGCTCCCGTCCCAGCTTCTTTGGAATTTGCTGCAGGCATCAAATGCAGAATGAGTGTATATTTCTAAACAACAATAAAGTTAATCAGTCTGAACATTCTTGTTTAATACATGGGGTTCTGCGTAACAGATTTCGTCTGCATCACCCCTCACCACATGCAGTAAGTGCAAAGTCCCTTTAGGAGTGTTCAGACAGCAATCTACAGTTTGCAAAGCACACTGAAACACACACGACATTGTTCCATTTGCATGGCCGATAATGTTAAGTGTCTGAGAATGTGGCTCCAAATGCACAGCAGATATTGCACCATCCTCAAACACGGGGCATAACAACGGCTCATCTGCTGGTAGCTCAAGCACTTACCTTAGAGGGGGAAAGACCATTAGAGGCAATCAGGCCTGTCATTTTTAATGGGCGGATCGAGACAAAATGGAGATGGACCTGTGGCCTAGTGGAAGAGTTAATGTACTGGGCCACTTGAGGACTAGGTAATGAGAAAAAGGCAGGTGGAAGTGGTGTGACGGTACAGCTGTGGTTGAGGCACAAGCCCAAATGGAAACCAGGCTGTGGGCTGTTTTTTACACCAGCAGCTGGGAAACCACTTACTGCAGCTCAATGGAACTCACTACAGTTAACATGCATGTGTTTATGGGTCCACATAAGCATGTTTGCTTGTTTTTTTGTCCTTGAATGGCATGTTTACACTGTTAGATTGCATTTTGAGATTTGAGTCTTGTGCATGTCTTATTAGCAGATAGAAATAGCCTCTCAGCCAGTGCTTTTGAACATGTAGAGAAGACCTGTGACAGGCCAACCCCCTCCTGCCTTACTTGATAATTATCTTCACAGCAGCCGCTGTGTGTGTGTGTGTGTGTGTGTGTGTGTGTGTGTGTGTGTGTGTGTGTGTGTGTGTGTGTGTGTGTGTGTGTGTGTGTGTGCTTGGTGCATATGTATTAGCATGCACTTTTATGCATGCATTATCCATCTATAAGTGTGAGTGTTTTCTTTGTGTGTGTGTGCTTACTGCCTGGGGGACCAGATTGTCAGATGAGGGGAGGGCCGGCTGACCTTTTGTTCTGTTTGCTTAGTGGGCATTCCTCTGAGCACTGGCCCTCACCCAAGTTAAAGCCACCAGCCACATACTAGACTCACAGCGCACAGTGCTGCCCCCACAGGGACACAGTGACACTGAATCATTTATGCCTGTCAACTAGTTGTATATAAAAAAAATCATTTTTGCAAGTAGGTAAAAAAAACATATGATTGAAATATTGAATGATTTATAGTGTGCTTTTTTTAATATGTTGCTGCATTGTTTGAATAGCCTCAGGACCTGAAGCATAACTATATGAACTCTGTCTTTTTGAGCTTTCTCAGATTTTAATTGTTATTGAGGAGGTTACTGTTTGAGTTGGAGACGTATACTTGTGCATATCCACAATTTTACTTGTGCAAATGTAAAAATATCTGTTTTTTAAGCTACTACTTCAAGCAATGTGTCGTTTTCACTGTGAGTTCTTATTTCTTTTTTTTATTTTATGCTGTTTAGCCTTTACTAAACCAGAGGTAAAAGACTCATTGAGATTAAAAATCTCTTATTCAAGAGTGTCCTGGTGAAGACTGGCAGCAGCAGAGAGATCAGAAACAGATGAGACGAGAGATGGTTGCAGATATAAGACAAACATAAAATGAAAACAAAGAACAAATTGCAGAATTGTAAGATGTCAAAACCTTTAAAACACTTATGTCATATAAACCTGCTTTCAAGTGATTTAGAATCACTTTAACAGTGATTTAGGTGATTTTGCAACTACTTCTAAACTAAGGGAGCAGCATATTTAAACACCCTTGTTTTTTATCTAATTCAGTATGGACTTTGGGTATAGTTAGTAAAAATAAGTCATGGGTGCAAAGATGGCTTCCCATACTGAATGTAGATCCATAGGTAAGAAGAAAGCAGTCCAAGAACAGCCTCAAATCTAAATGCCAGTGATTAAGTCCACGGGTGGACAGGACAGACCATCCAACCTGAGAGCAGTGGTGAGTGAGAGCTTTGAGATCTTTCCCTGTACATGCTGTGAAGATGCATGCATGTATAGAACATCCCCATAGTCCAGCACAGACATGAACGTGGCAGCATCAAGTCTCCTTTTGGCCCCAAAAGAAAAGCAGGACTTCTTTCTAAAGTAAAAGCCCAAGGTCAATTTCAGCTTTTTCACCAGTTGCTGAGGCTTAAATGTGAGTGAATCATCAATTGCAATTTCAGGATACTTGTATTGAAATACAGTTTCAGTCTCAGAGTCCTGCAAGGTGGTGATAAATAGAAGATTCAGTGGCTTTGATTTTGCGGTTTATGTAATCTTTGCTTCACATCTCAGGTCTGTGACTTAAAATTGTGCATGTGCAGTTTTCTTGATAAATTAAATAGCCTTTGATGAATGGGCTAATGGCTCTCTGGAGTACGACCCTGATTCAGAATACGATACACTCATAAAAACCATTAATGTCAGTCTAAACTGGATTTTTGTTTCTCTTCTCTGCCCCTCCAGGTCCTTATGGTTGAGGTGGTGTGTGGTGCCCCTTGCCATGCCTCCTGCCATGACAGACCTCCTGGACATATGGGCAGCCCACTCGCCCCTGGCCGGCCACGCTCTGGACCAGATCACTGTGGATTTTCTGCTGCCCACTGGTATCTACATCCAGATGGACGTTCCACGCGAGGCTACCATTCAGCACATCAAACTGGTGAGTGGCACGAACTGGTCATGGTCAAATCATATGATGCTGCTGAGGTTACACCTAACAGATAATTAATAGATTCTTATCAAATCAACTTTCAGTGCCTTTCAATGAGATTAAATGGAGTAATTTGCTTGTTTGGTCTCCTGTTGTTATGTGATTATCCTTACATGCCTCAGCCTATTGTCCTAATGAGGAAAAACACAGTCTGCATCCCACACACACACACAGTTGCACAGCTGGTCAGTTAGACATGATCTAATGCCTGTTTTGACAGAGGTGGCTGTTGCGGCTGGCTGGGTGTTTTTGTTTGTGAGTAGCTCTTGCTCTCAGCATGCAAACAGCTCATGACATAATGCGTGACTGCAGCTAATTTTGGTGTCAGAAGTCACTGACTTGATCGGTCTTTCAGGAGGTGTTAAGGAAATTACTTACCTTGTTTATAAAATGGCACAAAGTATGTGTCAGTGTGTGTTAGTGTGAGGTTGTTTTAAATGTATGAACTGTTTATTTGTGGAGGAATGGCTGCAGGGGTAATACAGAGGGACCATAAAAATGGAAACACCTGTGCAATGCAAGGTAGTGAAACACAAAAGCCTTGTACTAGGCCTGGGCAATAAAACAGTAGTGATGTGTATCAGCAATAGACACTTCATCAATAGCAATGGAAAAAAATGTTCCATAAAATGTTCAACGGCTTCACTAAAATGCATTTAAAGCAAACTACCATTAAAAGCACATATCCATGGAATGACACACAAGAAGCCAATTATTTAACAGGTGTGTTGTTTAATTGCACCGACATGTGACAACCGAAACAGCGTGGAGTGAGAAAATGAGTGCAGATGGTGAGGAAATTGGAAAAAAGGACAGATCAGCGTGCCAATATTTAATGTGTTGTGAAATCATTCATTTCTCATTTGCTTTTGGTATTAATGTATTGCAGGCAACACTAGCCCTAACCTGGAGTGTGTAGTAGAGGGAAACAGGACTGGTTTTAAAGAACAGAGAATCAGTCAGGAGGTGGGTTAGATAACTGATCCTCAGGCCAACAGTAAGTCAAAATAAAGTGGTTAAACTAAACCTCTTTTCTCCTGGCCTGTCTTTAGCAATAATGATCAATATCAACTTAGATTAAAACATTTTATTATGATCATTTTTCAACTATACCACCCAGCCTTACCTACTACTGATACTTAACTGAAGTCAATTTGGAGCAAAACTATGTGGTAGTGTTTTATTAGTGAAAGGTGTTTGGCCTCCTCATTTGATGTATCCAGAGAAACTTCATAATAATTTGTATTCCGTTACAACATCACCTCAAATGACAGCATCAAAAATGACATGAGTTGAATGAATTAAAACAAAGGTTTTGCAAAGTTAGTGTGTATTACTGTGTGTATTCGGGGCTGTTGTTAGAGCTTTTCAGGGGTTTGATTTTTTTTTTCTGAAGAGAGGAAAGAGATGTTGTCCCTGCTGTGCTGAAAAAGAGGCAAAAGACTGATAGAGTGAGAAATTGCGCTCCTTTATGGCATTTAATTAGTCCAGTGCATATAAAAACCAGGTGTGTGCACATGATACGAGCACGCAGAAAAGCATCCTCACGAGGTAGCATTTCTAGTCCGCGTCCACAATTATACGAGCTCGACCCACTGTATGCACTGTGGCTGATGTCTCTCCTGCTCTCATTAGATTCATAATTGCTATAATAGTTAATCAGTTAATCTGACCATAATTTCTTCTCTTAATCAATTAGTTTTTTGATCCATAAAATGTCAGAAATGGTGAGAAATGTTGATTAGTTTTTCCCAAAGCCCAAGTTTATGTCCTCAAATGTCTTGTTTTGTTCTAGACTTTAGATAGCATCAAAATATTGACTGAAAAGCTTCACTGGTTATCAAATTATTTGGTGATTAATTCAATAGTTGACCCCTACCATCAATTAATCCGTTAATTGTTGCAGCCCTGATTACCGCATTTGAATTTTCAGTCATTCAGTGTTCAAGCTTCTCACAGCTGATATGAAAGCGTCCTTTTATATTTTGATTGATGTAGAAAACATGTTGTGCATCGACACACAGCCTCAAACATGTTTTTTTTTTCCAGACACTATTAAATAAAGCCTGAGGAGGTTGTTATGAATAGCAAGTAAACAAGTTAGTCTGTGTGTTTGTGCAACATCTGCCTGCCATTTTCTAGAAATCACTTATGGCTTCATAACGTGATCAAACATACAGACTGATTTCACTTTGACGTTTCATGGAACTGTATGATGAGTGAGGCTTCAGTCCATGTTCAGGCCGATCAGTTCTTTGGAATAGATAAATACGTGTTCATGCAGGAAAGATGTCTGTTGGCTCACACATGTGAGGGACCTTCATTCCCTGAGGAAAGCATGTACAGAAGCAGCGGAAAGCTCTGAGAAATTATATGCCACTGAAGCAAGAAGTAAGAAAAAGAGTTAGTTTAGCCAAAGGGTGCAACAACTCTTTGACATTTGCAGGCCTTCCAGACAGCTTGATACCAGATTCTTTACTGGTTATTAAGAGGAAAAGAAGAGCAGGCTTAGGAATGACTGCTTTTCATTCATACTAATACAGATCAGATCTGCTTTCCCAGAAAGCAGATTGTTATAAAATGTTTTGTGGAACTAACTGATATCTGAAAATCAACATTGTCCATTTATAACTTGTTGTGACTACTGGCTTGTTAACACATAACTGAATATTTTTTTAAAGCAGGTAATTCATCTCTAAGTATCGCAAATAATTAAATCCTCTATGCATTTTGCATGTGGTTTATGGAGAGATGTGATCAACATAACATAAAATCACGAGTGTTCCTGGAGAAGACAAACGTGTCCTGTTCCAGTATGTTACAGAATAACTCTTCAACCTCAGACATACACACACAACTTGACACCGAACCCTGTGATCATGCTGTGGGGGCACAGGGACATGAATCATGCTAGTACTGGGTGGTGGACTTATTCACATCCTGATTGGCTCACCCAGGAGCTGTGTCATGTTGCCATGAGTCATGCTTGTTCCTGATCGTGAAACATAAACTTTCGTCAACATGTTACATCATAATGATATGTTATTCTTATTAATTCTAAAGAAGTATCTGTCATATAAATATACTGTAATAAAATATAAAATGACCATGATATGTCATCAGATCAAGATAAAGTTAAGTTGAAATACTCTGACATCAATGCTGCGGTGTTCTCCTTTGAAATTTCTGTTCCAGGCTGGAATAACCTGCTGTAAGCCATAAGAAATAATGAATAATCTTGCAGAAGGTGTAGACGTTTATAACAGTTAAATTGGGCAATATGTTAATGGAGTCTGTCAGGTAGTGAGACAGGCAGCCACTTAAAGCCCAGTGTGTCTATTTTCAGTGCAGTGGGCTTTTGTTT
Source organism: Lutjanus erythropterus (assembly GCF_056507025.1). NCBI lineage: Eukaryota > Metazoa > Chordata > Actinopteri > Lutjaniformes > Lutjanidae > Lutjanus > Lutjanus erythropterus. The sequence goes on from NC_139320.1 coordinate 14,698,029, forward strand.
TCAAGATAGCAGACTTAACTTTACATTGGCAGACAACTGACAGTTACAAACAGCTGATCGACTTACAGCATAGGTCTCATCCTTGCTTGCTGTTGTCAGTATACGATGGTGCATGCACCTTGTGCTTCTGCGGAGCTCCTGCAGCCTACAGAGCTTGCCCAAGTCTGAGTAGGAGGGGGTAGGAGGAAACAACTCAATAGATTGTCTATTAAATAGGATTTAAATCCATTTAATATACAGTCTGTGACTCCATCTCGACTGCTGTACTCATTTTTGCGACACAATTGCTGCATATTGCTCCTTTAAGGTCCTTGGAAAATCAGCACATTACTGCTCGATTTATTCATGGTTCAGCTCAAGCAAAAGCACAATTACATGGTCCTTATGGGTTAAGAAGATGCTATATCAAGTCGTCCTTTCAAAAACCATGAGATAACATCATGTTCTGTATACATAGCTATTAAGCCAAACACAAAGATGCTATAAGATTTATACTGAGTTAAACTGAGTTTAATGGAGACGATAAAAACGCTTCCTGTGGTTTTGTAATGCAAAAGCACTTCTGTGAAACTTCGTCTTCTTCTCTCTTCCAGCTCTTATGGAAGCAGGCTCAGTCGTTCCCACTGTTTCCCGCCCTGGGCGAGATGGAGAGCCACATGTTCGAGTGTGTCAACCAGGCAGCGGTGCACGAAGAACTGGAGGATGAAACTCGCAGGCTGTGTGATGTTCGTCCTTTCCTGCCAGTCCTCAAGTTGGTGACGCGCAACTGCGGGCGAGCAGAGCGCCTGCTGGACTCCAAAATTGGCGTGCTAATTGGCAAGGGTAAGACAACAGCATCACTTTCAGCAAGACATTCACTAGAGTTAAAGTGGCAGATTATCATGCAAGCTCTCACACACATTACTCCCTCCCTGATTGATTCGTTTACTGTCCCTGTCTGACATTACCAATAAAGAAAAGCACTTAGAGTTGGTAAGTGGGACAGTAAATCTTTCCCCACACACAACAAGACTGAAGCACCTCCTCCAGTACACTAAGTAGCTCTCTTACTCAGCACATTTTCTCCAGCCGTCAGACCCCAGGCCCAGCCGTCTGTAGCTGGCTCCTGTCAGTGACCCTGCGGTCTGACAGAGAAGCGTGAGGATTGACTGGACATGTTCCTGACATGTCTTCCATCACCTGTCACTTTGTGTTATCACTGGTAAAGATTAGGCCTTTTAGAGGAGCAGAGGGGATTGATCAATGCAGTAGAAAAGCACAGTCCTCTGAGGTGATTAAATATTTGTTGACAGAATATCTATTAATGCCAAAAAGGAAAGACTGTTACTTGACACAAAATATCTTAAAAGTTAGACTCATATATCTATATTATAGAACCCAGCAATAAAATAGCTGATATAGCTGCAAAAATATCGATGGATAGAAATGAATCTGCAACTACTTTGATAAATGATAAATCATTGTGGCAATTTTGAGGCAAAAATGTCACACATTTGCTGGTTCTGTTTTCTCAAATGTGAAGATTCAGTGCTTTTCTTTTGTTCTATATGACAGTAAACAAAACATATTTTTCTGTTGGTAGGTGTGTTTCACTATTTTCTGCTACTGCTGTGGACAGGGTCTGCAACAAAAGGTGTTTTAGCCACTTAAAAAATGTCCACCCAAGTGAACACTATGTTTAAAGTATTTTCACCCTAAAAGAGTGAAAATATTCAGACAGCCTTTTCTGATGTAAAACGGCAATACATAAGCCAAATATCTCTCTCTCCAAACCAACGAAATGCCATAGTCAAAATCAGTCATTTTACTGCAGAACATTGAATTGCTAATGTAATACTGTCTCAGTCTATGAGTTTGCTTGTGGTATTGTGTGACTGTGGTGAATTTGAACTATCCTTTTAAAACACCAAAGTCACACAAACACATTAACCAATGGAACCAGTGGTAGACCAGCAATGTCGGTGTTCTGCAAGGTTAATTACTGATTTTGCCAGTGGAGACTAGTTGGTTTGGGACAAGCACTGTTTGACTTGTATAAGGATGTCTGATGGCAAAGTAAAATAGTGAAAATATTCTAAATAGCATACACTTCAGTTTGTATTGAATATTTTAGGTGGACCCTTTTAAGTGGCAAAAATATATTTTGTTGCTGACCTTGTCCACAGCAGTACATTGCTTAGCTTCTGTTCTGGCACTCCTCATTGCTTCTCCAAACTGGGGTTGTGCAGATGGCCATGTGCTTCAGGTTATACATTATTAGCCATACAGCCCCACTTTAAATGATCCAAGTTATTATCACAAATGCATAAGACATATACAATAATAAAGAACCAACTATTTCCTCTTGCACTCAAACAAGTGAAGTCACACATAAACACACCCACTCAGCCCTGTTCTGACTGAGATATCCAGGATTATGGATAAGTCCTCGGGTCATAGCGGCCTTCTTCAGAGGAAGAGAGGCAAAGCTGGAGAGAAGGGGTTCTGAGTCTAATTGAAGGAGACTCAGACGATATTGATATTCTCCCCTCCTGGCTCCACTTTGGTCTGACACAATATTTTAAAGGCTTTTGTCAGACTAAAGTGGGGTTTTCAAAAGGAACCCCACAGGCATGTCTGGATAATCCCATACACACACACACACACACAGACAGACAGTGCACAGTAACAAACTATTACACACTCACATGGCCAACCATGTTTTTTCCCCTGCAGAAATACAGTCACACAAACCTGCTTGCACACACAATGCAGCTAATGTGGTCCAGAGCCCTTCTTTGAATGCTGAGGGTCATATGAATGTTAAATGGCATTAAATGTCAACATGTTGTTTTCATTACCAAGCGGGTTTTGTGCAGCATCCCTTTGACAAAAACTCAGCAGGGTGCACAGAGATAAAGGAATGATCAGCCAAACAGAAGTTCATACCTGTGGCATTTGGCAGTAGTGTGAATATTAGAAGGCTCTGCTTTAATCCGACAAGACGCTACTGTTTGTAATCATTGTTACACATTCAGTACTACTAGATGTCGGCATCAAGTGTTGCACAGGTGTTTGTGCATTTTAATGAAAGTTAGTGCATGTTAGCCTAATAAATACAGCTTCCTACTTGACAGCTGTTTGAATTACACAAACGGCTTCATGCAGAGATCAAATTAAAAATAACATTGATTTATTAGGGTCTGTACCCAGTTCTTGAGACGTAATTGTCATCTCCACCGGGTGTAGGGGCTTGAGCACACATACGACTGGACTATCAGCCCAACATTTTTTGTTCTCTTTTATGACAGTAGGCTCAAAGATGTTCTGTGGATGCAGTGATGCACAATTTAAGGAAAAATACAACAACAACAATAAAAACTGCTTATCCTAACTCATCTTAACCACTTGGTAAGGACCTCAAGTCATCAGTGACTTCAAGGCGAGAAACTGAACAGTTTAACAGCCACAATTTCCACTGGGACAGACTCTTATCTGTGAATAAACATCAAGTGTAAATTATGCAGAATTTCAGTTTCTCAAAAAATGTTGATTGCTACATCTCCTATATTGGTGTAAAGCCGCCTTGTTTCTTATAATGCTCTAAATAAATAAGTGTTGAAATTGTTAAGTTTGGACTCATCGTCACATTTATTGTTTCCTTGTTACGTTTATACAGGGGAACCCACCCATCTTAACTGAAACTATATCATGCAAAAACAATTCATTAAAAACTTTAAAGACCTCTGCTGGTTGCATTTGGCAGTTGTGGTGGCATTGCAGTAGGTGCTTCACCATCTGTTGCATGGCAAAGATCTCCACTCTCGGGGAATATTACTAATCATGATATCTATCTGAAAGCGATCCTGTAACAATGTCCTCTCCTTACTACCACTAGGTCTCCATGAACTCGACGCCATAAATGACCAGGAGGTGAAGGACTTTCGCAGTAAGATGTTTCGTCTGAGTGAAGAAAGGATGCAGAGAGTCCAGATGATGACATGCACAGAGTGGCTGCAGGCCTGTTTCTGCCCACAGCTGGAACCCGCAGCAGGAACGGCTATCACCGACGCTCTCAATGACCGCCTCCCCGACCTGAAAGTCATTATCCACTTCGACCAGTCTCAGGTGAGAGTCTGTACACTAGTGCAGATGCTGGAAACTTTTTAGCAGATGTTTCATGAGTGGAGACCAATACCCAAGTGCATGTATTATAACACGCTGAGAGTTGTGATGTATTTATGGTAAAACACTTCCAGTTGCTTTTATTATGTGACTTAAAGTAGAACAACTAGTACACCTTTGCAGTAAAACCACACAATGAGTCATTAACTATTTAACCATTTAGAGGCATGTTGAAGCCAACTAATTTTCTAGCATGTAGAACCTTCTGCGCTGCATCACATTTTCTCCACTGGAAGGGCACCCTAGAGGGCACTTTATCGCATTGTCTTGGACACTGGACTACTCTACGTGGTACTTCATCACGTTTGTCTGCCACAGGAGCATCCAACAGGACATTGTAGCTGCATTTTTTCACATATGGTGGCACCAGTACACGTTGTACTGTATATAACTTTGTATGTGATAAAGTTGATTTACCTCTACCTTTTTTACCTTTAAAATGAATTAATATTACTGTGATATTAAACTTCACATCATTAAACATAATAGGCCCCTATTAAGTTTAATATTACGATAAGTGGCACTTAGATTACATTAAGATGAGAGATACTTGTACTTCTTGGTAGAAAGCAAGCAATTACTAGGAATAATGGCTAATTTATGTCTGTATTCATGTCATCCGTTGAGAAGCCCATTAGCTGAACCCATATTGTGCTGCCTGCACAACAACTCTGCACACATAATGAGCTCAGAATAACAGTGTGACTTACTGCACCACTACAAAACCACCTTGTTTGTGTAGCAAAAGTAGCCATGTGACTCCACCAGTGCAGGCACATGCACTGTAACTCTGCCTCTCTTTCTGCTCACAGTTGGCAGCTTCACAACAGTCACGTGACTGAGCCCAACTAGAAAGTCATGTGATAGCACTAAGTGGGTCAAAAACCATCAGTGAAATTATGCCATCCTCCCGGACGCACATTAGCATGGCAGCTCAGGGGACCGAAACCCTGATTAAAATGAACCTCCCTCTGCCTCTCCTTCTCTGAACTCTCTGACTGTCTCCTTCCATCTGTCTTTGTCTCTGTCTGTGTGTCTTTTCTCTTTGCTTCTGAAATTATATTATTTAGTAATAAAACAGATGGTCATGTCCCTCTAGACCTGTGTGTATCAGCTTTGATCAACATCACAGACACACACATGCACATACACAAAGAGAGGCCATCTGTGCCACTGCGTTCAGGTGGACACTGGCAGGAAGTGTTATTTAGGAGGTCGGACACAATGAGCCACATTATAGACAGGAAGTGCGGTGTTGGGGTTAAATGTTCTACAATAAATATGACCAAGGTTCAGTGTGAGCTTTGTTTTTAGTGATGTCATTAAGATTACAGGCTTTTCTTTATTGCATTAGCTAACCTCTAACTTCAACTTCTAAATACTGTTAAAACAGTTTAGAGAAATGTTGTACAATATTAAAGTGCTTAAGGATGTGTCAGTACTGTTGGTTTTGTTGTTCCACCGTGATGTAACCATGGCCATTTATTTTGTTAATTATTAATGGATGGCGTTTTCAATAAACCTCCAGGAAATTATAATTTCATCTCAGGTATCAGGTCAGCGATGTGCTATAAATAGGCCGAGTCTCACTGTGGCACATCAGACTGGCTGTGGCAGTGTGTGGGGGACTTGCATGGATGTTCATCACTTTCAGTGCACAGTTTGCTGCAGTGCAAGTTCATTCAGCCACAAACGCACACACACGTCACTTGTATTTGAACTCAGTGATGTGTGAGTGTGTTGCTTGCTCACATGACCATTTTGAGAGGCTTTTTTTTAGCTGTATGAGGTGTCTGTGGGCAGTTGGTTATATAAAAGGAATTTAAAAAAAAGCATTGAGGGTCTATTTCACGCTGTATTAACGTGTGATTCAAGTGAATGTGAGAAAGTGAGAAACATGCTGATGGAGAGCTGAACATTGTGATGTCACTGTGGGGCTGCAGAGGAGAAGTAAAGAGTGAAACAAAGTTGAATGGATGTGGTTTATGTAGGGGAAGGAGAGTTTCACTGATTCTGTCCTGCTAAATTGTATTCCACTAAAATTCATACTTTTGAATCCTTTTTTTGCAGTTCAACCCCTAATTATTGTTAATGATTGATAAAAATTGTGGGGTTGGAGGGTGCAGACCTTTTTTGGCTTCTGAAAGGGGGGCATGCTAAAAAATCTGTGCTCACAAGTACCAAAAGTACCAAAACTTGACACAGGTTGATTTAACATGAATCTGTACTCGGTAATACCAACGTAATTTTATTCTGTTGGCAAATTTAAAGGTACTGAGTTTGTTTACGGGATTGATTGTATATCACACCCTATCTGTTCACTTTCTTTTTCTCTTTTCTGTGTATAAACAATTGCGTCCTGCATGTCTGTGCAACAAAACGGTGGAGATAATGTTTTAATATCTTAACATTCATCTTCTTGTATGATCCAGCAGCAAGACCTTCAGCAGGAGTTTTGTGTATTCTCACATTTCTTTCCCTATGCTTTTTTTAAATATTTTATCTGCTTAGCTACTATTTCACAACGGCTACAGTTTGAACTTTGAGTACCACAGTAGTAACCACTTGAAATAATCTCTCTGTCCCTGTTTTCCTGTCTTGTGTTGCAGGACTCAGCCAGTCTGAAGGTGCCATCATCCTGCACCCCCGTGGAGCTTATGGAGCAGGCCGTGAGGAAGTGGCTAACCACTCACGGGCCCGAGGAGGAGGCGTGGAGGGGTCAATATGTACTGAGGGTCAGCCAGTGTCTGGAGTTCCTCAATGGAGACCACCCGCTGAATCAGTACAAGGTCAGTGGCTACACAGTCACTTGGTCAGGTGTCCGTCACTGATTTAGATGCATCACACCTTGTGTCAATATCATGTCCAGAAATAGCAGAGATGGTCATTATGAAGGGCTTTTATGACAGGCTTTGGAAAAGACGTCAGGTCTGATGGGAAAATGTTTAAGTATAAAATAAAATGAATTGAACCATGCAGCTGATGGCTCAACAACAATATTTTCGGTAGCAGGGCGAATGGTGGATTGTGTGTTTACAGTATGCATGTTCACGTCTTACTGCTTTTCAACTGTTCAATCAAGCAAAAAAAAACACTCTGGAGTGACATACATTTATGTTTGCTTTTTTTTAGACTTTTTTTTTTTTTTTACAAAATAAGTTTTCAAACTCGTGCACAGTAATCACACTTGTGAATGTATTAGTCATCTGGCTAGTTTTCAAATGCAGATGGAGTGGAAAAAACTATTAAGAGAGTATAAGAAAGAAAGTCACCAAGAATAAAAAGCAGCAAAATTACAATTTCCTGCAGGAAGTACAGTGTGATGGATGGGTCAAAGAAGGTAAAGCATATTTTAACATGCTGGCAAGTAACTGATGTAAGCAGAGAGATATGCAAATCAAATTATATGGGTTAACATTAGCATACAAAAAAGGCAACAGTTATTGTGACAAATCTGGTTGTTTGTGAGCCAAGATTCCTGCTTATACATGAGAGCTGAATAACAAATTTCTTACTTCTCTCCTTAAGATGCTCTCACTGTTTGCTTCTGCTGGACAATGTCTTGTCTCATGGCAAAAGTAGAGGGTAGCTGCACACTCCTGAATTTCTGTGGCATTACAATGTCTTAAATCAGAAGGCCTTTACTATCCAGCTGGTACAGTGAAATTTAAGAATTTCCCGATTTGAGGCCAAACACTTGAGTGTGTTTGTCCGTGGATTTAAGGGGCTTAATAGTGTTACAAGTCCAACTCAACAAAGATTGTTGTGTGGATAGATCGTAGCATTAAGGCAGGATTTTGCAGCCTCAGTAGCTATACATATAATTATTTGTGTAATTATCTTGTTTTTATTTGTGTGTGTGTTTTTTTTTTTAGCTTGAGATGCCAAAATTGGATGATTTCCCATCTGTGTGTGTGTTAATGTGGTTGAGTGTGCTGACAAGCTGTGCATTAATTTCACTTGTAATGACTTGTTTATCTCTAAATTATTTTATCTGACTTTTTTCTGAAAAGCACTTCCACTTTTATTTCTAATACAGTGATGATTTTGCAAGTTCAGCTCTAACATACAGGAGAAAAAGGGCTCCAGCTTTCTGTGGTTAGGAAAGGCTTAGATATGCACATAGTTAAACAGCTTACCTGTTCGGTCTTGTTTGCAGTACATCCGCACATGTATGCAAGCCAAGGAGTCTCCACACCTCACCCTGGTCCACATCAGCACCATCAAGGCCATGTTTGACAAGGAAATCTCTGCCATCGGAGCTGTGATTAGCCGCAAGTCCTCCAACCCACCTTTACCACTACCTCCCAAGAGAAGAGTGCCCACGGTAAGTCCAGTAACGTGTGTGGCTCTGTGAATGAATCTACTTCTCACTTGAGTATCAACCTGAATTTAGAGGGAAAACAGGTCATTTATGATATTTTAGAGAGCATTCATTTTAAAAACATCAGAATGTCCTGATATTGTCTGAGTGACACTCTAACGTGGTGTACTGCCATTGTGAAGTGAAATGTCTGTGGAAAGAAGTAGTTTTCCTTTAATATCAATGTGGATTTAAAGGGAAAATATTATATTTTAGGGCTTCAGTTTTGTAATTCAACATCAGAATGTCTGATTAAAACTCTGAGGTGGTGTTCTGTCATTTTGAAGTGAGTTTGGTCTGTGGAAACTAGTGTCGCAAATTGTACGACTTTCCTTAATTGATCGTTGGTAACATTAACAATCAAATAATTGATTAATTGTTATTTTAAAAAATCTCTACTTATTCTGAGTATATCTAGCAGTACCGAATGTGTTTTTTTTCCTCCTCCAAAGCTTTATGTTACTATAATGTCACACTCTTGTGACACGTGCAGTGTGTGTCTTGACATCATCTTGCTGAAATGTGCAAGAACGTCCTTGAAAAAGATGTTGTCTAGATGACAACGTCTGTTGCTCCAAAAACTGTATGTCTTGTCTTGTTGGAATTATTTTAATAATTAATGTGGCTGAATTTATTGTCAGCCACTGACGTATGTAACTTTTGCGTGCAAATTTGATCAGTGATTATTTGGCATGACCAGGACTAAAACTGAGGGTGTGATGTTCCCATGTACTCTAGATAACAACCACTTAATATCCGCCAGTGTTTCCCGAATAGTGTTCTTGCTTCATCAGAATAGTAAAAGATCCACAGTTTGAGTGATTCACCTGCACTGAGCGAGGCAGGTGTGGAGGTTTACTGAGTAAACATGTACCTGGCAGCTGCCACCTGTCTTTTATGAGGTAGTGTTCTGAGTGTGTCGGAGCAAGTCTGCACTGCCCTGCCAGCATTCGCCACGTTGTCAGAAAACATCTCCTGCTCCGTGCTGCTGCTGCTGCTGCTGCTGCTGCCAGGTGCACAGTGACATCACTCCTCGATGTGTGCATCCACATTTTAAATGTCAGGTTGAATTTAATTGGCCTTTGTTAGCGAGTCTCCTGCCGTTCTGTAATTGCCTGATGCCCTGCTGACTGGTGATGCCCAGTGATTTGTGCTTTGGAAAGTCTATAAATATAACTGCTGTCAATCATCATATGAAACCACATTATATGTATCACATATAATCATAAGAGCATAACTCGTTCTTACTGTTCCCAGCATAAGACTAAACTTCTTTAGTTTACAGTAAAAACAGCCACCAGTTTTACCACACTTCCATGTTTTTTGATGAGTATGTGCACACTCACTGGACAAGAAATTACAAAGTGTCACAATCATTGTGTATCTTGATTTATGATCAGTTGACGTGTACTGTAAAATGTGGTAAATGAGACTGACAGTGGCAAAGAATTTTTTGTACTTTTTTATTTAGGATTCTTTTGTTGTTTTTAGTCTGTATGTGACAGTTACAGAGAGAGTCATGAAAGATTGAGAGTAGAGTTGGGCGACATGTTAAAAATTTTCCACACTAACATCGTCAGGCCGTCAATCGGCGATTGGCAATATCTTCGTCCCCGCCTCCCATTCTCTCTGGTCTCAGCTGGGAGATGTGTGCACACTTCGAATTCACTATGTTATGCATGCTGTCTACATTCACTAGGTCAAAATAAACTTACAAAGTGTCTCTTTTACCAAACTAGGACGAGCTTAACTGGCTCGTTAAATCCTTGGAAAATTAACTTCATTCAGACTTGACAGAACAACATGTAAAACTCACCAAAACCATCTTTGTTAGTCTGCCCACTCTTCCAGCAATTACCAACTCTGGTTTGGTTGAATTAAGTCCTTAATTCACCGTGTGAAACTAGTGTAGAGAGTCTCATTCTGCAAGCTGTTTATTTCTCACTTCTCACCCAGCTTAGCGCACTCATGGTCTGGCGAGTGGGTGTGTACTGTGCCGATGGATGACAGTGTGGCGTGGAGTAGCAGCTGTCACTCTGCAGATCATTTTATTAGCAAATAAAATGACAAATATCACCCCAAAAATTTGTCCAGTTGCCCAACCGTAATTGAGAGAGTGAGAGCCTTTAGTACTTTTGGCATAACCATTAATCCACCATCATGATGGTTCAAAACTTGGCTCTAAACTTGGTTTACTTTCCCTTTCTGGAACCTCTTGCTCCATCATATTTCAGACTAGGGATGCACCAGCCACGAAATTCTTGGTCAAAATAGATGTTTAAAATAACAATTTGGCCAATAGCCAGTTGTTGTTTTGTTTTTGTGCTGTTTATTCCCCCCTTTAGTGCCACGGAAACAAAGAAATCTTCATTCCAAGAACTACAGTACCCACTGTGCTCTTACATCATACCAGAGTTGTGTCCAACCAGCAGCAACCAGCTGGTAATACTAGCTACTGTTGTCCCCATCTGATCGCAAATAACCAACACAACATCTAATGAGCACAAAATTGATTGATGCACCTGATTTGAGGCCAGTTGCAGTCAACAAGGTGAATATTGGCCGATACCAATGTTTGGTCAATAAATTAGTGCATCCCCATTTCAGATTACATCTTTGTCTCTCCACATCTGTTAGAATTATCATTCAATTATTCAAACCTTCATCACCTCCTGACGAGACTGAAACACTATGCTTTTACTGAAGAATATGTCTGTTCGCTCAAAATTTATATACCAGTGGTAACAAGATCACATTTTACCAGTTCTGCTATCCCTGCGGTGATGACCTATTGATCTGATTTTAATTGATTTGATGATAACTGGTAAAGACAGGATGGGCCTTGCTCACGTTACATCTCCAGCTTTCTGTTGCCCTCTGTTTCTGAGCTTCTGATCAGTTTCCTCTGATGGTTTTCTTCCAAGATCTATGTTTAGACACAAAGATGAAAGAGCCTCTGCTTATCATTTCCAGACCACGGTATGAATTGCTGGAGGAGACCAGAGCCTCGAAGTCTGTTCTGTTTTTATAAAATCACCCACTTTTAAAGCATCTTTTCTGTGATTCTTGTGATTGTTTTGGCTATGTTAACTTAATCTGATGATGTATTTCTGATGCTGTCATTTTATTTAGTGTTTTGTAAATGTGTTTTGCAAATGTGCTTTACAAATAAATTATAGCAAATGTAATGAAAGGATACTGAAGGAAGCAAACAAACACAGAAGCAGACAGAGATTCATGTCAGACTGTAAACAGTTTACCATCACAGTGTTGTGTAGTAGGAAACATGACTGATAAATGGTCAAAACAAAGCAAGAAAACAGAGGGATACAGTGTTTTTTTTGTGATGCTATAGTACACAGGTCTTGTTTCTTGTAATAGCAGAGACAGACACAAATATAGTCTCTTATCTGACAAGAAGCAAATTACACACACCATCACACTCACACAAACATTTTAACACATCAAAACACATCCACACACAAACACAGAGGCAGCAAACAGCAGGAAGTGTGCTTGTTAGTCATGTTCATAGACTCTAGGTGTCATGTGATGCTGTTTTTCCTGCTGACTGCTGACCCTCGCAAATCCACTTGGCTTGACATCAGAATGACCTGCCTGACCTCCCACATTGTTTGTGTTTTTTTTATCTGTGTGTGTGTGCGTGTGTGTGTGTGTGTGCAGGGAACTGGTGGGTGTGAAGAAGCAGCATGTAGGAGTACATATTTTTACAGTACATTATGCTAATAACACTCACTCATTGCAAGTCTGTCTTTCTCCTCTCACTTTCCCTCTGCAGCAAGTACAGACGTGCGTGTGGGACGTGTCTAGCCCTTTTAAGATAGTCCTAGCGAAAGGCAGCAAGGTGAATGCGGAGGAGACTGCCAAGGTAAACTCTTGTTTGTCCACATCCATAAAACATTGATGTATATTCCTGTTAATATCGCACTGCACACACAAAGTCTGCATGTACAGTGGTGCCATCTCTCCCACACAGTTTCACATTTACAGTAGTAAGGCTCTGTGACCACTAAAGTATTTTTACCCAGCTGAAAACGCACATCGGCACAAGTTAGAGTAGCCAACTTGCTCTGGTGATTGCTCTGGATGAGGGGAAGGCAGAAGCATGTAGGGAGAGAGGACAGACCCACCACTCTTTGTGGGTTCTTGAGATTTTCTCATTGAGTACCATTATTTGGTTCAAGAGCTGAAGTTCAGAGCCTGGTTCAAGGAGTACAAGCAGGACACACGTTGTGGTAGCCTATTTGTGCTGCTCCTCCTCTGATGTGATTGGAAAACTGAATAAAAAGTAACAATGCGAAGTGCATCCTTGTTGAACATTTTTCAACTTTGGGCGACGAGAAAAAAAACACCAAATGCATAGTGCAGAACAGACACAGAAGATGTGATGAAAGGTTTTTAATGACAGGTTTAGCTTGACTGTAAAGCCACTATGAAATACAACCCCAATTCCAAAATAGTATGGATGTTGTGTAAGTAAATAAAACAGAATGCAATAATTTGCAAGTCCTATTGGACCTATATTCAATTGAATACAATACAAAGACAAGATATTTAATGTTCAAACTAATAAACTAAATTGTTTTGTGTAAATATATCCTCATTCTAAATTTAATGCCGCTGTGATGCATCGCCTTTTCTTTTAACAACACTCAGCAGGCATTTGTGAACTGACAACACAGATATGGATTTTTTGAAAGTGAATTTCTTTCTTATTCTTGCTTGATGTACAACTTAAGGTCCTCAGTCTGAGGTCTTTGTTGGCAATTTTTTGCTTCATTATGCACCACACATTTTTAATAGAAAGCAGGTCTGGACTGCAAGAAGACCAGTCTAGTAGCTTCACTCTTCTACTATTAAGCCACACATGCAGAATGTGTCTTGCTGAAATGAGCAAAAAACCTCTCTGAAAACGTCTGGATGGCATCGTATGTAGCTCCAAATTGTATTGTATGTACCTTTCAGGATTATAAGGCCTTCGGAGATGTGCAAGTTAACTATGCCATGGGCACTAATGCACCCCCATACCATCACAAATCACTCTTTTGTTTTAATGAGGCTGTGTAACAAAGCAAGCTGGAGTTAAAGTACATGCTTGGGGATATTCATTTTTTTGTATTGTCAAGAAATCCCATGAGAACATCAAAACCAACAATGATTTGATCCCACCAACAAATATCGTCTGTGTCTGCCAAAGCCTGATATACGGTATCTTATTCCTTTGCGCCTTTGAGCTCCATTGTTCTCTAAAAACTACTAAAAACACCTCAGTGAGTCACGCTGGCTGACATGTTCCTTCATTACCATGAACACACACACTTGTTTATTTTGAGTCTATCCCACAAACACTGTTCTGCTGCCAGAAATATTAATTAGAGCAGCAAATGTGGATTAATAGTCCGCAACAAGGGCAGTATTTGCTGCTGTATGAGTAATGTTTGCTAAAAACTACAGTTCCCAGCTTTTTTGAAATGAAAAACATCAGACTTATCCTTTAATCATAGACCCAAACTTATTTCCTGTTAGAGGTTTCTATATGAGAAAGTTGAAGCAGGCTGTTGTGAAAAGAAATATCAATTTTAACAAAAGTATGACACAATATCTCTATCCTTGTTACCCCTCTTCATGCCAACCCCTCCCACCCACCCAGGTCCAGGTTAGGGCGGGGCTCTTCCACGGCACAGAGCTGCTGTGCAAGCCGGCAGTCAGCAGCGAGAGCAGTGGACGCTCAGACCACACGTGGAAGGACAGCACGCTGGAGTTTGACATCTCTGTATGTGACCTGCCGCGCATGACCCGCCTCTGCTTTGCCATCTACGCCGTCATGGATAAAGTCAAAAAGCAGAAGTCCACCAAAAATGCTCACATAAACAAGTACCAGACCATCCGCAAAGCAGGGAAAGTGGTAAGAAACAGGCTTGTACGCAAACCTACACTGTCTGCAATAATGGCTGAATATATTTACATTGTTAAATATAAATAATTTCACTATTTTTCTCTCTGTGTGATCCAGCACTACCCCATTGCTTGGGTCAACACCATGGTGTTTGACTACAAAGGCCAGCTGAAGACCGGAGACATCATCCTGCACTGCTGGTCTTCCTTTCCTGGTATACAAATGCACAAACCAAGGAAGCAAAAAAAGAAGGAAGAGTCATTACATCATCATTACATCAACACTCTATACTCTGCTTTGTGCCGGTTCTATTGAGGCCTATGAAAGATACATGGACAAGCGCACTAAAGCCACCTGTGTTTTATATAAAACAACAGGAATACTGTATATTTCGTGGCTATCAGAAACTTTTATAAACTTCTAACCACATCTAAAGGAACGTACATACATACACATGCATAAGAAGCGACAGTCCATTGTAATTCTAGCATAATATTAATACAACTTTCATACAAATAATTAATTGAATGAACATACAAATCAAACAAAATGTACCTTGAAAACACAATCTGCACCACAGAATTCCATCATTTCCACTGATTTGACACAGATTCTCCACAATGTTTTTTAAAAAATGCTGCTTGTAGCACTTAAGATGTTATCTAGCACCTTACCAGTTCAAGTATTTCTTGTATATGTGTTGAAGTGATAATTGCTGGTGAATTGCTGAATGAATGGTTAATAGTTTCACAAACTAATTTGTTCTCTCTCTGTCTCTCTCTGGTCCACACTAACCCTTGTATTTTAGACGCCACATGTCCTACATTTTGTGCTGGTTGAGTGTAACAACAAATGTTCACACTTTGTTTTGAACTGTTGGTGATGGGGAAAAAAATAACTTTTTATAGGTTCTAGAAAAAAATCTACTAGACATTTTTTTCATCCCTGCTTGTGGTAATATTAGGTTGTTTCAATAGACAGTATGCTTATTTTGCACAAAAACAACCTTTGTTATCTTAAATAAATATTGCCTATCACACACTGATTCTGTATGGGCCTGATAGTAACACACCAAAATACTGATTAGGTTATTAATACAGACTAATAACTGGTGAAATTGAGAGCAGAGGGATGACAGGTGTGGTTCACCACAATGCTAACTGTGCAGAGAGCTTTCAAATGTGGCACCAGTGATGTAATGACCTTCCCTCTGTTTCAGGTTCCTTGGCACAAACACTGTCATGCTTACCTAATATCTGCTAATGCAGTGAAATGGGCTAAATGAGCTACTTTCCCAGTGATGCAGTAAATGCAGTTATTTCATGTCTGTCTTTGTACATCTTACACAGATGAACTTGAAGAGATGCTGAACCCCATAGGAACCGTTCAGACCAACCCATACACTGAGAACGCTACAGCACTGCACATCCACTTCCCAGAGTACTCGTCACACTCCATCATCTTCCCTCCCTTCGACAAGGTCAGACTGCCGTCAGTCATTATACTCAGTCCCACTCACAGAGACATACCTGTGTGCCAGTATCTTGATACATCAATAAGCTTAAATCTGCAACACAAATGGACAAATAATTTCTCGCACACAAACATGCTGCCATGATTGTATTATACTCAGACTATATCTCGACTTAGACTACTGGATGAGACCTGCAGCCTTTTTTAAAGCCTCGACTGCAGTTGAATTTATCATTGCCCTGGCTTAGAGCTCTTCATAATGGTACCAAGTGTTTATGATGAAGTGGTGGCTGTTAGCACGAGAGGATTAGGACGTGCCCAGCCTACTTAATACACTGTATCAGAATGTGTGTGTTCACTCATACTGTGCTCATTTACTTTTTTTGCAGATACTGGAAAAAGCTGCAGAGATCGCCGGAGCAAGTGACTGTGTCCCCATGGTGAGTTGATGTACAGTGAGAGATGGCTGTGAACGTGTCTGAGCATTGGCATGCTTTTAGAATACATACAAGGGTAGAGCAGATGAAAATAAAGTGACATATTTGTTTCAAGCCGGCCTGTAACGAATAGGCACTCTGCATCATTTTGTCTCGCATACACTCTTGGCAGACATGCACACACACTACAAGTACTGCTAGTTTCCTTGGAAACCCATTGTTATCACTTTGGCAGGGTGTAACAGCAGAAATATTTCAATCCTCTTCAAAACTAGAGACTCTAATCAGATTACTTCTATGTTTTCCTGTCTCACCGCCCCTCGACTAAAACCCCACTCATGGGTGTGTTGCAGCCAGTTGCGTAATCCTGTGTTATGTAGAGGGCAAGCCTGAACACACACCTTTAACATGAGGTCTGTGTGTGTGTGTGTGTGTGTGTGTGTGTGTGTGTGTGTGTGTGTGTGTGTGTGTGTGTGAAACTATGGATTAGCACCTACTACACTACAACTTAGTGTTTATTTTTTGTTGTATTAGGATTTGTTTCAGTCAGTTTACAAATCCGCACAGTTCCTCAGATATTAGTCTTCTGTAATCAAGGTTTTAGCATGTGATTACTCAGTTTGTATTTATATTGGCTGTTTAAAGTGCATATGCCCCTTTTGATTAGACAGCAAATAACTTGTTTTAAGCAGAAACAATTAAATGTTGGTCCTTGGTGTGTGGATTGTAATGAACTACATTCAAGGCAGGTTATGGGAACTTGCTGGATACTTCGATACGCTCCTGCCATCTTGTGGTTTTTTGCAGTCACTGCTGCTCCTCATCCTCACATTTCTTCTCACATCTGGGCTCCTCTTTCAGTTCTACATCATCCTCTCATCCTCTCTCTCCTCCACATCTTCTAAAACTTCCCAAACCCAACCAACCACTCTGCCTTCCTCGTCGTTTCTCTCAGGGTCGGGGGGGTAAGAAGTTCCATATAGAGCTGAAGGAGATCATGGAGCGCGATGCCCTCTCTCAGCTGTGTGAAAACGAGAAGGATTTGATCTGGACACTACGCTACGACTGTAGAGAGAACTTCCCTCAGTCGCTTCCCAAGCTGCTACTCTCCGTCAAGTGGAGCAAACATGAGGACATGGCCCAGGTTAGCCAGCATATCCACTGTTTTCAACCTACAATTTCCTGACACTATAGACTAATGAAAGTAAAAGTAGTTTCTTAGTTTTTAACATTGTTACAAACTTAAAAAAAGCATTTGTTCATA
This sequence comes from Lutjanus erythropterus, assembly GCF_056507025.1. Classification (NCBI taxonomy): domain Eukaryota; kingdom Metazoa; phylum Chordata; class Actinopteri; order Lutjaniformes; family Lutjanidae; genus Lutjanus; species Lutjanus erythropterus. The sequence continues at coordinate 14,715,647 of NC_139320.1, forward strand.
ACTGTGTACTTTGGATGTGATCTGTATGAGGACAGTGCTTGTGAGTTTTATAGTACAGTCACTCTTCTCCATGTGATTCCTTTAAACTAATCAGTCATGATTTGATTTGCATTTAATCTACTAATTTTAAAAGGCAAAAATGGTAAAATGTCTCTTGTACATAATTCTGTGTTCCATTCCACATTTGGCAAAGATGACGGTGTTATTATTTTGGTCGATATTAACATGATATTATCTATGTTTGAGAACAAATCAGTTTTGTTCTTGGGTGTAGTGTTGCCAGAACGACGCTTCACAATATACTGTGGGAGGGTTTATTTTAAGCACTTGAAGATCGAATTATCACTAAAGAGTCTGGCCCCAGTCACACAGAAAACAGGTTTTGCAGTGAGAGGTGTCTTTTTCTAGTAATTTTGACGTGATGTGATGCACACTTAGTCACATCAGAGACAGTGTGTGAGCGAGCGCTTATGTGGATTAGCTGCTAAATCAGCCTTAGAATGAAAAATATTTTAAATATTATTTTAGGTCAAAATGGATTTTCATGAAATGAAATTAATATGCCCTCTGAAATCAAATTCTGAATGTGTGAATACATTATACCTGCATGTTACTTGTGGAGAGACACTGCTGTAACCTGCAGCCAGTGTTGTTTGAGAAGTGGAGACTGTCAATCACAGCATGCCTGAAACAAAAATCTGTCAGTTTACTCGGGAGCGAGGCCTTGGTGTACTATAGTGGGCCATCTGACGTGTTTATTTCCCACCTAAACAAATAAAATGTATTTACAGAAAAGAAAATCATGATTACAATTGTGCTTAATAGAAAATAAACTGTGTGGGTGATCACAAGCTAAGCAAACCTTTATAATAAATGTTACACATTCACTAAGCTACACAAGTACCCCATACTGCATGTATCTAACTGATGAAACATCTGTGTTCGCGTTTCAGCTCCAGGCACTGCTTCAGATCTGGCCCAAACTGTCTCCCAGAGATGCTCTTGAGCTTCTAGACTTCAACTACCCTGACCAGTATGTCAGAGAATATGCTGTGCGCTGTCTGCGCGATATGAGGTAAATATATGCATCCACCCACACACACAGTTTTATATAGTACAGTGACCTCTGTTTTTTCTTTGTCTGGTATTCAAGCTTTCAACCATCATCCACTGCAGTCGAGCACACTTTGGCCCAACCCCCCTGCTCTGTCTTATTTCATTATAAGACTATGACTTAGATACACTAACAAAAAATAAATTAAATCTAAAATTAGCTCTAAACTAGGTTTAAAATGAGTAAATCCGGATTTAAAATTGAGCTGAATTCTCTTGCACCGTTAAAAACTAATCTCAGTTTAGCAAATCCAAATTTATTGTGAGAGTTAAATCAAAGGAGGTGCTTCCTTATCCAAATTAAAATAAATAAAAACATTTGGATTGCAACTAACAAATATTTTCATCGTCAATTAATCTGTCAGTTATTTTCTCAATTAATAGTTGTTTGTTAAATGTCAGACAATGGTGAAAAATGACAATCAGTGTTTCCCAAAGAGTAAGATGACATAGTGCAAGGGTGGGCAACTATTTTTCCTAGGGGGCCACATGAGAAACCCTGATTGTTGCCAGGGGCCGCACAAATTTTTGTCACACTGTACCTCAATTTTATCGCTAAGATTAAATATAGAAAACATACTGTACACTTAGTCTTCAGCATTTATTATATTGAAAATCATTCCAAATAGCATCTTATTAAGAACATTAAATTATACAGGAGCCTTTGAAAATACTGTACAGGTAATCTAAAGCAGCACACCAGGGATGATACAACCCATCCTGTATACCTGTTTTATCTTTGACAAGAACTGTTAGCTGCATAACAGCCAGATATAAAATATACTCAAAAAAATGCACAAATTACTATTTTCAGATGAGAACATTAGTTTGTTTTTTAATAATCCGCTGTGGATTCTCAGTGCCAAAAACAAATATCATGACAAAATAATACTGTTTTGTACACACAGAACAAACATGTGATGCTTGGACACAACTCATCATGAACTCCTGTTTGCATCTTTGACAAGAACTGTTGAGCAAAAAAACAAACCTGATGGGAAAAATCCAAAACAGTAAAATATCTCCTGTCCTGACCAATAAAAACATGTGTACATTACTTTTTCCAATTTATGAGAACAGGAGTACTTTTGCCAAAAAACACAAAAATCTTGACAACAAATAATACTGTTTTCTACACAGCAACATGTTCGTTGCAAACTAAGCACACAGCCTTATTGCCGACCTCCATGAAAAATATACTTAACAGTCCATGATTTATTAGACACTCTACAGTCGGCATCAACCTCACGCTTTTTAGTGCTCATTTGGTGACTCCAGTGTTTTCCTCCATCAACTGCGTTCCACGAACAAAATGAAAATCCCCATCCGCTCAACCTGCCGTGGACGTGTCTCAGTCACCTCAGCAGAAGAGGCAGCGACTGCAAACATCACTCGCGTCAGTCAACTGTGACAGGAGGAAGCGCACAGAAGCATTTCAAAATAAAAGCCAATTTAGATCATTTCATTCATCTCTTTAGCCTCTTAGGTAAAATGGTGTGGTTTGTCTTCAACCTCGCGAGCCAGACAGAACCATCATGTGGGCGAGATCCAGCCCGCGGGCCGTACAATGCCCAGGTCTGCTCTAGTGTCTTGTTTTACTTTCAACCCAAACATATTCAGTTTACTGCCACAGAAGAGTAAAGAAACCTAAAAAATATTGACATTTAAAAGGCTGAAGTCTGAGAATTTTGACCATTCTTAAAAAATGTACTTAAGCAGTTTAATCAAATTTCAAAATAGTTGGCTATTAATTTAGCAAAATTTAATCTGAGGCTTGAGTAAAAACTAAATTGAAATTTAAAGAAAAGTTTAAATTTAATTGTTTTTAAGTTAGTTAAAAAGTTTTATGCAACAACTTAAGGTTAACCATGATTTAATTAGATATCAGATGATAGTGCTGTGTGTTGTCTCTTTTTCCAAAGAGAGAAACAGGCACATAATCATTTGAAATCTGTCTCAAATTTAAAAACGAAAGAAGGGTAAAAGCTAGAAAGCATCCCTTCAGAGGACCCTCTCTCATGCTTCTCTCTCTGTTTCTTCCTCGTCTTTCCTCTCACTAGCAATGAAGAGCTTTCGCAGTACTTGCTACAGTTGGTGCAGGTGTTGCGTTATGAGCCCTACTATGACTGTGCCCTCACCCATTTCCTGCTGGAGCGTGCTCAGGGGAACCGCAAGATAGGACACTTCCTCTTCTGGCACCTACGGTGTGTACACAAACACGAGTGTCTGTGTGTACATATGCACTTGTGTTGCACATTGGAAAGAAAAGGAAAGAAATGCTGTCGAAAATAGTTTGAATCATGAGGAGTTTCTCCTGACTGTGGCTGCACTGCTGCTCTCTACAGGTCAGAGATCCACATGCCAGCTGTTTCAGTCCAGTTTGCCCTCATCCTGGAAGCCTACTGTAGAGCCTGCATCCCTCATATTGAGGTTCTAAAGAAACAGGTAAGGACACACACACACAATCTCTCAATCTCTTCTTTTATTTCTTGTCTCATGCACACACACGTTTTCATACTTTGTTTCCTTTTAGTTTTTGCCACTAGAGATTTAGTCCCCCGTTCCTCAGTTCCACAGCTTTACTTCATATTTTTACTTTACCAGTCTTTTCTCAAGATCCAGGACAGCTGTAGTCTGTTGTTGACTCTGGAAGAACTAGCTTTATGGTATTTTTAGCCCATCACAGTGACAACCACATCACCCTCCTGCCCTCTAACCTTTGCCCTCTGCAGCGTTGATTCTGACAGTCACTCCTGTGGACGCTTCCTCCTACTTCCTCATCAGCACAGTCGTTTATCTGGACACTTTCCTGTTTGGGAGAGCACACACCCTGGCTGAGAATCACAATGCTGACATAGTCTGTTTAAGGAGAATGAGTCATAGGGATGTGACACTACCAATTTTAGTAGTCAATACCAATGTCAGAGAAATTCCACGATTCCTGATGCCCAATTCAGTACCACAGTAAAAGAAAAAAACCAACAGGACTTGGTACCAAAGCATTGTTTCCCTTGACACCTCTAATAGCATGATTCGTCGGGGTTTGTTGGCTTGTTTCAGTCATATTCAGAAAAATATTCTTGCAACATCTACAATTGTTCTTTGACATGTTCTGTCTTTTGACTGTACCAGGTGGAAGCCCTGAGTAAGCTAAAGTCGGTGAATGAACTCATTAAGCTGGGGACCATCAAGAACGCTCGAAGTAAGACCAAGGAGGCAATGTTGACCAAGGAAGCCATGATGACTTGTCTGAGGCAGAGTGGCTACTCAGAGACTCTGTCAGACCTACACTCGCCGCTAAACCCCAATGTCCTGCTGTCTGGCATCAAGTAAGACACTGCTATTCTCATCACAGGTTTTTCTCCTCTGTTTCACAATGCCTCATTCCCTTTTTCTGTCTTTCTTGTTCTCCTGTCAGTGTGGAGAAGTGTCGGTACATGGACTCTAAGATGAAGCCGCTCTGGATTGTTTACAACAACAAGCTGCTGGGGGGAGACACCCTGGGAATCATCTTCAAGAACGGAGACGGTAGGAAGAATCAAAGAAACGGGGAGGGAGGTTTGGGATGAAAGACAAAATGATGGTGGGAGGGAAAAGAAGTAGAGACTCTGCAAGGTCATGTGGTTCATTTCTAACGTGTTAATGAAAAGGAAGTAAGTGGTTTTAGAGAAATATATTTGATCGTGGTATTTGATTCATAAATAATATTGTGCATGACAATGGGAAACTTGTGAGATTGGAAACAGCGAGAATACCAAACTATTACAAGATGTTTAAAAAGATTTTTTAACAAATTCTATTCAACCTCTAAAGTTATTTCATATACCACTTAATAAAGAGTGGAAGGACACTTGCTCACATGGTATAGGTCAGTCCTCCCCAAAATCAAAACTACATATTTTTCCTCTTACCTAGTGCTATTTATCCATCTAGATTGTTTTGGTTTGAGTTTCAAAGTTTTGGTGATATCAGCCTTAGAGGTCTCTGCTGTCTCTCCAGTGTAACAGGACTAAAATGACACCTGGCTTGTGATGCTTGAAGCACCAAAAAAAATAAATAAATACATTTGACAAACTCAAGTGCAATGTCCTTTTCCAGAAAACATGATTCTGTTACTCAAGATAATCCGCAGACCTTGTGACCAGTTTCAAGTAGAAACTATTTTCATTTCACAGTAGAATCTACTGGACAGCTTTCTTTCTACTAGAAAGAAAATAATTCCTTCATAACAAGATCTGGGGATTATCTTACGTAACAGGTCATGATTCCTGGAAAGAGACGTTGACATGTAGTTTTTCAAAGGTTTTCTTTTGGTGCTTTGAGCATCACGAGGCAAGTGCCATTTAGTTTGATTATACTGAAGAGAACGCAGAAATCTCTACAGCCAGTATCTTCAAAACTAACTAATTAAATTTTATTACTTTATTTTTGTTACTTTGATACGTAATTTGTTGAAGTATCAGCTTTGATGACGTGTTGCGTGTTTGTGTTTATTTGGATGTATAGATTAAGTCTGTTTGTGTTTATTATTTGGTCTGACCTCTGATGAGTTGTGGTACATTTTCTTTTGAAAATGTTCTTCCATTGCTTTCTCTCTTTCCCTAGACCTAAGACAAGACATGTTGACCCTCCAGATTCTGAGATTAATGGATCTGCTGTGGAAGGAGGCTAATTTGGACCTCAGGTGAGTTTTTCTGTGCCTTCATTTATGTGCGCGTGTGTGTGTCTGTTTGTGTGTGTGAAACGGAGTGACTTTGTCGAGCTTGTTTGTTCCTGCTCTCTGTAGGGAAGGGGAAGCTCTGGTGGGGTGCAGCAGAGGAGGAGAGACACTAAATTACCCCATGCTAGTTTGACCTCCTACCCTTTTACACCCTACACATACACATACACACACTCACCCTACACACACACACACACACACACACAGAATATCTGCATTACATCCTAATCAAATCCACACTTTCGCACTTTGACAAACCCTTTCTTTCCCTTCGTCATACACTGACACATCTGGAGCTGAGCAGTGGAGGGGGTTGTTTTGACAGTTGAGCTTGAGGACGGTGCTTCAGATTACAGGGACACGGGTTCAAAGTTCGGACACAGTGACGGGACGTTGTGAATGAAGGGAGGGACGATGAAATGAAACCACTATGGTGTAAATGGAGTTTGTTCTGTGATTTCTTGCTGATGGATTTTAACGCTCCGACCCTTACTTGTTGGCTGTCTGTAGTGTTTTTTTCTGATTTATTTAAACTCAACACCCATCAAGTTGAGTAAGAAATGACTTGAAGACATTTGGTCTCCATTGAAACTCTGTCAAACTGCAAAAGTCTAGAGATTGAGTCTGCTTTAAGCTTTGGGTCATGGCAGTCCAATAAACTGTAAGACCTTGGGGGTGCTTTGTCAGTAAATTGTCACAAAAAAGGAAGTAGTCTTACGAGGATTTGTCCACTTCTCCTAATTCTGCATCCTGCAAAATGAAGACATACTGCCATCTTGTGGAAATAAAGAAGATGTTAAAGGGAATGTAGAAGAAAGTGTATCATCATCTGTCTGGTCTGCGTGCCATCACATAATCACCATATGTTCTTCAGCGTATGCTCCCATCTGTCCTGCTTTATCTCAGTGTAAACAGTATGATATTAAATACTGTCTGAAAGAGTGAATTGCACCCAGGGGGCTATATGAATGGACTTCTAAAAAATCACTGCCTAATATCTTAATCTCATAAATACAGAACAGTGGAACTGGATCTACTCCAAACAAAGCTACATTACACTGTAATGCTACCTGTTCAAGTGACCCAAATCAGATTTTCTGCTCCGTGTGGCAGAGACTTTGGGGTCTGTTTTTGAAAACGTTTTTTATTTTTATGTTGAAATTAGTCCGACAAAAATGCATATGTCTTTAAGGCTTTACCCAACTCAGGTATTTTGTCTGTCCAATTAGATTTGGCTTTTCAATACGCATATCATTTCTTCCTTTTTTGCCATATAGGCTAACAAGCAGTTCTTTACTGATTTTTGTATGGGGTTCAGCAGGAAGCTCAGGGTGACACCAACATTCAGGTGATGTTGTAAACAACCCATCCATATTAATGATGGATCAGAAATGTGCAACAGCAGATATCAAACAAAAGCCAGCAACAAAGGCTGGCTTACACGAAGAAACTTTCATGAAACTTTTTGCTGGTTGAACCTTTTGTACTGAAGTGAGAAGATGGCAATAAAGAGCAAATTATGCAGATACTTTCCGTGAATTAAAGGGCAAATGCATTTGATTTTTTTTTTTAATTGCTTTGTAACTGTCAAGTTGCATGGAAATTATGTTTCATACAGTTGGCAACCTGCAAAAAGTTGCATGAAAGTATCAGTGTGTAAAGCCAGCCTAATGTTATATTGTATTAAGTTGCTGTGAGGTGCACATTCACTGCTTCCAAGCAGAGGCAGAAGATAACATTATCTCGAAGCCTAACAAGGCCTCTCTTCCTCCGGGCAGCTGCCGCAGCTGCTTCTGGTGACCAAGATATCACCAAAAGCACGCTGCATACTGACAAAAAAAAAAGAGACTGCTTCATTTGAAGAATCTCAGTCAAGGGGTCCCCAACTGATGACTGAAAGCTTCAACATTTGGGGGACAGTTCTACATGTTTGTTATCAATCATGGCAATAAGTGTGAATGCAGAAAATAGGCTTGAAGAAGTGATTATGTGTTCTGCATATATCAATAGAGATTGCAGTGTGTATTTTTTTTTAGATCTACTCCAGAATGTGTTCACAGTTTTCCGATCGATATCATTACTTCATTTTCTTTTCTTTCTCTACATATCATGCAGAATCGTACCATATGGTTGCTTAGCGACAGGTGACCGGGCAGGGCTGATCGAGGTCGTCTCCTCAGCAGACACGATTGCCAACATCCAGCTGACCAGCAGCAACGTGGCAGCAGCTGCCGCCTTCAACAAGGATGCTTTGCTGAACTGGCTCAAAGAGAGGAACTCTGGGTAAGATGCTGCCTGCTGATTAAATGAACTGTACAGTAACAGGTGGCAGTGACCATTGAGAATCCACAATGTATCCTGTGTATGTTTTGTATCAACAGCGATGCTCTTGATCGAGCTATCGAGGAGTTCACTCTGTCATGTGCAGGCTACTGTGTAGCCACCTACGTCCTGGGCATCGGAGACCGCCACAGTGACAACATCATGGTCCGCAGCACTGGACAGGTAGGACAGACTGTTTTAACTGTATAAATTATTCACTCTCTGTGTTTTCCTGTTTCCACGCTGCTCAATGATCAACATTCTCATCTCTCAGCTCTTCCACATAGACTTCGGCCACATTCTGGGCAACTTCAAGTCCAAGTTTGGCATCAAGAGGGAGCGTGTACCATTCATCCTCACACATGACTTCATCCACGTCATACAGCAGGGCAAGACGGGATACACTGAAAAGTTTGGCAGGTTTGTTCCATTTATCTTATCTTATTATCTTCAGACCAGGGTTTGACTTAGTTTTAGTCATAGTCTTTTGACTAAAATGCTATTTTGTTTAAGTCATTTTAGTCATATTAATTGTTTGTTTTAGTCTATATTTATTTTTAGTGGACTAAATATAATGAGATTTTATTTGACTAAAATACAGCTTTATTTAAAGTATTATGCATTATTTAAACTTTTCTCTAGTGTTTCCAAACTCAAAATCCTGGAGGAAACATCTAACCTGTTAAAGACATTAATATTAACGATACTACTTTTTCGGGAGAGCAGAAGAAGAGTGCACAATTAGTTGTGGGATAAAAGAGGATAAATATGACAAGATGGTAGAATGTCAAGAGGATAGAAAAGACAATCTCAGGCACAAGACAAATGACAGTCATACCACAACTTGCAGAAGTTTGTCAGTGCAGTACCCTGTTTCACCAGCAGCTGGCAGTAGAAGCTCAGGCACTGATGAACATGAGGTTTCACTGAGGACAAATGTTCTCTAACAATCCAGTCTAAATGTTCTTTCACACCTGTTGTTTGGTTCATTTTGTCCAGACCAAGAGGGAAAAATGATGCATTGTTGCATTGTAGTTCTGCTCCTGTTTCTGTTCATACTGACTTTTTTAAAAAACAAACCAAGAGGAGTAAACATGACGTTTTACACACTGACAGGCAACTTGTTGATTGGACAGCTTTGGTGATTGTCCTCCTGCATCTTCAGGACCCACGTGGGGAAGGTGTGTGTGGAATAATGTGTATATGTGTGTTCTTTGGTGTCACAAAGCAACAACTCATTACACGCATTAATAGTAATCTTAGACTGCAAATGGACCGCATGGTATAAATAATGATGGATAGAGAGAACGAAAAGGAGGCGTATTGTACAGTAATGAATCAGTGCTTATTACTGTGGAACTTTCACACACTCGATGAAGTGATTAAGTACACAGAACAGGATACAAGCACAGCAGTTTTAGCAGCTTTTGACCTATTACTCAGGGAAAGTACACACACAGAGTACTTAAGAAAGCAAAATGTGCCCTGGTAAAGTAAATTCTCTCTGGATTCATAATTAAATCTGCTGTTGTTTCATTTCTTTCTACACTACACTTTTAAACAATCTGGTGAATGCTGCCTGATGCCCATGAGAAAATGTATAAAGTGAAATTAAAAATATATTCTGATCTCATTCTTACTACATTTGTAAGTACTTATTATTTTCAGTTATAAATGACTAAGCTCAGTTATATCAGAGTTGTGATCGCAAATGTAAAAATATATAAACCTCAAGAACATGTGTCTATTGGAAGAAGATGGAAAGAGATGCATGTTGATGTGGCAGGCATAGGCTTCATGTTTGCCACGTAAACGTGACAAACATCAGTGATATAACAAGTTGACAAGTCATTTTGTGAAAGTGGAAATACCCGTGTGTTACGGACCTCTGTTACTCTGACCTACATTCATAAGTTTACCACAGGAGAGTAAACATGTGGAGACAAGTCTGTGCAACATCAACTGCCTCTGTAACCTGAAGTTACTACTACTTGAAACAATCCAAATAAACACACAATCCTCTCATGTGCCATAAAGAAGTAGCGATCCATTGTGAAACAGCTGATCTCTTGTGTTTCCGAGCATCTTCTTAGCCTGTTAGCCAGTGTGTTGTCAGCATTGCCCAAGCCGTGTTACACTGAGCTTGGGATGGCAGAGCAGCATGTGACTCTCAGATATCATCATTAATGGTGTGATGTGACCCAAGTCTTTGCATGTGATCGATCGATTGGTTTTCTATATGTACATCTGAATGTTAAACTGGCAAGTTATCCACCAGCTGTGCCTCACTGCTGCGTGGTGTTAGTGATATATCCTTCCAGACATGTGAGCATGAGCTAAAAGATGATAATGATCTAGTGTGAAAAATCTTTATACCCACTACAGTTGTGGAGCATTGCTGCGTCAATTGTGGTATGTGTGGGTTCAAAAAAGAACATTGTGCACCAGATCTGGAGGAGGGCACATAAACAACTTTATGAAAGAGGAAATAAGCTGGTGGATCTGCTGGTGCCCCGAAGTCATCTATATGATGACTTGGGGGCAATAAAACTATTGTGATATGTGTTGGCACTTCATCAACAGCAATCAGAGATAAGTCAATGAAACATTCAATAGTTTCAAGGAAATGTATTAAATGCAAACTGCCATGAAAGCACATAATGAATGCGCCCTGCCTCATAAACAGCGTAAGATATCACTCAATAACGGTGCATGCTGCAAGTGAGACACAAACAGCCAATCACTCAAGAGGTGTGTTGTCTGGTTGCACCATTGACAATGTGACACAACAACAGAAACAGAGTGGAGTGAGCAGAAACCAAAATTAACTCCATCCACCAGCCAAATGTTGGTAAAATATGCACATCACTAAATGGTAAGCCCAGATCCAATGGTAATGCATTGAGTGGCTGGTAGACTTTGGACATTCACTAGATATTTGGCCTTAAAGTTAATTTTGGACCCTGGGGGTGAGAAAATGAGTGCGAGAAAAAAGAACAGGTCCGCTCACCAGTGTGGCAGTATTGTGATGTTTTTAAGTCTATTACCTTTGTGCCCTGATAAGTGAAGCTAAAACTAAATTCAAAGTAAGGCAATTAAATTTAAAATAGTGGATATAACCCTTTTTCTCCTGGTGTTTAAAAAAATAGATCATTAAAATGATCCATAATTATTGATACCAACTGAAATAAAATATTTTATCATTTTATGTGTAGGATTTAGTGGCATCTAGCTGTGAACTTGCAGATTGCAAATATCTCATCTGATTATCCTGGTCCAAGTGTGTTAGAGACACTACAGTGGCTGCGAAAAACAGGATAGGCTGTTATCTAGAGTCAATGTTTGTTTTGTCCATTCTGAGCTACTGTAGAAACATGGCAGTGCAACATGGTGGACTCCATTGAAAAAGACCCACACCCACTGTAGATATAATTATCTCACTTTAAGGAGACAAAAACACAACGATTCATTTTTTCAGGGGATTATCCACAAATGAAAATACATACTTATGAGTATATTTCATTTCTGCCAGTAAACAACTATATTTTTCACACACTGGACCTTTAAGATGCACTGGAGATTTAATATGCAATTGAACAACTGAGCTGTGGAGCTATGTAAAAAACATACATACTGTGATAGTTTAGGTTTAGTATCTTGCAAGAAAAAGAACAGGTCTTGAGTAATGAGCTCTCTGAAACCACGTCATTTGCTGACACAAAGTCGGACTGCAGTGAGTCACTGCATGGTTGGCCTAAAACATGAGGGAAGTGGCAGTAACCTGTTATCAACAGTGTGAGAGAAACCTCAGCCATAGATCTGCAGAGATGTTAGAGTTGTCACGATACCAGAATTTTAATCTTCAATACAATTTTAGTATTTAAAAGAAAAAACAAATACATGATACGTCCTTTGATACCACTGCAAAACGAATAAAAGTCCAAGGAAGACAATATATGATACTGTTATTGAAATTTACAATAGAGCTGCAACTATTAATCAATTATGAATTGATTATTAAGCGCCACATGTCCTGATAATTGAGTCATCAGTTCTTCAGTGTGAATATTTTCTCATTTCTTTGTTCTCCTTTGACAGTAAAGCAAGTATCTTTGGGTTGTGGACAAAACAAGACGTCATCTTGGGATTTAGGAAAACCCGATGGACACGTTTCGTTTCGTTAATCAACAGTGAAAATAATTGTCAGTTACAGCCCTAATTTACAACCTGTACACAGAGGTCTTTTTTTATAGCTCCAATATCGTTTTAAACACATGGTATTGGAAAGTAATTAATTGTTGATACTTTTGACATGGATCTCTTTAAACAAAATAGGTGGTAAAGAACAGAGGCTGCAGTCCTATTGATGTGCTCGCAGAATTGTGACACCCCCTAATTTTAAAGACAGTATCAGCAGTGGCTATTAGATGTGTGTTATAATAATCATCCACACAGGGAATTATTTCAAGATGCTTGATTGATTGTTTTTTATTATGATGTTTTTTTACTTTCCATAAAGGGAAGCATCACGAGAGAATATCATTCCCATCATTATGAAATCAAATACTTGCTTACCCTGTCCTGTATATGTCAGAAATAATAAACTGTGTTGTGCGTGTCTTTTGTAGTTTCCGTCAGTACTGTGAGGAAGCCTATCTAATCCTGAGGAAGAATGGGAACCTCTTCATCACACTGTTTGCCCTCATGCTGACTGCTGGACTGCCTGAACTCACCTCTGTCAAAGACATCCAGTACTTAAAGGTATCTCTCTCTCTCTCACACACACTCACACACACACACACACACGCACACGCACACACACAGAGCAGTTTTTAAACAAGCAAAATATCTATGTCATTTAATATGAAAGAAAACTGATATTCAGTTCCTCACGTTGACATCTACACCTCTTGTCACAGGACATTGTGAGTTTGTTATTGGGCATCTCTTCTGCTTCACCCGTTTTGGCAACTCATTTCTGTAAAGAGAAATTATTTACAGAGTATGAACTTCTAGGCCACCAGGACACCCGAACCCTGCCATTTTAAACCAGTCTATTAGTTTGTCACTAAGCAGACTCAAACATAGACAATGTACCTGTCAGACTTTGTTGTCACAGTCCACCTCAACTAAAAAAAATTGTTTTGCTTGTTGTAACTTGACTTGTGTGTTTGACATTTGCAGTGCAGAATGATATTTGTGTTGGACACTAGAAGTGTGAAGTGTGCTCAACCTAAACTCAGTTTAAGAAGTGTATGCACAAGATGATTTGATAGCTAGTTTGAATCATTAGGGACGTCATGATTCTCCAAATCCACATTTCAATTTGACGTTCAATTTTAAGGTCATGATTGGGTTTGATTTCTGATTTTAACATTGGCATAACTATGACACATCTTAAGCAAGCACTGTATTTTTCATCACTAAGCAGTGATATACTAAGTTGACAACCCTGTCATATTCTGGTGTCTTTTATACAACATACATACCAAAACCTCTGTGGACATATAGGGTGTAAAGGGAAAAATGTCCAGCAGTGCATAGAAACACAGTTATGTCTCTACAACAGTTTACATAACTGTGTTTTCTGCAGATCTCAACATATTGACACGTTGCTTGGGAGAAACCGCATATTTACATACTTGCAATTAATTCTACTTGATTCTACTTTATTATAAGTTAGCTGCCAATGTTTAACACATATTGTGTCCAAACATCTCTCCGTCCTTTTGCCCTCACGACTAATCCGCCTCCTTTCTTATGAACGCTTCTTCCTCAGGACTCTCTGGCTCTGGGTAAAACAGACGACGAGGCGCTGAAGCAGTTCCGCCAGAAGTTCGATGAGGCCCTGAGAGAGAGTTGGACAACCAAAGTCAACTGGATGGCCCACAATGTGGCCAAAGACAACCGCTCCTAGGGCAGCTGACACCCCTCAAAGGGGGTAGGGGCCAAGAGGACACAGTGAAGGAGTGTGTGTGAGTGTGCTGGAGGGGAAAGGCGTGCCAAGGAGAAGGGGTGACAGCCACCCCGGTTTAAAGAAGGGAATCTAGTAGAATATCCCAAGCACGAGCAGGTTCACCCCCATATAATGTCCACACAGAGTCAACTTACTCTCTGACACAGTTAGTTAGCCTGCACCCGTACTCCTGTAGCCCTCCTCGCCTCGCATCACTCTGACATGGTGCCTCCTGAAAATCCAAATTCATGGTCTTCTGACATTTCTGTGGAATCATGGTGGGGAAAGTCGTTGCAGGTTTTGCACAGGCGCTGCAGCTGATGGAGCACACAGCCAAAGGAAGGGAACTGAAGCACCCACTCTGCCCACACTAAAGATGGACTGTCCCCACAGAGCAGACTGACTACAAAACTCATGTTGGAGTGGTTGAGTTTCGTCAGATGGACTTGAAACTCGGCTTGTATGGACTAGGAAGGGGGACGTGGTTTGACCACACCCCTGAACTGTTTCACGTACAGCGGAGATAACCGATGGGTGTGGCGAGGGCAGAATGGAAAGGACAAAAACGTCTGACCCCCATGTCTTAAAACAATGTGCACAACGCCCACAGGAAGTGCATTTTAACTGTTTCGCTCCCGCTGCCTCAAAGTGTGCCTCAAAACTGCGGGAAGATTGTATTTTTTATGAGTTTTCTTTTTCTGTTGCCATTTAAGAGTTTATCATGAGACATTTATGTGCCAGACTACTTTACTAGTCCACAGAGAAAACTTGTATTAGGGAAATAATGATGAAAGAGAAGGATTGACCAGAGAAAAAAGATGCCCTGAGCCTTTTGGTCCGCTGTTTGAATCTCAGTTCATGTGGACCATTGAACACTGGAATGTTTTCAGAGCAGAGATTATATATATGAGAAATTTCAAATAGTCTTTTAATGAACTAAACACTTTATTTTTTAGTTTATTTTATTTTGAAATGACAATGTGCATTGTTTCTTTCATATTTGTCAAATCAAGAGCATTATTGGACAAAGTGTTATCACCTGTGAGTTATCACTAGTCAAATTGTATTTAAGGGATATAATTTGATGTGAGGCTGTAAGAGGTACTTGGTGATAGTGTGTTACCTACAGTAAATGCCAGTCGACATGCCCCAAGTAGAGAAGCAGAGAGAGAGTATCAGCATGGAAGCTAAGCAATGCACTGCAGTGGACAGGGTCAGCAACAACAGGTGATTTAGCCCCTTAATAAAGGTCTGCCTAGAAAAATCCATGTCAGTTTAAGTGTAATACAGGTAATATACTGACTACAGATAAGTACCTCATACAAACCCAAATCAAATAATCCAAACTGTCCCTTCAAAGCCTAAAAGGATGTCAGCCTTTTAAAGCGCCAACCCGCTCATGCTAGCAGCAACCATGACAAATGAACTCACTGAGGAATAACTGATGCTTTTAACATGTTAGGACCAAAACAAAAAGCAAATTTTAGTAATTTCGTTGTTCATACTGTGTTTTTAATTATCTGTTTCTGAATTGAATGTGAAAATATGTGCCGCTCTCTTTTTAAGTGTATTTGTTTTTTTATACGAGCGGGTTGCGGCAGAGTTTTGGGCCTGTGTGGGCGGGGTTTATCAGTAGGGACATTACACTGCGATGCAAAGCTACTTCCTCGTTTTCGACATACGGTGCTCCCCAGCATCTGCATCTATGTTTGATTTTTTTTGTGCAATATCCGAGTATATGAACCATATCCTATTATATAAAACCTTAGGCCCGGGCCTAAGCCTATAATGGTTTTTTTCTGTCGGTTTATGTGTGATGCAGCTGTACATTGCACCACTGGCCTTCAAAAGTCTCAGACACTGGATATTGTCAAATGTACAGGCTTTTATTGTTTTGCTGGTTTTTGTTTTCATAGGAGTTTTATTAAAGTTATTTTCCACCGCGCTGCATTTCCGCCTGTAGTCTGTTTCCTCGTTCTAGTTGAGTGTTGTGTGCCTGCACCCACTCAGGGCACCAACATGATTTTTTTCTTATCAATTTTGGTACTTTATTAATTTCAGAAATATTTTCCAACCTTTGTTACCTGCTTAATGTGCAAGAGAGGGGAGGAGAAGATACCAATAATATAAGATGCCGATACCCGTATATGTACATATATCTTTTCCACCTAGTTGCAGAAAACATCAAGCCTCTTCTGCAGTGGAATTAACTTATTATTATGCCTAGTCACCACAGACATACTTGCGTCATGTGCACATAATTAAAGCATCAGCTTTATCAGCCTGTCGTATTAGCGGAAATGTTCATTTTGGACCTGTACCGATGTTTTAAAGCTTTTACAAGCCAATACTGATGACATGCTGATATTATTGTGCATGCTAAAATAAAGTAGCCTCATTTCAGATTAGAGGGAAATCATCTTAATTCATATGTTCTACTTTCATACATCAAGAGATATGTACATTAGCTTAATGTAGATCTACAAATTTTACATTCCCTGCATCAAGGCTTTGATAACATACACAAATTATAAAATCTGGATCCAAGGTAACTTATGATTTTAGTCTCATTGGAGGCAAATCTTGAGCTGCCAAGATGAGCATCAATAAATGATGCTGTATCTCACATACTGACCTTGTCTTCATCCTGCCTCTGTTTGCCTCAGTGGCTCAGTTTGGGCATTTTTAATACGTTTCTAATATCTTTCTAATACATTTCCCTTGTTTTGAAAGAAGAAATGGGTCCTTGCAGCTGAGAAAAAAAGATAACCTGAGTTAGGTGGTGTACACATTCTTTGAATAAATTAGATTTGACCAACGGCATAAAATATTGTTCCACATCCTGACACACTAAAAGGGAGACAAAAACATGCTCACTAGCAACTTTAAAAAATGAAATCAGTGCACCACCATTACTCTCCTAGCAACCAGACCCACTGCACAGAGTCATTTAAGATATGCTTCTGGCTTCCCCTCCTGAGAGAAAAGCCACTGAGGCAAAACAACAATTTTCTACACTTTTCACATTGTCTGAGCTGCTGGAGTGAAACTGCGTGGATTACCATTTGAAAACATTAAGTTGTATTTCTGTAGCTGTTTTTGATGGATAGAGATTCAAATTGAGTGTAAAGGCTCCATGGGTCCCAAAAAGGATGACAAAAAGCCAAAAACAACTGTTTTGTTTATATTTTTGTGTAGATTATATTATTAATCCTGTTGCATTATTGTAGTGGCATTTTCCTATTAATTAGCTAAAATGGAGCTAATTTTAGCCAATTTTCATACTGTAAAATTATTTGATCTAGAGTGAATGTACTTACCTACTACCACTGAAAATTAACTGTTGCTTTATTATCTGAGACACTCTTCTTTAGAGCGTAATTACAGGTGTTACTAATAACCTTTAAAAACATTTTTAAATGGCTCAGTCCACCAGTGAGCCATAACTGTGTGACATTGACCTAAATTTAAGCAGCTAAATGGAATTTAACCATCATCGTGAATTGACAAAATGTTTCCCATGAAAGAGGACAATTGTTTGCAGTACCTTGATACAAAAAATGGGTCCTTCAGAATCTGGTACAAGCATGCTTCTCCTGTCTACAAATATTGTGCACTCATTTTATTTACAAGTAGAAATTGTTCTGGTAAATTTAGTTTGTGGGAAGTTAAGCCTGTGTATGTTTCCACACTTGTGTGTGTGTGTGTGTGTGTGTGTGTGTGTGTGTGTGTGTGTGTGTGTGTGTGTGTGTGTGTGTGTGTGTGTGTCAGCGTTGCCTCTGGTAACCTCCTACCTTTACACTGGAATTAAAGGAGATTGAGGCGATCATTGCAAATGCCACCCTCCTTATCGTGAAGATCCTTTGTGCAGGGGGTTGTTTATCATCTAAAGTGTACAAAAGTGTTTTTATTGTTGTCTGTATGACTCAGAATGGACTATTTCTTTTCACTCTGTGGGGAATGTTAAAGTCTCTTTCTTCAGCAGTCATCATTTATTGGTTCTCTATTACTTGAAGCAACAATCACTGCTCAGCATGAATCGTCTGCTGTATGTTTGTTGTTGTTCACTGCAGTTACATAATGCACTAAGCCAGTTGAAGCGAGCACAGGCACAGTCGTAGATATGAACAAATTCATATAAAATGAAAAATAGTTTGAGAATAAGAGATTTATTCAAGGACAGCACAGTAAGCATAGATATGTGTGAATATATTCAACATCTGAATACATTTCAGCAAAATCTCTTATTTCTGCATGTTGATGACACAAACTGGTGATTTCCTCACCTGATCATCCCTCCACCCTCATCCGTTTTTCCCTGACATCACTTACATCAACAGGTGGCTGATGGCTCCTGACTTTGACCTTCATGAATATAAATGATGGCTGCATCCAGCTTCCAACAGGTGTTCAAGGACAGAGCAGTGCACTCTCTTCCCATGATGCATCCGTGACACTGTTTTCCACTCGTTTAACATTAGCCTACACATATTTGATGCTGGCCTACATTCAGAGACTTCATACATTACATGCTGGTTTTAAAATGGTCTTTTTTTACATGAATGAAATCACACCTACACGGTTACAAATAAGGGCAAGGAAATAAACACTACAAAGGATTCTCGAAGTGCATTCAAATGCAACAGTGCATTAGGAGAATAAATCCAGTGGAGAACCGTAACACAATTCAGTCAATGAATGTAACAGACCTTGAAATACTGGATTTCTATTCACTTCCATCATTGGTGTCAGACACTTGACTGACATCTTTCTGAAGGGTCCATATATGGAGTTTATTTTATTTCAATCAACCTTTAATGACCGCCATTTTGACAGGGAATAGTGGGGTAAACACAGGCGTTGTCATTGACACTAATTATTAAAGTTCTGTTCCAATTAGGTCAAACAGACCTTTACTGGGATGTTAATTAGTATCATCAGTATCCTGGTCATTAGTTATGGAATGCAGTCTAGCTACCAGCTTACATTGACATATTTCATCCCTTTGCCCATTCAACCTTAAAATATTCCACATCTTTCATAAATTATTGGTATTATTAACATTTTAAAGCTAGCAATACAGTTCAGTATGAGCTTTTCAACAACCAGCATTCACACCTGCAATTTTTTTTAGTTTAGTTTTGTTTTGCAAACATAAGATTACACTTTGAGTTGACTTCTTAGCCTTAACTTTTTAAGTTTTCTCACCTTTTCAAAGTTCACAACCTGCCTAGCAAGGGTGAAAACATAACACTAGAAAAACAGGAGATGTTGCCAAAAATTTGTATTTCTCAAAATAGATAATGAGAAAAATGTTTTAAACTGACAGTTGCTTGCAAACAAAAAAGAAAAATACAGTTTGTCTCACGTTTATACGACTGAATAGCACACTGAATACTCTTCTACCAATGAACTGTCTGGCAGTTCACAGCAAATCTCACTATTTCACAAAAATATGGCATGAAGAAATATATTCACATATAAACACACTTTCAATGGAAATAATTTATTTTATGGACTTAGATTTGTTAATCAGGTTTTTATTTATTTTTTACTGTTTTAGTTTTACTTACTTGCCGTTCAACCAACACAAAGGTGTTCCCTCACTCTTCAGTTTACTGAGCTCCATGGTGCAGAACATCAGAAAAAATCAGTTTAATGCATTTACATTAACATATGCAGTGATATATACTGCACATTTTAAATGTAGAGGATATCTGGTTAGATAATCGTGATAGTCATGACCACCAGTCAAAGCTCCTGGGATTTACATATAAAGCCACCCACGTCATGACTCACTTGTTTAGGGATTTCCACCCACCTGTAGGATCTCCCAGTCTCTGCTGTCGCCACTAGTTAATGTAGTGTGTGTGTGTGTGTGTGTGTGTGTGTGTGTGTGTGTGTGTGTGTGTGTGTGTGTGTGTGTGTGTGTGTGTGTGTGTGTGAAAAAGAAAGGGTGTTTATGGGAGTGATCCCTGAAATACTCTTACTGTGTGTGTGTTGAGGACTTCAATCTCTCCCCCTACATGTACATCCACAACTGAACACATCAAGTTCGCACCTCTTCCTTGGGGGCTGTCACTAGGCTTCCTGGGAAATGTTGAGAAAACATAAAGCAAACATGCCAAGCAGAGAACCACACGCAGTATTGGGCTCTCAATGTTATATCATACAAGCCAGTTTGGAAAGAGTGGATGTGAGAGACTTGGTTCTCACATGTTCTGATGAGTGGACACTGAGCATCATGAGGCAGACTGCGTGTGATGTTAATTAGAGCGCCACCTCAGTGTGGGTGTGTGGCTGCCACTTGAAACTGGCACTCACAGAGACCGAGTCCAGATTGCTGCACTGAGCTATTCTATGGAGCCTCTTGGCTTGAATAACAGAAAATATGGTGTTGTGGCTACCGTGCCAGCAAGTGAAAAGAAAACAATGTGTGTTCTCCATCCTCAGCCACTTGTAACAAACAGGGATGAGCAAGCCTGACACAGAGCACAGTCCCATTCTTCACAACAGATTGATGATAAAAAGGTTTCAGTCTGGAATAAGAAGAGAGCATAAACCATCATCCTCAGATGTAACACCTGATGATGTACTCTTAGAAATAAAGTTGCTAATGAGATCCATTAAGGGTTTTTTGCTTTGTCCCCATGGGACGGTGGTTCCCAAACTTTTTCTGGCATGCTTTGCTTCAGAAGTTGAAAAAAGTTAAGGCATCCCCACTCTGAAATTATTATCAATCATAACTGGGGAAGCAACTGATTAAAAAATGATTCAAAAGTAGAATTTTAATTAAATAAAGATCAGCATGATAACATCAGCAAATATTTTTTGGTGGATTTGCCCTACATATTACATATTCATTCAACTTTGTTTCACTCTTTATTTCGCCCCTGGTTAGCCGCACGCCACTGGTAGAACCTTTTATACAGGTTCCACTTTGAAACCTTTCAGAGAGTTCTACCTAGAATAGGAGAAAGAAAGGGTTACAGAACCATTTGTGAAAGTGTCACCCAGTACCCCTCTGAGAGATTCTACGGAGAACTTTTAAACAGGGCAATGGTTCCACCCAGAACCCTCTCTTGGGTTCTCTTCAGAACCTTTACACCTTCTAAGGGTGCTAACAAGAACCCACCTAAGGAGGTCTACCAACAATCATCATCCAACTCCAAGGGTTTCATCTAAAGCCCACAAAGGGGGTTCTACAGAGAAGCCTCTTTATGTTCCAAGGTTTTCATCTAGGACCCACTAAGGGGGTTCTATCAAGAACCCTAGTATCTTTTAAAGGTTTTATATAGAACCCACCCAGGGGGTTCTACCAGTAACCCCATTTTTATAACAAGGGTTTCATCTAAAGCCTACCCAGGGGTTCATATAGAACTCATCCAGGGGGTTATATAGAGAATCCTTTCATGTTTCAAGGGTTTCGTATAGAACCCACCCAGGGGGTTCTACACAGAACCCTTTTATAATCCAAGAATTTCATCTAGAGTGCACCCAGAACTCCTCTAAGATCTCTTTCTACTAAATGGGTATATTAGCTGAAAAGGCTTCTGAATGGAACCTCTTACAAAGAACCCTTGACTGGCTTTTTATTCAAAATAGGGTTCATCAGAAGAAAATATGGTTCTGGTAAGCCGAGCCCCTCAGGAAGAACCCTCTTGGATCCCTCATTTCTAAGAGTGGAAGCAAGAGTGGGAAAGATTAGAGCCTTGTTTAAAGTTTTTTACGGCCACGTACTTTGCTATGAGATGTTATATAGCCTTCTTTGTGTATTTTTTGTTATTTTACACAACTGCACATTTTTGAAAAAAAACTGAAATACTTAATTGCTCTCTAGCGAAACATCAAACACAAAACTAATCGTCTACAATTTTCGCAGACATAAAATGTGTGCTTTCTCGACGAAAGTCAGCAACACTGCTGTACAATAACACATGTGACGCAGGTAACTATGGAAAACATGTCAGTCCACACTTCCAGACACGCAAACATAGCACCCATCGCTTCGAGACACTTCCTCCATTCACTTCAGGTGTTTCCCTCAAGACTGTCTGTGGAAAGTCATGCCGGAATGTGTTTTAAAGGTTGAAAGTGTTATTAGCTGCTATGTGTGCAATAACTTGCGCTACTGTACACGTCACCAACTAACGAGGAGTTCTACTAATTCATTTATTATAGCTTAGAAACGATTTCGCGAAACGGACATCAGAACCGAGGAAAAAGTAAAATGTATTTAGGGATGTTTTCTGCGGATTTACGTTTTCTAGCCGTTTCCTTCTCAGACTTTTTGCATTTATGTAATTTCCACACTCGATACGTTGTTTTGGCCACGGCATAGTCGTAACTACCCCACACTCACGCCGCAAGAGACACACAACATGGTATTCCACGTGCAGTAGATGACTTGTTTATATAAAACGATGGACAGCGCTGTGGACCAATGTTTTCACGCTACTGCAATTCCGTCACCTTCTCCATGGAAACCCGTAGTTTCAAGCCAATTGGAAACCGCTGAGGGCGGAGTCTGAATTGAGGTCGCGCGCCGAGCTCTCTGATTTGCTAGTAGGCCGGAGCCGGGGAGAGCCGGGGAGGAGCCGTTGACTACTGTGTCAACTCGTCTGAATCCCGTCTCCCATTGAGGAATACTGGAGGTCTATCTGAATGTTTTATTCACTGTTCGGTTTTGCTTTTACACGACACCGAGGGCAAGCGGAGAGGCGATTTTTACTTCGACAGCACAGGTTTGTTTCCATTAATTTTCACCCTTCAGCTGTAGTAAGAATGAATAATGGAGCTCAAAAAATAAGTTGCATAACGAAATCCGATGTGCGCATGCGCGATAATTCTGCTTGCTCTACTTATTGTACTTTTATAACCTAAAATTGCGGGCTTGAGGATTTCTGTTCACTCCTATGGAAAGAAAAGTGTTTGTTTTAGTGAAATGGCCCCTCAGCGGCCAAGCGGTTGCTGTTTTGTGGCTGATTTTGAGCGACATCGTTACTTTTACATAACTGTGTCAGTGTACCGTGCAGTGGATTGCAGGTCAACGTGTGTGTGGATTTTGAATAGCAGGTCAATGGGAGTTAGATGGGGGAAGGGATGTTTGTTCCCCTTAGAAATATGATTAAATTATATTTTCTTTAATTTAACAATTATCGTGTGTAAGCTTGACTATATATGAAATACTATAAACATATAATAGACATTTTACTCAAAACCATGACGATTAAAATGAGCTCTTAGACAGTTTTCCATTTCTGTTGGCCCAGAGAAAGCTTTGACAACGTTGGATTGCTTTATTGTCTCATATATTTCCATACACAGTGGTTTTATATCAATATATTATGCAGATTTATGTTAAATATAACTGAATGAACGTTATTTTAAAATAAATTGATTAGAATTCCCAAGCTATTAGGTTTATTTCTAGCTAAGTACTATTTATGGTGCACTTGAAGGGCCTACTGTCCACACACACCTACACCTACAGAAAACTGTTTGTCCCTGACACACCGTACCTGTGGATATTAGGTCGACATGATTATCTCATTACGCTGCTTTTCATTTTAATATGATCTGGATGTTGATGCCAGGTCTTCATTAGATAGCCACTGGAAGACCTTGAGCTGATTTTGACTCCTAATTTTGGATAATGTGTGGCCTCCATAGGACCACACAAACAGCAGGTGGGAGATCTCCTGTAATACAAAAGAGTGATTAACTCTTGCTAACATTGTTTCAGCTCCAAAGGTATTTTGCCATTACACTACTCTATTCAGAGTTATAGTGCTACTCTATTAGGCCTAAATACTAATAGGCTTATTCTTATTACAGTATCACTGATATGTTATTACTGTTGTTATGATTCATAAGATAGGTGTAATAACTCTTAAGTCATGTAGTATAGAGCCACATATTGTGATGAATTTTTTTTGATTGTGTCATTTAATATGAAACTAAATTATTAGCTTAGTTAAATTATACCTTTGTGGTTATCCTGGTTATTCTCTTCAAATAACACTAATGACCAAGTGTTTTGCCCTGTGATTACCTGGACTGTCTAAATGATAAGCAACATCTTTTAATCTGTCAGTTACTGTCTTCATAGTCATATAATGTCTGTCTCAGAATTCATTCAAGAATGCTCTTCTGAAGTACTGTGGGTTGGATAGAAGTGTAAGCATGTGGTTTTATGAAACAAGGCTACCACTGCTTTGTGCTGCACTATAGCCAATTCCATGTGACTGGAGCAGCGTTGTATAATGCTCCCTGAGATCTGTGCTAGTGTGCTGGGTGCTGGCGCTACAGCTGAAGCAGGGCTGAGCTGGAAGCAGAGGGAGTTCACTTTCATTATGTCATTCTTTCTTCTGCTCTGTTTTGAGTATGACATGTTTGTGTGTGTGCGGAGAGAATCTCAAGAGAGTTTTGAAGATCTGAGGAGAAATATGTAATTCACTGCTTGTATAGTCTTGCCTGCTGATCTGTTAATTGTTGTTCATGGCGAAAGGAGTCTCTGGTAAGATCATATCCATACTGCATGTGTTTTTAAAGTTGTAGAGAGTTAAAAAGTGATAAAATGTACAGGAAATTGTTTGTTTTATTGTCTTGCTTATGGGGGTTTTAGGTTTGTTTTGTATTACTGTTACAGGCATGGATGTATGATGGCTGCTTGCGCAAGTTTTGAAGTACAAAGTGTTGGTTATTTTCGTGATTCTACTGGATTGTTACATGATATATTATGACAAACCTCTTTCTGCTGGAGATCTTGACATATTTTGGTTGGCCTAGTTTTAAAACTCATTTTGTAGCATTTATTGTTGGTTGTTGAAGGTCTTGTGCCCTGCTACATGCTGTTCACACTGTTTCTAGAAAACAGACTGAGGAATAATAAGTAACTTGCTGCTGTATACTTTATTAATGTGATGTAACACTGTGTCACACGGTTGAATACACCAGTCTTGATAGTTTTGATCTTTTCTCTGTTTGCAAAAGGAGATCATAATAAGTCTGTTTGTGGCAACATGGTTATAACCCGTGGTCAACCCTCACTTCCTCCTGATTGGCTGACACCATTCTAACCTGTTGTCACTCATTGCTCACTCCTGATTGGCCATTTGCAGCAGCCAATAGAAAGCCTTTGCCGCTGCCTCAGTTTCACTGGGAGTGGGTCATTTCCTAAAGGTGGCAGTGGGTGTGTGGGTGGTTGGAAAGTCTGCTAGTTTTTTTTTGTAGATATTTAAAACACAAAAAACTTCCACTGAAACTTTGAGAAGTTATATAAAACAGGTTATGTAAAAACTGAGTGAAGAATAGACAAGCAGCTGAATTTGCACTCTTACATAAATAGCTGCAACCTGATCTTGGATAGCAGAAAATCAGTGAAATATTTGGGATTTGGCTTCGGTACCTGTTGCCAGTATTTCCTATTATGGCTTTAACAGACATAAATAGCTCCAACTGCTGCTGATCTGTTGTAGGAGGGGGAGGAGGCTGCAGAGCCGATGAAAACTGTTGCTTTGGCATTTTTATCACATTTATTTCAGATAAGGCTCTTACATCCTTGACTGTTTGTGAATGGGTTTATTTAGTTGTGGTTTGCCACAAGCAAGACAAATTCTACCTGTATGTGACAGCTCTTGTTACAATCCTAGGTTGTCTAAGGTGGCTTTTATAATTACAGAATATGATGCTATAATACCAGGTAAAGTAATCTTCTGTATGTTGTTGTTCTGTTAAAGGGCAACGCCATGTGTTACATAAGGCTGTGTTCATTTGATTTAGACTTAAGTGAACATTGACAATGCATGAATACATCTGTTTATGTGGGCTGTGTGTCCTTGACATTCATGATGATGCTACATTTGCCATTTTCACCTCAGAAATTGTTTGCCAGTTTTTCCTGCCATCTGTTTTGAAATTTAATTTGTGAATGGCCAGGTTGTTGGGTGCGGACAAATTATTTTAAAGCATTTTGTCTTTTCAGCATCCAAATTAGTCTTGATGGTTTGTGCGAGGTGAAGGTTTTTGTTTGGGTCATGTCTTCAGAGCTGTGCTTTCATCATCTGTTCACCTTTCATGTGAAAAAGTTCTTTAGAAAAACGGAACTGGATTGCGCTGGTCTGGGGCTTAAGTCCATGCAGAAAGGGCAAACGGCGGCCTATTTACTGTGTTGACCATTTGAAGGATGGATGGCAGCAGCCTTGGTGTCTGTGTGAGCGTGTGTGTGTGTGTGTGTGTGTGTGTGAGAATATCAACAGGATCACTGTGCGGCTGTGCCCTTTTGTTTATCGTGGACTTTAAAAATCTAAGGCCACATTGCCTGATCAGATCAAAGCACTCTGCTGTACTTCTGATGGATGGTTGCTTCTCTGATCCCCATTGATTGCTTCTTATTTTAGGACTGTTTCTTTCTTTACTATTGATCTGCTATCAATAGAAGTGCACTGGATTGTAAAGGGTGTGTCTGACTCACCTGTGTTTTATTTTCCTCCTTTAGTCTGCATCCCCACTGCTGAGGCATCAACCCAATTTATGTCCCAGGGCCTCGCACGTCATCACATTGCCATGTGGAAGGTAACTTAATCTCCGATCTTTAACCCTTTGGACCATCCCATGTCTGAGGACAGTGATCCAAAGCACTACCTGTACTCAACGCTGGACGGGTGCGAACGGAGCCGGGAAAGGGTCGGCTTCCAGGCGGAGGAAGAGGAGCGCTCTCCCTGCGGCTCCATCAGCCAACTTCACCGCATGGCCAGCAGTTACGACGAAGGTTGTGGCGGGCGGGATGGTGTTGAACTGGAAGCTGAGTTAGGATTGGCATCGGAGGGGAGCGAAAGCAGCCATGAGCACCCAGCTTCGCCAGGCTCCCCACACAACGACAGGAAGCGACCACGCGCACCTTTACATGAAGATGTAGAGATGGGTGGCAGCGGTTCAAGTGGGAGCGGGACAGAGTCCCATGGAAACGAATCACATGGCAATGAGTCCCATGGCAATGAATCTGTGGGCAGCTCAAATGGCAATGGCAAGGATTCTGCTCTCTTGGAGTCTTCAGGGAGCAACAAGAGGTGAGGAAACATCAGGTGCACTGAATCATGGTAAATGAAGTTTTTATCCCACTGCCATGGGGCTGCTCCCCCACCATCTAGGTCAGGAAGTAAGATTCATTAAATGTAATAGAAGGGCCATTTTCTCCTGTATGAGTCATTGTTGCTCTGAGTCATTGTTGGGGTCTAACAGCAAATGTCTCAGGCTGATGACAGAAATGGGTATTTTATTCCTATTATCAGATAGATAACAAAGAGACAATGACAGCTGGCACAGTTTCATTTTGAAATGACTGGTCATTTCCTTAAAAGAAAAATCATGTCTGCAGAAAAAATTAATATGATGCAGGCTCAGAAATTAAGCAGATTAATTGTCTACAAGTTGTCAATTCTGTGTTAATATAACTTGTAATTATATAGTGTGGCATACTCAAATAACGCTGTGCTCACTCCTCAGAGATTGTAATTACATGATTTTGATAAGAATTGTGGGTTTCAGTCGTAATTCTAAATAGCTGATGCCTAGACCTTGTTGTATAACAATATACAACTCAAACATGGCAGGCTTTTAATCACACGCCCCCCTACATCTGTGTGACTATTATTTTCATGTCCTGTCTGAAGAAAATAACACACCTACTGGAGGTCAGCTGTTACATAACCATGCTCTCCACCTCCATTTACATCCATGAGGAGGAGACAATTCTGGAAACGCTTTTCAATGTGCAGTCAAATACAACACCGCCTCTTACTAAGACTCCAAAACCAGTATATATTCAGCAGCTCAACACAAACGAAGGGCTGTATCTTTGGATGGGCTTGTATTATATTGTAGGTCTACATCTGTATTTATTTGTACTTAATGCATAAAATGCTACATGGACATTGCCAGAGTTGTCCTGTGCACACTGCAATACAACACTGAGCCAGTGTATTTCTTTCTCAATGACTGATGATGTTACGCTCCATAGGAATGTGCTGACAGAATGAGTTCAGGACGTCAACACACACCTGAGGAACTTGAAACACTTTGCGTCCATTTTGAGTTTAAGAAGTAAGCCGTGAGCCACCAGCTTCGGTTTGATAGCTACAGACTCGGTGTGCAGCTTAATTAAGATGGTGTGACCACAAGTCTTAACAGGTTCATAACATTAATAGTCAATTGGTTTAGCCGTTTTGACAGACAGCGTGTAAAGAAGTTCAAATTCAGTCTGACATTGCCTTTACTTTTAACTGATTTCTGTGTGGGAGATGTAGTTTTCCCTCACTAATCACTAGAGACTAACATACTGTATATGCTGCACAGCTTGATGATGCTTGTGTCATATCATGATGTCCACAACTCAGAGGGTGGGTTGGAGTGAAGTTTAGCCGGAGGGATGCAAGGTTTTTAAGGCCAATATTTAAGATAAGTTGAAAAAGTTAAATAATCTGATGATGATGGGTTGTGTGTTGGCAAGAACCTGGTGATATGATATGTATCACAATACATGGGGTAATGATTCAATATATTGTGATGCTATAAGCAACGTGATATGCTGCTATTTTTAAAATCTAATTTTAGGAAAACTCATCATGTAAAGAACACACCCCTTTATGTATAAAATCTGATTTAAAAGTTCTTGTTTTTATGCAACCAGAACAATAAAGATAGATAACGACACTGCTATCTAACTGTTGGGCTTTTAAGCACAACACAAAATGAATCGTTGCCACAAATGTTTGCATGTATCACAATATCCTGATACAGCGTTTTTGAGAATCGAGTATTACAAAACACAATATTGCACTACTGAAGTGTATATTTTTTTGCACCCCTAATAATAAGAATAAGAATAATACATTTAATTTATAAGGTCATGGGAAACATTGTTTATCCTGTTTGGATTGACTTAAATCTTCACAGTCAAAATAGAAGTTGGTTGTCCGTGTATTGACGCTTGACAAAAAGACATGTAGGACGTCAATTTAAACAGAAAAGTAGCAGCAGTGAAACTGTGCTACCTTATTATTACATTTCAAACATTGCACCCCATGATCTGTGTAATGTAAAATCTCCAGGGCAACAAAAGGTACTATAGAGCAATAAATGTCAGTTGATGGTTATCCAGCTGTGCAGCCGTCAACAGAAACTGACATTGCGTCAGATGACGCCTCAGTTCACGTAACGTTTCCTATGTTCTTCCTTCCCCACATGTTTTCATTGCATGTCTCAAGATTAAAGCTGTAAAAAATACAAGAAAAAGAGTGGAGGACTTGTGGAGGCAGTTAATGGACTGTCCTGAGCCTTTGTCTCCTCATCATGTTTTCTCCTAAGCACTTACATATCTGACACATACTCTGAGCTTCTTTGGTGCTCAGTGGATATTTTCGAACTTCTGTTGAGAATTTTGAAGAAAAAAACTGATCTTGCTTTGTAGTCTCCTATCACCGTCTGACAATGAAATCAACTACCTTTAGCTGGCGATTGTGTTCTCCTTCCTTTCACTCTTTCCAATGGCCTCCTTTTACAAAGGCTGATTTTAATTTGATTATTTTACAGTGTCCTCTTTTGCTGCCTTGTTGCATCATGCATTTGTCAGATTTTTGTGGTTTATCACAGCCATTAGAGCTACAATACAGTCTAAAGGCTACGTTAACAAGAGATAATCTGTAAAAAAAACAACGTAAAAACAAGATTTGTTTGATCAGAAAAGCACGTATAGAAGAGATTTTTTTATATTCATTAGGGATGTAATACCACGAAAAACTCAAATTATGATAATCCTATAATCAAAAAGTCCATAATAAAATGTTTATGGTGATGTTAAAAAAACTTTATTATATAATTAATCTGATGTCCAGCATTTTTTGTTAGGTAAAATTTCTCTTGATTTTAACTTGAATTGCTTCTTTCTTTCATTAATAAAGTAAAATAAAAGTAGCCAGCCATGACCAAAGCATATGCAAAAAAAATTGGCATTAATTAATTAATTAATTAAATATCTCTGTAGATATCAGAACAGTCTGGTATGTTTTTGAGACTTTTTCTTATTGTGATATCATGACATTGAATGTATTTTTACATCCTCTTGAACTTTACGCCACCTAGTCCTTGTCTTGTTTGATTCTTGTTGGTTGCCATCCATACTTGTGTAGACTTCTTCATAAAAGGGACACAGATGGTATGTCTGTGGCATTCTGGGTACACTTTATAACAGCAAGTCCTTGACTCACTTAATGTGTTTAGTCTTACCTTCTATTATGGCGTTCTAAGTGTCCTGTCATTATGCTCTATTTTGTGGCCTCTCTGTACCCCGTCAATGACATGACATGTTGTTTGTGGTTACAGCTCAAACTCTCACAGCCCCTCACCGCCAAGCAGCTCCAATGCCTTCAGCCTGGTGAGCTCTGAGCAGGACAACCCTTCAACCAGCGGCTGCAGGTTAGTCTGGTATAATTCATTTTGAATCGAGATGCAACGCCTGCCTATTTGATACACTTAAAAAGTGTGTCAAAAAATTAATGAAGCCTGTATGGATTACTTATTTATTCCTCCTTAGATGTAAAATGTGTCGGCAGTGGGAGTTTTTACTTGCATGCTCTTAGAGTCTGACCCACAGGAGATACATCCCACTGTCAATCAGTCCCCTCATACCCCATCCCCTTGCGTACTGCTAGTCCCCTCCTGTTCTGCTCTGCATGCTGCAAAGCTGTGCTCCTCAGAGTGTGACAGCACTGGTGACACCTTGTCATTTTTTGATGCACGTGTATCTGTCTCATATGCACCCTGCAGCAGCGAACAGTCCGCCAAAGCGAAGACACAGAAGGAGCTCTTCAAGACCCTAAAGGAGCTGAAGATGCACTTGCCGTCGGAAAAGAGGAGCAAGGGCAAGTCCAGCACTGTTAACACGCTCAAATATGCACTGCGATGTGTCAAACAGGTGAAAGGTAAGACTCGCCTCCGTTGACACTTTTTTCATGCAACTGTATGCATGTTTTTATATTGCTGTTTATTCTACATCAGCTATAATGATGCCTGCCATACTCGTGAATAAATGCTTTTTTTTCTGAAAATGGCTGAACAATTAATGAAAATTTTATCAAACCTGCAATATTGCCTGCTTTAATTCTCACATTGCAGGAGGCGCAGGCAAAAACACTTTAAATTAAATATTGCAGTGCTGCAGAGATGTTTTGACTTACACATCATATTCTGCAGACTTAAGAAAATGTTTTGGTTTGGTACAGATTCTTGCGATCACACCATAACCATTCTTAATATGTTTATCAATTAAAATTACTTAATGTTAAATGATGTGTGTACATTGCGATATCAGTCAAAATAACCGCGATGAGATACTGTTTTAAAATTGTTCAGCCCTAATTGAAAATCTTGTATAACTTTGGCCAATTTGGGACAGACTCTGAATCATATTCTGTGATTTTGTGTGTGAATGTCGCATAAAAAGCAGTTATTAAAACCTCTCTTATGGATATGAGATCTTCGATACTGACTACGTACTCTGTGTGTAGTGATGTGTGCATTGATCCACCTTCTCTTTGCTTTGTAGCCAATGAGGAATACTATCAGATGCTGATGATTGACAGTCAGCCACCAGGGTTTGACGTGTCCTCCTACACCATAGAAGAAATTAACAGCATCACTTCTGAATACACCCTTAAAAACACTGTAAGTAACCCTGATCACCTCACAATAAAGAAAGAATATCCAAAAAAGTATATTGCAGAACTGCAGTTACATAAAAGAATGGAAAGACACCTAACTAACACTTTTCAAAAAAAAATCTTTTTCCTGGCAGGATATATTTGCTGTAGCCGTGTCACTCATCACGGGGAAGATTGTTTACATCTCGGACCAGGTAGCGTCCATCTTGAACTGCAAGCGGGAAGTGTTTAACAACGCTAAGTTTGTGGAGTTCCTCACACCTCAAGACGTCAGCGTGTTCTACAGCTTCACCACACCCTACCGCCTGCCCTCGTGGAGCATGTGCACTGGAGCAGGTACCAGCTATCTCGAAACGCAAACCTTAAACAGTAACTTCAGTATTTTTCAACTTGGGCCCTATCTTCTTAAGTTTTAATGTTTTAGTGACTAATCGGGACAACATGTTTTTAAAACTGACTGTACACTCCATTTCTCTCTGCTGCTTCTTTGATCTGACATGTCAGACTTTCCCTCAACCATCTCCTGATATTTTAACATCTACCTCAGTGAATTAAAGTTTTTTTTTTACCAGACTAGAGCTGCTGATTGTTGGAGCACTGGAAAGATGAGCAGAGACATTTTTGTTGAGTTTCATTTTGTTTGAATGAAGATGACAATGATAAAATTCTAAAAAAATACGCGTTTGCAAAGGAAGTCTGGTTAGCTTGCAGCTCAGTTTCACTTCAGCTGGCTGCAGTGCTTTCCCTCAATACTGAACCAATTTAAAATGCTGTTGACCCCATTAGTCTGTCAGACACAAAAACATGGGAAAACAGGGTCCAGGTTGAAAAATATCAAAGATATCCTTTAATTTGAAGGCATTTCTTCAGTTCAGCTGTGAATGAATCCTCATTTCAAGTTGTCAAAATTTGTCCTCCTGAAATAAATAGAGGCTTATTTTAACATGGGACTGCACATGGTGGGGCAGGGAGGGTAGATTTCCATCACCCACAAAGAGCACGTGGAAAACCCACATGAAACACTATTCTAACCACCCCCACACACACATGGTCATACACACATAGCACATATTTCATTAACATGCTCAATCACACATTAATGGATGCACGCCTACTCACACACCTGCCACGTATTTGCTGAAAACATAATGGCTTGGTTGTGCTGTTAGAAGCTCTGCGTTACTAGTTTATTAGGTACACCTGCATAGATCTTAATGCAAACCACTGCAGAAGCTCTGCAATAAATCTGACTTTCTGAGGCTTCAATAATAGCTCATATCGTGTCTTAGAGGCATGGATTCATGTCTGTGGTCAATTTTGGAGCTGCTGTTAGTTGTGATTGCATTATATTGATAGATGTTTGTAATATTCTCTCCTGTTGTTTTTGAATAGCGACTAAAACAACTTTAAGATTGTACAGCCACATTAAATTATGCAAACCATTAGTCACTTTTCAAGCTGGTCCTGGCTACAGCTATACAGTTAATTGAAATATGATCAAAATTGCGATATGGCCCATTGCAATATGAATATCACAGAAGCTGTAACTGGTAAAGCAAAATGTGTGACAAAACAGTTCTGTCTGGGTAATTGAACCTGTTTAAGTCATTGCTGAGCAGCTGCACTTTTACATAAAACTTCTTTCTAGTGCCTTGACTACAGTGCTTCTTCAGTTGCATAACTGTAGAAAACTCTTGCAATGCCACCCTTCCTTTATCACCTCTTCCCTTTTTGCAAGAGAAACTTCTCAGCTGCTGTTAACAGTGTGATGAATATGGATGACTAACAGATGGGCTGTTTTGAAAGTGGTCAATCTGATGCTCTTGGTGATAATTTCAACCCACCTTCTCCCTGCCTCTTATCCAGAGTCGTCTCCCACGGAGTGCATGCAGGAGAAATCCTTCTTTTGCCGCATCAGGTGAGTGACAGTGGACAGCAGCTTCTCTGATCCATAGTTTCCTGCTCAAACAGGCTCTGAGTCAATAGCATAGTGCTGGTGAGCAACAGAGAGGAGGGAGGAAGTCAGCAGCTGTGAGCCTTTAAACTGTTTCCCCATCTAGTGGCTAAATAGGGTGTTACAGCTACAGATAAAGGTCCTCTGTCAGTCTGTTTCTTCATCACAATAAAACAAAATCAACAGCTGGAGTTTAGAGGTTGTCTGTAAGATCCCTTGTTAGCTATTTACTTTGACTGACCGAAAAATATCTTTGTATTTAAATGTATGGAATGATTGTTAAGAAGGAGGATTTAATCCAATTCCAAACTTTCATCAGACTTAAACATTTTTAAAAAATTACAAATTTACAGTTTAAGTAAATAGCCTGTATATATATATGTATACTGTATTTGTATCTACAACAACAAAAAAAATGTATGAAGCATCGTACAAATTTAGACAAACAAAAACAGGTAGTACTCCTATACTTTGAAGCAGGATTTCAATTGTGTGTGTGTGTGTGTGTGTGTGTGTGTGTGTTGCAGTGGTGGGAAGGAGCGTGAGGGTGATCTCCAGTACTACCCTTTCCGTATGACTCCTTATCTGATGAAAGTCCAGGATGCTGAGCTGGCTGAGGAGCAGTTCTGCTGCCTTCTTCTGGCTGAGAGAGTGCACTCAGGATACGAAGGTGAGGCCTGCGGTCACGTACACATGTGATGACACATTGATTAATCTATTGATCATTTACTCAATTTATTGATTAGGTGTTTGGTCCATATGATGTCGGGAAATGTTCATCAGTATTTCCCAAAGCCCAAAGTGGCACCCTCAAATGTTTGGTTTTTTCTGTATGTACAAAGATATTCAGTTTACTGTCATAGAGGAGTGTAGAAACCAGAGAATATTCACATTTGGTGAGCTGAAATCATAGAATTTGGATTTTTTTGTGCTATTTTGACCAAGAAAATTGAATTCTTCTGCTGCAAAATATGTTGTTCTTCCCACGTCCAGTGATGTTGTTGGTGTTAAGGAAGAACTACAGGCTGTGTTTCAGCTTAGATTTCTAGTCTCTGCCTCTGGGTAGCCAGGGGGCTGTGCTAGATGAGTATTTTTATCAGCCAACGCTATATTCTAACCAATAGAGTAATAACTACATGCTAGGATGGTGATACATGGCAACATGGGCATGGGAAGCTTGCATGCAATGCATCCCTGTACATGTAAGCACTGCTGGCTAAGCTCCAAGAGCATACTTGGTCAATATAGCTCATAATGAGGAATTTCTTGCTTTCACTGAACTACATTTACCATCAAAACTGAGTCTGATATCCACATAAAAAGTGCCAAATATTCCCTTTTAAATAAGAGAGTTGGCTAAAAACATGGTATTGTACATAATGATCACTGTTTGCTCTCTATTTTTTCGTCTTCCCTCTCTGCAGCACCCAGAATCCCCCCTGACAAGCGTATATTCACCACCACACACACCCCTAACTGTGTGTTCCAGGATGTGGATGAGAGGTGAGTGAGTCCTGCAGTGGGTTCTCTATGACATCTTGGTAACTCAGCCTGATGAGTTGATGTGATTTTCTTTGTCTTCAACATCCTGTTGTCATTTACTCCATCAGGGCAGTTCCTCTGTTGGGTTACCTCCCTCAGGACCTGATCGGGACCCCTGTGCTCCTCAATCTGCACCCAAGTGACCGACCCCTGATGCTGGCTGTGCATCGCAAGAGTAAGAGCCCCTTTCATTCACTTAATTCACTGATAGGCACAGTAGTATCAGCGCTGAAAGGCAGTTTTTTGCATCTACTGGAGCCCAGATTTTAGCAGCCTCTCATTATTTACTTGTCTTAAGATGCTTCAAAGAGCGCAATTGTGTTCTATAACTGTATATCAGGTTGTATTGATGCCTAGCTGAAGAAAAATAACAAATTTTAACTGGTGCATTAAACCTTTTATATTGGTCAGCTGTCTCTCACACACACTCAACCTTCTGTTACCAACAGTTCTGCAGTATGCTGGTCAGCCGTTCGATCACTCCTCGGTCCGTTTTTGTGCAAGAAACGGCGAGTACATCACTGTTGACACGAGTTGGTCCAGCTTCGTCAACCCCTGGAGTCGCAAGGTCTCCTTTGTCATCGGCAGGCACAAAGTCCGCATGTGAGTATACCTGATGTGTTGGTTCAGGTTTTTTTTTTTACCTTCAGTACTGATGTGTTGGAATATATTTCACTTTGAGCATGCTAGATGACAGTGGTATGTGTTTGTTTTTCAGGGGTCCTGTGAATGAAGATGTTTTTGCAGCACCCGCTTTCCATGGAGGGAAGATGATGGATTCAGACATCCAGGAAATTAGTGAACAGATCCACAGGCTTCTACTCCAAGTATGAGCACACACATGACGCCCCCTTAAATGTGCATTTACATACCGATATTTGTCTGTTTCTGTAACAGCCTTTTCTCTCTTCAGCCGATCCACAACATGGGCTCCAGTGGTTATGGCAGCCACGGCAGCAATGGATCCCATGAGCAGCTGGTGAGCATCAGCTCATCCAGTGAGAGCAATGGGAACGTCACGGCAGGGAGGACAGCAGAGGAGACGGGCAAGGCCAAGCCTCCCAGGACGTTCCAGGAAATTTGTAAAGGGGTTCACATGCTGAAGAACCAGGACTCACAGGTCTGCCTGCGCTCCCCATCCCCTTCGCCCTCACCATCGCCATCCAAGCCTGAGCAGAAGAAGACCACTGATGGTAAGTTCAGTTTAATATCACCTAACAGATAATGAAAGTTTAAACCTTGGGCTGTACACAAGATGAAAAAAAGGTTGGACACTCATACACATCTGTCAGTGCAAATAATCACACGTCTTGAAGCATTGGTGACAAAGTGAGCAATAGGGATGAGCAAATCAGGATCAATACACTGATTTTCACAAGCTATTTATTTGGTATCAGTTCTTCCAGATATAGTTTAGATAATAATTACAAATTGTTGTTTGCTGCATCACTTTAAAACTCCTTCAGTAGTTGTCAATAAACATCCCTGACGTTTTTAGTTAGCTGGCCATGTCACGTGACCGTGGAAACCTATGAGACATGAGAACCACAGTCACACATTTTTTCATCAAACTTGTGAGTGAGTGGCAGAAAGGAAACATGATGTGGTGTGGCGTGATTTTTCACGTGTAAAGAAAAATACAGCAAGAGGCACAATTTGTTACAAGAAAGAGCTGCACAGCAGCAACACAAGCTATCTCTTCAAACATTTAAAAATCAGCACACCCTGAAAGGTATAATGAAGCTGAACAAAAAAAAGATGATAGTTATTTGTTTTATTATCATTTTTATTATAGTATTTGTGTAAAATAGTTATCACTTCCACTCATTACACTACTTTATTTAATTGTACTTATATTTGCATTTGTACTAAATGTGTTCTTATTGATTGGTATGTGTTATGTGATTTTCAGATTTTCTCATTATTTTTAAAAGTTACATACCCTTTTAAAAAATGATCAGTATTGATATCTATATCTGTATCAGTATTGTTAAAATTGTGACAAAAAGTATCAGTATCGTATTGAATATTTTGGTATTGCCCATTCTAGGAGCTTTAACACAGAAATGGTGTCTTAAAAAACTGCTTTGCTCTCTAAATATTTCACAGATGAGTCTTAGTCAACATCAGAAGGAATAAAAAGTTGTACTCCTAAAACAAGATCGTTCATTTTCTCATCCATTCCTCTCCTGCACCAGTGTCAACTCAGAAGAGTCCAGCGGTGCGTCTGAAGGACTCAGCGCCCCCTCTGCAGGCCAGAGACAGTACTGCAGCCAGCATAGATGACTTCCCCTGCAAAGATCAGACCGTCCACTCCTACCAGCAGATCAGTTGCCTCGACAGTGTCATCAGGTAAGGGTCAGCATTTGTGTTCATGAATAATTTTAGTTAAAAAATCACATTTGTGAAGTGCCCACTCTCTTATTTAATACATTTCTGTTTCTCAGGTACCTGGAAAGTTGTAACATCCCCATCACAGTGAAGAGGAAGTACCAGTTCTCCTCCAACACCACCTCCTCCAACTCAGATGATGACAAGAAGGGCTCAGAGGACGGCATGCAAGTGCCTCAGGATACAAATCCAGGCATGTACACATTATGCATCTGTCACACACGTCACACACTATCTAGGATTTTAGATTTCATTTCATTTCATTGTTGCCTGCATTCACTTGGGTTCACCTGCTTTTAGATTTATTACGATACCACAATTTGAAACCTTAATACAATATTGAAAACAATACTTGATAGCTCTTTTGATATCACAGCAAGTTTTTGGCAAAGGCAAAAGTATAATTTGGTATCTTTTTTTAAATTAACAACCAGCATACAGTGCTAATACAGAAAAAGTTGCTGAATGCTGTCTGGTTTTGTTGCAAGCAAAAAGGACAATCAAGACTGAACTAAAGTGAGGCCTTTGATGAGCATATTGATTTTTCTCTTTTTTTGGTACTGTCAGTACTATTTAATGTTAGTATTGTTTTGTTTTTAAACACGTGATACTGAAAAAGCATCAGTATTTCTATACTTTTGAAAACCTTACCAGTTACACTGATAGAAATTAGACTGTCATCATCTATAGCTTGGAGCTTACAGGGGATTTCTCCCTCTTCATCCAGACCCTTTGATGCTGGACGCCCAGCCAGGCCTGTCAAACATGAAAGCACCAAAGAAGCCTGGAGCTGCTGCTGTGGTGGGAGGCCCCTTGGCACCCCTCACCTTGCCCAGCAAGGCTGAGAGTGTGGTGT
The DNA here is from genome assembly GCF_056507025.1 of Lutjanus erythropterus. NCBI lineage: Eukaryota > Metazoa > Chordata > Actinopteri > Lutjaniformes > Lutjanidae > Lutjanus > Lutjanus erythropterus. Next base: position 14,754,218 of record NC_139320.1, read on the forward strand.
CCATCACCTCGCAATGCAGCTACAGCAGCACCATCGTCCATGTGGGAGACAAGAAGCCTCAGCCAGAGTCTGGTGAGTACTGGTGTTTTTTTTTTTGCACAGAAACATATCTATGTCAACATATGGTGTGTATTCATCCAAACAATAGATATCATGATCTGTTTGACTAATGCTTATTGCTCCGATTCTTGCTACAGAGATTATTGAGGATGTGGCAGAGAGCCCTGCACCCCCGGCTCTGCCTGTCAGTGTGGTGTCTCCACCCAGCCAGGAGAAGGAGGCCTACAAGCGTCTGGGACTGACCAAACAAGTGCTGGCTGCACACACCCAGAAAGAAGAGCAGGCCTTCCTCACACGTTGCCGAGAGCTCCGCAACGCAAGGACCTTGCAGAAGGACTGTTCAACATATCTGCACAAGCAGAGAGGGCCAGTCAACGCTGAAGGTACACAAGGTTAAATAGTAACCACATGAGACTGAAATGGTTTTCATAATTTATTTGCATTTTCTCGTATTTGTGACTATTAATTAGTATTATTAATGGGGCAGCCACAGTATGTAGTCAATTTTTTTTTCAATGCTTAAAAGGAATTAATTAATGTGGGGTTGTATGAGGGTACGTATCGATTGCCAGTGTAATACCTACTGCAGATGCCAGTCATTTCACCCCCATTGTGGGGAGAACAGCATGGAAGCTAAGCGATTAACTGCTGTGAATAAGTACCACACTTAAAAAACTCCAAACTATCCCTCTGAAATTTTAAAAATTTAGTTTCTTTGTGCAAGGTTAGGTTGTTTAACATTACCTGAAAAGTTTTCTTATACAGTGTAGAGGTATAACAGGTGAGGCTCCCAAAAAAAAAAGAGAAAGAACCAAGACAGAGAAAGCAGAGTAGGTAACTTTCTGCCATATCTGAAAAACACCCTTCTGACTTCCCCTTGTGTTTTCTCAGAATCATCTGGACCACGGGGTGTAGCCAAACAGGGCACCACAAGACCTGAGACCACTGCCAAGAAGGGCATTCGCAACAGGAAGTCCAAGAAGCCACGGATGAAGCATCCTGATTCATCAGACAGCGCCATATCAAATCGCAAACCCCGGCCGCCCCTCCAGGGTCTCAACCAAACCTCATGGTCCCCGTCCGAAGCATCTCAGTCAGCTTTTAACGTCTCCTATCCAGCCATGGTGCCTGCCTACCCGCTCTACCCCCCAGCACCCGCTGCCCCGGCTCAGGCCCCCATCCCTGACCCCTCCCTTTCCACAGGCTTTGGAGATGGGCAGAGCACCCAAGCCCCACCTGCTGCTACTCCATTTCCTGCTCCCATTGTTACACCTGTGGTGGCTCTGGTGCTACCCAATTACCTCTTCCCCCAAATAGGGCAGTTAGGTCAAATCGGGCAGCTGGGGGCTGCTCCTAGACCAATATTTTTCCCAGACCAGACCCAGACTCAACCTGCATACACTACACAGCAGCCCTTTCAGCCCCCACAGCCCACCTACACCATGCAAACACAGCCCACCTACACCAGCCAACAGCCGTTTCCCGTGCAGACTGCCTTTGCCCCCCAGCAGCCATTCCAAACGGCTCAGACCCCCTACACTACCCAGCAGCCTTTCCAGGCTGCTCAGACCCCGTATTCTACTCAGCAGCCTTTCCAGGCCCCTCAGACTGCCTACACTACCCAGCAGCCTTTCCAGGCCCCTCAGACTGCCTACACTACCCAGCAGCCCTTCGCTGCCCAGCCTTCTTTCTCAGTGCAGACTCAGTTTGTGGCTCAGGCCTCGTATCCAGCTCAGCCCTTCCCCTACAGCCTAGCCGCCGAGCCCACCAAAGCCAGAGAGGGGGCAGCGTCACGCTCCTCCACTCCAGCCTCTGGAGCAAGGGAGCCCGCAACATCGCCACCATTGTTCGAGTCACGGTGCAGCTCGCCCCTGCAGCTCAATCTGCTGAGCATGGAGGAGGGACAGCGGTCAGTGGAGCGGCAGGACAGCACAGCGCCCTCAGCTGGAGGTCAGGGCAACAGTACAGCAGCAGCATCTGGGGCAGCTGGAGCAGCAGGGGAGAAGACTGGAGGCACGGTCAAAAGTGACAACCACCAACAGGTGAGAGACAGTGAAGCAAGTGACAGAGAGACTGTCTTAAGGTTCAGGTCCAGGATTTTGGTGGCCCTGAACAAGATTTTGTTTGTGGCCCCAAAACTCTCCCAGCAGAACTACCAAATAACACACAGTACTCATAACTGAATGAATACACACACTTTGCTTGTTTGCTGTGTTACTGACCAGTGTTTTCCTGCAACATTTAAGTTGTGTTTTGATATTAATGATTTAAAATGAACACGGCAACATTAATTAAACAATATAATGATTGTATTATTAATTTTAGCTGGAACATTTTTCATTAGAAGCAATGCCATGCTGTAAGGCTCACACCGAAATAGCCTAATTTTCCAGCTTCATAAGTGTGAGCAACACAGAAAGTCACACTGATCATGTAGCCTTCTGTAACATTTGTAGCCTCAGACGACTGCAAGCGGCCAACCCTGACTGTCTTTGATTTAACATCAGAACGCTGTCTTGTAAAGGCTTGAATCACTCATATACACACATACTTGTAAAGCCTGTCACGTTGCCCCTCTTGAAGTGTGAGGGTTTGTTTCTGATGGTTTTCTGCCTTGCGTTTCAGGTGGAGTCTCCAGGAGATGGCGCTCACAGTGATGGAAACTCCTCATCCTGTGACTTGTTGGACATCCTGCTGCAGGAGCAGGAGGACTCCCACTCTGGCACTGGATCAGCCACCTCTGGCTCCATGGGCTCCGGATCGGGCTCCGGATCGGGCTCCAGATCAGGATCAGGCTGTAGGACATCAGCTAGTGGAGCGTCTGGGAGCAGAACAGGTCAGTAGAGGAACACCCAGGCTTGACATGAAACTTAGCTTCTCTTCATGCAACTTCATGGTATTACTAGTGCCTAACTGGTTGGTATAAAGGTTCAACATTTCCCATATAGTGCAGATAATTAAGCTTATTTTTGACTGTTTTTCTGTCTCTAAAATTGTTTATAGGGAGCAGCAACACCAGCAAATACTTTGGCAGTATTGACTCCTTGGAGCATGACCACAAGGCCAAGGCCAAAGCCAAGACAAGGGGCGAGGGAGGCTCTGAAGGCGGCCAGTCACAGGCCAAGGTCTCAAGCCAAGGGGAGGGAGAACATTTTATCAAATATGTTCTCCAGGAGCCCCTCTGGCTGCTGATGGCCAATGCTGATGACAAAGTCATGATGACATATCAAATGCCGTCCAGGTAAGACACTGACTTCATAGGTTTTATTTTAGGGGAAACAGAATCTCAAACAGAGGACTATTATTAACATTATATGTATGAGCCTTGTCAGTAAACTGTAATGTGTTTGTATTTTCTGACCCTCAGGGACATTCAGAAGGTTCTGCGGGATGACAAGGAGAGGCTGAGACAGATGCAGAAGAGCCAACCTCACTTCTCCTCAGACCAGCGGCGAGAACTAGTGGAAGAGCACCCCTGGATGAGGAGGGGAGGTCTACCTGCTGCTATAAATGTTAAGGTCAGGACCACACACAACAACATATTAAAATGCCTTCTACCTAGCTCCATCATAGTTCCTGCTCAGTATAGTCTCCTGAAATCTAAGACACATTTGGCCTGAAAATGTTCAAAACTGAAAGTATTGACTGTCACATAAAACATTTGCAAATGACAGCTTCATTCTAAAAGTACTGGTTTCTTTATTTGCCTTTAAAATCAACGTACAGTCCACAGTAAGTTTCACTTAAACACAAACTGGCAGTTCCTTATTCACAAATTTAAAAAAATTTAAAACACTTATCATATGTGGACATCAGTTTGAGTAGATCAGTAAAACTCTGATTTCTGGACAGCAGCTGGCTAGCTTAGCTTTGCAAGATTGGGAAAAAAAAATAGTGGATATAAAATCTGCCTATGAGGATCTCTGAAGCTTGCTAATAATGTAGTGTAAAATATATTATAGTATATTTAATATAGAATAAGAATGACAATTTCTGGACTGTTTCTTGACTGGGAACAGTGAAGGTTGAGCAATATGACAATATTAAACATGCAACGGCAGAAATGTGTCAACCAATAGAGATCTGGGAATATTGTGTTCTCCTTGGGAGAAGGCCATGTAGCATATCAGGGCTGGATTCTCATCGCAAATCCAGCTGCCTCACAAGGTTATTCTTTCGTGACAGCTGTTGTTGGTTGTAATGCACCTCTTAGTTGGTTTGCATACCACCACAGAAGAAGAGTGTGACAAGAAAACATGGAGGGGGAGAGTGACATTGTAAATACAGAGCAGGAGGCATTTGTTTTTAACTCAGTCTTATCTCATGTGAGGCTGTATTTGTTTTTTTTTTCGTTAGAGGTGCTGCTAGGCAGCAGAACTAGGCTAGCTGCTTCCCCCTGGATCCAGCATTTCTGCTAAGCTAAGCTAACTGGGTGCTTGTAGTAAGCTTAAGAGTTTCAGTGTTCCAGAAGAACAGTCTCAATTAAATCAAAAACTTAATTGTGATATAGAAAATAGTCAAATTAAGGTTTGTGTAATATAGCTGAAAATTTATCATCACAGAATGTTTCATTTCAGAAGTTATCAATCATTGGGGATTTTAATGATCTCTTTTTGAAAAAGAACGGGAGAAAAACGTTGAATATAAGCACTTTATTATCAAGACACAGGTAATAGACTTAATAAAAAATGAGGAAAATGCCATTTTCCTCATCTTCTTACTCCACTGTTTCTCTTGTTGTGTCACATGTCGATGGTGCAACTGAACAGCACAGCTGTTAAATGATTGGCTGTTTGCATGTCGCTCATACCACACTCCCTTATCAAGGGATAAAATAGGCTGTTTATGAGTAAGGGCATATTCTTTATGTGCTTTAAGTATGGTTTGCTTAAAATGCTTAAGTTAAACAATTAAACATTTTATTAAACAGTTTTCTTGTTGCTATTGATGAAGTGTCTCCTGATGATACATGTCACTACTATTAAATTGACCAGGCCTAGTAAAATTTAAATATATTTAATATCTGCTTTGTGTACGTCTTTAGGAATGTGTGTACTGCGAGGATGCAGCAGCAGCCCCCATTGAGGAGGACCTGCCAGACATGGACATGGGCGAGCTGGGCGAGGAGTTGAGCCAAGAGAGCCAGAACGCTCAGAGCCAATCAGAGGAGCCTCAGGCTCAACCAGATGCTGGCTCGTGAACACGCACACCACCAGCAGGGGGACACACTCAACCAGCCATGGACCCTCATGATGCACGCACACATACACAATGTGGATGTGGGACAAACACACACATCATGAACTCATGCAGAACTCTGCGCTGCCATTGTGGTGAATGTGAGGATGTGTGCTGTTTGTGTGTTCATACATGTATGTGTGTGTTGTGTGGAGGACTGCAGCTGAAGGACAGCACTTATTGCACCCACACAGGGGGCAGTAAAGCTTTATGAGGGTCTTTGTATGCATGACCCTCATATAGCCAACTTACACACACATACACATGCTCATTGAAATATTTGGGACCCAGCCTGTGAGGTTGGTGACCTTCGGCCTCAATATATTTTTATTTAATTGTTTCCCATCTGCTTTGTCAGAGTCAGAGCTTTACAGCAACATGAACAGTTATTATTCTAAAAAAGACAAATTTAATAGTTAATAGACATCTTCTAAATATATTTGATTAAATAAATATATATATATATATTTTGACAAAATAATTGTCACCTAACAGCAGCCCAGCATTGCTGTTTAAATACTCTCCTACCAGACATAATGTTTGTGTTTTATCGTTTTGCCACATGGTCTCATTGAAGTCCCTCAAACCCCAGGATTCCCTTTGTTTTTCCATCTAGAACTATGTAGAATAGTTGTGGTGCTCACTGGATGATGTAGTCCGGGTCAAATTACAGGGACTCCCACTTTTTGTATCATGGATAAGTTTTTATGTCACTGATCTCCTCGTCCCTGAGTATTTACTTCACCCAGACACACAGCAGTGGTACAACCTGACTCAACAGCCAACACAGGGCTGCGTCTAACTTTCCACAACATTGACAATCTGAGACATAGTGCAAGATATTCATTTAAGCATCTTATTTATTTTCTACCAGATAATGTATCTAGAATAGATTTTTTTAAGCTAAAGCCAAATCCATTAAGCTACAAGAAAGTACTTATATATGAACAGTTTACAGGCGCTGGCAAATAACTCCATTTAAAGTCACTTTACTCTGATAACTGAAAACCGGAACTAGCTCATCCATTTAACAGATTTATCCATCCATCTATCTATCTTTAAGTGTTGTAGCCCTGTGCCCATCTTAACACAGCACTGGTGCTATGAAGAAGTGGTCATCATCACACATTAAAATAAGAATTTTTTTCTTATACAGAACAATCAACATCACAAAATTTATAAAAATGAAAAGCTGAGGTTGAAAGGGTGCAAACTAACAAAGTCTTTGGGAAGAATCTCCAATTTGTACCTTTTAAATGACACGTTACATTGCAGAATAACAGAAAATTTGTTGAATAGTATTCTTTTTCTGTCAATATGATGCAGCTCTGCTACAAAATGTCATTTTTAGAACGAACCAGTACTATTTTAGAGATTTATGCATTATGTAAAATGATATTGTCTCCACTCGCACTTTTTTCAGAGACACCTTTTTCTCACAATACTATTTTTCCAGATGAAAAACTGAAAGACACTTCTTTTTAAAATACTGGCATGTTTCAGGGTCCACCAAACAGTCTCTGCAGGTGTTTGTGCACCAGTGCAGATCGATGCATAACTTAAAAACTTTTGGTCAAAAACTTGTGTGATTCAGAGATTTCTATTGAGCATAAGCACTGAAATATAGATTATGGTGGGTAAACTGCATTACATTTGTAGCAAATAAGGGGTGCAAATCCCTAATCAACTAACATTAAGTATTAAGGAAACTGTGATCTACATTGGTTCCATGCAGTCGAGGTGAACAGTACAAGAACTGGGAACAACTCTGGTGCTACAACAGAAAAAACTGTTGGGCTTGTGAATGTTACACAGACTGGACCAAGACCATCTCACTGGCTTAGTTTATTTTCATGATTTTCGTTTTTTTTTTCCACTTCTTGTTCATTTGTCAAAACTTTTTTTAATTGTTCTATTTTTCTATTTTTTCTCTTGTGTATTTTATTTTATTTGTTTGACGAAAGTAAGAGCTCGTGCTTGTTGTTTGGGACGAACCCTACCTCTATAATAAATCCCAGGTCGTGTTACTGTAAGCAGAAAATGACATGTGTACACATGTGGGCAAAGCGCAATGGACAGAGTAGTCAGATACTTAAGTGATTCCAGTGAGTACAGAGAGTCTGTTTCAGACTTGCAGAGGTTTCTGTCTGCTTTCTGTTTCTGTGAATGAATGAATGCACAGAGAGGACAGGCACCTGTCACCACCTTTAGCAGCTCTAGTCTATCTGTCTTTTGTCTCTGTTGTTTCTGTGCAAAATATCTCGGGGGAGGCCTCCAACACTCACCTGTGTATAAACCATTAAGAATGCAAGAATGTTTTTTTTCTTTATTGGGAAACTGAGATGTGGAAATGAGCTGCTCTGAATGTTTGAGAGTAAGTCAGAGGATGATGCTGCACTAGTGTTAAAGCCTTACCTTTCTCACAGAGGGAATCCGCTTTTAAATTAATTACACACTGGTGGGCTGTTGGAAGCACCCTAATCTGTAAATGCATACACACGGTACTGGCACACAGTGCTGAGTACGGTCATGTACATTTGTTTCATTGCCACTGTACGAGTCTGTGGTATATTAAACTAGCACAGTTCTGTGCATTTTTGTAGGTAAAAAGATGTGTTTGAAACATGGAAACAATGTTGTAATAAAACTGCAGAAATACAACCTGTATGACTCAGATGACTTCTTTTCTTGCTCATTGCTCTGCATTTTAAGAACGTACACCGAGGGTTGGAGGAAGAAAAAAGACAAGTTGAGAAAACGTAAAGCAACCAGCTGCAAAGCTTTTTTAAGTTTACTGAACTAAGGGCTAATTTGTTGTGTTGATTTAGGTTAAGAGGTTCACTCAAAGTTCAATTTTAAGTTTGTCAAACTTAACTTTTTTATTTAAATCTGCTTGCTTACTTCAAGTTCACTGTAAGTGCTGTCTTAAAGCTAGTACAAAGAGTTTTTAACTGACTATGAAACCGCATCAATTTATTAGTGATGCCTCTGTATGACCTACGTGAGCAAACGACCATTTATGAGAAGACTGGCTATTTCTGTACAGTCATTCTTAATGCCTGCCACTAGGTTGGATTCTCTGTGACATCAGATGAAAGGAACCTGTTTACATTTTCTAAGGCACGTTACAGTGAGTAGTACATTACAGTTAAAAGAATAAGGAAATTTATACTGAGATCATTTTACTTTTGATGTTATATTTTCTATGTCATACCAAAGTGAATTATGCCTTGCATGCAGCACGTGTAGCTGCTGCTGCTCCTCAATAAGAAGTGATTGTCCTCTCACAGTCAAAGACAGTTGTGAAGCACTCAAGGATGGCAGGGATCCCCCGGGGATCTGTTTCAGCACCATATGTTCGCCTCTGCCGTTGAATCTCTCTCACGCCAACTGTTGCACTGCACTGACCTTTAACCTCAGAATTCATATGCACGGTCACAAACCCACAGCTGATGCATCTGGACCTCCCCTCTATTTGATTTTTTTCCCCCTTTTTCCCCGCTAAAACTAAATCTGATAATGTGGTCCACCTGTCATCTGCCGCCTTCAGTTAGCAGATGTGGTGACATGCATGGGTCTGATGGCGGGAAGTATTCCCACCGTCATGAACCCTGTTTTGTACACATATCCTACCAAAATCACACAATTCTATATAATATCCTCAATGTGACTGTGTATTTTTTCACAGTGTGTTTCTATAAGGGGTGTTGCTATGATTAGTATGTTTTGTCTACATGTTTGGAGTTTTTAAAGTTTAGCTTATGGCTTTATTCAAGATTTCATTTCGGTGATGTTTCAGCTTTACCAGAATGGGGTGTGACTGTAATTTAATTTGGTTGAGGGACCTTTAAATCAACATCCACACCCATTCACCCACCTGTTTCCTTTCATATACCCAAACATACTCACTATAAGGTTTCAAACTATGCAGCAGCTCAAAATTACAATGACCCCTGTGTTTGAGGACTAACCGTATATTTATGGATATTGTATACTGTTATTTAATTGACCCTGTTTGAAGGAGGGTTTTGCTGAAATCTACAAAGGACCCAAAATAGAATGACAGAAGAAATAACTGTTCCAGTAAACCACAGCTGCCCTGTGGATGTTAAACTAGGAACTGCTGGTGGTGAACTTTGGTGAGAGCTGATTAGGAAGATATACAGTATATATATATAGAACTATATGTGTATGTATCTATAAAGTATAGACAACAGGTTAATATGTTGTCTATGTTGTTGCTGTAGATATGTTGTAATAGCTATAGTAATGATATTTAGCAAGCTTTAGAGTTGCTAGTAGATGATTTTTTTTTTTTTTTTTTTGTATTTATGCTAGGCTAAGCTAACAATCCTGTGGCTATAGCCTTACATGTAATGGACAGATACAATAGTATATCCCAAGTATCCCAAATAAAAAAGTTACAACACAATATTTATACATCAGTGTGAGTTCACTATTTGGCATGATCCAGTTAATGCTAACTAATGAGATACTAATATTTAAAAGCCGGAAAAAGGAGGCTTATTGTAAAGCGTAAGCTGCAATACATCCTCATATCCATGACTTACTACTATTTATAATTGGAAACATGTAAAATACATAATCAGGTACTAATGACTGAACTATCATTTATAACTGGCAAAGGGAGCCTTACTGTAAAGTGTAAATATTGCATAGTGGAAATGCCATGGTCAACAATATTTCCAAAGCTTTAGTGTATGAATCTGTTAATGTCATATATTAATTTGATGCCAAATGAAACTATTACGATATGTTAATAGTGGTTAAATGGTAGAAACTTATCAAATGAAGCTGACAGGTATAAATGCTGCTGATGGAGAAGTCAAAGGAAGCTATACAGATAAATGTGGACTCACTATTTGGTAAGCAACAGGTCTCTTCTGCCCTTTTTACCCCTTTACCTTGTATTTTTAAACTATTATTTGCAAGGGCAGAATTACTAAGTGGTTCCTCAATTTTCTCATCTAAATCTCAACAAGAAAGCAAATAACCATATTCCAAAATACTATTCCTGTAATATTTTACAAATAAAATGCAGTGTTTAGATTAAACTAAACAGCGTGCAGGTCTAAAATAGTTTGAATTAGCACCATTTCGACCTTTGTTTACACACATCTATGAGTAGATGACGGCTTCCTTCTGCACGGTGATATGTTGAAGGGTGTAGTTGGGCAGAAAGAAAGTAGTTCCTACATGAAGCTGTTCTCGAGTGGATTATCTTGAGTCATCGGGTCATGATTTCTGGAAAGAACGTTGCTGTTGAATTTTTCAAATGTACTTTTGGCCATCTAGTTCCACTATGGGCAGACATCTCTGTAGGCTGATATCTGAAATAGGAACAGGTTTGGGTTGCCAGATTGTAAAAAAACACATTTGGTGCTGCCATCTTTGCAAGGAGCCATCATACTAAGACTACTCTGCTTTTACGTGTGTGTGTGTGTGTGTGTGTGTGTGTGTGTGTGTGTGTGTGTGTGTGTGTGCTGTTCGGTCTCTTTGATGAATTTGAGCCTGCTTGTATCCTTTGTAGCTGCGACCATTTGACGCTCTTCTGTCAAATGGTCTCAGCTTTGATCAGCGTCTCCTCCGCTCCCATTTCAATGTGTTTCCTCCGACGTTCGCACCCTGGTTGCCCCCCTCCACCTCCACCTCCACCCGGGGTTATTCCTCCCTCACTCCAGCATCATCTGACAACAGGCGACGAGCATGAGCATGAACTAATAGTGGCCTGTTGGTAACAAATATGTTGTGGAAAAAACAGAAATAAATAGTGTAAAGCGGTTGTTCTCCTCATCATTTGGTATCAGAAACCGAGGGTCCGTGTTGTGGTGCGTCTCTGTCGGTCCAGACAGGATCTAACAGGCCTTTTGTCAACACGCTCATTGTGTGTGAGGTGAGAGTGAAGACACCTGGAGAGGTGCTGACTCTTTCATGTGCGGTGACAAAGGACTGCGTGCAGGACGTGCTTATACTGTATATTTGAATGCCTTCAATATATCTGTAGACTAATTACACTTTGATCATAGGAACAAAGGAAGGAGAAAGTGAGATATCGCTCATCAAAATTAATTTCAAGATATCTATAACTTGATAATATGTGTAAATCTAAATCTACAACACATTCTGACAAGTAAAAATTTAATTTAAGATTGGCTATGAAGCTATGTTGAGGGGAATAAAAGATATCTTGACCTGAATTTATGGTAATAAATTTACTAAAAAATCTGGCTTGAAAAATGTAGATAAATATAACTATTAGTCTTAATGCTCCTGCAAAGAACTTTTCTTATTCTGTTTATTTTGGATGACCCCGTGGATAAAAGTGGTAGTGTTACACCATGATGACCACAGAATATACTGTCAAAAGTAAAATTATCTGGATTAAAATCTCCTCCTGAATCTTTTTTACTAGCTAATGCACTATTCACTGTAACACTGCCTGGGAAAATGTAATTTCATCTTATTTAAAGGAGACTCCTGACCCGGTGCCAGGTATTAAGAATATCTGTGTATATAGAAATAGCCAGTGTTATTGCTGATGGTCTCGTTAACTTGTGTAGGTCATGCAAAGGCATCAGTAATACATTGTGACTGTTTCATAACCAGTTAAAACTCATTTAAGTCAATTACTTTCTATCTACTTGTTAAGTTTATCTAGTTGCACTTACTTAAATGTGAAGTTGTTCAGACTTAAAAATGGCAAGAGAATAAACTTGGTCTTTACAAATGTAGTCAGAAGTAAATTCTTGATATCTGAAACTGGAATTACTGTCATAATGGCTGTCTACATTTCACATTGCAGATCTGTGCAACTGAGTTGGGCAAAGGGCATTTTGTATGGAAGCTCTTTCCCACCAACAACAGAAAATATGTCAGTACTGTCTTCATACAAATTAGGCTGGCCTTAGTCCCTACTTTGAGATAACAGTAAATTTTCAACAATAAATAAACATATCCTGACAATAATTTTACCTCACAAATTTTACCAATGTTAACCTTTTTTTTTTCACCAGTTTTTCATAAAACTTTTTTTTAAATCCTGTTTCCTGCTATAATACACTGATACAAGTCAGCCAACAGTTTTTCAATTACATTACTTTATTTATCAAAATTCAGACATTATACTGGCATTTCTAAATGTCATTACAACATAAAGTGGTCTTTCTGAACAAGGCTACTGATCCAACAATAAACTACTGGTCTTATGAAATACAATAGAAATATTTATATTAATCAGAGGCATTGCCAAACTTCTCAGTTTCTAAAAGAGCTTCATTTCGCCACATACAAATCCTATTTACACAGTTATTGACAAAAAAAAAAAAAAAAGAAAAGCAGAGGGAACTTGAACTGTTCCTCGTCTATCTTTTTTGTTGGGTTATAAGTGAGTTCTGAGAGGGAAGATCTCTTCTTGCTCCAGGTGTAAAGAAAAGTAACAACAGAGGACTGAAAGCCAGGAGAGGGGGGGTACTTTCAGGATGCCCCAAGCTGCAGGGACCCTCGAAAGGAAGGGCCCCTCTAATGGGATACAGGAAAACTCCACCCGTAAACACTCCGTTAGACATTTTTCAGTGGTATCCAAAGCACTTAATGAGTATTAAAAAAAAATTCCCATTTCTTTTTTTTTATGATGAGATGATGAACTTGCACTGTCCACTTCTACTGCATTTCCCATAATAGCCATGAAAGGCTGCAAGCTTGCTGCATTCAGGTTGTAGTGATGAGTAATTCCACAGTTTTGGTCCCTCCACAAAATGCACAGGGTTTACTGCATTTTGGTCAACTGATTGGACACATTGGTCTCTCTGTGTCCTCTGGAACAGATGTGATTATTGAACATGAATTTGGGGAATCCAGAAAATAAAAATCCATGCATGTGGCCATCTGCAGGGGTAAATGAGCCCAAATGAAAGATACGCCACAAAAATAGTTATTTTTGAAGAGTTCAGGTGTTGTAGGGCGGAATTTTCCCTTCCATTAGGAGGCCCAGTGTCACATCCTACTTCAACATATGCCAAATGCATCCCATCCAAACCTCAGACCCCTACCAGGGTCTCCACATGGATCGTGGGTAGGTCATGGTGGGCATGCTCAGGGTCTCCCTGCTCTCCAAGCCCTCAGTGGAGCTCTGGTTGTGCTCGCTGTCGGTCTCGTCCAGGTCGGAGCACAGGTCCTCGCTAGACGTGGTGGACGGGGCCGGGGAGAGGGCTGAGGATGAGCCGCTGGACAGACTCCTTCCTCCGGGTGAAGCCAGAGTTGTGCAGAGCGCCTCGCTGCTGCTGTGCCAAGTGCTGCCGTTACTCCCAGACGTGTCAGTGATCAGATCCATCAGCACGTCCTGGAGGTGGTCCTCATTCAGCGGCATGCACTCCAGCAGATGGTTGAGGAGCTCTGCCGCCACTGTTGCATCTATCCCAGGACAGCTGGACACGAACATGTGGACTTCGTGCATGCACTGGATGTAGCCGGCCGCAAACCTCTCGCTGGCTTCTCGGTTGAGTGTGTCTGTTTCTGTGGGAAGAGGAGAGAGTATGAAATGCCTTTGTTGTACTGTAATTGGACTGGTTGCGGTCCCAGCAAAGTCACTATTGGTTAAGGGGTTACATTTCATGACATTAAAGATGTGGTGCCTAGAAGGGAACCCTGGACACACGAAAGATCTCACAAGAGTGACCATTTCAACCCAAACCATGATCTTTCCCCAAACCTGGTATTATGCTTTCTGACAGCATTTTATGCTGGCTATGAAGGTGTGCTGGGGTCTGTGTGACATAGAATATTTCTACATCAGTGAGTGTATGCATAGGCTCTGTGCAGATACCTGTGTGCCCCCACTTTGTTGTCACCATGTGGACTTGTCTGCAGACCTTTCCATGCTGCCATGTTGTTCTATTGCGCATGTGTGGAGCACATCCTCAAAGCAGACTCCAGAAAGTAAGATAAACAGAAATAATAGACGTCCATGGAGTCTGCAGCTGTCCATGTATGTGTCTATTTGGGATTATAATACAGCCCCAGCACCCATAGTGTTTTCTGTCCCTATTATGTCACCTTATCCATATCTTAGATGGGTCTGCTTCAATTGAGGGTTTCTAACTACTTAGATTTAGAACTGAGTGAAATTAACACCTATTGGCTCGAATAATCAATACTAATAATGACATTTTCTCCACAATATCAGTATATGAAGCCAGCTAATAGATAACAATAACATTGCACCATAGGTTTCTCTGATCATGCACAGCACTGAATCACTGAGGTCAAGGACCAACTTTAGCTGTAAGGGTACAACTGAAAATGTATGCAGTCTTTCCCAGTGACATATTGAGAATTTTATGAATTCCCCAAAACTGCTTAGTGAGCAGGTAGTATGAGAGTGTAAGTCTAACAGAGTTGTCCAGACCTTGGGTTCGGTTCTTCAGTATGTCCTCCACCTTTTTCACCGTCATCTCCAGCACTTCTGCATTCTCCATCTTTGAATGAAACTGTGGAAACAACCAGCAGAGCTCCATCAGAACCGAACTTTACTTCTATATTAGGACTAGGCAAAATATAGATATTATATTGATATTGTGTTATGGGACAGCAGTGTTGTCTTTTCCTGGTTTTAAAGACTATTCTAGCAGATATATAATTTACCTTTACCCAATTAGTCATTATATCCACTAGAGCTGTAGCGATTGTGAATAAATTATTAAATTAATCACCAATTACTTTGATAATTTCCCTGCATTATTGTCACAATTTTGAAACATATTGATATTAAGGTGTTTGGTCAAAAGTATTTGAGAATAAAACAACAAGAGCTGTCCACTTGATTGAAAATGAAAGCACAAAATAGCAGTGACAGTCTGAACAGAAGGATAAAAATTATTTTTAAAATTTTCATCTATTACCAGCCCTTTCCTCGAAGAACACCATATTTTTCATGTTTTACACTGCCAACAACACTATTTTTTTTCTTGTGCAGCACATTTCCTCTTTATCATCATATTTGATACATGATTTGATTTCTGCCCTGCTTTGAGTCACAGTGACAGGTGAGCTGAGGTGCAGTGAGTGCGCACTGTACTCACTTCTGTGTCCGCCAACAGAGTTCGCAGCTCCTGCAAACTCTCATTGATGCGCGCTCGTCTCTTCTTCTCCACCAAAGGTTTCCTGATCTGTACGAACAAAAAACATCATACTTCATTCAATGCCACAAACTTACAGCTGAGGATACAGTTATTTCTGGCTCTCTGTCTCTTCTTTAAATGCCTTACAGTCTGCCAGCATGACAAGTGCGTCACAGCCGAGTAGACCTAGAGAGAGCCTGCACGTTGTTTCCGCTGTTGGTACCTTTCTGTCCGCTTTTTGAATCCCGTACTCGGAATCATCTACGTCCATATCCAGTCCGGTGCTGCTGGGCCGAGCCGAGGGGGCCATGTTGGTCGGTTCGCCGCTTCTGTGGCTTCTCCCACTGCTGCCTCTTCCTCCCGAGCCGACAGCGAGGGGCAGCTGGCAAACGGAACCGGTTTCAGGAAGAAAAAAACACTCGCAGGCAAGGCGAGGCGCCCTGTGTTTATTGTGCAATCCTAGCGAGACGTGCTGCTGGCGCTGAGTGGCTGTTGTTAGTATTTATAGGAGCTTATTAACATGTGAATAGGGGCAGAGCTGCTCTCGCTGGGGGACGACAGAGCGCACACGGCCGGAGCCAATGAGCGCCCACTCCCTTTGTCTCCGGTCAGCCCCGGTCTGCGCCCCGAGGAGCCGGACGGGCTTTAATCAGACAGTTTGTTGTGTTAAGGGACCGACCGCTCGTTTTTTTCATCGCCCTGTTATTGGTATTTATCCATTCAGTTGGACACAGTTCATTATAATCATGCAGAGGCAGAACAGGCTGTTAGAGTGATAGCAACACATGTATTTTGAAATAAAACGCTGTGATAAATGTGATCAGTGGTAATAAATCAAATTACATATAGAGCTTTAGTAGGGCATTATTGCTGCCACACCTGGAAAAGAAAAACGGATTCGTGTCGCGTTATAACATGGAAGGTTTATTTATAGTTATTTTCACGTTATTACAACACAAAAATCAGCACGTTAGAACAAGAAACTGTTCTTGTTATAAAACCATACTAGGCTTGTCTCCTTACAGGTTTAATATTATAACATGGAATGCTTCACGTTATAACAAGATAAACAGCATATTGCTGTGACAAGAAAAGTTTCTTAACGTGATAATTTTCTATGTTGTAATAATGACAAACATCCTGTTATAGAAATAAACTATTACTTTTCTGGCGTGGCAGCTTTCATAATGTAGCACTTTATTAACCCAAATAATATGCAAGAGGAGCACTGATGTACGTTCAGTGTATGGAAAAAATGCAGTTTTGTTTTCACTGTCACTGTGAATTTGCCCTGTCTGTTTTCTGCCCTACCTCCTTCTCCGTTCTGCTGGCCTTTGTGTCCGAGCCTCAGCAGATTTACCCGGCTGTTTGGCGGATGTAACGCGATGCCTTCAGTTGGCAGCTGCTGCTGGCGGCCCCTCGGCCCAAACTGAATCAGCCGGGGGAATTAAGGGCCCTTCTCCAAAGAAAGCGACAGGTGTTGGCCTGCGCCTCGTTTGTTCTCCCTGTTGTTTGGTGACTTCTGATGTGTGTGTGTGCAACTGCATTCTCACGTTGCTCTGCTGTAGGACGGTCTTTAATATCTGGATGATTTCGCAGATAAAATACAGTGCTGCATGGTAAATTTATTGTAATGTGTTGTGTGTAAACATGCAAATTATGAAGCTGACATCCTTTAAACAACATTTGGACTGTTGAGAATTAAATGATGCTGCTACTTGTGGTATCATGTTGGATTTTCTGCGCTTAGATGTGCTGGTTTTAGTCCTCTGCGCACAATGACTATTTGTTTATGTCTAGTAAGAGCGCTCAACCCTCTGCCCTCGTTATTATACATGTTTTTTGCACCGCATTATCATGTAAATCAACCTAACAATAGAACAATTCTGTCTACTCGAAAAAGGAGCACGCAGGCATCTGTGCCATCTTCCAGGTAAGTGTAGTGATGTGTTTTCAGGTGCTCTTTTACGCACGGTGTTTCAAAAAGCAAAAAGCACCACTAAACTCTAGTACCCCAAATGAAGGAAGAGTTTCAGACCTTTCAAGTGGAGGGGTTTTGGCACCTCGCCACCCCCAGATCCCTGTTCCAGATCTTTAATGGTGTGGACTGTGGAGAGAGCAGCTGTCTCGGCTCGCTTTTGTTGCTGAGCTCCTCTGAGGGACCAGGCGTCCCCCTCTCTCCCTCTCTTCAGACCCGCCGCCTGGCTCCATGTGGCGGCCAATCATAACGGCAATAATAGCAGGAGAAAAGGCCATATGCACGTTTCTACTTCTCAAAACCCAGCGATGAAGTACATCGTTATTAACCCTCCTGTAGTGTTTGTTTCGGCTAACACTCACAGTGTTCCATTTATTTTTATTCCATTATAAATCAACAGTAATACATGTATGACTTTGATCTTTTTATCAGCTTCAGCTCTTGTGAACATTACAAGCGTTGAACTTGTATTTGCTGTGTATGTCCTGCAGGCCTCATTTACCTGAGCTCATACCACTCGTTTTTTAGGGGAACAAAACATCATATAGATATTATTTTGGCTATAACAAATACTAAGATGAAACCTATTGTACTGTTTATCACAGAGTACTCACTGAAATATTTACCAAAATCACTTTTTTAAAACCAGTTATATTTTCTAAACTGTGGCACAAAATAACAACTTTTGTGTTCCCGGTCAAAACTGACCGGTATGATTTATTTATTGATGTACAAAATGATGATGTATGTGTACAAATGTACACAGGGAAAACTTGAACGTATGAACACATCTACAATTTTCTCATGTAGCTCTGAAAAGACAGTGCCATAGTGTCATCCCAATGGTCCTCAGTTTTGTCCTCTCATGTGCATGTTGGGCAATATACTGAGTTCGTTGCATGTTCTTTGCAAATATATACACCACATCTGTGGCACACAGAGCTTGTTTTTGTATCTCTTGGTGCACACAGTTGGCACCTCTTTCTTTTGCCTCCTCTTTCCCTGGTTGGCCTTTTCGCTGTCAGCTTGGCTTCTCTCCTCCTGATCACTGTCATGGTCAAATATGAAGTCCAGAGCTTCACGTGCTGTCTATCTCTTGGCCATCGTGCTGCCACAGACTGAACTGTGAGCAAGGCCTCAAACAAGCTTTATATACCACAACTGTGAGAAAGTTGTATGATTGAATGTTGAATGTTGCACTTTTGTTTTTCAACAGGTGTGGTTTCCGTGGGGTAAAAATTATATTGTCGAAAGTTTCCCATGGGGGTTACCATGGAAGCCAAAAAGGGGCATAAGATGTGGGTGTATACAAGTTCCATAAAACACACAAATTTTTATAAAAAATATTTTAAATTTATCTTATGTGTTCAAATGACATGTGTGAACAAAGTCATGGAACCTCATGATAAATGGGTGAAATTTACTGCACTTTTTTAGAGGGGAAACTTGTAAACCAGTCAGATTTGATTGGAGCAAGAGGGTTAAAAGGCAAATGTACCAGACAATCGTTGCTGCATCCTGGTGTTTTGTGCGAGATGATGTTTAAAGGTGCTTCCAAATCATTCTTTCTAACCTCACTGGGTCTCTTATCTGACTATCCAATTTGTATTTCTACCAGAGGCCAAAAGGAAGCATAGAAACTCTATGCACAGCCCAGTCCCTGTTCCAGACACCATTTATTCATTATTCATTTAGATCATCCTCAAAATGGGTGTCCTCCCAGTCACAGAACATATATTTGCACATATGCAAATGTGTGTTGGTAGGCCATAACAGTAAAGGGTCATTTCCCCCAAAATAATAAACAACTATTTTCCTACTTATCTTACAGGAGAGTTTGAGTTTAGTGGGCCAGATTTTGAGATACCAGAATCTAATATTTATGTCACCACCCCAAATACAATGGAGATGAATAATACCACCACTTCATGGTGCTAAAGCAGACCTGGGAAAAATGTAGGATATATATCAGACCCCTATCAGATATATTCTGATAGGGGTCAGTATTGTGTTCATTGGTAATGTTGATGAACAGTATCTTTTACATCAAAGTATAACTTTATTTTCTCAATGCTGTACATCCATTTTCTTCTCTCTTGCTGCATCAATCATTGCAACCTGTATCTGGCACACATAGCACTCCATAAGATTTCATGTTTTGGTCCTGCCAGCACAAATAATTAGCCAGCAATTCAACACATGGAAGTTTCAGAAAAGGTGACCAACAATAGAAGTTCAATACAGTGTTAGCCAGCTGTTAGCTCTATTTGCCTGTGAGCCCTAAATAAAACATTTAATCCATTATCAGAGATTTGGTCATTATTAGACCCTTATAGTACATTTGTGTTTGTCCCATGGCAGCCTGATTTCTCATGTAACAAGTGCCCATCCCTGTACTAAAGTATCACAAGATGAAAGTGGAAATTTCAAAGGCAGCATGTCTCTCTACCACCAATGCCCTGGTTATTTGGGATATTCCACAGACCTCACTGTGAACAGTTTTTTGCTGGAGCTACTGTCTACCAAAGAAATAGTCTGGAAACTGTCATAAAAGCACAGGTGTTACAGTTTACCAATGAGCCATAACTGTGTCGAGTATTTTGCCATTGTTCATTTTGTTATTTATGCCTACGCTTTTCCAGACATGTCCTCTGCATTGAGCACCACAAATGAAACCCCAGTCACCTCCATTATGTTAAATGAGCACGGCTGGGCTGCAATTTTGATCACTAGGGGGCTGAAAAACTCTGAAACTGCTGACATATTATCAACACATTAAGCTGCTGAAGCTGACACGTTAGCTCGCAAAAGACATTAAACAGAATCATCTTTCGTGGAAAACATTTTGACACCACAATATGAAAAGAACACGATAAACTGAATGTTGGCTGAATTCTATTAAACACAGGTATTTATGAAAATACTTATCATGGTCCCGTTCCATTTAGATCCAGCAGGGTCAAGGTGCTGCCATTGTGTTGGGCCACTGGAAAGCCTGTGCTACACTAAATGGAACAGGACTTTAATTAATACCTGTGTTTACTATCTCATATCAGTATGGCTGCCACGGAAAAGGTCTATTGTGAATGCTGGCTCATGTCACAGTTGAATGTGGGGTACTTGAATATAACAAAGTCAATGTTACTGCAGCTCTTAGCTTTTTCAACAATGACAGGTCAAAATGTCTGCTGTGAAAGAGGCCTACACTCACTCTTCCTTTAGCTCCATTTGGTCTGGCTACCTAGTTAGCTTTCTTTCCAAACTAGCTGCTAACTTTGTCTGTCTGGCATTGTTGCTGGGCGGGTGGTGTGTTTGTCTGAGTTTGTTTGCTGATAACACCTTTTTGTTGCTACTGGGACTGTTCTCTTCAGTATTTTCAGGTTAAGCTATTAAAACAATGAATTTGTTCGAGGCTAAAAAGATGCAATGAACAGCAAAATAGACCAATGACACAGCAGCCATTTTGACATGAAATAATAGGATAAAGCCTGTTGTTACCAATGATAGTTAAAGTTCTGGCTCACTGAAAATGCTCTGCTACACTAAATGGAATGTGACCTTAAAGCTACTACAAGGAACTTTAATATTTTGTCGATTTTGGAGGCCCCAGGGGACAAAAGCTGTAGTGATTCCACTGTAATAACTACAAAATTTAACATAAAAAATATCTGAATAAAAATCTCCTCCTGCTTCTCTTTAACTTGCTAATGTACAACTCACTGTAACTCTGTCTGAGAAAATCCAAACAAAAGCTCATTTTATCTGATTTCAAGGAGGATCTGAGCACAGCTGCTCTTCTTGTGGATGGTCTTGTTAACTTATGTATGTCAATAATAAATTTAGACTGTTTGATAACCACCTTAAAACTTGTAGCTTTGATGGTATCATTGGAAACGCCTGTTGTTACCCTACGATTTCCTTTCATTATGGTGGACGTGAAAAAGGTCAGTTGGTTCATATAATTACATATGTCACTGTGAGTGACCCCTTTCCCAGTAAATTGAATGATTAATTCAGCTTTTAAATGTTATCAAAAATTTAACTTACTATAACAAACTTAGTGGATCAAAACTTTAATTAGTGTCATTGCTAACACTTCTGCATGCATGTTCTGTATGCCTGTTCTGTATAACTGTTTGATGTCAAATTGGCTGCTTTAAAAAGAGCAATTTGAACAAGATTGTTCATAAAGCTGAATAAACTCTCAAGAGAATACAATAAGTTTTATTATTATTAATAATGTTTAGGTTAATTATACAGCAAGAGAGGAAGACATAAAAATCTATTCAAAGCAATGCAAACAGTCTAAGAAGCAAAGTCATGCCTTATAATATCAAATAAATAAAGCTGTTAATACAATAAATAGATGGAAGATTAATAAGAGCCTTCTATAATGCAGGCTACAAGAAGTCAACTTCTGAAGAAGTACTGAGAAAAGGTCTGTATAGAATCATTATAGCACACCTACAATAATAATCACTGGAACAAAACTGCCCCACGTTTGTCTTCTGAGCAGCATATCTATAAGATACATAACAGAGGATGGTCTAACAAAATGGAGATCATTAATCCACCAGTTCACCAGGGCCTCCACATCTCCAGCATCCCCAGGTGGGAGTTGTGGAGTGCTGGTCTCTCTCGCTGCCCAGCCACATGGCAGGCGGGCCCCTCTCTCTGGAGCTGCCTCCCAGCAAGGGGGTCTCCTCTGAGGGGTGTGCTGGCGAGCCCCGTGCCTTGGCTGGCCAGAGGAGGGACATCATGTCTGGGGGAAGGCTGGAGGGGGCGCTCATCGCTGGACCTGGGCAGGGACTTGAGGAGGTGGTTGAGCAGGCGGGAGCCCAAAGTTTTGTCCATCCAGTCGCAGGTGAGCAGCATGTTGTGGACCTCGTGCATGCACTGGATGTAGCCGGTGCTGTATTTCTGCTGGGCCTCCAGGCCTACTGTGGGGTCTGGAGGAGAGAAGAGAGGAGGTGTGAGCCTACAGCAGCACCTGGTGGTGACAGCACAACATGCAACTGGTAAAACAGCCTCAACTGATGCTGTGTCCCACCAGGAAACTGAGAAACACAATTTCACTTAACTAATTAACACAATTACAACTTTACAGCTGAATGCAGCATCTTTTTTTAATATCTTATTTATATTGTTACTATTGCTTTTATTTCCTTTTGTTTATTTTAGTTATCATGATAAACTAACTAACAGTATAGACATGAGCAAGTATAAACTAAGTTAGTTTATTCAATATAATTAGTAATTAATAATTAGGATTATCTTGCTTTTACATGATGCTCTCTGCTGCCTGATGTCAGCCAGCAGATCTCAAGTCATACTTCAGATCGAATTGTCCAATTATTGACCCGTGGAATAACATAGGATATCGATATGACGCCAGTATGAATAAAAACTATAATGCAGAGGAATCTGAGCATTGCATTAAACCCCACATACCACATGTGGCCCACAAAGACAAGTGCACCCAAAGAGCCATTTTCCTTACCGTTGAGTTTATTACTCTGAATGTTCTGCAGATGTTTCACTGTCATCTCCAGTATGTCTGCTTTCTCCAGTTTGGATTGCTGTCGAGAGATGAGGAGCAGTCTTTAAGTTTAACTTAATTCAGCCTCCATTGTACAGTTACTTGTAGAGGAGATGGGACAAGTGAGGAAGTACTCACATCAAGTCTGAAGGCTCCGATCACAGTTTCTTTCAGCTGATCCAAACAGTTGTTTATCCTCTCTCGTCGTTTCCTCTCAATGAGCGGCTTTCTCAGCTGTAAGGGTAGGAAATAAATAAAATAATGTCGGTTAAAGGCGGCTGGGACGGTGTGGTACCATGCTGGAGCGCAGAGGACAACGTGTGTGCGGTCCACACTTCACATCCTTAGGAAGAAAACCGATCAAAACTATATCCAAGCGAAAATACCTTTCTATCCTCCTTGGCACTGGGATGTTTCCCCACGTTGTGCGCCATAGATGAAGCAGTCATGTTTCCTCTCGGGTGTCTGTGCGCTTGTGCCTCCTCTACTCTGAATCTGAGCGCGTCTCTAGGGCCCTCGGCGCGGCTCGGCCCTCTTATTTATCGGCCGCAATTAGCATGAGAATGCTCCAACTCTTTGGCTGCGGGATTTTCCCACACACGGGGTCCCATCAGTCAAGACTGACAGGTCACTGGCTCCATTCAATAACCCAGAGACCCGGCCTAGAAAGAAAAAAAAAATACTCACCAGCGACAGATGTCCAGCCTGAAACCATGCACTGCCCTCCACCTTCCACCCTCCACCCAACCCCACTCTCCACCCAACAGAAAACCGCAGTTTCCTCTTCTCCCAGGGATGAACAAGAGTGTGCAGTTACCGTGCTTTACTCCGGGGAGCCCCTGGCCTATTCTTTTCAGCAGCAACATTACACTACCTGTAAAAAGGCCAAACCTATTCCCTCAAAGCTCACAGGAGGACATAATAGACTGACAAATCACTTGAGGATATATCGGCCTGCATACAGGCCTGCCATTATAGAAGAAGTCTCGAATATTTTTCTAGCTATTCATATTATTTAAAATTGAATTAGCAAGTAGCCCGGATAAATAATCATACTCTGAACTCTAGCTGGCTGCAGGAAGGGAGTCAGACTACACTGAAAAAATAAAAAAGTTATTTTAACTTAAACAAAAAGTTAATGTCCAGGCTGCATTCAAATTTTAAGTTGACTGTATTTGAAAAGCCAAACTGAGGTAATTTTGGAATTATTCTAAACAATTAAACTTCCAGAGTCAAATAAATTTTCATCAATAAATGTATTAATTCAGTTGTACTTGAGAAAACATGCTCGCAGTGTTTTCATTATTGTGAAAAAAAAAAAATCAGTCATGGCTTATCTTTAAGTGTATTCCACTATAAAAAAGTGTATTTCAAGTGTATTTTAGTTAAAGTAATGTAATGTTTTGAATGACTCCCATTCAGCTGTCTTCTTATGTGATGGCAGTCTACTTTTGTATACTATAGCAACTTGAAATTACTGTTCCTTTAACCTGCTATTCTTATTTCAGTAAAAGCATGTTAGTTAGTGTTCTACTAGTGTTGTGCTTGATGACATGATATCCACGTCTTTTCAAGATTTGGTTAAATGTAAAACGAGACAAAACTAAAGTCTGTGATCAAATTACAATTTTTTTATTTATACTGAAGGAATATTTTACTTTGCAATAAAGCAAATACTTGAGTTGTAAAACTGGAAACTTTTGAGCTGACCAGCCTTAAAGTTACACTGTACTCTGTTTTATGTTATATAACTTTGTAACTTGATTTGAAAAACTTAATTCATTTTTATTTTACCAACTGAAGTAATTTTTTTCACGTTGGCTCAACAATTCTCACTCTACAATTTTTTCAGTTTAGACACACATCAAAGGTTTTATCATGATGTTTTTTTTTTTTTTTTCAAATTATAAAAAAGAAAGGTCTCTGGAGAGTTACAAAACTGTATGCTGGGAAGTTTCCTAATATGCTGATCATGTTTTTTGGAAACTCAGTGTAAGGAGTTGATTGAACTCTGTAGTTCTTCAAGTTAGAAGAGCTCATGTTCATAAATTCTGAAAGTAAATACTAGAATTTTTAAGTTTAATTAACACGAATAAATAAAACTTGTAAATGTATGTTAAGTTGATGACAAAAGTTTAAATTCCTGTATGATTTCTAACAGTGCAGTATGACACAAACACACACAGCTCTCTTCTTTATAGGACTTGTCTTCCAAGGCACAACTCTTGCAGCAGCGTGTTTAGTCGACTTTGATCACTGTCCGTGTTTTCAAATGTCAGACATCTGCTGTTAACTGTTAGTGAGCAGATGTCAGATTGACCAGATGTCCCCCCACCTTTGGGTCCCTTAAAGCGAGGGCCCCTGTTTTAGAGCCACGCGACTGCCAGGCGAATGCCGGGTCGTGGGAACCAGAGCTGAACAAAGGCCCCTATTCATTCAGACCTAATCAGCATGAAGAGCGTAATAACCACCAGAGGAGGGTGGACAGTCCGGCCGAGGAGGAGGAGGAGGAGAAGGAGGAGGAGGAGGAGGAGGAGGAGGAGGACGCTTTGGCAGGTGACCAGTTGATGACCAATGCCATAGCCAGGTGTAATGGACAGCAATCAGGCAACTGCCAAGATATAGCCAAATCAGTCAGTTAGATCTGAATTCCAAAATCATCAAAGCATCAACTAGGCCTATTTACACACCTGAGAAAGTCAGATTTTTAAATGCAATGTCATTTGTCATTCAAGTTTCAATGTCATCTTTCTTTTTACAGCTGTTGCCAAGAGAAACACCATTACAGCAACTAACAAAAATGTCAGGGGTTTTCATGTTGATAGACTTTTCAATGCTGACATAGCTTTGTAATTAATCAGTTTAATGTCAAGTTGCCATAACACTTAATGACATTTTTTGGGGAGACTGGGGGGAATTTTAAGACATTCAATTCCTCCAGTCAGAAACAAGCTGGACTGATGACACTTGACTCTGCACACGCTCAAGAAGATTCTCTCCCTGCTCGAGGAAAAGGAGCAGGATCATTTCAGCTCACCAAAAGTTTTCAACAGAAAACTGATTTGAGGTAGAAATGTTACTTTTTGGATGTACAGTATTTTTCTTCTGCTGTCTAAAATTGAGATGGCTGCAAATTTAAACTTAAATAAATAAAATAAATAAATAAAATAAAAATAAAATAAAATAGATGTTGTTCTCTGGTATATAAGATTTAATCATCTCTGTAAGACTGGGAGCAATTGTAACTTTAACTGCCATAAATATAATTTATGTCATTTTTTACATTTTATTGTTAATAATATATATATATATATATATATATATATATATATATATATATATATATATATATATATATATATATATATACATTGCTTATTTTCATGAATATTAATTTGTTTTGTAGTTACACTGCACAGGAACCATGTTCAATGCCATGCATGCATGGGGGCATGTGCTGCAGAAAAGTATTACACTCTGCCCAAAGGATTTAATGAGTGTTAAATCTGCCATTTTTGAAGATTTATTTTTTGTGGACTCATTCCCTCTTGGTTGTTTATTTATGTTTATTTATTTATGTATGTTGTCTTTCATTGTGCATATTTGAAGTCAATTTGTGTCTGATATGAGGTTGAATAAATCCATCAGTAACAGAGGAACCATGGTGTTGACTATTTCCTGGAGTCAGTGATAGTTGAACTTGAATCTGCTTGGAGGGAGTGATGGTAACAGTGTGAGCCACATAACCCATTAAGGTATGCTTTTATTTGAGATACAGTAGGTTAATATGTCTTACTTTTATAGTGTTACAGTTGCCACCCAACCACTTCTACAAAACTCTGACTTTGTGGATTAAATTTTACACTATAACCTTGTTTTGTATTGTTTACATGTGCACGTTTCTTATATCAAAAGATGATTAGCTTATTTTAAGTAGTCAGTGATTTATTTACAATTGCCCCCAGTCTCCCCCCAAAATACCTAGAACATCATTGAAATGTTTCACCCAGAACCCCCTATGAGAGGGTCTACAGAGAACCCTTCTATGGTGTCATGGTTCCACCCAGAACACTCTCTGGGGGTTCTGTCCAGAACCTTCACCCTCTGGATGCTAACAAGAAGCCACCCAGGGAGTTCTACTAAGAATCCCTTTATATTCCTGAGGGTTTTATCTAGAACACAATTGGGGGGTTCTATTGAGAACCCTTTCATATACCAAGGGTTTTATCTTGAACCCATTAAGGGGGTTATACCATGAACCTTTTTATATTACAAGGTTTCTAACTAGAACCCATTGGGGTTCTTTTATATAATGGTACAATGCAGTCTTAAATGCAGTCTTCTGAACTCTTCCTTCCAAAAAGGGTTCTTTGGATGAAAATGGTTCCTAATAGTCTTACAAAGAACTATTGACAATCCATTTCTTCGAAAAAGGGTTCTTCAGAAGCACACGGTTTTGGGTAGAACCTCAGCCCTTCAGGAGGAACCCTTTGAGAACTTTTATTTCTAAGAGTGCATGACAGTATATTGTAATGCTAACACAACTGTTTCTTTAAACATACTACGAGGAGTTTTAACTGGTTATGACACAGTCTCAGTTTATTATTGATGTCTCTGTATGAGTTGCATAAGAAAACAAGACCATCAGGGAGAAGACTGATTGTTTCTTAGTTACTCTTGATGTTTGCCTCTTGGTTGTCTTCTCTTTCAAATCAGATGAAACAATTTACTCCACACAAACTGGAAAACCCTGTGGTTTTTTTCCCCATGCAAAGTTGCAGTGCGTACCTCAAGGGGACACTTTTTAATAACATTTAAGGTAAAATGCAATTTCTTAAAGCTACCACTGAGAACTTTTCTATTTCTTTTCTATTTTGAAGACCTCTGTGGACAAAAGCCGTAGTGTTTATACCATAATAACTTCATAATATAATGACAAAAAAGTGAACAAACAACTGGGCATTTAGTCTTTCCTGACCTGATTTAAAATGGAAAAAAAATATTTATTTACATTGAGTTAAAGATAAAAGATGAGTTGATTTAATGACTGAGGCTAGAGGAGTCTGTTAAAAAGAGTGGGTCCTGAAAGTTGGTTTCCTTTCATCCAAAGAAACAATTTAACAGAATGCTCTGACTTCTGAAGTTAGAAGAAGGACGACAGAAGAGAAAAGCTTGGTTTGTAAGGACAAACTAAATTTTTTCTATGAATGTTGACATATTTCTAAATCAGAATCATCTATAATTCCCATTTATGCCAAATGTTTGTCCGTGATTTTAATAACACCAGTAGTTTGTCCAATATCACATCATGTTTACATGAATAAGAATAGAATAAGAGAAAGAGAATCTTTATTAACATACCAACTGACAAATGAATACCATAAAAACACAATGGTTTTTGAAAATGCTAAAAATGGTGTTATATTCCAGTTACAATTCATATGACATGAACAAACTATGCAAACAAGTGTACAATCTTCCTTCTGCAAAACAGAAGAGCAGAGAAACAGAAGAGGAGGCCGGTCCGTCAACATCCACAGCAGGAGACCAAGATGAGCAAGGAGGATGTTGTGCCAAGGTACTTATCCCCGATAGGAAGTGTTGTTAGAGACCACACTCAGACACGAAGAGCTTCTCAATCAGAATCACAAAATTATCAGGAAAATTAGCGTTTGACTATCAAAAAACTAAAAGACTTAGAATGCATAACAATACAAGGATCTAGATCAGAAAAGTAGTCTGATCAGAAAGCCAGTCAAGTACAGTCATTTTGACTGAAGTTTGTAGATGTGGTCTGTATGTGTACATGGTTGTGTTTGTAAATTGAAAAAAATAAAATAAAGTTTTTTATAAGTTTTTTTTATAAGCCATAAAGAGCTCTAAGTACATTTTTCCACTCCAGAACCTGCACAGAACGAAAACGGTGATTGTTATTCAACAAACTGCACCGAAACATCAGCGGTCCCCACAGACATAACTGCACAAAGTCCAACAATGAGCGAAGAAATCGGGCAAATGCCGACAGTGCAGTGCAGTGGTGTCACAGAAGACAAAATAAGAGCAGAATATTTCAACAGATGCTCTAAATCCATTTGCTGGTTTCCCCGCGGGTATAACAACAGGTGGATGAACGCAACGTTGCAGGCGACGCTAAAACTGAAAGCTGTGCGGGACAAACTCATGCACCGGCCCTCAGAGTCCCTGACAGAGCTGTCTGCAACACCAAGATTTGCTGAGCTGTTTCTAACAGCCCTCAAGAACCCAGGAAAGATTTTCACACGTGCAGAAATATATGCACCTTTAGTAGAATTAAGTGAGAAAATACCGTCATTACCTCTGAAGCAGTGTAATGACACACTGGATCTACTAAGGCCTTTACTGGACTGGTTTAATGCGTGTGAAGTGAAAACAACCACCGAGATAAAACAAAACTACAGATGTGAAATATGTGACGTGTCCATATCTAAAACTTCACTGCATGACGTTTACTTATTATACCAACGTGAAGACTACCATGACAGCATAAATTCACTTCTTATGGACTCCATCACTGAGGACCACTGTCTCATACACGCGAGATGCGGATCCAGACTCCAGAGGCAAGAAGTGTGGAATAGTCCGGACGTGTTAATTTTTCACCTGGCTCGACCTGTTGTAGATGGTTGGGTGTTTGGAGAGCCCGTACATCCGTCTGAGTTTGTGGAAATTCCGGTGGCTGAGGACACGACGCAGCTCTACAGACTGTCCTCTACTATTTGTCACAGTCACTGTCCAGTCAACGGATGCATCCAGTCGTACCTGTTTTTTGACAATGGCGTTACCATCAGAGCGGATGGCTTGTCACCGCCAGTCATTTAACAGTTTACAGAGGAGCTACTAGAAGATGGGATCATTTACTTCTATGAGAAGATCCCCTCCTCACCTGACTCTCAATAAACCCAAAAGGCCAGAGGCAGCTGCGGTCCAGAGGATGCAGCATTTCACACTCCTTATTTCCTCTGAGCCACAAAACACCATTAATTCCATCCACAAACATTCCCTGACATGCTGATTGTGCAGCTTTCACCTGCCTCTCTTGTTCAGCATGTCCTCCCCGTTTTTAAGT
This sequence comes from Lutjanus erythropterus, assembly GCF_056507025.1. Classification (NCBI taxonomy): domain Eukaryota; kingdom Metazoa; phylum Chordata; class Actinopteri; order Lutjaniformes; family Lutjanidae; genus Lutjanus; species Lutjanus erythropterus. Next base: position 14,784,274 of record NC_139320.1, read on the forward strand.
GGGTTTTCTCTGGGTGATCCAGTTTCCCCACCGCTAAAAAAAAGACAACAACAATAATCATCATATTATAATGTACTTAATGTGCATTATAGTATATTTTTAAATAAAAACATTGAATCAACTGAAAAATAACATGAATGTGTGTGTGTGTGTTTTGATAGCTTTTCTGCTTTAACTGTAAGAAATTATTACTACCATAATTGGAAGTTAAACTTCTACCATTATAATTGTGTTTTGTTGAAGAAAAGTAATAATTTGAATAATTTGAAATGGGTTTGTATGATGTACTTAAGATCAGTTTTGACTAGTTGAAATGTCTTTTCTACATGTAAAAATATCTTTGTAGCATGTCAGAATTATTTTATAGATATCTAAAATGGTCAAAATGACATTTCCGTAGAGTGGAAATGTCAAATGTTAAATGGGCTAGTTGCCTTACCCTGGTTGTGTAAAAAGTATAACAAATCTTTCTCTCACTTCAGTCTTGTAGTGTGTGTTAGAAGAAAAGACGAAGTGCTGTGCAGTATAGTCAGTGCAGTTCTCAAGTCACATCCTTTGAAAAAAAAAAAAAAAAAAAAAAAAAACTGTGGTTATATCAGAGGGTGTGCTGGTTAACTTCCACTACCTCCTGACACAATGTGGAACTCTTTACTGATAAGTAATTTGTTTATTAAAATCACATAGTGGACAGACATAGCTGGCTCAGGACAAGTATGTAAATCTATCGTGTCAAGATGTTTTAAATGGGTTTTCACTACAAACCCACGCTGTTGTAACACATGGCACTGATAAAAACCTGCATCGTCCTTTTCCTCATTAGTACAGAGGTGCTGACGTTCATGATTTCTGAAAACAATCTGAAATGTGGACTCGTCAGGCCACAGCACACTTTTCCACTCTGTCAGTCCATCACAGATATGCTTGGGCCCAGAGAAGTTGGCAGGGTTTATATGGCTATCGATATATGGCTTTAACTTTGGATGATTGAGTCTTAATTTGCATTTGTGGATACAGCGATAAACTGTTTACTGGCAACAGTTCTCCAATGTGTTCCCAAGGCTGTAATTGTACTGTTTATACTATTATGTGGAGCCTCTTGTGAAATCACAATGAGAAAATGAATTTCAACTTAAAATCAAACTGCAAAATATAAAAAAAATATTACTATAGAAAAAGAAACAGAGAATTTTGTCAATGTTTGTCAAACTTTCTGCTTTGTTTGAGAGTGCACAAAACCTACTTTCCATTCACATGTAATTTGCATTATACCATAAATCTGAACAGTAGCAAAATCTTGAGTAACTGCGTCATGATTTCTGGAAAGAGACACTGCTTGAGTTTTTCAATGCATTTTGGTGCTTTGAGCGCCAGAAAAGACACAAACATCTCTCTACTGATATCACAGCAACTTACACCAAAGCAGTCTAGATGGATAAATAGCACTAAGAGTAAGAGAAATGGTTTTGGATTTAGAGGTGATTTTAGGGTGAACTGTGAACTCTAAAATATGCCGGCAATACGCAATTGAAGTAGTTTGTGCTGTGAAATCTGCAGTAACTAGTAATTAGGTAATTGTTGTTGAGTAAAGTGTATAATATTTCCCTCATAATTTTGGTGAAGTAAAAATTTAAAGTAGCATGAAACTAAAATACTCAAGTAAAGTACAAGTAGGCCAAGGCTCCCTACAATTTCAGTTATAACAGTATTGGTAGAATGGTAGAACCCCCTGGGTGAGTTCTTGTTAGCACCCTTGAAAGGTAGAAATATTCTGAATAGAACCCCCAGAGAGGGTTCTGGTAGGAACCATTACACTGTAGAAAGGTTCTCCTAACCTCTCATTGGGGATGCTGGGTGAACCCTTTAATAGATGGTTCTATGTACAACCCTTTATGTTGGGTTCAAGATAGAAGTCTCTAACAGGGTATTAAATTTAACCTTTATAAAAGGTTCTACCAGGAAGCAACAAGGGTTCTCCTATAGGGACAAACCAAAAAACATCTTTTTGGTTCCTGTGAGCACCATTATCTCAAAAAGAAGCAAAAAAGAGTTGTCTTTTTACTCCAAGAAGAAAGGTACATATTTACATTAAAAATAGGTTTGTAAGGCATTATAAATAATCAAAGCATTGATTCTTCTTGATTTTTCAGTCCTTTCAGTGTTACATACAGTTTAATTTCATTCTTGAATTTTCGAATATTGCTCCTTTCAAATCCTTTGCATTTATGGATATACAACACGCCATATAAAATAAAAGATTTAAAATAAAACAAGACAAAATAATTTTCCCATAATAAAAAAAAAAATCTTTTTTTCGTGAACGAACCTTAGTTCCACCTAACATATCAAAAACTTTTCTGACATCAATCAAAGAAAATATAAATGCATTCATAAAATAATTGTACTGTTTCATTTTTTTTCTGTTTTCTTCTGATTCAGACAGAACGCTTCTATTTTTTATTTGCTTGCTGAGTCTGTAATTAAACACTTAACTAACTTTACTGCTGACAAAATATTACAAGTCAGATTCCAATGAATACTCTGATGATTAGGCTCCTCCAGTGTTTGCTACGAGAAACTGCGGGGGAAAGTATCAAACGGCTAAAAACAATCTACCATTATGTGTTATTATTGTGTTGTTGACTTAATTAAACATCCGCTCTAAAGTACAAAACAGATGAGAGGTATCCACGGGGTCAGCGCGCCCTCCTGCGGTCACCAGCCATACTAGCGGAGTGTAACCCCCCCACTTTTGCCATGACAGCAGTCAGCCAGAGGAGGCGCCAGACGCTGCTGCTGTTGCAGTGACACCCGCTCCGCTGCTGGCGTTACCAGTCGGGTTCAGAGAAAGAACTAGGAAACAGGGGCCGCATAATTAACTACAGTAAGTTACGAACAAGGGGAGGCGACGAACAAGGAAAACAAAGCAGTTTTTGTTTCGAGGAGCACCTGAGTTGCCTTTTGCTGTCTTGACAAATCGGGGGGAACGAGTGAAAACGCCGTTTACAAGGTATTGTATTGTATCTAACTATAATGTTATGAATTAATATGTGCAGGCGTTGTAGTGTAAGGCTACTTTAGCTAACAACAACTGCATTAATGTTAGCTAGTTAACTAACTAACATTTGCTAATGTTAGCTTGATGAACAGCACTCAGCGTGTAGAAACGTCTTAGCTGAACACTAGCCTGCTGTTGCTGATGTGCTACAGTCAGGCATGGGCTTCATCGCACCAACGCGAGGAGCCGCTGCCAGGCCTGGCTAACGTTAGGCTAAGCTAGTATGTTAGCTAGCTGACGTTACCAACGTTACTCGACAAAACTGGCTATCATAAACTTAATAACTTCGTGCACTCTTGAATGGTTAAAACAAAACCAAAGCAGCTAGAAAACGTTTGTAAGCATAAGGCCTGCCGAGGCCTGCCGTGTGTCGACAACCCATACACACACACACTTTCAGAAACACTGCTGTTTGGTGGACAGTGATTGAAATATTATAGGCCACGTTAGCTTACAAACAAATGCAAAGTTAGCTGTCAAATACAGATTGACGGTTGCTGAATCACAGCTTTTACTGCTTTATTATGCTTAAGTGTCCTTGCATTTGCTAGACACGGAATTACTCAGTGAGCAAGTATCCATTTTGTTAGCATTGCGCAAAGTTGGCAGGCTTCACACCATCACAAACCAGGCATGGATAACAGAGGGGCGGTGCTCACTGTCAGCTTCATGTTGGTCAGTTTACTGGGCCGCTGCTGTGCAACTTGTGTAAGTTATGCTGGTCTTCGCATGAGATGATTAATGTAGCAGGAAAAGCTTTGTGGCACATGTAAACAAAACAGCAAGATGAGAGAAGTGACATTAGCAAGCTGCTTGCAGTGGTCACTAGCTAACCATCAGGTGATAACAGAGCATCTGCGGCTGTCTGGACTGTAGGGTTGGGGTGACGTTTGAGCTGTCTTTAGACACTCTTTTGTTGGTTTGCTGGAGGGTAACTCTGCGTAGGTTCGGACTCTCTCGGCAGTCTATTCGGCCATGTTCGATCGGTTTGTGGGAAAAGTAAGGCTCTCAGCAGCTCTGACGCTTGTTGGCCTGACATTACTCCAGCATATGATACCTGATTAGTAGCATAGCGATTGTGGGTTAGTGGTGAGCAGCTGATTTTGAACCTGCCATATGTGTTTCCCTCTTATTTGCGTCACTGATACTGAGGCGGTTGTGCCGCCTGCCTGCTGGCTACATTAACGAGCATTAGCCTGTGCGAAAGACGGATTTGGCCACCTGGCGAAGTTGAGGTGTGTCTAGATTAATAAAGATGTAAGCAAGCACAGTTGAAGTGATTGGGTCCCTAACGAACCGGAGGACAAGTTTTATATCTCGGCTCAGTCACACATGACACATCAAATATGAATGGTGGACTGCACCTCCCACTTAGGTGCTGCTTGGTTTATATTCCTGTCCCCAGCGTTGCTTTCTAAATGTGGACTCCCTGCCAATACTTACGAGGAAGAGTGTGACAGCTTCAGGGTTTGTGTTCAGAGTTTAGAGGATCGCGGCAGGACAACAGGTTGGTGTCAGACAGATAGTGTTTGGTGTGTACCTCTAAGTGACTAAATGACTGGTGTTGATGTTTTATGGCAAAACTTAGTATCACACTGGACAAATAAGGAAAATATTTTTATGGTGTGACCAATGATGATTTTTTTGGGCAGGTGTTGCTAATGATATTGGTGAGGGAAAAAATATGATATCGATATATCAGCTGATATTGCCATGATTCCACAAATGTGCTTAACAATCACTTGTGACATATTCATGAGATTTTTAGAGATGTACCAAAAATTCCAAGGTATGATAATACCACAATATATAGGCCAGGATATGGTATTTTTCGCTATTTACACAACTTAAAGTGCTTCTGCTTTCCTTCTTTAATGAAGTAAAAGTAGCCGGCCATGACCTAACAATGTGCAAAAAAAAAATGGCATAATTGCCTTTAGTCATAAATACTTAAATTATGTATGTACAATTCCAAAACAAAAACAATATTTAATCATTTAATTTTCCATTGTTTTTTTTATTGCAATATTTGATATATTGTTATAACCCTAGATATTTACAGCTGAACAATAACCTTTATTGCTCAAAACGATATCAGGTCAATTAACAAGAAACTTTACTTGGTATTTTTAATAACTGTAAATCTAATCCATTACATGTCTTTTTCACATTTTTTTGTTTAATTTTTTTGGAGGGATTATTGCAAAACATGTTTACATATAATTTCTATATTATATTCTGTATATAGAATAATAGCTGATATTGGTTCCAAAAGTGCAGTACTAGTTGGGCCTAAACAGACACAGACTGCTATAGCTGTGTTAGGCCAATACTAACTGAAATTATCATCTGAACAATGTATCTGTCTTGCTCTAATTTAGATAAAATGGTCATGAGACTGGGATTACATTTTTTACTGATGTGTATTTCGGTCTTGGACTCTTGGAATAGGAAGTGTTGTCATCCTGCATGACAGCTATATGAGTAAAGAAGCACACTTAGGCAGCTGTGTTGTTTATTACACTCACACACTTGTTCTCTGTTAAGTAAACTTTGGCTTTTGCCCCATAGTGTGTGTAAGGTGGTTGGGTGGGTCAGCGAATGTGTAGATAAGGCCCTTGTTAAGTAACCTAGTTAAGAAAGAGCAACAGAGAGATATGGTCATCACATCTGTCAGCTGCATTGCTCACTTCTTCGCTGTGGTCTTTGTAGCGTGGTTCAGTTTCATACCTGGTTAGAGGTTCTTATACAGAGAGGGCGTGTTTATTGACTGAAATTACTTGTGCAGAGGACGAACAGTATGTATGGTGACAGTGTGTTGACTTGGATGTTTTAGTCACTGTTCAGGGAGTGGGTCATTCAAAGGTCTCAGGCTATGTCATGGTGTTAGTAGGCCTATGTCACAGTAAATATCGTGTGGTGGTTAATCATTTTCCGAAGAAGAATCTCCAAATGGTGCTGCTGCTCAGTTAACCTACCTCTAATGTGTTTATATGTACATTTGTCTGATATAGAATTAGTACTATTAGTACCCAAAACTATGGGTTTTTCATCAGTGCTCTCTGCCACTGTAGATTGTTTTACAGCAGAAGCTAAAAGTGCATTCCATTTGGATATTTGGAGCAGAACTGCAACAGTTAATTGATTATGACTCTATTATTGAAGACACAAAATCTTTTGATGATAGTTTAATCAGTTTGAGTACATTTTTAATAAGAAAAAGTCTAAATTAACTTCATTCATTAATTCAGTGAATCCACTTCTTAAATGTGAATATTTTATGGTTTATTCACTCCTTTATGACAGTTAACTGAATATCTTTGGGTCATGGACATAAGACATTTGAGGGCATCACTCTGGGCTTTGGAAAACACTGACAGACATTTTTCACCTTTTTCTTACATTTCATAGACCAAACAACTAATCAAGGAAGATAATTTAACAGATTATTCAGAAATGAAAATAATTGTTACTGTTATCCCTAATTTGGAGTGAATCTCTCTTCAAACCAGCTTGGTTTTAGATGATCACACAAGAACAACAGTTGCACGAGGTCTGAAAGATGGACTTGTGGAAACTAGACTTGGACTACCAACAGTACCTTTTTTGGGGATAAGCTCCAACAGCACTAGCTGCTTCTATCTCTCTGCCTGCTACTTTTTTTTAAAATACTATTTTATGATCAATGTTCAGTTTGTAGACTAATGGAAGGACTTAAAGTTTAAATATACTTAAGCTAATTTACAATTTCCAGAACATTTATGTTGCCAGAGTTTTATTTTTCATACTGTACATCAAATAATTACGTATCTCAAAACCTGACACAATACCCAGCCACACATGCAGTTGGAATAAACTGCTTTGTTGTTTTGAGGTTCTTTGATGAGGCTTGACAAGGTAGTGGTCTATGTGTTGCTCTGTATCTTCTTACCAGATCTGGCAGCCAGCTTGTCCAGACTTAGAATGGTATCATTGTTATTTTTGCATGAGTGTGACTTCTGAATCATTTGCAAGTCATATGCTATACATTTGAAATCACCTTCTTCACCTACTACATACTTGCTTTTGTGCTTTTCTATAACCAGAGAAGAACTAGCTTCAGAGGAGTACTACATAGATCAGTGGTTCCTAACCTTTTGTCCTTGGAGCGCCCCCAGCCTCAGAAACAGACAAAGTCTTTGGGCCCACCTGTAATCTTTGGCATCCCTTTAAGGGGGCTGCAGGTTGGGAACCAGTGACATAGATATTATCTGGAAAGACTAGGACACTATTGTTTGTAGGCCATCTGTTTTATTATGTACACTGCACCAAACATTAATTTAGGTCTGTCCCTGCCCTTTTGGTCTGTTTTACAGGCTGATAGGTTTCTTCTCAGCATTCCCTACTCCCCTACAGGCTCTGATTCAGTTTACATTTCGATCCTTAGGTGGACAGTCCGCTTCCTGGTTGCTCGTGGTAACGCTCCGCCATGCCTTTCCCCTTTGGCAAGTCCCACAAGTCACCGGCGGACATCGTCAAGAATCTAAAGGACAGCATGACAGTGCTTGAGAAGCATGACATTTCTGACAAAAAGGCTGAGAAGGTAGGCAAATGTTGCACAAATTCAGTTGGTCTTCACTTTCACTTGTGGGATTCATCACCTCTGAAATGTCAGTGGGAGCCATAGAAGTAATTTTGTTAACCTGGCAATTTTTTGACAGGATAAGATAAGTGTCAAGTAGCTTTTCTAAAGCTTGAAATAGTGTGATGTCTGTTTGATGGTATGTATATGTTAATGTATACTGTGTTTGTATGATTCAGGCCACAGAGGAGGTGTCAAAAAGCCTGGTGGCCATGAAGGAGATCCTCTATGGGACTAATGAGAAAGAGCCCCAAACAGAAGCAGTGGCCCAGCTAGCCCAGGAGCTCTACAACAGTGGATTGCTCAGCACCCTGATAGCTGATCTGCAGCTCATCGACTTCGAGGTGAGACTCAGTGTCTTTCGTTGAAGTGAGGCAGAAGAATATTTAATGAATGAGACTGAACGAAGGGAAAATGAAGTTGCAAACATGTAACACTAAATAGTCAACGTTTACCTGAAGTATGTATGCACGGGAAGAATGTGTTGTGAGGACAGCGGGGTGTTTCTGACAAACCTACCTGTGTTGATGTGTGCGCAAACACATGTCCCACTGCAATATGTCAGACTGGTACTGTGTGGTAACTGCAGCAGCAGGCTTCCCTGACTCACCCTTTCGCAGTGTGACTCACTGTGTTGTGTGATCTCTCACTTCCTCTTTTACCCTCTTTCATCCTCCTTCCCTGTTTAACAGAAAAATCTGGTGAATTGCAAATCGCTAGACTCTAACATAAAAATAAGTTTAAAACACTTAATGAATCTGAGTGCACTTTTGGTGTATGCTGAATTTGTGTCAGTATGATGACTTTTTAAGTAGCTATTTGTCAATATCCTTTTCATTATCTTGACACATTTATCTTTTCCTGACCCTATGGCAAAACACCCACAATGAAAAGCAGATTTCATTATAACAGCAATTAAAAATGCTAGTTTGCAGCTGTGACTGTGTGTGTCAGATTTTAAAAGATGGGTCACCTCATGTTTAGTGCTTTATCTTTGCTTTTCCATTCTGATCTAGCTCCTGATTGCATTGTTAGTTTGGAAATGTGTCCTGAAAACTTTTTGTGTATTATAATGTCAGTCATATTGCATACATTAACTTTTGCTGTTTGAAACCTTTGTGTGATTTATCTGCTACCACCAGGGTAAGAAAGACGTGGCTCAGATCTTCAATAACATCCTTAGGCGTCAGATTGGCACTCGGACACCCACGGTGGAGTACCTCTGCACTCAGCAGAATATCCTCTTCATGTTGCTTAAAGGGTAAGGCGACACACACACTTGCACAAGAGAGTAAACCTGCTCCCATTGGACTTTATTTATGAATATTGTTGAAACAACACGTTTTACACGTAATAAAGACATAGCAACTTCCTAAGTAACATCCTGACATAAAGGGAAGTAAGAGCACCTGTTTTTAAATGGTCTGACGGCTGTCTAATAAAGAAGAATGAAAACAGGCTCAAATGTGGTGTCAATAAAGCAATTTTGGTGGAGGCTGTCTGTCAAGCGTAGTTCCGAATACCGGTGATCATCTACATCAGTGGGTCCTGTCTTTGTACATGAAACAAGAGTGACTGACACCAAAACAACAGATGAAAATGACAATATTTGGAGTCCTATAGTGCCCAGAAATGGGAAGGCAATATCAACCAATAAAATCAGTACACTTAAAGACAATATAGCCAAAGTGAGTAAAAGGATTAAGTACTTTTTAAAGGTAGATCTATATTTGAATTTTTAGTTCAGTTTTTACAATCTCCCATCCAGCTTTAATAGAAAATACTACATTGTCTGTTATTAACCTGTCTGCAACAAACAAGTGTGTCATTGTTTTTTTTGTTTAGTTCTTGTAACATTAATCTGTTGTTCAGCTCATTGACCCCAAACCTATCCCTGCTCCAGACTAAAAGCAACTTTATCACCAGCAACTGTGTCACTTTCCCTCTCAATTACATGATTAGAATCTGTTGTCCTGTGTCTGTTTGTTCAGTAAAGCCTAAAGGATGCCATTTAAATGTGTGCAATAAAGCAGTAATCTGAGAGAAACTACACCATATGCAAGTATATCCATTGTGATCGGCCTAATGGGGACCTCCCTGGTTGGGCAGTCCCCTGTGGATTCATTTTTTTGTGTTTTTCAGCGAAGCACTGCATGTCAGTGATACTGGTCTTTGGTCGATTAGTTACTTCAGACAGTAACATTTTATTTGAAGGTTTGAAGTCTGTGGTTTGTCTGTATGTCAACAACACCAATGTTAGTTGAAAATACAACTGGTATCCCACCTCGTTGATTGTATGCAGGATTTATGAAGGGTGAGTTGGAATCATTATAACCTAAATAGCACATACTGTATACCATGATTATGGCAGGACATTTGTCAGCATACTTTCATCTTATTTTATTTTATCATCCCTTGACAAATGTTGTTTGCCATCAACAAATTAGTGTGTCTGTGTAATGCTTCTAAGTCCCTGTCCTGTGTTGTTTTTTTGTGCAGGTACGAGTCTCCAGAGATCGCCCTAAACTGTGGTATCATGTTGAGGGAGTGCATCAGACATGAACCGCTGGCCAAAATCACACTGTGGTCGGAGCAGTTTTATGACTTCTTCAGATATGTGGAGATGTCCACATTTGACATCGCCTCAGATGCATTTGCCACTTTCAAAGTAAGTTGGCTCACTTGTTCAGCTGTCGGAGCAGAGCAGATTTTCTTTGAGTGGTGCTTTGAAACATCTGTGACTCCTTTTGCAAAAGAATTCAAAAGCATCATTTCAAAAGTAACTCACTGACGTACTGTAAGCCATTGCTTAGATGCTCTCCACAGTTTGATGACATCTCTCTCTTCAGCATTCCAATTTCCTACTTCCTGCTACTTCCTTGATAGTGGTTTGTTCACGATATAATTTGAAACATTGTAACTAATTAGACAGCTCAAACAGCAAATCTGATGATGCATTGGCACCTGCTGCAACTGATATTGCGATTGTAAAGACACAGTGAGACGAACACACATATAGATTGAGGATTTGGAGCCAACAGTGATCTGATGGGAAAGACAGAGTTCATATGCAAAGTTATGACATGATGTAATGACCTGAACACATCCCTTAAATGGTCATGAATCTATTGATTTTCCAAACAGAAACTCATAGTGGCTGTTATGGAAACCTTCATATCAAATCTCCTTCATATTCCACCTAAATTAGTTTCTGTTTTATATTAAGATTAGAAATATAGCGCTTAAATTAATTAAGTCTTTACGTTAACTCATACAACTATTTAAACTACTACCAGTTTGTCGATTGTTCAGGCCCCTCAGACTGCAGTAAATCCTTTGTCACTGAGCAAACCTGAACACCACTGCTAAATGAATTCCAGTGGTCAGATTTTAGTTCTGATGAGGTTTCTTTTATTTCAATGTATTTTTTTTTTTTTAATTTGGTCCAAAAAAGGATTAATTTGCTGGCGTAATTGTATCAGATAAACCGGTCTTCTAATGTCTCTGAAAAGGATTATGTCCAGCTATGTCACTAATGACACTGTAACCCAAAAATGTTATTTTTGTCTAATTTTAGGTTTGGGGTTTTCAGGGTGTTGACAAAATTGCAGTGCATTTCAAAGGATTATTTCTGCATGTGCTGCAGTTTGTTGTCCCTCTAATGTCCAAAAGCCAACAAATGGATCCAGGTATAAACATGAAGTGTGACTTTATTTCTCATAGTCTGCATTGTCTATTTCTAGGACCTCCTCACAAGACACAAGCTACTGAGTGCCGAGTTTCTGGAGCAGCATTATGACAGAGTAAGTCCAAAATTCAAGTGAAACCTAGCATTTAATAGGGAATACTTTAATCCCAAGTGAGATAGAAAGTTCTTAAAGGGGATTATTTGAAGTAGGACTTTATGAGGTACTCATCGGTAGTCAGTGTATTACCTACAGTAGATGCCAGTCAACACATCTTCAAAGAGCAGTACTACCACAGAAGCTAAGAAATATACTCCTGTGAAGCAGGGTTGTAAGAAAATACTGATACAATTGAGTATCGTGATGTTTTGTGATACTATATCGATTCTCAAAAACTCTATGGTGATATTGTGATACATGACAAGATTTTTGGCTGTGGTTCATTTTGTGTTGTGTCTAAACCCGAAATCGTGGTGTTGTTATCTTCAGTCTTCTGATTGCATTAAAAAAAAAACTTACCTATTAAATGCACAATATTGTGCATATGGTCTTGTGTTCTTCATTTTATGATTTTCTTTTCTAAAATTAGACTTAAAAAATACTAATATGCCACCATACAGTATCTCAGTATATTGCATTGTATTATATTGAATATCTTTTATATCACCACATATCACTGTCTTTCACTTAACCAGTCTCCTTTTGCGAAATGAGTAATTTAATCTTGCAGAAAACAGGAGTTGCTGGTTTACCACTGGCTCAGTCTGATTGTTTGTGTTATTTTTTGACTTAGATGAATCCAAACTAAACTTTTAAAACAACAAATTCACAACATAATGTAAACAAATTAATTGATGGAGCCAGTGGTTGTTTTGGACAGAGTGATATCAGAAAAGGCTGTCTGATGGCAAGGTAAAGCAGAGAAAATATTAAAAATATACACTTAAACTAAAGTGGACTTTTTAAAGTGGCTAAAGTCTGTTTTGCTGCTGACCCTGTCTACAACGGTTCATTGCTTAGCTTCCTACGCCAGGACTCCTGCTTCCCCAAACTGGGGCGTGTTGACTGCCATCTACTGTAGGTAATACACTGAATATGGATAAGTATCTCACATGACCCCACTTCAAATAGTCCAAACTGTCTCTTTAAAATTGTATGCATGTGTGTGTGTGTGGTCATGACATCGTAGAGGGAAGAAAGTATGTATCCTGCAAATGTTTATTGACAGCTAGACAAATAGATAATAATTCATATCTTAAGGTATTACTATTATTTTAAAATGGACCACAGAATCATACATTACTCTGTAGGTATACCAGTCTTTTGAAGGCCTTTTACTGGAATTCAACATATTTGAGGTTACGGTTTCTACAAATGTAAGATGAACTAAACCATTTTGTTTTCACCAGTTCACATGTAAATTGAAACTGGCAGATTGTATAGTATGTTTGGCATGCTCTTTCCTCACAACATCAAACCATTGATTTTGAACATCATTTGTAGGCTGTGAACACAAAGAAGCTGTCAGTCTGTGAAGGAAAATCTCTCATTTTCCTGTCATTGTGTTTTGATACAAGACACAGATGTAATTGTGAAAACTGCAACATGACGCATTTAGATGACTTTCTCTGTGTCTCGCCCCCGACTCCTTCTATTTTTTCTGTACTCTCCCTCACTGCTTCTTCCTCTCTCTCTAGTTCTTTAGTGAATATGAGAAGTTACTCCACTCAGAAAACTACGTGACTAAAAGGCAGTCCCTCAAGGTAAGGACCCTGCCAGTAAACAAGTCTCATGTAGGGGTGCAACTTTGTTCAGAGAGCTATTTAAAGATGGGGTCTCATCAGAGTGTTGGGTTTCTCTGAACCATTCCATCTCCATCACCTTGTCGTGACCGCCATCTAGTGGTGGGAGCACTGTATAGGTTTGGCGTGTCCTCTTGCATTGGGTCCCCCACGGACAAATTATTATTAATTAGATATAAACCTGCTCTCAATCGCTCTCAAGTTGTTCAATGTTTTTATTGATTCAGAGCTCAACATTAATGCTTCTACAATTATTCATGCAAGGCAAATTAACTTTTTCCTCAGCGTCCCACAGCTGTCTTGAATTCTACTTTTCAGCTGTCCCTGACTGAATAACCATTGTCCCAAACTGGGGATCTTTTTTCATTCTGTATAAAGATATAGTTAAATAACTTTGCTTCAGTACTCACATCACTTCATTCACTCTCTCTGGTCCACCGTGGAAGTAAAAGTTAAAAAAAAAAAACTGTTACCCTAGGTGCCACGATCAGTTTTTATGATTCTTTGAATCATTGGTTGAGTTACTGTTTCTTGTTTTGTTTTTTTGTTTTTCCTAACCGTTTGATTAATAAATGCATCACTGCAAACATAAACCTGTTTCTAATTGGCATATGGTTATGGAACTTAAAATACACACACATTTCAACTCATAGTAAATACTTTAAACATAATGGTAGTGTGTGAGTGAGGGCACATGTGATCTAATAGAGCTTGTGCAACATTTTTGAATTTGAACACCTGATAGTTAAAATAAAACATATTCCATGATACATAACTGTAAAAAAAATCAACCATAATCTCCTGTCCCAGAATTGTTACAAGCATTTTATCTGTGTGTCCCTTTGTGCTAGTTTGTGCTAGTTTTTTTTTTTTATTATAACCAGACATTTGTTTAAGGGCAAGTGAAGAGAAATTATTTTGACTTTTAACTTGTCTGGTGGGGCAACCATTAGACAACTTGGTTTTAGTTTTTGAGTCCACAACACACTGCTTGAGTTTCACACAGTGTGAATGGTGACCAGTTTTCAAATGGAAAAAACATAAAATGCCTCCATACTGCTTGTCTGGTGCACACTGTCATAACACACACACGCAGTTCAGACAGTGTGCACACGCACATGAATGTGACTCAAAGCTAAGAATTTACCGTGAAGATTTAGGCTGAAAACATGGTGTAGATGCCGTCTTTGAAGTCAGTTTGGTATACTGGGGCTTTGGGGACTCACCAGAGGAGCACAATGAAGGCATTTTATTTTTATTTATTTATTTATTTTAAACATTGAAAACTTGGGCACCATTCACTTAAATTCTCCGGGAGATTGCGCATTGCAGCTTTTCAGTGAAATTCCAATAGTGTTTTGTGAACTAAAAAACTAAACCTGACCTTCATTTGGCATGAGGGTGAGTAGATAATGGCTGAATTTTCATTTTTGGGCAAACTGACATGATAACTGGAATGTAAATAAAATTAATAATAAAATGTATCACCCAGAAATAATTTAAAATTATGTTTTTAAGTATCTATTAGTAAGCATTTGAGTGTTGTTTTACAGAATGCTTTGTAGACTGCAAAATAACACAATCAAACTAGCAAATAACATTAGGGGTGTCCCGATCCGATATTGATATCGGATATCGGTCCGATATCAGCCAAAAAACAAGTATCAGATTTTATCGAACTGCATCTAAAATCTCAGATATAAGCGCTCTGATAATCAGTCCATTTTCCGCTCCAGCACTTCTATCCATAGGTGACTCTGGTTGCTGACTATTGTTCTCTGTTTGAGTAACATCACTTGATCAAGCCTTTTCTAACATTCCACACTACAAAATAAGTAATAAAAGTATGTATGATTCGTGCTGATATCGTATCGGATCGATATCGGTATCGGCCAGTACGCAAGGCTGCAATATCGGTATCATATTGGAAGTGAAAAAGTTGTATCAAGACATCCCTAAATAACATTGCTAGTCTGGATCCCACTGAGTTGATGTTTCTCTGAATATAAAAATGAAGTGTAATTCAGTCTGATTTTTAGGCCATTGAATTGTCTATTGTTACATACAGTCTAAATGAATATGAAAATGATTTGTTGAGATGAAAATGTTTCATGTTATAGCCATTTTAATCAAAAGTTCCTCAAAGTTTATGCTGAGCTTGTGATTTCTTATGCTGTTTAAAGTTTAACACTGGATGTTAGCACATGAAGGAGTATGACAATTATGATGATTTTTTTTTTTTTTTTCAACTAACTTTGCTTTAAAAAGTAGGCCTGTCAATTTGGTTAATCTGCAACTGTGTCTAAACTTAAAAAGAAATTACTCAAATCAATAATTATTTCCATTTCTCACTGTGAAATGATCTAGTTACTGGGGGAGTTGCTTCTTGACCGGCACAATTTCACCATAATGACGAAATACATCAGCAAGCCAGAGAATCTCAAACTAATGATGAACCTGCTACGGGATAAGAGCCGCAACATCCAGTTTGAGGCTTTCCATGTTTTTAAGGTAAAAATTCAAAGGTGCGGTCAACGATTAAACAAAGCACACAGTAACTGTACATATTAACAGCCTTGTCATCTTTCTTTACCATCAGGTGTTTGTGGCCAACCCCAACAAGACGCAGCCCATCCTGGACATCCTGCTGAAGAACCAGACCAAACTCATTGAGTTTCTCAGCAAGTTCCAGAACGACAGAACGGAGGACGAACAGTTCAACGATGAAAAGACTTACCTGGTCAAACAGATCAGGGACCTCAAGAGGCCTGCCCCCCAGGAGGCCTGAGGATTGGTGCAGAGGTGGGGGGAGGAGCCACCAGGACCATGTCTGGACACCATCCAGACAACGTCTGCTTATCGGACCCATCAGCAGCTGCTGTTCTGGTTTCTGAACAAAAAATTGAGGAAACAAATTTAAAAATACAACGTACCCATATCAACTCATCAGGAAGTCTCCAGCTCCTCTGCTCCTCAGTGAACATTTGATTCTTTTTTTGTTCTTTTTCAGTCGTTTTCCTTCAAAAGAAATAAGAGAAAATAGATGCTGCTGCTTTCTTGCACATTAAGACATGTAAGGTATATTATGACACAACAGTCCATCAAACAGTGACAGAAAATGTCCGTGCATTTAAAGTAAGGCAGACTTCCTGATAGAGACACACACACACACACACACACACACCAAGGAACAAAAGTAGACATGTTTACACACATATATATGTATTACATAAATAAACATGCATACACACATACTGCAAGAATATCAGCTAAAACCTTGTGATGGAAATGGTACGAGCAAGTTGAACATTGGTGTGTTTGTTGCATGCCTTGAAATGTGACAGATCCATGGCTGTACCCAGCGTTGGCTCTGTGATGGCACTGCCCAGTCTGGCTCCCGTGTTCAGTGCCACAGACTCGGAAAACGCATCACAGCAACCGCTACAGTTTGCATCTATGCCTTCATCCGACAAAGCAACAGTGGTTCATTCTAGCGATTTCGTGGGGACAAGCTCTCAGATGCCATCATCACACAGAACCATTTACCTCCCGTGTGCTTTGTTACAACACAGCACTTGAAGCACATAAGGAAAGGAGGAAGGGATGTAAGGTATGAATTCGGTGAAGCCCAAGAGTTGGGTCTCTTTATTGTTTTCTGGGACAGGGTGAACATGTACATATGCCTTTTTTTGCTTTGTAGATTTTTTGTTTAACCTTGACATGAATATATATTATATATATATTACCTTAAACATTACGTTTTTGGTTAATTGTAATCAAATTACTTTCTAAACCATAAAAGAAACAAGTTAAGTGACATTGTTTTTGCATTTCATTTTACTGCTGAAATGGTTGCTGGTGGGTTTCTTTGTATATAACTTAAAGGGCCAGCTCACGTTTAGCTAACCTATAGGATATTAACAATTTGTACAGCAGAGGAATGTCATGGTATTAGCTCTGGATCTGTTAATCCTCTTTTCTTTTTTTCTCCATCTGCATTTTTGAGTATCTCTCAGACTGCTGAAAAATGTGCAGGGGGTGTGAGCAGGAAGGGAGGGGATTTGGAGAGCATTAACTGAAACATTAAAGCCTGTGTGTTTGTGCACTTTGTGAGGTGCTGAGTGATCAACATCACCTAACTGGAGTCGAGGATAGCAGGGAATGCCCCCTACCCCCTCAGTTTTCATTGACTCGTTTTTTTTCCCCTCATTCTCACCACTCTGCTAGAGTCGAGAGTGCTGTGTGGTCTCACAGTGAGTGTGCTTCAGGGGTGAGCTCATCAGAACATTGGCAGTTCAGCACATCATTCTTACTTTTCCCTTCCTCTCCTCATGTTTGAGCCTTTCTTTTCAAAGGGTTTATAATTCCAGTACAATTGTGAGTGTAAAGCATTGTGAGTAGCAGAGTACTTTGGGCATATTTGATTGTCCTCATGGCGATGAAACCACTGACTTGTTAATTTACAGTGAATGAGATGATCCACATAATGAGAAATAGATCTGTATACATTCAAACAGGCAAAGGAGAAAACATGGTGCAGACAACAGCACTATTCAGATCTTCCATTCGCATTGAACGTGCATGTTCCTCCACTGGCTGTGCATGATGCTGTACTAAAAATGTTGTACTGGAATTGTTTCTTTTTTCCAAGTATTTAACAACATTGAAATGTCAAATTGAGCTCTTGGCTGTATGCTGACTTTGACTCCAGTTTCAGCAGAGAGTGTGTGGGTGCTTTCAGAAGTGTCAAAGGCCTGGGCCCTACAATCGAAATAAAGAAAAAAAACAAACATTTGGAATAAAATAAAGTTGTGGTCATTTTTAAGAATTCATCTGTCAAATGTGTGTTTTAAATCAGCTTGGTGTATTGAAGTGAGACTTTTTCATCGGTGGTGGAAGAAGTATTCACATTTCTTTTGGTTGCATAAAAATACTCCATTATACTCTACATGAAAATCAGTTTAAGTGTAATCAGCACAATGTCCTTTTTTCTCTTAATTTAAAGCCATTGTTATGCAAAGTGGCTCCTCATAAAAGAGAACATACCAGCTATGTGGATCTTTTTACAACTTTACCACCGATTAATAAGCCATTAATGAGAACTTAAACTCTTAATGAGATACATGTATATGACATGAAGGAAGAGGTAAACACGTTTCAACTAGCGCACAAGGAGTGCTCTTAAAGGCAGGATAATCTTGTCACAGAGTATACTGGAACACACAGATTAAGGTGACAGAAGTTTAAGTAACTATCATTCAACACCAGATGTATTATCTATTTTAAGTCTTACTGGTCTGTACTGTAACAGCTGTATGGGTTATTAAAAAATGGTATCCAGCATTTTAATGTTATAGCTCTTTGTTTAGGAAAGAACCATTTCTTAAAAACTATTTGGAGGGCTATTCTATGACAGTGCATCACATTTTTGAAGGTCCTTCTAATGATAATTAATTGTGGCTCAGTATCATAATTATGGGCTACTGTTCTTGTTAATCTTGTTAATTCAGAAAAATTGGGAACATGCTTTTTCTCAAGTGAATGCATTACTCTTCTGTTTTCTTTTTTGACAAAGCAATGACTTCTGTCAGCAGAGTCTGGCAAATGGTCAAGTGAACTCATATTTAAAACTAAAAAACTCTGTTTCATTCAGGTCAAATGCAGTCAGGATGCTCATTGGAAAGGCTCTTCTACACTAAATGGAATGTGACCTTAATTACTGTATTTGGGAACAGCTGTGTGTCCCCTACTATTTCATCTCATTATAGAAGCCTTAAAGAAGGTCTGTGAGCTGGGGGGTGGTGGGGTGTGGTGCATTCAAGGCGATTTCAGGGGGAATGCTGTTCGCTCTCTCCATCCCATAGTAGCAGAGACACTGAAGGGCAGCGGGGTTGTATATCTGAATATAATATGATATCTGCCTGACTCATTGATCCTTTAGCTGACTGAGGTTTGTGCGAGTTAGAATCTATGACTCTGACCATGGCTCTGAAATATCATCGCCTAACTGCTGTGTATTGATAAATCCATGGCGCTGACAGTGGTGCTTAAGTAGAAGACACATTGTACAACTTTTTCTCTGAATCCTGCCATTCTGTCAATTTAGTCTTGGTTATATGATATTCTGTATTACCAAATACAGAACCAAAATAGTCATTGATGATTTGGTTTGCTGTTCTCTGTGAATGAAACAGCTCGGGTCCATCTCCCCGTTCACAATAACAAATCGCCTTCTGAAAATATATTTATGGCTATTACATAACATTTCTGCCTTTTTCTGCCCATAAATCCCTGTAAATCTTACACACTGCACCTTTAATTTCATCACACGTTAACAACCTGTGTGTAAATGGTTTTGGTTACCTGTAATGTTACATCAGTGCACGAAGATTAAGTCGTTTTATGAGGCTAGAAGAACTGCTTACTAATTATCGAGTGTCATCTAATTTACTGATATAACTTAGTTTTCTGAATGGAATCTGTCCCCTCTCCAGTAAACACACAACAGCGGACTGGTCCTTTAAGAGCAGATATAAAAAAAAAAACAAAACAGCACACTTCCGGTAGATAAAGACAAAAACAGATAGAGGAGCAGCCCAGCGGTGAGAAGAGGAAGGGACGGCCCGTCGACCAGCTGAGGAGACCTGATTCAGAGAGGAGGACAGCTATCGTCAACACCTGCACAGAGACAGACAGGGAGACAGACAGGGAGACCGAGCCATGGTGAAGATCAGCTTCCAGTCTGTCGCGGGACAGAAAGTGGAGAAGGAGAACGATGGCGACAAGACCGAAATCCTCATCCCTCATCCAGTGGTGAGTTAACGCGTCGCTTTATTCTTATTTATCTTATTAATAACGCCTTTTGCTGTGGCGTTATAATGCTTCTTATTGAACGTGAAGCCTGCTGTGCTCAGGCTTTCTGCAGGGCAGCCTCCTGCACCTGCACAGCCATGAACAGCAGGGGTTTTCTGACGGCGTCTATCGCCATTTGGTTGGAAACAAAAACATGTCATGCTGTGATGGTTTCCTCTGCGCCAGTGCGCTCATTGCAGCCCTGATGCGAGTTATTACAATGTGCAAATGCATGCTCTTTGTTTTGGACTGAATGGAGGATTACAAGCAAAATGCAATTTAACAATGTAAAGGCTTTGTGTTACGGGTTGCTTTATAAGTGGCATGGCCTCTGATGTTTTTTTTTTTCCTTCAGTGCAGATTTAGATAAACTCCCCAGCTTAAAAAAAAACAGAATGCAAGAGATGCATGAGCTTTGCTTGACAAAATGGCAGATGGGTTGCTGTGGCTTGCAGCGCATGCAAGATTATTTTTCACAGCAGAGCAGTGGAGTCCTCAACTTTGCTGTAGCATCATCCCAGCACCCCCTCGACCCTTATCAAAGATACATGACTGAGCCCTGGAGATGATGAGCCATAATGGAATATAGATAGGACATCAGGCATGCATACAAAGTGAATATTGCAAAAGTACAGAGCTGGAGTGTGTGTGTGTGTGTGTGACTGAAATCTGTTCAAATGTACTGACCAGGAGACAGACAGGCCTCATGGTGTGTCACACTCTCAGCTGCTGTGAAAGAGCCACTATCTCTCAGTGGGGTGGGAGAACACAAAGTATCACAGAAGAAGTGTGTGTTCGCACATACACAGTTGTCGCCTTGTCCTCATGCGCCCTCTGTTTCCACAAAGAACAGCAGACTGAAGTGAAAGGACTGTCGCAACATGAAAATATTGTTGAATCAAAGGCGCTGGGTTCAAGCTTTTTGTGTCATCTCCTTTTTAAAACGATGGTCACACAGGATTGTCATCACTGTTCTTTGAAGTTTCTTAGAACAACCATTTCACCCGCCCACACAATCGCTTTTGTTCCTTCACAGCTCCAGCTAAGAATAGCCACCATTGTCCTGTCTGTAAAGAGCCACTTTTCCAAAAGATAGCCTAATTTTACCTGCCACGGCCGCTCGGCACTACAGTTACAGTCATTATTTTTGTAAATGGAATTGCTCCATTAGTGCCTACTATCTGTGTGTAGTGCCACCCTGCCAGTACAGGTTGGGCGCGTGGCACCGGCAGATGGGCTGTGAGACTGGAGGCGTCTGGGAAGATTACTCACCATCTCAGTCAAGTTTTCATTTCCAGGCGCTCCATCGTCGCTTCCTCTGGCCAAGCTCAGTGCTTTTAATTCCTGCTCAAAACGTAGCGTTGCTGTTAATGCACGCTTCTATTTTAGCAGTTAGTTAATTTGGGTCGTTTTCAGCTGCTCGTCATGGTGAAAATGAGTTGGATTGAAGCTGCCTGGAAATGCTTTTCTGCGTCAATTTGAAGAGTATTAATATTTGGTGTGTGTGTGTGTGTTTTCCAGGATGAGGATGAGCTGGTCCTGCCACTGCGGCCCAAGAAGTCTCCGCTCAATGGACTGTGCTGCCTGACATTTGGCCTGGTTGTGTTCATGGCTGGTCTGGTCCTGGCTTCCATTTATGTCTACCGCTACTACTTTATACCTCATGTAAGATTTAACTGTACTGTGCACTGTGTGTCCCAATTCTATATTCATAAATAAAATGATTTCCTTTGTTTATATATTAGTCACTCTTGTATACAGTCAGGCCCTGATCACACAGAGCACATCTGGCAGGCTGCAAAACCCTGTGTGCACTGTACTGCCTTTTTTGTAAGCTGTTGTTAAAAAAAAAAAGAGCAGTGTGGTGTGGTCTTTTTATTGTTGCTAGGCAAGCAAAAAATCAGCTGTCCATAGCCCAGTCCTGATTTTGCTGTGAAGTAAATTCAGATCTGTAACCCTATGTTTTGGTTAGCTAGAAGTAGTTAACTTCCTAATTAATTAACTACCTAAACATCTGAATAAAATAAACTGGGAGAGGACACTGGATTTGATTGACGGTGAGAGACACGGTTTAAGTTTATCACAAACCATGAACTGAATATAAGCAGTTATTAGTACAGTTTATATGAATGAAAACAACTTGCCTGAAATCTCAAGCATACCACTATTCTGTCTCCAGACTGCTTTTCTCTGTCCAAATCCTGGTAACTTGTTGGTAAAATCACAGTGCTCCAGGTATCCAGCTACAGCCGCTACACGCACACGCATTAGCAGCACACAAAATGCTACCTGCTTATTGAAAACAACTGGAAAACCTCTCACTGCCAAAACTGTGCACTGTCTGATGGGGGCCTAAGGAGTTTATTCTTGTGACAGATTGCTTCTGACAAAGAAACTAAAAATGAAGGAAGAGTCATTTCATCTCTTACAAACACTCTACTTTGACTTTGGCTTTGGTGCCAGTTCTGTTGAAGCTTATGGGAGATGTAATGTAAATAATGCAACAGCAAATACACAAATGCAGGCATTTGGAAAAATAAGTCAGTGTGAAATATGTTCTTTAATTTTTTATATATTTTTCAGAGCCATTTCTTCATCAACGGTCATACAATGTAGACATGTTGGGTTTTAGTGTGTTTCTCCATACATCTCCCATAAACTTCAATAGAACTGGCACCAAAGTCTGGCAATATTATGACCCTTCCTTCCCTTTTAGTTTCCTTGGTTTCAGAGTGTGCCTGTCAGTCTGTTGATCTGGATGCTGGTTTGTGTGTGTGTTTGCGTGTGTGTGTGTGTGTGTGTGCAGATCCCAGAGGAGAATCTGTTCCACTGCAGGGTGCTTTATGAAGACTCTGTGTATGCCCCGCTGCGTGGGCGTCAAGAGCTGGAGGAAAATGTCGGCATCTACTTGGCCGACAACTATGAGAAGATCACTGTGCCCGTGCCTCACTTTGGAGGCAGCGACCCCGCTGATATAATCCATGACTTCCACAGAGTGAGGACAAACACACACACACACACACACACACTTGACATTTATAACACAGTGCAGCACACAGTTAAATATTTACTACAAGTAACTCATAAGAGTGTGTTTTTAATAGCCCACTTTCAAGAAATTACAGAAAAAAATGAATAGAAAAATGACATATAATAGAAAACAGTACCTAATGCTAATATCAGCATGCTAACCTGCTCACAGTGACAATGCTAACACACCGATGTTGAGCAGGTACATTACATGGCTTTGTTAAATACTCACGTCTACTCACTTACAGCACTCTAAGGCCTGTTATTTCTTTATAGCTGACTGTTGCTATGAAGAACAGACCATTGCTATGGACACAGTTCTGATCATAGGTTCTGTGTAAAATAATTTAAAATTTAATATTTTGTGTCAAGCTACTGACTGTTTTTGCTAAGCAATCATGAAACAAGCAGGATAGTGCACAGTGAGTCATTATTGTGAAATAAACCCCTTCAGGATGATTCAAGACTTCATCCTGTTTGGGTTTATCATAATGACTTCCTCACTGTACGTTATCTCTTACGTAATGGTTACCATGTCCACCATGATTTAGTTTAACATGTTCACATGCTAAGATTAGCTAATTAGCAGAATGTCAGGAATGTAATTTGTTTTTCAGGTCATGAAACAAAATACTGGACAAATTGGAAAGACAGCGAATCACCAGAGTCAGTAGGTCTCTGGCGACAATGAATGTCTGTTCAAAATCCTGATGGCAATAAATTTATATTTATATTTGTTTCAGTTTGGAGTAAAATAAGGGCTGACTATCCAGCTGATATCGCTAAAATTAATCAAATCTTACCACAAGAAATTGCCAAAAGATAACCAGCATTGAAAAAAAAAGCAAACAAAAACTAAGCACTGTTTTTTAGAGTTGGTCTTTAATAAATTGCTTTATTTTCCAGGGACTGACTGCCTACCATGACATTGCCCTGGACAAGTGCTACGTTATTGAGCTCAACACCACTATTGTGATGCCTCCGCGCAACCTCTGGGAACTTCTTATCAATGTGAAGGTAACACAGCTGCAATCTCAGACAACATAATGTCTGCTTACAAAATTCCACACGAATGTGCTGTTTAGTAAGCTGAAACAGTGCTTTAGTATGAAACCACTTGACCAGCAGGTGCATACTGTTTGGAAGAACAGTATCCAAGCACTTGACACTATGCTGACATAAATGTCCCACAATGCAATACAGTCGTAACAAAAACAACAGACAAAGGCAAACAGCAACAAGGCAGCTCTGGCATAACATCAGTAACATTTCAATTTAAATGTATTTTAAAGATTCCCTTTGATAGGTGTGATATATTTTTTTAATAAGTTGGGAAGTGACATGATATACACTGAGCATTGCACCTGAAAAAATGCATACTACTGTTTATTTACACAAAAGTATCGTGAATGATAGTACACATTGTGGGTATGATTTTAGATGTAGCAAATCTCAGCATGAGAACAGCTTTGAATTCTTAGAAAGCAGTGGCTTCATTTTTAGCTTTTGCTGTTCCCAGGTGCCATGAAATAAGGTCCGTGGTTAACAAAAGCTTAAAGAGATTTTCAAGTTTTGTCCTTCAAGATAAAATATGTCAGTAAATACCCCATTCATGAAGTCTGAAGCCTTTATGGGTCTTAAAAAGGTGTTTACAAGTAGCTAAATTAGACTACAGAGGGTGTCCAGTCCATAACAAATCATTATGCCAACTGCTAGTCAGGAAGTGTTGGTGACGCTGAAGCCATGTGGCCGAAAGTGTAGCTCATTTATAGCCTAACCTTAGCTTTTTACTTCTGGTGATGCATTTACGCTGCAAAAATTATAAAAGTGGCGTTTATTCATGAACATTGTCTTGCCGAACAAAATGTGAAAAGTGTCATAAACTTTTGTTCGTCACAGAGCTTATTTTCTGCACTAATCCAGAATCCAGTGGAAAAATACTATTGACTTTTTGTAGCTCCCTCAAGTAGTAGACACGAGGCCCGAGGTCATGGTTAAAAACGGGGTTTATTCCATGGACAGACCAACCCGTGAGAACTGGATAAAGGGAAAATAAACAATAAAAAATACAATAAACAAAATGCGTATGTATTTCCCAGCAGCTATAACAGGTGCCATGTCTATGGCATGAGATAATACACTGTCACACACATCACAGTACAGCCTGCAGCTTAACCTTAAGTTTCATTTTATGACATAACTTGCACACGCTACACTCACATGACATATAAATTATACACTTCATTATATATATCATGGAAAGATGTATTTGCGACATTGTACTCTTATAGTTATCACATTTCTTTACCATACAAAGATGAACTTGAACCAAAACATACCTCGTAGGCTGCTTACTACTAAAGAGGGGCTAAATCTTGCTTGCTTCTTCCTTATCTTCGTCTTCTTTCTTCTTCTGTGTGGTTATGTCCTTAATAATTTAAACTTAGGTAAAGCGCTGATATAACGTTTACTTCTTTTGGCGCTTTGCTGGCAGGGTGCGTCAATTAATGTGTGACGTGCGGAGCGCCAGGTCGGCACTAATTAGTTCCGCCTAGGGGGTACTATATACAGGTAGGACCCAGAAAACGGGAGGATAAACAAATCAAAAAACTGACAATGTGAGGCAGTTACACTCTTTGTTTAGAGAACCTGAGCGATGCTAAGTTCTAGGTTGGTCAGCAAAAATTCGTCATCCCTGCAGCACTCAGTGTTATGTCGTCTGCTTTTTGACTATTGAACCCTGTAGTTTTTCTGTTGGAAAACATCCCCCAGTGAGCTTGTTGTTGTTGTACCTCTGTCTCTTGCAGAAGGGGACATACTTGCCTCAGACCTACATCATCCATGAAGAGATGGTGGTGACTGGCAAAGTGCACAACATGCGTCAGCTGGGACCCTTCATCTACCGCCTGTGCAATGGAAAGGACACGTACCGTCTGAACCGCCGTGTCACCCACAGGCGTAAGTCGGGGTTAAAGGAGGGATCGATGCAAATATCAGTGAATCTCATCAGTCACCTGATAGATGTCGGTCTGTGTTTTAGTTTTAAAGGATAGAAGGAGGGGCTTTATTGTTTTGAAACTGTTGTGATGAGATCTGAAGAAGTCACATCACTGATCCCCTCTCTGCGTCTCGCCCTGTTTCCCTCTCAGGCATCAACAAGCGCGAGGCGAAGGACTGCCACCACATCCGTCACTTTGAGAATACATTCGTAGTGGAGACGGTTATCTGTGATGAAGCGTGAACACGATGGTCATCTGTGTCATCCTTCCTACCCGCCCACCCACCCAAAGGCACATCTCCAGTCGCTGCCCCAGCCACTGTAGCATACTCTTGTGGGTCTGATCACGTCTGAGTTGCACTTTACTTGTGATTTTGGTCCGATGTCTTTTGTAATAGGTGTTTTTTTGTTTTTTTGTTTTTTTGTTTTCATTTCACAACCTCTCTTTCTAATGCGTGATGCAATACTAAGCTGTTGGTTCTATCACAGGATTTTCCATGTAGCAAATCCTTTAGCCAATAATGAATTATAGTTTCAAGACCTCTCCTCTTCCTCTGGGGATTTCTATGATGGTTACTGTCGTTGGGGGAGATGACTCTCCATGTGTTGTCAAGGTGACTGTACTGTTTTTTCCTCTTGCCCTTGAGGTTACTTTGTGTCTCTTAGTTATACATCTAGGCAAAGCATGAAGCTTTGCTTTCCTGAGCACACATCATCCACAGATTTCAATTCGTATCTTGTTTTCTCATGTTCTCTGTAATGTAGACATATAACTGCTGATGACTAGTTGCTTGATTGCATCTTTAACCTCTTGCCTGCCTGTTGCTTCCTTGCTCTTCTTCCTGCTTTTCATTTCCTTCTTTAAAACCATTTCCACACAGTAGAAGTTAGAGAAGGTTGCATTGGACATTAAACTGCTTTCACTTTTTTGTATGATATTCTTGATATCTTAATTGAAGCCGGTCACCATATTTCTTTTAATTGCTTTTATTCTTCATCAGCTTTTCTCTTTTGTCATATTTTTGCACACTCTTCATCCATGCCTTTGTGAATCCTTTTAAAATAACGTCTTTGTTTCCCCTTGCATGTGTTATCGATAAGAGAAAAGCAGCACTGTTAGAATGTTTTGTAAAACAACGTTTAAAGCCTTAGTCCAGAGTCAGAGACTGGACTAAAGTCAATACTACTGAAAGGGAGCCTATAATATGATATGTTAGTTAAACAAAACAAACTTTGATCTGTATATTTTGTCTGCTGATGAAATCTGTCTGTGAATAAAGTAGTGAAAATAACAAATAATCTCTTGATGCTTATATTTGTTTCTAGACCCCTAAACCTGAGGCAAAATGACCCAGTGACAATATACATGAATATTCCTCATAATCTTCACAAAACATACTGACATATTTTCAGTTCTTTGATTTATCATTTTTATTTTGTTATTAATTATTTCGAAGCATCAAACCAAGTTGCTGTAAATGTTTTGTTTTTTTTTGCAGGTGTGAGATCAATGAAATAGTTTATTATTGCATTATTAATTTAAATATAATTTATTGACAAATATTACATGGAATTTTTTTCAGCTAAATGTTGCCACCAGAATCTTGATTTGTCCAGGTTTTGAGATAAATTCTGCCTCATTCTCAATACAATGGAGATGAATGGAGCTTCATTTGCTATATATATATATTTGCAATAGGGGCACTGATTCTGAAAAGATGTGTTGCTGCTGAAAATTTTCATTCCTTTAGGGACCACAAATGAAATTCATTCTGTCGTGACCCACACACAGCCACAAAATTTAATTTAAATCAGCAGCACTTCCATCCAAGTCAGATCACAAAGAATCTTTTTCACCGTCTCCACTGTTGGGCCAACAACAAATTATTTAAACATTTGAAATGTTAATCTGAATCTTCACAGCTTGTTCTCATATTTAGCCAACACAGCATATGCCCCTGGTTCATTTACTTACGTATTTGCTCATTCTGATACAGATTATAGCTTTTATTGTCCATATGCTTTTAACGACATAGTTTTCTGCTCAATCATGTAGCTAATTTTCAATGTTTTCGTGTGTCATCTTTGATTAAGCAACTGCATCTCACCCATCTGTTACACCACAGGATGTGAGAATGATCAGATAATTGTTTTATTTCCCCTCTTGGTGTCTAAATGTTTGATACACATCATTTTCCATCAGTGTCCTCATTTGACACAGTAGCGTAATACCAGGTTAATATGAAGCCAGACAGAAATGATATCCAGTATAGACTACTGCCAAACCCCAATGGCTAATTGCATTTGCAGCTATTACTTCTGGATAATTTCAGATCTGCAGATGAGGTCATCTAGATCCTTACAGTCTGCTGTGGGCTTATGCTGTTGTCCTTCCATCTGGTGAGGCTTAGGACTCCAGAGCTGTTGGCTCTGGGACTGAGACACACTCGAAAGAAAACACAAGCCTGAGTCACATGAAAGGATTTATAACATACAGAATGCATAGGAGAGTCAAACTGTGTTACAACAGAAAGTGAAAAGGATGTTGCTAAAATGAGGCCTATGCCATGTTTTTCACTCAGAACCTGTGGTACACTTTCTTTGGCAACTGTTGGAAAACCATCCTGGGTGTTAAACATGCAATCACACATTTTTCAGGCTTCAGAGTTTAACGCTGAAGTACCCAGCCTGACAAGGGTTAAAAAAAACACCAATATCTCAAAATTTGACCAATTAACACCATTCGCCCTATCCTATACCCAGATAGCAAATGCATTTGCACCTGCAGCCATGGGCAGGAGGTCTAAAAATGAAAGCAACATGAAATGTAAATATTTGAATTTTAGAAACCCCAAAATGTTGTATATAAAAAATTATAGCGTAAACCATTTAATTTTAAGGCAACAAAATAGTAACAGATCAAGTTCACAGTTAACTGTGACCAATTTTTTTTTTAGTTTCTCTAACTTTAACTTTTCCTATAAATTTATCTAAGGAGAATAGTAAATTATCTCAACTAAAGGTCAGCAGAACGTTTGCAAAAGTTTGAGGTCGGCACAAAACTGTTATGTTGTAATGTTGTACACCAAATTTCAAAAAAGTGTTAATATTTCATTAACTAAAATATGCATCAAAGTCTGTGTCTACGGCCCAGTGTCTTTTCCTCTAAATTATGATGGTGGCTCGTCTTCTTGAGCCTCCATAAGCTAAGACTGCCAAAAAAGTCTTCAGGGAAAAGAGAGCATTTAAAAGTTGCGGCTCCAGACAGATTCTTTCTCCCGTTTTGTCTCTTTTGATCGTACAGGTTGCAGACCCCCGGGCTAAAACCTGGCCGAAGCGCAAATTCTGTGACGCAACAGGTTTGAATGCACAAGATAGCAACCAACACGCTCGGCCGAGGCACACACACACACACACACGTCTCCACAATCACAAAAGTCCTTCCATTTATGTGTAACCGCGTGTGTGTGCCTTTAAAGTTTCTCTCATAGTTTTCTCATCACATAGGGAAAAATAATCATTGTTCTTATAAATATAAAGCTTAACAAACGTAAACAGACCTGCAAAATGCGCACGGGACAGGATCACAGCTGTCAGATCGTCTTCAGATCAGTCAGCTACTCTACATCTGGAGCAGCTGTAGTGTTTGCGTTTTCGTGTTTGTAGGGAAAACAAGGATTACACAAAAAAAATCTTAAAGATGTTATATCTAATCGCACGAGACTGGCCCAACCTAGACAAAAAGTATGTGTGCCTCTGTCAGAGCTGTTGGATATAACCGTGCGTAATTTTGCGCACTTCAAACCCACTGTTTACAGTCTTTGCACTGAACTAGCGAAGCATCTCATGAGTGTAGCTTTATATTTATTGTACAGGCATAAAAGTGATTACCATTCTCATGTCTAACTTTATGCAAGAAACCCAATGAACATATTTCCCCAAATACTGAACTGTCTGTACTGTTTTTACACTTTAGTTTTACTTGCAAACACAGAGCAGCTGGCCAGCATCAGTCTTTAAGCTAACCGTAATAACTCCTTTAAAAAGTAATACAATTACTTTACCTATTACTTGATATCAAATGTAATTAGTTAAGTTACTAGTCATATTACAATATTACTTTTGTAGCTTGTTGTCATCTTTGTTGCGCTCCAAAGTTGAACTGCTGATCCAGTGAATTGTTAACACCCAGAAAGCTTTTGTTGTTAGCTGTCCAGATATTGGCTGAAAAAAAAACAACCTCTCTGAATGCGACCATCAGATCAGATTCTTTCACCACATAGTCTCTCTTGAGGAGCCAAACTAAGTAATGACAATACTTCCACCTGTGGAAAGTATGTCTCGCTCCCTCTCCCTCATCCTACATCCTTCATTTAGCTTTATGGCTGCACCTGACGTGACCTGCACTGACCCGCTGCATGTACACATCATCAGAAGGCAGCCTACTTAGGACAAAAATGAACTCAATAACTGTAACTGTAATATAAATACTGGAAAACTCAATCCCTTAAACTACTTTACAGTAATAAATTACAGAGGAATGCATTACTCCCAGACACTGCTCTGGCTTTATTCACATATTCACCATACAGACATGGAAATATTTCTATTTGGAAGTATTTAACTCTTAGCAAGAAAATAAATGAACATATTGCAAAATGTTGAACTATTTCCTTAAGGATCATCATTTCTCATGAAACTGCCAGGACTCATGAAGCTGTGATGTTACAGCATATAAGTATGAATTAAGAAAAATATATAATATGGAACATTTCCACAATAAAATGTTTAAAAACACAAGACATATATTTTGATAAGTTGTGTACTTACGTTATCCCACATGTTTTCAACAACGTTCAAATGCAGAGAAATCTATAATTTATTCAAGTGTGTTCCCTGTTAGATGTTGAAAGCTAGTTGCTGTAACTTACGGGAAAACACGGGACACATTGGATACCTCAGAGAGTGAGGAAGGAAGTTGGCGAATGTCACTAAACGTAATGTGATTAAAACAAATATTACCTCCTCTGTGAGCATGATTTCTGTCTGAGTCATATCATATGTTTTTATCTGCCATGGTGGTTGATAAAGAAGAACTCCCATGATCCCACACTATTTTGCAGCATCATCAAACTATGTTTTTGTTATTTTTTACCATGAGATTGACCCTTAGCAACAGAATTTACGTGTTGTATGTTTAAGCAAACATTTAACATTTTAGTTTCACAAACATTTTATTAAAAAGACAATCATTCTTGGCATCTTGACAAAATCCAACATACTTTAAAACCTGAAGCAAAATTAGCTAAATTAGCATCCAGCATCCAAACAAGCTACAGCGTTTTGCTGAAAAAGAACAGAAATTAGAATGTCACACAGGAAATCTGATGTCAGCTCATGAAATAGCAGATTGTCCTTCTTCTACTGTTCTCCTGCAAGCTCCACATCTTCTTTTTTCTTCCAGAAGGCATCCAGGGAAAAGTAATACAACAGTGGATCCAGACAGCAGTTCACAGTAGCAAGACATGTCAAAGGTGTAATCGCAGTTGATTTTGTAATTAAAACAACCTTCACGGGCAAGATACATATGGTGAACATAACAAAACTAATGATAAAAATCAGTATGATATTCACCCTGTTGTTGATCCTTGCAGAGTCAGTGACATGTTTGCATAAAGTCCAAGACACCAGAGAAGTGCACACAACATTGATCACCAGCAGAATGAACATTAACACAATCCAAAAATAAACCATTGCTGGGATACCATTTGTCTGGTTTTCACGATAATCAAAACAGTTCGAGGAATTGTCCTTTATATCTCTATACAAGCCAATAATATGTGGGATGTTCAACAGAAACAGACACACCCAAGCAAGCGCAGCAGCTCTCCAGGCGTTCGAAGAGGTTCGAAGATAGCGTGACCTCAGAGGATAAACCACAGCCAGCAGCCGGTCCACGTTGATGAAGGTGATAAAGATGGCGCTGGACTGAATGTTGGTGCAAAAGAGAACTATGACGCTGATGCACGTCTCAGCGCCCAGTGTCCAGATGCCTTTGGCGTAGAAGTGGATCCTCAAAGGCAGGGAGATGGTGAGCAGCAGGTCTGAGATTGCCAGGTTGATCATGAAGACGACACTGGGGGATGTGATGCGGTGGTGTCTAAGCAGAATCCAGAGTGACACAGCGTTGAGAGGCAGACCCAGTGCCATAACAGAGCCATAGACCGGAGCATACACTGGGTTTGCCTTAGATGGTTCTGTGGTGTTCATGTTTGCCTGATGAGAAAGGCAGTTGAGTGAGTTACTGAATATTGCAGTCGAGCACACAGCACATCACTTCCTCTTTTGACTCTTTTTCTCTGTGGTGTGAGATTAGGCGTTATCAGAGTGAGTGACGGAAATATAACAGAACACACCCCTGACTCGACTCAGGAACCACGGTCATGTACAAGTTTAAGTTTTGTGCAATTTTAAAATGCAATATCTTGTGTCAGTCTAAATAAATGTATGTATTTTAAGTGGTATAATATGGGTAATTTTGAGATCACTGGCCTTTATGGTTAATTAGAGAATTATACATTATTTTTTTTGCAAACATGGAGTGTTTAACAGCAAATTTGTGGTTACTTTTGTGCAAATTTACAGCCATTTTAAATAAAAGTTAGTAAGTTCTATTCACATTTATGTAGTTTTATGCAAATTATTAGCATAAAACAAGTTGATTTTATGCAAATTTGAATTTACTGAGAAACTGTTTTCAACTGTTTTAAATGGGATATTATCACATGCAGGGATTCAACCCTGATTTCATAAAAGTTGGGACGGTTTACAAAATGTAAACAACAACTTAACAGAATGATTTGCAAATCATTTTTGACTTGTATTCAACTGAATACAGTGGGCTTACAAAACGGTATTTAATGTTCAGACTGATAAACTTTATTCTTTTTTGTAAAAAATTCATTCTGAATTTGATGCCTGCAATATGTTCCAAGAAAGTCTGGACAGCACATGTTTACCACTGTGTGACATCACCTTTTCTTTTCACAAAACTCAGTAAGCATTTGAGAACTGAGGATGCTAATTATTGAAGTATTGAAAGTGAAATTCTATCCCATTCTTGCTTGATTTACAACTTCAGATGCTCAGCAGTCTCTTGTCTTGTCGTATTTTGCACATCGTAATGCACCACGCATTTTCAGTGGGAGACAGGTCTGGACTGCAGGATGGTCAGTCTATTACCTGAACTCCTTTACCACGAAGGCACACTGTTGTAACACATGCAGACTGTGTCTTGGCACTAACATGCTGAAATAAAACCTGTATGTGCATTTTTTTTTAATCAGCATTTATGGGGCCTTCACGGATGTGAAAGTTACCCATGATGCCATGGGCACAACCGCACTCCTATACCAGATGTCTGCTGATATGTGGCTTTCGCTTTGTGTTGTAGAGTCTTAACTTGCATTTGTAGATGCAATGATAAAGTGTGTTTAAAGGTTTTACAAAGTGTTCCCAAAGCACATTTAGTAATATCCTTTATACAATCATGTCAGTTTTTAATGTAGTGCTGCCTGAGGGGTCAAAGGTCACAGTTAGTCACTGATTTTCTGCCTTGTTCCTTACATGCAGAGATTGCCTTGGCTTCTCTGAATCTTTTAATGATATTATGGATTGTGGATAGTAAAATAATGCAGTTTTGTGTAGAGACACTGTGTTCTTAAACTGTTGACTATTTGTCCAGGCATTTTTTCACAAAATGGTGAACCTGATCCCATTCTTACTTGTGAATGACTGAATCTTTCAAGGATTCCCCTTTGATACTCTATTATGATACTGTCACCTGTTACCAGTTAACAAACAGGTGTTTTTTCAGCATCCCACACCTTTTCCAGTCTTTTAGTGTCCCAGTCCCAACTTTTTTTGGAATGTGTTGCAGGCATCCACTACAGAATGAGTGTACATTTATAAAATCAGTAAAGAATCAGTCAGAAAATGAAATATTTTGTCTTTGTACTGTATTCTATAATATAGGTCAAAAAGTATTTGAAAATTATTGCTTTTTTTTTCATTTACATTTTATTTTTGATTTTCTGCATCCCAACTTCTTTGGAGGTGTGTTTTTGTGCTTTTTCCATTACTAAAATCTGAAGTTGCATTGACCAAAGTTTTTCAAGTTATCCTACTACACCACAGCCAAAACAACCCCAAAACTGTTTACTTAAGTTTAGTTAATGTAGTTTATTTAATTTATAAAATGACAGCATGCAATGGTATTGATCACTTACATGAAATGAAAACATAGTTGCACCAGATTTAGCAAGACGCTTTAAATCTGTAGTCCTACATTTAACATGCAAATGCAAGTGCAATACAGAATACAATAAATGCAGATGCCTTACATAATAAAAACAGTAAGTACACACTGCATAGTGCAAATACATTATGAAATACATAATCACTCCATGCTTTATGCTTCACCATGCACAAGTTATCCTGACTGACTAATATTGCTATATTCACTTGACCGCTACCATTTGCAGAATGTAATTAAATTTACTTGAAGCTGCATTTATACGCTAAGAGTGGCTCACATGACATAAAACCCTAATGTTGTTCCATGTCTGCTGGATGTGTAAATAGGCATATTTATCTTAACCATAATAACTTTATAAGGTGATGTGTCAGATTTATTTTTTTGCTTGTTCTGCTGCCAAATGACCTATGTTTGGCAGCATTTTGCTTTCCACCAACTCCTGACAAAATATCTTTAGCTCTTTAGCAGCTCAGTGATCCACTATGCTGACCAACTAGTCACAAGCATTGTCTGTCTGCTGTTTTGTGCTTGTCATTGTGGGTTTGTAGGACTTTATTGCCTGCTGGAGCCAGTAAATTCCATCATATGATCTATTGTTAATATAAAAAATTGATTATAGCCACTTAAAAATCACTTTTCTGAATTTTTCAATATGACCTGAATAGAATGTTTACTTAGGCTTTATTGTGAGTTAAAGGTTGCTAAAAATATATTATCAGTTTATCAAGCATGTCAGGATGTGGGTGAAGGTGTCAGGACAACCAGATGAAATGAAACTACATGATGATATATCTGTGTTCACACTTTATGCTCACTTTCTGTTTGCATGCAACCATAGTTAATGTCAATCTTTATGTCAACTATTTTGCATCAAAACTATTCATACCAGTACCAGACATCATACCAGACAATCTTGTCCTCCTCCTCCTGATATGACAAAAGAGGAGATTTTACATTCCATTTTGCAAAGTAGGGAGATTTTACTTACTATCCTCATAGTCCATTGCTCGATGATGCTACTTCACATGTTGCCTTTCAGTTCATTTTCTTTACAATGTTTGAGTCCTTTGTGATATAAAAAGATTTTTTGGAGTGTGAAAGCTCATAAAAATCAGCCTTATTATGAAAAAAATTACATCACTTTCGTTGCAAAATATTTGTGTTCTGTGTCAAAGTACTCATGACAAAAACAGTAAAAAAATGTATTGTGAAGTGAATTAATTGCATGAAAAATTGCCCCTGGTGTGTAAATGCCTTGCAATAAGAAAACAAGTAAGCTTAACTACTGCTTTTATTTTGAGATATAATTTTGAGATTACTGAGATAGAGCTTGTCATAATTTTATTTTGTCATAGCAATACAACCCTGTGAAATTTCAAACGATCAACTAGAGCTTCCAGGGCTTGGTTGCTCATGCATATATGAAACAACAAGAAAACTGAGTGTTCAACTGCCAGCTTAAAGGTAAAGTACCCAACTGTTTCCTCTCTCCACCTGTGATCCGACTTCATTTGGCCAACTCATTCTCCTCGGTCCAGCAACACTTTTTGTCAGAACTCCATTGGTGGTTCATTTTGTAGACATTAAAGGGGGGAACTTGACTGTCCCCTCATCCCAGCAGTCAAGCACACACCTCCCTTCACTTTGGCGACCCACACCTGCTCCCCATCATCTCACTTAAATACTTTGGCATGCACCTTTCAAACTAACACCACCCGTGTGACCAGGTAAGCCCACCCCCTAGCCTGACAGTGTGCCTTGACAGTATTATTTATCTAAGCATTCCAATAACTGGTTGTCTCAAAATTTTGCAGAAACCTTGGTCAAGTGTTAACCTTTCTCTTCCTTTTAATTATGAATGTAAATCAGACAATTTACATTAACATGTATATTACTGAATAGCTACTAAACAATCACCATCCATCTATCCATCTTTAACTGCTTATCTGAAATCAGGTCTTGGAGGTAACAGTTCCAGCAGGGGACACCAGACATCCCCAGCTACATTAGCCAGCTCTGACTGTGGGATTCCAAGGCATTCCCAGGCCAGGATGGAGATATAATCCCTCCACCTAGTCCTCGGTCTGCCCTGTGTCCTCCTCCCATCTGGACATGCCTGGAACGCCTCCCTAGGGAGGCGACCAGGCGGCATCCTTGCAAGATGCCCAAACCACCTCAACTGGCTCCTTTCTATGCAAAGGAGCAGCAGCAAAGTTCCTCATAGATGACTGAGCTTCTCACCCTGTCCTTAAGGGAGTTGCCAACCACGCTCCTGAGGAAATCCATTTCGGCTGCTTTTTATTATTTTTATTTGCGAGATCATTCTTTCGGTTCATGACCACAGGTGAGAGCAGGAACGAATATTGACGGGTAGATCAAGAGCTTCGCCTTCTGCCTAAGCTCTCTTTTCATCACAATGGTACGGTAAAGCAAACGCAATACCATTCCCGCTGCTCCGATTCGCTGGCTAATCTCACACTCCATTGTCCCCTCACTCAAGAACAAGACCCCGAGATACTTGAACTCCCTCACTTGGGGTAAGGACTCATTCATCATCCACCAGTTTCCTACTGAGAACCATGGAATCAGACTTAGGTGTGCTCATCCTCAGCCCAGCCACTTCACACTCAGATGCAAACCGATCCAGTGAGGAGGTCACACTGCTGGAGGTCACAAACCAATGATGCCGCAGAACCACATCATCAGCAAAAAGCAGCTTTGCAATCCTCAGGCCACCGAACAGCACTGATCCCCCATCATCCTCCAGCTCTGCCTCTACCACAGAGGGTGGGTTAGTTGGGTTCATAAGTTCCTCAAACTGCTCCTTCCACTGTCAGAATACCTTCTCATTTGAAGTTAACAGCATACCATCCTTGCTATGTACAGCTTGAATGGTCCTCCGTTTCCCTCTCCTGAGGTGCCAAGTGATTTTCCAGAAGCACTTTGGTGCCAACCGAAAGTCCTTCTCCATGGCTTCTCTGAGCTCCTCCCACACCCACTGCTTTGCCTGTGTCACGGCTGAGGCTGCTGTCCTTCGGCCTAGGGTGCTCTGGTACCACATACACTTATGAGCATCCTTATGCTCGAACATGGTGCTCATTATGGACAGTCCATGACTAGTACAGAGGCCCAGTAACAAACACCCGCTCGCGTTCAGATCAGGGAGGCTGTTCCTCCCACACCCCTCCAAGTGTCTCCAAGACTGCCCATGTGAGCACTGAAGTCTCCCAGTAGGACTACCAAGTCCCCTACCGGAGCCCCATGCAGGACTCAGGCGTAGGGAGGCGACCCTCTCATCCTCGGGTAAACTACAACATAGCAAGACTCAGGTTGGGTCTTGTGAGTATCCCCACACCCACCTGGCACCTCACACCATGGGAAACTCCAGAGAAAAAGAGAGTCCAACCCCTATCCAGGAGAATGGTTGCAGAGCTGAGGCTGTGTGTCGAGGTAATCCCCACCAGATCTAACCTTTAAGAAAATCCTTTTGTGACTCTGGGCTTGAGACAGATGAATTCAAATTCAGCAGCGTTCAGCAGACATTGAGCATTTACTTGACTTATCAGAGCAACTCACTTTTTGCTACATTTGCTATGTTTTGCTAGTTTTGATGACACTTTGTGTGTGTGTGTGGTTATGGGACAGTTTCTCTCTCACTGCTTCTACACAGTGATGCAGCACATTGAAAGAGGAAAAAGTTGGAAACAGCTCCTGTAACTCAAGCAGTCCAAAAAAAGCCATTACAAGGCAGAGAGATCTCATTACATCACTGAGCTGACGCTTAATTTTGCTGAGCAGTTTAGCTTTTCACACAGACAGACGCACACACGCACACACACACGTACACACACGTACACACACACACACACACACACACACACACACACACACACACACACACACACACACACACAGTCTCACTCTGTTCTCATGACAAATGCAGATCATAATAATGCACAGGTCATATCACAGTTTCTTTTTTCAGGGATCACTTCGTCACTGCAGCTTCTTCCAGGGACTATATAGGGAGCAGATAAATCCTGTGGATATGCATTCAGCTCTGCTTAAAGTATCCTGATCTGAAAGAAAAGATGCTTTTTTCACCAGCCCGCTGTCTCATTCTTCTACTCCTCTTGAACTTTGTTGATGCTGGTGAGTTGCTGAATGCTCCAATGAATTTAAATGGAGGTTTATTCACAGATTTATTTTTGACTTTATCTACTGTCCTATAGCTTTATAGTTTGAAAGCTTGATAATATAATATAATATAATATATAATATAATATAATAAATAAATTAACTTATCTTAGGGTTTGCCGAGAAATCATATTTCTTGCACAAACATGACAAAGCTGAAGTGATTAAGTATTTCAGTCTTTGTTCATCTTTGCAGGGAGAGTTTTTTTTATGCTTGCACCTGTCAAATTTGAACTGGAAAAACAAAACAGATGCTGGTAGTGACAGTGAATCCCTTGAGAAACTAATGTTGGATCTTGAGCGTTCCTGAAATAGATCACAGACTCTGCAGGTAGAGTTTTAAGTATTTTTGTTAGCCAAGTTCAGACGTTTTTATCAATCAAATGGCTGATAGAACAATATCTTCTCAGCTCTGGTGATGTATGGAGGCCAGCAGGTCAGTGAGGCTGCTGTAATGGCTCCCACCAAGCAGGACTAAGTCTGATGTTCAATTACTCAGAGAATGACTGCGCACAATTGTCATTCTCTCTTTTCCCTGCTGTTTTTTTTCTTTTTTTAATTCCAGGACAGATCCTGAGGAAGATCAAGGAGCGTGTGCGTAATCTCCAGCTGCAGAAGGCCAAGCAGCATCTCCTGATGCAGGCAGCCAGTGGTCATCAGCCTCTCCAACATGTGAAAGAGGGCAGGATCCACCAGCAGCTGGACCACTTCAACCGACAAGATGTCAGCACCTTCCCTCAGGTAGAGAAAGCAATAGTTTAAATATTTATATTTCACAGTCTGGCATGGGTGTAGTGTAAGTACATGAATTAAGGCCTGGCATTCAAGAAATGAAAAGTAAGTGGACCTGACTTTGAAATCTTCTGTTGATGGTGAAAGAAAACATTCAAAAATTTTGTAATCTCATAACCTACACAAAAGATGCCATTGTATGTTGTTTCTGAAAATCTTTTAGTGTTTTTCCAGTGGAACAAAGCTAATAAAGAAGCAGCCTTGTTAAATTCAAGCTACAACAAGCTATTTTGGAGGCCCCTGTGGACAAAAGTGGCACAGTTGTGTTTCCATTGTAATAAACACAAAATACAATGTAAGAAATAAAATGATCTAAATAAAAAGATTGTGCTGCCATACTGTACTCACTGTAACTTTGTCTGTGAAAATGTAAACACAGGCTCATTTCATCTGATTTCAAAGAGAATCCAACCAGTTGGCAGGCATTACGAACAACTATGCAGAAATCTTCCCGCAAAGGGTCTTGTCAATTTTATAATTCTTACCCTAACCCTACCCAGTCTCACTCCTTATGCTTAAGGGCATGTGCACAGATGCACAAATTTGTGTCTTTGCTTCACATGGTGTGTCTCAACCAATAGCAAAGCTGTATGTGTGGTAATTGCCAAAGCAAGACAAGGTCACTCCCCTGCATTCATGCATTTGTGACCTTAACCTAAACCTAACTGACCCAAACCAACACAGTCAATGAGTACTAGCCAATCAGAGTCAGAGTAGGGCAGTTTATGAATTTGGCAAACTGGAGCATGAAGCGAGTTGTTTGCCATCTGTAAGCTCACCATTAAATGCCACTAAATCCTACACAGCAGCCAGCTGCTGTAAAACTTTGAAGACGAGAGCTAAACTGAGCAAAATCCAAATCCCCAAAGCCACCAGGCACTGACAGGACGACGTTTCCTTACAGCATGTATTGAAATGTTCAGCTTCATTTAGCTCTTACCACCATTTGAGGCTGCCAATGTGCTAATGTGTCCACTGCAGCATTAACCAAAAGGATTTACTTCCACTAAGACTATGAATGTGGGTGAACCTGAATAAAACATTTCTTTCTTTGGGTTTTCTTTCTCTCTGTCTCTCTGACTGTCTTTCTTCCAGAGATTCTTTGTGAACAAGGCATACTGGCAGCCTCCTGATGGGCCAGTGTTCCTCTTCATTGGAGGAGAAGGGCCCATCTTTGAGTTTGACGTTCTGGCAGGTACAGAAAGATGCAGACCTGTCTTCACACTCTTTCAAACAGCACACTGGTCAAAGACAGAAAATACCTAAATGTCCAATGAAACTTGCAAACACACTTCAACAGATTTGGAAATGAAAGTGGAAACAATGAGTGAAGCATCACATAATGTGTCCGTAACATGAGGCTTGTTTGCAAGCACATATTTCACCTTTATCTTTGCTGCGCTATACACTGTGCTCTGTCAGTATCAAATAACAAGTCTTGTGCTATCTGCATCCGGTGCACATCTGTAGTATTTCTTGTTTTCGTAATTTGAAATGCAGTATTGGCTTTGGCGTCTTCATACCATTTTTGTGCTTTGCAAAATGTCTACCCTGCAGTACAAGTGTAACTCTGTTACTCTGTGTAAATCTCTCTCTGGTTTTGGAGATATCAGCCAAATTCTAGTGCAGAAAGTGTAGTTCCTACATTAAACTGCTCACAACAATATCTCTGGATTATCTTGAATAGCCAGGTCATGATTTCTGGAAAGAGACTTTGCTGTTGAGTTTTTAAAATGTATATTTTGGTGCTTTGAGCACTGTAAGTCAAGTGCCATGTAGTTCCATTATATAGAAGAGAGAGCAGACATCTCATGAGTGATATCTCCAAAACTTAACCACTCATGCCAAAACAATCTAGATAGATCAAAAATGCCACAGGTAAAAATATGTATTTCTGATATTGTGAATTGTAGCTTTAATCTTTTTTATGTTTTATCAACACTAACATGGCAGTACATCCAGTACATCCAATCTGAGGTTCACAGCAGGCTTCTGACTCTAGTTCTGCTACACTCCTATCTGTCTTTCTTAAATAATGACAAGCAGAAACTGATTTTAGCTCTTAGGTAGGGGACATGAAAAAGCAACTTAAATGTTACATATATAAATATATGAATTAAACAATAG
The DNA here is from genome assembly GCF_056507025.1 of Lutjanus erythropterus. Taxonomy (NCBI): domain Eukaryota; kingdom Metazoa; phylum Chordata; class Actinopteri; order Lutjaniformes; family Lutjanidae; genus Lutjanus; species Lutjanus erythropterus. The sequence continues at coordinate 14,825,751 of NC_139320.1, forward strand.
TGCCATAAATGATAATGATATAATTATTGCCATTAATAGTAAACTTAATTCAGCAAGTCCATAATAACTGCAGTTGCACAAAGTTTATGTCAAAGAAAATCAAATAACTTATCAACACAAATAAAATATATAATGTGAAGAATCACTGTCTGTAAGACATAATGTAATTTATAGTCTTGATGTCTTAAAGGGTAAAAGACTTTTACATACCTGTAGGAATCTTATCTGCTTTGACCATGTTTTCCCAGGTCACCATGTTGACATGGCTGAAGAGCATGGAGCTCTGCTATTGGCTCTTGAGCATCGTTTCTATGGTGACAGCATCAACCCAGACGGCCTGAAAACGGAGAACCTGGCAGACCTGAGCAGCCAGCAGGCGTGAGTGTTGGCTCTCTACCAGAGTGTGTGTGTGTGTGTGTGTGTGTGTGTGTGTGTGTGCATATGTGTGTACATGCATGGTTGTAAATGTCTGTCTTTCACCCTGTTTTTCACCTCACTTCCTCTCCCTCATTGTATATGTACTGTACACGCATGTGCGTCTGGAACAGTGACCAAACTCTCGCATCAGCCAATCAGATTCAAGTGTCCTTCCTGGCCTTGCGTTCAGTGGACATACAGACCCTATAAGCTCCTTTTAAAAATGGAGAAAAAAATTCCTTCCCAGGAAATCCAAGTACATTTCCAGGACAGTCAATCAAAAATAAGAACATTCAATGGAAAACCAGGACACGTGTCAACCTTATTAAATTTGTGAACATGTCTCTCTGCATCTCTTTCTCTCCCTCTTCATTTATTTTTTGTGTGTAAAACTAGTGTGTCTTTGCATGTAGTCCCATGTATTCATCTCTCTCCATTTACATTTATTTGTATGTCTGTGCATCATCTGTGTCCCATGTGATAGGTGAAAGACTGAAGTCTCCAAACTTTTTTGTGCAGGCTGGTTGACTTGGCTGTATTCCACCAATACATCAGCCAAAGCTTCAATCTGAGCCACAGGAACACCTGGATCAGCTTCGGAGGCTCCTACTCTGGAGCCCTGTCCGCCTGGTTTAGAGGAAAGGTGCAGATATGAATGTCCCCTCATAAATTTTGATTTTAAATAACATTTACTTAAGAGAGAAGTTTAAGAAATTGTCCTTGAGCATGAAAATTGTTACTAAAGTTCTATAAAATGGCACAAATTCATGCCAGACCCAGACATGTGTGAAAGGCTTTCTCTTCTCTCTCTACAAAAACAAATCAAACCAGACCTCTGCTCTGGAACATTCACAATGTGAGTGTTGCTGCAGAATTTTGGGAAGGCAATATTTCCTCTCCTGTCATAAAAGTTGTTGTTCATACACTTAAGGAGATAAGCAAGGATGCACTGACACTTCTTTCCTATAATTAAGTGAATTCACAACCACCTATCATGTCTACCACTTAGTTAGTTCCAGGTCCACAACCTAAAAGAAGAAGATGTAGAGTTTATTGCTAACACATAACAGGCTGTCTGGTTGTGATTTATGATCACTGCATTGATCCCAGCTTAATGTTTTAAACATTTTTTAGCACATGGAACAAACAATCAATTCAGTGTCACATTCAGGTCCTACACCATTAATAATCTACTGTGTTTGTTCAGATTTAAAGGATTAGGATGCTGTTATTCTATATTCTCTAATTGTCTGTCTTTTACACTCAACCCTAAGCACGTTTCCTACAAACATGCAAATTATTTTTTTTAAAGTCCAAATAACTTACTTATAACAGTTGGACATTGTAATTTTGTAATAGTGTATTTGTTGGGGACTATTTTGAGGGGTGGATTTGGATGCAACATTTGCAAGCATTTACAGCAGCAGGGTGGTTTATGTGAGATTATGTCAAAATAAAGTTATACTTGGCATGTTCATCATAACAAACATGCCAGTGTAACAGTGTGGCTCAATGACCTGTCTTTTTTGTTTTTTTGACAGCAGTGTTCCTCTATGTTGCACAGATGAATGAAATCTGGCTTTGGTAATAAAGATAGTACTTGTTAGTAGGATTAGTTTGATGATGGTTTTGATCTCATAGGATTGGTTGACAGTAAGACAACTAGAATATTACCAGACTTTTACTTCAATGCTTTAAAAATGGGCTCAGAACCCAATCTTATACTGAGTCACCTTGTTTGTGATAAACCCCAAATGTATTTTCTATTCTGCATTTGCCACACAGGCCAGAAAACAGACAAAATGTTATATATAGCCTAACGAAATTATATGAATGTGGTGACCTGTTTTTATTTTTTTTTATCTTTTGTCACACCTCTGTCTCTGTTTCTCTTGCATCCTACTGCAGTTTCCCCATCTGGTGTATGGAGCTGTTGCCTCCTCTGCTCCTGTCAAGGCGAAGTTGGACTTCTCTGCCTACAGCAATGTAAACTGGCACAATCAACACTCCAATATTAGCATATTATCAGGGCCAGATACTAAATACTGTGGTCATGAGTCCAAGTGTACCAGCAACTCAACCTGGACCAGAAAAAAATAATAATTAAAAACTATTATTTTATTTTCATTGTCATTTATTTTTCTAAAAAAAAAAGAGTCACATTCTCAAGGTCTAAATTAAACAACATATGTGAAGTGTGTAACCACAGCATGTTGATTTTCTTCTCAGGTCATTAAACCCCCAAATTCCCAAAATTATTACCAAGGAGATGACCTTAGTATACTCAGTTGTACCTAAGGCCCTGCATACTACACATGCAGAACTTCTAATTAACACTAATTAGTCTAGTGATGCATGCCTCCTTTAAATAACCACATTCTCACTCTAACATCTGTGATTTCCTCTGTTTCAGACTGTTGGCCTGAGTCTCATGAACGAAGCAGTTGGTGGCTCAGAAAAGGTGTGAAGGCAGCCACCTGTCTGTGCATCATATTCCTTTCTGTCCCATGTGCTTAATTCACCCTCCTCCTCTTACTGTAGTGTCTGGCTGCTGTGCGGGAAGCCTTTGCTGCTGTGGAAGCAGCACTGATGGGTGGTAATGTCAGCCAGGTGGCTGTGGACTTTGGCTGCTGTCAGGTCCCCGAGCACCATGATGATCAGGTGACAGCTTGAAAGGAAAAAGATAAGATGAACTTTATTGATCCCACACCGGGGAAATTCAGCAGCTCAGCAGTACAGATAGAAAGTGACAATAAGTACTTATAAATATTAAGATAAAAAGAAGAAAATATGTATATACCTATCAGATTAAAAATATAAAATCTAAGAAATATAAAATGTAAAGAAATATGACCTTGAACAGCATGCCTATTATTACACAGTTAAGGACTTTATTACATGTGGGACTAAGCAAATCTGCTTATTACTAGTTGCCAACCCACACAGCTGTTTCAGATGAAGTTAAAGCGATAGTTCACCAAAGAGTGAAATTTCACTTAATGTCTACTCACCCCTGTGCTGATGTGAGGATGGGTGAAGATCTCCAGTTCACAAAACACTTCTGGAGCTTCAGCGGAAAACAGCGTTGCAGCCAAATCCAATACAACTGAAGTGAATGGTGACCAGTTTTATAATGTAAAAAAAAGAACACAAAAAACAAACAAAATGTCTCCATACTTCTTTTGTGGTGTAATCCAAGTGTCCGTTAGCTGCAACATTGATGTTTTTAGCCTAAATGTCAACTGTAGCTTCTCAGATCTGATGCGTGTGCACACGCCTGAAGCAGGTACACAAGCTCTTGCCCAAGCAGCGCAGCTGCAGCAAAGAAATGATGTTCCTCTTCTATGTCGAAGTCCTCAGACATTTTCTTCTTTGTTGAAAGTTTGCAAAGTCAGCTGTGCGCATGACAAGTCACTATTTCTGAGGTAGCATGTAAACACAGATATGAAGGTATTGCGAGATCTCGTATATCTCGTTTCGCGCCGCTTGGGCGAGAGCTTGTGTACCTGTTTCAGGTGTGTGCACACGCATCCAGTCTGAGAGGTTACAGTTATTATTATTTATTTAGGCTAAAAACATGGTGTAGATGGTGTCTTTTTGCATCATTTTTTAATGTCGAAGCTTACGGACACTTGGATTACACCACACGAGCCATATGGAGACATTTTGTCTGTTTGGTTTTTTTTTTGTTCTTTTTTTTTACATTTTAAAACTGGTCACTATTCACCTCAATTGTATTGGATTTGGCTGCAACGCTGTTTTCCACTGAAGCTCCAGGAACTGGAGATCTTTTGGGTGAACTATCACTTTAAGTAGGAATCATCAACACCAACAGTAGTTCCAAATGTGCTCACGTGAATTATTTTAAACTATGCTATTTAATATGATATTAAATAACATATTATTATCGACATTTTCTATCCAGTTTAACTTCTGATGTTGGTTTTCATCATTGTAACATTTGTGCTAGCTAGGTGGTTCATTTATCCGTTACTTTTAACTAACAATTTGAACTCTAAATCTATTTTATACTTTTAGCTAAGTAAATGTACTGTTCATTCATTACTCTTAGCTAACGATTGCAAACAAACTACTTCATGCTATTACATTATCTATTACTTTTAGTTGTTTATTCATTGCATTTACCTTACATTACTCCTCAGCTATTTCAACCATTTATCTATTAGGTGACTATTAGCTAACTATTTGAATTGCATGGCTTTTAGCCATTGAGGCTATTTGGTAATAAACTGTTAGCATACTTACCTTTCTATTTAAGCCAACTGTCTATACTTTTAGTATAGTCTATTTACTGTTTATCCATTACTTTTAACTAACATTTTCAGCAAGTTATCTGCTGTATGTGATTTCATTATCCTTTGCTTTTAGCTAACTATTTGAACAATACGGTACCATTAGCTAAATGGTTCTAAGTGGAAAATAACTCTTTTACCTTATATCTCCACTTCAGATTGAGCTTTTGCAAAATTTGGCTGACATCTTCATGGGAACAGTGCAGTACAACGAGGAGGGGGTGCTCATGTCTATTAATGAGGTCTGTAGTGTTATGACGACTAAGAGTGAGTCACACATGGGGGAGATGGAGGCTTACAACCACCTTGTTAAACTTGCACAGGTATGGAAAACACAAGGATGACCTTCTGCTTGTACTTCTCACTTTTTCATGCACAGTATAACCACAAGATGTCACTGTTGAGCCATTGTCATGAACTCCTCATAGGAGACACTTAGTTCCTCCAGAGATAAAATGAGGAAGTGCAACCATTTGGGATTTCATTTGCCAGCAGAGTAATGCATCCAGGGACCCAAAGGGCAGGTGTTTTCTTTGTTATGTATGTTTGTTTGTGCTCTCTGCAGATCTACCACTCCACCAGTGAGGAATCGTGTATGGACATTTCCCATGAGAAAATGGTGAAAGATCTGATGGACACGTCCCTCCGCTCAAGCAGGAGGGTAGAGAGACAGTGGACCTACCAGACCTGCACTGAGTTTGGCTTCTGTACTACACACACACACACACACACACACACACACACACACACACACACACACACACACAGCAACATAAATATAGTCTGTTCTCATCTTTCTATGTCCTGACACGCTTTTTTGTGTGTTTTTGTAGACCAGACTTGTGAGGATGCCGCTTGTCCATTCTCTGGGATGGTGACCCTGCAGCTCCACACTGAAGTCTGTCCCATTCTGTTTGGCATTTCCCAGCAGTCCCTGCCAGGACGCATTGCCTTCACAAACACTTACTATGGCGGAGACAACCCCCCTACTCACAGGGTCCTCTATGTCAATGGTGAGACTGGGTTTACAGGAGAAAAACTAAAACCACAACAAATGACTGAAGCTGAGGAGTAATGTAAGGGAACAGTGAGGTGAGAGAATGGAAAAAGAGCTGTTCAGGATTTTATTGAATAATTTAAAAATCCATATCGTCAATGCCACAGGTGGAATTGATCCGTGGAAGGAGCTGTCAGTGGTGCAGGACAGGACTGAGGAAGGAGAAGAAGCTCAGACCATTTTCATCGAGGACACTGCTCACTGTGCTGATATGATGAGTAGAAGAGTCAAAGGCCGCTGCTCACTCAACAGAGCCAGAGACGTATGTATCCCTTAGTGATAGATTATTGTGCAATCTGTGTTAAAACATGTAAAGTCCTCATACATTTAAACACAGATCCTTGGCATAAGGTCTACTTACAGGGCTGTCTAACGAATGACGTGGAGTAAAAAGTACAATATTTGTCACTAAAATACAGTGGACTACAAGCATAAAATGGCAGGAAATAGAAATACTCAAGTCAAGTACCCGTAGTTGCACTTAAGCACAGTATTTTAGTAAATGTACTCAATTACTTTCCATTTCTACAACTGAGCACTAACTTCTGATGAAGGCCATGAGATGTGAAAGTCTTAGAAAGTTGACCTTATGTTAAAACCCCTTTTCTCCCTATGTCAGTAATGAACCTTCAAAAGTTTTTGTTGTCCCTTGACAACCTAAATGCAGCTTTGAGGCTTTACCAGTACCCCAATACTTAATATTCTTACTTATTCATGTTTATTACACAACATGTTAAATACTCGATTCTGATTGGTCAATTGCAGTATTTTGTTATTTCTGAATAAAAGACTGTCGCTATGTATAACAGAACGTTGCTGTGAAGAATAGACCGTTGCTATGGACACAGTCCATAGACTCTGGAGGAACAATAAAATCATTGTTAAATCACTGAAGTCAATTAGATGTTGATATTTTCTGTCACATTATCACTTTTTTGTACATAACGATGTAACAAGCAGGAAAATGTACACTGAGCAGATACTATTGCAAACTAAAGCCATAAAATAACTATATAAGTAATTAGATAAAATAATTAATTAATATTTTGCGTCACATATATATGTGCCAAATATTTTTTTGTTGATATGTTGTAACAAGCAGGATAATGTACAGCAGGCAGGACATTGTTGTGAAATTAACCCCTTCAGGATGATTCAAGACGTCCTGCATTATCCTGTCACAATTTGTTTCACAATAATGACCTGCTCAGTGTGCAGACTTTTGCTATGAAAAACAGAGCAATAAAATCATTTTAAAATAAAATTAAAATTAAAAATTAATATTTTGAGTGAAATTATTGATTTTCTCAAGTGAGAAGCCATGTAATAACTGTGATAATGTAAAGTGAGCTGAGTTGTTGTAATGAGATAAACTCTGAGCCACCATGTCGAGGTTTATTTTGCAATACATGGATAGTGTACAGTGAGCGGGTCATAAAAGGCATCAAAAGGCATCATAAAAGTCATCATTTAAAGGTAGCAGAAAAATCAGGAATGTGCCTCTTTAGTCCAACAGCATCAATATCAGCCTTAAAAGACACCTGTCAGAAGGTGGCAGTATTCCCAAGCAAATATTTAGACTCATATAGCATAACTATATTTCAGAGCTGCATGGTACTAAGTGCAGAATCACATTTCTTTACTCGCAACATCATAAACGAACACAAAGAGTTTGTGTCTGGTGATTTTTAAAACAGTGTGTTCCCATCTTTCTTTCCTCCTCTCAGGCGATTGAGAAACACGTGGCCGGGTGGCTGAAGACGGCTGCTCAGCAGAAGATGGAGGAAACATCTGTCTGATCAGATCACATTATAACTTGATCAGACTCTAATCTTATCACTGTTCCTGCAGACTGATAAGAAGCAGTTAATAAGCTGCTGCGCCTGGCTGCCCTGCTTCATCATCGTCCTCATCTTCCTCCATTTCCCCTTTCAGTCCCTCCTGTTGTGCACCTCCTCGCAGTCCATCCATAACCATATCTCACAGCACTGCAGTTGATCGGTGTGTTTGTGTGGCTTGATTTTATTTATTTTTAAGGATTTTTGTGTGCTGTTACACACTGTAAATAATTTTTGGCAGGTTCAACTTAAAAACATACACTATAAAACTGAATGTCCAAATTAATTATTTGCAGTAAGTAGTGAAAACGTTTGTTTAGAGGTTCCAGTAGATTTTGTTCATTTGATTGCAATCTCATCATTTTCAAAGGAAAAAAGGGTCCCTACAACAGCATTATTTTAAGAGATTTTTTATTATTATTTATTATTATATTGAGTTTACTGAACATGAAATAATGGGTTTTTATACTTAAAAATATATTACGTTCTGCTCACTGCAGTAAGAGGGGTAAATGAAAAGTGCATTTACTACATATATTTGAGTTGACCATATCAATAATTTTAACTGTAATTAAAGAGAATATGTAATAAACTCCAAATATTTACGCTCAGAAAACTTCTGATGTTTGAGTTTATGAACTCAAGAAAATTGATTGCCTCAATTTTTTGAGCATTGCTAACTTCATTCACGTTTACAGTGTAAATTCTCCAGCTGAACTCAGGTTAAATAATTACTTTAAAGTTATCTCATTGTATCAGTTGAGTGAACCTGCAGCACTGCATTTATTCAACTCATCATTTCATGTCAAAAGACTTCAAGACAGAACAACTCTTGTTTAGAAGTGCTGAAGTGGTCTGAAAATAAAAACTACAAATTTTAAGTTGAAATAACTTAATAAAAACTATGTATTTGTTAGGTTAATGAGAAAAGATGAGATGATTATACTAAACCCCTCTCATAAGTCTAATATTGTCTAATAAAGAATATATTCTTTCTAGTTTTTGACTTGATACAAGTACAGCTTGTTCAATCTTATTAGTGTGCTGTTATGTGTATGGTTTCTAATTACAGTATAACTACTGACTAGCAAAAAACGTAATTTTGTAGTTTTTACACATTTTCATACAAAGTGAGGCTTATTAGTGTGCTGTATAGTGTGACTGAGATTTTTTGGGTTTACATCAACTGAGTTCATGAGTGTTCATGTTAATAATAAACATATTTTCTAAATAATGGCATTTGTGTGGCCAGTAAAATCAAATGTTCTGGTCTGTTGTTTTTGTTTTTGTTTGTTTGTTTTGTTTTTGTTAAACAATCAGTTACAATTTTTATTAATCTGTTGCTATAACCTTACAGTATCACTAGGGTGCGATATCATTACATGTCTTAAACTCATTTCATTCTCTGTAAAACACAGAAGGCATCAACACTCAGAATAGACAGCCAGACATGTATATATATGTTAAGCTTTATAAACCACAGCAAATTTCGTCAACATTTAGTGTAAATTAATCTCCACCACTGTGGGGCATTTGCTCATGAGTGAGTGTTATGTCACAGTGTGTCTGTGTATTGTTGTGTTTGTAGAAGTGAGAGAAATCATGTGTGAGGAAGGTGAGGAAGCACCAGTTGTCCCAAGGCCATCTGTTTCTGTGTGTGTGTGTGTGTGTGTGAGAGAGAGAGAGAGAGAGAGAGAGAGAGAGAGAGAGAGTTTGTGTGTGTGTGTGTGTGTGTGTGTGTGTGTGTGTGTGTGTGTGTGTGTGTGTGTGTGTGTGTGTGTGACCCTCTCAGCAGGGGGTCAAAAGTGGGAGGTCATGACCCTGCTGACCCCATGGGAGTGGAGAGCATCAATCAACTAGGGGCTGGACAGAGCAGCAGGAGGGGACACACACAAAAACACATGCATCTAGATACTGTAACACACACACACACACACACACACTGCAAATGTTCCTGGGAAACAAATCAATGTTGCATAAAATACATCAAAAGGACATTTGAATCCAACAAATATGATGGAATAGAAACATCTAGATATAAAACATGCATTTTATGGTAGCACTCTCACACATACAATCAAACACACACACATAATTACATGCATAAAGGCCTGTCAGACATTTGCTGCCAGCCAAATAGGCTTTTGTATGCGTGTGTGTGTGTGTGTGTGTGTGTGTGTGTGTGTGTTTGATAGCACACAAGCTTTCTTATTCATGGAAACTCACTGATGCCATCACAGCCCTCAACACAGACACAGAGCTTTAAAAATGGAAAGAAAGTGAGTAAACCTGAAACACTTTTTTCACTGCGGCACTTCAATTTCAAACAAGTACATCCACACATAAACACACACATAAACACACACACACACACACACACACACACACACACGCACACACACACACACACACACACACACACACACACACACTCCGAGAGCCACTATCAGGGTTATCAGCTAGCACTTGCAGAGCGACAGGGCATGCTTTTTCTCTCTCCTCCTCCTCCTCCTCCAGCCTGTCCTGTTGATCAATGAGGAAGTTCTTGGGCCTCAACTATTAATCAGAGCCTATCGGCTATCTGTCTGCAGAGCCAACCAATCACAGCCCTCCGACAGCTGGGCCATGAAAAATGTGGCCCGGGTGGATGTAGGAGGGGGCGTTGGTGGTGGGGAGAGGAGGAGAGGAGGGAGGTGAAGGAGCACTCTATCTGATCTGAGTCAGGTCACGGCTGCACAACTGCACTTTATGCACTTACAGTTGATTCTTAATGTAATGATGACCACCACACACACACACACACACACACACACACACACACACACGCACACACACGCACACACACACACACATACACACATACACACACACAGGCATGAACCACTGTGCAGGTTTCATGAGCAATACACATGAAATAATTTACTTCAATTGACACATTTTGTTCCTGATTCACATTTACTTCAAATTGAAGCATTTCACAGCCAAGCAGCAACCACTGTGTTCGCATTGCTTTCACTTCATGACTGTGTTAGACTGTGTTTGGTAGTAACGGATTGCATGTAATCAAGATTACATAATCAGATTACAAAAAATAAGTAAGTACAACCAGCCCACGTTACATTTGAGAAATGTGTAATTAGACTATACTTACATTGTCACATATTACTTGATTACATTTTTTATTACATCTTTGAAATATGGCAATTTTAAAATGATGAAACCTTTTTTCATGGAAATCAGTGTGCCATTAACTCAAAAAATGCATCTGGAATAAGTTCCTCTCCTATAGTAACTTAAAGGAGGAATATGTAATATATTTACCACACTGAAATATAAAATGACCACAACATATCATCAGTGATTAAGGAAAGATGCTAAGTTGAAATACTGATTTCTCTCACAAGGACAACATATTGTTTTCTTTTGAAATTTCCATTTTTTGGTGCGAAACATCTATTAGTGGTTGCCTGTTTCACATTAGTTCAAATTAATGCCAGATGTTTGCTGATTGAGTAACTGTGTATTTAAGAGTTGTAAGAAATCACTGATAATCTTTTACAAGGAGTAGATGTTTATAAGTGTTTAAGTGAGCAAAATGTTCACGTAAGTTCAGTGTCCCTGCAGCTTGCAGGCAACTTGTCTGGTCTTCAGGTCTGGGAAGAAGGGGTCGGGGGAAACAACTCCCTGCAACCATAGATCATATATTAAATAGGGATTCATCTTATTTAATTTACCGTTTACGTCTCCAATTTCTTGAATGCTATGATCTTACAAATTGTTCCTTTATCTAATATTTGTTGTTGTTTTTTTTGAATGATGATGTATGGATAATGGACTTTATTTCTTTTCATTTACAGTGGAAATGGAAGACAAACATCATCAGTGCTCCTCTTGCATTAGAGCAAAATCCACAATTTCATTTGACCAACTATAAATGCTGAATGCGAAAAATGTATGTTTTGCAGTGACAGTGTTTAAACAGGAAAAGGGGACTGTGGCTGCATCTATTTTTAGTATAGTTACAATATTTTCAATGTTTGATTAATGTTGAAAGTAGTCTTTTTTTTTTAATTAATCCAATGGATTACATTACTAATCACACTGCAAAACAAATTAACTATTTGTTTTAACTTAAAAAACAAGTTAAAGTTCAGGCTGCCTTACTGAATTTGAAAAGACAAGTTGTCATTTTGTAATGATTCAAAACAAATTAACTTTTCATGTTAAGTGTGCTATACTTAAGAAAATGTGTTTGCACTGCTTTCATTATTGTGTAAACAACCAACAATGACTTATCTCAAAGTGTATTAGGCACACACAGCAGGTTTTCATCAGATATGTGTTCCTCTGTAAAAAAAAAAAAAAACTCTCCAGAGAGTTTTAACTCTCAAACAATGCATGCTGGTCATGTTTTTATTATAGAACTCTGTTCAGTACATTCATTCAACTCACCATTTCAAGTCAAGACTTCAAGTTAGAAGAACACATGTTAATAAGTTATTAAAGTAAATACTAGAAAAAATAAGTTAAATTAAGTTGAATGAGTTAATGAGAAAATACAAGTTGATTCCAGTAAATTTGTATGTTTTTCACAGTGTACAAAAAATGCCATGTATTAACTGACAACATTTCAAAGTAATCTGACCAAATCTTGTAGTTAGAGTGACAGAATCAGACAAAAACATTCATGAACAGTGTTTTTAAGCAGCGGAAAGCTCCCAAGTGAGTACTACAACACTGTTGATCTGTTGTCCAATAAGGCTGCCTGTCCTCACGCCTCAAAGCTTCATCAACACACTACCATCCCTCTTCTGCATAATCACCATGCTCACACTCATCCATTCACATCTTATTGCCATGATTAGATTACATCTAATGCTATTACACCGCTCCCATCTCTCCTCCTCACCCTACCTCTCCCCCTCTCCCTCCGTCATCATGGATTTCTTGCAGATCTTATTAGTGTGTGATGCGGACCAGGTCTCCCACTTTGGATTTATGAACCCTCAGACTTCTCTCCTTTAATCTCTCCCTCTCCTCCCTTCCTGCATCTGTCCATCTATCATTCCCAGGGTTGGCTTGGGCGGAAGAGTATTAATCCCTCCATCCCATCTCTCACTCCTCTGGACAGATGAGGAGGTGGAGGAGGTAGATGGAGATGGGGCTGGGAGGAGGAGGAGGGGTAGAGGGTAGGGGACCTCAGATTACTTTTCATAATATTTCTGCAGCATTGTGGGGAAAAATGGAGAGGCATTACAGGTAATGTATGCATGCAGATTTACTAGACGATAGGTCACTGCTTTGATACCTTCAACAGGTATGAGGAGGAGCGGAGGATGCTGCAGAGGTGAGTGTGTGTGGGTGGAGTGCATGGGCAATAACTGCAGATGGCATGATAAACAACTTAGTGTGGGAGTGTGTGTGGTTTGTATTATTGTGCATATGCCATGTATGTATATATGCCATAATGGTGTTTATGCAAAAATGTCTCTACATGCAAAGCGTGCATTTCTGTAAAAGGGCACCAGAAGCTGCATTTTATTACCTGTTAATGCCCATTGGTGAGGTATTTTCAGAAGGGAGGGGGCTGCCCTGGATGTGCAGCCACTAGAGTGCACATTTGGAGTCAAGGTCCAGTGTGTAAGATTTACAGGAATTATTGGCAGAATATGGTAGAAATGAATTCTAACATCCAATCATATGTTTTCATTAGTGTACAATCACCTGAAAATAAGAATTCTTCTGTTTTCATTACAAAATTTATACCTACAGAGGGAGTGGGTCTTCTTCCATTGAGTCCACTATATTACACCACTATGTTTCTACAGTAGCCCGGAACGGATAAACCAAACACTGGCTCTAGATATGGACCTTAACGTTTTTTGCAAGTGTCATGGCCACTGTACGTTCCCCTACACTATTGGTAGGGGCGAGTTAAGCGAATCTGTGAGTTCACAGCTAGATGCCACTAAATCCTACACACTGGTTCTTTAAGAGTTTAGAATAAACTGACAGCTGGGGCATGTTCAATCTGAAAATGTTGTGCACCATTTTGCTATGGTTTCTGAACTGATCTGAATCCTCAAAATGGTGTGCAGCAGTGTGCACAGGCTTAGAGATGTGTTTTCTCTTGTTTGGTGGGCATGCCACAGGTGATATCTGATCAGAAGCAAACACCACCAAATTAAATATGCATTGCAATAAAGTGTACTTGGGTACACAACAGGATCTTCATGTACATTTAGATTTTATCAGGGCTGAGCACGACCCTGTTTACATTTTCTGTAGTTCAATCTGAAACTGGCAGAATAAATATTATCCATGTAATCAAGGATACACAAAATGGCAACAAAAAAGCTCCTTACCACTTACTTCAGTCTTTCATTGAACATGTTGTCCATCTTATCTCTCCTCAGAAACAGAACCTGTCAGTACTTTCTCTGTGCAAAGCGTCTGTTTTTATCTCCTCACCTCACAGGCTGATACCGAGTTGGCTGCTGCTCTGTCAGACTTTTTTCAACATGGAACTGGCCAGGATTCCATTCACACACCTAATTCTAAACCGTTCTGAGCATTTCCACCAAAAATAAACTGGTTCAGAATCTGAAATGTTGCTTCCCAACTTTTCTCAATTTTCCTCAGGAACCAAAGTGGGCGTGTCATATTCTGCAGATCACTGCGCGCATAGTCAAATATGCAAAGGCCAGTGCTGTATCTACACATATATGTCTATGGTTGTGCATTACCATTGTTCAGTGTTCTCTATTGATGACATCCTTGATTTCAATGGTTCTGTTCAAAACAGATGAGAACATGGGTTGGCTGAGACAACAAGGTTCCTAGAATCTTGAATGGAAAAGATTCAAGAGCCAGAGCTAATTTTGTAGAGAAGGATCCAGTGCAAGAGGACACAGACATCCTGTGTCAACAAAATAAAACTTAAACCTAGAGTATATTCTGCACAAATGTGCCTCTGGATGCGCAGAGATTTTTAGTTGGATTCTGACTATTTAGATTGAAGAAATTTGTTATTTAAATTGGTTTTGTACCATTCATTTGCTATGAACAGTTATGTTTAGCAGCTCCTGTAAAACATATAAACACATATTCCAAACCTTACATATATGTTTATCCTTCAAATTTACTTCATTTTCACCTTGAATCACAACAGAATAATGTTTCCACAAGTACCCTAAAGGACCAGTGCGTGGGATTCAGTGACATATATAGCAGTGTGCTTGCAGGTTGCAACACCTCACCTCAACCTCCCCTTCAAAGCATGTAGAGCAAAACATAATAGGCCCTCTCTAGACCCAGTGCTTGGTTAGTACATTTTGGGCTACTGTGGAAACATGGTGGCACAACATGGTGGAAGGGTATCTACACTCTGTAGAAATAAATGGCTCTTTCTAAGACAACACGAACACAGTGATTCATATTTTCATCTAATTATACACAAATAAAAGCATACTTATGAATAATATATTCAATTTCTGCTATATTATGCCAATAGATCCCCCTAAATATTACTCACTGGACCTCTAAGAGGAACATTATTTTTATTATAGATTATTTACTGTGTTTTCACTATGTTCCACACGATCAGCAGGGGAGCTGCAGCCCTTCCCACTTACATGTCAAGGTCTATCAAAAACACACACTCACACTCATGTCAAATACACACACACACACACACACACACACACACACACACACACACACCAGAATCCAATAAGCTCTGGTAAATCAATTGGAGTGATCAGGACATTTAATGAGTCCAGTCCCTGCAGGCCCAAGTCTCCAAAATGCAAAGAAACTAATTCAGGAAAAAGAAAAGAAACAAACCTTCGACCAACAGTCGGGGTAGAGCTGACTCTCCACCTCCTCCCCTTGCACACTCCCCCCCCTCCATTCAAGCCCTTGCAGTGACAGGTAGATTAAGGGGCGTGATAGATGCCCCTCTCTGTGTCTCCCTCTCTCCACCTCCACCCCACCCCCCTCTCCCTCCCCTCCATCCATCATGGCGGCTGGTGTAATTGCGGCTGCGTGGGGCTGGCAGAGGGAGCCTCCATCCATCTCCTTAACAACAAACAGTCAGGAGGACGGATGGTGCTGCGCTCCCCAGTTAATCTCCATCTATAAGGGAGATGGGGGGGGGGGTATCAGGGAGGAGGAGGAGGAGGGATGGAGAAGAAGAAAATAACAGAAAGGAGAATGGTTGTGTTGGCTTACTATAAACAAAAAGAAATGGAGAGGGGAAGGCAGAAGGATGGAGAGATGGTGGGGAGCTTGAGTGCCCAAACAGGTAGAAGCAGCAGGGAAATAAAGGAGGAGGAATGACCTGGGCAGTGGGGGAATGAAAGAAACTGGAAGGAAAGTTTGCAAACAAGCTGTGAGAGCAGATAAGGGGGGATTTGCTTGGCAAGCGTGCCAGAAGAGAGCAGAAGAGAAGTGGAGGGAGGGACGTAGGGGGGTAGAAAATTTATGTGTATGCGGCCAGACGACCCAGAAACTGGAGAGGCACAAGCTCATAAAAATGCACTCTGCACCCCTCAGTTTTACCCCTCTCTGTTTCTTTCCCTCAGCCTGCCTTTCTCACTTTACTCTCCTCCATCACTCCGCTCCTTCTCTCTCATGCAGGCGGTGGAGGCTCACAGCTCTCTGATGTTTTGGGTGGTTGTGTGCGGTTGCCAGAGGTCACGGCAGCCATATTTTCTTAATGGTGGAGTCACTGAAGTCAACAAGGCTGGGTGGCCTTCTACCTCCCTCTATCTCTCTGTGGCAGAGGCAAGTAAAATAGACTCTGTGGCAAGGTGACGGCAGCAGCAGTCTGTAAAGGTTGTTGTTTTTCACCTTGCAGATGATCAGGGGCAGATTTAGTCATTTTGGGGTCAAAGACAAACAAAGGCATAGGGCCCCTCACATACCTTCTTGTTCTCCTCCTTTTTCTATCCCTGAATAAATAATAATTACAGTGGCCCTGAAGGTCAAAACATTTGACAAAACACAACAATTTAGAAACACAGCCTCTGAAAGGCTGTTGAGTTTGCTGAATTGTTGCTGCATTTTGACCCTCAGGGGCAAAAAAAAAAAACTTTTTTATGGTATAGTAGCACACCAAACAGTCTTCCAGTAGTTAAAAATAGACCACAGGTAAGCTCACCTCTTTCGTGAGAACTTTGCAAACATGGAGACAGGGAGAGCAAGAGGAAGAGGAAGAGAGAGGAGAGAAAGAGAAGAAAGAAAGGGTTCAGCCAATAGATGAAGCCATATTTGCAACAATATTAGGGCCACTTTGGTGGACCATGTTGTATCACACCTGATGATGCAGAAGGGTACAGAATTCTGAGTCCCTACACAGTAGCATCCATAATACTGACACTTAGACTGGAGAACAGGTATGTGTTCAAATTTCTGCACTACACTGTACCTGTGTAATGTTTGTACATCATTCTGTCTCACAGTACAATACAATGCAGTCCGACAGGTCTATGATCCTCAATGAGATAGGTATAGTTCTGTAATTTTAGGTAATATTTTTGCGTACAGTAGTGCAGTATGTCCAATAAGAGGAACCAAACCAATGATACCATGTTGTTGAATTTCATATAGATCTGCTAGATAACCTCCAGAGGATGGAAAACTGTCCCCTTCTCAACAAGAACTGGATTTTGTCAATAAAAAATCAGCTTTTTCTTTTACCATGTCACTGAAATTTTACTCTATTTATTTTTGTTTCCATGAGTTTACAGTAACATATTGTGTTGGTTACTGTGCTGTAGTTCTACTTTTCTTTGTGTCTTTTTTGTTGTAAAATAGCAAAAGAAAACTGTATATTTTTTTCTGAAGCCTTTCCAACTTTGTGTTCGGTCGTCCACAGAAGCCTGTATGAGAAAATATTACATCAGTGTGTTATTGGTCCTTTGAGAGAGAAATTCAATTGGTGCGTGTGTGGATCATTTTGCTGCAAAAGGTTCATTTTCAAAAAAAAGGATTGTTAGGGTTTGACTGCAGGGTTTCATTTTAACAAAGAAGTGAGATGCTTCTCTCCAAGTGTTGTGTCTTATTTTGTTGTGTGTAGTTTTGACCGAATCAGCCAAATTCCACAAGTATATAAGCAATGGGCAAATAATAAGCGAAAAGTAAAACAAAAAACATGAAAAAACCAAGACATTTTCTTAACTATAACTTCATGAGGCAATGTGGGGCCCTTGGTAGCTAGGGGCCTAAGGCAATTGCCAACCTTTGCCTCATGGTAAGTCCCCCTCTGTAGATGATACATTACCATGTAAACAGCTCGAAATGTCAGATTTCTGTTTGCATCAACAGCATCACGTTGGGCAAAAACTACTGAAGACAAGAGCAGATTGCAAATCTTTTGCTGCCATCTTTTGTCTGCAGTAGTCTGAGGTTTATGACATTACAGTGGTGAACTATTTATTTCATACAGGCAGACACAAAGACATGCATTCTTGCAGATAAACATCAACAGTTATACACACACTCTCTCATGAACACAGAGTTTCCCTCTCTGCTTGTTGTTTTCTGTTTTCTAGCCCAGGGCATCGCCTGCAGTGAAGCCCAACTTAGAAGAGGAGCACCTTGATACTGACCCTCCAGCACACAAGCCAGCAAACACAGAAAGCCACACAAATCCATGGACAAACAAACATATGCCACCGGGGCTTGGGTATTGCTTGAGTATTTGGAATACAAGTATTTAAAATATGCATTTAAGATACAAAATATGAGTAACTGTATTTCATTACTGTTGCAGTTTGAATTGGTGGTATTTTGAGCAGTTACTGTCTTTTAAAAGATTTTACATTTCAAAATTTTGTTTTATTTGATCTAACATTCATATGAAGCATGCATTCCCATACTTTTAAAAACTGCAATAATTTGTGCACACAGCATCTGCCACACTCCACACTAGAGGAAATGCACAGCCAGGACACTGTCAGAAATGTGCTTCTAGCCTGGAAATATAAAAACATATAAAGCATGTGTTAGCTACATTCAGAGCTACTCAGACAAATACACTCAGTAAGATGATGTTGACATCTCCCAAAAGTAATTCAAAGTAAGTACGTTTTTACAAATGTATTTAATAAAATACGTTACAAATTATATTTCAGGGCATGTATTCATAAATCTATAGTGGATTATGTTTTAAAGTAACCTTCCCAACACTGCACGACACTGTGTCTGCTGTCATGAACACACTTGCATGCTACAGTCTGAGCACACACGCTCAACAGGCCTTGGTGTGCACAGAGCAGAGGAGCGAGCTCTTGAGCCTCGACAGGGAATGACAAATAACTGCAGCAGCCTTGACATGCAGAATGGTCCCACAGTGAACCTGCTTGACTGATGTTCAGCTGTGTGCTGCAGGAAATCAGCCTGTTTCTTAGAGCTCAACAACAAATCACATAAACCTGAATTAACCAGGAAGTAAGCCATCAGATGTCTTTAAATTTGAATCAGCCATCACACACGCTGTCAACAAAAAAGACTAAAAAAAAAAACCTAATTTATAAACAAGCATTGTTAAGCAGACAGTAAGAAAATTTTCTAAAGGCATCAGACGGAAATCTGTTTTTTTGCTGGAGCAGATAATTGAAACATTGGAATTGACATTTTTTCAATAATGTACCACCTTTGATATATTTTTTCAGTCTCCTGACCAGCACAAAACATTTTAGAAAAAAAAACCTATATAAAGAGGCACCATACAGCACTGCACCATCAGTGTCAGCTCGTAGAGGTAAATGCCGTTAAAAGATATTTTTCATGAAATAGTATTTTGTTGGCTCTGTTTTCACTTTCACTTCTTTCTCTGTGTTTTCAGCTGCATTACTACCGCATTTCAACTAGGGCTGCACAATTAATCAAAGTGTTATCAAAATCACAGTATGGCCAAGAGCAATATCCAAATTGCAGAAGTTCCAATTTTTTAAATAGGCAAAATGTCTGACAAAACAGAATTATAATGAAGTATTGTAGTGCTGCAGAAATGTTCTGGCCTTCAAATCTTGTTCTCCAGATGCAGAAAACATGTTTGTTAGGTGCAGACTGCAGCAAATGTACTGATTTTTTCTTGTGAAAATGACAATTGTGATGGAAAGGATCATTCCTAATTATGAATCATATTGCAATATCTGTCAAAATAAGTGCAACATATTGTTTTACCATATTGTGCAGCCCAATTTTCAACCACACATCAATTTTCTTGATTTTCATCTGTAATTAAATACTGAAACTGTCTTCCTGCTCACAGCAAACATGACTGTTTGCTGCTTTTGTCTTCTGTGACATCTTATGGTATATGATATGGTGTATGATATGGTATATTTTCAGCAGTTTGCATTTATATTAGGAATATTAAATATATAAAATGTGGTTAAATGGTACTTCAGTGTAAAATATTAACAATAAAGTTTTTCCTTTAAATGTTTCTTATGCTGCTTATTAAATATCAGTCCATAGAAAAGTTTTATACAAACTGGACTTGCACTTTTGCACATTGTGACAAACAGAAATGAGCATCAGATATGCAGACATAAATTTCATGTTTTGTTAGATGGGCTATGCATAAACAAATATTTAATCCTTGTGTTCACCAAAAACTCATCCCACACAAACAAATGCACAGTATGTTATCCTCCAGATTGGTGTTAATTTATCTGGCCTCTTATGAACAAACCTTTAATCAATAAGAGCCATCCAAACAGAGTGGTACTAAGTAAAAAGTTCTTTCAACATCAATCACAGATATACAGCAGATGAAAGTATTTATGCAACAGACAGGCTTAATTAGACTATAGTATATCCTGACAATTGGCCAAGACTAGTCTTAAACCAAGTTAATGGAACTGGCCACAGGTTTACTCCAGACAGAAGCAGTACATCATTTTCTGCAGGTTAAAATTAGTAGATGTAGTTCATAAGCAATTCTGAAAAGAAAAACTTGAAGTTTTAAAGTGATAAAACAATGTTAAGTGTGTGAGGGCCCATGGTCTCAAGGACTGCAAACAGGACATTAAGGTTTAAATAAAACAAACAAAAAAAAAAAGAATTGAAATAATTAGTTTTAGGATGCTGTTACAAGTTATTTCTATTGGTTGTAGCTCTTCCCATAAAAGAACAACACGTGCTGATTGATGAGATTCTTAAAATGTTTTACTCTTTTCTATTTTATTTCACCTTGTTTTATGTCATTCCACCATGCTGCTTTATTGACAATATTTTGATTAAATCTTTGTCTTTATTTGGGTGTGTTGTTATAGAGCATCTGTGTGTGTGTGTGTGTGTGTGTGTGTGTGTGTGTGTGTGTGTGTGTGTGTGTGTGTGTGTGTGTGTGTGTGTGTGTGTTATAAATGGGGCAACAAACAACTTTCAGCACAGGTTTAACAACATATGTTGTGTTAAGATGTGTTGTCATTAACATATGTGGCATAGAAAAGTAGGTGTTACCCCCGACACACAAGGAGGTGTGATATAAATGACAGATCCTTGAGTGTTTGTGGTGTAAATTAGTGTAATCTACATGTTTAGGTAATAGTCTGTTAGATAAATGTGACACAGACTTAAGATTTATGGTGCACATTGAAAATCAGCTCAAGAGGTCACTCTCAATACACATTTAAATGTTTTCCCTCAAGAGAAATGAGGATATCTAAATCCCTGTGCAAATGAAATCTTCAGATGATACAAACTTTGTGGTGGAAAGTAACTAAGTACATTTACTCAAGTACTGTATTTATGTAACCTACTTTTTTTTTGCCTACTTGAATGTTACTTAAGTATTTCCATTTTATGCCACATTATTCTTTACTGTATTTCAGTACATTTAAGCCACAACATTCATTTTACACTTACAGTGACTAGTTGATTTTATATATATATATATAAAAAACATGTGATGCAGCAGTGGAGACGTGTTTCTGAACATACATGTGTCACATAAGGGTTCAATCATTGTCACAGCTGTGTCACATGTAGATGACTGACACATTTCTTTTTATCTTGAGTTTGCAAAGTGTTCCCTGTACACAAACCAGAAATTCTCTTCATTTTATTGAATTGTTAGAACAGTCCCCAGACCAAGCAGCCATTACATAGATAACTATTTCAGTATGTGGGTTTGAAGTTAACGTGAATGCAAAGCATCAAATTAATCTAGAGAAAATTCTCCTTTAGGTTATATAAGTCAAACCATTGTATCTATAATACAATGTAGAACACTGATTTTTTTTTTTTTTTTAAACACAACTTTCTTACCTGAAAAACATTTTTTGGTTGTAAAATCCACAATGTTGCTCACAGAGACATGCCACATATCCTCTTAGCTCAAAAGGGAAATGGGAGTGTAGAATATCGAAGACATCACTTTTCTAAATGTCAAACTGACAGTGTTGCAACTTATCCAGTGTTTCAACACTTTCTGGTCTCCCCTCTTCAAGTACTGTACTTAAAACTTTAACAAGGAGTTTTAACTGTTTATGCAACAGTCTCAATTTAATACTGATTCTGCTGTATGACCTACAAGCAAACGAGACCATCCACAAGAAGATGTCTTTATAGTTATTCTTAATGGCTGCCACAGGTTCAGATTCTCATTGAAATCAAATGAAACCAGCCTGAGTTTACACTTTGAAAATGTCAAAGTTCACTGTACTATCTTTGAATCAACATATTAATTCTAATTGTTACATATCCATACGTAATGGGGTAGGTTGTAACAACCATCTATTTGTATTTGACATGAACTCACATAGTCTGTGATTGGTAGTGTCCAACTGAGTTTTACGTGTATTAGATATGGGCCCCATGTAACAAATTTGGAGAAATATAGCACAAACAACTACTGATGTTAAAACAAAAAGTGTCACTATCATACCTGATCTCCCCTACTGTACTTAAGTAACCTACAATTTTGATATTACTTGAATATTTCCATTTGATGCTACATTGTACTTTACATTACTACTTCACCACATTTCAGATGTAAAATATTATACTTTTTACTCACCTACATTTATTTTACACTTGTAGTTTGTTACCTTTTGTCACATTAGTTGACTGTATGATCACAGTAAATTTGGCATTTATCTTTACCCTTTAACATAAAGAACAGCATGATATGCTTAAACTATACAGTGTGATGCCATGGAATATTACTAATATATATAACACACAGGCCACACTGAGAAGCTACAACATTAAATGACTCTTACATGTATTGGTTAACATATTCTATAATGATATAACACAGTGAATGGGGCCATTCTGCAAAATGACAACTTGTACTTGTGACACTCAGTACATTTTACTGATACTTATGTACTTTAACTTACGTAAAAGATCTGAGTACTGTGGACACCTCAGTGTTAATCCTTTTCGTTCAACCTGTTAACAAAGTGAAAACAAGCCTCAGATGGTCTTTTCCAGCCCATTGACACCGTTTCATGGCTGTATTACCGGCTCAGTGTAGGAGGGGGCTGAGCGCTGTGATCAGCCCTGCAGGACAGCAGCGCCCCGCGGAGTTAAAAGACCCCAGACTGGACGGACGGTGCGGGGCCCTCACAGGCCGCCCCACGGTCAAACTGCATGCCGCCCACGGAGACGCCTGCCCCGGCCCGCTGTACCCCGCCAGGCCGCTGCTGATTGAAGTGCAGCCGCCTGTTGGTCCCTCACAGCGGGACCGGGGGAAGAGGAGCGTTTTGAATAATTATTATGTTACTTAGGTGTCATTTACAACACAAGACTGGGGGTTTAGATATTCCACCAACACGTGAAAGCGTTTTTTTCTCTCCCTCCAGTTAAAATTAAACTTTCTCACAGTCATGGTTTTGTTTTCGCACTTGTTTCAATCTACAAAAAGAGGGCCAAAGGGTGACATTTGGGCTGCGTCAAAAGGCTGACCTACAATGGATGTCGACACAAACAATAAAACACTTTGAAAGCCATTATCAGCCAGTAACTCTCTTGTCATCCAGCACGCTTCAAACTTATTTATGGGCGGTGTGAGGAGTGATTTGATTAAAGGAACAGTTCGTCCCTAAATCAAAAGTACATTCCTGTTACCATTTATCCACTGCAGTGCATTTGTTTCATACTGGAAATATGCACTTTGAAATGCTGTCAGCAGGAGAAAATGCAGTCTAAAGCCATTAAATGTTGTTTTGCCAGAAGGAGAGTTCATTTCAAGGGCAACTACACCAAAAATAGTTTTAAAGGTACAGTTCACCCAAAAATCAAAAATACACATTTCTTTTTTCTTTTTCTTTTTTTTCTTTTTCTTTTTCTTTCTTTTTTTTTTTTTTTTTTTTTTACCTCTGGGGTTATTCTACCCATCTAGATTGATTTGGTTGGAGTTGCCAAGTTTCTGAGATATCAGTCATAGAGATTTCTGCCTTCTCTCAAATATATTGGAAGTAGATGGCACTCACACAAAGAAGCATTAGAAAAAACTCAACGAAAATGTCTGCCCAGACAGACCTTGGTGTGAGCAGTTTCATGTAAGAATTACTTTACACTGTAAAAAAAAAAAGATGCTTTGAATTTTACAGTAACATACTGTACATAATTAATGTTATCTAGCAGCAGGTAATATCACTATTTAAACTGTGATTATTTAACAATAATATATTTTAGCTAGCTACAATAGAGAACTAACATTAACATTATGAGACAGAGATAAAAGTCAGTCAACCTCACTACCTGCTTCTGTAAATAAAAAAAACAGTCTTCTCAACACAAAACTGCAGGAATTTATGGATTTCACCATATACAATCCAGTATATCAGTAAAAGATTCAAAGAAATCTCTGCATGTAAGGGGCAGGGCTGAAAACCAACACTGAATGTCTGTGACCTTTGACCCCTCAGGGAGCACAGCATTAAAAATTGCTTTAAAAGCAACAAAATTGTATAAATGATGTTACATGGGCTTGGGAACACTGTCGAAAATGTTTGTCAGTAAACACAGTTTGTCGCTGCATTTACAAATGCAAGTTAAGACTCTACCATGCAAAGCAAAAGCCACATATCAACAACATCCAGAAACACTACAGATTTGTCTGGGCCCAAGCTCATCTGAGATGGACTGACACAAAGTGAAAAAGTTTGCTGTGGTCTGACGAGTCCACGTTTCAGATTTCTTTGGGAAATCACAGACTTTGTGACCTCCTGAGGATAAGGACAATCTAGACTGTTACCAGAGCAACGGTCCAAAGCCAGCCTCTGTGATGTGTGGAGGTGTGTACATACAGGTTTCAGAGCAACACAGGCTGCCATCCAGACAACGTCTTTTTCAGGGATGTCCCTGCTTATTTCAGGAGGGCAATGTCAAGACACATTCTGCAGATGTTACAACAGTGTGGCTTGAGTTTCTGTACTAAACTAACCTTTCTACAGTCCAGACCTGTCTCTTATTGAAAATGCATGGTGCATTACAAGGTATGACATCTACCAACAGAGACCCCAAACTGTTGAGCACCTGAAGTTGTGTATCAAGCAAGAATGAGAAAGAATTTCACTTTCAGAACTTGTGTCATCAGCTCACAAATGCTTACAGAGTCCAGATAAAAGAAAAGGTGATGCATCACTGTGGTAAACATGCCCCTGTTCAAACTTTCTTGGAACATGTTGCAGGCATCAAATTCAGGATGTATATTTACAAAAAATAACAACGTTAATCAGTTTCATCATTAAATATCTTGTCTTAGTCCTGTATTCAATTGAATATAGGTTGAAGGCAACAACATATATTGTGAGACCTGTGCTTAAAGTTGTTTGTTGTCCTAACAACACACCCAAATAAAGACAGACCCAGATTTAATTAAAATTATTGTCAAGGGTATAAAAACACCAAAGTAGAATGGTATAAAATAAGGTGAAATATGATACCCCAGCGGAATTTGTGTCTTTGATATAAAAAAAAGTGACATTTTGGACTCAGGAGGTTAACATGTAACAGAGTGTTTTAGATGGTATTTCTACTTTTACTAAAGCAAAAGATCTTGTTAGGCTACACCACTGAGTGATTCCCATTCCAATCACTTTAATTGATCTCCGAGCAGAGGTCAATAGGCTCTGTTAAACATGCTCCATCCCACCAGAGTGACAGAGTTATCACGATTCTTCTCCCGAGTTATCCCGAGATGATTCTGGCGCAGCAGCAGCGCGGCTGAGAGAGAGGAGAGGAGGGAAGGATGGACGGATGATGGAGCACTGATATCAGAGAGGAGAGCCGAGATAAAACGATAGAGGGGGTCTTCTTCTTCTTCTTCTTCTTCTTCTCTGGTGTTTTGTGCGTGTGTGATAAGGAGGAGGAGGAGTAAAGGAGGAGGAGGGATGGAAGTAGAGGGGGGGCAAGAGACCCCGTCGCGTTTTGACCCTCCGAAACCTCCCCACACACCGCACACCACCATCACCACTCCTCCTCCTTCTCCTCTCCTCTCCTCCTCCTCCTTCTTCTCCTCTCCTCTTGAGTCCGAAAACACCATCGCTCATTCCACAGCCGTGACATTTTCCAGCCTGTCGCCGTATGCTGCGCGGACAGCGAGCACAAGGAGCCAAAAAGGGAAGGAAAGAAGGGACGCTTGCTTTCTTTCTGCCTCCCCCAGCAGCAGCAGCAGCAGCGAGCATCCCGACGGCTGCGAGCCGGAGCAAGAAGCGCACCAGGCGGAGGCGAGGCGCTGCAGGAAGCCGCTGCTTACCGGGTCTCTGGACTTTTTCCGGACACGGGCCGAACAGGACTGGATACGGCGAATATTTACGTCTCGGTGGGACATTTTACACCATTTACTGGAGCCTTGTGTATTACTCAATATCTCCAACCAATTGCATTTAATAGGCTGCGAGCTTTATTATCGCTAAGTGTATTACAAAGCATTAAGCGTACATAGATGGATACGAGCGTCCATAAAACCTCCAGTCCCATCATAATGTTGTAATATAAACCGCGATGGGCTCGGAGTAAACACACACACACACACACACACACACAGGGAGCAGGTCTGCCTTGTGTTTTTGTTGAATCCTCACAGGCTGTTTTTGCATGATAGTAATCGTGTTTGCAACCTCAGTCTTAATCAATATAAAGAGACATATTTACTTTTATTTCCAGGACCCCAGGGACAGAGGAAGGGAGCAAAGCTCGCTGGACTAGCCGAGCAGAGCATCATCGTCTCCGGGGTAGGACTGGCTGTCGAGTCGCATGGAGAAGAGGGTAGGTCTGCTGCTGATCTTATTATTTTATTTTACTTAATGAGAATGGTTTTAGAGCAGAGCCTGGTGGGATAACAGATTTTATACTAAGAGGTAATTAGACAGACATCATAATGAGAGCATATGGGTGGGAATCCTCTTTGCACTGCTGGGTCTCTGGTCGGGTTTAGCAGCCGTATACAAAACACAAGGCCCACTGGAAACAAGACTAGTGGACTGTGCTGGCATGGGCTCAGTGTTTAGGGGAAAACAACAGAGAAATGTGCCAGCAGGAGCATCAGAAATCCTGCAATTGTGCTGCAAATATCTATTTAGAAATGTCCTTCACCTGCCACCAAATGTTTATGATGAGACAACTTTTAAACCACCTTTAACCAGTCATAAGCCCTAATTCATGAGGCGAAATGCAGTTTAGTGTAGGTTATATAAAGCATGTAGAAATCTTTGTTGATTTGGATGTAATACTTAACCCTCTCCTTAGAATAATATGTATTTATTGCTGTGAAATGTCAGTGAGGCGTTAGAACAGTGCAGGTCATTAAGAGGCAGAAGAGAGGAGATGCAGCTCTTCAACTCGGTAAGTAGGTCAGTTTTTTTGCTACAGTGATTCAGAGGCATGGTGGTGGTGGAGGTGGTGGTGGAGGAGAAACAGTCAGTGGCTGACGGGCAGCAGCAGGACTGAGACCTCTGAGAAGAAGAAGAGAGCAATTAGAGATATACAGTGTGTGGACAGAAAATCACTGCTGTATGAAAACAGAGCAGGGATGAGAGGACACACACACACTGTAGGCTACAGTACACACACACACACACACACACACACACGGACACACAGAACCAACTGTACTAACAACAGCTTTAAAACCTATAAGGATAACCACCATCAAATAGCTTTCTGCTTTTTGTTAGATATTATAAATGTACTTTGTACTTTTTGTACAGCCACTGGTTATGTAAACTGATTTCTGGATGTTAAAAAGACAAACTGGCCCATTCAACTTTATATTGTGGTAATTCTGTTCTGTGCAGTGAAAATGCTGCTCAATTTTAAGAAAAATCAAATGGAGTTTGGTGCGTGGTAGTTTGAAACATGTCGGGGCCCTTTACTAAGAGTTTTAAAACTTTTATTTGTTGTGGCAGAACTTGATCTCAAAACTGTAACGGGTCGTTGATTTGTTTGGTTTTATCGGCTTAAAATGTAAAATGCAAATCCATTTTCCAAGTTTTAAAGTACTTAATATTTATATCAG
This sequence comes from Lutjanus erythropterus, assembly GCF_056507025.1. Lineage (NCBI taxonomy): Eukaryota > Metazoa > Chordata > Actinopteri > Lutjaniformes > Lutjanidae > Lutjanus > Lutjanus erythropterus. The sequence goes on from NC_139320.1 coordinate 14,853,861, forward strand.
CTTTTGGGCGTTTCGCTAAGTGTGTTCTAACTTTTTGCAGTCTTCTTTATTAAAGTTTAGGGGTAAAAAATACAAAACTTAAGGCTAATTCATCAAGGTTTTGGTGGAATATTTAAATCGTTTCTTGAGGTAAAATTCTCCTGAAGCAAATTAACATTTCACTATTTATTTTCTAACCCTATCCGCGGAGAAAAGGATGAGTTTCGAATTAGTTTGCTAGTTTTGTACATGTTTATTTTTTAATGTAGCAATGGGGCGTTTGTTTTAGGTAATATCCATTTTACTAAAATATGAAGTAAAGTTTGCATTATTAGTAATTGAAGAGGTTTATTAATTAAGTGAGACTTTGAAGAACGCCTGAAGCTGCGCACCCAATTTCCTCCTCAATTTTTACTTTTTATTTTACTCAGTTTAATGTTCCGCTCTAACATAAAACCCCTTTTTTTTTTTTTACAGCTAAATGATATTAATCCTGCATATCCTGACATGTTGTCGTCTCTTCCCAGTTGAAGCAGCGCCTGTCAGGCCTGCGGTAACTTTTAAACATCGGTTGAAACAACATAATTAAAACTTGCAATGAAAATGTTGTCCTGCCATCTGAAGCCTATTTACCAACTTCGTGACTTTTAAAAAAGGGAAACTTGGCGGAATTTGTCATCTCGACTTGTGTGCTTTGATCCGCTTGACGCACAGAAACCCGAGAGGGGCCATGCGTAAAGAGAGACGCGCAATCCGATAGCGGTGATTGTGTTAATAGCCGCAGCCTCCATAAAAACTAGAAGGTGTCCCGGGCCAGGGCCTCAGAGCAGGTGCTTTCTGTGATCCCGGTGGCCATATGGGACTCTGAAATACAACAATTTGATAAGCCGTTTAGGACAGTGGTTCCCAAAGTGGGGTCCGGAGACCTCCAGGGGTCCTGGAGAGGGGTTTGCAAGAAGAGGGCAGTGCATGAAGAGTGGTAAGAGGGATAACACAGAGAGAATATGTAACTGGCCTCACGTTGAATTTCACTGGTCCTGCCTCACCACTTGCAATTTAGATATTTATTAATTATTCATTATTATTGCAGTATACAACTATACAAAAAGTTATACATTTTTTTTATTTACTAACATCACCGCTTTGTATGCACTCATTTCTCAATACAAAAATTCTTTGAAAACTATAGAAGTCAGTTTTTACTGTTGCAGTTGTCAGATGACACACCAAAAGCCCTCATTAGTGCCTGATTAATGTTGATGTCCAAATTTATTTGGTATTACTAAATAAAATAAATGTTTACAGAGTAATAACAGTTATAGTGCATGTTATAAAGACTATATAATATAAAGAGATTATAAAGAGATTTTGCATGAATACAGGTGTGCCTTGAGATTTTGGCTTGCCTTGGGCACAAAAAGTTTGAAAACAATTTCTGAAAGCACTAAAAAAGTGTAAAAATAAATAAATAGAATAGGGCTTGGCAATATGGAAAAAATCAAACATCAAAATATTTTTGACCAAATACCCCAAAATTGATATTTATTGATATTGCGACAGTATTGGGGGGATGACAATTGGTTCACAAAATATTAACACAAAGAGACGTCTGATATAAAAATATAACTAATGTGGATATAATGGCTAAGTGGGTGAAGTCAAGTAATGTAATAGCTAGAAAAGTATGATTAGTCAGAAAATTCCATAATCTTACTGTAATTTAGCAGGAAAAGACAACACACACTTCTGCCATATCACAATGTGATATTGAAAATCTAAGACGGTATCTAGTCTTGTATAAAAATATTGATATAATGTTAATATACTGCCCAAAATGTAATAGCAGTATGGATTTAATTACTGCAAATCTGAAAGAATAAATATAGGGGAGTCCGTGCTGTTACCTCCAGTCACACACCTACCAACCATCTCCACAGAAGAACTAGGCTGCGCAGATCATAACTTTTACAGCTTGGTTAAAATAACACAGGAGTGAAAGGTGTCCGGGCCAGGCCACCTAGCAGGTGTTGTGTGTCTGTCTGTGATCCCAGTGGCCCTGTGGGACTTTGTCCCTTTAATCCAACAGACAGAGACCCAGAAGCAGATCTGCTGACCTGAGTAGCGTCGCCTCAGAGACAGAAGCTGCAGTGAAGCACAAATTAGCTCCGTAACACAGAGGAGAGGGGGAGACACACATGTATATTCATGATGCTATGTGTACTGCTTGTCTCTGGCTGTATCTGTGCATGTGTGTGTGATTGTGTCTGCGAGTGTGCCATATGTGTGTCTGATTCACTGTGTTAGAGTGTGTGTGTGTGTGTGAGCGGGCCCCAGTGAGGCTGTCACAGCGGGTTGTGAGGGACGTCTCAGCACGGCTCCTGTCTAGTCTGAGTTTAGGAGGGAGGAGATGATATTAGCAGCTACAGGCTCACTCACCATCTTTCTCCAAGGATCTCATCTGCCTCTTTTCTCGTCTCCTCCTTTTCAAAACAATAAGAAAATCAGCTTTTTTGGCCTGACTTGCTGTACATTTCTCAGGTTATCCAAGTGCAATTTAATGCAGATTTTTAACAGCATGTAATGAAGTGAAAACTAGGAGACTGTTGAGTTTTTCTTATGACGGAATGGGGATTTATGCACACACGACTAGATTGTACTGTACACAGAACTGCTGGTGTAGGGCTGCAACTAATGATTATTTTCATCGTCAGTTAATTTGTCCATTATTCTGTCTTTGAATTGATCACTTGTTTCGTCCATAAAATATCAGAAAAGGGTGAAAAACATCAATCAATGTTTGTAGAAGCTCAAGATGATGTACTCAAAGATCTTGTTTTGTCCAGAACTCAAAGATATTCAGTTTATTGTTATAGAAGACTAAAGAATCCATAAAATATTCACATTTAAGAACCTGGAATCAGATCATTTTCACCCGATTTCTTCAAAAAATGACTCAAAGCTATTATTCGATTATCAAAATAGTTGGCAATTAACTTAACAGTAGACAGTTAATTGATTAAATGACTGATCTTTGAAACTCTACTCCAGTGACATTGTTCCATCAATGTACACATACACACACCCTGGAAGTAGTATATAGACCCAGTATATCAGTGTAAATATTAGACAGAATAGTTTGCGTAAAAAGCAGTTTTATTTTGTAAAGGCTGAGTTTAGAACATTACTGTCACTAAAATCTACAAATACGTATGCATGTACACACAAGAGCTGAAACAGTTTATTAGCAACAGCATTTTCTTTAGAGCTGCCACAATTAGTTGATTAATAGATTACTATTAAATAAATCACCAACTATTTATATAATCAATTCATCATTTTAAGTAATTTGTTTTATAGGAAAACTGCAAATTCTCTGATTTCAGCTTTCGAATGTGAATACTTTCTGGTTTCTTTAGTCCTTTATGACAGTAAACTGAATATCTTTGGGCTGTGGACAAAACAAGACATTTGAGGACGTCACTGTGGGATTTGGGAGACACTGATCAACATTTTTCACCATTTTTTATGGACCAAACATCTAATCAATTAATCAAGAAAATGATCAACAGATTAATTGGCAATGAAAATAATCATTAGTTGCAATTAAGACTTTTTCATTGCAACATTACTGTCACTAAAAGCTACATATACATATGCAGGCACACACACAAGAGCTGAAAATTTTTTTGACAATCATTTCAGATATTTTTCCTCTCCAGCCTCCTGAATGTGAATCCTTTTTCAATTTTCTATGATAGTTAATTGAATATATTTGCACTTTAGACTGTTGGTCAGACAAAACAAGCAAACTGAATATGTCAGCTTGAGTTTTGGGAAATTGTTATGACAAGTTTTTACTATTTTCTGACATTTATTAAACCAAATCATCAGGAAAATAATAGTCAGATGAATCACTTATGAAAATAAATGTTTGCTGCAGCCCTAACAGACACAAACACGCAACATTAATGGCTGCACAAAATATGTCCAGCAGTTCAGCAACAGATTTTCTAACTGAGCATCCAGTAAGCCGTGACACTGAAGCCCCCTGACAGCTCAGCCTCGTAATAAAATCACGATATGATATGATGCCAGACAGGCACAGATGTCGAACGTGTCTCATGTTTTCTGTCTTTCTATCTAATCGTGTTTCAGTATGAAGAGCTGGTGCACTACTCAGGGTCGGAGGGCATGTCGGTGGGGGGGTACGGGGACGATGTCAGGCCATTTCCTCCCCCACAGTACGGACCCAGCATCCCCGACTCCCTCAAACACCACAAAGACCAGATCTATGGGTAAGCATGTGTGCATTTGAAATCTTAGATGTGATTTATGTAGCCTCTTAGTGGCTAGAAAATAGTTGAGTAGTTTACATTACATTTGCATGTTTAGCAGATTAACATACGGTATATATTTGTACGCTGAATATGAAAATACATGTGAACTGTTTACAGCTGTCTGTTTCATAAATACTCTGCTATTAAGTTTCCTATAACACCTTCTTTGAATGTATCGTGTGTACACTATGTCAACTGTTACTGTGTTTATGTATAGTATGTTAACTGTGTATATGTGTGTCTGTGTGTGTGTGTGTGTGTGTGTGTGTGTGTGTGTGTGTGCGCAGTCACCCACTGTTTCCACTGCTGGCCTTAGTGTTTGAAAAGTGCGAGCTCGCCACCTGCTCCCCTCGAGACTCCGCCTCCCTCTCAGCCACCTCCCACCTCCCCGGCATGACCAATCACAGCGACGTCTGCTCCTCCGAGTCCTTCAACGACGACATTGCTGCCTTTGCTAAGCAGGTGGGCGACAGCCGTGAGAGCCAATCACAGAACAGAACAGAACAGGACAGAGCTCAAGGAGAGTTTTCAGATTTGTGCTCATTTGTCTGCTTTGTGTCACAGATCCGTTCAGAGAAGCCCATATTTTCTTCAAATCCTGAGCTGGACAACTTGGTATGATGCTGAAATCACATTAACATGTGACCACACTTTTTCACACGTGATTGTAGGACATGTTGATAGTAACTCACATTCTGCTCTCCACAGATGATCCAGGCCATACAGGTTCTTCGCTTTCATCTACTGGAGTTAGAAAAGGTTGGTGTTGTATTAAAGGATTTTTTTTTTTCAGTTGCAAAACAGCACTGTAATCATGTGCTCTTTATCATGAAATCAACAAAACTGACAATGTTAATTTAATAAAATGTGAAATACTATAACTACTCATTTGTTGAAGAGTTTTCAAACCACTTACGTAAAGACAGTTTAAGAATTCTTTTTTTTAGCCCACAAAACAGCAGTGTTCTGTGGACTAAAAAACTAAACCTGACCGCCAGTTAGCATGAGGGTGAGTAGATAATGAGTCAACCCATACTGCTTCAGTATACATATGGACATGGGTATGATGTTTGAAGACAGAAAAAGTGTGAACTTCTCCTTTAATGTTCACAGCACTACTATGTGCATTTTAGGCACTGATTAGGAAGTGGTGTTAATAGTCTGTGCTGATGAATTTGAATCTGTTTCCTCAGGTGCATGACTTGTGTGATAATTTCTGCCATCGCTACATCACCTGTCTGAAGGGCAAAATGCCCACAGACCTCATCCTGGATGAACGGGAGGGCGGCTCCAAGTCTGACATGGAGGACTTCACTGGATCCTGCTCCAGTCTGTCGGAGCAGGTGAGAAGAGCTGCCAAAGTAACAAATGTCAAACAGTAACGCTGCAGGAGAGGCTCCACAATCCACCTCTCCAGCTGCATCCACTGGATGTCTGAATAATGACCATGTGTTTCATGACTCCTTGTTCTCTCCCCTGATGGGAATTGCCCTCCTTCCCATCACTCCAACCTCCTCTCTGTGTCTGTCTCCCTGCAGAATGCATCGTGGTTACGGGAGCCAGATGAATGTGCAACAACTCCTCTGGGAACACCAGGCACCTGTGGCCTGCCTTCACTCAGCACAGCAGACAACTGTAGCGACACAGGTACACACACACACACACACACACACACACACACACACACACACACACACACACACACACACACACACACAGAGGCATGCACGCATACAGAGTGAAAATACTGCACCTGTGAGAAAACACTGCATGCAGGGCAACAAAGGTATGCATGTGCACAGAAGCCAGATCTGCAACAAACTCATACACAACCTACCATTCATGCTTATTACAATACCAAAACTAAAGATGGAGCCAAAACTGCTTAACTGTTAAGTGTGATGTTGGTAAAACTTGTCTGTAACAATGTTGTGCATGGAACAATATTAGGCAGGCATGAGGAAAAAAATGAAAGGAAGAAGATTTTTCTAAATTGTGCATTTTGAAACTAAGTCAAAACATTTAGAATAAAGTCAAAATGTCAAGAATAAAGAAATGTTGACAAAAAAGTTGAGAGTAAAGTCAAAAAAATAAGAATAAAGTCAAAATGTCGAGAGTAAAGTTGAAATCTTGAGAATAAAGTCTAAATGTCAAGAGCAAAATGGATATGTCGAGAGTGAAATGGTATTTTAACTTTCTCCTCAACATTTTGATTTTATTCTCAAAATGTGAAATTTAAAAAAATCTTTCTCCTCTGATTTTTTCATATGCCTGGCATTAATACTGAAAGTTTTCCCTTCATTCCCAACATTTCAACTTTATACTTGAAATGCACAATTATTAGAAAATCCATATTTGCAGCAGAATTGATCATTATGAGAGTAATTTTTCATGACTGGAACTTTGATCACTTAACAACTAAGAATATATCACTACTGGGTTAAGTTTGCAGGGAAATGTGGATAATTATGTGACAAATTCTACATTAAACTTGGAAAAGTGATGTAACTTTTTGGCTTGAAAAATGGTAAAATGTGTTTGTAAAAATATCAATACAACATAAATGTAATGCAGTGAAACCATTGTGAGCTTGTATCAGTTGTACCACTCACAAAGTCCTGAGATATAATATGTGCTGTATCCCTGCAGGCGATGGTCTGGACGGAGCAATGGCCTCCCCGAGTACAGGAGAGGAGGATGAGTTGGATAGAGACAGGAGGAACAACAAGAAGAGAGGGATCTTCCCCAAAGTGGCTACAAACATCATGAGAGCGTGGCTCTTCCAGCATCTGTCGGTGAGAAAGCTTTTTCACATTCTTATCACATCAAAGTTAAAATATTGAATTTGGCCAATAATTAAAACGATCCTGCAGCACTGTAACAAGACAAAGAAAGCTTGTGTATAGCTGCATGGGAGAATAATTACTGACAGAGAGGATTTAGTGTGAGGCAAAACGTCACTGACAAGAACAGACAGAGGAACCGAGTGTATAATGGAGGTCAATTAAATTAAATGAAAAATCAGGGGATTAAGTGATTATGTGAATATGCTCGCCATTCAATAACTGTGGAAGAGATAGAAATGGAGTGAGTAATTGTTGGTGAGGTAATTAGCTACTAAATGAGGCAGGTCAAATGTTGCTTCACTCCAATTATTACAGTATGTGTGTGTGTGAGAGAGAGAAATACAGACACAGAGTGTGAGGGGTTTCTGAGGTTGAAAATGTGAGTGCAGATGTGAATTCAGATGGAAGGTCATCAGTATTCACACTGAAATTTCTCTCACATATATTATGTTATTGTAGATTATTATGTCACTGGTAGCCTCAAGGTTATATTCTCTTGTTCACCCTCAAGCATTTACTGACATGATTGGAGGAAAAAGCCACCAAAGCCTCACTTGTTGTGAGTCTATATTACAGAACCTCTCTATTTTAAGTTTTAAGTTAAATAATCCAAGATTGGATTTTTCACTATGTGGTATTACAGAAGCAAATCTTAACAAACTGTAGGAATCCCATCCTATCTCAGGTTAAGAAACAATGTTGTATTTAGGGTTAAGAAACCCTAAATACAACATCACTTACCAACTTTTGTGCCTGTTACCCAGCAACCAACTCAACCTTTCTCATCTCACCGGGCTAGAAAACTTTGTAACCATTGGATTTTTATTATTGAAACATAGAGAAACATACAAAAAAGTTACAGGTTTTGGTACCATGTAAAGGGAAATCCAAAGATGTTTTGGGAAGTTTACAACAACAATGCTAACTCTGAAGATAAAAGACAGTGGGCTAAGATAGCAGACACGGTCTCCACCGTATCCAGCATTTATTTTGTGAAAACAATAAAAGAACCGTCATACAGATTAAACAAGTCAGCAAACACTACCATTAGCTACCGTTAGCAAACGCTACTGTTAGCTACTGTTGGCAAAGACTCCGAGTGAAAATTACACACATTAAGACAGCTTAATGGTTATCCTAAATCAAGGAGAGTGTCTCAAAGATTTTGGGAAGTTTATGTAATACAAATTTCCTATCTTCAGTTAGGATAGGAACATTGACTTGACTGTTCATCTGTAAAGGATTTTTTTCTTTATCCTTATTACCATGGTTACCAAGCATTTATATGTTACAATCCACATTAAAACTTCTAAAAATTTTAGACATATGTTATATATTTTGTTGATTAGTGCATGTACATTGTCCCAAATGCTTTTAACAATGGTCAAACCCAGAGAAATCGATAATTTATTCAAAATGACGGGACGATTACTAGCCGCTAGTTGCTATAACTTCAGTTAAAACACAGTGTACCTCAGATGTGTCACAGAGTAAGGAAGGAAGTTGGCAAACGTGACTAAACTTACATGAATAAAACTTCAGTATTATCTCGTCCATGAATATGAATTCTGCCTGAATCATATCGGACAGATTTTCATCTACAGTAGTGGTGGTTTATCAATGAAGAAAACAACTTCCATGATCCCACGATACTTCAGATGTCATCAAACTACGTCTTTTGATATTCTCTTTGTATTTAGACCCCTAGCAGCAGAACTTACATATTGTATGTAACATAAGATCTATAAGTTAGGAAGTTTCTCTATGTACTGTTCATGTCTTTAACCTTATGTCTTTGTGTCCTCTCCCAGCACCCGTACCCATCTGAGGAGCAGAAGAAGCAGCTGTCACAGGACACAGGACTGACCATCTTACAGGTCAACAATTGGTCAGTGCACACTCAATCAATACATTAATTCTAGCCCTGTTGATTATCAATAATCAGTTAAACTGTCATGTTTAAATGCGGAGCATCAACTTTCACTTTAACAACGTGGCTGTTGCCACATCAGTGACATATTGATGTTGTAGAAATGAACAGTATCTATACTTTACACCTCACTTAATCCACATTCCTTGCTTAGTATCTCTTTATTGTGCACATTTTGTGCACAATAAATGTCAGTTAAATGAAAGGTAGCACTATTACAAGACTTGTAGAGAAGACTATAATCTAGTTTATTAGAGAGAAGCTTGTAACAGGGGAAGAAATGTCCTACGAAGCATTTTCTTCTGAACCTGCAGTGCAGTAAAAATCCATTTGCTCTGTGTTCATGAAACAGAATAGAAAATCAATATCCAATAATCAGATCAGCACGAAATTCCTCTATCACTCCCCAGGCACACATGTATCTGCACAGGAAAAACACAATCATTTAACATGTGACATTTCCATGTTTCTGATCAGTTAGTTATATCATAATGTTTGATTTCTACACTTCGGATATTGATACAGTCAGTCACACACAACACCAAAATATGAAGTGTGAGCATTACATGTAAAACAGTGGATTTTGTAAGATGATAACATACATGTTTTTATTTGTACCCCGGCTGCAGCACACACACAGAGTGACCCAATCAATGCAGATCAATCAATTATCACAGGGCGATCAATACCTGCTCTGCCCTAACGTTGATTTACTCTGCCCTCTGAAAGGGTTAAGTGGTTGTAAAATAGAAAAGGTTAATAGTCTCCCGGTCAGCCTTTTTCTCCATTAACGGGTGGCCTCATCCATCTATCCCTCTCTCTCTGAACACACTCTTTCTTAATGTCTCTCTCCCCGTGCAGGTTCATCAACGCCAGGAGGAGAATAGTTCAGCCGATGATTGACCAGTCAAATCGCTCAGGTTGGTGTTTATAAGTCAGTCAGCTGGTCGCTCACTGTGTAAACAATTCTGTGTATATTTGAGTGTGTGTTATATATTTGTGTCTGATGGTGTATGTGTCGTCTCACAGGTCAGGGTGGTCCCTACAGCCCAGAGGGAGCAGCTCTTGGGGGCTACGGGCTCGATGGACAGGCCCACCTCGGGCTTCGAACAGCAGGTACAGTAGCCTGTTGGAGAATACTGCTTACTGTGACATACTGAGAATACTGAGAACTACAGGATGAGACTGGTGATATATTTTTACTGTCAGTAGAACACATAGGAAGATGTGCACTGCAGTTTTTTTATTCAATCCCACATACACCATTTTATGAGGAATATACATTGATGTAAAACAAAGAATAGGCCAACAGAGCAGACAAAAATATACCCCCCCCCCCCCCCTTTATACTTACTAGGTCCTGACAGCACTTGAATTTATGTATTTGTTTACTCATTCATTCATTCAACCATTTTAATTTGGGTAAGAAAGCCCTCCATACTGATTAAGCTCTAGTTAACTTTGGTTTACATAAATAAACTTGTTAACTCATGGGACAAAGTTATGTTTAAATATGAACTAAAGGTTTGCAGACCCCCCAAAAAAACACAACAAAAGACTGGAACCTGTCATTAGAGTCTCTTAGAAAGTTGTTTAATACACACCACTAGTCAGTTAGCAAATCAAAAAATTATGTTTTCTGCTGTTTTCCTGCTAGTGGGTAGTCATTACAAACTCCAATTAAAGTTCAGCCTGTTATCCTGAAAATAAAAGCCCCCTGAAAATACACACATACATGCAGTTTGAGTTCAGTGCCTGTCTCACTGCCTGCCAGACTCCATTAACATTTTGCTCAATTTAACCATTATAAACACCTACTCCTTCTAAAAGAATTTTAATGATTTCTTACAACTCATAAACAGACACTTACTCATTCAGTGAGCATTCAGCATTAATTTGAACTCTAATTAACGTTAAACAGCAAATTAAAACACAAGACAGGCTGGAATAACAATTTCAAAGGACACCTCGACTGTAGCATTGTTGTCAGAGAAGCAAGTTTTTAACTTAACATGTTTCCTTAATCTCTGATGACATACTGTGGTCATTTTATTATTTATTACAGAAAATTACAGATTTCACCATTCAGAAAAAAAAAATTAATGAGGAAGGCAGATTATTTTAAATGCCGTAATTCATATCTGCTCAGTATTTAGCCTTCAGTGAAGCCAAATCCTAAAACTATCCCACTTTATCGACACTGAAAATGTAACCTTGTCCTCTATGTCTTCCCACCAGGTCTTCAGGGGATGTCTTCTCTGCAGGGTGACTACCCTGGCACTCTACTGTCCCAGCCAGGCTACCCACCCCACCCGGGACCCTCCCTCCACCCCTACCCGGGTCCACACCCCCACCCTGCCATGCTGCTCCATCCGCCGCCGCACGCACATCCTGCAGAGCCGCTCCTCACCCAGGGACTGGACATACATGCACACTAGCTGTGGGGGGGAGTCGGGGTGTTTGTGTGAGGGCAAATTACTGTATGAATGTGTGTATGTGAGTGTGTGCGGTGAGATATATATGTGTGCGTGTGTGTGTGTGTGTGTGTGTGTGTGTGTATGTGCAATGATGCATACAGAACACTATTTAAAGAAAAAAAAAGACACATTGCTCCGAAAGTTTACATTCCCCACTGAAAGACACTGACCTCAATGTAGCTGTTCCACTCGCTAACACACACACACACACACACACACACACACACATACACGCAGACATAAACATTACTTCCACACACACACAGTCTGGACCCACAGGTTTAAGCCATACCTCTCTCAGAGTAGAAGTGCTTCCTCCTCTCCAAATGTCTCCACTGTGTCCTGTGGGCGAGACACATGCTTTAAACTACACTTCCCATCATGCCTGCTGAACCACAGGAAGGATGGCCGATCAGACTGGATGGACGGATGAATATTTATCCCTGGATTTTGCAACGACACATGGACGTTACCGGATGGGACTTGATCCTGTGAACACGCCTTCTTCACGTACTCCCTGTCTTCCTTCACATGTTGACTGTCAAAGATACACACACACACCTTCACACACACTTTATTTAAAGCTGATTTGAGTTTTTTCTTATTCTATTTTTATATTTATGTGTGCCACTCCAGGCGGATGCAGCTTCACGCGAGCTTGTTGAAATATTAGTGCTCTTCCTCAGCATGAAGCTAAACACTATGAATGACTTCCAGTCTGCCTCGCTCTCGTACCACTGACCTCCTTAAGATGCCAAAAGGTGTCCATTACCTTAGGATCTATCCTACACACATGCAAACATACACACACATAGCAACACACTACACTGAAAGCCATTCCTACAAAAACATGCACATGCGCGCACACACACACACACACACACACACACACACACACACACACAATCTTCTGTAAGCATTTCTAGTACATTTTTTGTCTGTCACGGCGGTGTGTGAGGGGAGCTGCAGCCAAAGGACTCTTGAAACATTTAGGCTCCCACTCCACTCCGCTCGGACTGCTGAAACATTTCTGAATGATGATGGGAAATACCGTTAAAGTATTAAAATGTTTTTTGTAATATTTGTCACTGGTCCTCTGTTTGTGTGTATTGTCTGACTCTACTCGTCGGCAGTTTATTGCTCTGTTGCAAGAGGTGAGAGATTTTATGTTTCTGATAGCAGCAACAGTCATTTGTTTGGTGTGTGTGTAGAGGAAGTGGGTCGTTACTGTGAAGAAAGTGAAAATGCAGGTCAATCAATGTGTCCCACTTTTATACTTTATGTTTTAAAACCGGATTTAGAACGTTAGAAATTTACTTGAAGTTTTTTTAGTGTGCAGCAGACAAAAACTGCACAGATTGAAAAACTGGACTTAGACGGGTAAACTGTGTCAGGATTTTTTGAACAGACCTGAAATATGGCTTGGTGACGTACCAGAGCCATGGTCCCCCAATAGTATATAACCCCCACAAACCATCTTCTGGCTCTGGTGTCTCAAACATGTCCAATAAAGCTGCTATAGTGTCCATGTTTTAGGTTGTTTTCAGGTGGTAGCGGTGTTTGACCATGAGACAGCAGAGTGGACACACCCCCAGCATTTCAGAGCAAAGAAAACTGCTCATTTTTTTTTCATGATTTTGAGACAAATTCGTATAAAATCACTGAGTATATGGGTGGTTAATAAAATGTCAAATGCAGTCTTTTAAACCTCAGAAAAAAATTATTGGAGACTTTGGTACTTTGTTTTTTATAAGCATAAACCTAAAAACATTTTAACAAAAGGTAGAGAGACGTGAGAACAGCAGGAGATATAGAACTGAGATAGAACACACAAACACACAAACACATACACAAGGGATCACAAACAATCACACACATCTCTAAAATATTCTGAATTAAAAGTTTAAATGTATGCAATGAGATGAGTTGATGATGATCGAGTTTTAATGTGCTTTGAAATTCATTTCATTTATGTTGTGCGAAGTACTGTAAGGTAATCTGTCCAAAAAAATAGGCACATGCAACCAAGATTGTATCATCTGCATAAAAATTGACATTACAAGTATAGTAGAGTACAGAGTGTCGAGTAGATAAGAGTAATAATATTGTTTATTTAGATTAGAAATAATAATGGGCCAAGCACATGACCTTGTGTTACCCAGTGAGAGCCTTACTGCATTATATTCCATTATATTTTGAACTCTCCCTTGTTGCCTGAATTTTTTGTGACATTTACACTATAAAATGATATAACAAAGGCACAAATTGGTGCATAAAATTCACCAGAGTGCAGGAAAAAAGATGCTCAAAATTTCAGGGGGAGGACCCCCACTATATAGTCATTCAGGCATATTTACAGTTTTGTTGAATCATCTCATATAATGATTGACGTTGGGAGTTTTTCATCCTATATCACTACTGATGGCCAAACCAAAGGTATGAACTCCCAGATATGATTGCATTTCTCTGTAATGAACTATGAAGATTATGTAGTTTATGCCGTATAGAATTAAGCATGAAATTGGGACTCAGCCAATAATTACACTCTATGAACTAAACTCTATATTTTTTTAAACAAAGTCATCAAAAGGCTAAATTTTAGTCAGACAATAGCTTGCATTTCCGCTAATGTGTTCTGTATCCAGACAGACTGGTTACCTACATGCAACCAAAGTCTGCTTGAGTGTAATTGGTCAGTACTACTTGGACTACAAATAGAAACAAGAACACTTCCGATACAAACATTTTGACCCTTTTCAACAGATTTTGCATTCATGTGTATATTTTCTGTTACTAGAGGTTAGTTTGGTGAAAAAACAACTCCAGAACAGTTCATTATGAGAAATAAGTGTTGCGAACCTTTGCAGATTTGCAATTGTCCTCTGAAACACAGCAGCAATGGGCATATGGCTCCCCTTAAGGTCCTCAGGTGCTTGTTGTTTCTGCCCAACTCAGCACTGGATTTTTACCAATCCCTGTAGATGTAAGACATGTTATTTCCCCATACTCCTCTCCTAACTACTCTAATTATATGTACCATTAATTATAAACACCAGTGTCATATATATGGTGTAAAGACACTCTCCTCTCCTCACTCACAACTTCTCAGACACACCAAAGTCAAAAACAGGAAGGAGAAATGATTAAAAACAGCCAATGCACTCTTGATTAACAATTAACCATATCACTCAAGAATATTTTGGCTCCTTCATGAAATGTTCCGACACTCACGCATAATAAACCACCATCAAAGCCACTCCCTTTTACAGGACATCTTCTTGACAAATAGTGTAATCTTCCTCCCTTTTTTCAGTCATAAGTCACGTCGCTCCATCCCCTCCTCTGACTATCTGTTTAACTCTGACAGGGGCCTCGGGCTGCAGCTGCAGTGATCTGTCACACAGGCTGGATTATCACAGGGAGGGAAGAACTGATTTTTTCTTTAATGCTTCAGCGCACAGACTAGATCTCCTTGTGGGTCGTATAGATCTTTTTCAGCCCTCACATGCTTCCGTCCTACTTGTTTATCACCCAAAATAAGGATAATATCATATATCATGTACAAATACTACAAAACAGCCTCAGTGTTTTCCACCTTTTCCCTCACAGCGCCTGATGATACACACAGCCCATCCATAACCTTCACCTCTTCTCTGAATTACATCTTTTTAGCCCTCAAACATCCATACATAATTCCACCTTTTGCCTCCCTGCATCCACCCACAGCACCCCAAACACACAACAAACACTGAGTAACCCTCGACCCTGCCCCCATTCGGCCTGGAGCAGGAGGGGGGGTCAGGGGCCAGAGTGCAAACAGAGGTCAACAGGAAATGGCTGTTCTCCCTGGCACCCAGGTCCTGACCCCAGCACCCCTCCACTTTTCATTTCTCTTTGTCACTCCGCACACTCACTCCTATAGGACATGCTGGTCAGTGTGGGCCCCTCACTCTTACTCTTTCACCCCTCCACCTCTCTCCTTTTCACAACATGCAAAAACTTTTGTTTCATCCAAACTGTTTCTACATATCAGTGTGACCTGAAGGTCGGAAGGTGAACTCACCGCAAAGCTCTCAGTGGGAAAACATGGATATGGTTTATTTTTTATTTTTCATAAAACAAATTAACACTAATTCCTCATGTTACAAATGTACTCACATGTAATAATAAACACTGCATGCAAAGTTAAGTAGGCCTATATTGACCATTATTACATGGCTTTGTTAAATACTCGGTTCTGATTGGGAATCACAGGATTCTCAGGTCTTTTATTTCTGTATAGCGGAGTGTTGCTATGAAGAACAGACTGTAATAAAATCGTTTTAAAATCCACAGAATCATTTAAAATCATTTTGTGCCAAAATATTGATTTATTTAGGTAAGTAACAAATAGTTAGTACTGAGAGACAGTCATTTTTGCAAAAATCATTTATTATTATTGCTTCGCATCAAGTCTTGCTTCACCCTGTTGGGGTTTATTTTGCAATAATGACCTGCTTACTGTACATTATCCCTCACACGTTCTTCCATCTGTTCTACAACATCAGCCACTTAAAGTCTTTCCTCAGACAAAAATAAGAAAGACAAAAAATGGAAGTATATGAATTCTGGTGATGTTTTTCTGTGAAGCATGATATAAATAAATGTATTTTCAATTTGAATTTTGATTTAAATTTGAATTTTTCCAATTAACTTACATCAAACTCAACTGATGCATTTATGTTAAAACAAGACTTAGCGTCTATAGTGTTAGCGTCTGCAAGGCTGTAGCTGACTTGAGTCACATGACTTGGACTCAAATCTGACTCGAGTCACAAATTTGACTTTAGACTCGATTTGACAAAATCAAAAAAGATTTGCACCTGGATATGGACTTCAACATATCATGACTCATGACTTCACTTAGTCTTATATTTGACACCTTGACCCAAGCCCAAACATTAAAAAGTATTTTTATTTAAAAAGTGTGAATCCACAAATCAATTAATTCCCGGTCATTTCCTGAATCAATAATGTTAACGCGCTTCATTCCTGGCAAGTCGAACTATGAGGAACTAATGGTTTGTTACTGAGCATGTCTGCCAAGTTGCAAATGTTGATGTCAATGAATCGGTAAAATGTTCACCGACAATCTAAATAATTTGTTTTCCAACAATATCCATTTGTAGTTGTACCACAGTATTTTTTATAATTCTGTTTAGGGCCCCATAGAACTTGGTTTTGGTAAATATCATGATCTTGTTTCAATACAGAAAACTTTAATAGTAACATACCAAACAATCCGATAGAATACAACTTGAACCACAAGACAGGCTAAGTTAATTTTTTAAACATTAACCAAGCCCATGCAATTTCTCTTGGTAATTACCATGGTGTTTTTGCTGCGCAAGCCTAATGCATGCAATTCAAGACACACACTTCAGTCCCGTGTTTCACACTGCCTCCATTCACCCTGACCATCTCCATGCAGCTTGCTGTCAATGCTAAAATCTAGCACTTCCCTCACTG
Organism: Lutjanus erythropterus; assembly: GCF_056507025.1. Taxonomy (NCBI): domain Eukaryota; kingdom Metazoa; phylum Chordata; class Actinopteri; order Lutjaniformes; family Lutjanidae; genus Lutjanus; species Lutjanus erythropterus. The sequence goes on from NC_139320.1 coordinate 14,870,938, forward strand.
GAAAAAAACATTGTCAGTGAACATTATCCAGATATTAATTAAATTTCTCTATAACAGTGCAGCTGGCTAAACAAATTGATGGTGTGTAAATACAATTTTGAGGAGATAGGCTTGAATATCATTATCAGTATCAGCCTTAGAAATCAAGAATCACTCTGGCTCTACAAATCATTTATTCCTACAACAGCTGAACCTGTTGCTCTGCTGTATAACGGTGCCCTTTTTTCCTCCATTTGAAAACAATGATTATGAAATTTATAATCCTGCGACATCACAACCCAGGCAGGGATCTCAGCAGCGAAAATCAACAACACATACTTTATTCATACATCAGTGTACAGCTCTCACTCACAGTATAATTCATAGTCATAGCCTCAGTTTATGATTGGTTCAGATAGATTGCCAGCCTTTTCTCTCACCAACACAGACTCCATTAGATGGTGGGAATAAGACTGCATAAAATCTGTTGACTTCATGTTGACAAATGAAGAGGAGAGAGGAGGGAGAAAGTGCTTGAATGCATTTATGTGCATTGTGTTTCAGTGTTTGTGTACTGTGGTTAGAAGGGAATATAGCATATAGGAGGTGGAGTGAATCGTACTGCAGCAGATAAATCTGCCTTGACTTCACAAATCAGAGGTATGAGGTTTTGGCTGATTTTTAGCAAATGACTGAAGTCAAAAACACATTTTTGTGGGAACTGATTTTCATAAAATTCATATAGTTTGAAACATTTAGTTAAAATGAAAACAGTGTGATTGTAATTTAAAATGAGCTCTGCTGCAGCACTTGTACAGTGTTGGCCCTGTGCAGGATCATATATATATTGCATTCAGTGTATAGTTACATTCCTTATAATGTCTCCATCATGAGCAGAGTCCCACTGGTTTGAATTTGACCATTTGGGCTATCGAAACAAAATGAATACACGTGTAATGTGAAAATGTGCACGGCTGCGTGTGTCAGCGCATGAATATGAGTGTGCATAAATATGCACAGTTCCATTTTAACATGAAGTGTGAGGCAGTCGGAGAGTGTGTGGGGTGGGGGGGTACTCTGGTAGTCATTAATCATTCAATTACACACCTGTCAGAGTTCAGACAAGTGGGAGAGAGGGAGGGGTGGGAGGAGGGAGGGGGTAAGAGAGAGGGAGGGGTAGAGAAAGAGAAAGGAATGGAGGAATGCAGCGAGGAGAGGAGGAAGAGCAGAGAGGATCTGAATGACAGAGAGAGGGAATGAAAAAGAAGTAGGAGGAGGGTTAAAAAGAGAAAGAGCCTGGGCGAAAGTTTTATTGTGTTGTTGGTGTGAACGAGCCGTGACAGAGGCAAGCTGCTGGATGGTGACAGCCTCTGAGCGGCCACAGCGAAGACAAAGACACTAACATGTATTATAGGAGACAAGTGACAGATGAGGACAAGGCAGGCCAGCACAGTAAAGATGCAGTCAGACCCAACACTTCATCTGAACTGATACAGGAGCATTACTGAGCTGAAAGTGCAGCAGCGCAGGTCATCGTTTTTAGCAAAATGTGACTATATTTCAGTTATTAAACTGAGGCAATAGAACATACCAAAAAAGCTGAAGTTGACATATAACCCATATGTAATATATTTACTACAAATCATAAAATTACCATGATATATCATTAGAGATGAAAGAAACTAAGCTGAAATACTGGCTACAGTCAGCATGTTTGAAACCACTATTCTGTGCAGAATATTTTTGTTTGCCTGTTTCACATTCTGTCCGTTTACACAGAGTTAATTAGCAAGTGTCTGTTTTGAGTTGTAAGAAATCATGAATAATCTTGTAGAAAGAGTAGATGTTTATTACAGTTAAACTGAGCAGTATGTTAGCTGGGTTTGGCAGGCAGTCACTTAACTTTTAAGCTTTTGTTTTTCGGGATAATGGACTTAGCTTTGCACTGACAGAGTTATAAAAAGCTGATCAACTCACGGTGTAAGACTCATCATCGCTTGTTATTATCAAAGTTTAATGTTAGGACGGGAGAGGAAGGGGCAAGAGCCACAATTCGCCACAACCATGGATCATATATTAAATAGGGCTTCAACATATTTAATATACTGTCTATGTGTCCAACTGCAGTACTCATTTTATGTAACACTAGGATGTTACATACAGACACCTTAATAATTCATTTGTAAGGGTTACATTTCTTTACAATTTCAGAAGAATGTATAAGATGCCCACATACTTAAAATTATTTTTTAAAAAAACTTGCAGTTATTGTGTTTTTTGTTTTTGTTTTATGTGAGGGGCTAATACTAATGCTAGTAGTATTTTGTATGTATTACTGATAATAAACTTCATAGTATGAAGTGAGTATTTCCAAGAAATTATTGTACTTTATAATAATACAAGACAAGCAGTGGTGGACAAAGTATATGATTATATACTTTACCTTTGCCTTGGTGTTATGTTTCATGTACTTTAAGTTTCAGAAGTATCAGTGCGTCTAATAAATGGCTACACTGAGTGTTATTCTATGAGATATTATATCTGAGTATAAAATTATTATTTTAGATGCACTGATGTGAGAGCTGAATTTTACTGCTGTAGTTGGTCAAGGTGGAGTTTATTCTGACTACTTTATATACTGCAGGGCAGTGGTCATTAATTTAAATGATCATGTTATGAAAAAATGTTTTTTTGTTTTAGAAAAGGTTTCTAGTTCATAATTTTTAATTTTTAAAACTAAAATGGTTCTAGAATAGTTAATTAGTTAACAATCTTTGTCTCTTATTTCTCTTTTTATACAGTATGTTTGTAGATGTGAGCACACAGCCCCCACCACACACACACAGTTCATCGTCTGTGTGTGTGTGTGTGTGTGTGTGTGTGTGTGTGTGTGTGTGTGTGTGTGTGTGTGTGTGTGTGTGTGTGTGTATTGCAGCCTCCATGTTTAGCTGCAGTACCTCAACTGCCTCAGGCCACAGCCATCTGTGCCCCCCCTCCTGATTTCACATACACACAAATGCACATGCACTCGTCTTCTCTTCTCTGCGGACCCCCTCCTCCACTGCCGCCACCACCACTGCCATATATCTAATTTATGACTGTGGTGAGTGCGTTACACACACTCATGTATGCATAATATATCACATGTGTGAAAGAACTGTGTGTGAGAAAGCGAGTGTGTGACAATGTGTATTGGGCAGTATAGTCTTGACCACGACTCCTTCCTCAATGCTTTCCTAAATATTGTGTGTGTGTGTGTGTGTGTGTGTGTGTGTGTGTGTGTGCCCAATAAATGTGTGATTCAGTGTGTTTCTCTGTGTTTCTTTCTCTGTCTTCCACCAGATCTGACAGCAGTGATAAAGTGTGAGAAGAGAAAGGGAATGTGTGTGTGTGTGTTTGTGTGAAGGCCCAGCTGTTTCTGGGCTTGACATCCACATGCAGGCAGAATGCCAGATGTCTCATTAGGCAAATTTGATTGGCTTGGTCATTTAGAATGCAGCGATGATACGGTTCCATATGTGTGTGTGCATGACACTCTGAGTGTGTGTGTGTACATTTACATAAGAGGCCCATATAACTATTTACATGTGTACATGTTTGATGTATGTGCATTCATTAACTATTCTCATAACGTTTGAACTTAAAGACTGTTAATTGTAATGACAATAAATATACATATTAAACTATATAAAATTGATAAAATAGGAAATTGTAGAGGAAATTACAAGAAAAGATTAGTATAAAAATGGATGAAACGGTCAGTTGTTGCTCCAACATGTTGCTTCTTCATCTCCTACAAACACTTTTCAGCTCCTGCACCTCATATAACTCTTTTAACTTGTTCAACTTCAGCGTCCACTAGAACTGCTTGAAGTGTGTCAACCTTAACTTTCACTTAACCTCCTTCAACTTAAGCTGCCTCTTCAGCTCTGTTAAAGCCTCACAGAAACCCCTGGAACTTAAAAGGGTTCTCTGTTCATCAAACCCTATTTACAAAGGTTCCCTGTAGAAACCCCTGGGTGAGTTCAATATGATACCGTTGGAACATTAAAGGGTTCTCTGTAAAACCTCTTGGGTGACTTCTAGATGAGAACCTCGGAACATTAAGGAATATTAAATGGTTAAAGGGTTATCCATAGATGAAACCTTTGGAACATTAAAGGGCTCTCCATAGATGGAACCCTCAGAATTTAAGTAGGTTCTAAGTGAAACCCCTAGAACCTGAAAGGGTTCTCAGTAGAACCATTAGTGCTGAAATTGATACAGCTCCTTTAATTTTTGTAAACCCACAACACATACAGTTTTTTAAGTAATGTATGGGTCTGGTATTTAGTGTTGCTGTGTGTTTGTGTGTTTGTGTGTGAGCAGAACCTCCAAACTCAAATCTGCAGACAGGAGTTGCTGCATGTTGAGACATTTGTTTCTCAGCAGTTTTGAAAACTGTGTAAACAAATCCAGATTTTATTCTTTTTTGTTTGTTTATTTAAAATGTTCCCCAGTGAAAATTCAGTGCTACTGTAACTTATTCCATCAGCTAAAAATCAAACCTGTGCAAACAGTAAATAAAACATTAAAGAAGATGAAAGCTGCACATCTCACAGGAGGTTTAATGCTGCCCTCTAGTGGTGCAAAGGGAAAGCCAGGATTTCTTGTGGGGCTTTACAAAGTGAGCTTGTTTTTGTAAAGTCCTTATGTTCTTTTACTTTATAATAATCAGTCTCTGTGAATAAAAGAGAGATTCACTGAGGCAGGGAAGAGCAGAAACAACATAGGGTGTACCCTTGCAAACAAGGATACTGTGACATCATAAAAAAGTTATAAAGATTATTTAAAGCCTCTGTCCCCATGCCTCAAAATGGCAATTTTGGGGGAAGTGCACATCCAGCAGAGAAGACACTCCTATTTCATAATTAATGTGTTACCATGACAAACACAATAGCAAACAGCTGCTTAGTTTACACATCTGGCTGACACAGAGACACATTATTATTCTTCTGAAGCTATGTTTCGGTCCATCTGATGAATGTAATGAATGTAATTGCTCTGATGTGGTCTCACTCTACTCCTGGGGGATATATCTGACTTTTCAGTTGCTAAATGCTCAAGTCTGGTCATTTTTCTACCATGAAGCCTTTTTCAGGGTCGATGACAGTGGTGAAAGTGAACCTATTAGATTTGTCTGGTCGCTTTTTTGTACCCAGTGCTGTTTAAGGACTTTGAACAGCTGATGTTGCTGGAAATGGTATTGATGAGAGCAGAAGCAAGCCATACAACCAGCATTTTATTGATATTTTATGCAACTGTAATATTAAAATATTTACAAATCAAATACATCATTTGTTTAAATTAATCAGCATAAAAATTAAATCCAACTCATGTTGCACTTTACAAAATTTAAGACCCCCAAAACATGAACCCTGATAAGAGGAATCTATTTATTAAAACAATAAGTGACAGATCTCCTGCATCAAACAGCTACGGTAAACTTGTTTATGTTCACACTTCTAAAGAAAAGGTGAATTAATAGCTGATGACTGGAATATATTGTTAATTGATCAATGTGATCAACTCTTCTCTTCTTCTATGACATTAAATTAAGGCTCATTTAGGCCTGAGTCTTCCAACCTTTTTGGCACACAATCACTTTAAAACAGGCTCCACTTGTGACCACTTGTCACATGTTATAGTCTCAGCATGGACCAGTTTAGCTTTAAGATCATTTTAACCCAAGATCAATTTTGATTCCCTGAATTTTTTGATTAGTTTTTTATATCCCTGGAGAGGTGAAAGCATTGAGTATTCTGTGAGAAAATAAAAATTTAAAAAATGATTATAAAATTTGAGAGAAGTGAAAAGAGATGATTTTAGGACCCCTGGAAGAGTCCCAGGCCCCCTGGCTGGCACTAATCAAAAGTTTTCTTTGGCCTCTGTAGAAGGGGAATCTGAGCAGGATGGAACATGTTATGTTACGTGGCATCTTATAAGACAGTGGCCGAAAGTTCACAATTTTTTGCTTCTCAGGTCCATTCTTCTCTCCACTACAATCTTCTGTCTTCTTCTTCTCCTGTCTGTGTCTTTTCTTGTTTGCTCATGTTTACATCTTGCTGATCACAGTCTGATGCTGCAGTGGAGTTCTGTGGTTCGTCCTCAGCTTCTTCTTCTCTACTTGTCTCTTCTTCCAGTAACGGCAGAGCCTCTGTGGTGCATTGTGTCTGCTGTTGTGATTCATCATCATTAACAGAATCACATTCCTTCCCACTTTCTTCTTTACTTCCAGTTTCTGCCCCAGTTTTCTGTGCACCCCTGTCCCGACACGCCTGCCTGCGAATGGTCCGCCGATGTTTGCTGCGGCGTGATTGGTTGCAGTGCAGGGTGCGCCTGCGATGCCATTGGTTAAGAGAGTTTTGGGCCTCAACACTGAGCTGACGTGCGGCCAATCGTGGCTGGAAGCTGCTGATATAGTAAAGGGCGGCATATAGAGTTGTAAGGTAGTAGCCACCTGTTGATATGAGGAATGCAGAAAGGGAGACAGTCTGTGAGTTGTAATTGTAAATAAATAGTATCTAAATGTAACTGCTGGGAAATCATCTATAAAATGAATGAAGATGGGAGTCAAACCCGAACCTTCACTTGGAGACCAGAATTGAGTTGCACCAGATATTTGTTTCCATCAAAGTTTGTCCTAAGTTCTAAGTCAATGCTTCTCATATTTCTTTGAATAATGTGCACCCTTTCAAATATTTTTTTTCCTTTCCTTCTTCTTTCTTTGTTTTCAGCTATATTACTGTTGTTTCAACTATGAATATGTTTTCTCGATTTTTGTCTGTCATTCCATACCAAAACTGGCTTCCTGCAGTGAATGTGATGTGATTGCATTTGTTGCTTCTGTTTTCTGTGAGGTTTTAACTGCATTTATCAGTTTTTTTGACAGTAAAAATTTTTTTAATTAAACTTATTTTCATATATTTAGGAAATATGTATGAGTGTTATTCTCACATACTCCATTCAATGTTCCAGAGTACCCCTAGGGGTACTTGTACCCCCATTTGAGAAAACCTGGGGACTATAAACTACTTTCAAACTAGCAATTTACTTAATTTGGTTGCTTAGAACTGCAGTGTATTAGCTAGGAAATGTAGGTATGATTTTGTTTTTTTTGCACATGCATGCAAAGAAAATTATGTGTGTTTCAGTAGCAGGCTAATCATGCAGTTTAGAATGAGAAATAGCCATGCTGATTCTATTTGGTCATTCAGAAAAACGGAATTGACATGTTTTGTAATTTGAGATACGTTATGTTACTTTCGTGGAATGTAATTTAAAATCTATTTGCTTCATTATAAATGAACAGCAATTTATCAAGTGTCAAATCAGATAACTGAGTCATATGTTAGCAAGATAACAGTACTGTTGTCAGTTAGCCAGTGCAGTTACAAGAGCAACAGTTACCCCTGGCAATTGAAAATGTTGAACTACTTCAACGCACAATATGTAAATTTTGTTGCTATGGGGTCTCTTTCTCATTAAAATAACAACAAAAGATGCACTATGATGATGTTGTGAAGTGACACAGGAGCGTGAGAGCTGTTATCTTCACGTCACTTTTAAACAAACACCAGAGCTGATGAAAATCTATCTGACATGACTCAGACACTTAAGTCGACTTCCTTTCTTACTCTGACATATCTGACTTAAACTGTGTTAGCCTGGAAGTTACAGCAATGGCTAGCAAGAGCCGTACCATTACCTTGAATAAATTATGGATTTCTCTGTGTTTGAAGATTGCTGGAAACATTTGGGGTGATGTAAGTGCAAAGCTCAACTAAATATATAATATATGTCTCGCATTTTTAGACATTTTGATGCAGAAATGTTACATATTATGGCTATAATCTTGATGTAAGCACTAGCAGTGACATGTAAATCTCCACTTAATATACACTTGTAATATAACTAGGTTAAGTTATGAAGTGCTGATGCAACCAGGTCTAGGAAAACATGTTAACTAATGAATAAGGCAACCTTTCCACGACACTGTGTTTACTTGATTTGCCTTACCCTCTCCCTGTAGCTGTGTTGGGTCCAGTAGCTCCATCATGTAGTCTGTGTCTACCTGTAAGGTGGCCACGTCACTACGGAGCAGCACCCATGTCAGGCAGGGCAGAAAATCATCTGCTCCAAATGCTGTACCTGCAGGAGAGGAGAGTCTGGGTTTAAATAACAGACTGAGCACCAGACACAGCCAGAGACAGATAGAGATATATTAGTAAGAATCGTTAAAAAACCTGAGCTAGCATTAGCACTCATGCTGTGATAGATGCTCTTGCAGACTTTGAGCAGGATCTGGACTTTCTTGTTTGGGGAGTAGGCCTCATGCACGCTACTCCACCTCTGCTGGATCCGCTCGAGGGTGACAGAGTCAGGAACTCCAACTCCTGCAGACCCCCCCAGCTCCTCCATCCCCTTCTTTTCCAGCACACGCAGGTTGCTCCGGAGACGCTCAAAGGTGCCGTCATTGCTACGCGAGGCATGAATGCAGGAGTAAAGATGTATGGAGACAGGCCTCAGGGCCACCTTGTGGATGGACAGCTCCACCAGTGTGTCTACAGGAAGGTCAAAAGTTACGTGAAGAGAAATTAGAAGAGTATTGAATATTGATCTACTGAGCACAATAATAAAACTTTTTTAAATTAATCTATTGTCAAACTTCACTGCCAGCTCACTCACCAATCTCAGAGTCATTCATGTCTGTAATGCTGTCCAACAATGCCTGAATGTCTTGATGGTCCAACAGTGTCTCCCTCAGTAATGTGAGTGATGACCTCACTTCCTGTAAAAAATCCGACCCTGTGACCTCGCTGGGATCAGCTCCTCTCTTCAGCATCATCTCTACAAATCCTTTCACAGCCTCTGCAAATGCCCCACCTTTCCGCTCGCTCAGCTCATGCACACGGTTGGTCAGTCTCTTCTTCGAACTCACCAGCCCACCAAGAGCTTGACCCACAGCCGAGAGCCGGTGTATGACCTTGTCAGCCAATCGGTGTGCAGACGGGCAGTGCGGGTTAGGGCTTGGAGTCTCCTGCTCTTCCTCTATGCTGCTGATCGACAGCGAGTCGAGCTCCAGCGATGGCGGCTGGAGTGAAGAGGAAGGCCTGGGCGGGGAAAGCCAGACTCCATCTTCGATCCAGGACACCCTGTGAGGAGACACAGGCACAGGGCTGCCGTGGTGCTGCGGCTCTAACACTGTGCTACTTCTAGGAGTAGTGGGAGTGGATGTGGGGAGGCTCCCTGTACTCGCTCTCTGAGGGGGGTTGGAGGTAGAATCTCTGCTGGGCCTCCTGAGAACCACCCCTGCTGGAGCAGTTGGTGATGGCGGGGTGAAGGGGTCCTGTGGTGAGTCAGCTGACTTGGCTCTGGTCAGACCTGGATGAGAAAAATATGGATTATGAACACTATAAAAGTGATGAATCCAACCAAATACACTTCAAAAGCATTAAAAGCTGGAGTTGGCAGTTTATTTTTGGTTTGGTTTGGTTAAACATGTTTAATTCAAGTGGGAAACTAGACTTCTGCACATCCTCTTGCCTCTTGTTTTCAGGCTTTAGAAAGGCTCTGCAGTTACGCTGCCAAAATGCTAGTTTGCAGTGGGATCTCTACGCCACTGTGGTGAGCTTCTTTTTTCTTTCTATACACGTAGTAATGGTGACTGAAACAGAGCATATCTTGTCGGAGTTGGAGCTAATAAATGTCCAACAACAGTTACTTTTATTGAAAGCACTGCAATGCAGAAAAGTGAGAAGACAGCGGTGGAGATGGTGCAACCACTGAACCGACTGAGGCAGTGTGAGCAGCAAAGGTCCTCACCAGAACTCTCCATACTGGCTGCAGAGGGTTCCTGATCCAACGAGATGGCTCGTTTATTTTGCACCCCCGACCCCGCCCATGCTCTGGTGGTGCTGAGGCGTCGCTCTCGTCTGTAATTTGGCGGTTGTGTGGCCGACTCTGCAGCTGTAGCCCTGTGGGTCAGCCAATCATCCCCATGCTCACGAAGGTAGAGGGGATTGATGATACACAGGGCTCCGTTGGAGGAAGTCAACTAAGGAAACACACATAGACAAACACAGTGAAGAAATACAGTAGGACTTTTATTTATATAGTGCAAAATCATAGCAGATGTTCTCAGGGCACTTTTCATATAGACAAGGTCTAGACGGTACTCTTTATAATAACATTTGGTGCCACCACAAGCAATCACTGAGGAAGCAGTGGTTGGGAAAAACTTCCTTTTAACAGGCTCAAGCAAAACCAGGTTCTGGGAAGATAAGCAAAATGCTGTCTATCTCCGCATCCAGTAGACATATACCAACATTATCATTAGAGCCAGACAGATATATTGGTCTACACTGGTATCAGCGTACATGTTGTCCAATATTTTTGTAACAGAATATAATGCAGATTGTTTTTCTTTTTTAAATTTCTTTTTTAGTTTTATGAGGTGCATTTTCTATATATGTTTGTTCCTTTTTATTGATTCAAGTTGCTCTATTTGTGTTTTTTTAGTTATACAGTTATACAGTTATACAGTTTATTTCTTCATTGCCCTGATGTCATTTTGGAATTTTTATGTACAAATAAAGAATATTGATCGACATATAGATATCAGAATTTGTTTTGCTTCCTGATAGCAGCATCAGCATCGACCCCAAAAATCCAGTATCAGTCGGGCTCTAATTATCATCAATTTGGAGTTGTGTTTCGAATCACCTAGTGAGTGCAAGTCCAACATTCACTCGCCTTTTAGCTCTGTTGTCACCACCAACTCCAGGAAAAATGTCTTTAGCTGCTATATGCTCCACTATTTTCACTAGTCACTAGCTTTGTCTGGATGCTGTTTTGTCCTGGGAAGGTAGTCTACTGTGGGAGCTATTTAGTAGAAAAGAGCTACCTTTTGCTGATGAATACGATGTTCATGAGAATGAAGAACATGTACCAAAAAACAAAAGAATGGCATAAAGGGCTAAAACAGTTGATAGAGCTGACGAAAAAATGCAAAATCAGTCGATTTCTGTTCGTTTGTCACCATGCTCCCCAGAGGATACTTCCCTTTTGCAACAAGCTCTGCTACAGTATCTTACCATTGCCTGTACTTTTATACACACGAGCACCTGTATGCACACACGCACATGCAGAGTACATACCTGTATAGAGCACATGACACTGCTTGGCTCCTTGTGGGTCATTTTATCAGCCTCTTGGTCAGGTGGTGTGTGAAGCCAAGTTTCTGCATTACGGAGGCATTATAAATGAGACAGTTCTTTAAAAATAGCTTTGTGGTTTTGTATTTGCGATGCAGCTTCTGAGGATATGAGACAGAAAGCCACGGAAGTGGAAGGACTCACTGGGTTCAAGTTGAGAGAGACGATCTTTGTTTTTCTCGGTTACACTGTAGATCCAGCCAGGAATAGAGAGGCAAACAGCCAACACATCCCTGACACAGAGGAAGAGGTGACAGAGATAAAACACAGCCTGAGTGAAGAGGTTGGCACAGATATTTAAGATGCCACAGTTAATGTCAGTGTCCAAACATTTACTGATTCAGCTTTTAAATGAATTTAAAATAAGACAATAAAAAATATGAATAAAATAATTATCCGTCTGTAATTTTAGTTACTTTAGGTGAACAAAATTTTCTTTTGTTTAGTTTTTTCTAACTGGAGCTCAGTACCATGACATTAGTTCTCCGTGTGTCTCTCTTGCACCTTGACTTTGTTCAAAACAACGAGCATCTGGGGAATTTAGTGTCAACTTCCTGAGATTGAAGGAATAATATTAGTTGATTCAGATAATGACAGAAAATAAACTGATCATGGCACACTTTTTAAATAACATACTTTTAAATCCTTGGGCTTGAGGGAAGGTAGCAAGTACTTTCAAGTCCAAGTGAAATCACAAGTCATTGGTCTTAAAGTTGAGCTGCAAGTCTTTTTTAGTTTTGTAAAGTCCAGCCTAGAGTAATCAAATTTCTGACTCAAGTCCAAGTAATGTGTCTTGAGTCCACACTTGTGGTTTACTGCAGGTGTGTTTGCTTGTTAGCCATGTTATGACTGTGGTTCCCAAACTTATTCTAGCATGCCCAACTTCAGAAGCTCAAAAGAGTCTAACCAACAAGGAAGCAACTGATAAAAAAGATTTTAAGTCCAGGTTTAGTGAAACATAAATCAGCATGATGGCACTCTCCATACGTATGTTATCTTATTATTATGTATGTATATTATGTTCTTATGTTACACTCAACCAAACTTTGAGCAACATGCCATAGAGAGAGAAGTGTCACAGGTAACAATTACATTATTTTAAGTGCTGATGTTTGAATGGTGCTGACCAATCAAAAATGCTGCTAAAAGTTATGTATGACAAAGTTTAAACAGAAAGAAGCAGCAGTATTGCATAACTGAGTCGTGTTGTAGGTATGTATTTATTCCTTTAAGAGAGTAGAGTATTTATTTTAGTGTGAGCATGATTGCTTTTTATTATTTTTTTTTTAAATTAACAACTTGTTTGAGAGAGGGAAAAAGATTGTATCCAATTGTATCGGTGTAGGCAGATACTCAAGGTTGCCATACTGATATCAGACATGAAAAAGTGGTATTGTGCCATCCCTAATAATGATCCACTCACTGTACATTATCCTGCTTATTACTGTCATGTCAAGTCAGAGTCTTGCTATGGCTGTTATGTATATAATTCCTAAGAAAATGTTCAAGAAGTTTAAATGGAAGCAAATAAAACGGCATCAATGATTTTCTTACCTGGTCAGAGAGTAGAAGAGCACAAGCTGAGCCAAGTCGGAGAAAGAAAGACGAGACTCAGACAACTGGAAGACTGTCACAGAGAAACAGAGAAAGAGTGGGCAGAATTAGAGTCATTTTCTGTCAAAAAATACTTTCCTGGAAACAGAGTGAAACCAGGAAGGTCGAGAGGGGACTTCTGACGAGAAGCCAGTGGGCCTGTTTCAGCAGCTTTATTTTCACACTGGCTTCATGCGCCATTGAGTCTGGTATTTTCTGATGAAGTGTGGTTTCTAATGCTGAGCAGGTTGTTTCAGGTCAGAAAGGGTCAGTTGCCTCTTCAGCCTGGGATTTTAGCCGTACTGCATGCATCTGCAGAATAGCACTAACAGGCGTGGATCTAACTGAAAGGGAGTTCACACCTTAAGGAACCAGAATTTGCAGTTTGTGCAGGCGTGTATCAGATTACCTGCTCTCACCTGTAACAGCTTTGACATGTTTGTACTGTTGGCAGCAGAGTTCAAGTTCAACAACACAAAGTAAAATTAGCATATGACAAGCATTTGATGCTATTGGGTTACTGCGTAAGATTATCTGTGTTGTCAATTTCAGCATATGAAATGATTCACAGATTAACCACTAAAGGTGACATCATGACAACTTGTCTACAAGATCATGTCACACCCAAACAGAAAGAGAAAGAAGTAGCCTATTTGTCTGCATGTGGTTGGTTCATACCTGTGTCTGTGCTTTTGATATCATAGTCAAGAACACCTTCATCCTCTCCTCCAGTAGACACACACAGCAGGCAGGGCTTACACGTTGCAGCGTCCCGAACAACAAGGAAACTCTGGAGGGAGACACACACACACACTGACTCACTTCAGTAGCTGAAGTATTACGGAAACTAGTTGAGCAGGAAGATGTTTTCTCTGAAACTGTGTGGCTCCATGGCAACCAGGCGGCAAGGAGGGAAACAATGACGATATATATCAGAGTGTGATGACGAAACTGCATAGATTTAATCTAGAAAATTAGTCATGATGGCAGGCTGTAACCAAACTGAAGTCACGTAAACACAAAAGAGCAAATGGGTTCATTAGTGCTGATATATGGCCAATGTTAAACCTGTTAGGACTCTGATGCAGCACTGTAGACACAGCTGACAAACTGTGTTTCAGTTAGCAACAGGTATGCAAAGATTTATCAGTCAAAGTGACATTAAGGGCTACTAATTATAGAATTATAGATATGAAAAAATTAAATATCTGAATTCAAGGTCCTAAAAAACAGCTGAGTTGAGTGTCGAGCTGTCACTTTGTCCATTGTTGTGTACACTAAGCAGACACACAGACAGGCAGGAGAGGAATCCTCCCCACAGATCATCACGCATGCTGATCTTATTAACTTCATTGCTGCAGAAGGAGCAATGCCCCGTTTGTCCAGGAACAGATAAAAAAGTTTTACTTTAGAATCCACAATGTGTGACTAGAAGCAGGTGAGCAGAATCACCTGCTGACCGGTGCAATCGTCACAGTAGATGCCTTTGTTAAGTCATGTCTCTTTTTGATTCTGCAAAGCTGGCACGCTGTGTAAAATCATACAAAGGGGCGGTTTTAGAGCAGCATAGTTTGGTTCAGTGTAAATAAACAATTGCGGCATAGAAGCGAGCCTCTACTGCAGAAGTACTGCACATTAACCAACATTTGAATCAAAGACAGATGCCTGTAAATCGGCTGTTTGCTTTGCTGCCACAATTTTCAATGAGATAAGACAGGGGTTCTCAAAGTTTTGATGACTGGGTTCCATTTTAGAAGCTAGCATATGACTGAGTGCCACACATGACAACTCATGAGCCTGTTTGCAAATAAGACTGATCACTTTATCTGTTCCCTAAAGTCTGACAATGTTAGAGAGGATCAATTATTCCTCAGACCTCCTTTTCTCCTCAACTATACTGTCTTTTTTGGTGGTGTTTTTTCCATCTCACTTCCAGAACAAACAGCATAGTTGTTCACTATAATCGCTAACTATTTAAGGACTACCGCTGATGACAGAACATTATTCCTCTGAAACTATTTGCCGTGCAACAAGCAGCTTTCCACAAGTTGTCAGTTTTTACCTGACAGATGCTTGTAAGGAGGGTGCAGTTTGATGCAGTAGCAGAGTAGTGTGTTAAAAGTAAGCTATTCAAAGTGAGAGTATTGAAATGGATCACGTATGATTAAAATATATTGCAGGCATTTTATGTCACATTCAGGGGATGCCCAAAATTTTTCTGGGGACTGCACTTTGAGACACTATGACATAAGACATAAAAATAAGAGATCTTAATTTTAACAGCTAAAAGTGTACCAGCCATTGCTTTCTTTTTTTACATGGACAACTTTGCGGTCATGGTACAGATGATCTGTTGGTCTGATCACATTACCTTCTTTGGTAACAGTGACTAAAACGGAATAGGCAGTTTGTTGAAACATAATTAACTTGGGTAAAACAAAAAAAACATGCAATCCTGAATATGGCAAACGAGCGGTTCAGTCAAGTAGTTACATCACCACAACTGAATTCAGAAGTGCTCTCAAACACACATTTATTCACACACAGACACGCAGGAAGTGGCTTTCATGCTCAGTGTGCACAGAAATAGAGACAAGTTCACTGCAAGTCACCAAATTTCAAACACACACACACACAAAGACACACAACAGTGCAGCGGGAATGTCACACATGAACAAATATTCTGTTGATTCATAATGGCAACTTTTAGTCACTGATGCATTTGATTGATTCATCGGAAGACATACTGGAAACCATTCGAGTAGAAATTACCAAATTAGACCTTCTGCTCAACTTTCAAATTGAGCTCGCCTACAACCACCATGAAGTACAATGCTTTATAAAACAGATTGCATTTTTTTCTTTAGTTCAAACACTTCTGTCTATCTTTACCCATGACCAAATACCTAAATACTCAGACTGCAGTTTCAAATAACAAACACACCCTTCTAACACAATATTCTGGCATACTCACGTTCTCTGTGTGCCGCAGATGTGTCCATTTTGTGAAGTCATTTCCCTGATATGCACACGCTTTTATTCAACACCACTTCTGCATTCAACCCCATCAGAAGTGCTTGTTATGAGGTGTCAAAGAGAAAAAGGAACTAACTTTCATAGCATGGAGATGTGCATGTCAGCGTTCAGTCCAGCTAAGATTACTTCTGCTGTGAAACTTTAATTGAAGCATACAGACATCACCAAAGTGTGAAGTGCTTGTTTGAGACACAGCTGAAAGGACTCAGTTTCATATAAGTTGGGTTAATTATTAATGAGGGGATCAGTGAGAGTATGACTTTACAATAATTCCACCCTCATTAATGATTTAGAAATGGTTAAATTACGTTATTCATTAGGATGTAAATAGTTCATAAACTATTCATAAGCTGTAACAACACATTAATTAAAAGAACAACAGTGACTTGCTGCTTGTCAAATAGTGAGCCCACATTTATGTGTAATGTTAAGTCTCTGATCTCATTGCTTATAGCTTTTTGTCTCCTCCATCAGCAGGTTTACACCTGTCAGCTTCATCAGATGTTTGTTAATAAGTTGACTGTAAGATAACTGTCAGCATATTTAAGTGCCAAAAAGTTCCATTTAGCAAATCAAATTAATATATCAAATTACCTTGCCAATATAAGCATGCACTGTTTTATACTTTACAGTAAGGCTCCCCTTAGCCAGCTATAAATGGTGGTAAGTTATTAGTAAAATTTGGTAGTGAGCAGTAACTGAATCTTGCTAAATAGTGAGCTCACATCAATGTATGAAAACTGTGTTACTGGGGCCAGCACTTAAAAACATTAGCTTATATCCCTGACAAAGGCCTGAGTTTATGTTCCATTCACTAGCTAGTTTATCTTATATTAAGGGTTAAAGCTTGCCAATTGAGCATCAAGTCAGATTTCAACTTTGAATTGTGGTTGACAACTGGTTGACATTTGGTCTGAATGTCTACAGCCTCTTTTTGCTGTCTTTTCAACAGTATAAAAAATGTGGTTACATCAGTCACAAAACACAAATTTGTTTAACCATTTTTATCACTTGTTCAGTTCTAAGTTGAAACACAGTATTGTTATTTTTTCAAAGTCATATTTCATTGGTTGGTGAAATCTGGTTGGCACAAAGAGCTTTGATGTTTCATACAAAGTGTTATGAATACAAACTAAATATGTTGTGTGCTGCCAACAAGAAGCTTTCAGGACTACGTAATGGGAGAAGTTCTTGATGAAACATAAAGAAACGCACGTGCAAGTTTCTTTTTTTTTGCATATTAGTTACAGCTTTGACAATCCCAAAGGTAAAAGCCAATGCATCAGAGTATATTATAAAGAAAGACAAAGACACTTAACTTGACAAGAAGATGTTGTGGATTAGTGGGTTCAAGAACCTATTATTTTTACATTAGAGTATGAAAAATGTCACTGTTGCAAATCCTGGTGAAATATGATCTAAATGTGAATGTTTGAAAAATGTCTTCAAATACTTTGTACCAAAACCTTCACCTTGAACCAATTCTGGACATCTTTTCACTGGTGACATGTTGTTGTTTTTTCAAACATCCTTTCCATGGGAAAATGCTCATGGGGTGGAAACAAGAATTTCCTTGAACTTAAATTAATTCTCTAAACAAATTAAAGGGCACTATATGCAATTCTCCATCACACTGAATACTTGATGTCAAGGTATACAAAAAGCTTACCCCAGCAGGTGTTCCAGAGATAGCAGTGTGGACACCCTCTCTATCCCATGGTGCCCCGGGGCACCAGGCCTCCTGACAGCCCCTCAGCTGCTCCAGCAGCGACAGTCTCTTCCTGCTGCTCCTCCACGGGATGGCTGTGGTCCCATTGACTGAACTGTGAACCGCTCTGGATGCAAACATATGGACACGTTTATGTGCATCTATAGCCGTCTGCATATATGCACATAAACGGATGAGAACGTAAGTCACATGTAGACAACATAGATTAGGACTGCTGATTCCCTCATGCTCAGTAAGGCAAAATTAAGGTTAAAATTCAGCTTTTTTTGGTCCAAGTTTTGATTTTCATGAATAATTTGGATTTTTGAACAATGATTTTTCAATAATTCGACAAAACAAATCAACAGACTTTCAGAAAAAGGCTTTAACAATAGCTTATTGATGGTATAGAAATGGTTGGTACTTACATGAGTTGGTCTGGCTCAGTTAGTTCATGTGTCTTCTCTCCTCTACACTATTAGCACATTTCTCCACATGTTGCAATCTTCTCTCTCTTGATCTCTTCCTTTCTGCACGGTACAAAAAGTTGCTCAAGAGCTCAAAATACCTTAAAAAAGGAAGCTCACAAACATCCTCAAGAAGTTTCCTGGTGTAACGGACAGAGTATTTTATATTTCAAAATGCAGATAACTGTCGTATGGCCGCCACGTTTGCCTCCTTCTGTCGTCTGCACACGCTGGTATTTAATGCACTTTCAATTTTTATGTGAAACTGACTAACTGTTCAGCTGATCTTTCATCACAGCGCCTCCTTCAGCCTCCCCTCCCCTCAAGTCTGCATGTGGTTAACCCAGCTCACAGTCAAGACACACTGCTCTACTCTAAAGAGCTACATGTGCCTATTTTTTTCTCCCTGCAGCCCTGTTTCTGTCTGCTGCTCAGAAATGATGAATGGTAAAAAGCTGCAAAGTTGTCCTGAAAACCCTTCACCACAACTCTGAGATTTTCTCTCTCAGATTTTATCTTGCAGCTGTGGGAGAAATGCACAAACAGATGCAACACTCAGCTTTGAATCCATCAGTTAGAGATGTAAATATGCAGGAGAAATAGTAGAACTATTAAAGGGAGAAAGAACAGAGGCTAGATTGACTGAGAGTCATTGTGTCTATTTTATCTCATGCGCGCACAGTTAGGTTTGCTGGCTGCCCAACAATCTCCCCGCTCACGGAAACCGCAGCTAGAGGTGTTGCTGACTGGTCAGCATTTCCGTGGCAAGAAGACTCACATGTCACATGAAGTGCTGTCACACTGTCTGTGTGAACCATTTCCTGCAATCATCATGATCTCTGTAAGAGCAATGACCAACATGGCTGGGATCAATAAAACCAAACCAGCCAAAAACCAACTAATTGCATCAGCTAACTGGCTTGTCCTGTCAAAATAAAGAAAAAAATGGCAGTAGCTTAACAGTTTGATCACGTCTTCATCTCTATTTTTTAAGCATTCTTAACACTGTACTTCATATTAGCACACCAACATGCTAAAATATATCATTATACCCGTTAGCTTTGTCATTGGGGCACGTTAGCATTTAGTTAAGAGTACTATTGTGCCTAAGTAAACCCTTCACAGAGCCAGTAGCTTGGCTGTAGGCTGTTGCTTTATTAAATTTATATTCCAACCAATTTCATCTGGTGCCACAAGTTCCTCAGAACAAAATTTAGGTTGAGACAAAGTAAACATTGTCCAAGTAAAAGCCTCTGGATGGTGAAAAATTTAATTAATTAATCAGAATTTAATTAAGACGTATCACCTTAAGCACTTAAAGCAACACTTTTGTACTAGCATATTAGCATATTTCAAAAATAAAAATACACAATAAAAGTGACCCAAATATGGCCAGTCAGCGTCTGAAGGTAGCCATGCCACCGTCATGTCAACCATCACGTGGACTTCCACAACTCCATCATATAAGTCATTCAACCTTTCCATTGTGAAACCACTGTTAGTGGGAATGAAAATATGTGTTGAATATATTATGACAGCAGTACTTCAGATGGTGGTGCCACAAACTATTCTAATGACGCTTCCACATTCACTTTTATCTTATTGTTTTTTTTTTTATTCTTAATCATCAACTACAAAGATTCAACTGAAGTAACTCAGGGTTGATTTGATTTTTGTTGGTTTTTGTGTGTGTATTTTTGTGGACAATCACAATGTTGCATAATTTCATGACAGCTTATCCGGTCGTTATTAAACTTGGTATATGTGTGCAGTTTATACGTCTGTATGTAGTTTAGCAAATGATGGAATAGTTTATTATAACCCAGTATCCAATGAGTTTCTATATCCTACAAACATTAAGATTTGTCTCTAAACAAAGGGTCTCTGACACAGTCACAACAAAGGGGAGCATCAGCTTTACAAAGGTCAAATTTATTGCAACATTTTTGCATTGATTTCCATTATTTTTGTACAGATGTTTACGCAATTGTGTAAACCCCCTGTATTTTTTTAATCTCATTATGTAACAATTCATGCATCTTCAGATAGCCCACAGTTTCCAATGAAACAACACCTTCATAAACATCATTATACCTATTTTAGCAATTATTATCTGTTTATCTGTCTTGTGTCTCACATTATCTATCCCCAAAGATTTAAAAGGCAAATCAACTAAAGACCAACTCAGGTTCTGACTGTAGAGACTTAAGCAAAGTTACTGTTATTTTGTGTGTTCTGTAAACATCTGAAAACATTGTGTTAAAAGAAGTCAAAGCATTTAGGAGCAGAAGATTAACATGAAAAACACTGTTAATTTTAACATTTTAAAGTTCCACATTACCAATTCTTAATTCTTCCTACTGTTATATTTACAACTACCTTAGTTCACTTATAAGGAAGTATTTTAAAGAAGTTACTGACCAATCAGACCAATAGATTTTGGCTTGGGGGGAAAAGATGACAGAGATAAAAATATAAAACAGTCTGGTTATCTTTTGAGGAAGCTTAAACAGAAATCAGATAATCAATGAAGTGAAGACATTTGAGGTGGTTAGGCCAAATAACTCCATCAGATGTTCACTTGTTGGTTTGAGGCAAAACTGTAGCATGTCCTTTAATGCAGCAGAGCCACGATCACGCTGTCAGGGTTTCAGAGATATTGACCACCTTCCAGGCTCTGGATATATTTGAACAATGCCACTATCTATTGCAATTAAACCTGCCTCAGACGGAACAATACAGCTGAGATAAGTGTGAGCTAATGTGAAAAATAATAAAAAATAAAGTAGATTAAAGGGGTAGTTTGGATTATTTGATGTGGGGTTGTTATGAGGAATTCATTGATGCCAGTTGGCAAGCCTCCCCAGTTTGGAGAAGCAGAGAATAGTACCAGCACGGAAGCTAAGCTGCTTGTTGTTGCAGTGGACAAGGTCAGCAACAAAAGGTATTTTAGCAACTTAAAAAATGTCTACCTACAAAATTCAGTATCAGTTTAAGAGTACACTATATTTTGAATATTTCCACTGCTGTCCTTTGCGGTCAGACAGCCTTCGAAACGGTCAGAAAAGAAATGTGAAAGATGAATATCGCTCTCTCCAAACCAACCAAACTCTATAGTTGCTGTCCACCGCTGCCTCGATCTGCTAGTTTGTTTGTGTTATTGTGCAACTTTGTTGAACCTGAACTATCATAAAACACTGAAGTCACACAATAATACAAACTCACACACTGAGGCAGCGGTGGACCAGCATCTCCTGTCTTCTACTTTTTAAAATGACTGATTTTGCCTATGGAGTCTGGTTGGTTTGAAGAGAGTGATGTCAGAAAAGGCTGTCTAATGGTAAAAATATAGTGTACACCTTTACTAATACTGATTTCTTTTAGATGGACCTTTTTTTAAATGGCTAAACTACATTTAGCTGCTGATGCAATTCATTTCTTAGCTTTCACGCTGATACTCCTCTCTGCTTCTCCAAACTAGAGGCATGCCAACCAGCAGCTACTGTAGGTAATACACTGACTACGGATGAGTACCTCACACAACCCCACATAAAATAGTCTGAAATTTCCCTTTAATGACAATAAAGTGCAAATTACTGATATAAAGAGGACAGGAGCATAAAACACAGGGATGTCCTGTGAGGATGTCCAGAGGAATTAAATGTCCACAGATGGAAAATGAGTTTAAATTCCAAATAAAAACCCTGGTATCATAATCTCGCCTTCAGGGCCAACTCCAAACCATGACATCACTACAGTGTTTTTTCTGCAAAAGGGAGCTTTTTAATGAGTTACTCTTCCTTTTTGGGCTCTGGTGCCACTGATGCAGAACTCGCCTTGGCTGCAGCTCCTTTGGTCTCGCCGCTCTTGCCTTGACTGTCAATCCTGGCGTGCTCCCGCTTCACCATTTCTTCCAGCTCCGCCTGCAGAGAAGTGAAGACGAAACAAGGAGGGATTTAACATGAGTAATGCTCAGAGACACGGAGGACACGGAGTGGTGAACAAAACGGTGACTGCAAGACAGCGATTAAAAGAAACAGCTCATGCTTCTGTGTTTATCAAAAAGGCCCTCTACAGCGGTGACTTTGGACCACAACATCACACAGGAAAATCATAAATAGGTTAGTCTGACGTTTCAAAAGCTCTCACCTCACCTTTTTTTTTTAAACTTCTGCTGCAGTTCTACAGTATCAACACTTCATGACAACCACAGGGGCACTGTGTACTAAATTGTTTACTGTATCTTGGGACATATCAGTGTTGCTGAAGACACGTATTTCTAAATCAGTTCTACTGATGTGACCAACAATATTCATTATCTTGAAACTAGAGTGTTTACATGCCAAATATCATTAACAAACACCAGGCTCATGTTTGTGGGCTAAATATGAAACTACAGCTGACAGGTGTTTATCTTAGCATAACATGAAGACTGGAAACAGAAAGGAACAGCAAGACTGGCTCTCTCCAGAGTAAAAAAAAAAGCTGAAGCTCACCGTTTAAAACTCTGTATCCTGTTTGATTAATCTGTACACAGACAGTTACATAAAAATAATACTTCATGGTTACGCAGTGCAGTATCTCCAGTGGTTGGCTTGCAACCTCATGATGAGAACAAGACTCAAGGAAGTCACTGCACCCGGCTGCTGGTCAAAAAGAAAAAGTTCCAGAATGCAACTATAAATAAAACCATAAATTATGTTTTTAATGTTTCCGTTTTTCTGCAGATTAAAAAAAGCCTAGCAATGTGTTAATTTGTCAACTTTACGAGTGATGATATGTGAATCTTTTATTTCTTAAAATGCTGAACTATTCCTTTAGGACATCTTGTAACTGGCTGCCGTTCCAAGCATGAAGGAGAGCCTACAAAGGCCACTAACACTAAAGGCCATATCCAGAGCCAGTGTTTAGTTTGTCTGTTCTGGGCTACTGTAGAAGCATGGCAGTGCAACACAGCAGACTCCATGGAGGAGGACACGCCGCCTGTAGATATAAACATTTATTCCTAATGTGAAAAAACACAACAGTTCTTATTTTCAGGTGACTGTATACTAATGAAATCATAATCCCCATAAATAGCACACACTGTAACATTAATCTTAATTGGAGATAACAACACTGAGTGATTGAAATATGAGCAAGCCATTTGTTTTTATTACAGCACAACACATGCAGTGTGGTATGGTATGAAAATGGTGTCCCTCTGGAAAGAGAATAAATTGTTAAAATGATTTGTCAGTATGTTCATTTAAAGTACCAGGGTAGAGTATCTTACTGCAATGAGAGACTTATGACAAAATATTAAATAAAACTTTAATGATACAGTATCTGTAAGGATATCAGTCTGTGTTGCAGGGTGTTGTGAGAGCTTTAAGTAACAAGAATGACAGAATTAAATGAGCGAGGAAATGATGGGTCTTACACCTAACATAACAGTAGCACACAATCAAAAATGAAACTGTTTAACTTTAGTAACCCTTTGAGGGGAACAGTGATCATACATTGTGTTTGGATTACAACAGTGGGTACATTGACTTAATTACCTCCTGACAGAGGTGATTCCAGTATTACGCTAGTTTAACCTCAGAATCATGTGTGATTGTTCCGAGGTAAGTGGACAGTGTTCAAACAAGAAGTACGACCTGAAATGAGCACAGAAGGATCTGTGAGAGATGACTGTGTAACTTACCTTCCATCCCAACAGATCAGCTAGAGCCAAACAGCCGTCATCACATGTACTGATGTGAGCTACATCTCTGGAGAAAAGAAAAAAGGTCACTGTGCTAAAATATGAATGCGGCTCCATGCCACTTCTGCATTTCATACAAATATTACAACACTGACTGTCCTCCAATATAATTTCCTCTTCTTTAACATCTCTTAAGCTGTTAATATGCTTGTCTGTCCCAACAGTTTGTTATTGGCGCCATGAATGGTAACAATGTCTGAATAACATCAGAAGTTAAATGGTAAGTATATCAGGTGTGGAAGATGAACAATTTTTATGAATATTCAATGTATTGATTATGGGATTCTTTGTCTCTAAGTTGTGAGGAAGGAAGATAACTAAGTTTGAATGTAAAATCAATGGGACATTGTACTCAGAAAGGTTGCTGTGTTTACACATTTTTAACATCTGAAGAAGAAATTATTGATTCAACATTATCATGTAATCAGCAACTGTTGTTTTTGTATATAAGGCAAGACACTGTGAAAGACCTTCAGAGAACTGTGCTTGAGTCTTCTCTCCATGTTGCATGAAGTAAAGAGATCTAATTCATCACACCGTCTTGGTAATTCGTCAGAGAACTAGCAAATCTCACTATTTAGGCAAAGAATTTTTACATAGCTACAATCATCATAAATAATGCTCTGGCACCCTCTGGCAGTCCAGAGATACAAAAGAAAACAGTTGAAGAGAAGAAGTTGGGCCATCTCTGTATCACCTGTAAGCCTTGTCGGAGTCAAAGTCCATCCCTCCTCCAAAACCCAACAACCCCAGCAGAGGGTCAGCCTGCACAGAGAAACATACAAACAATGCTGCACAGAGATTCCAACAAGTACATGTATGACAGAAGAAACTGGAAGGATAAAGGCAAAAAAGAGGTTGACAGGGGGTGATGGAGGGGGGAAATCTCACCTGGCCTGCCTTCTCCATGTTTATGAGCAGTCTGGGGCAACTTTTTGAAACTCTAAAGAAAGAAAGGGGCAAGAAAACAATTATTTAAACAACATTTCAGTAATTCACCTGAAGCTTTTAACCAGAGCAATTTAAACTAAGTTCCCAAGTATGTTTAAGCGGGCCCTCAGCGTCGTCCTCAGTGACACTCTAACAAGACGAGGTCACTGTTGGAATCAAGCCTGAATCTTTCATAGTGCAGGTCAGATTCACTGGCTGCTGGACTGCAGTGCACTGCCAGATTGTTTCCGCAGTATTGTTTGTGTTCAGCAGTAGCTTTCGGGAATATGAAACTTGATCTGCAGTACCTGCCAACTAGACCAGCAAATGGCTGGACCTGCAGAGACGTCCCCATGATGATGAGAAGATCACAGCGAGGAAAGTCCTGACAGGGAGACAAAGATGGTAAAAAGTTTATTTCTGCAGAGGTGTTGCATCACATTCTCTTCACACATGCATGCATGAAAACTCCCACCACATGCTCACCATCTTCATTGAGGTGAAGAACCGGACAGGTAGGTTCTCTCCAAAGAAGACGATATCTGGATGAATAAAAAGCAGGGAATGATGAGATATATAGCGACACAATTGTCTCACAGTTATGTTTGTTCAGTAAGAAATAGATAAAATAGTGTGCAGAAAGGTAGGCAGGTCTTTTAAGAAGGAGAATGAATAAGAAAATTACATAAGACAAGTAAGGAAATGCTTACAGAACTAAAACAATAACTAGAAAACTAAAAGTGAGACGGAAACAAAGATCCACTGACCTGGCTTGACCAAACTGCTGCACTTGTCACATCGAGGAATGTCATCAGAAAAGATTTTTTCTGCAAAGTACAGGGAGGTTATAAAGCTCAGTAATACCAGGCTCACACTTGTAAAGGCTAACAAAAGCAAAAGACACCTTTCATCCAGTCCAGGTTGTACTCTTTGCGGCAACAGAAGCTGACACAGTGGGACGTGTAGAAAGTTCCATGAGCTTCGATTAGATCGTCTCCCTCAAGGCCGGCTACGCGCTCCAGAGTGTCAATATTCTAAATAAACACACACATGTTAATATAAATACAAGAATAACAAGAGTCAATGTACAGTATGTGTTTTCTTCCTACCTGTGAGTAACAGCGTCTGAGCAGCCCTTTGTCCTTCAGCAGCTTCATGAAGTAGTGACAGACTGTTGGCTAAACCCCAATAAAAGTTGAGAGAACAAAAACCTGTGAGGCCTTCGATTGTTTTCTGAGGTTAGATTTTAGTTTTATTTTAACAGTTATTTAAAGACCACACGGCAACAAGAAGTGTTCTGTACCTTAAACTGTCCAGGGTAAAGCTCCTTGGCCAAGGCAAAGAAAGGCTCTGGATGTTTCTGAGAACAAAGATAGAGAAAAGTGTTGCATTTTATTCAAGGAACAGTGAAGACTGGATTAAGTACTGTCTCAAAACACAAGGGAGTATGATTTAGTATGCAGTGTTTTTGTACAAGAGCTTAGATCATGATCTAAGCTGATCACTGACACTCTAACTTGACTTTTCAATGATTTTCAGAGCCTTTTCTTAAATGTGAAACTGAAATTGACATATTCAGAGCATCTGGCATTGCACTAGAGCAAAACAGAAATCCAAGAGGTTTGGCATCTTAGTTAATGGGATAGGTTGGATTATTTGCAGTGGGTTTTTATGCTGTGCTTATCCATAGTCAGTCTATTACCTGCAGTGGATGGAGGCTGGCATGTGCCCTGTTTGGAGAAGCAGAAGGGTGTACCAGCATGGAAGCTAAGCAATGAACTGCTGTGGATAGGGTCAGTAACAAGAGGTATTTTAAAAAGGTCCATCACAAAAAATCCATTTATGTGTATGCTATATTTATTTATATTTTTACTGCTTTACCTTGCTGTCAGACAGCCTTTTCTGAGAGGAAACTGCTGTTATATAATCCAAACATCGCACTCTCCAAACCAACCAGACTCCATAGTCAAAAGCAGTAGTTTTACCCTGCAAAACACAAGAGTTGCTGGTCTACCACTAACTCTATCTGTTGGTTTGTTTGTGTTATTGTGTGCCTTCTGTGTTTTAAAAGGATAGTTAAGACTCAACAAGTCACATTTCACACAGTAATACAAACAAACAAAGAGGCGGTGGTGGACCATCAACTTCTGTGTCCTGTGAGGTAAAAATACTGATTTTGCAAAGGGAGTTTGGTTAGTTTGGAGAGAGCAATATTTGACTCCCTCTTCATGCAAGGTAAAGCTATGAAAATATTCTAAATATAGAGTACACTTAAACTGACATAGATTTTCTTAGGTGGACCTTTTTTTAAAAAAACAGAAATATGTTTTGTTGCTGACCCTGTCCTCAGCAGTTCATTGCTTAGCTTCCATGCTGGTCAAAATGTCTGCTTTTCCAAATTGGAAGCATGCTGGCTGTCATCTACTGTGGGTAACACACTGACTATCGTTAAATACCTCATAAACCCCACATCAAATAATTTGAACTATCCCTTTAAACTGTTGACTAATCAGGCTGCAGTTATGGTTCAAATATCCACAACTTAATTTGGATTTTAACAATTCAGGACTGTCAAGGCATTTTGCCCATGAGTCCATGCCCTATGAGAAAGTTGTTATATACTGTACTGTGTATTTCTTCAAACTTTCAAATAATGCAATCTTTCCCACACCTTAAAGTAATCTATCTGGAAGATGGCCTCTGGATAAGGCAGGTTGTATTTCTGTAGGTTTGCATACAGGCCAGTTCCTGGCGAGCGGAAATCAGGGATCCCAGCCGCTGTGGGTGGAGACACACATAATTAAACACACAATGATTAACTAAAGTAGTCGAACACTTTTAAAAACTTTTTCTGTTGAATTCAAACTGAGATACTCACATGTGGATATTCCTGCTCCAACCATGCAGAGGATGTTTTTGCCTGTGTGGATGCAGAGAAACTGCTGACTTAAATCAGTAACAACTACATTATTGTAACTAGGGATGTCCCGATCACATTTTTTTGCCCCCGAGTCCGAGTCATTTGATTTTGAGTATCTGCCAATACCGAGTCCTGATCCGATACTTCAGCAATGCATTAATAAGAAGAAGAAAAAAAGAGAACACATCCACATTTCCACCACGTGAAATGCCCAATTTGCACACATTACAAGTGGCTGTTGCACTGCCTTCGCTGTCCAGTTTAAAATACCTCCAAACTGCAGACATTAGGAAATCGAGGCCGATCACGTGATCGGATCGGGACATCCCTAATTGTAACAAGCTCATAGATTGATGTTAATCAATCTACCGTGGTCAGAAGTAATGGATGAGCTGAATGTAAGCAGGCAAAGACTCACATTTTCCACTTTTTATGTATTGCGCCACTCCTTCCAGAGTCAGCTCATCCAGAACTTTCTCTGCAGAGCCGAGGCCCAGGGCACTGGAGAAGAGGTTACGCAGGAAGTCCACTGGTAGGAATACAGAGGAGGACCAGGCGATACATTAAAACACAATACTATGCAGGCTGATAACAGCAATAATAGAAGAATCAACTTAAAATGAATTAAATAATGAAGTAACAAATTATGTATGATGGCACGTGTATGAGACACATAACAGTATAATAATAATAATAACGATGTACCAGGTGTGGTTTTAACAAGACAAAAGTTGTAAAACATATTTTGTGCACCACTTTAAGGTATGGCATTATTTTCACATACTCTCTGTGTCTCCTGCAGCCTCTTCCTCACTGCTGTCGTCGGACTGCTCCTAGAAAGGACATAATATCAACATTAAAACAATTGACTCTACGAGCAGTAAACCTGTTGTGAATGGCTGCTTTCTGAGATCTGTGTTATCAATACGTGTGTTATAACAAGCCATTATAACAAGCAGGGTCCCACAGGGATCATTATCTTCCTTGTTACCAGTGCCTTTTGCAAATGATACCAATTTATTTTTCTCACAATTTCTTTGTACTTATGGTTAAAGCTAACCCCAACTATTTTTGATATTTCTCAGTATTTTTTTAAAATTGTATTTAAAAATAAATAAATAAATAAAATGTTGGCAATAAAATGTTCAAATCCATTGGCATCATCACCAAAGTCTGTTTCATCAGAAGTGTTTATTAACTCTTTATTAGAATTTATCCTTGCCTCATATATTGTAATATCATTTGGGGAGCTACTCATTGCCCCCACCTTCATAAATTTTATATTTTGCAAATAAAGTTTTGCCACATTTAGCAGAGAGGCTGACCACTCAGTCCCTCTCTTTTATCAGTTCAGGTTTCTATACATTTTTAACATAAATAAACACCAAACTTGTATCTTTATTTACAAAATTTTGTATCAATCTGAATTGCCTCAGATGTCTTATAAAGTATTTTCTGGCCTAGCTGTGATGTACATACTAAAATAATAATTAGATATAAAGGGGCTCAGCCATTAAACAGTTATATTCAAACTGCATTTGATTACAGTCTCACTCACTCAAGAAAGGACCTGTCTGATGAACTATCCAAACTGTTTTGTTCACTTTGCTCTTTGATTCTATGGTTTGCTTACTTTTGTGGATCACATGACTATTTCCTCCCCTTTAATACGACTCTTTCTTATATATCTCACCTGCACAGTTTGCTTCTATTATTTTGATGCTGTGGTTCTGTTGTTTTGTTTTATTTTGTGCAAATAAAAACCAAACAATAGAGCAACAGAGCAAAAGAAAGGAGAAGGGTTGCAGTGGTACGTTAATTTTTACATTAGAGAAAAACATGCGAGCACACGATCGATAAACACATACTTTGTTGCAACTCATAAATGTACTTTAAGTAACTGACGACCACTGCTTTGATTTCATGTTACAGAGCTAAAAGCAGCTGAGTGACAATAACTCAACCTTGCTAACTCTCACGAGCTAAATTACAGTCATCACCTGCAGATACACTAACGTTAGTTTTCTTACCTCTGGTTCAGGCGTAACCTCCTCCTCTTCTTCTTTTTTAGTAGGTTCTGTAAATGCAAAATTAAATACCACATCAAACTCAACAAATATTTCCTCATTTAAATGGCCATGTTAGCTGCAGTGCTAGCTAGACTGGCTAGCGCGGCAGGGAGCCATCGGCAAAAGTCAAAGTAATCACTCAGTTTTCTCATCAGACAGTCCTACCTGATGCATCAGACATTTATCCGTCTGCTGAGACCCTTTAACCACAAGGATCCGACTGACAATGAATTTAAATCCCAAATTTTACCAAGTTACGACAGCTATCCACCACAGTTAGCACTCAGCTTCGAGGTCTTGTTGTTGTCCGTCAGGAACACGATCCGTGTTTACTGTGACCTAGTTGTTCCCATGACATTGGTTCCTACGGCAGTTCAAAATCTTAAAATGTCACCTGAAACTCTAAATGTTCGACAAACTCAGTGATATCTGACGTGGGTTACATCAGAAATTGATTGTTTACTCAAGGTTTTTTTGAGTAAGACCTTAAAGCAGTCAATACTACCCAAAATGTGATATGAAGTAGCTGATACAACAAGTTGTGTTAATTTCAAATCTGGCTACCAAATCATTGTAGATTGTATCTTTACATACAACAGCAGCAGTTTCTTAATCCCCATTCACTCTTTTCTCCCAGTAGCAGAGGTGGAGTTTACTGGTGTCTTCATCTGTCCACTGTGGGGTCGGACCCTGCTGGAGTACAAGGCTCGTACTGGATTATGGGCTTTAGTTTCCTCACATAAGCTTCGACAGTGAAGATTAGAAATACATGCAGACACATTCTGATGTGTGGCCATCTGGTTTTTATTGTCTTTTTAAATAGCACTTGTGGATTCACAGGTAAAGGCGATAAATTTACAATAATCATGATATCAATAAATAAAATCTTTATTCAGTACATTTACAATCCTATTTACATTTCAGCAAATAAAAACATGTCATATGCTGACAAAGTATTATTTGCTTGAGACAGACATGACTGTGCAGAGATTTTTTTTTAAATACCATAAATGTGCACACTCTTGACAAATTAATTCTGGAGGAAAACAACACAAGCAGACTGTGATAATATCGTCACTGTCAGGCAGAAACCTCCTATCTTAATATTTTGTTTTTGTCAGTGCTCTTGGTCACCCGTTACATTTGTCTGTGGGTTTTTACAAATATTTAACCAATGAAAAGTATTGAAAAGAGCCACCAACTTTGACGACACAGTATTCAGTCATTTTAAAAACAGTTCCTGAAATGTAAATTTAGAAAAAGCTAAATTTCTGCCACACTTGCTGTATTTTTTGCTTTTTCACATGTAGTGCTACTGCAACAAGCAATTTTTCATCATTGTGTTAATTTGCACATTAATTTCACACTTAATCATGAAATTAGTTGATAAAATGAAAAAAAAAAAAAGTGAAATGTGCTCATCACAATTTCAGAGAGCTCAAAGTGACGTCCTCAAATAGCTTCTTTTGGCCAAACAAAAGTCCAAAACCATGAATGATGAGGAAAATCAGCAAATCCTCACATTTAAGAAACAAATTTTTGACATTGTTGCATGAAAAAAGAGTGAAATGATTAATTGATTATAAAAGTAGATGGCAACTAATTTTCTTTCAGTCAATTAAATGATTTATCAACTAATCATTTCAGCTTTATTCACATGCTTACATCCAGTTGATTTACGAGTTTGTAACAGTTCATCCTGGTGGAGTGTGTGAACACTTGATGTCAGTTGAAAAAAATCATTTGTTTCTAAGGTGGACTTTCTCTGTGACGAGCAAACTGTTTGGTCCTACACGAAAAAGAAGATGTGTTAGCTGTATAGCTGCAAAAATCAGACTTGTTGCCTCCTCTCTTCCTCTGTCAGATGTTTCCTCTGCAAGTCTGTCTGCTCCATCAGCGCCCTCTCTGTCAGACTACTGGTCACTGCATTGACAGCTGAGCTCTCTCAGAGGACTCTCTTTCTGAACTAAGTCTTTTGATTCCTCCGATTCCCATGCCTGCCCCTGCCCTACCTCTGGCCCTGCATTGGCTCCTCACTCCCCTCTCCTCTTTCCTGCTTCAGGCTAAGGTCATAACCAGTGGCGGTGATCTGACATTGGGGTAACATCTCCTCTAGCAGGATGATGACCAACCCAGGACTTGAAATCCCGGGGATGGATGACACGTCCAGACGCCGCAGTCCTCTGAAACACAGAAAAAGAAGGGAATTTACTACAATAGTGGTGTTTCGGCAATACTATGTGGCTGTGTTTTGAGTGTCAGGATAATTACTTGAGATTCCTGAGTGCTGCCAGGCCGCCTGTAGTGATGCGTGGACAGTGAGAGATATCCAGTTCCTCCAGAGAGTCCTGCAACATATGGAGCCTGGCCAGGAACCAGTCATCCACCTCAGGACATCCTCGTAATGACAGAGTTCGCACAGATCGCTGCCCCTCTGAGGGAGGACAAACAGAAACACTGAATTTTGATGCTAAATATAATTTAAATGAAGTAGAATAGTACATTTGTCAGAGAGAAAGAAAATGAGGTTACAGCAGAAGTTAAAAAAACAAAAACAAGGCTGAGTTGCAGCTCATTACCCAGGTTCTCCAGTCCTCTGTAGTTGATGAGTGTGTAGCTCATGTTTATTTCCTCTAGGGGTGAGTCTTTGTGATCCAAGAAGTCCCAATTAAACTTGCCCCTCTGGTCTGCATGGAACCACTGAGACTGGCTGACATACCTGAGGACACAACACAGACAATCACATGAAAACTGGATCACAGCA
Source organism: Lutjanus erythropterus (assembly GCF_056507025.1). Classification (NCBI taxonomy): domain Eukaryota; kingdom Metazoa; phylum Chordata; class Actinopteri; order Lutjaniformes; family Lutjanidae; genus Lutjanus; species Lutjanus erythropterus. The sequence goes on from NC_139320.1 coordinate 14,903,408, forward strand.
GCACATGTGAAACATAACTAATATATTTTCATCTCTGCTACCTTTTTACTGATATTATGCAAATATATAATGAGATACAACACTGTATACAAAATGTTAACTGTGTTAAAAATGTGCCAGACTGCCAAAGCATTTTTTTTATGTGTTCAGTGCATTTTGAACTCATTTGAAGATATCAAATGCAAACACGCAGTCAGTCCCGTCAATCTAATTTATTACTCATCATTTTCAAGAAAAACCTCTAAAACGTTCACTTTTTCAGTGTGAAAATTTGCTCCTCTTCTATGTTTCATGTCATTGTAATTCAAAATCTTTGAGCTTTGGAGGGTTGCCATTCTGGGAACTTCTGATGGTTATTTTTCACAATTTTCAGACATGTTGTAAACCAAACACTTAACCGATTATTTGACAAAATAATCAGCAAATCGGTCATTAGTTAAAATAGTCATTACTTGCAGCCTTACATGAAATAAATACTTGATTGCAGTCAACTTCCATGAACTTATTTTGTACAGAAAAACATATAAACAATTAAGAAAACAGTCACTGCCTCCTCTCATGCCATTTTTTAAGAGTTGTAACTAAATAAGTTGTGTGATCAGCCTGAAGATTGAGATCAACAGCCATTTTTTTAAAAAAAAGAAGGCAAATTCTCTTTAATCTCAAACACAAAATACGTAAATTCTGCCACTAGAGGTTTCTCTCACACTATAACAATGATAAAAGCTGTGGTGTGATGACAGCGTGAAGTAGCGCGGGATCATGGGAGGTTTTGTCTTTATTTTGAAACAACCAGGAAAATCTACCTGCCATGACTCAGGTAGACATCATATTCATGGATGAAGTAACAAAGTTTTATTCATGTTACGTGTTTTCCCACAAGTTACAAGGACTACTATGAATAAATCACATATTTTGAACATTGCTGGAAACATTTGGGATAATATAAATACACAGCTCAACAAAATATAGAACACAGGTCATGCATTTTTAGACATTTTAATGTGGAGATATTACATATTATAACTTTAAATCTATAGTGCATACATCTGGCAGACAACAGTGCAGTGGCAGGGGAACATGGCACTTACCTAAATCCTCCCTTCATACTCAGGATATAATAGGCTGCTGCTATGTTTGGCCCATAAAACCTCTGCGTGTAGCCATAGTAACTGTGAAAGACAGTAGGGAAAAGTCAGTGATGGACAATTTTCTGCAGAAACTTGACAAACTCCATCAGAAATGGCCTTCTTGTCAGAGTCATTATTTCAGAGCCTAAAGGTATGCATGCTTATGACCATAAAACGTGACATAATTGTACTTACTACAGGCACAGTCAGCTCTTAATGTGGAAAACTAAGTGTATATTTTGGGGATGTGCTCAGTGGTAACTGTGTTGACCTTTTATTTTAGTGCTATAATATTTAACTGTGTTATAATGCCAAAAAGGGTGCATTTATTATATACTTAACAATTATTTAAACCTGATTAAGTCTATCACACCTGAGAACTGCTGGTTTATATTTCATTCATCCTGTTTCAACTGGACTTCACCCAGCAGTACAGGCAGTATACCAGCAGCAGCACTGGTGTGGGAGCACCTCCATGCTCAAGACAGCCAAAATGTTTCTTACGCATTCTTCTTCTGAATTCCCTTTGTCCTCCACTGAGACCTCCACCTCAGGAGCATCTCTATATCATAGAAACGCTGGGTGAGGAAGAGGAGGAGCCTCGTGTGCAGAGGAGGCGGAGACACTGAACTGGAGCTCCATGGTCGCCTAGCGATGAGGAGAAGAGCTGAGCGCTGGCAACATCTGTGTAGACACTGTACAGACTGGCAGAGGAGACAAACAGAAAGTTAGGACAGGGACAGGAAACAGTGACTACTGTCCTGCATTATACTTTGTTTCTAATAAACTATTTTCATACATGTAACATAGTTCAAAATGTACAGTTCACTACTGTCCTCCAGTTATTGTCAGTAAAAGTCTAAGTGAATCTTAGTCTGTTCATTACATACACTCAGAGGAAAACTACCCTCCTGAAGAACAAAACAAAAGAAACCTCCTGAACTAAACTCTTTTTATAGATAACTTGATATTTGAGACAAAGTCAATAAAATTAAATTAAATAACAAAACCCGCTCTACTAGGATAACTAATATAGCACTGTCAACTGTTTTTGTTTTATATCTACTTTTTTTATAAGTTATGGGGCTTGCTCGATCTTTCCAGGTGTGGTTTAAGTTTTTATTTTATTTAAATGAAAAACTTTATTAATTTTATTTATTCAGACATCCCCCAAATATTAACAAGAAAGTCAAATTAGTTTTAGTCAAATTAGTAGTTACAAAGTCCATTAATTATTTTTGAGTCTTGGGGGATACCCTATGTAAATGGTGGATCAAATTGTACTTATTATCTCGGTTTTTTTTGTTTTTGTTTTTTGTTTTTTTGTTTTTTTTGTCTGCTGCTTGTTGATGTATAGTGTCCATTTTTTTCAAATATTTTGTCGTCTCGCTTTACTCGATTTATTGTTGTTGTTTGCCTTAGTTTTTTCTTTATTTCTTTTTTCTGTTATCGTCTAAGATATTGTTATTATTAGGTGTTGAAAAAACATGTAAACATATCGTGTGGAAAAAAAATCAGAATGAAAATCTGTATACAGGGCATGGTCACAACAACAACAGACACCATTTAACATTCAAGGCACGTTAGATGAGAAGGATGACATTACAACATAACATTACTGATACAAATCATGATATTAACCCAAATAATAAATATTAGTAAATAAATAATAGTACAGAAAAAAGGGAGGAAACTATTTTTCATCGCCGCTCTACGTATCATAAAATATTTTCCATTTTTCAGTTTTAAGAGCCTGAGATGATTGAAGGCAGCGTTACAGACTTCAGATCTGTGCTAACATTAGCTACATTCAGCATGCTGTTATAGCAAGTTAGCAAGTTATAGCCCTCTTGCAAAATGCTAACAGTAGCAAACATTATCAGCTTTCATCTCACTGTAAACACGACCTTGTAACAGGTTATAACCTGCCGTTAAAAACTTTTTTAATGCAGTCGGATAGGCGTAGCACTTAGTCGAAATTTGAAGGGTAACTTACCTTAAAGGATGCCGACATGTTTACACGCCGTTCAACGGAAAGTCGTAAGTGACAAACGTTGCATCTCCGCGTTTGCACAAGTCTGTTGTTATTCATCCTGTCACCGCAGGGTGTCGCTGCAGGTACGTGTCTGATGCTGAAGATGAACCTGAAATGACCCGAGATACAAACCAAGCTGTGCAGCAGAGTTATTTAGAGTTAGTTTTGTATTTTTCAGCAGTTTTTTATTTTTTATTTTGTTTTCATCATGATGATGGTGATGCTGATTATTATTATTATTATTATTATTATTATTATTATTATTATTATTATTAACAACATCTTTTTAGTTTTTATTTCAGTAATTAACTTTAAGTGTAGCTCAGAAATTTGGGACCATTACATAAATAGCCTCACTGGGCACCCTCCCCCTCTAATATACACCCACTGTGAACCCAATGCATCTGAATCTGAGGAGTTCATTGGCGTCAGCAGTAATGAAGTGTTCATAATGTATTTCAGTTAGTCTGCAAAATCTTTTCTCATCATGCTGTAATTATTGTGTGAAACTTTCACTATGAAGAAGATATAAAATGATCCAGTTTTTAGGTCTTTATTATACCAGGGGCATAAAACAAAGGTGGAAAATCATCTTACCCTGACCTCACTGAGGAAGGATTACTGAATTTCATGATGAAAGACAGCAGAGTGAGAATTAACTGAAATTATGTTCCTTTGCAGTATTAAGATGAATTAGTGTCCAACAAGCTCTAATGCTGTCTGTTGCGGCGTGGAAGTAGTATAATTACATTTTAGAAATATATAGACACCATCCGAATCTACTAGAAGGTTTCTCTCGTATTAAAGCTAAAAACACAGGATTAGACCCTTGTACACTCTCAAACTATCTAACCGGACTTAATACAGATTAAACTGTTAAATAATAACACATTTCTTAAAATCTTCTGATGCTACTGTAGTTTCATTTGCATCAGAGTTTTCTGTTAACACAATAGTGAAACTGTTAATGATTGCTTCCATAAATCCTTCAGTGGTCCTATTAGACACCATAGAACTCTGTTTGTAACTATAGTCTATCACGCTCTTTATTAATATACAGATGACATACAAAAGTCATTTTACCTCCTCCACAGGGAGGTCAGAGGTTAGGAATGTTATCTATAGAGACATATCAAAACATGTCATGCACTAACTGAATCAGTCACCTCAAGATGGCAGCCTACAGCCTCAGTCTGCTGCTCATGTATGTTACATGTATATTACATCTTCTGACCAATATCGCCTCTTTATTCAATTTTCCTTCACGCATGCTGTGGATTTTCACTTTAATACCACAGAGAGAGTAGACAGCTTGAAACACTGCTCGTCTGACAGATGTGTCACTGAAAAACATGCACACCAACACCACACCCACTCTGCTTCTATCACTCTTACACACACACACACACACATACATTTACACACATGCAGCCACACATGAATAGACCTCCCCTGGCTCCAGCGCTCACTCACAGTGAGTATGATGTGACAGACGGCTCACACCTGCTGGTACAAACAATTAGCAAATGAGATCACGGTTTGTGCTTTTTCCTGTGTGTTTGTGGAGGAATGGTGTGGATAGAGGTGGTAAAAATGGTGTGGTGAAACCAAACAGCCAAGGAGCAAAAACAAGGAGCTGATTGTTAAGTTTCAGGAAAAGGAAGCAAAGACACACACCACTGTTTACACCAGAGGAGCTGAGGTGGAGCAGGTTAACAGTTTTAGGTTCTGCAGCTTTATAAAGAACCTGTCATGAGATCCCACCTGTCCACCCTGGTAAAGAAGCCTCAAAAATGGCTTTACTTCTTAAGCAAACTTACAATGGTAAAATTTGCCCAGTCCTTGTTAACTTTTACAGTAGAGTCTCTTTTTCTGGAACACAATTTCACACAGTTATATATTCACACCTGGAAGCTGTCCAGTTCAAACACAGTCTCCCCTATAAACTAGTTTGGGATGTGTATAAGACCATATTCAGCCTAAATCAGGCATTGTAGCCGCTATGCAAATCCCCTGATTCACTGAATGAGGATAGTGTGGCGAAAAAGTTGAAGTAGAGTCAACTTTTGAAAAAAATCCTACCAGATCTCACACTGCAGTGGCCAGTCACGTAAGATGTAGATCAGACTGCTCCACAGTCAGCCTGAAATATTGCTGAGATCAATCGCTATCGAGGTAGAGCTCATGGACTAAACAATGATTGTGTCCTCACTTTGTTTATGCAGCAAAATAGAGATATCAAGAAGCTTTGTTGGTTTGTGTTGGTCTCTGTGTGTGTGTGTGTGTGTGTGTGTGTGTGTGTGTGTGTGTGTGTGTGTGTGTGTGAGAGAGAGAGAGAGAGAGAGAGAGAGAGAGAGAGAGAGAGAGAGAGAGAGAGAGAAAGAGCATACAGCTGTGGTCATGAAAGGTTGACTCTGGATGAGGTGAGGAAGCCCTGTTAGTGAAAAAGCCAGTGAATCAGAGTAATGAAACATTATTTCCTGATTGTTTCACAGCACCCCAGCCACACTCTGCTCACCCTGCTGCCATCTGGCAAGAGATACAGAAGTATCTGCTGCTGTAGCACCAGCCTGAAGAGCAGCTTCTCTCCTCAGGCTGTGAGACAGTTTTATTCATTACACTGCAATCCACCACACAAAACAGTTATTTTTATTTCTATGATTTATTATTTTCTTCAACCAGTCTACTGTATATAATTTAAATCATTTTAACCCTGTGTTGTAAAATGATAAATAAATCTACCTTGTATGAATGTGTAATGCAAAAGGCACCAACATAAACAAAAATGGTAGTATTTTAATTGTAAAACCATTAAGTTTTAGGAGGATAACTATAAGAAGTCAGAAAAACAGTTTACAATTCATTAGCTCCTTAACAGTTGGAGAGAAAAACAGAGGAAAAGGCAGCGACAGAGTCAAAGTCTGGATGGAGCTTGTGCAAATCACATTACTGAGGAGTTGGTTGAATGAACAGATGGACCAGTGAAGTAGAGAGTGACTGACTGGCACAGGGAATGAATGAATCGATTGGGGAATGGATGGTGAAATAGATGGATTGCTTACTGGACCTGAATTTTAATGCCTCGACAGAACGGACAGATAGACAATGTTTGTCTTCTCCTCATGATGCAAATGCCTGGAGAACACCTACTGTGTGTGTGTGTGTGTGTGTGTGTGTGTGTGTGTGTGTGTGTGTGTGTGGGTGTTCATGTGTGTCTTGACTCCTACCTATATTGAGATTGATGAGCATCGATTCTGATCTGTTTGAGCTTTCAAAATTAAATATTCTGCATGCAGTTGTGGTTGGAAACACCTCAAAACAATCGATCTCTATCAGGCTGAGATGACAATTTATTTTTTTATATCAACCCCCAAGAATATTCATGTATTCAGATCAAAAGCTCCTCTCTTTGAACTTCACCTCACAGCGTTCCTGATGGGATTGCTGTTCGTATCAGTGATATGTGGTCTGATGCACTATATTCATACCCCCATATGTTTCATGAATTTTTGATTGTGCCTTAATGGACTTTTGAAAAGCAAACCATATAGTAGCTTAAAGTTTGAGGTCAACAAAGCAAAGTCTACAAACACATAGATGGCTATTCTGTCCCATAAAGACAAAGTACAGTCTCTTAAATGTTGGCATGAAAAAAAAACCTTAAAGGCAGTAGCTTTACTATCTAAACTGTAACCATCAATACTGTTCAAAAGCCAAGAATAGTGGGATTACATGGCTTTCCTATTCTTTCCTAAATAAAGAAAAATAATATATATGCTGTATGCAGACCCTGGTGCCTTGTCAAAAGTGCTGAGAGGGTTAAATACTTTTTTTGAAGGGGTATAGGAAGGTTACGGGTGACATCCACACCGAAAACGCTGCACTAGCAGCAATTCAGTTTCTCATGCTCGACAATTAGTACTTTGTCAACACAGCAAAACCAAAGTGGATCATGATGTGTTTACACAAATGGCTGTGAATTTTGTGCTCCAGTGATTTTTCTTTTCTCTTTCTGCTAGTTATCAGTGTTTTTTCCTTTGACAAGAGCCATTTAGGTGGTGATAGTGGAACTGAAACAATTAGCTGAATAATCTGTTCAGTTCAGATGTTTACTGTCCCACAAGAGGAAAGTCTTTTTGAAGCAAGGCAGCATGAAAAAAATATATATCATCTTATTTTGGACAAAACAACTGATTTGAAAACATCACCCTGAGTTTTAAGCCACAGTCACACATACACAAATTTGTGTCTTCCCTTTGGTGAATTTTGACCAGCAAACTCGACACCTCAGCCAGTAGCAAAGACGTGTGTTGTTTGCTGAGCAGATGATGGCCACTCCATGGTGTTCACTTATGTGTGAAAGCAGCCTTGGGCAACTGTGATCACACAATTGCTTAATGGTTTTACTGTCCTCAAGAGAAAAAACATGCTTTATTCTTATTAACAAACCCATTTTTATCTTTGCAAGGTGCTGAGATTCAAAAATCCCCACATATTTATGAGACTGAATGATTTGAATTTAGTACCATTATGTGTGTGGAATTCGGGAACATGTGTGATAGAATAATGGGTTCTTGAGAATGAAATACATTTTGTCTCATCTGCATTCAGTGCAAGTTTTAAGTTATGCAGCAATGTCTGAAGAACATTAAAAACAGATTGTAATCTAGACATGACATGAGCTGGTGAAGAGTCAGGCACATACAAGATTGTATTATCTGCATAAAAATGGATATTATTAAGTATTTGTTGGAGTAATTATATTGTTAAGGTAGATTGTAAATAATAACAGGCCTGGCAAAGAACATTGTGGTACCCACCTTGGTTATTTAGGCTCACTTATTCTTAATGTTAGATATGCTTCAGAGTCTTCTGTCTGTAGTCTACCTTCATTTTGGGTGTATTTCTGCACATTTTCTAAAAGCTTACAGATACAGACAAAACGGAGCAGTGCACGAGTAGTTGTGGGGGGCAGTAGAGCCAACAGTTCAAATGAGACACGATCACAAAAACAAAAAAAAAACACAAGTTCTCCTGTCACAATGTATTTAATGGCTGCACAGTCCACCGCCGTCTGCAGCGCCGCCTCCACTTTTGCCTCTTTCTCAAGATATACATTTGACTCTCAAGTCAGCGTATTGCTTAACATCCATGCCAACAGAAAGCAAGCATGAAAGTATGTGCACAGTGACAGTTACTTCATTAAAAATGGCTGAATCTATTTTCATATATAAAGGTTGCATAAAAGGGGAGCTGATGTTTTTGCTTGGATTCAGACAAATATGCATGAAATTAGTTTGGAGCATAATCATCCAAACCATGACAGCATAATTTGACCAAATTATTAATTGAGAAATAATATGCAGATTAATGGATAAGTAAAAATAATAGTTGGTTAAAAGATAATAATTTTAAGCTCTCTGTGAAATCTACCTTCACATTATAGTACTGTGCACCCCTTAAATCCACCTTAAAATTCAATCCTTAAATTTATGAGAAATCATTATTCCCTTAATTTGCTTGCTTGAGTGTCAGTGACTACCTGGTGGAGACAGACTGAGAGCATTAGACCACACTGAGCAAAAAGCTTCAGTAATTACAAGCAGGTAATTTTAGTCTGCTCTTGTCAGATGCTCATCACTATTACTATTTTATTTCTTGTAAATGGGAAAAGGCAGAACAGCTCCCACAGTCTTGTTAGCAGATGAAGTCTGAGGTTTCCTAATAGCTGATCCCCTGTGGCTCCCCACGTTTTACTGTGAGTTGCAGGAAGTGAAGTCTGGTGGGAGAGCCATTAGCCACTGGTTGTCTCACTTGTTCTTTCTCTTTGCTACCACCTCTTCCCCCTTTCTGCAGCGACACGTACACACATGCACAAACCACAGCAGCATTCTCGAGACCGTTAGCGGCTGTCAGGGTTGTTTTGTTTCGACCAGCTCCCATAAGGCCAGCGGAGTCTGCAAATCTCCACAGTCTTGGCAGGAAAGCCATTAGTGGGCGGTCAGACTAGGCCAGTTACTTAATGCTCATATTAAGGGACAGTCACTGAGAGGGCGACTGGAGGGCACAAAGGGCATAACGAGCAAACCAGCAAATGACCGAATCAATGCTTAAAATTCAGACATATGTACAGTCGATGTTTAGATTTTCATCTTCTCTATATTTGTGCAAACTGCTTAAAAAATAATTAGCATGAAAAGGCGATATCATATATATGATTTAACAAGATTAACAGGTACAGATTCATCATGGATGAAGCAATTTTCCTTTGCTGAAGCTTAAGTTACTCACAATATTGTCTTATTGCATTACAAGCACACACACACACACACACACACATACACATCTTCTGTAATTAATGTGCATACCATTGCTGGACTATTAATGTGATGTGTGTCCTCTTATCCTTTGTACATTCACTCATTATTCAAACACCTTTGCATACTGTGTGTGTGGGGGTATGTGGGTCTACACAAGAGCACATAATCATCATCTTGTTATCTTTCTTTTCCACACATCTGTACTAATTTCCACTGACAGAATTAATTACCATGGTGACGAACAGCATGCCGACCCAGCCCATCGTTATACACACTGCGCAATTATACAGCGCCATTATCTTGTAGAGGGATGTCACTCAGAATAGCACGTTAGCCAAAAAAAGCATAAGCTGGCAGAGCATGTCACACGATGGAGGCTGTATTGACTGGAAAATGCTGATACACCTAAAATCCTTGAGATTCACTTGAAATACTTGAATACTTAATACTGATTGGTCAATTATCACATTACCATATTACGGATGCCCTTGTAATTACAAACATATTGGAGCAATAATTTTTTTTTAAATTAATATGTTGTGTCAAATTATACATTTTGTAAAGTAAGTTGCCATTTAATAAGCAGGATTATGTACAATGAGCAGGTCATTATTGTGAAATAAACCCTCTCAGGGGGATTCAAGACCCCTCCACAACTCTCTCTGGGTTATTTTCTTGGTATGCTGTATAATAACAATATTACACCAGATGGTGTGCTTTACTGTCATTATTGGCACAACTGTGATGTGGACAGGATCAAGAATCACTGAAGTGCCAAATAATAATGCTAAAGCATATCCTCTTTATTAACATTATTTAAAACTTTTCACATTTCTGCAGGTTGTGTCTGGCAGTTGTGGTGGTATGGCAGTAGGTGCTTCACCATTTGTTGCCTGGTAAAGATCTGCACTCTACCGAGTGCACTCTCCTACTTGTAAAATTAGATACCACTAACCAAATATTAAATATCATTCCTTAAAGTGTGACACTATTTCTACATATAGTTAAATATTGTACATACATTAATGAACTTCAGAAAAATGTGACATGACAATCGTTGATATTTGGGAAACGTCTGAAGTCATGCCTGAGATAACTTCAGTGTTGTACAGTTAACCCACTGGTAGCAATGAAAGGCATTTATCAGCCAGATTATATGGGGGCAGCGACACTTCAGAGAGAGTTTGCCTGCTCAGAGAGGTTATTTAATCATAGTTTGAATAGAAGCAGATATTGCCTGTTTGACACACAGCCCAGAGTCCATTATCAGCTTAATGAAGCCACAGCGGAGTAAAAAGACAGGGCCGTGATTGATGACACCATGAACCAACAGCCAGAATATGAACATGTTATTAGTTATTCATGATTTGCAGCTTGATCTCAGAGTCATTTTGAGTCTTCTGTCTCCTTCTTCCCTCTCGCTCTATTTTCTTTTCTGACATGTATTTATATGTGTGTGTGCATTTGAGCAGAGGTTATTACACACTGCAGGCTCAACTCAATATTCTGCTGACAAAGACAGAGGGAGGGAGAGATTAGGGAAGGACGTGAATGGAAATGATAACGCATGAGCTGAATTTATACATTAAAAAAAAGTGACTTGCATGTGCTGGTATGGAAGGAGATTTTGGAGTACAGAAATGAGAGAGGAAAAGATGGTTTTGGGTGTAAGCTGCAAGAAGAACAAAAGAAGAGAGAAATTCATTTCTCATGGCATTGAATAAATGTGCCACACCATCTATATCAGGCTTTTATTTGCTTAATTCAGTGAAATGATTCTTCAAAACAAACAGAACAAAAGTATCACCGTTGTGGATGCAACGAGTCATTCAAAAGTCACACAACAGAGAGGCAGAGGCAAGTCAGGCAGACGTTTTGAGGTTAGCATCAGTTTACAGCTTACATCTGATGTATCATAGCTCACACAGCTGCCGTGCAGAAAAAGCCTTTTATTTCCTCTGCATTATTCATCTGCTGCTATGTAGCTGACACTTTGAAAACTGTCTCCAACCTAATGGGAATACTCATACAGTATGTACAGTCACTGTCTTCCACAGAAATACAAGGGAGAGAGAGATTTAGAAAGCTCTTTTTACACGATAACTGGAGTGCAGGATTAATGTATAGCGATTGATTGATATTAATTCAGTGAATCTAACACAAAAGTTACAGGATGTTTCATGAGTAGAGGTGAGTGTTTGTCTGTATATCAGCATGTTCAAAGGGTTCAGAGCAGATAGCAGTACCTTTTTTTCTGTACAATACCGCAATGCACTGATGTTAGAAAATGGACTTTGTAATTTGTACTTTTGAACTTAAGTATCTCTGAAAGCATGTTCTTTTGAATACTTTAAAAGCAAGTACTCCAATACTTTAATTCAAGTAAAATTTTCAAAGTGCAACTGTCACTTGTAGTTGAGTGATATTATCAGTATCCATACTTCAGCTCAAGTGCTGGGGTTGAGTACTTTGTCCACCACTGCTTACAGAGCTCATTAGTTTGCCCATAATATTTGAATGCAATAACAACAAGTCACCACTATCAAGTGTTCAGGTTTATAACAAACCAAAGCTCATGAAAAATCAGTTCAGAATAAAAGGACTAATGGGCCGTCCACACCAAGAACTACAAAAAAAAACTGTAAAGATTGTTCTAACTCAAATTGATGGTGGAGTCCGAACCACCGCTTTATCATTATGGTGTGTGTGTTTTTTTTTTTTTTTAACAGCGGATTTTGAACAATCCTATGTGGCAACAGTGCTGACATATAGCGGAGATGATGGCAAAGCTGACAAAAAGGGGATTTATTCATCTCTTATCGTGCCTAACTTTACTTGCTCACTTTAAGATGAAATGAAACTTTTCAGTTTTTTAACCATGACAAAGGCAAACACGAGATCTCCAACAGACTAGGTAAGCCTCGTTTTTACCCATGATGAGCAGATAAATGTGCACAAAAATATTAGTCTGATGACTCCAGTGCTATGCAAGATTGGCTGCATACACAGTAGCACACACTGTGGCTTAGGCCTGAGATAATAAAATATAGAAAAATACTTTTGATGTTAGTGTCATGGATGTAAAATATTGATAACTGCATGAAATCTGTTGTAGGGATTCTGAGCTATTACATAATCTACCAATCATTCTGTCTCCTCCTATAACCCCCCCAAATCAGGACCCTTTGCTCTTTCAGGTGATAAGCTGATTAGTGAGACGACATCCTCCTTTCACAGACCGTCAGACTCACAGCAGGAGGTCTGATGAAGCCGAGCCAAACCCCTGTCTGCAATACTGATTGATTCTGCTACCACAAGTCTGAGGATTCAGTTGAAGATAATCCTACTATTGGTTTCCCAAATTCATTTTACAGTTGAGATGAAATTCATTCTTGGAGATGACCAGAATAAAGCAGTTGTTTTTTAGTAAGCACGTGCATGTGTTTTTATAGATTAAATTGGCAGCGACCCCAAATCCCAGCCCTGATTTTCACCAAACACTTGTTGCATGTAATAACATGATATATTCATTGAAAATATAAAATAATAATGAAAGATATTACTATACATATTTTTTTTTACTATACATGACATGACATATGCCATCAGCCCCATACATTCCATCATATGAGGCAAATGAACCCTAATTTGATGCAGATATGACTGTGTGCATTATTTTTACCCAGCTACATGACAAATTCTGCCTATCATCATCCAACCATAGCTCAATAACTATTCATTTCAATTTGTGTGTTAGTCTGGCAGCCGCCATCTGGAGCTGTCAGATGGCGAGAAAGCCTGAGCCATAACTGCTTCTGATGTTTCTCATCACTGCCGTCCATCTCTCACGCTGTGACTATAGCATCATCTCCCTTGAAAATTCCCAAAACAGACTGTAAAAAGCAGTGAGCTCTTTTCTCACTGACTGGAAGTGACGTCAATAAAAGCCCTCTGAGACAAACTTGTGATTTTGGGCTTTATAAATAACACTGATGTAACTTGTCAGTACACTTCTGCTTCTCCACACTCTCAGAGCTTTTTCACAGTGTCACAGCAGGGTAAACACAGCTGCAGCTATACAATGAAGAAAGGGTAAGTATGAGCCAATTAGACAAAAATGACAGTAATACTGATTATTGGTCATTTTTTTCTCTGTAAGAGGAGCTCTACAGCAACAAATATTAATAGATTAACAGTTAATTATTTATTTTTCCTAATTTTTTTTACACTGTAGCCTCCTTAAATCTGGGGTAATTGTTAATGGTTTGACATCAATTCTAATCAATGTCTTGCTGCATTCAACCTTACTATGTCAGCTTGTACAGTTGTAATTCCCAGTCAGAGATATCGAGAATCTCCCACTTGGGGAAAGGAATTACAGAAGTTGTCTGACTCACCGGATATATACTGAGTACAAGCCTGGCATTGGCCACCTACTTCAGACACCATCTGCGATCGAATCTACATGTTACAGTTTTCAAAGTCTCTGTCGCTACAGTACAACAACAACAGCCTCAGAGCGAGCAACAGACATGCTGAAGATAGCAATTTACCACCTGGCTCGCTAACAACAAATGTAAACAAGCTGTTTTCTTTTGCAGGGATCTAGCTATTTTAATGCCCTGGCTTGCCTCCTTTTTTCTCTACAGCAGAATGATAATCTGCAGCAAGGGTGACCTGGTGTCCCATTTTTTGTGGGACTGCACAGCATTTTTATTCCTTGTCCCATGTCCCATCTAGATATTGAGAAAATGTCCCCCATGTTGATTGGTTCTAGTTTTCAAAAGTTTAACACCTCAGGACGGACACTTTTCTAAAACCTGGCTTTTACCACAATGTGCAGCACTTTTAACTCATACCTAAATGTATGCACTTTGCATTTGCACTTTGCAAGTTAGACAGACTATCAGAATTTTAGGCCACTTCTCTGCACTGGAAACATGTTTGCACATTGTTTCACACAAACATATTCTTTGTCCTTCATTTGTCCTCCATCTCCACGGCACTGTGGATGTCTGGCTATGCAACACTACTACAGAAGTGCCAAATAACCTGTGGCAACATGAAATAAATAAAATCCCATATCCATCCCAATCCCCCAACAGTCATACAATTGCACAGTTTGTTTGAATCAGAATTTATTTTTTTTAGCCACTTGGGAGCAATGAAACAAGCTGTAAACACAACACTGACCAGATTATTGTCTTATACATCCAGCAGACACAGAGCAACATTAGCATTCATTTTAAGTTGTTTTTTTGGCCACCTGATCAATGTAATAATCACTCTCCTTTTAGCTCTCTTTTGGTTTCCACCAACTCCTGAAGGATCTGGCTCATTAGCTACAAAATATTCCCCTGTGTTCACCAGCTACTTGCTAACTTTGTCCATCTGCTGTTCAGTGCTGAACAGTATAGCGTGTCGAGGTGAATGAGAGTGGTGATCATGAACCAAACACTAAATTTGCGGAGTATAAAACCTAAACAATGTCTGGAAACATGATCAAATGCTGCATTTGGCTGAGGGGAACTGCAGCGTTGGGTGATAAATCTCTGTGGGTTTGTCAACAAGTGAGCTCTTTCACTTTACATGATGTAACTTTATCTATTTTTAATATAAAGGTATTGATTAGAGAAGCTGCATGAAATCTGATAAACTGCCTCAAGTGATGTCACTTGAGTTAGCATCAGTTGGTGCTGAAGTCGAAAATGAAAAAATCTGTTAGAGCTCTTAAATCATTTGATGTGTGCATTTTGAAGTGCACCTATTATTTAAAATGGCTGAACATGTACCAAAAGCATCACGAGACGTGTCAAACTGGCTTGACGCACCTACTATGACCGTGATTCGATTTTGGAAGATCTAATGACGACAAGACATAATTTATCTGTGGCCACAGTACCTGTTTGGAGAGAGCTAAATGGGTGTGAGAAGTAGGGGCTGTCCTACTCACAGCAGAGGGTATGAGCATGCAAATATGGACAGATATGTCAACATGATATAAAGACTTTGATTGTGAATCATGATGTTGCTGTACAGTTCATTATTTTAACAGAGTCAACAGTGACAAAGACAGATCTGTGTTATATATGATCATCTCTTATGAAACGTCTGTCACTGCACTGCATTATTATAAACTATGAGGAACTGCCCAGATGCAGCCTCTTCCTGTGGACCTCCTCAGTGTATGTTGGTGTTCAAGTTTGCTGTCTGCTGTAGTGTAAAACCTTCTCAGAATGTTGTATATTGTTGTTAAGAATGAAGTTATCCTGGCCCCCTAAATACAAAAAAAAGAATGTTGTACCACATTAAGTCATTAAATAGACTGACCTGAAAAAAGGTAAGCATTGTTCCCCTAAAGTTATACTATTTTATTAAAGAAATAAAATAGTACTATTAATAACAAGCAAATAAACATGTAAACATCTTTTCCCAGAATACTGCTGGTTCTGTATAAAAAAGGACAGAAGAAAGAATTAAGCTTACCAGACCTCTGTACCCTGCTCCTCATCTCTGGTGGATTCTAGCAGCTCCAGGCTACATTAACTGCTAATATAACATACCCAAATCTCCAACCAAACTGTTGGTGCATTATGGGTATTGTAGGAGGCAGACTTTGACAAGGATGAAGAATGCATAAAATGAAAAAAAAATCTCTATTTCTTTTGCATTGATTTTGATATTTACTCTAAACTTTTCATTGCGAATGCAATGCTAAGTTAAATGCTAAATTGGTGGAGGACTCTTTTAACAAGTCACTAAAAATATTAAACATGATGAAAAAAGGCTAGCCATGTATCTCGATGGTCTGTGAATGACAAATTATCTCCCAAAGTCCAGTTCACTATAAAGTGATTTTATATCTTCTGAACTTGGAAGTGATTTGAGACACACCATTGACTATATATGGAAACACAGCTGTTAGTTCCACCCTGGGGGTAGAGCAACCAACTGTTGAGGCTTAAAATAAGTAGTCTTATACTCATTTTCAATCATTCAAAGCAAAGCTAAGACGGCCTAACTCCACTGACCAGTACAACATGCTGCATCTTTGTGAACGGGTGAATCACAGCCAGATGAGGTCTCGTTTGATCCTTTACTGTAAAGGCTGTGAAATCAGTGAAAAGACCACTGCTTTGAGAAAATCCAGTAAGCTTCAACACTGTAGGTCATTTATAATTTATATCAGGTAATCAATAACCCTATTTGAGTGCATTGTGAAGCAAAGGGAAGCAGCTGTGTGTCTGTTTGTTGATGCAGAGAGACAAACGTGAGGAGGGAGGGAAAGTATTAGCCAAGAGGAGAACAATTTGTTATTTTTACTCTTCAAGAAGTGTTATATGTCATTTTATGATTCACTGATTCTTAATGTGACTGCTGGCTGAACTCCACATAAAACATAATACATCACATTAATGTTTTTAGATCATACAGTGTATCTCAAACATTGTGACATAAAAACAACTACCGCACCACAACATTTGTCCTAATGATGGTTGAATGATTTGATTTGAAAACAAAGTCAATCTTCATCTATGACACACATGTTCTGTCTTCTATTCCATTTCCCAGCGTGGTTATCTATCTGTCTGTCTTTGCCCTTCATTCGCAGTTTTATCATCGTATCATCGTCCTCTCCTCCTCTTCCTATTCTCATTTATTCCCTCTGACATGCCCATAATGTCTCTTCAATTTCCTCTGTCACCCTTCACCCGACCGTGCACCCATCCATCCCCACAGCTCAACCTTACTCATCTGCCTCACCCTCCTCTTCATCCCTCTCACTGCTTCTCATATCACTGGAGTGCAGGTTCATCAGAAATTCAGTTTTATTTTGAGTAATAGTGCAAAAATTGTCCTTGCAAACTCAAAATCACTTCTCTTTCTCTCTTTTTCCCCTAACCACGGCTCTCTTCATCCCACCCCTCGCATGTTCCATCCATGCGTGCCATCAGAGCCTATTTTATCATGTCGAAGCACCGAGGTTGAAGGCTAATTAATGAGGCTCATACTTAATACGTGCTCAGCCACAATCATACGAGTCTGACAACAGAATAGAGAGAGGAAAAGAGGAAGCACATATTGCAGCCGTCAGCCTTTCTACTCATCTTTCTCATCTTCCTCTACTGTACTTCATGACCCTCTCTGTCACCTCCATCTGTCCTTCTTCTTCTTCTCTCAGTCTTTAGAGGTTGGATTATTTGTGTTCTCTGGACTCTTTTCAGCTGAACAACCTTTTTATGATCATTTTAGAGCTAAGAAAAGTTTTTATTAGAAAATACAACATCTTTATTATTGTATGTTATTTGAAAATATGTTTTCTAAGGTAAAATACATTTCTTTTTTTTTTTTTTTTGAGCTTTAAATATCATTTACCCAACTCTCACCTGGGTTTTTTCCAACTTAAAGAACTGTTTTCCCAATCGAGCCTTGATTGATGTCCCTCTGAATATGGATCCTAACAGAGGAACAGCATTTCAATTGACCCTTGAGCCCCACTCTCCTTACTCACTGCTGCGCCGCCTGTCAAACTTTCCATTCTTGCCTTGCACATATGCAATTTACAGTGATAATAGGTGAAGATTTGTCATCGAAATTGTTAGTAACTGTTGACACACAAGGTCTTTGACAAGGTCTTTCTACAGAGGAGTAAAATGTGCCCATTTATGGACTAATTCAATGCAAAATTCTACATAGATTCCACTTCATTTATGTCGGACTGGCCAAAATAAATCCCAGTGTCAGTTATGGCTGTAGCCAGTGCAAACAAGCACATTTGTCTTGTCCCAAGTTAATAAATGAATACATTTCTGGTCAAACGTATTTGAAACTATAATATGGGCTTGTGGTCATTATCCCTAATGCTTTATCTGCCATCTTTGGCCCTCCACCTGATACTGGGCTCACTGTTGCCACATGCTGAGCCCCAGCTTTCACAAATGGAAGTGAATGGAAATGGAAGCATGTTTCTCCCCCTACACAAGTTCTGTGTTATATTAAACTCAGGAAATTTCCCTCATGGGCTCAATATTAAAATCCCAAGAACCCCAGAACCGTTTTTTGGAATATATTGACCTTATAAACATCTACATACATGGAGAAGGACTGAACAGCCTCGTCCGTCTCTAAACTCCACGTAATTCCTTTATTTCATTTTATTTTATTTTTGACTGGAGCTGGATGAGGGTTAGGATGTGAAGGTTTGTTATTGTTCAGGAAATGTCCTGTTTCACATCATACTGTGTTTGCTGTATTTACTTTTGAAAGATTAAAAAAGCAAAGACATTTAAATATAATTGATTTGGCCTTGTGATGGTCAGTGAAGGTCACTTTTTTATTTTATGATCGCATCATCTCCTTTCGTCACCACTCCCTCCTTATCATCCATCTCCTCTCTCCTGTCTCATCTCGTCCTCCCTCCCTCCTGCAGGGCAGAGCACACTGCGATGGGTTTGTTCGGACAGACACAATGACTTATTCTTTATCCAGTGTGTACTCCTCGTTTTGTGCTGAAGAAAAAACAGACATTTCTACAGAGCATACTGAACAACTTGAATCCTGTTGTGCGTGACTGGCTTTTATTCTTCTCTTCTCCTCTCTGATAAAAAACATGAAATGGTAAATTAAGTAACAGTAACACCATTGAGGCTGTCTTTATTTTGTTTTCTATGACTGTTATTTCCATTCATCATCCTTTGTCCTCTTCAAGGCTGAAATTTGCCACTGAAATGCAGAGTAAAAAGTACAACAACTAGACTTTTTTTTTTTTTTTACTGTATTTACTGCAATTTACTGAAAGAACACTCAACCTTTTTTCATTCATACAGTGAATACATTCAGCTCAAAAACAGTCTCCTGTGTTTGTATAGTGTGGAGTAGTGAGTAGTAGAGACTAAGCAGGAGAAACTAAGAGTAAAAGAGAAATGGTTTATTGGCACGTGCATGATATATGAAACATGAACAGTCTTTGGCGGTTAGACCCCATTGAGGTGAAACAATATATATATATATATATATATATATATATATATATATATATATATATATATACATAAATGGGGGTGATGAAGCTGTAGTGAAGAGAACCCCCGGGTCTAGACACTGGTGGTGGTGGTGAAGAGGTGCAAAGCAGAGACTGGT
Organism: Lutjanus erythropterus; assembly: GCF_056507025.1. Lineage (NCBI taxonomy): Eukaryota > Metazoa > Chordata > Actinopteri > Lutjaniformes > Lutjanidae > Lutjanus > Lutjanus erythropterus. Next base: position 14,923,033 of record NC_139320.1, read on the forward strand.
GAGGTGAAGTGGCTCTAGACTCCTGCTGCCTGGACCTGAAGGCTGGAGGAGAGGACGTCAGGGAGGATCGAGGTGAACATCTTGTGGCTACCTGGGTCCAATGACTGGAGGAGAGAGGGGTGGAGGAGGGTCACGCGAGTGACTGAATGACAACTGATGGAGCAAAGACAGAGGCGATTTAAAGTTTTGGCAGCAGCAAATTGACTGGCTATCTGATTGGATAGTAAAGACGAAGGTGAACGCCCACAAACAGCTGATTAGAGGGAATAGGAGGAGAGAGCTGGAGTAAAGGAAAGTTATGAATGAAGGCAGTGTAATAGAAGGTCTTCCTGATTGAACTTACGCTGAGCTTCATTAGTTACTTAACAGTGTTTACATGTCACTCCTCTTTTAGCTGACATTTATACATTTAATCAATGCAGGCAAACTTTTAGCAAATGCTGAATCAGTTGTCCCTGCTGCCCCTGGTGCCAGGTCTCACAAATGCAGATTCAGCTTCGGGCCCAGCAGCCTGAACGTGGGAAAATATGTGAAAAGACTGTGAACTTATGTAGTACTGAAGTGTGGAGTTCGACTGTTAAACAGTTTCTGTCTAACTGAGACAGTGAAAAAAGCCCCCAGTATTTCTGAACAGAGAAAACTTTCTCACAATTGGGAAATCTAATTATATGTACTTGTTGATTTTTTTTGTTTTTCAGATTGGTTTGGTGGTTAATAACATGTTTCTGTGGTGTGACAAACTCAAACTAATTTATTATTGCTTTACATGCCAGACTTTCATTTTCCCCTTAACACAACATGCATACAGTCTAAACAGGATAAAACAAAACATAAGCCAGGAGTTCGGTCTGCCCACTCTCACCACAGATGATTTACTCTCTCTCATCTGTATATCTTCTGGTGTCAAACAAGAGCACATTCAGTATACAGTGACTTCAAAATGAACCCAGCCGAATCCTGCGGACATCACTGGTCTTAATAATGCATGGAGAGGGGAAATTCAATGTCGAAATGTAATTTAAATGTATGAATGATGAACAACATGATGAAACAATATTATAATCATGTGGCAATAGTAGCACGCAGACAGATAGATGACGGCACATGTTTGTGTATGCACCCATGCATAGTGTATAAACAAACACCTCTAGCCCTTTAACCTCACTTACACACACACACACACACACACACACACACACACACACACACACACACACACACACACACACACACACACACACACACACACTCACATACACACACACACCATCTGCAGATTGAGCAGTCACAGGCTGAAGGTGTATTCTTGTGACTGACAGTAGACTGTGGTGCTGCATCGTCCTTGCTGATGGCCTGTAGAGTCCCGCTGATTCAGAGGAAGCTGGAAGGCCAACATATGCTGGGGCAGACTGCACTGTGAAAGACAATCATTTATTCTTTTTCCTTCTGATATTATTTGTTACACATTAAAGGGGAAATCTGTTATATATTGTATGTATTGATGTGTAATTTATCATAAAAATGACCATCATATGTCACCAGAGATTAAAGAAACATGTTAAGTTGAAATACCCACTTCTCTGACATCAACACTGCAGCCATGGTGTACTTCGAAATTTCTATTCTGGGCCAGAATAACTGTTTTTGTTTGCCTATTTCATGTTAATTAAAGTTCAAATTAAGTGTAAGAGTGTTCACCGAATGAGTTAGTGTGTGTTTATGAGTCATAATAAATCAATAATAATTGTGGAGGCCATAGATGTTCATATAAGGTTAAACTGAAAAATATGTTAATAGTATCTGGCAGGCAGTGAAACATGCAGCCACACTCCGACTACTGAGCGTGTATTTTCAGAGCAACGGGCCTTTGTTTTCAGGATAAGAGGTTGCGATTTACATTGACAACTTACAAATCAAAGAACAAATGGTCAACTAGCCAACTTACGATGCAGGACTCGTCCTCACTTGTTATTGTCAATTTATGATGTTGCTCACACCCTGCACTCCTGCAGAGCTCCTGCAGCCTGCAGACCTTCTCTGAGTCTGGGGAAGAAGGGAAACTGGTGAAAAACAACCATACATCAACTCACTATTTGGACTTCTGCACTCATTTTTGCACACACCATTGTTACATTTTGCTCCTTTAAACATATTTATACTGCATAGACTGGTCTGAAATAATGCAATATTTTTTGTATATGTTTGTCATTTTATTTATTTGTCTTCTTATTTGACAAACATTTGGACATGAATATGTATAAATGTATGTATGTGTGGACTGCATACTGACAGATTGAGTGTTGCCTGAGTAATCTACATGGACTCGTTTCACCTTCATCTCAGAGTTCAGGTCAACCCCTCATGACATTCAGTTTTTTCCTGTTGAAGAGGCAGCTGACTCATCTGTCCATCTGTCGGCCTATCCAGTCTTACTTCCATCACCCTGGAGGGGAAGAATTATTGATGGAGCTTTGGCTTATAGCTACATATAAAGTCAGATGACTAACTGCTGATGCAGACAGACTAACTGTGAAATTACAGAGAGAGAAAGTGACAGCTAGTGTCCTTATGGTTTGAAACATTTTCAGGAGAAAATATTTTGGGAAATATTTTAGAACAAAAATATCTGGATGGATAATGCACATCAGACATCACTGCTCTGAATGTGATGCATTTTGAATCTGTGCACTGATGATAAAAATATGCCCTCAGGGGCAGCTTGAGCACGTAATTGCAATGGCCTCACAACGTTTGACCTTTAATGTAATATTTCCATGTTATGCTACACTCTACTCCTGTTCTTCTACGTTATGGAGGGATATATTGTACTTTTATTCAGACATACTTCTAGTTAGTTGCCCCACACTTGTCCCATGTGAAACCAAAACATTAGTAAAAGCCTAACGTGACTTTTGTCGTGCAACTTTTGTAAGTCAATATGGACATTTATCAATATTGTGACAATATTGTAGAGATTACTGTCGGTGCTTTTCACAAAATATTAGCACACTGAGATTTTGATCTGTTGACAATGATTTCTTTTTTTTAAATAATCATCAATAATGTGGATATAATGACTAAGTAGGTAAAGGCAAATAACAGAACAGCTAGAACAGTCTGATAAATTCAGTACATCTCTTTACTTTAATGCAGCCTTAAAAAGGAGGAAATGAAAGTTATTCCAGATCTTGATATAAATGATATTCATGACTTTCAGCAAGTGACTTTTGTTTTGCGAGTCACTTCATGTGGTGAAAAGGCTCTGTGGCATCAGATACAGCCGCTTCATTATCTGACACAGAGGGGCGGTGGCAAATTGTTGTCAAAGAGTTGGGGTATAAATGCATTTTCAGATCAGAAAATGTTACATGTTGTGACAGAAAAAAGCAAAAATTCCAGTAAAACCCCATTTTGTCTGTACTCCATTATCTCTACTCTACTAACCTTCATATAAAGTTCTTAAAACTAGCTCCACCTTGACCAACTACAACAGTAAAATGTTGCATACACCGATGCATGAATGTTAACTATATAATTCAGTAATATAGAGCTTTATCTGTGAGTCACAGGGGACATTTCTCTACAGAACAAGTACTTTTGAAACTTTTAGCTGATACTACGTCTTTACTTCAGTACTTTATTAAATATGATTCTAAATTCTCATAATGGTGTACTTTTACATTGTTATATTTGGTATATTTACTTAAGTAAAGGTTCTGTATATGTCTTCCACTGCCGCTCCTTTTTCTCTCCACTTGTTTCCTGTCAGCTCTCCTCTTAGGAAGACAACAAATGCCACATAAATAAAACCATAGCCTGATTGGTCTGATGGGAAACTGCAGCTAAAAGGTCTGGTGGTGAGGGATTACCCTTCAGGTATTTGTATCTTTGTTCTTTCTCTGGGTTGCAATATAATAAACTGGACTGTGTGAGGAACATCATGGGAGCAACTTTCCTGGCACGGTCCGTAGAACCAGCTTCCAAAATTTTTTTTGCTGGTGCCCCATTGCTCAGCTTACCCTAAACAAAGTGGCAGGGGCTGGAGATTCTGTTAAAGTGACGGATTGGAGCTTTAAAGCCTCTGTAATGATCTCTAGTGGTGAGGATTATATAAGGAGAGTGTGTCATGTAGATGGATGGTGGATCTCTCTGGTTTGTGTATGCGTGGGGGGGACAGGGATGGGTGCATGCACGTGTAGTTTTGTGCAGATATATGTATGTGTGTATGTGTGTGTGTGCTTGTATATGTGTGCTTGTCAGTGTAAGTCACCGTGCCGCTGTCTGTCTCTGAATGCACTTAGTAGACACAGTCCAGTGGTCCTGCAAAGAGCTCCTGTCTAATGTCCACTGTCCCTCTGTTCCTGTGCATTATGTAAGGAAACACTGGGGCCTTATTTATAAAACATGCTCTTTGACTTCATCCTGGATTTCATCGTGCAATCATTTCAACAACAGTGATGACAAAAAATAAGATATCACTTGCAGACATGCAGTCCCGTACCTCGTGCAAGGCTGGACTTTGTTTTTTAGCTTTTGTTAGGAGGCTAAATTTGGAAAAGATAAGTCCTAAATATAGCTAAACAAGAATACAGTGTGAGCTCTTTGTAAGTACTCCCCTGGTAACAGTGAAGAAAGAAAAGAGATCAAACAGCACCGCAAAAGTCTATTAAAAAGCCCTCTCTTAATTTGGCAGTCATAGCTGAAATTTAAATTAGCTCCCTGCTTTAAATTGCTGTCACATTAAGAGTTTTTTAAATAATTAAGTCATAACCTTGGGACAGATTTAGATTGTAAGCATGAATTAGAACATCATATCAATGGCCCATTGTGTATAAATGACTACAGGGGAGAGATGGTACAATTTAAAGCCTAAATTGCAGTGACATCACAGCCAAAACAATGCACTGACTCCTTCGGAGATAGTTAAAAATTTATTGAATTACTTTTTATGATGGAGCGGGTGAAGATATTGGATTTTTATATCAGTTGAACGATGGTAATTATACCTGAAATCTCAAATATCCATTGTTTGGAAGCAGTAGGGTATAAGTTCTCCAAATAAGATCAGAAAAAAAGCTCATAAATCACAGGAATTTATTCATATTCATGACTTAACCATTATGTGGTGTAAGTGCCTGCATGCTAGAGAGCCAGGCTGCTTTAAAGGGCATGTCAGGTTGAATATGCCATATTTATGCAATGCATTCCAACCTGCCATTTGAAGTGTTATAACACCATGAAGGTCACATAAGAGGATTTAATAAGATAGGCAAGCAAAATGCCTTCTTTCATATTATACAGTGCAAATGTTATAATACAGTTTTAAATCTTTCTGTAAATTAAAAATTCAAAAGAATAAGCATGGAGGGAAATATGAGACAATGCAATCACGAGGCTTCCATGTGACAACAGAAGGTGCTGTATCTCTGGTGGCTTATGCGCTGTTTAAAAAGTGCTTTGGGTCCTTGGCACGTTGTTCTGTTTACATTTCAGTTCCTGGTCCATGATGAATGAACAGGTTATGTATTGCTGATCTTTACAACCGCATGTGGAAGTGGCTTTTTTTTCTCCGTTTCACCACAAATTATTACATTTTGCCACTGCCAACACAAACTTCCTTTAGTTTGTTCTTTGACCTCTAACAAATGCTTTGCTATCACATCCCCTCTTCATAATAAAATGCTGGTAACTGCCTTGCATTTTTTTCTGTGCATGACGTGATCCAACATTATTATGTATACATGAGATAAAATACCACAGTGCAGTGCGTACACCTTTGTTAACCTTTCAGATGATGTGGCGTGAGTCTGTGTCTCACAGATATACTCACTATCTTCATTTCTAAATCACTGATTCAAACAATGAATGTGAGGAAAGCGTAGAGGTAAGTGTAGTTATGCTTACTATTACAGGGCTGCAGCATGTATAATATAAATATAGAGGAAAATTCTCCTTACACACAATGGATTGCCACTTTAAATAACAGACTAATGCTATAGACACTGTTCATAGACTCTGGAAGAGCAATAAAATCCTTTTTAAATCAATGAAGCCACGTTTGAATTCTTATTTTGTGTCACTAAGTATCTATGAAATAGTAGGAATAGGTGAATAAAAGCCATTGAGGGATGATAATATGCCTTTAGACAGTCAGTGTAATGATTCATATCACTCAAACTTATTGGACATATAGCTCACACATATAGACCTTTTTCACAGCTGACATTTTGACTCGTCATAGCGAGAAAAGCAGGTGGAACTACTGAGATTAATGATGGCTCTGTTCCATTAAGTGTCCCAGGAAGCATCTCCAGTCAGCCAGCATGTACAACGACTAAGCCCAGATGTAAACCTGTCACACCATGCCATGTGTCTTAATCTATCAATGTAAGTAACATTTCTTTTGACCTTATGGAGTGTGTAAGATTCAACTGAAGGTTAATGATAATGATTGATTAATCTGATCAGTGTTAGTGTGATTGATTTAATCTCTTAAAAATTATATTTCAGTACATGTCCAGCTAATTATTATTTGACATTTATTGTAGTTTAATGTGAAACAATTTAAAGGCTAGATTTATGGTTTCATTATTTATTTTGCAAATATTATAACTGTTTTTCTCTCTTTGTTTAGAACCATGGCAAACATCATGACAAACATCAAATCCATCAGCATTCCTCATCATTCCTGACCAACAATAAATGACAGTTAAATGCAACAGTTGTTTCCTGGTGGTTTGGGGCTCCAGTTAGAACTTAAAATCCCCAAAATCAAGTGTTTCCAGTGATACTTATTAACGTCCCGTTTCATTCAGATCTGAGTCAGTGCTGCTATTGGACATGTTGGCTCACTGTACGGCCCCTCTACCCTATGTTGAATGGGATCCTCACCTGTGTTTACCCTGCTATTTCATATCAATATGGCTGCTGTGAAAAAGGTCTATTCTGGGGGCCTCTGCTAATTTGTTCTGACGGGTAACCGCTGACATTGAAAGGTAGTGCTAAATGATAATAATCAGGCCACATAAGCTGTTCCACATGCTGGTTTTGTTTTAAAAGAACAATTTAATGATTGAAATAAGAGGATGATGGTTCTTAGTGTGAGCGAACCACATCACCAAGTCATTTGATTCAGTCATTTAATTCAGGGTTCGCTGTTGCAACATTCTCCCATACACGAGTAACAACAATATATAACAAATAAATGCAGACATTACTAATAATTAAAAATACAAAAACACTTATCTCTTAATAGTCACACAAGCACTGACAATTAAACAGTCATAGTTTTAAATCTTTGTGTAATTTAATTGCAGACATACATTTTTCTTATTTTTATGACATTTCAGAGTCTGAAATAAGAAATTATAAACAAATAATAACACTCTAAAGCATGGTTAAATTCTGACTTATGAATATGATGGTTTCCCAATGATATCATGAAGTTAACGAATCTTTTCAACAATACATATGTGTAATAAAAACCAGTAACAGCATTCTTACATTAAATTTGAACCTGTGTCTTAGTTTTGCATAAATTTCTCCAAGTTTGTACGAAGCTTCATGGAATAATAGCATCTATAAAATAGGTGTACTAATGTTTCGGTATCATTATTCCAAAAACTGCATCTGGCATCTATCTCTGTGTATTTGGATAAAAGAAAATTGGAAGAATATATAAATTAATTCATTCATTTTCTGTCAATTTCATTTTCATTCATTCTGAACATGTTCTCTTATATTCTTGTTTTGACATTTAAGACTTTGTAATAATATTCCCTTGAGATATAATTTAAATTCTTCTCTGCAGCAATGTGGGTTTTCAAAACACTGAGACATTTTCAGATTAAAACATGGTGAAAGGATTTCAGTGTGTGTATCAGTACCTTTTCAACATTTTCAACACATTTAACAAAATCATGACAATACTGATTGTTTTGGCCCTTCATGATATAAAATTTCCATACCGTTTCATCTCTAATAATAACAAAATGCTGTAATGATCATTTGCCATCTTTACAAAAAGGACTTTAGTACTACTAAACTCTTCTTGTCTAAAACGTTACAATACTGCATGTACTGCACAGCAGTGTTGACTGTATGACGTATGAGGAACATATCAGTTTTAGCCTTAGTGTGTGATGTACACTTTACTTAAAGCTCTTATGTGATGTACATCTCACGTAATGGCTATATGATAGATTGTGTGTGTGAGTATGAGGTGACTGTGGCTCAGTGGAGCTTCATGAGCTCGCCAGACGTCGCCTGGATGTCATGTCATGCCACTGAGGGCCTGCCAACTGACCTGTTTGTGTGTTCATGTGTGTGCGTAGAGGCAAAGTGGTTCCAGGACGCCCCTTGATGCTTCATAATGTCTGCATGTGTGCACGTGCTTATAATGTATGTGCGTTTATGCTGGCGGTCAAGGAGGGCGCCTGGGAGGACTGGTGTTTGATTGGCGCGTGCTGCCGAGATCTGCTCCTTCCTGTTAACGTACGCATCACTTCCTCTCACCCTGCCCAGAGCTACTGCCTCCCCGTCTCACAATCACTCTGACACGATTCCCTCCCTTCCCCTTATTTTTTCTTCGTCTTTGTCCTCGACTTCTCGTGACTTTCTGTCCTTCTTACTTTGTCTTTTTGTTGCCTTTGTTTAAGTGCCTCCTGTGTCTCTTTCACTCTGTATCCTTTTTCCACTTATCCTTGTTTTTTCCATTGTAGTCCCACGATCATAGTGCTCCTTTCCCCCCAGTCTTTGTCCATTTGTCTCTTTCTGCTCTCCCTCTTAACTCTCAGAAGGCCGCTTTTGTTTTAACAACTTGAAAGCCAGTTCATTGTCCTCAGTGAAGCATTTCTTCGCCTATTTTCTCCTCTTCACACCCTCGCAACTCCTTTACATATCTGCTCTGTATTCAATCCTAAAGCAACCCCCTTCCTCCTCCTCCCCATCTTCCTCACCCCTCTTCGTCTCCTCCTCCTCCTCCTCAGCAGCTCTCCCTGAAGACAGAGCAGATGCAGCCAGGCAGAACAGCCAGCATGTTCCCATGTTCTCTTTACTCCAGCTCTGTGGCTGCAGCAGCCCTCTTAAACCTCTCCGTTCCTCTCTCCATCACCCACTTTTTTTCCCCCGTTACTTCATTTTCCACAGCACATATTATGTTTTTTTATGCTTTAGTTTTTTTCTGTCTTCTAATTTCCTCATTTTGCAGTCCCCTTCTCTCTCATTCTCCTTCCCTCCTTCCTAGCACTGTGCTCCTCCTTTACTTTCCTTGCCTCCAGGTTTTATCTGCATCCCTCCTCTATCCCCTTTTCCCTGCTGAACAATGCTCGAGGCCATTCTTGTTTCTTTCTACCTCAAGCTCTCTTCTTTACTATCATCCCCCCTGTGTTTTTACCACTAACAGTGCAGCTTCTCCCCGTCTTTGCTTCCTTTCTGCTCACCATCAAACTATCTCTCCTCGTCTTTGCTCTGCTCAGTATTTATTCACTCCTTGATTCTCATCATCTCCTCCTCTCCTTCTTGTGCTGTTTTTATCACTGTCACATATGGGTTCATGTTTATGCTAATGATTTTCTTGGCTCCTCACTTTGCCCACAGCCCTGTCACTTCATGTACAACAGCATTTTGAGGGGCAGTGGCTGAGTTAAAAAAAAATGAAAGGATGCTCATTTAAATAAAAGACACAGAGACAAAAACATTTATCAGAGTTAAGTGTGCTGGAAGTGACTGCTAGATGTTTCAGCTGTTTTCTGGCTGTGGATTTGAAACCAGCTCCTTTCAGTTGCCTGTCAGTTCTTTGTCTGTCTGCCTCTGTTCCCTCTCTTTAAGGTCACTGTCACTGTAAACAATGTGCAACACTGAGTGTGAAGCTTCATTTGTCTTATCTAACCACAGTCAACAATTAGCCAAGAACAGTGTTAAACAGCTGGGTGAGCTCAATGGAAATGTCATCTAATATCATTAATGTCAGTTTTTACACAATATGGGCATGAAAGGTTTTAAAGAAATTATAGGAGCATCGAAAATGTAGCCAAATATTAACACACTATAAAGGTTCAAGATAATGGAATAACCCCATCATAAAGGCACAGCAAAACTCTCCTGGTGTGTTGCTTGAAGCAAAGGTTTCAATTGCACTTCAGCAAGATATATGTCAGCTGCCTGATACTGTTTGATGAACTGTACCATAGTTAACCATTGTTGGCTTTGTCAAAGATGTTACATTGAAGCACGCGGCGCAGCGCGAACCTGTAAGTCAGTTACACGCTGTGAAGTTCACAGGAGGTACAGTATAACTTGCCATTGAGTTCTCAGCCCAAAATCATCCCAGTCCAATCAGTTTTGCCACAGTTACAATAGAAAAACAAATTCTTCACTTGGAAAGTAAAAAAAAAAAATACAAAATGGAGGTATTTTGTTTTATATTTATTTGTTTAAGACTGTAAAATCAGTATCATCTGTTAGACCAGAGACAAGGGAAGCATGAAAGTAACAATGTATTACTTTTCACTTGCTATTATACAGATAGATTTCTTTCTTCATTATACATTTTATTACTATTGTTTTATATAATAAAATATTTTTATTATATATATTTATAGGAAAAGCCCAGGGTTAGGGTGAGGAGGACCAACAGCAGTCTCACCAGTTCACATCTAGAGCATGTCAAACTTTTTATGTGAGGAACAGTCTGTAAGAGGTGATTATACACCAGTGTGACACAGAGAACTTTTTTATTTTATAGTAATATGGTCGGAGGTCTAACTGAAGCATTACTGAGCATTAAGCTATATGCCATGAATTTAAGTACTTACTTGTTTTGTGGTCTGTTTATCCAACCATTTCTTTCAGGTCTGATTCATTTCAGTTCAATTTAAAATTTATTTGTGTAGCATCATATCATACAAAAGCAGTGCTTTGCGTAAAACAAAATAAAACAGCAAAATGTGCAAATAAACAAGGACATCCATGCACAACTACACATACAAATATTTATACAGGGGGCCGCTGTTTAGGTCAGTTGGTAGAGCGTCCACTCCATGTATGGAGGCTGTCGGTCCTCTGCAGCGGCCGCTGGTTTGACTCCTGCCTGTGGCCCTTTGCTGCACGTCATCCCCTCTCTCTTCAGCCCCCTTTCCTGTCTACTCTCCAGCTAATAAAGGCAAGAAAAGCCCAAAAACATAACTTAAGAAAAAAAACTTATACAAACATACATACAAGCAGGTTAAACTGTATAAGTGTTCATTTACGAAAATGCTTTACTGAAAAGGAAAGTCTTTGGTTTCAAAACAAAAGCCAATGTTGCAGCATGTCTGACATAAGCAGGTAAACAGTTGCATTCTCTGGGTGCATTAATACTGAAAGTAATCTCACTGGACTTTGAGAGAGGCCGATGCACATCAAGGAGATTTCAACCTTAAGACGTATGTTGTTCGCAATGAAATATGGTTTTCTCACTATATGTACCTCTGTACTAAAAAACATATTTTCATCCCTGCTCTCCCCCACTAAACTCAAACTGAAAATACTAGACTGTAGCCCATTGCATGCATGTTTTATTATAGTCTACTGTATGCCCAATACGCAGTCATTCAGGCCCATCAGTCTAAGAAAACCTTTGATAGAGTCATAATATGCCTGTCAGTGCATATAAGTGTGTGTGTGTGTCAACTTGTTCATTCCTACATAATTTTTGACAGTGTGTTATGGAAGCAATCTGCCTGCTGCTTTGGATAAGTGGCCAACAGCCTGTACAAATGATGTCTGTGGTTGTCAGTGCATTTTTAGCAAACAAATGAATTTAAACGTGATTGAATACTGAAATTTGGCAGAGCATGACTGTATAAAATTGGATGCACCAAAATGGTTAATGAAATAGTTTGACAAGACAGTTTCCAATTGGTTGAACTTGTTTCATTAAGTTCAATTGATTTGTGATAATGATATCTGGAGCACATTGTTATCCCTCCATATCCCCTCTCATTGTTCTGTCCGTTGAGATGCTGCTTTTAGCTCAGACTTGGGTGGTGTGTGTGTTGATTACCTCGTCCATTAATTAATTTGAGTCAAAAATTATGTTAAAACTGCCTGTGTGGTGAGCCCTACAGATACAAAATACTGACCACATAATCAAACAGAGGTATAGCTGCACGCAGTGTGCTCTGTGCTAATTAACTGATTAGTGGAACTAATTAAGAAACAGTCAGTATGATCTTAGTTTCAGGCAACCACACAAACCAATTCTAATTACTGAATAACCTACTTAAAGTCCCCCACACTCAAAAATGTGCTTTGCTGTGCTGAATTTTATCACTTGGTTCTTTGAGCTCAAGTTTGACACAAAATTAACCAACTGCTAATTTGCATACACACAGGTTTGCTGATTTTCCAATGAGGGAGAAGGAGTAGATGCGCTTTAAGAATCTTTTTACTTGATAACTGGAAAGAACATTTTAAGACAGAAATTATTATTCCAAGCAAAATATTTTTAAACATCTGGAGGTGACAAAACATCTTGCCTCAGTGTCTACTTATTGGCTTTTTCCAGAGCGTTGAGCTGCAGCTCGTGGTCTTCATCAGTGGGTGGAGTTTTCTCAGTTGATGTTCATAAGGTACATGCTCAGGAGCTCTCCTGAGAGATTCAGGACGTCCTCTGTTACTGGTGCAGTGACGTAATTTAATGAACATTGTCGCTGACTGTCAAGGTTGATGATGACGATGATGATGATCTGATGCTGATGATGATGTTGTTGAATAAGACTGCGGTAATGCTGGTCTCCATGACAGTGTTAATACATATACTGCACTAGGAGTCTTATTGATGTTGTTGTTGATGGATGTTGCCTGCCTGTTGTCTGTCCTATGTACATGCTGACACTTAGTTTCCCTTCTGGGGGATTCATAAAGTATTTCTTGTTGTATCATCTGTCAATATCACAACACAGAACTCAGTCACTGTAGAAATGAATACTATTATTGAAGACATAGATTTAATTATTATCAAGCCAAGGGCACAGAACTCATTACAACTTGGGGGAAAGCAGAGCAGAGCTGGTGTCTCTATTTTGATTGCAGCTTGTGTTTATTACATTAACTGTTACTGTGAGCCAAGAGAAGTAGAAAACAGGCCAGTTTTAGCCCCACTTCCTTTGTTACTTTATGTTGTTTATATGCAGTGGTGGACTCCAGCTGTTCGAAGAGTTGTTTGTGTGCATGAGTGTGCCAAAAGTCGTAATACATTTCTGATGAAACAGTTCCATTTATAGTTTATGTTAAAACTGTTTAATTATGCAACCTAAAGTATAAAAACACACATGGTACTAGAAACTATCTAACCACTGAGAGGTATGTAAGCCATGTAGGGCAGCCTATATAACACTGCAGCACATTTTTTCCACTGGAAGGCACCGTTGATTTCTAATGGAAGGCAGCCTAGAGCCCAATTTACCACGTTTTCTTCACTGGAAGGGCACCCTAGAGGGCTCCGTATTATTTTTCATCTATCACAGCGGTATTCTAGAGAGCACTTGGATCCACCAATGTTTAAAAGGTTCATTATTAAAAGGTAGATCAGCTCAATTTATGTGAATTACTAAAGTTATAATACCCTTTGCTCCCAGTGGTCTTTCAAGTTGGCAGACTGTTAACCATTCTAAAAGCCGATGTTTTATAGTAGGGCCATATTATTTCACAGTAAAAACTTCAGTTACACCATCGCCAAGACTTGGTTTGATCCAGTGGCCCAATCAGCCCACGTGTTATTTGCTCAATAACATCATTAACTAACCTGTGATGGAGCCACAGATGCAGAGTACACATATTGACTTGCCCTGCACTACAGCGCTCATTTTTACCAGACAAAAGTGACGTATGCATAAACAAAGCCTTCAAAAACTCTAGTGTTTATTTGTGTATTTCAATAACATAATGTATTTGATACTAATTTATTCCCTGTATCTGTCTATCCATGTATCATCATAATTCTAGTAATATATAGGCTAGTTATAGTAATTCTAAAGATTAACATGAATCATAAATTTGGTCCAGGGGAGCACTTCAGCTAAAGGGCAGTTAGCCCACTTTTACTCTGCATGTGACTGTTGTGCAGCTCTGGTGGCGCTTGTTGCATTTTGTTACATCATACATACACTGTACTGTACTGTAGTGTAGGAAAACACTGGACCAATCACCTGCCGGCTTTATGAACGAACTTGTTAACCCTCAGACACTTGTGGAGTTCACAGAGAAACAATACACTCATGCAACAGTACAGCTACCTTAATTTCTCAGATCTGACTACAATCCTCCACAGGTTAAAGTTCACCTGCTGCTTTTAGCATTCAAGCTGCACCGTTCTCACCTCTGAGCTGACAGAAACTCTCCAGAAAGTAAATCAAAGAGTCTTTGTGCAGATTAGGTGCAGACCCCCTGGACCATGAACTGAGGTCCTGCTTCTATTATCATGAGGCCGTGCTGATAAATGGGAGGGCTGCATGCAGAGGCACACCGCTGCCTGCTGTATTGATCTACAAGATGAAGGTGGTTTTCAGTAATGACCATGGCGTTTCAGCTGATAGTGGGAGTAATGGATAAGATGATGAAGAAGAGAGAATCATTGCTGTAGTAGATGTGGAAGAGGAGGATGATGAGTAATGATGGCCACGATGAAGGCTGCTGCAGTAATGATAATGCTATGGCGTGGATGGCTTTGATAATGGTGATGGCGTGACGAAGATGATGATCTTTGCATGTGTGGGATTGCATGCCATGAGAAGTGAAGGTGGTGCCAATGTTAAAGGATAAGAAGACAATGATGATGAGGATGATGATGGTGAATATGAATCGTGTGTGTGTGTGTGTGTGTGTGTGTGTGTGTGTGTGTGTGTGTGTGTGTGTGTGTGTGTGTGTTTCAGGAAGTGACGCTGAGCAGCCAGCCATCTGTCGGCAGATTAATCCTGGCTGTGCTTAGAGATATTACCGGCTGGCTTATCGCCGTGGCAACAAGCCTTCAATCCCAGTCCAGCGCAGCCACCATGTGACCTTGCTGAGGAAGGTGGGTGGGGGTTGGACACACACATGTACACGGATGCATGCACACACACGCACACACCACCAGAACACAGGTTTGGTAATATAATGCATTATTTTGTTAGTGCTGAGCATTTAATGAGAGCAGGGGTTTAAGAGAAAATATGACTGTGCTCACACACAAACACACACACACAGTACATGCTTCCTCCCCTTTCATCAGTGCAATGGTCTAAAGGTTTTAATCCTGCTGAAAGGTTTCAGTGTCACCTATTGAGTTCAGAAATGTCATTACGCCAACCAGCTGGGCTGCACGCAGCTCTCTACAAATATTGTTTTCAGGCAGCTATATATAGACCTGTACCAATATGAAATGTAGCCACCTTTGTTCGGCTCCCTTCACACCACAGAATGCTTTTTTATTTCCTAAATCCCATCACTCCACATGCTCAAATATCCCACCCACTCACGTTTTCTATACACTCTGTACAGGAGACAACACACATATGAACACACACACTCTCAGGTCATAAATCAGCAGGCACGAGGCTCATTCAGGCTTGATGTAACATTCAAGGTTTTATTCAGTCTTTACATACAGTACACCAGTCAGAAATATACAGTGAACCTTCAATGAAGGTTCGTTAGGTACACAATGAAATCTGCAGTCAGATTTTTTTAAGATGAAGACTACAAAGCGTGAAGTGTGTGTTTGTTTCCTGTTTTCAGTCCATGCTTTTACATCCATACAGATGTCACAGTAGAAGCTATGCTCAAGAATGACACATTTCTAGGGTTGAGATTTTTAACTATTTTCCCTTTCTGATCCCTTAAATATCAATTACCACTATAGGATGCCAAATATTGGCTAAACTTGACATTGCTCCCCCGCTCCCCTAAAAAAAAAAAATCACCATTCAGGTTTGACCCCTCTCGCTGGGACATCTAACTTCTCACACAGTTCACAGACACACATCATGACATAAGGGTCATCTGGTGACTGACCATGAGGGGCTGGTCCTGGAGTACAAGTGGAAAGTTCAGAAGTGGACCTGCTCTTCCTCTGTCCCCCTTTTAGCTATCTCAAGTCTCACATCACTGCTACCAGTAGGTGGTTGCAGAGCTGAGATAGAGACAGAGATGCACGTGGGGGCTATTTGGTCACATCCGGATGGTGGTTTAAATTCCACTTTGCCTGTATCGGCTGCCACTCAGAGTAATTACATGAAGTAATCATGATTGATATCATGACGGATTAGTTAGAGGTTGAGAGGTCCTCTTTGAACCCTGAAATGTTCATAATCCAGCCCACAGGACAGCGGCACCAGTATCAGCCACGGCTGGGGGTGGAGGAGGGGAGGAGGGAGCATTTCATTTTTCAGAATGAAATGAAAATTGAAGCTGAACATCTGGATAATGGGAGATTTACAACTTAAATTTTTCTCATTCAATTAACGCAGTAAAAAGCTTTTCATTTGAAACAAGATGTCTAATTTTACATTTAAATCCAAAAAACGATGGCCTAATTGACTACATATGAATGTGATTAATCTTGGCCCATGAGTGCACATTGTACTCTTTCAAAGTAATGCACAAAGTCAAGTTCTAAATCTTTCTTTTTTTAATTTTATGGCTTTTAAATTTGAAATAAGTAAGAAGCCCTTGAATGTATAGGAAGGGCGCTTCCAAAACTTGCTTGAGGGCCACCACGCAGCCCTTAGGACTGGCTACATAATGTGATTACTGAGTTAATCTAAGGTCCTTTCGGCAGCAGTATAAAGAGTAATGTAGTAGTTCAGTGAGCTCAGTGTTGATGAATGAAACAGCTCAATTACATGCTGCATTCCTGAGGAGTCAAATTGTTTGCTACTGTTCTGCAGTACAAAGTGGAGAGTTTCATGAACATGATGTCATCACCTGCTGTGGGCTTTTGTGCCCATTTGTTATTAACAGTCACGAGTAACAGCTTGATTTTTAAGGAGACCTGCATTGCTACATGACCTATGGTACTGTATGTGGGGCAGTAGTGTGCTGAAGACAAGGGAATGTATCTGAATTCATGTTTTTGGTAAAAAAAAAAAAAAAAAAGTACAACCTCAATAGCACCAGCACGTAAATAAAAACAATAAATCCTTCCTAAGTCTTGCCCCCCTTTTTGCTCTGTGCTCCAATGACAGTTAAGCATAGTATAGTAGCATAGTATATCGATCAACTTTCTACTTTTTCTGTAAAAGCAGCATAAAGGGTCATATATATTGGTGCTTTTCTATTGTCACTGTTGCCCGCGCCTGCGCAAACCGTACGGCGCTGATCAGCATTTTCATTACAACTTTTAAAGTGCCAAGCTATGACAAGTCTGAGATGGATCTTCTCTAGAGCGGAGCCAAAGTGAGACAAGCGTTGGGAGACTTAACTCATGTGCAAGAGAACAAAGAGAAAGACATATTTAAAAGTCTGTGTGTTCAGCTCTCAGCACTTTTTGTAGCTTCTAACTGAAAAACTGGAAGCAAGGCTGGGTTAGGGTTAGGGAACCTAGGCTGAGCAGAATTGCTCTGCCTAGGTTCTATTGTAGATCTATAATATGGCCCTTGCACGTAACATGTGCAAACAGGAAAGGAGAAAGTTGTCTGAGGTACCAAGCTCGCTCAGCTGTCATTGGAGCACTGACATGAAAGGAGTGGGACTCAGGAAGGGTCTGTTTTCTTGGTTCGGGCTTTACAGTACAAAGTAAGATGGTAAATGGAAAGTATGCTGACATGTTGTAATACCATTTCTATAAAAGCATCTTTGTGTTAGAAAATACTGGCATAAAAGATCAGCATTGTTTTCTTTCCTGAGTCTGCTGTCGGTGTACTGTGCCCCAATAAGTTTCACTGAGGATTTAATTATATTTAACACAAAAGAGGCTGTAAATTGCAGGTTAATTACACATTGTGCTGGGGACTGAACCCTGGAATGTTGTGGCATCTTTAACCTGTATGTTTATATTCCTGTGTACCCTGTGTTTTACAGTAGATCATTTGACTGTTTGGCTTATAAATCATCTTCTGTGACAGATTATAAAGGTATATTCATGTGCAAATTTCTTAAAGTAAAAGATCTGCTCTACTGTATGTAGTCTTTTCATAATCTTTTGGGAGGTGACACTGAGTAATAGGAAGTTTTAGCATTACTGAGTTGGTATTGTCTGCCTGGCTCTGTATCGTCTGAAGAACTGGGTAATTAATATACACACTTGGCATCAAGACGTAATAGCTTTGCTCCATAGTTTGGACTAAAAAAAAGTCTTTCTTTAAAGATCTTGTTGAAGAAAACATAGAAACATGCTTATTCTAGCCATTACACATGCAGTTAAAAAATCTTTGAAAATGAATTAAATTTTGCATATCACTTTGGCAAGGGAGGAAATATATTTTTTTCTGCTAGTCTTATATTTCAACATTCTACCCTTGATTTTACACATTGAAAAAAAAAAAGTTTTTGTTCCTTTACATAGAAAAAACATCTTTCTTTTTTGATATGTCACTGCACAAAAAGAGCAACAGACAACAAAATGAATCCACAAGTCAAAAAGATAAGCAAATGAGAAAAAACAAAGTTGCATAATTCATTTCACATTGACAAAATAGAAAAGTAGACTGTGGAGAGTAGTGGACTGTTGGAAGAACTGTGGGCCTGTTTTTACTTTGGAAAGTAGTGCATCCACTGACTGTATAACTTAAGGAGTCGTGAGGCTATAATGATAGCTGGATAAATGTAAACCGAAGAAAACCAGGACACATTTATGGCCCTCTGTGTCCTCGCACTGTGTGTTTCTGACCTGAATGAAACCAGACATACCAACAGAATCCAAGAGGAAGAACTCAAACTGCTGTTTACAAAGTCAAATTTGCTTGTTTCCGGCAATGAATGTATGTTCAGCATGTTTGCATCTACACTCATAGAGATAATGGTGCTAACTAGAACCATAAAGAGTTTTTTGGCTCATCCCCATAAGGAAAACCCTTTTGGGTTACTGGTAGAACCATTTATAAAGGTTCCACTTTTTCAGATAATTCTACCTGAAACTCAACATAAAGAGTTATACATAGAACCATCTGTGAAAGGTTTTACAAAGCTCCTATGAGAGGTTATACAGAGAACCCTTCTATGGTGTAGTGGTTCCACCCAGAACCCTTCTTTCATCCAAAAAGGGTTCTTCATGAGCAAATGGTTCTGGATAGAACCTCAGCCTTTCAAGAAGAACCCTTGTTGAACCCTTATTGCACCTTTCTCTAAAAACAGGCCATGACCTGTGCTGTGTGAGATTAGATCAGTGCTGTACTGCGCAGTGACTGTCCAGCAGGAGCTGCGTATAGTACAGGACATTGGCTTGGCCTGTAAGCTCAAGGTCAGCATTTAAGCCTTCGCTAGAAGCACAAGGTCTCAGTAACTGAGGGAAGCCATGACTCAACCTCTATTATTAGGCATTCTGGCATGCCCTGTCAGTGTATTTGTCCTTCCTAGTGCATACAGTAGACTGCACCGATCCCATTGAGCCCCATACAGATCCTCAGAGGAGTCTAAATCTGGGGATAATCACCTGTAAGAGTCACAGAGATTATGGCAGTGGGAGTGAATGGAGAAACAGACAGTTGGGAAGGATTTCTTCTTCTACATCAGCTGTTGCTGTTGCTCCAAGACTTAGCTGTGGCTGACTGTATTTACGGTGCTTACACAGTATGACTTATTGTTGTGTCATGTCAAGGTAATTCCGAAACAGCTACAGAGGTATTTGAGGACACATTTTTCTTCTTAAAATAAAGAATGTAAATATCTAATATGCGCTTTATCTTGCGAATTGTTAAATTCTGCTCTTAAAGGTGCAGCAAGCCATTCTGGACGAAGACAGTTGATTGCTGAGTCTTATTTTAAATGTTCCAAAATTACTAATGCTTTGAATTGGTGGCTCTAAAATGGTTGATCATTGAGTCTCATTCCCAGGCTGTCAAATAGTGACGTTTTTGCAATGAGACTTAACAATCAACTATCTTACATATATGTGATTCGCCAAAGTCTCCTGTCACTGGCTAGATTTTCTAAAGCCTGAAAACAGAGCAGGGAAAACCAGAGCCAGAGAAACAGAGAATCGGGTGCATGTTATTTAGCTTAATACTTCTGAAGCTGAAGTTTTCCCTCAGCATGATGACCTACGAATTTTACAAGGCCATTGTGGGAAATGTAGCAAATCACTGAACAAAGTACAAGCAGATAACACAAGTAAAAGGGAAGATGACACAAAAAAGTTAAAGTGCAGGGTTTTTTATGTGTATTTTCTTAATTCAATGCTGCAATCCATCGGCAGAGGCTGAATAGGAAACAAAAAATATACAGTATCTGCAATTTGGTGTAACATGTCTGACATCTGGCTAACATGCTCATCCATAAATACTAGTGCATGGATGGCCCCTGTAAGAATCAAACCATAAGCTAATGCAGACAGACAAGGCCATTGAGTTTGCAGTGGGAGACAAGATTTCAGTTGACACACCTAAATTCCATGGCTAAAGCCCAGACCACTGATCTGCTACAGTATGTTGACACTGGGTTTAAAGATGCAATATGTGAAAACTGGCAACCTGTCGAATTCATGCTCCAAACAACGTGGGGGAAGCATCTCACCAGAGTTACCACACACTGCTGCTAACTGTTCGCTCAGTTAGCCATGCAGCTGGACTAGGTGCTCAGAGCACGAGGGGAGGATTGGTGTTTAGCACAGGAGCTTTTTACCACTTTTAACTGCTGCTAACTGCAGATACCATTAGTCTTTGGGTTCTGGACTGTGAGTTGGACAAAAGAAGAAATTTGATGATGTCACTTTGGGCTTTGGGATTTTTTTTTCACATTTTCTGATATTATATTTAGTAAAAAATTAAATTGGTGGATTAATAAATAATGAAAATAATAATTAGTTGTAGCCCTACACTCAAGCCTCCTCCACACAGAGGGTGACAGGATGACATCATGCTGTGTTTCCGTGTGTGTGTTTTTGTCAGTTTTCTTTTAAAAGACACCACATGCAGTCCACTGAACTGTTCTTATGTCTGGTTTCACAGGCTTGCAGTGCAATAGCTTCTTGTTTTAAATGATGCACTTGTGTATGTGTGAATGTGTCCAAAGACACAGCCTTCATCCCAACACGAGTTCCTTCAGTCTGCCACTCTCCCACTCGTCTGCATTAATCAAGGTGCAACACTCTCTGTCATCTTTATCTTTTTCTTTCCTGTCATTCTTTTTCTCTTACAAGGCATGCATGTTGAAATCCAGTCAGGAAAGAAATGCAAAATGAAAACCACTGAGATTCAAAAACACGACTGTCCCTAGAGAGTTACTACTCGTCGGCTACATAGCTTGATCATTCAAGAAACATTGCGTCATGTAAACATGCCTTTTCAAAATGGCTCACAGGCCTCAAGTGCCTGAAGCTGTGCAGCTGATTCTGAAGAAAACCAAGGCTCTCTGTAGAAAAACATGTGAAGATGTTACGTTTAACAGCCGCGTTTTTCTACAGTTTCAATGCAATTAAGCAACAATTGCACAGAAGGTTTTCTGAACAGGTGCACAGCTTCAATGCATTTCAAAACAAAGCTCACAAGCTTGTCCCTTCCCACCCCCATACATGTCATTAACCAGTTCTATCTGTGAGAAATCTTTAAACTAAACAAAAATGAAAAAAAAAAAAAAAAAGACAGACAGTTTATACATTTGAAAAAAACAGCAACATGATTTCCCAACCAACCCACCCACAAAGATAAATAAATCTATTTGGATATACTCTAAATGGATAAATAATATTACCATGATATACTCTATATAACTTTTCAACAAGAATTAATTATCTCAAGGATGGCACCATCGCTTTCTGAAAAAAAAAAAGAAAATTATAACTCATCATGATATATTTTATAAAATTTGTTTAAAGTTGTAATAAAGTGATCTGTTCCCCTCTTTTACGAGCTCCTGCTCCCTTCCTCTCCTCTCCTTCTGTCTCTCCTTCTTCTCTCAGCACGCTGGAATGCTGGAAGGAGGGACGTTTTATTTGTGCTTGAGGAGAGACTGACGTTTACACGCTGTTTGTCCATTTGTTCATTAGTTCCTCTCCAAAGTTTACTCAGAAGGAGAGCAGGGAGGGTCGTTACCGTCATCCGAAGCCCTCTGGGGTCTATATAGCTGCCAACTGTGGAGCAGAGAGAGAGTGTGAAATAGTGGGAGAGGAAAGAGAAAAAGTGTTTATGGTACGCGCTGTGTTTGTGTTAAAATTATCTTTTGCCAAGAGACAAAACATAAACATCGTCAGTCTTTTTCTCTTGGTTTTGGCGGGTGGTGACGTTCCAACAGAGGCGAAGCTGATACTGCTCAGAGGCAGCTCTTTTCTCTCTTGGCTTTGGTCTTCCTCGAAAGAAAAACGCTCCCTCTCTTCTCTTCTTCTCTCCCTCCTGGGCTGTTCTTCCAGAGCGTGATGTCTCCCACCTACTCTCTCTCAAACTCCTTCGTTCTCTAGAGTCCATCATGGCTTTGACAGTTCTTCCGTTCCTTTTTTAATGATGTTGCTGTTCATCCTCTGTGTTCCCATCCCCTATCCTGTCCTTCTGGTTTCATTGAGGCTGACACAGTCCAGAAGAAAAGCACCATGGGATGCATCAAACACCGTTGTCATCTCCCAATATCCCAAAAGAATACAAAACAGCCTCTCATCGGTTCTCCTCTCTCTTCCCCTCATCTGCTCATCTCCAGTCCTCCCCTCTCCAGCCCCATGAGGCTTTAATTCCTCACTTTAAAAGAAATGAGGAGCAGAGGAGAAGGTAATTAGTTAAAAAAAAAAAAAAGACAAAAGTATAAAATGGCAGTTGAAACGTCCCCTCATGAGACCAAAAATTTGTGCATCAAGTTCATTTGCAGAGCAGAACTTTCTGTCCTCTTTTACCCTCTCTATGGTTTTAAATTGTCTTCTTCCATGACTCTTTCTTGAGCCAGCGGTTTGGTCTTTTTACATTCTGTTTCATTCCATCATCACAGAGGAGGGCTCGTCTGGCCTGACCTCCGCGCCGTCTTCATTAAATTAAAATCATAATTAATTCATTTTCTCTCTTGCACATTCACATTCCCACTCCCCCGCTTTGTCTTATCTTCATCATCAGACGTAGGCCGATTCGCTGGACTGTGTGCGTCCGAGGTTGGGCGGCTGCGACAGATGCGCCATGTCCTTCTTCCTGATCTCGCAGATAGACTTTCTGCGGGCCTGGACACCCCTGATGGCAGCCTTGATCTTGCGCCAGCCTAGGTGGTTGAGCTCGGCCAGGTTGAGCACCACGCAGATGCCGCTCACAGCAAACATGAACACCAGGAAAACTGTTTTTTCTGTGGGGCGGGACACGTAGCACTCCACCTCTTTCAGACACGGGTAGCGGTCACACTCGAAAATCCCAGGCACACTAAAGCCGTAAAGGAAGTACTGGCCCGCCAAGAAGCCAATCTCCAGTGCATTTCTGAACACCACCTGAATGATGTAAAAGCGGGAGATCCCTTCTTGCCGGCGCACCTTGGAGCTCTTCCCATGGGTGAGGCCCCGTGGGGCATTAGGGATCTCCTTCACCTCCAGGCAGTCAGGTTCTTCCTTCCCTCCTCCGCCATCACCGCCATGTTGAACTAGAATACCATTAATGTTGCGGAGTTTTCGCGCCCCATCCCTTCCCCCGTAGTCCCTCTCCATTATGGGATAGAGAAAGGAGTAGCGCCGGTCTTTCTGCTTAGCCGACTGGTGGACGGAGTAGGTGATGAAGCAGAGGCTGGGTGTGCACACCAGTATGATCTGAAAGACCCAGTAGCGGATGTGGGAGATGGGGAATGCTTTGTCGTAGCAGGCCTGGTTGCAGCCCGGCTGCAGAGTGTTACAGATGAACATGGTCTGCTCGTCCTCATACACCGTCTCCCCAACGATTGCCACGATCAGGATACGGAAGATCACCACTACTGTTAGCAGGATCCTGGAGGAAAAGAGAAAGAGAGAGATAAATGGGGTTAATAGTCAGAGACATGCAGTGATTTATTGTGTCATGAGAGATGAAATGTCCTGAGATATCCTTCCCAGCCATGTGTAAGAGTATGAGAGGACAGTGCTAGAAAGCAGGAAAGACAAGACAAGACAAGACAAGACACAGATAACAGGGATAAGAGAGCTAGTAAAGGATGCCTGTAAATGCACAAAAGAAATTTACTCTCTAGACTTTTGTATAGTCAGCTTTTAAAAAAGATAAAATGGACAATAAAATAATACGCATTGTTAAAAATGTCAGTGTGCAAAAATACTCTCTGTACTATTAGTTTTAAAAGCAAAAGTCTTGAGGGCCGATCACACAATCATTTCAAACTAGGCCTGTGTATTGGTGATACAGGGGGGTTACAATTCAATACATTACGGAATATTGAGATACTGTTAGCAAGGTGATAGACTGCTATTGATTGAAATAACCCAGTACCAGCTGTATCGAAACTTCTCCAGTCAAACGATACCCACAATCAATCCTTCTTGTATTCAAAGCTAGAAAAAAATGACTATTTATATATATTGGTATCAGTATCGACTTTAAGAGTACTGGTATTGGTATTCATACTGATTTACACATTTTTGAGACAATACCTGGTCTTAAACACTAGTATCCACCAACACAAAATTAGCCACTGCCATGAATCTGTGCATGTATCACAATATCATGATAGGGCTTATATAGTGTTGGGGGAGCCGTGGATCTGGCATTTAACAGAACTCAACAATTTAGTGCTATACAATTCTCAGTCTTTTCACATGTTTTCAGCAACAATTTCCTAACAACATCTTTGTTGTTGTACAGAAGCATTCCAGTTCTGCTCTGTGATCTTCTCACCAGTGTGTGTGTGTGTTTCTGTTGCTGATATATGTAAATTTACTTAATAGACATGCCATGGAGGTAAAGATATAGCTACACATGAAAAAGAAATGATAAAACTCCATATATTCATTTGCATGCTTACGTAACTATGACTAACATGCAGCAGCTAGCGTGCTCATACCATAAAGGTGCCTGCTGGGCGGTAAGGTTCGATCAAAAATATAGTGATTTTCAAAAATATATGTAAAAGAGTGGTGCTAATACCACATATGGTGTTCATAAACCAACCTAAATAACTGCAGGGGACATTCTGTCACTGCGACAGCCCTGACATGAGCAGGTGTCAAGAATAAGTGTTTCAGCAACATTAGAAATATATCATAGTGAGAAACAAATTCCATCCACCAACTATTTTAGGAGTATGCATTACACCTTTCAAACAACTGACTAAAATACTGTATGGAGGAGTAGAAAAGAAGTAAAAGGAAATTGGACATCTCCACTTGTCTTAAGTCCTGTACATAAAAAGGCAAGACAATTAGGAGGGAAATACAGGAGACATCTGATAAAGGATACAAAGCACAAAGGAAGAAAGTCAGAATCAAGGTTGAGAGGCAGGATTTGAAATTGAAATCACAGCAGGGAGCTTCAGGAAGGACCTTGAACTCTAATCAGACATGAGAAATAAGAGAGAGCAGGCACTGCATGAGGCAGAGCAAAGTGAAGAATGCTGTTCAAGTGATGGAGAGGGACATTGTGCTGCTGTTAAGTCACTGTTCCCCCTGATAAAAAGCAGAGAAGAAGAATGCTCCAAGTCTCATTTATCAGCCAGAGTAAACACTACAGAAGAAGAACAGTTATGAGAGGAGCCTCGATATGTCGTCAGTGCTCATAACTCACAGCCTGTTATCTGTGATTCAAGACACAGTGTGTGTGTGTGTGTGTGTGTGTGTGTGTGTGCCTTTTGTGAGTGTTTTGTGAGGGTGTTTACAGGTAAAAAAGATGTGAGATGACACATCTCATCTAATTTTGGTGTCTTCTGCATCATTAGGGCCAGTCACCATAGAAACCCCAGATTAGACTCACTTAAATTTGTACTGTGAAGAATTTCTACACACATCCAAACACACACACAAACACACACACACACACACACACACACACACACACACACACACACACACACACACACACACACACACATACATGCAATCATACATAGCAACCTCTCTGCTGTTCACTCTCTTATAAAAAAAAAATACAGGTACTCTTTCTGTTTTCACTGCCATAGCAACAGGTGAGACTGAGCTAAACCTTAGATTAGGTGCTTTTTCTGTGTCGAGTATGGTGAGACAGAGATTATTGTTGCTTAAATTGGGTTTAAGCAATGAACTGCTGCGGACAGGGTCAGCAACAACAGGTATTTTAACTACTTATAAAAGGTCCATCTAAAATGACTGATTTTGCCTATGGAGTTTGGTTGGTGAGGAGAGATTTGGCTTATGTAACAGAAGTTTCTTGTTGGAAAAGGTTGTCTAGCAGCAAGGTAAAGCAGTGAAAATACTCTAAATATAGCATACACTAAAATGTGTTTTGCTGCTGACCCTGTCCACAGCAGTACATTGCTGGTACTCTTCTCTGTTTCTCCAAACTGGAGGCATGCCGACCACCATCTACTCTCGGTAATACACTAACTATGGATAAGTACCTCATACAACCCCGAAACAAATAATCTGAACTATCTCTTTAATGTGTATCTATGTATGCATATGCATAGATATGCTGACTTTGCATATCTGTACACTTAGTGTGACTGTGTGCTTCATACTGCTCGACACACACGCCCCTGTTCTGTTTCCTATCTTGCTGACATCTTTCTCTTTGTTCTTTTCTTACTTTATTCATCCCTCATTTATTTTTCAGATGTGAGACCAAGCAAGCACTTTAGATAGCAGGCTTTTTGCTTTCTGCAGTCTGTGAGAGCCTGTTGGCTGTCTCATGCTGTAATCAGTAACTAAACAAAGTCTGGAACCAGACTGCAGACTGCAGACAGGCCTGGATATTGCTGTTAATCTGTTGATTGATTGCTGCCTTGCGTTTCAGTCCCACACATATGAAGGAATTCAAACCAAGTCCTGCTTTAAGATCAACTCATACTAATCACCACCATTTATATTAACGATAATCCTATAAATAACGACATGATAAATCGCTGTCATTACTTCATATGAACCCAGGGTACACACCATTACAGTAGCCCATCAAAATCTGACCTCATTACATTTATCATGGATTTATGGGTTATTTTGCGCATACAAGTCAATAGATAGTGACATATAAAAATGGCTTTGGAGGCAGTGCTGGCGGGCAGTGCGATGCTGCTGAGAAAATGTCAATGTGCATAACACAGAGCGTTTACATTTGAATAGATAAAGCTTCACAACAAGCATAATGTAAGAGCCATTCAGACTTTAACAGTAAATCATAACTGTCCCACCAGTTTTACATGTTGCTGTCTGAAAAGGACCCTGAGTCACTTTTAAGTTTAAGTCACTGAGGCATTTCGCCCACTCAGTACCTTCTAACATTTTCGCCACAGCTCAAGTGTAAATAACGGCAATAACACTGCCAGCAAAGGCATGCATCTTTTGTGTGTATGAAGTACAAACAAATCACACAAGACAAGAAGGTGACACTTTAATTGCTGCCTCATTTTAAAGCGGTGGATTGACCCTAAAGTGAGATTACATACATAACTTTTTAAAAATTTTATCATCTAATGTGCCAGATGACAGATATATTACAAGAGCATTGCAGCTGTTGCCATAATGACCTGGCCTTGATTTAACAGATTTAAAGGGATAGTCCAGCTTACTTTAAGTGGTGTTGTGAAGTCCTGGTGTAGTAAAGTAAGCATTGTACTGTTGTGGACTGGGTCAGCAGCAGAATTAATTTTATCCACCAAAAAATATACACCTAAAAAAAATCCTATATCAGTGTCAGCATATGTTATATTTAGAATATGTTGAGTGCTTTTCCTTGCCAACAGACAGCCTTCTCAAAAGAGAAATTGCCGTTGTTGTAGCAAAAATGTTGCTTTCTCTAACTCATTTTTCCTTGCAGAAAACAGGAGTTGCTGGTTTACCGCTGTCTCAGTCTGTAAGATTGTTTGTCTTACTGTTACCAATCTAAAACTATAAACCAAACAGTTTTCCTGAAAGACTTAACAACAGTTATATGGGGACACTTTTTTATCTGACAGCAGCCTGAGTAGACAGCTTTCCATTTAAAATCCCACCTTAACCTCTTTTCTTCCCTCTTTTCACCTGCAACTCTGCCTCGAGACAAGTCTGGATTTATCTGATGAAATCGATAAGAAGCAGTAGCTGTCACTTGAATTTACCTCAGGTCAATCCATTGCTTTTCACAGAAAGAGTGTTATTTGTGTAGATGTATCAAATCAAACTCAGAAGGTCTGTTTGTCTGGACACCATTGTGACCGGACAGTGGATCCAGGGGGAGGCCCGTGCCACCACACCTTAGATGTTGCCAGATAATCATTAGATGGCATTTGGCTGTGGGAAGGGTAATCTACCAATCGCATAGTGGCTTTACTAGTCTTGTGTGGCACAGATGTGGAGTCGGAGGGCAGAGTTAATCCTTCGGTCTGACGGCGTGCAGTTCACATGTACCTCTCATCAAAAACATCAGGTCATCGGCGGTGACCTCCAGAATGAAAAATAAAAGACTTAATGCCAATCCGCCCACCTGTGATCAGCTGGCATGTGCAGGGGGGAGGGAAGGAAGAAGAGAGTAAAAAATACATGCAAAAAAAAATAAAAAAATGAAAATGCTTTTGCCCTTGTAGTGACTCCATTAAGGAGCTTAGTGAGCAGAGAATTCACAATACCAGAGCGGGAGGGTATTGCACTAAATGTACGCACATGCACACAAACACACACATATTCTGTATGGACACATACGTGCACGCTCGCAAACACATCTATGCAACAAAACGGCATCCAGACAGTGACCACAGACCGTTTTAAACCAACTGAGTACTGAAAGAAGACATCAAATTGCTGTTGAAGATGAATTAGTTCCAGACAGGGATAAAAAGATTATAAAGTCACCAAAAAAACAAGTGTGGCTCGGACATCTTCTCCTTAAATTAAAAGAGAAACCTGCCAGTGCTGGAACAGAGTGCGAGAGATAGAGGGGGGTAGTAAGGAAAACCAGCGATGGAGGAAAATCTCATCATAGAGAATGAATTATATAATAGCTTCCACACGCAAACCCACTGCTGTAATCTGTGGCTGGGCCAAGGGAGGATTCTTTTTTTTTTTTTTTTTGGTTAATGCCATCGAATAGCTTTAGATTATTATACGCCACACAGCAACCCCCCACCTGTTTTTTCTCTCCTTCTCCCTAGAGCTTCTTTTTTTTTTTTCTTTCTTTCATTTGCACTCCCATTGCTCCTGCTCTGGTCCGATCTCTTCCTGTGCCCCCTCCTCCCCTCTCTCTGTCAGGAATAATCTCCAGATTGTGTCTGTAGTTTTCTATGAAGAGCCTCCTTTCTCTGAGAAGAGTGAATTCTGGTGGTTTCCCACTAAAACGGAAAACACCACGCTTAAGTCCATCTAATGCACTCTCAACCTGTCTCATGCATGCACACTCTTGTTACATCAATTTATCTTTTTAAAAAAAGGAAAGAAATTAAACATTAATATCTATTTGCACCTGGGTGGAAAGGCAACTATTTGGCCATGCACACCCAGCCCCTCAGTTTAGCTATAAAGAGGGAAAACGTTTTAATAATAAAAGGCTGTAGTCGATGAATGTGCTAAGCAGTAAGAATATAGGACCTCCAGAAAATAACTGGCCACTGTTGGTTCAGTGATCCATTTGCATGGGTTAAGACTGACAGAATGTGACTACTAACTGATAAACCTTGATTTGTTATGGTATCATGAATGCTCAGGTTCAGGCAAGGTCACAAAATAATAATTAGACATCTCAATGAAACAAAGCTTTGCTTAACTCAACAAAAAATTCACATAAGCTTGTCAAACCTGTGGGGATCTTCAGTTTTCTATGTGGGACATGGCCACGACATTTTGGTGAAGTACTTATATGTGCTGTCTGATGTATAAAGTAAAAATCATTGGTTCAGCCCTGCATTGATGCACATACTGTATCCTGACACACTCACGGCCTCTGTTCTCGGCAGACAGTGTTTGTTGTTCCCATTGACTCATATGTTGTATCTGTTACCACACAGACGGTGGTGATTATGCAAAAACATTATGCCAACACAACTCCAAAACGCCTCTTCTCCTCCTGCAATTGTGTGTCCCCGACCCACTGTCTTTCTCTCTTTCTCTTCCTGATTGTCTGGTGGTGGATATCTTTGCACTGAGGGGCATTTGTCATAATCAAAGCTCTCATTATGGTCGTTGCATAGTTAATTGTCAGAAATTAAACGTGTACAGTAATGTGAAAAATAATCATAACTTCTGCTTCTGACAGGGGAATTCTAGTTACACCTGCCCCCTCTATATGCACGCTCATACATGCACATGCACTCATACGAGACATTGTTGCTGCCCCAGTGCTCTGCATTATTCAGCTGCCACAGAAATTGAAATGCCATTCACAGTGCAGCTCCTTTGGTATTACTGAAGATTTCCCTTTATGTTTAATGTCAGTCTTTTTTTAATGAAACCTTCAACGCGGTTGCAAAAAAAAAGCTTGAGCTGTGTGTGTGTGTGTGTGTGTGTGTGTGTGTGTGTGTGTGTGTGTGTCTGTGTGTGTGTGTGTGTGTAGCTCAGTATGTAGAGCTGGAGTTCAGTTCGAGGGGTTAAGGAGGAAAAGCATAATGAAAAATGTAAAAATGTACACAGTTGTGTTGTTGTCAAGGCACTTTGGAGTATCGTGTCCAATGAAAAGTAGTCTTAGAAATAAAGCTGCTAACTTCCTTGTCTTGTTCCCACAGGAGAACCCTTTTTGATTCCTGTTAGAACCTTTTATGAAGGTTCCTCTTGGAACCATTTCAGAGAGTTCTGCCTAGAACCCAACATAAAGGGTTATACCTAAAACCATCTGTGAAAGGTTCCACCTAGAGCCCCCTATGAGAGGCTCTACAGAGAACCCTTGTATGGTATAATGATTCCACCCAGAACCCTCTGTTAGGTTCTATCCAGAGCCTTTCCACCTTCTAAGGGTGCCAACAAGAACCCATTCATGGGGCTCTACCGAAAACCTTTTTAGATTTCAAGGGTTTTATCTAGAACATACACAGGGCATTCTACCAAGAACCTATTTATATTCCAAGGCATTGATCTAAACCCCACCACTGAGGTTCTACTGAGAACCCTCTTATATTCTTCAGAAGCAAATGGTTCTGGGTAGAATCTCAGGAAGAACCATTTTGGAATCCTTATTTCTAAGACTGTATTTTGCTCTCATTGAGATGTGTATAGAGACAGGACCAAAGGTTGGGATGTAGATAGAGTAACAAAGCACCATATTCAAGAATTGTGAACAAAGGCGATAACACAAGAAGAAAATAAATCAGTAAAAGGCAAAACTGAGGGAGCATGATAAGGAAGAGGAGCCAGAGAACAAGAAATAATTGGCCAGGGGTCGATAAGGAGCGCAAGGTTTTGGAGAGATTGGAAGATGCAGCGGCAGAGATAAAAAGAAGAAGAGCGGCTGTGGGTCCTTTACCCAGAAACCCGACACAACCCTCCTTTTCCTTCGCTCTCATCTCTCCTCCCTCCTTCTCTCCCTTCAATCTCCCCTGCACTCAACTTCCCTCTGCTAGTTACCACGGCAACAGGCGAGGGGCAGAAAACGAAGGGAGATGATGAGAGAGAGAAAAGTGTGCCGACTAGAAGCTAAGTCAACTAAAGAGCAGCGTGTTTGTGCTGAGGAAGGGAGCAGATTTGTTGCAGCAGTTAGAGAGTGTGGCTTAGGTGCCTCAAAGAGCTTCATGCTCGTTTATGCAAAAGCCTGAAGAGGAGTTCACTGAAACAACAAATTATGGCAGCGAGGCAAACCAAATTATGCTACTGTGTATAGAAGTTGTTTAGACGATAATACAGTAAGGGAAAACCAGAACATGTTGGCACCCTTTTAGAGCCAAAAAAAAAAAAGACTCAGCCTGTACTGTTGTTCAAAAGCTGCCAAGAAGAAAAGATGCTGAAAATAGGTTCCTCTCAAAATAGGACACAGAAACCATTTAAAAACATGGATACATAGTCTCAAAATAGTCTTTTTGAAATGTTGGATTTCATTTTTTTGTGATGGAGTTGTGAAGGATAATAAGAGCAGTAATATGAGCAGGTGTTAGCTCTCTCTCTGCAGGCTCAGGAGTCTGTCAGCTGATCTGCACTGAGATGTAAACAAGTCCAGTGTTGTGGCTGACCTGCTAATCCTTTTCAGAGCCTCACCTTTAACCTCCATCAATACCTGTTCCCTCGCTGTTTGGTTCTGCCTTTTCTCTGCTCTGCTCCCTTCCCCCTTTTCTGTGCTCCCATACCTGCTGCTGCAGCTCTGTGTCTGCTATTAATGTGTCGCTCTTCATTTTACCCTCCAGTTCCCGACTCTAAAATGGTGCCGTGCCATTGTTCCGGCAGACCATTGTTCCAAAACCCTGTTAAAACCCCATTATTCCAAGTCCCCTTGGCCCGAAAGCCCATTTTCCCATCAGTCCATATCCTGAAAAAAATTATGTCCGCTATTGCGAAGGACTATTGCTCCATAAACACAGCCTCCCTGCAGCTGCTAACCCTAACCCATCTTAAAGCTCAGGTGATGGGGTGTGTACTAACTGAGGTAAAATCGCTTGAAATGTTGTTTGGTTTACAGCCAGAAAGGTAGCCTATTAAGGGCAAATCCCCCATCGATTCGGCACCATGGAGAGGGCCTGCAGTCGCAGAACTAACAACTGCAGACTATTTATTTTCAGAGCAGTGGATGTTTGTTTTTTGAGATAATGGGCTGTTGAACAAATGGGATTTCAGTACAATGAGACATTAATCAGACTATTAGGGTTTTGTAATAATGGGCCATCAGAACAATTCACCATATTCACAAGACAACAGTTTCCCTCTGAGGGTGGGAAGCTCAAATGTACTGCTGTGTTCCAGTTGTATGGACAGAGAATCAGAGGAATCTGGATTTCAAGCTAAAACAACATATTTTAGAGCCCATTAGCTGCCGTTACACAACCACTAACATTAGTATTCAGCCACTTTCCAGTCAACATAACTGTTTGATAGTGTTATATGATATGATGGGGAAGATGTAAATTCATTCTGAAATACCCAAACACATCTTGATCACTGTTGTTTAAGCCTGGAGATAAAACACACTGCATGTAATTTGGTTTGTAATGTGACATTAATTGTCTTCCTAACTCTTGTCCAAGGATGTAAACTAAGCAGCTAAATCAGGGTTAGTGGTATATTAGGTTAGAACAAAATAACGGTGTAATTTTACAGTTTTTCTTACTATGCTTCACAATCACACTTTTGTGTTGGATGTAATCTGTATCAACGCTACACAGAAATGTGTGTTCCAGTGAGCCTTCATTAGCCTACATTGTAAGCTTGATTACATCCAGTGTGCTTTACATCCAGGTTTAAATAAATGTGTCAAAGATGTTGATATGGTGCCTGAATGGTACCCAATTTGTCAGATTGTCTGCATTTATATGACTTGTAACCTGGAACACAGCAGTATGACATTTAAGTGCCCCCAGTGTGACGTCAGAGGAAAATGGCATATGTCAGTCAAACCCTGAAATATTCACCAATCAGCATCTTATCTTGTCTCTCCTGTTTCCCAGCCTCTAATCTGTATGTTGTTCACTCAGCCCGATAACCAGACTGTACTGCCATTTCACTTTAAGTCAGAAGAACCAGGCCAGCATCTCGCCATGGTCACAGACCAAATGCAATTTCATGAAGTGAGCAATTCACCTCTTTTCAGAGGTCAGCACATCTAACCAAGCAAGCGCAGCACAATGGGACTGTGATGGCAGTGTGAGCAGTACATGCTGTGTAAAAAGTTGCTGCACATGCTAATGTTAGCTAATGTTAAGTAATTAAGCAGGATGGCTGCAGTCACACTGACTTTTAAGTTCAGATGAAACGGCACCTCAAGAGTATCTAGAGGTGCGAGAATGATGTATTTCTGAGGGAAAGAGGGTAGATAGACATAATGATGGGAGGGATTTTGATTTGAACATTAAAAAGTAGGCGTGTGCTTTCAGAGGTTCAGGTGGATCATTTTACACATTCAGTTTCAGTGTAGTTTTTCTTAAACCTAATTAAATTGTAACTTGGTTTTATCAAAGTCAGTGCAATAACAAAAAGACAAATTTGTTGTTAAAGAATGAGGGTTTCTTATATTATACTCAAACAGTCTAGGCATTTAATCCAAAAGTGTGTGTCAATTTTGCACAAATTGCAATGTAAATAAACTCAATTATTTTTGTGTCCTCACTGTGTTCTGAATAAGAGAAAAAAAAAGCCTTAAGGAATCATATGAAGGGAAAATCACCTAAATATGATGCTACCACAAATGCCTTTTTAATGCAGGCATTTTGTGAGAAAAAATATCTGAACCTCACACAAACTACAACAGAAAATCCGCTCTTTATTACTCATAAAAGTCTCCTTGATAACATATAAAGAGATCCAAGTGACGGTTCAAAGACGTTTCTTAAACATACACTTGCACCACTCACTTTTGCTTCCTAAAAGTAATAATATGGCACATTCACTACTCTGCATCCAATTCCATGTCACATGTAAAACATGGTTTCTGGTTAACTGTGGACAGCACCGAGCCCTTTGTGTGGACATCAGGCAATAAGACATGCATTACTCTTTTTTTTAACATGGGTGTAAGTGGGAATTTGTGGCGTCATGATTTCAGTTCTTTTCAGTACTTTATCTCATTCAGATTTCTTAGTTCTTTTGATATGTTATAAATTATATATTCACAACACTAGAACGGCTGAAAGAGTTTCTGTTGCAATTTATGTGGGTTCATGTTGTATAATACATGTACTAGAATACCTGTCAAATATACCCCAAACTAACAAAGAGTGACTTGGTGGTGTGAAGTAACAAAAATGTTTTGCCATCAGTGTCAGCAGTGATTTAGGAAAGTCCCTCTTCTATGTTTATCCAACCTTTATCCTGACTCTCCTCTTCTCTTTTCTTTTTGCTTCTTAATGTTTTAACTTTCGGTCTTTCTTGTGTGTCTTAAGGGTGCCAGGTGGTCACCCACATACAACAGATCAGCAGCTCCAACGAATCTAATCCTGTCACACATCAAATGTGGACGCAAACTCTCTCTCATTCTGTGAGTTCCTCTGCCAGGGTTTATCAATAGCCCGTAGTTCACACCAGGTCACCTGGCACCAGGCTGTATCCAGCCTCACAGAAGAGACACACACACCCACACACAAACACACGCACATAAATGCACACACACACACACATACACACAGAAGGGATGTTCCGGTGCCTCAGGCCAGTGACAGAAGGAGTGAGGGGGCTGCACTCTCCCCTGTTGTCAGACCTTTATCCTGCATGGCCACCCAGCTTCCAACATGTACACACACTGACACACACATGTGCACAGGCGCCGACGCAATGTAGCAAGTGGAGAAAATGCATCCCCATTATTCAATTAAG
Organism: Lutjanus erythropterus; assembly: GCF_056507025.1. Lineage (NCBI taxonomy): Eukaryota > Metazoa > Chordata > Actinopteri > Lutjaniformes > Lutjanidae > Lutjanus > Lutjanus erythropterus. Next base: position 14,958,680 of record NC_139320.1, read on the forward strand.
GGGAGCAAAGTTATAGTTTTGCCTGGTGTCATTTACGATGCTGGTGGGTGTGACATTTTGCCATCACCATTAACACACAACTAATGTGTTTATGATTAAATTGCTAACTAGAGCACAAAATCATTTACAAGATCGCAAAGTTCTTCATTGATAGCCTCTCAAGTGTGCTCTCAAAGTGCAACAGATTGATACATATTACATTAAAATATACAAAATCAAAGAGTTGGTTCTTTTAAGTGTGGATATTAGGCTAATACTTTGCATTAGCCCTGTTGATTTTTATTATTAGGGATGTAGAGGGGAGGAAACACACTGTAGGTTTTGATTTGATGCAAGAGATTAGTTGTGTAGACAAGTTTTCTCCCCATTTTAAAACATCACCAGACACCCACGCACACACAAACACATGGACACTCACCATGACTCGCAAATGCTAAGTCGAAAATATACAGCTTGTATCACATACCCAGACACAAAAAAAATTCTCCAAGGCCACCTCTCCATGCACATGTGCACACATAAACATTTAATCATACACACACACACACACACACACACACACACTCTTCCAGCTGTTGCAGGGCGTCACAAAGCCGATTGTGTCTGACATTGTCGGGTGTTAATGCCATCCTCTCAGGATAAGATGAAGATGAACCTTTATCATACCGACCAGTAATAATGGTTTTAGCACCGTTGTGGCTTTGATCTGCAGACAGGCGGCTACAGAGTCTGTCAGGTTCAGTTTGGCTCAGTTCAGGTAAATCACTCACACTGAAGCTTATTTGGATGAATATTCAACCAACATTATATGCAAAGCACCTTCAAAGAAATAATCCTTGTACTAATGTACATGATAAGATATGCAGAAATGTACTGTAAGTACATTTACTCCTGATGTACTTTCTTTTACTTTGCTTTTTTACTTTGTACTTTACTTATTTCCATTTTATGCTACTCAATACTGAACTCCACAACTCTACAGGAAAATTCATACATTTATTTACAGCTTTGGTTACTGTATACTTATAATATTCTTTTTTTTCCCCTTAAGAACATATGATAAGCTGAGATAAATTGCAGTGTCTGGTTGGGGCCATGTGTCATGTTTCATATGTCTTGAGCTGTCTGCAGTTCCACCCTTTAATCAGCTCATGACATGATAGATTTATCTTGTGACCCTTTGGAGGGGCCCTTTGACCTGACCCCTGTGCTGGGAAACACGGAACTTAACTTACACCATTAATAAAAGCCACGTTTCCACCACATACACTTTAGCCAGGGACTAGAAACCTTTGGAGAAACTCAATACATTTCCACTGCAAGGACCATGGTCGAAATTAATCTGCAGGTACATTTTACCTCCCAAAAAGCCCCTACTCAGGGAACAGTACGTTCCAGAAGTACGGGAACTTTGGAGAGGGGCTTGCAATACTGAACATTTCTAATTTGTCATGTAGTCCCAGCATTTTGTATCAGCCACCATTTAAAAAAATCTGCAGCCACAAACCAGTTTGTTCTTTGTTAATTTTGCTTCATCAAAATCCTGCAAGAATGAAGGAATTTTACTTGTAATTGAGTATTTTTACATTGTAAGTCAGTATTTTTATTTATTTATTTTTTTTTTGTGAAGTTAGAATATATTTGTTCCTGTGTTTTGAACAATGCAACTGTGTGAGGTTATACTGTGTTGTAATAAGTTAACAAAATGTTCAGTCTCCTTGCTGGTTCTTCAGACACATTCAAAATCATTATCGCTTTTGCTGTTAGCTGTGGCTCGCTTCATGCCCTAAAAAAATTATGTATATGTATATTGTTAACATTATAACGTATTTCATATTTAAATATCACATCTATCATCAATACTGGTGTATCGCGACATCCTTGATGGAACATGAAAAAAGTAGATTTTCATATTCCAGTAAACATGATTCTAACAGTATCCAGGTTTCTGGTGGTCTGCATACAGTTATCTTGATTTCTTACCATCCCAACCACTCTGTTCTGTACCAACACAGAACATTCAGAGACCAGAATGTGTTTACATGCCACAGTATCCTGGTTTCTATCTGAGTACGAAGGGTAGTAGGTTTCTGAAACCAGGATAAGCTGTTTATATGCGCAAAACATAACCAGGATACTCCAAAACCCCGCTGATAACCAGGATACTAGTGTGAATGTAATGGTTTCTCAATAATAAGGTAGCTGGTGACAGGACTTTTTATTATGGCATAGTCTCTGTGTGTAATCCTGAGATCTGTAAGCTGCTGAAATGGAAATCTAATAATAGCATTTTCTAATACTGTTCACTTATCTACCCATCTCTCTGTCCCCTTCCCTCCCTCCCCTTCTCTTTCATGCACACACACACATGCACACACACACACACACACACACACACACACACACACACACACACACACACACACACACACAAAGGTATTTAAGTGGTGTGTTGATGAATGTGAACTGACTAGGTCTGGCTCTGGAGATAAATTGGTGAAGATCAGAGCCCTACTGAGGCGGACAATAATTCAAATTTAACACAGTATCTCACACAGGCATGCACTCACACGAACGCACACACATGCAAACGCTCAGTTATGTAGTTTTACTCATCAGTTAAATTAAATTTGTTTAATGACTATAAAAGGATATTTTTTGTTTGCAGTTTCTAAATACTAATAATGAACAGATTGATCATGAGAGACAGTGTATCCCACTCTCCTACCGGTGCACTGCTATGTAAGTGCACTGTACGCAAGACTCTCCATGACGATAATAACTGTGCCAGTTACCTTGGCAACAGATTAGAGGATCCAGTAAGACATAAATAGGAGCACTAGCTTTAAAAATAGACTTTCTAAAAAATCTTCTCTGTGAGTGATCATTCAGAACAGATCAATGGCACGAATGAAAAGAAGTGACAGGAGTGAGTGGTCACCATGGCAACAGACCAACCAGTGTGGAGCATTGGTTTTTGGGTAGGCTGTATGAGGTTGTGATGGAGGGGTGAGGCATGAGCAGGAGAAAGAGCAGCGGGAGAGAGGAAGAGAGTGAATGCGTGGGCGGGAAAGGAGGGAGGAGGAGGTCAATGGAGGGAAATACAGAGAGCAAGTGAGAGAGCGAGAGAGAGAGAGAGAGAGAGAGAAAGAAATGATGGGCGTAATCCGGATTAAAATGGTGGGTTTTTGGACAATCCCGAGTTAGGGCCGCCGCGTCCATGCCAACTCCCCACCCACCGCGACTCTCCCGTGCCAAGCTCCAACCCAAATCAGCAGCTCTGGCACATGCAGGGAGCCTCCATGACACACAAGCAGACAGCACATGGCTGTGCAGGGAACAACCCAAGCGAACTCAGTCGACACAAAACACTCCTCATTTTATTCGGTGTTTCTGGTCTACCACAGTGGTTCCAACAGAAATAACTAACAAATACGACTGAATAAAAACGACACGGTTTACATTTGGCCTTATCTTAAATCCAGAGTGAGCAGTGGTGGAGTGTAAGTACATTTACTCTAATTACTGTACTGTACAATGGTACAAAGGTACCTGAGTATGTCAATGTTATGCTGCTTTATACTTACAGATAATGTACTATTTAGCTACACCATTACATTTATGTGGCATTATTTCCTAGTTATTTTGCAGATTCAGATGACTGAAAACACAACTTACCTAATTCCTTAATAAAATATGAACAAATTAATAGACCTCAATAAATAATTTCTTTTTTATTTCTTAGTTCTGTCTGTTTATTCATATATTACTGCATATTTCATGTAATGGATAATGCACATTGTGCAGGTCATTATTGCAAATTAAACCCCAACAGGGTGATGATCCCACTTATTACATGGTTTCTTACCAAAATAATAATAATAATTTGACACAAAATATTAAATTCAAAACAATTTTATGGATTTAAATTTTTTTTTTTTGCTTCTCCAGAGTCTGTGATCAAAACAGAGCCATGCATTAATGTAGTGTTAAAGCACTTTGTCAAACTGGTTTTTATAAGTGCTATACAAATAAACTAAACTAAACTAAACTAAACTAAACTAAAAATATCGTTATAATAACATAATATGGTAATTCATGATGCATTATTATGGATTAAACCACCCAGCAGTATATAAAGTAGTTGTGCTTTAGGCTTGGTACATAATGCTAGTGTCATATATGATTGCAGATGATTGGATCTTCAGTGGTGGTCTTCTGAGGTGTAATTCATGTGGATTAAAAGTGTTTTTTTTTACTGATCTGATTACATGTATGATGAGATGAGATTTAGAAGTACAATGAGATTGCAAGCAGTGTCCAAGCCCATGAATCAAAGAATATACATCAGCCGCCACTCCTGATCCTGATCAGTTGTTTTAAAATCCGATGCACCATTCAGCTCGTATGGGAATAACTGTACAGGAAATCTAACTGAATGTTCAATCAAATTATTTTATCTAACTGAATATTTTTTGCACACTCTGCTTGCTTATTATTTTTCTTTTTATACCTAAGAAGTGATAAATTTGAGTTAATCTGATATTGCAAACATACTGTATTTTTGTGAGCACTTTAAAGCAAGCCTGTAACTCTTGCTGAACGGTGGCCACTGTGGTTACAAGTAACAAGTATAAAATAATTTTAACTGCTAAAACAATGTTTAACAGTTGCACTACTAGATAAGAGGCTTTAAGTCAGCAAACTGACATCAACTGACTCAGTGATGTCAGTTTGCTAACATTAGCTAACATTAGCCACCACGCTGTTTATATTTGTATTAGTAAAATTGTAGCAGCAAAAACCATGAGTAAGAGTAGGTTTTATTGCATATGAATTTTACTTTTCATTTGTTTGAGGAAGAATGTTTTATTTCTTCTTTCAAAAGTTAGGGTCTCATTTGTTGGCTTCAAAGTTGAGATTGATAGTTTATGAACTCGGAAACAGCAGCTAGCAACAGTCTCACCACAAGGTCCACCCAGTAACTGTACTAACATCTACAACTTTGAATCTCAATATCTTTCCACCTGAAAGCTTGGGAATGGTTAGCTTAGCTTAGCACAAAGGCCGGTAGGGGGAATAGTTAGCCTGGTTTTGTTTATAGGTAACAGAATTCCTCTAAAGTTCAAGAGTGCTGCAGGAATGAGTCCTAAAACCAGTTAGCATGTTATCACTTCAGGTTTCCTCATCTCCAAGTCAAGGTTTTTTTTTTATGTGTTTTTGGTTTGGATGGTCTGTGGTAGGGATGGGCACGATTGATCGATGATCGATAATTGATCATTAAGAATTTTGTCGATCACGTAATTTTTTTTCGATTTTTCGACAGTGTTAAACAGAGTTCATGTAGTGTGCGTCGAGAAAGCAATGTAATGAATTTCACTATGTGGCGGTAGTAAAATATCCCACCAGCGGGGGGCGATATAGCTTAAGGACAGCAGAGAAAACCGCCTGCGAGCTGACTTCTGCCCTGCCGCCGTATCTGAAGGTAGTAAACATGAAGCGTGCACGGCGAACAAAAACAAGTAGGTTAAGTAAGCTATAGCCCAGGACAGTTACCACCGTAGCCTTCATGTAAACCTATAGGCCTATAATGTGTTATTGTTATGTGGGATCTCCCTCTCTCAGTCGTGCCTTTTGGCAAAAAAAAAAAAAAAAAAAAAAAGTCAGCTGCGAGTCTACTTTGTTCTTTGATTAAACGACTTTTAGTTAATAATATGATGTTTTATTTTTGTGTTTAAAACAGGCGAAATGTAGCCTATTTATTTTGTTTTAGAGAATATCCTACTGGCTCTTATTTTGTTAAGATCCCGAGTCCCGACGCCTCCGCGTAGGTCTATTTCTATTGTTTAACAGTTGCACATTTAAATTGTAAATCGCGCAAGACGTGGATTAAAGTTCTCCTTAAATTATTATTATTTATTATGATTTTTATTCTGCCTAAAAGAGGCAGAATTGTATTTTGTTTGAGAAAATAGTATTGTGCTGGCTTTTATTTTGTGAAGAGTTTCAGCCCGATGCCTCGCGGTGTTTTGTTTAACAGTTGCACATTTAAACTGTAGCCTAAATTGTGCAAGAGGATTGTTGGATTAAAGGTTCTTCTTGAAATAAATACTTAATTGAGAAAAATTAGACTGCCTGTGGTATTTTTAATCATTTTTTCTATCAGACATTTCTTAATGATTAAATCGATAATTGATCGTTAATTCTCATGATTATCGATCAAAAAGTTTGTCGAAAATGCCCATCCCTAGTCTGTGGTTAACACAAGCTTAAGAGACTTTCATGTTTTGCTCTACAACATAAAATAACTCAGTAAATACCCTGCTGGTGAATTTTGAAGGTTTTACATATCTTGAAAAAGGCGATAGCTATTAAGTGGCTAAATTAGACTACACAGGTTATCAGGGGCATTGGACATCATCATGCTGAATACAAGTCACTTAGTGGTGGTGACCTGAAGTTATAAAACTACTACTAATACAATGTTAGTTAGCAATCATATATATAAAAAAATTCTAAAAGTGCCGTTCACTTGTGAAGATTATTTTGCTGAACAAATGTGTCAGTATCATAAATTTGCCACAGAGCATATTTTCTGCAATAATCCAAAATCCAGTGGGAAAATCCCATTGTTTTTTGTTAAGGGCACCAAAGCCATGCTAACTACTGGGTTGGCCTAAAAAAATATTCACCCCTGCAGCACTCCATAAATATGTTATATGTTGTTTCTTTGTTCTGTGATGGCAGGAAAAAAAAAGTATCATACATTTGCATCTAGATGAATATCTTTTTATCATGATTATGTTTAATGACATTCAGGCCCTCTTCAAGATCAAACATCACAGTAAAAACAAAGGCACTGGTATACTATGTAGGCCTCACTCTGCTTTCAGCAAATCACTTCTTCCATACACAGCCAGTGACAGGAGCCACATCCACTCAGATTATTACACAATGACAGGAACAACCAACACTTAAAGTCATAATCTATATTTAATCTATGAAGTGACAGTGTTTTCAGACAGTGAATCCAACAGTACTCCCTTCTGGACAGTAATACCTCCAAATCACCTCCTCTTGTGAGAAGGGATACCTTCTCACTCTTAGAGAGGAAATTAGGTGATTGAATTCAACAAAATGTGTTTATTCAATAAAATAAGTTTTTTTATTCTGCTCCCAAATTGTAGTTTAAAAATAATAAGTTAACATTTTATGAGAGGTTATGTGTCCAACTATTATACAGACAAGTGCTGTAACTTGGGAAGGGCCACGCTAGCTGTTTCTCCCTGTTGCTTTATGCAAGGTGCTAAATTAAGCAGCTTTTTCCTGGCTTCATCTTCCTATTTAACAGACAGATATAAAGTCTGTGCAAAATGGAGGAAGGGGACAGTATTTTTATGTGAGGCTACATCAGTGGTATTCACCATCTATCCGATAGGAGATGAATGCAGCATCAAAATTTAAAACTGGTGTCTGTTAAGAGGCGCTGCTAAGCTGCTGTCATTCTACAGGTTGTGAAGGCTAAATTTATCTGTTTCACCTCACAGCGCTGTCTACCAAGTAGCCTTTTCATAATTGGCTAGATGAGCGGTGTGAATGTAGCATATTGCCGAGAGTCAAACACGCTCCCTGCAGCTTCATTTGACTGCTTAATTGAAGAATCTGCGAATGGGATCATGTGTGTGTGTGCGTGGTGAGGTGTGAATACATTGTCACACTCTATCTGGATGCTCATATGCAAAGACGTCGACTGTGACAGTTCTTTCAGCATGTGTGTGCATGTGTGAGGAAGCTATGTGCATGTTCCCGCCCCACAGTAATGAGTATATTAACCACGATGCAAGTTCGCTTACGCACGTGTTTATATATTTGGATGACCATCTGGTTATGAGTGTGTGTGGGGGGCAGTGAATCAGATGCCTCTATACAGTTTGCTGGCCCAGGCAGAGATGGTGTGTGTGTTTTAGCAAGGTGTTCATGATATTTTATTCATGTTGAGTCAATCACAGAAGATGATACCGCCTCAGAGGAACAGTTGTTACAAACACACACTCATACATGCTCAAAGAGATGAATGTGCTGTGGTCTAAGTGACTCTTACACTCTCAGCTTGTTCATTAGAGCCCAGTAAAGTGTGAAGATGCAGCCAGTGATGGGAGTTAGAGCGGGTGGGGATGAGGAGGATAAATCAATGGCAGAAGAGCGTCCTTTTGATCTTCAAAAAGCCAGATTGAGTGAGATAAAGTGCAGAGGCAGAGAGGAAAAAAAAAAACGAGAGAGATGCGTGGAGGAGCAGTTTTATCTGAACATCAGCTGAAGAAGCATAATGATCAATCAAACAAAATGAGAATGTCAACTTTATGAGCGCTACATAGACATACTCTTAATCATGTGTATGAAAAAAAGGATATTTCATAAATAAGAAAATGATCTCACAGTTGTGAGCTCACACAAATAGACCCAGCTGAGAAAACTTCAGAAGCCACAACACTGCTTTGTACAAAAGAGCAAAGTTGGCTGTTTTAATTTTATCCCTTGTATTTTATATAGTTTTGTCTATCTGACTGCAAAGAGAGTCAGATCTTTAAAACTGACATTCCTGACTTTGTGATCTGTTAACATTAGCTGCACGTAGTCAGTCGTTTAAGATCTTCTGTCATAGCAAGAAGGTCAGTTAACTCGTCCTACTCAGCCAGTGAAAACAGTTGGATAATATCTTCTGCAGCTCCGTATAAGCCAAATATTGCTCTCTGCATACTAACCAAACTCCATGGGCGAAATCAGTCACATGGCAGGTGATGGTCTGCCACTGCCTCAGTCATATTGGTAAAACCAAATCTAAAATATCTTTTGCTGCTGACCCTGTCCATAACAGTTCAGTGCTTAGCTTCCTACGCTGGTACTCCTGCTTCTTCTCCAAACTGGAGGCATGCTGATTACCATCTACTGTAGGTAAATACACTGACTATGGATAAGTACCTCATACAACCCCACTTCAAATAATCCAAACTATCCCCTTAAGGAAGTGCAATACTAACTCACAGGAGTACCACTTTTATTATTGCAATTAAATTATATATTGTGGTATAACTATTATGATTAATCTGTGTGTACCCATTATGTCACCTGTTCAAAATTTACCTCAAAGTAATTTTGGCTCTAACTCACTGTAGTTTTAGGAAGAGTAGAGCTGGATATTTTACTGTCTCTGTCATGTTGGTGTTGATTAAAAAAAAATTGTTCAAAGAGAAACTGTATTACCCACAGCACAGAGTGACAACACTAGCCCATTAAAAATTCATGGTTGTAATACTTGTTATTAAATTACCTGCCATATAAGGCTGTATAAGGACTCACAACAGTCTAATAACATTTCATTAACATATTCATATATGCACTGGTGTAACGTAACATGCAACAAGTAACATATTTACTCTGACTAGTTTGCCCACCTTGCTTACAGCTCATGTCAACAAGCTATGGAAATGTGGTATGTAAAATGCCAGAGATAAATAATTCATCACATCATCGTGTGGTAATGCAGATGAGAACAGGCACAGCTTTTCATTTAAGCCTGTCCAAGTATTGATTTTCTGACAGTATACTGTGGATCTTTATGGGTGATTCTCAATCGCTGGATGTCACCAGGAGGGAAGAGTTTCCAAACTGGATCTTGCTTTCAACTCCACTTCTACATCACAGAAATGTAACTTTTACCAAAAAAGTACAGCCAAGAGAGCGGTGACAGAGATGGATTATTAATCCATGATTGTCATCATCAATCCATCTAAAAAAGATTCGAGTGTAGTGTAAAAGAAAACCCCCTAAAAATCATTCCTGCCTGGAAAGTTGACAGCAGTTATCAGTTTAAAAATCTATGGACCAAAAACCACTAAGAGTATCACAAGAGTTAAATGATAATGAAAATAATTATTAGTTTGCAGCCCTAAGGAAAACGCGATTTCAGGTGATTATACACTAATGAAAACATACATGAATATTATATCCCATTTCTGGCATATTTTGCCAATAGATCCCCATAAATCTTACACACTTGGCCTTTAGTGTTCCAGTCTTGTAAGCCCACAGCTGACATTGAGCAAGAGGCGGGGTACACCCTGGGCAGGTCGGCAGTTCATCACAGGGCTATAGTGATTCTTTAAAATTAAAATTTTTCAGATGAACATATGACAAAATGAGTGACTCAGGTGGCTATTTTTGCTCTCCTGTGTTTATGTGCGTGAGGTGATGTACGGGTTAAACTAACCTCGGGTATCATTCTAACACTGACCTGCTCTGTCCTCCAGCGAGGTACTAACACTAAACCTATAAGCCTTACTGAGTCACCCTGACAGAGACTGTTTCTCCCCGAGGCCCTGCAAGGTGAAATCTGTCTCAACTCTGACCCCTTCGCCTGCTCTAAGCTCTCTGTCTTTATCCATTCATCGCTCCCTCTCTCCTCTATCTGATCCACGCTGTTGTATTCTGGTCTCGCCTGAGTTTCTTCATCCACCAGTGTTTCCCTCAGTGTGTACCATGATACACCTTATTATGCACAATAAAGATGTTAAACTGATGTAAGCTTGGCATTAACACACAAAGCTTAAGGATGAAGATGGAGGTTTATCATCTAATACTCACACACACTCACTTGCAATAGAAGCTTAATCGATTAATCCATCAGCATAAAGACGGCATGTCAACCCTGACCTTAGCTTATGTGACCTCATGTGGACTGTGAGGATCAGGAGAGAGAATAAGCAGATGAGAACTAGAGAGAGGATGGGGGAAGTGGATATGAGGTACAAGCAGGAAGAAATGAGAACACAAGCTGCATAATTATGTGCAGTTGCTCTGCTCTTTTTCTCCCAGCTACAACTCTGCATCTCCAACAGTCCCTATGGAGGCTGGTTGTAGCACTCCAGTCATGAAAGGCTGCGAGCAGCTACAGAGCAGCTCTCTCCTGCTCTTGGGGCACATTTCCACAATATTTGTATCATTCATAGAAAACTGTAACGGATCTATTCAATTATCACTGAAATACATGCTAATGCACTCTTGAGGACTATCTTCAATAGTTGTGTTTTGCATCATGATTATTTCTAGAAATGTACCAATCCACTTGTTTTTTAGTGCTGCGACAAAGCACTTACCGGTCAGTCTTTGAGTTTTATTTCTGCAGCATCCTTGCTACACTGCATGTAAAACTTCTAAATAAAATACTTTTTGAAGTAAAGCACTACATTTAGCTGTTCCTGCCCAGCAAACTGGTGGTATAAGAATAATAAATAAGATTTTATAGAAGAGATTTTAGGCCAAAATGAAGAGAGCTCCTGAAAACTGCACACAGAAAAAATGTGAGTTTTCACCCTTTGAGGTTGCTGTAGCTGGTCAGTGTGGAGTGTTGAAGTCAGAGAAATGGATTGAGATGGCAATGTGAAGTAGTACTAGCAGTAGTAGTAAAATTACATGAGGCTGAAACTTAACGAAAGTCTGGAAAGCTTGTGTAGTTTGCATAATGTAATTTGTGTAATGTCATGCATTGTGGGGTGCTGTAGGATTCGGGCTTGTGACATTCAAATGTGCAGCTTATTTGCATAATTTCCCATGTAGGTGACTTTTTTGTTGTTTTTCGAAAGAACTATGCAGTGTCACAGTTACTTTATAAATGACGCGACCAAGAAGATATTGTTTTTCAACACCATTTGCTCACTCTCAACATTTAGTTCTTTGTGGTTCTAAGTTGTTTTTGAATACTGTGGCTCCACAAAAAAATGTTGACACCTACATCAAACTATATTTTGTTAGAATTGTAACACACTGCACATATTCAATCATTTATTCATGTACTCATTCACTCTGCTGCTACCTGCTGACCTGCAATCAAGTCAACAGAGCAAGTAAGTGGCACAAACAGTTGCATGTAAGTAAGTATTGTTTGGAAACATGCTGAGGCAAGCCCATCTATAGGTATCTTTTAGGTTTAACTCTAAAGCTGTGACATCCCATGATGCATTGCAGAAAATTTAAGTGGGCCATTTTATGTTTTAAAATGGAAATGTTATTGTTTGTAATGTGTTTGTTTAGAACAGGGTGGCTTATGCTTGTAATTGTCATCTTTGTGCTGGTCTACTGTTATGAGCTGGGTAGCACATTTCTTCACTCCAGCTGTATCATTACCCAGGAATTTGGAATGCAGTTCCTGTATATTAAATGCAAAATCAGCGTAGACGTGATAATCAGTGCCCTGCTGGGTGTAGTATATACAAATAGAAAACATGACGAATATGTGGCCTTATGGAATTTAATTTGGAATGAAGATCTGTGCCGCAAATCTAATGTTTAATGAATGTGTTACATCAATATTGGCCCCTGATATGTTACTGGATCAGATTATACCCATCTTGATTTATTTCGCCAGAAGCTGTTCATAAATTCAGGTTTTATCAGCAGGTGGATGCTGTATATTTGTTCAAAAAGTCTGAGATGCAGCAGGAATCACATTGATCTTCCTTCCACCAGGGATTCATAATCTCTCTATGGAACATGTGAGGTCATTTTAATAACCAGTTCCTTATGGCAGCACAAATGAAGGCACTTCCACTACAGCCAAGAGCATCCCCGGGGGTCATTACGTATGGATGGAGACGTGTGAAAGCAGAGACAGGGGAGGGATAGAGAGAATAGATGTCGGAGATCTCTGTAAGCGTCTCTTTTTAAAAATCTCTCAGGGGACTCTGCCGTGATCGAGGCGGTATCACAGCCTCCTTCTCATATTCTTCTTTTCTGCAATATAGCATACATTTAAGCTTCATTCTGTACAAACAAAGTCATCCATCACCTCTGTAGGGGCTGTGAGCACTCCACAGGGATTTGCTAAATAAAAGCGCAATGATCTAAAGGTCATGTGACGACAACGCCGTAACCTGTCAGCAAACACAAGCACACTGAGTTGCATGTACACAATGCTCTCCATTAAATATTGGTTTTGGTTTGGTGTATGCATTGTGTGTGCTGGAAGAGCACACATGGCATGCACACCCACACATATACACACACTCTTTCCGAAACGGATGAGCAGAAGGCTCCTGAGTGACAACACTCATTTGACTCAGGGGAGCCGTGCTGAGGAGTCATGCTGAGCGAGTTGGCCTATGTCAAGAATGAGGCATAGAGCTTCTATAGGAACACTCCCACACACACTCTTGATCACCTCCTGTAAAGCGCGCATGTGCAGCGGCATGCTGAGATACAAGCAAACCTTCAACCATTTCTTCTTCAGCGATTCTATCTAGTGTTTAGAATGAACTACAGCTGCAAGGACTGGATTGTAAAATGCGCATTTTGTGCTTCAAAACAGTTTTAAAGCCTCAGTATGCTTCAAACAAAGTGCTTGTGGGATCACGTAACAGCGTCTGAAACCACATTTCCAGTGGAAACAGAACGGGCTGCATCCGACATACAATCAAACAATGATACCCACTTTATGCAGTGGTTTGTCAGACATGAGGAGGTAGGAAAATAGTTATTTGTCCTTAACCAATTTGAGGTTCTAAGGACAGAGCATGTCATATGCTGTATAGATTATAAAGCCCCCTGAAGCAAATTTAGGGCTATATGTGTGTGTCATACCAGAAATGCTTTCAAACATTTGAAAGTGGGTCCTTTATACAATTCAGCTTTGGAGAGAAGTCGGCTTTTCGCTCAAATTTCAACATGTGTTCACCATTCAGGAACAAACTTATCTGTCGAGAGGCCAAAAGTCATCAGTGTCACATAATATCATGGTGAGGACAAAATGTCAAAAAGTCTGGAAAAAAAACCCTGAAACAGTCAGAGAAAAACATTCTGACTCCTCCAAGAGCCAAACCAAAGAGTGTGTGAGTGTGTGACTGAGAAGCAACACAAATGTGGGATTTATGTTCTGCTTTTCTGAAGAAAAAATCTTATCATTGGACCAATAGTATTTTGGGGGTAACTTTTTAACTTTCCTAACAGGACATTTCTGGAAGTGTCTTGTATTGTCAAAAGACTTTTTCTGAATGTCAGTTTTAGAAAAGAAAGGCATCTTATAATCAGAGTCATTTTATATGCAGGGCCATTGATATTTAAAGGGACAGTTCACCCCAAAATTAAAATTGAGTCATTATCTACTCACTCTCATGTGGATCAAAGTTCGGGTTTAGCGTTTTTAGTCCACAAAATACTGCTGGAGTTTCACAAGAAAACTCCCAAACAATGGAAGTAAATGGTAACCAGTTTTTAAACATAAAAAAGCAACAGAATAAAAAACTTAAAATGCCTCCATGCTTGTCTGGTGTAATTCATGTCTCCTAAAGCCCCACGCAGCATGAGAGTGAGTAGAGTGAGTTTTGAAAGATTAAGTTTCATTTTTGGGTGAATTATCCCTTTAAGGAGGTGAGGGTAGTGAGAGTTATCCAGTTTATGGTTCTTACTAAGTAGTAACACTGATTCTCAAGCATCACATTAACTTTTATCTGTCCTTTTCAGGGTGTTTAACCAAGGCTCTCTTGTCAAGAAAGGTATATTTGCTCAGCTAATTACTGTCATGGTTTATTTTAAGAGGCAAAAAAGTCAATGAGGTACTTACAGCCTAATCACTCACTTAACATTCCAGCCGCTGCAACTCATGAGTCCATTTGTATTGCAAATGGACAGGCCTAAAGACTGTTTCATTAAGTGCCCTGTCTTCTATCAAGCTCCACTTCCTATTCCATTATTGGAGATCAATATCATGGTGGTGGGAGGATGGACTTGCATGTTTAGTGGTCCCACTCGGACCAATGGCAGCTCACAAGTGGGACTGTGGCCTATGGGAGCTGTACCACGGAGACAGCATGAGCGATGTGTTGACAGTAGTTAGGTAGAGAGTGCTTCATCACGGTTTCTCCTTAGAGGATGTGTGTACCAACAGGCGACGGAGTCCCACAGTCCATCAGATGGTCCTGGGGAAGCCGATTTATACCTGCCCCACTGCCCGTAATGGCAGGAATTAATCACAGGTAGCAGGTGAACACACAAACACACTCGCAGATAGGACTGAGATGTGTCCAAGCACATGTGATATGCCCAGAGAGTACACCAAGGCTCACGTTTCACACACAGTCTGAGTGTATGCGCACACACACACAAACCGTGACCGTAGAAGGGAATCTCTGGAGCTGTTTGTAATCTTACACAAACAACGTGCGTTATACTCCTCCTAATGTGTGTGTGACTCATGCATGACGAATTGAGTCAGGCCTGCGGGCTGTTGTCACGGTGGGCTCATGAGAACACACACTGGCATCGCCTCAGGGACAGCAACCTGTCCAACGTTTTCTCGGGCAGGACGGCACCTGCGCTGACCAATGAGATGCACGAAACCGCAGCTGAGGAGACCAATAGGTTTTAGGATTGAGGGAGTATTAGAGTGCGTTTATAAAAATTCATGTCAGCAGTGATGTCCCAGATTAGATGGTTCTGAGCTGCAGAAAAGCCAGATGCAGGGAAGGCATTTTACTGTGGGAACATACAGGCTGTCACAGAGAACCTGGCTCTGTTCATATTATCAGTGATAGCACTAAGTGATTAGGAGTGCAAATTTAAGAGATTAATGAACACCATGAATGACATCCACCCTTTTATATCCATTTTTTTTCTGACTGGAATAGGTGAAATGCCTGCTAGTGAGTGAAACAAGCAGCAAGGATGCAGAACATTAACGACTCAGAATGAGCCATGATTGCTTTAAAACCGAAGCTCAAGAATTGACTGATGCTAGGGATACACAATTTCAATTAAAATTCAAAAATAGATTGAAATAGACTTTAATAATCTGTGACTGCTACTGTGACTTTAAAATCGTAAATCAAATCTAATTGTGGATCTGGAGAATTGTAACATCCTTCATCAATACTGACTTAAAACTTGGAACACATATGTTTTGCCATTTTATGTTACTTAACAGTTTATTTTGCACTGTTGTCTGTTGAACTTGGTGTTGACAGCTAATGTAGGTAACATTAACGTCAGTTGTACATATGGTGGACCGTTTTTGGAGTATTTAATATTTAGGGACAGCCAAGAGAAATTGTGTGAATGTTACACTTTATTCAAGGGCAGTTAAATTACCAGAATTGGTTGGATGTGGAACATTTCACTTTTTGTGGACATGCAATGCAAGCTCAGAGGTGTTGTGACACAAATTAGCACTGGTTCATGGAAGTCTCCAGTCTACAGAGTCTGGGAAATACTGTAGATTTCCAATAAACCATAGACCAGTGTGTACCCTCAGCTGTGTTGCAAAATCAACAAACAACAATACAATAAATAACTAGTTTACCATGGACACCACAGAAATAATTCTCTTAGTACTTAGTAAGACTTTCTTCTCATGGAAAGGACAGCCCATAGTCAATCAGTTGGCCAACTGGACAGAGAGTCAATATGTCAGTGGTGTTAGTTTACAGCTATGGATTTGATATTGACACCAACCTTTTCACTAAATACTAACTGAAAATGCACTTTTTAAACAACAAGTGTTATTGCATATTGCATACGCATTGACTTTGATAAGACAACAAGGCACAGTGGTGGTTTGAGCTGAATGCTGTTACTATTGTAGTTAATCTTATTAACATTTGCTAATAAGATCTAACCACAAAATACCCTGGGATTATGACTTTTACATGCCCCAAAGTACTGAACAAAGCAGATAGTAAATTAATGGTCACCAAGAACAATTTCATGACAGTCCGTCCACATGTCAACCTCGTGGTAGCACTAGAGGGAAAATTAGGGGAAGACTAAAGTCAGTAGGCTTCATCGTCTGGGGATTATGAATATCTGAATCAAAAGACAACAGACCAACATTGCCATGCTTAGGTAGAGCCATGCCAAAATACCATTAAATTTGAACATCAGCAACTTATGAAATTTCTACAACTTATAACATGTCAATCTGAGGTCAAGCCATCCATATCCGTCCTGCTGTAGTCTCGCTGAGCAAACCACTAAATAGTTTCCAATTAACTGAATAGACACTGTTCATATAATTCTGATCTCTGAACTTCCTTTGTTGTGAGAATTTTTCACAAATTTTGGACATTTTTTAACCTAAACACTAACTAAACAATTAATCGTGAAAATATCATACAGAATAATCAGTTATGAAAATAATTGTATTTGCAATCGTAAACTGGTTTATATTGTCTGAGAAATTTCTGTATGTTAAGTGGTTCTGGAAATGGAAACCAAACAACAAACAAATGCAAGTGAATATGAACAGGACTGCTGGAAGTCCTGCGTGTTAATTTTGAAATTTTGAAAAAGTTTTTTGGTTGGCTTCTCCCGCCAACCAAACATTTCAACTGTCTGGACAACAGAAATAATCTGCATAAAGATGATCTGAGGCTTTTTGCCGCCGGGTGTCCTGGTTGCCCTGCTTAGGTCGTGACATGCAGCACCATCTCGTGACGAGACAGTCCTCTTGGCTTCCCACCAATGCCCTGCAGACTTAGGCCATGTGTCTACTAGCTTGTCTGTGAATAACTGCTCCTCACTGCCTTCACTCGGTCTTTTCACTCTTTCTCCGTCATCTGCTTCCTGTCTCTCATATCTCGCACTCTGACTGTGGATTTTGCTTGTCTATTGTCAACTTTACCACCAAACTCTCTTGCTGTTTTTCTCTTTTTCCTTGGTTGGCTTTGTGGCCTTCACTTCTCTTTAGTGCCCTTCTTCTTTTACAACCATCTCCTTTACTGTCTTCTCTTTCTCGCTCTTGCAGAAACCCTGCAGCCAGGATGACTAGTCCAGTTGATGATGACACTGCGCTCCCAGTGTCTCATGAATGAGGGGAAGCAAATGCTGACCGATCATTCATCATAACACCAAAGGAAACAACTCTAACTAACCCATTCAACCAGCAGAGTGCTCTCCGAACAAGACTCAAAATCACTTTGGTTTCTATAACTCAACACGACAAAATTCACACTCAGAGCTTTGTCAGCAGAGGACGACTCATGTTGTGCCAAAAAAAAATCATATTTCTCCACATCATTTACTTCATAAACTGGCTGACATTTATTCACTCAATAATTCAAGAATACCATAAGCCAGACTGAGTCAGTAGCTTCCTTCAGGGAATTGGTTTAAACTGCTAATTCAGTCTCTAATGAACCCATGCAGAACCTGTGGTTTTGAAAGATGTCCCAAGAAAACCCCAAACTGAGGAATATGTCCTTTACTAGATGTATAATCATGTTTAATATCGTCCATAGAGCTGATGTGCCTCTGTGGCTAAAACGCTCATCAATAATTGCTCAGTCTGTGGCCAAGGAGAATGAGTTATTCAAACTAAAATACAAGACATCATGTAGAGTGATGCATAAATCATAACTGCCCTGACCCTGCACTAGTGACTAGTTTTTTTAGGTTGTGAAATGACTTCATACTTGACAGAGAGCGAAAAGATAAAAGGGGAGAGGAAAGGAGGCACGCTCGTGTAACATGATGGCCTCTGAAGCAAACTTGACATGAAAACGGGAGCTGAAGAGAGGGAGAGTGAAGACAGCGCTGAGAGGGACAGTAAAAAACTGTGAATGAAGCCAGTGTGGACTTTTAAGGTGAGACTAGATCCTCCGATGTGCAAAGCCTCTGGACACTCAAAGCCCCCCTCCCATCATGTCATTCAGAGGGATTAAAAGAGCTAAAGCCTCCCTGCCATCAGCCACGTTGGACCAGGAACCATTGACTGGAGGCAGAGAAGGATTCATATCTTGCACACATGCATTGATATATTTGTAATTTTAAAACTGTACAGTGTGTATTATCTTGGTTTTACGTTTTAGTTTACTTGTTTCCTGTTTTTTAAGGTTGTCCATCTGCTTGTTTCTGCTGTTTTACTTTCCGTGTTTTTCCCTCTTTTTTGATTCCGAATGTTTTCACCCATGTCTCGTTATTCCCACCCTCACGAGTTGGTCTCATGTCTTTCCTTCTTTAGTTGCCAGTTTGTCTTCATCCATTTGGTTAAGCATCCTAGCCTTTGGTGGTGTTTTTCTTTGTATTTGGTTTCCTTGTGCTTCCAAACTTTCTGCGGGATTTACATGGACTCTGGATTTTACCTGCTCCCTTAGATTTGGTTGCCTTTCTTGGACTGCTTCTTTTATATTGACCTGTGCTGCCAGACCATCCCATAAGCCTTTACACTGAAAATCATTTAATCATAAGTCATTTGAAATGCTGTCTGCCTCTAGTCTGTATTTTGGGTCCATTTCCTTGTTTTTTTTTCTTAATGTGTGCAATTTACCCATAGACATATACACGAAAAATGCACAGATGAAGACATGCACATTACAGAAGAGAGCAAGAATATGTTGCTTTTAGGACTCCATTTCAACTCCCTGTGTCAAAGCATCAAACTGAAGACCACAATCACACACTGCACTCCAGTAACTCACCTCCCGATCATAGTAGAGTGCTGCTGCACGGCGGCCTCCAGGAGGCGCTCTAGGATGGTCCATTCTCCCATGGTTGGAGTTTGGAGGCATCCACTGGTCACAGGAAATCAGGTGGGGGCTTCCCAGTCAGCAGGGCACCAAGTGGTGGTGGTGTTAAAGTCCCTTTTTTTCTGAGTATTCAAGTCCACTTGTTGGGTTGAGATGAGGTAGGGAGTGGCGTCAGGAGGTTTGTAACCTTGAATAAGCTCAGTGGCGCCACATTGTTTCTGCTGTCATCTGCCTTTTGCCTTTTGTAGGTGCTTCTGATCTGTACCTGAGATGGTTGAACTGAAGCTCGTCTATGCGCTCGCTGCACACACCAACTCTCATGTGCGTCTGTGTGTGTAATTCTGCGTCCATGCACTCGCTCAGGTGAGTGCGTCTTGCCACTTCCCTCCTTATTTTTCCCACTTATGGGTGCACGTGACCCTGTTTACTGCCAAAACAGCTGGTCTGTCATATGTTCTCACACACACTCACACCTGATCCAGCACACAGAGCTACCAGCACTCATCTACTTCTACTCAGCTTCGAGGAGCAAGCTGTAGTTTGTGCAAACAGACATCCATCACTCACAGGCTAACACTCCACCCTCACACACTTCTTCTTTGACAGCATCTTGTAGTAACTCTGGGCAGGCTCAGGTCCATACACTCATGTGAGCCTGAGAAACCAGGGATCTGTCGTACCTCTGCTCGTCCAAGGCTTCTCCATCCTCTTTGCTTCTTCCTCTTTCTCTGTCCTCTCTTCTTCCAGCTATTATTCAATGGATTCCTTCTCTCTCCCCTCTGTTGCTCCTCTCCTTCCCTCCTGGTTTGGTTCAAGCAGCACTGGACTGAAGCATCGCACTCCTCCTCCTCCTGCTCCGTCTACTTCCCTCTGCTCAAAAAACGAGCGCTGCTTCCCTTCTCGCTGCCTCTTCCTCTCCCTGTGTTTTTCTCAGCGTGGTTTACGAGAGGCAGCTCTCATTTCTTCTCTTCCCTTCATCTTGTTTTTTCCCTTCCCACTTGGTTTCTCTCTCTGTCTCTCTGCTTTGCGCCCTCCACCTGCCTCCGTCTCTCTCTCTCTCTCTCTGAGCCAGTAGGCAGCCAGACCAAGCGTGTGTCTAGAGGATTACAGAGAGGAATCATCTCTCTGCTCCTCCCCCCTCTCGCTCCCTCTCACTCACTCTCCATCACTGTGTTTATCCCCCCTCCTCCTCCTCCTCCTCCTCCTCCTCCTCATCTCTTACTGCTCCACCACCAACAGTACCACACAAACCCTATTCCACTCTTCTCTCTCATTGCACACTGCTCATGATTTTGTCTTCCATCTGTTTTTCACCATCCTATGTCCTCTTGTCTGCATCCACTGATACCTACTGTAACAAGCATGATCTTTGCTGTCACAAACACGTGTATGTCTGGATTTGTGTGTGTGTGTGTGTGTGTGTGTGTGTGTGTGTGTGTGAGTGTGAGAGAGAGAGAGAGAGAGAGAGAGAGAGAGAGAGATGGAAATGGAATTAGCGACAGTCATCAAGATTTAGTAATTTGCTCGCAGGATTCTCTCTGTCTCTCTCTCTCTTCCTCTCCCTCACACACACAAACACACAGTCTGTAGTCATGAAAGATCTTTTTTTTAGAAAATGGGAAAATTTTGATTGTCTATTAATCTGTTGAATAGTGAAAAATGCTCATTAGAGCCCATGTTGGCAGAACCGCACAGCTACCATTTCAAGTCATATCATGAGTTTTAAACAACCTATAGAAAGTTTACATGGAGACTCTGGACCCTTAAGGCTCCTTGATGCTCTATATTAGATTCATATATGGATACGGTTAGAACCTTCTGTCTGTACTCTACATTCATTTTGCACATTGTCTAAAAGCTAACATGCTGCTCCACATGGAGCAGTACCTTCTGTAGTTCAGTTGTTCAAGCAAGACGTGACAAAAATCCAACAGTTTTGTTCGTCATCAAATAAGCAGTGACAAAAATTCTGTCCACATGTCGTGATGTATTTAATAGCATACCAACCACCTCCATCTACAATCCTGCCTTCCTGCCTTTCTCAAGAGATATGTTATTACAGCCTCCAGTGTTGCCATGTTTGCTCTTGTCAGAAACTTGTGACTTTTCTTCTTCTTCAGGGCAACTTTTGAGTTTTCTTCTGGGTCGACTCTGTGCAATGTATTGCTTAAAATTTATGCCAACATAGCACATCTGGCAGTATGTGACGGTTATATCGTTTAATACACACGTCTATTTTTGTACATTTTCGTGAGGGAGCATAAATGAGCCTTTAGGCCACATCAACACTAATACTAGTACTACTAGTACTACTCCTTGTTTCAACGATCAGCATTTTAGCACTGTGTCAGAACCACCCATACTAACATGCTTGAAAACGCATACTGCATGACCATTCACATACACTGGGCATATGCATGCTGGTGTAGACAGGAAGCAGTCAGGACAAAAATGATGAGGCATGCAAATATGACTGATCTTCACATAATCCTCTTGCTATTTGCTAATGCTATTTTTATTAAAACATTGTCAATGGCATTGTGTTTTTTGTCTTTTGTTCCCATTGTTATATTTTCAATATCCATTTGTATTTAAAGTCTATGTAAAGGAAAATGGGAGTTTTTCTTAAAAACACATCACACATGTTAGAATATAGTTCCTGAAAACGTGTGAAAAACTATAGAGTCCTGAACTGTAGAGTGACACAGGTAAACTGTTGTTAACCTTTTCTGTGTTCAGGATTTTTTAGGCAGATCTGAAACATGGCTCAGTGACGTGCTGCCAACATTAAGTCCCCTGAACGAACACACAAATGACACCACTTCTGCCTCCTTTCACCGCTCACCACCCAAGAAAAGAAAAAAACAGCCTGTCACCGTCCTGTGGCTCCAGTGGCTCAAACATTGTCCAAATATATCCAATAAATCTGAGAGAAGGAGAATCCACGTTTCACACACACACACACACGACTGAAACAACTTGTCAGGATAGTTCATGCAATGAGCATGCTAACATTGTAAGTAGCAGATAACGCCGTTAGTCGTGTTGTGGTGTCTACATGGCAGCTGTCAGCTGCTCACAACTGCCAGAGTCAGACCCAGTAAGTCCAAAATGGGTTGTTGGTCAGTTGTTCACATATAAAACAGAATGGATGGCCCAGTTACTGTTATCCGGATATCTGCCGGCTACACCAGCAGCTCCAAAACATTGGCTGTTGCCCCTACAGGCTAAATTGTCATCAGATGATAGCCGATGGGGTCTGAAATTCCCCAGCTACTCAAATTTATGGTGGCATCAATGCAGCATTATCAGGTGGACACCAACACCACTCCAGATTAATGAAACTTTGTGTCTGCTGAATGTGTAAATAAGCAACAATTTGCTAACAAGTTCACCACAATAATGTAATATGAAACACATTGTTTTTTAAATGGCCCTGAAATGGCAAAAAAATCAGTTATATAATATGATTACATATGAATCATTTCAGCACTGATTCCATAGCTTGAGGCCTCAGTGTGGCCACATGCACAAAACTATCTGTGAGCCCAGCACAGTGAAGAGGTGAGACAGGCAGTGGGACACTGAGCCGCCACACTGTCCCTTTGCAGCAGACAAACATGGGATCACATGACTGTATTTACTCACACATTCATATACACAACTGCAGCATCTCCATGCAGGATAGCTGAGTGTTCTAGTGGCTTCCTCTGTCACTCCCCGGATCCCCAGAACACAGGAGTAGTAATCTATTCTTAAGGAGGTAATGAGTGACTGCACACACACACACACATGTAATCCATCCAACCCCATGCCAAGACAATCTGGCAGCACCATGTCTAACACGTGAAGGGAGTAAGGCAAAAGGGAGAAAAAAAAAAAAAGAAAAACACAAACAATTCAGCTGCAATCTGCTTCTGTCTGGCGGGAGCCTTCAAGATAACACTAAAATATTTACCTAAACTCAAACTTACATCCTTATAAGCTGATTTGTAGACTGTTTCTTCTTTTGAGCACCCCTAATATATATACACATGTATTATTTCTGAATTATTTGTGTTCTTATAGAATTTTTAGCAACGCTAGCAGAATGGCTCTAAGCATGTCAGTGATGATCAGTTGTTGAAATAGTTTTGGACTAAAATATTTCAACAACTATTGTCTACTTGAACAATGTAGTGTGTTACTTCACTTTTCACAGGAAGCTGGGTACATATTGTTAATATTTCTTACTGTTCATTGTGTAGAGTGTTTTTGAGCATTTTGATTATCACCCCAGTGTCTTAGATAAGCACTGACATTAGCTAGTCACTCAGTATAGCACCAGCATTTTGGTAATTCGATCACTGTCATCATCATCTTCATTCATACTTAACAGAAACAAAATAAAACTCACCCGTCTTTCCACTGCTCCAACAAAAACCAACTATGCTTTGAATTAAATAAGCCCTTAATTCATGTCAGCTGTTAAAGTATCACAGAGGGAGGTCGAACTTCAGAGAAGCAGCAGCGTGTACAACCAGGATGTTTTCACATGTGAAGTTAACTCAGCAAGTTAACAATTTATTTCAACCTAACAGCCAGATCTGATTACTGGAGCAGTGAAAATACAAGCCAAGAAGGTCCGTGAGTTTTATTTTGTTTCTGTCAAGCTTGAACGAAGTGTGTTTTAACATGATGTTTCTACTTAAACAAAAAGGATCTTAGGCCGGAGATCCATACACATCATGGCTGCCCCACGTATCCTGCGTCAGTTTGGACCGATGGTCAGGGGCACCTTCAGGGATTCTGGGCTTCAGGAAAAGATATCACACTGGGCGCCACCGCCACAAGTCCCGCCAGCCCTGTGCTACTGCTGTAACCAAATCTCCAGAATCCAATCAACCAATTCAAAGCTTTACATAACTCGACCTTTTCTGGCTTGTAACTCTCTTGTAGTCCAATACTTACTGTAAAATATTTACTGACAGTGAAAGTGAAACAGTTCACAGTTCAAACAGAATCAAAAAAAATATTTGTCACTTTCCATAGACTGCAGTTCATATTTTTTGGGTCCCATGGAGAACACCAGAAGAAGCATGACTTTGGCAACCAGCAAACACCATGCCCGCTTGGTTTTGGGGCAGGACTGAACCATTTCATGTAAATTAGTTAGCCAGTTGTAAATAAAATACTATAAAATAAAATATTTATGATAGGATAACAATTCAATATTGAAAAATGTTTTGTTTTAGTATTTTTTTAGGGCCCATGTCAGTCATGATCTGTCCTTTCAAGGGATCCTTTCTGTGTCAGACGCTTAGTAAAGCAATCTGAGCCTGTCTGTGATAAAAAAGCACTTTTAGTGGACATACTTTGACAGAGTCCTCAAGGACTATTGTTAGATTCCAGCCCATTTCAGCAGCTGGAGTCCTCATCTTCATTCAAACTCGACAGAAACAAAACAGTACAATACATAATATGTATGCATTGTGCATGGTAGGATATAGTTATTTATATTAACTATATACACCTTTTTTTTTTATCTGTAACTGTTATGGAATATGGTTACCGTTCATGTAATCCATAACTCTCTAAACCTGCAGATAGTTTAATAGCATTGCAGCGGTGGTAACTGTTGAAGAGGACTACATTAGCCTCACGGACAACAGCGTCAGCCGTGTATCAAAGTGTATTCCACGCTAAATCCTATAAGTAGAAAAGTAATGAGTGTGGCTCCTCTGGGACTAACTGTGGCTTTATGAGTCGGCAGGTTAATTTATCAGCAGGTAGTTGGCATTAAAACGTTGATAAGCCGCTGTAATGGGAGGCAGTCCAGGGTTCACTACACACTTTGTCTTCCGAGGGGGAGGGAGATCAACTGATTTAGGCAGCTAGGTGGGTGGGGGGGTTTCTGAGGACTCTGAAGGTAAAAGATTACATTTTCACACTGATTAACAGATAAGAAGCTTTGGCACAGCTCCAAGCAACATGGAACATAGTGTATGTGTGTGTGTGTGTGTGTGTGTGTAGTCGTTCACACCAGCAGGGCACTGAAGGCAATTGTGGTTTTAAGCCAGCGGGATGGAATCAATTATCACATGCCAACTTCCTCAAACCCATCTGTCTTTTTTTCACCCAAGATAGAGACAATCCACTTCAATTTAACTCCATTTAATCAAGTAATCTCAATGACGAGGATTAAGAAAATGCATATATTTTTAATTTGTGTTGCCTCTTTTATTAACCTTTTAATCACTGTCCAGTAGCTTTTGGTCTTTGTTAATCTGGTCATGTTAATTGTGTCATGACATCTGAAGCATGCACTGAAACTCTATAGATATGAGAAAAAACTGAAGATTTCAGTTCCTTTGAGCAACCTCGAGGATAAATCATGGTGAAATACTGATGACGTGTCTGACAAAGCAGAATGTTTTATGACGCATCACCTACTGATGTGACATTTTGATGCAAACCCAAGAACTGTAGGATACATTACAATGTATGAAGTTGCAGTAATGTTGAGCTGTGGAGTTACATAGTTCGATCACTGACATACAGTGACATTGCATTAGCCTTACAATTAAATGTGGGAGCTGCAATTTTTCTGGATGAAAAGCACTATAACGTTTACATTTCTCAACCGATTTGAATGAGTCAATTGGTGACAATGACTTGACAGCTGTGAGATTAGCTGGTTGGTTAGCTGGCTGAACATGAAGTGTTCTTAATGTTAAAATGCATTTTAAAATTATAAACCTGCTAAATAATCCACATTTTTACTAAATATAACTGTAATCTGACTTTTATTTTCTGTAATGTGTAATGGATCACAGTTACATTTATCCTAATTACATAATCCCATTACATGTAATCGGTTACTCCCCAAGAGTATTTTATGCATATTCAAACATGTAGTACTTAATGAGTGATCAAGAATGTACAACAGTATGTCACACATGAATTAATGCAATAACTAAAGCATTTCAATCATGATTTCTGAGTTATTAATAATGGTCCTGTTTTCTTCATTGGTAGGTCTGCAGTTAAATAGACAGGGCAGAAATCTAACCAATTACAGGAATGTTGTAATTATGATTAATTACTTCTATTACTTCATGACTTCACCATGTTTGTAGCCCTTCAAATAAAGTTCACCCTTAAGTGTAACTGGGCATTATAATTTGCAAAAATACAAATTCAAATTAGATTATAATATTGGACCAATATTGGAAAGAGCCAATAGAAATATCCTTCAGAGGGTTTTATACTATACTACAATTCAAAGCCTGTACTTTTTCATATTTTACTAGAGTAAAGCAGTTGAATCAGTATTTCTACTACTATCAGTTTTTTTTTTTTTTACACAGGTATTTGTACTTTGATGCGAGTACAGAATTTGTGTACTTTTCGCCACCTCTGGCTATGAGTCTATTTTCTCCCACAACCACTTAACAGAGACCTGAAACTGGAAGACATCAGCATGCATATTACTCACAGATCATGACTGCATATCTGTATATAAAAAAAAAATCCCACTGAAATTCTTTTGCATTTTTTAGTTTATAGTTTATGTAGAAAATAAATGAAAGCCATGATGTGCATTTCTGAAGTGACAATCTGGCCTATTCTCCACCCAAGTGACCGTTGAAGGGCCTGCTCTACAAGATCAGTCTATATTTAGGTTCGCAATCTTGAGAAATATCAGGCGCACTGATAGCTGACATGAACCTGACCAATAACCCTGCAGCAGATACTAACACTTCATGTGGCTGACACTGATATTAACCTAAGCTGTAGGTCTTTAGTCATGTATAAGCAGAGTGGTGACACACTGACACTTGGCCTGAGCAGACCCGGCTGTGGACTATAAAGCCTCAG
This sequence comes from Lutjanus erythropterus, assembly GCF_056507025.1. Taxonomy (NCBI): domain Eukaryota; kingdom Metazoa; phylum Chordata; class Actinopteri; order Lutjaniformes; family Lutjanidae; genus Lutjanus; species Lutjanus erythropterus. The sequence goes on from NC_139320.1 coordinate 14,986,048, forward strand.
AAAACCACCTCCTGATTGGGGTGTTATATTACATAACACACATTAAAATGTCAATATCAGACTTCAAGTGTGAAAAGTGATATTAAACATGCAAGACTCACACACGCGCTCCTTTCATTTCAGATTTATGTAACTGATGTGACATATTAATTTGTTAGCGGTTGTAATTGTCTGACAGGGTCAAAGAGGTCTTCAACAGTCATTACATTGTATATACACAGTTCCATCACGTTGTGGCTTTAAATGCTGCCCAGCTTCTCGTGTGCAGCTCCCGTGGCCTGTGGGTCGGCACTAAGTGATCTCTCTAAAAGCTCTCTTCTCCACATACTTCAGCTTGTGTCTCCTCTTGAACCTAGGAGACAGGGGAGGGTGGTAAAAGAGAGGAACAAACGCACATTTTAAAATCAATACACACCACATGAGCCTGTATATCACAGTGAGCCTGTGAGGAGATGTTACATAACAGCGAGGCAGAGGTCCTTACTTGGCTCTTTCTCTTGGTTCGATCAGGTTCCTCTTCTGCAGACTCTTGAAGCGGTCCTTGAGGACGCTGCCCTCTGGCTGTAGAGTGACAGCATTGCAAGAGGTGAGACAGGAGACAAGTCCAGACAAAGCCATGGGAGACAAATGTCACTCTGCTCCAATTCAGTGTGCAATTCCCTCCCAAATGATACAATACCATTCACACCACAAAGGCTGATTTAAGTATTATTCTCAGACATAATGGCAGGAGATAAGAGAGAAGAGCAGGAATTTTCCACTGGCAATTAGATCATACGAAACTAATGATCCCTGTGGGGAAACGATGGGTGCTGCAGTATGGACAAAAGGATAAAGCCTTAATTAAGACAGTAGAGAGAGCTGAAAACAATACACCAACTAAATGAACCAAAACTCATTATAGATAAAGGGTCTGTGTCCTCACTTGCAAAGGTCAAAGTGGATAAAAAAGTGAACATAATTTAAGTTAATACTGTTTTTTCACCAAAATCAGGACGTGCATCCAGTTTTTTCAAAGGTGACTAAACTTGCTAAAAATAGGTGATTGACTCCCTTCCTATTGCCAGTAGACATGTTTGCCTTTCTGTTTTTGTCTGATGTGCAGCAGACAGCTGATACTCAGCTTGTGTTTGCCAGAAAGCAGCATTTTTTTTTTTTTTTATGTCTGTAGCCATTTCCACATATGGACATATGGATGCCATTTCTGACAGTTATTTTGAATTTAGGACAAGCTCTATGACATCCTAACTTGGGAAATTATGTAATAGCTAAATATCTATCCTAAGATAAGATAGGATGTTTTCCTTAATGCAGTTAGGAAACAGGTGCCTGTAACATCAAAAATCCTGAATTCATCCTAAACTGAGGTAAGATAGGATTTCAGCCTTAGGAAGTTTTTGTAGTGAGGCCCCAGGTTCAGAAATAATCCAAATGAACCCTTTCACACACGCATCAGGAGACTGTCTACATCATAGATGTTAACACATTGTTGAAAACTTTTTTGTCCAGTACAAGTACAAGTACAAGGGGCTTTAGTACCTTGAGTTGTCGCAGGGAGCCGGCCAGCTCATGGCTCAGCTGAACCTCCAGGTCCTCAGCCTTAAACCTGCAAATAATGACCATAATGTTAACAACCTTTTCACCGTCAACCTACTATATATAGTGCCCTCTGTACAGGTAAACATAAACAATACTTCATAAACCTAAGATGGCACAAGGAAAAGCAGAGACAATAAAAGCACTTTGCAGCAATAAATCACATTTACAAATAAATCACAAGAAACATTTGTGGTTATTGAAACAAGTATTATAATATTTTGCAACATAAAGTTGCTTAAACAAAACTTTGTACCATCAGTTTAACTTGTAAACATTCTTGGATTCCTCAAGAATTAACTGTCTGGCTGTAAAAAGTGCTCATTTTTTTTATTAATATCTGTGGTTACTTATAATTATTATTAACAAATACTTATGGGGGCTGGTGCTCTGTCACTTAGCATCTGATTAGCTGCAGTTTAAAACAAGTTCAACTTAACCAGAAATTGCAGGGGTCTGCTCTCTGTCCAGAAAAAGTCTCATTTTCATTTGTTACATTTTGTGCTTTACATCATTTCCATGGTTTGGCTTTGGTTACTGCTTGTGATATTTTTATTCAGCCCCTCAGGTCTTGCAACCAAATGCTATAAAAAGTTCTGCGTTCAGACAGATTTTATTTCTCAAACTGTTTTATGTTGATGGTTCTAAATAAAAAACAGTCAAGTGCTTCACTTTGATTATTTTTAGGTTAGACAGATTTCGGATATATTAAATATTGGACTCACATTTACTGCTATTCTAACACAGTTAAGATCACAGTAATGTACAACTTCCTCTCTTAAAACCTCTCAAAACTGAGGGTGTAATTTTAAGTTAAGCCTCAGTGACCTCTAGTGGTGAATAAGCGATTTCAGCACAACAACAGCAGCTAAGTGTAGACTGAAGCACATGTGCAGTTTTAATTTTTCTCTCTTTTTGTCATGTTATGTTTCTTTCTCATTTATCTAAGAAAATGATCCTGGACATTTTTAACAATCAGATGAGGGCCTTAAATCACAAAAGGTTGACATTTTTAATGTGTCTCTCACGAGTCCTCCAACTTCAAGAAAGTGCAACACTAAACCACCAGAGTAACCCTTTACAACACGTGGAAGAAGGCTGGAGGAGAGTGTTTTAGAGGAGTTTACTTGAGTTTGCCGAGGCGTCTGGGTTGAGCTTTCTGAGCCTCCTGTTTGGCCTTGCGTAGTTTCTGTCTGTCCTTTGTTTTCTGGTCCTGCTGTTTGATGGAGGTCTTTATGGAGCGGAGCTGGAAGAGCTGCTGCCGCTGGTCAATCTGCCGTCTGTCAGCCAGCCGCTGCTGCTCCTGAGATAGAGGAGGAGAAGAAACCATCAGGCAGATTGTCATGGACTGAATGAAGCATCAAAAGTAGGGAAACTCGTTGAGCACACTTGCTGGAAGCCAACACAACTGATAGTGGTAAGATGCAACACAGTTTCATTTTTAATGGTTTATTGGTTGTGGGACCAAAGTGAAAATGAAGACTATCCTGTTTTATCTACAAATTAAAATGGTACCAGCTTTGCTTTGTAAGACTTATATAAGGCATGTCGTGTTTTGATAGACAAAGCAGCTGTAGAACCAAATCACTGAACTAAAACATTTCTGAACATGTTTAAAATTAGTCAAGTGTGAAGTGTGTATATACCTTAATTTTGTCTTCCTTCTCTCTCTTCCTCTGTCTCTCAGTCTTCTTTTCTGCCTGTGCGATTGCTCCCACTGCCACATCCTCCTCTTCCTCATTAGGAGCTGCTGCTTCTTCTTCTTCATTGTCTTCTTCAACCAGGCCTTCCACCTGCTCTCTTAAGTTTGTCTCCTGCGAACACACAAATATGCGTTAGATAAAATCAAAGATTCAAACTTTAACAACATTAAAAACACGATGGATGACCTGGAATAATCCTTTTCACCTCTGTTGCTGTGTCTTCTCTGTTGACAGCCAGCTGTCGCTCTATTTTGTCTTCCTCCTTTTGTTTCTTCACCTCCACATCATGGGCCTCCTGCAGCAAGGTCTGGGTTCACAGAGCGAAGGGGGGAGAGTCAGTTGATGCAGATCATTACAACACGGTAACCGATGAATAACATTTTTATTTTTCTCGAAAACTCAACGTCATAAAAATAACTGTTAAAACATAAATAAGACCTCTAACAATGAAGCCATACGCAGATTGTACGAGCTTTAACGTCATTTGTTTTGTCGCGTTAGCTGCGGGACTTACCTGATGAGAGATGAAGTCTGGGTTGTAGGATCCTCCTGGAGCGATCACCTCCACAGCAGGAAGCACAGATGGCTTCTCATTCAACCTCTCTGGACGCTGAGAGGACAGTGACACAACCACATAAATCAAACTCAAACTACCTCATATACATCATCATGAGTCTTTTGCTGACAGCTCATTAGATTAAAAAAAAAACAAAAAACTACAAGGAACGCATGAGTAAAAACAGTAGTTCTACTCTTCATTGTATATTTTTGGCCCAGTAATCTAGTTTGACTTCACAGCATTTGATATTTACTCCTGTGTCAGTCATTATCGTCTCTAAATGTGGGCTAATGTTCAGTCTGTTATATGGTCTGCTGGGCTTTTAAACTGGTGTGCTTTAGAAAGAAATTAACACAACGTAATGCACAACATTAACGTTATTTTCATAAGTGCACTACACTCTAAAAAAAAGAAAACTAAAATGGAAAGTAATTCATACTTGGAGTAATCTATTAACCAGATACTTTTTTTTCCATCTACTTGAGTAGGTTTCTCAAATGATAACATGAGAGTAACTGTATTGTTACTTGAGTACAAAGTTTCAGTACTTTACCCACCACTGCTTTTAATTCTCACCTTGACAAGCTTCTTGCGAGTCTGTTGAAGGTACCAGGGGTCAGCTGCGTCTTTGGCTACATTCAAAAAGAAAGACATTTTTTAAAAATATGAGCATTTCTGTGTGACAGGTGATCAGGACCCGACAGCAAGCACTAGTTCAAAATCCACATTTTCAAAATAATGTATCTCCAAATGACCAATTCTACAATGGTACATTTGAGCCATTGCAGATTTTTTTTTAATCTGAGCTGGGCAAAAGGGGAAATACTGCTTGACAAAAAAAGAACTGTTTCTCATAAATTTCTCAAACTTAAATCTGTGCATATTAATAGCTATATAATCTTGGAAAATATATATTGTTTGTGTATTGCTTTAATTTCACAATTTCATTTTTTTTTTCAATTTTATGACTAATCTCAGAACATTCAAGATTTTTCTTCATAAATTAGCACTCATATCTCAGAGTATTCCATTTTTATCTTGTGGATTTCTTGTGGGTTTTTTTAATCACACATTTGACTAATTTCAGAATATTTAAGGTTTTTTTCTCATATATGTTTTTTTTTCTAGCAAATCTACCACCTGAATCTCAGAATATGCTAGGTTTTTTACATAAATTTCTGCCTTTAAACTCAGTTTTTTTTCTTGCATATTTATGATTTTATCATCTCAGACAGTATGCAGGTTTTTTTTGTAAATTCACTGCATTAATCTCATCATTTGTTTTTTTTTTTCCACAAATGTATGACTAATCTCAGAATATGACTTTTTTTTTTTTTTTTTTAATCAGAATATTACCCCACATTCATCTGCAATTTCTTAATTGACTCACAATGGCCCTAATACGTTGTTATACAATTCAGAAAACTGCATGTTAGGTTTGTAGCTGGTCCAGCTGCCAGAGGGTTTGGGCTTCAAAAAGAATGAGTGCCCCTTAAACTTCAACATGTAGCTGTGGTGACCTAAACTAACATTTCACATGGACATGTGCATCAAGCCTCGTGTATTACAAATTTAAAGTAGGCCAGCATGCACCGATCCACCCTGCTGGGTTCCTCTTTTGGATCCCTCTGATCATCAGCAGCTGGCAGGAACAAGAGGTTTACTCGCTGAAGAAATGTTTAAATATGCATTGACTAGGGCTGCGCCCACATCTCAGTCTCTGATCACCTTTATCTGTGGAAAATATTGTTTCCTAACTGTATGGAAAATACAGCTTAGGTTAAGCAAAGGGAAATGCACATTTTAAGTTAATGTGTTCTTATCGATCAGTTTTTAAGGATCTATTTATTGGTAATATCTCCATTTTGATATTTGGATATTAACATTAACTCTGTACTTTTACTTTTACATGTGTATCCTCAGATCCCAGATGACTGTTCACACAACAATCATCTGAGCTCCTGTGTGTTGTCTTCACATTCCCATGAAGGAAATGCTGGGAGCGCAAGGATGGGATCATCACTGGACGGACAGACAAACAGACAGCACTCACACTCTTGTCCCCATATGTCGTAGTATTCTCTGTCTGGGTTGTTGTTGGCCTCCGTCACTGCCCTCTTAGCCGCCCTGACGACTGGCCGTCTGTTCAGCAGCTGTTTCTGCCTCCGTGGCACCACGCCTTTGGCTGCCAGCTGCTCGGCCTTCTCGGCAATGCGACGGAGCTTCTTGGCATTGGGTTGCTGATAGGCCAGCACGCTGGGGGCAGAAGACAGATGAGATGATTAGACTGATGATGACGATGATGATGACAGTCAGGAGGAGGTGAAGCAAACAGTTAACAGGAGATATGATAAAACCAGCAACTAGCACACTAGATGTTTTGTTCTGTTTGACATGTCTACTTCTTGATGTGTGTTTTTATATCCTCAGATCCCAGGTCACCGTTCACACAACAGTCTCCTGAGCTCCTGTGTGTGGTCTTCACATTCCCATGAAGGAAATACTGGGAGCGCAAGGATGAGATCATCACGGGACACACTCAAACATTACTATAAACAAAAGCAAGGCTGATTTTTCAATATATTTTTTAAAAAAAAAACATCTGCTTCAACAGATCAACATACATGAACAACATGATTCTTTAGCTTCTTCCCCCAGTCAGGTGAGACATACACAGCCTAGTTAAGAACTGAATCCAAAACTGAAAATAACGTTTGAGAGAAAACCAGTCTCTGTGTCTCCTGACAAGGTGCTTAGACTTAAAGTACTTATGCACAGTCAGTGTATTACAAACAATAGATTCTGTTTAACATGTAGTTGACAGTTGGGAAAAACACAGAGGACTACCAGCACAGAAGCTTAGCAATATGCTGCACTTGCAGGAAAACCCATACATTATCAGTTTAAGTGTACAATATATTGAGAATATTTTCACCACTTTACATTGCCATCAGACAGCCTTTTCTGTTGTGGACTGTCGTTCTAGAAGCCAAATAATGCTCTCTCAGTAAACTTTTGGCAAAAAACGACATTTTACCTCACAGGACAGAGGAATTGCTGGTATACCGATGCCTTGATTGGTTAGTTTGCTTATGCTAATGTGTGACTTTGGTGAATCCAAACTAACATTTTAAAACAAAGAAGTCACACAATAACACAAACAAACTAAAAGGCCAAGGCAGCGGTAGACCAGCAACTCTTGTGGTCTGAAAGGTAAACTTGTTGATTTTTCCAATGGAGTTTTATTGGCTTGGACAAAACCATATTTGGCTTATACAACTATGGTTTCACATGAGAGAGCTGTCTGATGGCAAGGTAAACTGGTGAAACCATCCTAAATATGGCATACAACTAAGCTGACTTTTTAAAAGTCTGCTTTTTTTAAAGTGGCTAAAATACATTTTCCTGCTGACTCTGTCTACAGCAGTACATTGCTTAGCTTCTTACATTGTTACTCCTGCTGTTTCTCCAAACTGGGGATGAGCCAACTCCCATCTACTGTAGCAAATACAATGACAGTGGATAAGTATATCGTACATCCCCACTTCAAATAATCCTACTTATCCCTTTAAAGACGCTGACTCTAGCCATAGGAGAGGAGTAAATCACGAAGGGCCATGACTGATACTGACTCTTTAGGCGGTTGAACGAGGGAGTCATGCTGCAGGATCAGGTCTATCCTCAGAGGACGTTGCGCCTTCCCTTTCCTCTTCTTCCCCTCGACAGGTTCTGCTGCTTCTTCTTAGAGAAATACAGGCAAGTTTGATTCAGCATCAGGCACATATTCACATGCACATGTAATTATATCAGGATAGAAAACTGGTTACGTGCTCAGATATATTTAATTTACATGTGTCAAAGTCTGCGAAATGCAGGACTACGCATATGTTTTTACTGATAAACAACTTTTTCTCACTAGAGGAAGTTTCTAGTCAAGCATCTAAGTATATATTTACCCTTCTGTTCAGCTTTCTTTGGTTGTCCAACATCCAAAAAGAACAAACTGTCATCTGGCTTCTCAGACAGCAGACCTCTGAAATACATAAAGAGCAAATTATATCACATTTAGACTCAAAATTGAAGAAAAGAAAGTGCTTTTTCAAGTATTATTTCCAACGTACAATTATTTTCATGATCAATTAATCTGCTGAGCAACTTTAAATTAAATAATTAACCATTTAATGTATAAAATGTCAGACAATAGTAAAAAAAAAAAAATCCCATAACAAGTTCAAACTGATCAAGGTGACATCTTCAAATAGCTATTTTTTTTTCAGTCAACAGTCCAAACCACAAGATATTCAATTTGCAATGATAGAAAAGAACTGAACAGCAGAAAATCCTCATATTAGGGATCTGGAATCAGCAAAATTTAAATTTCATTTTGCTCAATAAAAGGTTTGAATGGTTAATGGTCAACATTGCTGTAGCGGCCTCATCAGTCTTCTACAGGCAAGTAAGATATTACAGGACACTGAACCTTAGCTCCAGCATTAGTTGACTAGACTTGTTTAGCAAAGCAACTCTAATTTCTTGAGTTTTGCCAAACTTGATTTTGTGACAGTCCATCGACAGCAAAGACATGTTTTGAGAATAACAACAAGATGTCTTAACAAACAGGAGTGACCAAACTAACTGTTATAAAAAATAATATATTTGGACCATCCCTGACAGAGATGTAGTGGTGGTTACTCGGGAAAACAGCCCGCTTTCTGCTTTATTACAATTAATTTTCCAGCTAATCCAAGAGACATTTAAAATAGTTTATTTAACTTAAGAATTAGGTGAATTTTATCAACACATCAAGGAACACTACATTCTTCAGTTTATCAAACCTTTCAACATCAATCTGGAGATACACGTTTTTCACAGGAAAGGCAGTGAATGAATAATTAATCTAAAAAGTAACTAGTAACTACAGCTGTTAGACATACAGTGGAATTCAAAGTTTAACTGAGATGTAGGCGAGTAAAACTATAAAGGTGCAAAATATGAATACTTAAGCATAGTACCTCAACTCTGAACTCAAGTACTGTAATTTAGGAAATGTAATTCATCATATTCCACCACTGGTATTTCCAAAGTTTTGGTTCTTTTTACATAAATAGTGCATCCATGATCTGAATACTGGTATCACCATTGCAGGGATACCCGTGTGTGAGAAACACGACGACAGTTAACAGGACATAAACGATAAAACATCCAACAAATGACCTGCGTCGTTTTTTAAGCTTTAAAATAAAGTTAATCAATGTTTCACCGGTATTACACTGTTAGTCTTGCCCACGTATGGCTTTCCAAACTCACCCTGTGGTCCTCTCCTGGTGTCGGACGTCTTCTAAAAACTCGTCTACATCGTTTATGTCGCTGTATTTGTTCCAGTTCTTCTTTTTATTCTTGTTCACACGCTTTCTCCGACTGCTGATTGAGTCTGTCGTGTCTGAACTGGACTTTAAATTTATAAAACCTGGCTGTGAAGCCACCACGCGTTTCAACCTCCTGGCCGCCGCCATCTTGGAGGACTGAAGAGAAACACGTTTCTTCTTCTTTTGTGCTTTAGTGACGGTGGTGGCGACACCTACAGGGCGGACAGAGTAAATGTTATAACAGCTGATTGCATGCAAATAAAAGTTATAACTTGTTTTCCCACCAGTGTATCATATTTTATAAGGCTGCGGTTGTTATTTTTATTTACAGCACCGCGTGTATATTAACGTAAATTTGCGTGATATATCAGAACAGAGAAAATATTCTCATATCGGTTTTAAATCATAAATGTTTGATTAATTACAAAATAACATTAATTATGTGAATATATTTTTGAAAGTCTGAAAGATTGAATTTGTCATGTCATAGTCTGTCTCGAATATTGATAGTGCTTTACTTGCATTTTTTATTTCCAAGAAAAAAAAATACATTTGACAAAAAAAAACAAAAAAAAACACTGACGATAACTTAAACTAACAAAACTGTCAATAAACAAGGTTGAGAAAAACTTAAGTGCGTGTTTTGGTGTGAAGTCATGCAACTGCTTATCATGTTGCAGCATGTGTGTAATATGTTTGTCCCAAATGCATCATGGGAAACGTGTCTCCTGTTGCTTTCCTATGTTCTTTTTCCTTTTTTTCCTCCCTTCATTTTATTGCGAGAACAACGCTTTCGAGACAGAAGCATAAATTCCCATTTTTGAGCTGCAATCTTTCACTAAGTTTTCAGAGGTAAGTGTCACCATTTCAATAAAACTCCAATCTATCATTTAATGTCATATAAGTTCTCGGATGGACATGTTTTTTCGTTTATTTTCGTTGAAAAAGAAAACGCAGAGCAGTCGAGCTATTATCTGCCTGCTCGGGGAGTCGGGGACCTAAAAGGCATTTGTGATCTGGTCGAATTTGACTCGGAAATGCGCCTAAAGTGAGGGGTCATCTGACAAAATATTGTTCATCAATTGATCCTTTGACATGTCTACTGTCGATTTCTAAAAGTATATTCCACTTTGCTGTCGCGGTTTTTCTATTCTTCCGTCGTTTTTATCGTCACCCTCATCGTTTGCTACAACGATTTTTCCTTCCCGTTTACATTCTTCGAGCCAGCAGCCAGCCATCATCTTTGAGTGTGTTAGTTTTCCTACACGGGACAGCCGGCGTGGGCGGGGTCGCCTTGTTTCCTTCAAAATAGCTCATTCTGAATAAAAAATCAAGTATTGCGCGCAACCGGGGAGCACACTGTAAAGAAACGAACGAACCCACGTTCAATGCGCAAGGGGCGGGGATTTTTGGGCAGTCATGGCGCAACGATTGGTCGAAACGTTCACAACATCCCGCCCTAGAGGGTCGTATACAGGATGTGATTGGTTTTTATGATAAAGAGCTCTGCTATGATTCGATGCCTTCACTGTCCTTTTTACTACAGTCATTGCATAAGCTGCCTTGATGTAATTTGAAAAAAAAAGAGGCTCTTGATGCTGATATATTTTTTTATAAGTCACCCTGACTTAACAGTAGAGTCTGTCATATTAATGATTAGTCTTAAATAAAATAAAATACAACTGGAAAACACATCCTTCACATCTGGTATACTGAAGCTGAACTGAACTGAACTGACATTTTTCTCATTTTCACTTTTTCTCTTTTTCATTTTATGTCTACATTTAAAATTCTTTGTTCAACAAATGCCCTCGCCCAACAAAAATGACTATCAATTAATGCATTTCTAATTGATTAATAATTAGTAAATGATGACTCATCAAAGTCAAAGTACCAAAGCAAACTTTGTCATGTGTCCTCAGGTGATCTTTAGTAGCCATGGCCCGTACCAAGCAGACTGCCCGTAAGTCCACTGGAGGCAAAGCCCCACGTAAACAGCTGGCCACAAAGGCTGCTCGCAAGAGCGCCCCGTCCACTGGTGGTGTCAAGAAGCCCCATCGCTACAGGTGAGAGCTCACATAGTTCTTCTGTTTGTATTGTAAAAATAAAAAAACACAAGAGACACTACAGTTTTCTACTCTTTTTTTGTGCACGAGTGAATGTAAACTCAGACTCAACTGACTTCACATGAATTCAGCAGTTTTCCTCCAACCCCCAAGAAAAACAGTGGGGAACATTTTAATTCTCTTTTCACAGTTCACTCTATCAACAAACTTTGTCAAAAACACAGCAGACTATGTAATGTATATTATCTGTTTTGACATTTGTGGTGAGTATATTGTGGAAAACATCTGAGTAGAACAGATAATCTCTCTCAGACACAAATATCAAGGCAGATATGTTGTTGGGTGATAATGGTAAAATAAATTATTTATTATTTTGATAATGAAATTACAGCTGACAAATATTGGTCATAATATTCATTGACAGATTGTGTCAGAACATTCAATTTGAATTTGTAGAGAAAATGCTTTATAAAAGCCAAAGTATATTTATTAAGTTTTTTACGTACTTTACTAGACAAAATAAAAGAACATTTGAAGAGTCAGAACTGATTGTTTTTGTTGTACTAGTGATGTCAGTTAGAGTTTGTTCAGTCAGATCTATGGAATATTAAATCTGACATCATTGCCTACTACATCATAGCTATTCTTATCCTCAGGTATGCATAAACTAGAGTTATAGTAACTTTTTTCCTTAAAACAAAAACATGAAATTATCAGTTATCATATGGGTGTTGGTCATGAGAAGCAGGTCATTTTGGTTATCCATATTGGCTGAAGTTTAAGCATTCAATCGCCCCATCACTATGCAGAGGGGTGAGGTGAAAATAAAAATAGGTGTCCAAGATGAAGATTGACTTGTTCTTTTAAAATCCATTAAGCAGAACACATGTCTGTGCAAAAGCAGGTAAATTCAGCTGCTCCCACCTTATTTGTTGCACGTGTTCATATTTTTGCCCCTCCTCTTCAGGCCTGGTACTGTGGCTCTGCGTGAGATCCGTCGTTACCAGAAGTCCACTGAGCTGCTGATCCGCAAGCTGCCCTTCCAGCGCCTGGTGAGAGAAATCGCCCAGGACTTCAAGACTGATCTGCGTTTCCAGAGTGCAGCCATTGGAGCTCTGCAGGTCAGCAGCACTCGCTGTAGAAAATGATTTAACCAATGCCACGTTTCAACATTGCAACTAAAAGCCAGTGTTTTGCCATTTGCAGGAGGCCAGTGAGGCCTACCTGGTGGGTCTGTTTGAGGACACCAATCTGTGCGCCATCCACGCCAAGCGTGTCACCATCATGCCCAAAGACATCCAGCTGGCACGTCGTATCCGCGGGGAGCGTGCTTAAAATGTTTTCTGATTTGTTATATGCTGTCCTCTTATCCCTTCACCACTCTTTCTATCCCTTTCCTTCCTCTATACTTAGTTAGTCGTTTGGTTTGAGGTTCTCTATATATCATATGGTTGTGATAACCGTAAAATGTGTGATTATGTCTTCTTTGGTGCTACTAGTAGCAGAGTTTCTTTAGAAATACCTTCATGTATGTTTGAAACTTTGAATCACAGTTACGCTCCTCACTTCTAACTAGCTAGCTCAAAGGAATGCCTTGTTATCTCAATGAATAAGGTGTTTTTGCAAGCCAAGAATAGTGTGTGATCTGAATTCAGCATAGGATATAGCATTAAGGTTGAGACATTTTCACCTTCAGACGGACATCTACATTGGTATAATGGGTCTCCTGATTTTGTTTTTCTTTTTTAAATAGAATTTGTTGTACAAGTAGTGATTTTTCTTTTCTTTCTTTTCTTTTTTTTTTACAACAATGGTGTATTTCTACTGTTACTGTTTAATGTATCAGAAAGCCTAAGTTTGATTCTGGTTGTCAATTAGAAACGTCATTGTGTTATGATGACACACTGCATTTTTGGCAGATTACAAGCGGCATATATGTAGCAGACCTATGTTGATCATATTTTGATTTTCAGCCACGTAATGTATTGACTTTTTGTTCCTCTCTCAGGTTGATATGATGACCTATTTTTTTTCTACTGTGTTTTTGATTTATGTTTTCAGTCATTTTTAAAAGCAGAATATTTGTACTCCAGAATTCACATACAAAATAAACAGATTCTTGTGGTTAAATGATTTGTATGAGTGAGTATCAATGCTAAATCACTATACATGTGCGCTTGAAAGAATACGTTGGATGGCAAATTAATTTGTAACTACTGTCATTTTTTTAAGCAAATGTGCAGCATTCCCTCATCCCAGCTACTCAGTTTTGATGATTTTCTGCTTTTCTTTGTCTAATGTGCTCATTAACTGAATTTCTGTGAGTTTTGGGCTGTTGGTCATACAAATCAAGAACTGCCCAAAAGAAGGAAACTGTCTTTAAAAAATTCTGTCATTTTATACACAAAATTATGAATCAAGACAGTAAAACGGATGACTAACTAGAATGATAGTAAATTAGGATCCTGGCTGGAATTCTCATGCATACCTTTAGTAAATTTCTAGTTGTGTACTCATCCAAGAATAAATGCTACATATTTGTCAAAAATAATCAATTACGTAATGTAAATGAGGTATTAATGGGTATTTAGGCTGATTGTGATATTGTAATAAAATGCAGAATCATACTTTCACTTAAACCATTTTATTGTAATATATCAAGGTAAACTCAAAACAACTGAACTTTTCTTTAAACAAATTTACAATAATAAATAATAAACAATAGCTATTTAAAAAAAAAAAAAAAAACGTAAATCAGCTGTGAATATAAGTCCTTCCCCTGTATTTTTCTGATTTCTTCGGTGAAAAGTCACTTCCACGCAAACGTCTAGCAGTTGTCACATGACTGCTAGATAACAACACGTTCAAACCACCTTTTAACAACCACTTAAAAGTACGACAAATTTGACAGCGCTAAATGCCGAACTTTCGGTTTGACCTGAATGTTCATATTCATACTGGGCGTAGAAAAATACGCCATACTCCAAACAGCGGCAGCGCATCTGTATTTGCCATCTACTGGTCTAAATTGTAAGCACCGAAGTGTTGTATAACGTTAATAAAACGCAGTAAAAGTGATTATCAGTCGTTAACCAGGTGTGTCGAACTGATAACAGTTGCCACAGAAATGTTGTGAACACTGTTGCATTGTGGGACAGATGATTGACGCGGCGGCCATTTTCCCGCTGGACGCTGCTTCCCATTGTGGATACGAAGAAGAAAATAGAGACAAGCGAAACATTTCTCACGACTTCTACTCACTTTTCCCCCTAGGTAAGCCTCTCAAAATGTGTCACTGTGCTTGTGAATTAACTTTGTATTTTTTAGTTATATTTTCTTTCATTTGTAGGCATATTTAGCAGTGAAAAACATCTAATTTTGTCGTGTGAGAAAATAACAAACACGGCTGTCGAAACGACAGTGAAATGCAGTCTTTACTGCAGCCGTTGAGATGAGGGGAAATCTTGTTTCAAATTATGCGCCGGTTCAGCTCGGTTCTACGCCGCCGTTAGGGACCGTTCGGCTTTCCAATGCCTATGTATGAGTTCCTTGAAATGTCTCCTGTATAGTTCTCGCATTTTCCGATACGCTGGAACAGCGATTATTAGTAAAATCGAAGTTGTTTAGGTGCTACTCCTTTGCTCTTCTGCCCTGGGTCTTTATCCCGTTTGCGCATCAAACCGCCGCCATCATCAGAGCGCGGTAGGCGGTCCTAGCAACAGTGGAAGGCAGTTGTAGAGCCCACCTACTTTGAAGACTTTGCATGCTGATTGGTTCACACGTTATATTTTTAGATACGTGTGGAGCTACTAGCCAATAGTATCGTCGTTCGTCTTTGATTGATGCTTGTCGGGCTGATCGTGATAGGGAATGTCTTGTATGTTTACTCACCAAAAAAAGTTAACTTAATTCAAGTTTCCCGTTCCAATTTAAAAGCTAGTCTATAACATGTATCTTTATTGTTAACAAAATACGGACGTTTGAGGGGGTTAATACTTATTTAGGAGGAAAACAAATACAGTAATAATCATAATATTATACTATGTTACAATGTTTGCATTGTTGGTGCCATTAAGCATTTTTATAAGCAAACCGGGTGACCAAAATACAAGAAATCAGAAGAAGACTTGATGCTTCATCACTGAATGTGTTGTGTATCAGTGTTGTCACAATACTGGAATTTCTAACCTCGATAACAATACCATGAAAAATACTAATATTCAATACCACATGGAAACCTCACCAAAGCATTAAGGGCATACATTTTTTATTTTATTAAATTAAAATATAAATATAACAAGGCTGTCAAATGACAACAAGGAACCTAACTGTCAACAAAATATTTTTTTTTCTTGTCAGATCAGGTCTTTGAAAACAACTAAGTAACTAAGCAAGGGCAGCTGATACATGTGTAGCAGTACTGCGGAAACGGCGTATTAAAACCATTTCAAATATTTAATATTTATTGATTAATTTGATATTTTTGTCAAAGTACCAAAGCAAACTTTGTCATGTGCCCTCAGGTGATCTTTAGTAGCCATGGCCCGTACCAAGCAGACTGCCCGTAAGTCCACTGGAGGCAAAGCCCCACGTAAACAGCTGGCCACAAAGGCTGCTCGCAAGAGCGCCCCGTCCACTGGTGGTGTCAAGAAGCCCCATCGCTACAGGTGAGACAAGAAAAAAAGAGTGTTGTTCCAGAGTGTTTCATCTCTGTTTTAGGCCAGTCAGACATCCTAAACCATAAGTTACTGATATTTTTACAGTAGTAGAAATAAACGTACTAAACCATCTGTCAGTGTCCTGCTTGTTGTAGTTTTGTTGGACTTAAATGTGGTTGATTATAAAAAAAAAGACATTCTTCCTATATCCTCCACACTTGCTTAATTTTTATATATTTATGTTGTGAAGGCCTGGTACTGTGGCTCTGCGTGAGATCCGTCGTTACCAGAAGTCCACTGAGCTGCTGATCCGCAAACTGCCCTTCCAGCGCCTGGTGAGAGAAATCGCCCAGGACTTCAAGACTGATCTGCGTTTCCAGAGTGCAGCCATTGGAGCTCTGCAGGTCTGTATTATAATCAAAGCTACACTATCAACTCAAAGTTGGCTAATGATTGTTAATTAGTGTAAATGTGTATGATACTGTAAAGGCTGGAAAATTCTAAAGTGGTGATGTGAGCACATTTTAGCTCTACTGACAACTGTTGCATTTCCTGTTTGCCTCCTCTGCAGGAGGCCAGTGAGGCCTACCTGGTGGGTCTGTTTGAGGACACCAACCTGTGCGCCATCCACGCCAAGCGTGTCACCATCATGCCCAAAGACATCCAGCTGGCACGCCGTATTCGCGGAGAGCGTGCTTAAATGCTCCCCTCAGTCTTTCTCCTTTTCACCTCTTCCTGCCCTTCCTTCACTGGTCTGTCTCTCCGTCCCTCCATCCCTCACCTGCCCCCTACCCCCTCTCTTCCTCCCTGTGTTAGTAGTGTGTAGAGGAAAACTGATTATATTATGGATAAAGTGTATAGTCGTGTTTTTCTTAGTGCTCTCGGCAGCAGACTTCTAGGGTACTCTCTTTTTGTGCATGTACCAACTCTTTGGTGATGAGATCTCCTCAAGCACATGTCTCCTAGTTTGCACTGTTTCTAATCTGACTCTGTGGGGCGAAAGGACGTTTTGTGCATCAAATAAGGAAAAAAACATAGACTAGAACAATGCAAATTTGGGAGGGACAGACAGGAGGAGAGGATGGGTATTTGTCTGCTGGGGGACTGTCGTCTCTTTTCTGCAGCAGGGTGCTAGAAGAACTTACCTGGGCCTCTTCTCCTGCTTTCTATCCTCTGCCAGCCTCAGTCCGAAGTGTGCAGAGACGACAGAGTGTCTCCTCTCATGACAGCCGGGGCTGGACTTTCTGTCCCTGTATGTGTCTGCATGAGTGTTGGTTCTGATCACCACAGCAAATTGTATACAATCCATCAGCATCTTTGGAAAAGTTGATTTATGATTACCATATTGACCATGGCTGTCATTTTAGTTTTTCTTTCCTTCCAAGTAAGTCTCATGCACAGGATTTGTGTTTTTCACTTCCAACTATTAGTGGATGACATGGAGATGGGGGGATAAATCAGATTAAACACCTACAGAGAACAAAAACAACAAAAAAACAGATTTGAACAGATTTTTTCTACTGAAATGTGAAGCTACTGACTCGTTTTGGCACCAAAGTTGGATCCTCTTGTAGACACGCTTTTCCTAACTAACAGAAGAGTTAACCTCACCTGTTTTTGTGGTGTTCAAATTGGTTTCATCTAATTTATTTAAAGCCAAAGCTTGAGAGCTCAAGTACGGTGTCAGAAGTAACTTTTCTAGCAGTGGCTCAGTTTTTTGTTTTTTTTTTTAAAAGAAAGGACCTTTTTATGACAAAGGTTCATCTAGGTTTGTAATATTCTCCGAAAAACCAAGAGCTCTCAAAATGTGGAAATTATTTTTTGAAAACAAAATAACTGATTAAAATGTGAAAAATGTATTGTAAATCAGTGTTACATGACAAATAATACTGGTCATGTTTTCTGTATACGTCCCCCCTTTGCTTCCGTTTTTTTTTTTCTCCTCCAGATCAGTTGATCGTCTGTATACCGTTTCTCAGGTTGACTCGTCACCCTTTTTAACTTAATTTTTATTTTTTTGCTCAATTTGATTTTCTTTTTTTTCTTTTTGAAATGTTGAGGATAATGTTTCAATTAAACAATGTTTGTAATTTCCAGATTTGTCATATAAGGTGGTAATAAATGGATGTTACACACACTTCCCTGTCTTAGTGGTAGTGTAGTTTTTTTTTTTTCATTACAGCTTATAAACTTCCCACTTTTGTTATTAAATAACATCCCATTATAATAAAGATTCTTTTGAAATTTACAGTAAATAAAAAAAGTAACAAGGGTGTGTGATAGTTTTGACCGAAAATAAAGGCTATGTATCAACATTCATTTATCAGTATTCTTGTAAAACGGTTGGTTTTAGTAATAGATCACCTTTGTTCCCACATACATAGAAAACAGTTCCTCATACAAAGTGAAGTCGAAATGATAAAAAAAAGCTGAAACATTTGGCACCAAGTCATAGGTCTGACTCAAATCAAAATGAACTAGATTTCCAATGTAAAATCAGCTCAGAAAAAATGCTGAATCTCCAGTTGACGGTTAAAAAAGCTGAAAGATACTTTGAGGTTTAAAAGAAATGTTACAAGTCTGTACACGTTCACTCGTGAGGAACAACCACTCCCAGACCAATAAACCATGCAATGAAAACACATTATTGCCTTGAGGATCGTTTAGCATAAGATAACATTACCTATAACTATGAATCAATAAATCCTTTATTACTCAATGCAGTCTGCATACTATAGACTAGAGCAAAGATCCCTAATCTAAATCTGATTCCAGTTGCACCACTAGATGGCAGTAAAACACCGTGTTTGTATTCAAAATTGTCATCATGAAGAACAGAATGACTTCCTGAGGAAGGAAGGAAACTGCACAGTTTCAAATTAATTTCTCTAATATTTGCATGTGACAATTCAGTCAAAGAGATAAGAACAATTAAACATTAATAGTTATAGTATAGTATACTACATACTTGATAAACTATAAGACCTATAAATAAACTAGAAAAAAACAATTCAATAAAATGAATAACATCTTATTTTCTGTGGTATTTTTGTCATATACATGTGGGTAAAATGGATGCTGATGCTGTCAAATCTATTTGATCATGTGACAAGACGAGACAATGTAGGGTTACTAGTTTAGGCGAAGAATCTGTCAGATTTAAACAAGCTGTCAGCAGCAAGGACACACAACTGTGTAGGGACTGTAGGGACATGTCTTTGCAATTATTTTGATCAGAAACTTAAAATATAACCAGTGTTGTGTTGTCAGTGTCTGGTCAGTTGTTAGTGAGGTTGAGTATTGTGACACATGACCTGTGCTAATTAATTTGCTCTTAAGTTGTGAAAGATTGTGTCCACCCCTCGTACGCCTCACATTGGTTTGGACCGCTGCCTACCTTGAGCCGTCAGTCTCTTTTTAATGCAAAATATTTTATATATTAATGTAATTTAGTTATTTCATTTTAATGTGGCAAACCCACTTGTGACAGCATTTCAGTCAAATCCTCACAGGAGTTCTACTCTTTACACATTTCTGTTTGATGATACAGTCCAGTCTTAGAAATACAAGTTCTAAAAGGGTTCTTCCTGAGGGGCTGAGGTTCTAGTCAGATCCATTTGCTTCTGTTCTGTACAACCTTTTTTTTTTTAAGAAAGAGTTTCTCAAGGGTTCTTTGTAAGCATAAGGGTTTCACTGAAAACCATTTTCATCCAGTTAACCCTTTTTGGAAAAAAGAGTTATTTGAGGATTATCGAAATCTTTGAAGAACCAGTTAGCACTTTTATTTCTAAGAGCCAATAAAACCTCTTTGAATTGAATTGAATTGAACTGAATGTACCACTTAGAAGTGACTTGTTTACCTGGGTTTCTCTTCTTTCTGGATAATTTGTTATGTGACCATCTTTCACACACTCAGACACACATAAACACAAACATACACGCAGACGTGAGACTCCTGCATTACAATTAATATCCTTTTCTAGGTTGACATCATTCCCCTCATCAGTGTTTCATTTTATCCTTCTACTTCCTTGATTAAAAGGGATAAAGCCATGCCCTCAGCCATATTCATTACAATGAAATACACACACACACTCGCCCATGTCACTGTGGCCTCGATTATACTCATTACAATGAAACACACATAGACAAACAAACATCTAATCAAACACCAGCCTTTAATCCTGTTGTTTTGAATGGGCACCACTGCAGCTACAGTGGTATGCACACACACATGCACACTTATGTACACTCACAAACCCACAGTCAAGCAGTCACTCACTCAGGCTGAGGGTCAGACCTGTCTACAGCCAGTTAAGTGTTTCAGGAATCACAATTCACTTCTGATTGATAGTTCAAATGAATTTAATGAGCCACCAAAGAACCAGTAGTACCAATGACCACCATTTCTGGTGCGTTTACGAACAGTTCGGACAAATCCTACTAATTCTGCCTCTACGGTATTTCAACTGGGTCAGGATGGTCTCACTTTCACTTGGTGGGTATTTCACCATTATCTAGTGTCAACATCAAATTTAAAGAAACTTTTATAGGTACCAACTGTTAACATTGGCTACAAAGATCAACCACAACCATTACCTACACAGAACAACTGCTAATGTTGATAATCAGAGTGATCAATTTCCATTACTTTAATATCGTGATACATGGATTAGGTTAGTGACTACTTTTCAACAGGTAATTTGAAATCATATCCGAATACAACAGTTTGTCACAAATCTAGTACAAGCCAACCAGGAAACTTAACTGGACTTTGCAAATACCAATATGTGAAATAAACAGAATTTGAATTTATTTAGGCCTATGCCACAGATAGTTACACAGTAAGCAATACAATACAATGTTTATTGTTCCCCTGGATTTAAATTCATTGTTTAATTTGATAGCCTTGCTGCCCTGGCATTCAGCATTTGTGCCCTAAAAACCTGACCAATATGTTAAAATGAAAGATTTTGATGCTTAAAGGTGTGGGATTATGACAGCATACTATTTCTTCAGAGAATTTGGGAGATTCTTTTGAAGATGTATTGCTTTCATTTATTTTCTTTCTTTCTTTCTTTTTTTTTTTTTTTTTTGTATTGTTGTCTGTGATTGTCTTTAACTCCCCTCTCATCTTCTTATCCTCCTCTTTGTCTTTCTCTTTTCATCTTTTCTCTTCCCTCCAGAAACATACATTATCCCAGATTACAGTGAAAACTGGGTTCACACAGTTAACCAGATAATTATGCATGAAATAATTTCATTCTTTGGATTAAAATTAAAAAACAGCTAAACTCTGAGCTAATCTAACTGCAGGATTACATGGCAGCATATCAAAGAACCGTTTCTTTCAGGATTTGGACCTCAACACTGTGAGAAAAGCCTGGTATGTAGGACTAGCAGAGTCAGGCTTTTATTGTTCTAAATAAGCCGTGATTATTATGAATTATTCTGATTATATTATCTTGCGTAGTGTGGACAATATCTTTTCTGCAGATTTCTCATTTTGTAGATGAAGGGTTAACTCAAAACAGGCCTATAGAAACTGAGGATGAAGAGTGGGATGACAGGAAGCTTAACCTGTTCAACTGTTTAACTACTAACAAGTGCAAAGCAAAATAACTTCAAGTTAAGATAAATAATAGACTACATAATATCCCAGTTAGACACAATAAAATGAACCTAGATCTATCGAAGTTGTGTAATAAGTTCAAGAATACATTATAGAGGGCGCATACCTTCAGTGTTTATTAGAACCTGTATATATCCACACTTATGGAAAGCTGTTCTTAAAGAAATCAGTGATATACTTGGTTAAACAGTAATATTTTTCCTTTCTTATGCATTCTTGGTACAGATATTCCCCCAAATATTCCTCCAAATCCACTAAAGCTCCTGAAAATCCTTCTTTTCTGTGCTAGGAGATGCATTTTATTAAAGTGGGTGTTGGAGGAACCTCTTAGCATCACACAGAGTAGTGAGTTCGTATTCATGCCTTGAAGCACTCAGCTTTTACTTAAGAAAATAACCTGTTCAGTTTTATAAAGTCTTTCATAACTCACATGGGACCTGACTGTTTGCAAACGATAACTGCAGAGCACCGTGGTCTGGCATGGGGACAGTAGATGTATTACTCTAATGCACTGTGTCTGTCCTGTTTTGTTTTTTTTTTTTTTCAAATTGTCACTGGCTTACTCATCTGTCAGATCTGTGACTAAATGTAAACCTGTCAACGTTAATTAAAAAAATAAACACATACTGCAGTTGGGGACATGAGTAAAATGAAAAACTCTGGTTACTCTGTTACATCTGTCATTACTGCCAGCCAGAGATCAAAACGTCCTATTTTAATTGTGTCTTTAAATAACACTTGTGCACAATGTAGCTTTATTCATCAAGGACAGAGTGCATCATGAGGAGCATCATGATGTGACAACTCATTAGCAGAATTGCTACTCTCATATAATGCACTGTGCATGTTCATACATCTAAATAAAGTATGTGCATAGTTATTTTTTCTGATTGTATGTCTTTGTCCATGTGTGTTTGAGTGTGTATGTGTTTGTGTGTGTATGTTTGTGTGTGTGTAAAACTGTACGTTCGCCTTCCCCAAGGTCTGCGTACTGGTGCTCCATCTGTGGCACTCAGGGGATTAAAGCCAATCTGTCTGTCTGCTGCTCAAAGTGCTGACCGTCAGACCAGCACCAGATTAACACAGTGCTGGGATTGGTAGGGGGGGTGGGGGTGCAGCGGGTGGAGCGAGGGTGAGGAGAGATGGGGTGTGGGTGGAAGAGAGAGGTGGATGGATGTTGAGGAAGAGAGAGACGTGTGTGTATGTGTGTGTGTGTGTGTGTGTGTGTGTGTGTGTGTGTGTATGTGTGCATGTGTGTGTGTGTGTGTCTGTGTGTGTGTGTTGGAGGAAGGTGGGTGGGAGTGGGTAGGGGCAGGGTGAGAGGTCGACCCCAGATTAGTACACAACTGGTGCAGCGTGTGTGTGTGTGTGTGTGTGTGTGTGTGTGTGTGTGTGAGTTTTGGATTGGGGGGGGGGGGTTATATATGCAGAACAGAGAGAGACAGAAGGTGAAGAAGGAAGAGGGGCAGATGTACAGTATTGGTGGGTGGGTCAGTGGGTGGATGGGGGGTTAACTCAGAACTCAGTGGAATGAGGAGTTGATGAAGTAACATAGGCCGTATATTAAATATGGAGTGGGGTGTGCTGGTGGTTCAGTCGGTGGAGCGTGCACCCCATGTGCTGGGCCTGGGTCCTCTACAGCAGCTGTGGTTTGACTCCAGCCTGCACGCCATGCCCCCGCTCTCTCTCTCCCTCTTTCCTGTATTCACTTCAGCTGTACTATCAATTAAAGGGACACTCCAAAAAGAGCCCTATTAGAGGGAACCCAAATATTCTTAAATATATTCAAATTGTTTTAATCTGCCAGTTTTGTTTGGCTAGAATTCTTAAATCAAGCTTATAAATTTAGTCACTTAAAGATCATAATGAGCCTTAAAAATAGAAAAAAAAAAAAGTCAAATATTTCTTTTATTTAAGAAATAATTACAAAATAATAATATAATTTACTAAAATGAGAAATTTGTTCTCTTCATTGACCTGATTTAAAGAATTTCAAACTTAATTTAAAATTTACAGTTGGCAAAGAAAGTTTATAATAAAACACATTTTCTTGAAACAGAATATATTGGTTTCTTGATTTAGCTGAATTTGAATTTTGGAATCTGTACTAGATACTTCAACTGGGATTAATAATTAGCAAAAATGAAAAAAAAAAAAACTTACAATGAGACACTATTTCTTCACCAAACATGATAAAACAAGTGACTTTGTCTTAATTAAGGCACCAGATGCATTCTTATTTTTAGCATTTTAGTATTAAAACAGAAAAATGAGCTGCTTCAGTAAAAAATACCGACAACACTGAGTCCATCAGTCAAGGAGGGAGCGAGTGTGTGAGCAACAGAGTTTAGCACTCACTCAAACTGAAACTTGGTGCCATATAGTTGGTGGGCACACACAGTCTTTCATATTTTCTTATCTCATAATGAAGATGCTTGCAGAATCTGGCTGCATCACTGAGCCAAATGCATTGCTGCGCTCTGACTCATTAGTTTGTATTAGATCTGAAAATGTCATTTAAAGCTACTATGAGTTCTGCTGTCAGCCATGCATTTTTCAAATGAGTTGTGTTAATGTGTTAATGAGCCACACAGTCTTTGTCCAGCACGGCCATATTGTGTTGTATGTGTGTTGTGTAGACAAGATCATGGTTCTATTAATAATGTGAAATATGAAGCAGCAGGTTCTGTTCTTCATCGAGTCTGATGCACTCACAGTGAACTTGCAATGAATAAAGATAGACTCCATCAAACTTTAATTGGTGTCATTTCATAAGATTCTCAAATTGAGAAACCGTGGAAATTATTTTACTCTCAGAATAAGTAAAACAAACTCATTCCTCTGCTGAGCTTTTACACAAACCATTGTTATGCATTTTATTGGTTTAATATAGATCAAAGGTAGTATCTTATTAAGACAAAGTTGGAAAATTAGATTACTTTTCTAATGTAAAACATGCTTGACGAGATTACTTTTCCTTTTAGACAAAAATGTAGATTCCAGATTTATTTCCCAGAAATAAGGCTAGAAGCAGAATTTACCGGATCAGTGTGTAGGATTTTGTGGCATCTAGTGGTGAGGTTGGAGAAACGCTCACCTCATCCTCTTCTTCCAAGTGTGTGTAAGAATTTAGGGTGGCCGTGAAACTCCTGAAAAAGACATAAAAGTAGGCTTCACTATGAACAAGGTAATGTGCGGAAGGCAGAATAAAAAACAAAATAATGGGGTAGTTAACATCAGCAGTGAGTGAGATTAGGGTGATTTACACTCACCTGTCCCTGTGGACTAAAGACGAAGACTCCAGGATGGATGATTTAAGTGGGAAAGACATGGGGGTGTTTATTTTGTACATGTGGAGAGGTTGTAGTCATTGGGTAGTGGCCGGAGCAGGAGGGTGAGTGGGTTCAGACTAGATGAGTGCACCACTGAGATTAATGTAGTGTACGAGAGACACGGCGAGTCGGGGGGGACCCAAGGGTGGGGGTGTGGGGGGAGTTTGGCATTGCTCACAGGGATTAACCATGTTTGGCCATTAGCACAACCTGGTAGTCAACTAGCAACACCACAGGGGTCAGAGGAGCCACACACACTGTTCAGCAAGAACCATAGGTATGTGGTGTTTTGTGACATACACTGTTAGAAATAAAGGTCCTAACTAGAAACATAAAGGGTTATTTGGCTTGACCCCATGGGAGATCACTTTTTGGTTCCTGGTAGAACCGTTTATGAAGTTTCTATGTGGAACCCTCTCAGAGAGTTCTACCTAGAAGCCAACACAAAGGATAATACCTTCCACCCTCTAAGTGTGCTAACAAGAACCCATCTAGGAGGTTCTACTTAGTACCCTTTTATATTCCAACAGTTTTATCAAGGGGTTCTGCCTAGAATCTTTTTATATTATGGTACAAACCCTTTGACAACAGAATTCTTCTAGGATTTCAGCAGGCCTCGAAGAACTCCCTTTCCATCTGCATAGAACCTCAACCCCCTCAAGAAGAACCATTTTGGAACCCTTATTTTTAAGAATGTGTGTTCCAGTTATTCCTAAACTCTGATCCACAGGTGAGTCACAGGAGGTTTTATTTGGGTCCCCAGATAAATAAAAGACTTTGGAAGAAACTCTGTAAAATTAAGATTTATATTTGCAGAATACCTTTTATCATCATTAAAAATGTATAAATTGTTTTAGTGATGAAAGGGCTGCTAATTCTGTCTAAGTGCAGTTATTTTGTCTCATTTATGAAGGAGGCAAAAATGTCCTACGTTGTTCTCCTGATAAGAGGAAATAAAAACAATTAAATAGCCTGTTAACCCAGCCTAAATGAATGTATTTCTCTTTTATTAAAGTTTTAACATATGCATCAAGAAAGCATCAAGATAATATAAGATGATGTGGAAATGGCAGTAAAAATGGTTAGGAATGCTCATTCTCTGAGTTTATTGATGAAGTTTACTGCAACTTCTGCTGTGACAGTTTGTCATTTTTGAAAAGTGAGTCCCCAGGAAAAATGTTCTGGTATATTCTATACAAAATATGGGTAATAATGGGTTTTAAAGAATATCTGTTAATGTAAGTTTATGTTTCTGAAACAGTCTATACAGAGTTTATACAGTATGTGATTCTACTGGCTATAAATCCAGTAAAAAAGGTGAAAGTTTAGATTATTTTTCACGTTAGATTTTGTGGTTATGGCAGTGAAAACACTACCACTTTTGTCCACAGGGGGCCTCAAAATCAACAAAATATGCAAGTTCCTTGTCATAGCTTTAACTTAAATTAAAATTACAACTGCTCCTTCTCCTTCATTGAAAAAATCAGAATCTATTTTCAAATTGTTGTGTTGTTAATTTGAAAACTCTAAAACGTGACTTCCTTAACAAGTCCATTCTCAGTGTATACGTTCACAGTGGGTTCAAGTTAACACATCCCCCTTGTGCAAGATGCATACTGGGCCACGACTGGCTATTAAACTAGCTGTGATGTCATAAAATATCCTTGTACTTTGCTCCCTCAGTAATTAAATGTGAAAACAGCCTTCTGCAAATACATCATTCTGCACTGTGGACCTTGACTGGACTCATTTGATTATTTATACGTCAGTCTCACTTTCTGTTCATGATTTTGAGGCATGTTACTGTGTTGTACCAGTGTGTGTGTGTGTGTGTGTGTGTGTGTGTGTGTGTGTGTGCTGGCATGTGTCTGGCAGGCCATGTGCTTCTCTAGTCACACTGCTACCGTAAACAAGAGGGGAGGGAGCAGAGAACACACACACATTGGAGTCTCACACACTATGCTGTGTTGTCTCTCTACAGCTCCCCCTAATGACCAGTCAGAGCACTGCATAAGACACACAGTCCAGGCAAATACATATAATATAATATATGTTATATAATATATAATACTGAACACATTTAAACATGTTCTGAAATTCTGGTTGTACTTGTTTTCATTTTTGCCCCGATTGTTCACAAAATATTCTGTTTTTTTAAATGGCAAACAAACATTCCTTTAAATGAATAACACTTTATATACTGTAATAGGAGAAGATACCCTTTAAAATGGAGAAAATTCACCCCTCTAAAAAGATGCTAAACTATTATAACATATTGTTTTTGTCTGAAAGGTTTTAATACAAAAACTCAAAATATATTTGCAAGTGGGAGAAGACAAGAAGAAAATCTTGTTATTTTAACCCAAACCATGTTTTTTTTCCCCTAAACCTACTCAAGAAGGGCTTTCTCCCAGAAAGCCTGGATTTCAGCTGAAATATGCCAAACTAGACATATCTGTGACTTTGTTTCTTTGTTTATTTTTCTGTAACCGAGATTTTATGGAAGCTCATCCACTTAAAAAAAAAGAAAAGAAAGAAATAAAATAACTATTTGTTTTAACTTAAAAAATAGTTAGTGTCCAGGCTGTAAGGCTGCAAGACAGGTTGAGGTAATTTTGTAATGAGAAAATATGTTCAATAAGTTTAAGATAATAAGTTGAACCAACAACTGTTCAGTGACACTGAAATGCATTTACAACATTTATCACAATGTATTACAATTTAAGTGTTAGGGGGTAGGGACTGAAGTCAATACTAACCTTCATTATGGCTCACAGTCTTTTCATTATGTGATATCAAGCATATTGTTCCTGTCAAATAAATTAAAAAAAACAAGTTTTAGTTATAACTCATGTTTTAGAATACACAGCGAAGGTTGTTATCGAGTTTCATGACATTTAGACAATCATTCATGTGGCCACTGTGTTTTGAGCACCTGTTTATGTAAATCTATAGGGATTATAGAATAATATATACAGTATATGATGGGACACAGTAAATATTTGTGCGTGTGTGAGGCAGCGGGTCAGTCACAAACAGACAGGTTTATGTGTCTGTTGTTGGCAGGACACAGACAAACCAGCATGTAAATAGCCACTGAGTCACAGAGATGAAACAAACATGTTGACTTGTTGTTTCCAGAAGGGGTGTGTATGTGTGTGTGTATGTTCTGGTATGTGTGAGTGTGTGTGAGTGCGTCTTTGTGTGTCTGACTAATATTTTGTAAGTTAATGGAGGCACCCCCTGACCTCCCCACCCCATCAGTTTGCGATTGGTCTCTGGCTCCAGCATCGAGGATTAGACCATGTTTCCCCACTTTACGTCCCCTGTTCCTCTCCTCTCTTCTCTTTTCTATTCCTCTCCCTCTTTCTCCCCACATCACATGATCCGTTACATCACGGGATTGAGGTCAGAGCTGGATTAGGCCGAGCTACGCCAGCGAGCGAGAGAGAGGCAATGCTGGAATTACTGAAAGTGAGGGAGGAGAAAGGGGGGGGGTGATCAGATGGGCTGCAGGATGAAGAGAGGAAGAAAAAGAGAGAGAAGAAAAGAGGAGAGATGGTGAGAGATTGAGACAAAGAAACAGTGGCATAGGGAGGCAGAGGAGGGTAGGATGAAGATACGCAGGGGTTTACGCTAAAAGCGGGATTGAACAATGCAGAGGTCTTGTTGTCGTGGCTGATGCACTAAATGGAGCTCTGCAAAAATATCTGTAAAAACAGAATTGCAACCTTGCAGTTGTACGTCTCCACCAACCAGTCAAGTTTCAGCTTACATCCATGTCAGTCCACACTCATGTGATACATGTAGAGAAGACTTTAAAGGAATTAATAAACAGTTTTAGGTGTAATATTTTTTGGGAAAAATGGAAGTCATGCATATAAATATATGACTTAAGTGGATCATTTCCAGTGAGAAACATGCTGTCTTCACATAGAGACTATTTTTGTACAGAGGACTGATTTCACTGTGACATACATGTGTGAAATTTAGTCATAATTAACATTTAAAATGCTGACTTATGGCCAAAAACATAATTTGTTAAGTCTCAGTGACCTTGACATTTCTGGCCACGACCGACGCTGGTGTGGAGAAATAATCAATTAGCAGGAGATGAAAACTGTATTCACCATGCAGCACGTCAGATAAAGAAACAGGGAGAAAATGTGTTGAAAAGATGGGGTCAAAGTTCAAAAGCTCACAGTCTGACTGTCATCAACCACTGACAGGGGGGAAGTCCTGCAGCAGCATGTTCAGTATAGATTACTATTTAGTTCTATTCATAAATGTAAATGCAGAGAGTAAATTTTCTGTCTTTATTCCTCTGTTACTGGCAGCAGCCGTGGCCGGGTGTGTTGTGTTTTCAGGTTCTCCATATGTGCGTATGTACGTGTCGACCTGGACTCAAGGATGAATTGATTAGATTTTGGAGGTCAAAAGTCAAAGGTCAAGGTCACTGTGATGTCACATTCATGCTATTCTGTCAGGGTCTTCGGGTTTATCTGGTCATTTCATGTTTTCATTTTCTAGCCGTGGTCCTCCTTCATGTGTCTTGTCTTTACTTTCTGTCTTTATCCCTTTCCTGCTCATTTTGATTAGTATTCACCTGTCACTTCTGTCTGTCATCGCCTGTGTTTCAGACCTTTGTTGCATTTGTTTAACTTTGGTTTTGTTTCTTTTTGACTTTTCTTCCTAATGTGCTCTTGTTGAATTTGTTTGCTTTGACCTGCCAGCCTTTCGAGTAAGCTTTTTGTATGTTGTGTCTTTATTAAAACACACTTCGATCTGTTTCTGCCTTGCCCCATCTGCATTTTTGGGTCCAGCATCTTGTTTGGTTTCAAACATTTTGACACATTCTCGTGAATGTGATATTCTTGGGGACACCTGGAGGAAATTTCTTCACATTTGCTACAACTGTCCACTTGCATTCAAGGATGAGCTGACTTGATTTAGGTGGTCAAAGGTTATTTTTGGACATAGCTCAAGAATTCATACAATCATTTTGACACAATTTCACATGAATAGGAAAAAAATATGAAGTGATGATATTTTATATTCAAAAGGTCAAAAGTCAACTTCACCGGATGTCATAATGTTCAACTCTCTATCAGTCCTCTGTCCTCCTGTATGAAAATAGTCTCTAAGTGAACAAAGCATGTTTCTCACTGGAAATTATTTACTGGAATCACACATGTATAATGACAACTTCCATTTTGCCAAAACACCCTTTATTTTTCTAAATCCCTTCAAAGTTCCAGGTCAATATAGTGGTTCTTACATACCATGTATGAGTCTGGATAGGCATGGATATAAACTGCAACTTGACTGGTTGGTGGAGGCATACGACTGTGACGCAGTAATTCTATCTTGTTAAAGCTCGGGAGAACATACGTTTGTGAGGGTCATGTTAATGTTGGCAGAACTGGGTAAATCTCTGTTGGTTGCATCTGGCACGTGTGGTGGCATGGCAGTAGGTGCTTCACCATCTGTTTCCTGGCAGGATCTGCACTCTACTGAGGGCACCCTTCTAGTTAATACTTTTTTTTCGCAGAAGTAACAACAAGTCAGCTTGTTGAGTTATTGCATTTAGCTGTATTTTCATCAGATTTAGTAAAGTGAGGCCACACTTTGAATATTTTGCTAAGTTAGCTGTTTGTGTATTGTTATATAAATATCAGTAGCTTTAGGTTTCGTCATCTAGGAGCTTACTGATATTTCGGTACTGACCAGTCAGGAACAGTATTTCTACACGTCACATTGTTATTGTCCTGGTGAACACGGGGGATCCTAAGTTGACCCTGTACTGGCACAGCAGAGATCAGGGTGAACCTGTGAGAGCCAGACTACGGATTACACTACATCACACTGGCATGAAACTGGAACTGGAAGGCCTGACTGGGCCTGCGGTTCCACCAGCCTGCTGCCCAACCAAGGACATGTATTCCTCCGTAACTGTAGAAACAACATGGAGACATGGCTCCGACACCGGTCTTTTCAGTGGAAAGTGGAGAGCACTCACTTTGGTGTTATGTTTTACTTTGAGACTAGAAAGTAGAAAGAAATAGAGCAGTGAGAGATAGCAGCATCATTATTTCTCCCTGTACTGGCTGTACGTGCTGATGTTTGGTGGACTTCATCTGTGTTATGTCAGGGTTTTTTTCTATTTTTATTTGCAAGAGGTCAAAGTTTAATTAACGATACTTTATGTCCCATGATGCTCTGGGCCTGCGAGAGCATCTGTCACCGGGGGAACATTGGAACCAATTTGTCATCTGGAGAGGGAGAAGGCTTTAATCCTGCCGATGAAAAGAGAGATGTCCAGAGAAAGATGGACATACAAGTGGAGAGATAGGGGAAATGGGATGATGAGGAGAGAGTGACAGCGCAGAGAAGATGAAGAAGAGGAGGACGAGGAAGAGGAGGAGGACGAGGAGGAGGAAGAGGGAGACGGTAATCCTGTCTAATTCACTTAGTGTTGCGCTGAGGGAGCAGGACACTAAGAGGATTTGGGACATTCTCTAAATTAGATCAGCAAGAATAACAAACTGGAAGGAGAGGTAGAGTGGAGGGAACAAGGGGGCACACTGGGAGAGGTGGCACGGCGGAAGGGGCAGATGAGGGAAGGTGGCATGAAGGAGGAGGGAACATGTGAAGCTGATGCTGGGACAGGAGAAATAGATATCATGCATCAGGAAAATGGCAACAAATCTGAGGAAACTGCGGAGGAAGATCAGTAAAAAGTTTGCCGCACTTGAATAAATGAGGATGAAGCAGGAAAAGACTCACTGGGGCAAAGTTGCAAAGATCAGAAACGTGATCAGAGAAACTCAGTGTCTCTGATCATGTTTGTGTTTGATATTCTAGCACCAAACGCTAAATGCTCTCATAATCCAGACCACTGTTTGAGTCCAGCATATCATTAATCTGTGGCTCTAAACTCTGACTTTTACTATTAGTGATATTAACTAGGTGTTAAGTTGTAATCTGCAGTAAAGCCCTGAGCAGAAGTGTATGCTGAGGTTGACAGTGGCTGGTTGATCCATTCATACTGTAATACTGATCCTGTTACCACTACTAGCTGCAGATCACTCACACCTACTTACACTGCAGCACTATGTGATTTAGCAGCATTACTGCACGTTTACAAATCTTACTTAACCACTTATGCAAATGATTACATCATTTTTTAAGATTTATTTAGCCAAAGTCAGTTTTGATAATTCATTTGACTGGTTTTACTGCATCCGAGGTATAAATGTTTCTACTTGTTACTATATTACATATTTGCTTCTGCGTTTGATTATGATTGGCTTAAGTAATAACTTAAACAGACATTCAAATGCACAAATATTATACAATTTATTTTAAAAATGAAATTTGAATAAATAATAAAGTCAAAATAACAAGTCAGCTTGTTTTAGTTTGTCCAGCTTACAAGCAAGGTTTCAAATCCAAAATTTATATTAAATTAAATATAATGTGAATTGCATGGCATTGTTACAAGAAGACATAACAGCTTGTCTCCATTAAGCACAAACATCAAGGCTATTTGCCTTACCATCCTCATTAAATTGTTTTCCCTCTGTGTCAGCTTTTCTTTTCTTGGATATTTGTTGATGTTTCATCTGGGACATGGGTTTGTTTTTTGAGGGGGGCATTTTATGCCTTTAATGACAAGACAACTGAAGACATGACAGGAAATGGGGAGAGAGAGCGGGGGAATGACAAATGGCAAAGGACCATGGGTGGGAGTCGAACCCACGGCCGCTGCAAAGGACTCACAGCCTCCACACATGGGGCGCATGCTCTACAGCGCCCCTGAACTCTGTTTTAATACAGAAATTTTAAAGCAATACTGCAGACTACTAAAATATGAAGATAGTTTTCCAAACATCCAAAGGCCAAGCTTAGGCTGTGCAAATAATAATCAGAAAGGAAAAACCTTAACTTTTAGTTTTCCCCTTTTATTTCCTATTTGGTAGCTTTAAGTTTGAACAAAATCATCTTATTACACTCTGACTGACAGTGTCGCATTTTTTCTGTGTAAGCTTGTTCCAACTATTTGTTGTTATGTGATGTGACACTGACTTCTTGTATATCCTTGTATATACATCACACACACACACAAACACAAAATCAAGCTTGATATATTTGATATTTTTTAGACATCCCCCTTCTTTTGCATTGACAGGGGTCAGGCTACAACAAGATTTTTTTTTGTGGAAAAGATATTTTTGAAAAGTTATATATATATATATATATATATATATCATTATAACATGATATTGATGTTCATAGTATAACAAGATCTGTAGTGCTTTTATAATAATATTTTTACATGAAATGCTTGTATGTCATAATAATGTGAGAATGTCTTGTTAAAAATTGAAGTCGACCTTGTAAAATAAAACAAACTACCAATAAACTTTATGCATTATGATGTGATACTGATACTGATACTGATTCTTCTTTTTCTGGCGTGGCAGCAATACGCCTCCATACTTCATCCCCAAACAACGCTGACTCAAGTCACTTGAGTCAAGTGACATCACATGAAGACATTTACCAGATTTCGCCCAACTTTCTCTGCGCAGCCACAGAAGGCTTGATCAAACTCTCTAACATATGCAGTGGTACTCCAAACACCTGTAAAGAGACCTTACGTGTAAAATCAGTGCGGTTAAAACTCTTGATGTATATAGTACATAAAACTGACCATCAACACTTTCTTAAACCTCCCAGCAGTCTTTTTGTTGTCATGTTCATGTGATGAACCACACCTATAACTCCAGAGACAGAACTGGACTGAACTGTGATCAATGATAACAGCAGAGTGTTACACCCTCTGGCTTTACATCCATTATGAAATTATAAAAAACTGTAAAACTATGAAGAAAACTCAGTATAACACAATATAAATGTAAATGCCACCAATAGGTATAATCAACTTTTTTTGTCAGTGAATACTGTATAGTATAGTAAGTATAGTATAGTAAGTTCCCTAATTGTAGCAGACAAACTAGTGTTTTCAGCTGCTGATTTGACTTCGGTCTGACTTTGTTTTGTTCCCACACAACAGTACAAAATGTTCCCCACTCCACTCTGAAATTATCTCAATTCAACTCTGTCTCATCATGGATTTCTTTTTCATTTTATGTTAGTCCAACCCAAGTAAAAAAAAAAAAAAAACTGTTTATGATTTTGTGAGTGTGTGTGTGTGCGTGTGTGCCATTGTCTGTGTGCTATTATCTGTGCAAGCGTGTTCTGTGTGTCTATCTGTTTTTTGTAGCCGTGTTTGATAATGACTGTGTTTGCATGTGTATGCACGCATCTGTATGTAAGTCTGTGTTCATGTATGTGTTTGATGATTGTGAATGTGTCTTCACATGTATATGTGTGTGTTTGGGCATGTGCTCAGCGCGTGTATGCTTGGCGGCGTTGGGATTAGGAATCGATTAAGAGGAAAATGGACTGCAAGTAGGAGGGAGGGGGGAGGGAGAGATGATGTGGAGGCTGGTCAGCTCTGGCAGCAGCAGCAGCCTGTGGCATGATTACAGTGTGCCTCCAGAGCAGAGCAGGCTGGCCACCAGCTTGTTTGTTGGGGATTAGAGAGAGGAAAGAAATGAATCATATTTCTAAGTCCTGAGTGTATCTGTGTCTGTGTCTCTGTGCCTCAGAGTCCTTATGCTGCTGCTGAGGGATTACAGGAGCACGTACTGCCTGTAGTGCACAGAAAGGGGGGGGGGTCTGTCTGTGTATCTGTCTGTCTGTCTATATCTACACAGCAAAATCAGCATACCCAAATGAACACCATCAGAACTACTTTTGAAGTGTATATATGGGCCCGTAGAGTGTTAGTTTAACTATTTTAATGTACTTATTGACTCTTTCTGGATTTAAGATTTCACAGTTTTTCTCAACACTGGTATGTTGAGTAGTATTACTCTCTCGTGGGATCAGTTGTTAAGTATACAACTGTTACCCCCATATTAACACTAACATGTAAATAAAGCTTTTCTGAATGACTAAAAATAACATGGAAAAAAAAAAAAAAAAAAACACTTTTTAAAACAGTCAACAATGCTCTCTCATGCTCATTAGAGTATTGCTAAGGGTCTAAAATAAGTGAGCTGGTCAATGCAAATACAGCATATCTATCTATCTATCTATCTATCTATCTATCTATCTATCTATCTAGATAGATCTAAATTAACTGCTTGCAATATTATTGATGTCATAAAAGTATAAAACTCAGTTGTCAGAGCAGTAATGCATTAGGTTTTCTACCTGTAACTTGGTAAATGAACACGCATTACTGTAAAGGCCAAGCCCATTAGTGACCTTAGTCTACTGCACTCTGTAATGAGCTTTTGGCCTGCAGGGCCAGTGTTATGCTGTGTCACCATGAGGCTGAACCCAGCTCTGTGTTCTCAGGCTAAATCCCAGTCAGAAGGTAGAGTCTCACTGTTACTGGGCAAGTCTGGCAAGAGGGAGCGACAACCAACCAACACGAGTATTACTGGTTATAGTGTAGTGTGACAATGATCGGAAAAAGTCCCATTAAAGACACGGCAGGTAAGAAACGGCAACCTGTCAAATTCACACTCCAAACAAATAGGGGGCAGCAGCAGCATATCACCAGAGTAACCACTAACAATTGCTGCTAACAACTGTAGCTGCTGTTTTCTAGCTGCACAGCTAATTAGCAGTCCTATTATTCAAATTCAATTTGTTTTATTGGCATGATGTACTTCTGTATATATTGCCAAAGCACATGTTTAGACCTTGAATGCTAAACATACCATGAAAACAGCATTAGCTAACTCTGCCCATACCGGGAACTTGGAGCACTGGGTGAGTGTTGACTGGCACAGGAGCTCTGGGCTGCCAGGAGGAAGAGGTTTATAGGCTCGCAGTGAATGCTGGACATGGCCAGACCAAGACAAACATAGCCTCTGAGACTGGTGGAGGCCTTATGACAGGACTACAGTACTGAGGTATTTTCCAATGGATCCAAAAACGACTCTGGGGATGACAAAAACATCACAGGTGGGCACAGAAGAGGTGCAAGAGGGAGGTCAGGCAGCAGTAAACAGCATGTAGAGAGGTCCGATGGTATTACAAGACAGTCAAGAGCTAGCTTGTTAGCATGTTTCAGTAGATATCCCTGCAAAACAATACACAGACTTCTTTGACAAAATGTCCAAACTGTTATTTCCTCACATTCTGGTGATCATTTCAGTTAATTGTATAAAAGTTGTTAACTATATGCTAATTATTATTATTACATATTGTATCTTTAAGCATTTCACAGTTTGCAGTGTGAAGGACATGGTCAAGTGAAACACCCTTACAAGACCTGCAGGTTCAACAGCAACTGAGATCAGCTCACATCAACTTAATATTTTTACTCAAGTTATGTTGAAATATCTTCTGGAAGTTTTCTGAGATGGTTTGTGTAGGACATTCATGTCCTGATTTCACATGATCAATAGTAGCAGTGTTGACCTCAGTCCAAACAAAAGCCACACTCGTCACAGGAAACAAAAGAAAAAGCTAGCAGCTGTGCAAGACTTTAGATGCTAAATGCTAATGTCAGCATGCAGACTGACCACAATTACAATGCAACTGCAACATGAAGATGCTAAGTAGGTATAACATGTATTACATTCTTAGTTCACCATATTAGCATGCTAACATTTGATAATTAGTGCTAAACACAAAATAGGCTACAGCTGAAGCTGATGGGAATATCATTAGTTTTTCAGACTGTATCAATACAGGATGGACATGGTCTGAAAAGTGAAATCAATGCAGAAGTGCCTTAAACCTATTTTCTTTTTACTAGGCAGCAGGGGGAGACTCCACTGGTTGCAAAAAGAAGTCTGATTGTACATAAGCTTATGAGAAAATGACCCCACCTCTCGCTTTATCTATGATCTCAGCAAATAGTTACTTAATGAGTTTAATCACGAGGTTCAAGTCTTAATCAAAATAGCATGATGTTCACTTTGTAAGTTATGGTCCTATTTAGAGTAAAATAGACTCGGCTGTCTTTGACAAGTTGTTACCACAGTGATCTCCCCATGCACACTCTCTCGTCCAAATATTGTCACTTCTGGCTCCATTGAAAAAAAGGCGACAGCTTGAGCCTTCAAAACTGGTAGACTAGTCCACAAACCAATGGGTGATGTCATGATATGTCTTCTTTAGCACTGAACACAAAGTACAGCTGAGGTTGATGGGAATAGCCCATCATTAGTTTTGCAGGTATTTAGTCATAATTCAAAGTAATTTGCAAATTAAATTTCTGATCATGGTGCTAAAGGAAAAGTTAAGAGATCACCAAAGGTATTGGCTATAATTCATCCTGTGGTATTTCACTCAAAGCCACAAATTTTGACCTCATGGTTGCACTAGGAGAACTCAGGGGATCACCGAAATTCGTGATTGTGAAAATATGTCAGTCTGGACCAAAATGGTGGACTAACAGACTGATATTACCATCCCAAGAGCCATGGCACCAGCCTGGCTAAGAATAGCCCCACTTGGAGTGTGTATTACATATTGGATTGGACCAGTCATCATGAGCAAAACAGTGTTTTTTTCAAGACACACAGCCTGGTTTCAAGATATCAAGTATCTCAACACATCATGAGCTTTCATCCAGTGCACTTTTCATAACCCCTGTGGTGGTGGTGACCCCTGGCCTACTGATGGGTGCAACACACAGAAACACTGCAATCCAAAGTAATCTGCCCTTCTCTCATACTTCAGTTTGACGTTGCATGGCGGGAGCGGTGAGACCCAGTATTATTGTTTCTTCTAATCTGTTTTCTGTCCTCTCTGCCCTGTTCCCTCTCATCTCTGCCTTATACCCACTCAGCCTCGTGTATGGATTACTGGAACGCTCACAGAAAACTGACTCCAATATCCCCTCTCTGGATGTCCGACACTCCCTTTTTTCACCTATTGTAGCCACAAAGGGCAGAAATGTAGAAGAATAACACATGTCCAGGACGGGGAGTAACAGATTATGTGTAATGTGATTACATAATTCGGATACAAAAAAGGTAACTGTATTTCATTACAGTTACAGAAAAAAGACATAATCAGTTTACAGTCATATTTATTAGTCGGATGACAATTTAAAAATGCATTTTAAAATAAAGAAATATATAAAGAAATATATATTTCCCACAATTCTTACAACACCACTCTGGTCTCAGTGAAACCAGCTAATCTGACAGTCAGTTTATTACTATGACCTTTTAGAGGAAAAAAATACTTCACTTGGTGGAAATTAAATATTATTTTGTGTTTAAAACAGTGAAAATTGTGAAAAATGCTGTCATCATCCAAGAACTCAGCATATAATTTAAAGTAACATTTACAGGTAAGATCAACTGCTAACGTTAGCTACACAGATGCATTGCTTTTTCCCAAGACTATTCTGCTACAGTCCATCTTAGGAGGACTTTCACCCAGGACTTTCACCCAGGAGACTGGTCTC
Organism: Lutjanus erythropterus; assembly: GCF_056507025.1. NCBI lineage: Eukaryota > Metazoa > Chordata > Actinopteri > Lutjaniformes > Lutjanidae > Lutjanus > Lutjanus erythropterus. Next base: position 15,024,473 of record NC_139320.1, read on the forward strand.
TGTGTCCCGTGTGAAGCTAAATGTCATTTTTTACTTTTTTTTTAGACTCAGTTGGCTTATTATTTTCATCACAGTTTGGGTAGGTTTAGGAACAAAACTAGTTGGGTACATTTATGAAAAAATCAGGGGTTATGAAAGGAATAATCAATGAGTGGGTGTGTGTTAAATAGTTTGAAGGTACGACGTGGTGACAAAGAACCACCCAATGCAAAGTGACTTCAAGTTGATCATTCTGCTTATACCATGGTCATTTGAAAACAATATTAAAAGCATTGGTGAACCTTTTGTACTCAAAATTGAAAGTTGTGAAGCAAGCGCTTACTATTGTAACTTTAGCTACACAGAACAACCACTAACGTTAGCCACATAGAAATCCAGTCATCCGAGTGTAAACTCATCTGTCAATATTACTGGTAATACTGAAAAATATTTTGTGATTGTAAGTGGTGACACCAGAGACGAGGAGGTGTGAGGGTAACAATACTTGAACATTTTTTTGTGTGTGAAGCATCAGTGACTTAATATTACTTCACTTCTTCAAGTACATTTGAATGTGAATATTTACTGCTATTAATCTAAATGTGCATTGGTGCATAACATTGGAAGGAAGAACTGGACAAATTAATAAAACAACAAAAAAAGAACCAACATAAAACATAATGTTTTATGTTTTTTAGGCTAAACAATTTCACCATATTTGATATTGCGATAATCCAGAAGTAATGGAATGCTATCAAGTTACATTACTTTAATATTGTGTTACTTAGGTTACTGACTACTTTTTTTCATTGTATCAGATTACCCTCCAAACCCTGCACACACCACAGGTATAGCCCTGCCTAGACTCCACACATACAGCCAATATTCAGTGATTATTAAACACTCCAATGACTTACAGAAACAATGAGTTTTAATGAAGTTGTTTAATGTCTCAGAAACATCATAGCTATCTAGCATGGTAGTGGTGAGACTGGTCGAAACACAGGAGACAAATGAAATATACAAAATAATTCATGTCAGAAAAATAAGCAGAGAAGATTATAGTAATGCAAAAGATAAAAGTACAGTAAATGATTAAGAAGCATGAACAGCATTGTATCCTATTACTGCTACTTTTACTGGATAAACCCCTGAGTTTGAAAAAAAGAGAAGAAGAAGCAGAAACCAGAAAAATATAAACAGAAAAAATAAAAAGTTGGCAGTTTTCTAGAAATTAAGAAAGAAAAAGAAATTCTGTTGGGTGGAGCGCCTGCGTAACAACTCATTGCTGATACCAGACATGATTGCATTTTCAAGTTTTAATATTTACAAAAGCACAACAAAAAAGTATATTAGCAATGTCCATGTCAGCTGAAGACATAATATTAATGATAGTAATAATACTGATAATAACTTCAAAACAAATTACCACAATTTTTACTTCAACGAATTCACAATTTTTTTTAAAAGAAACATAATATTGTTTAACTCTAATACAAAAAAAAAATCAAACGATACATCAAACACATAAAGTGGTACCCATCACATCTTTACAGGTTGGAGTTTGAGAGAGGCACCAAACTCTCTGTGCAAAGGGGGGCTGCATGGCAGCCCAGTCCCCTCCCTTTCTCTGGTGCGGTCATCTCTCCCATCATCAAATACATCTCAGTGGAGCAGTTTATCAGCTAAAAAGTTTATAATAAAAGTCATTCGTAGATTTGAGAACTGCTTTAACAATCCGCTAACCTCATGCAAACACTGCGAGATGGAGTGGGGGGGAAAGTACTCGGCTGCCAATAGCCACAATGAGACCATTGTTGCCCAAATTGTCTGGAAGTGATCCTATTAAACTAACAATGTACGAGCCATTCTGCTAATGATTTCAACCATGCTCAAAGGCAACAGGTTTGTACTGCAGTCACTTCAGTGACCAAGTCTACCCCCTCCGCTCCCGTCACACACAGGCTGCAGAGGGTCAGAATCATACAAGGCTACTGGGAATCATCAGCTTCTGTCTGCGTCTACGTGTTTTTCACATAAATGAGTGGCCACCCTGTAAAGATACCTCCTCACAGTAAGATGGCAGTTTGGGTGGGTTGAGTTGTTTGGCTCAAAGCTTTTTGAGTCAGCTTGCTGATGAAAAGCAGCTTTTATAAAAAGAAATACATCACAGAAAATACAAGACAAAGTCTAGAAGGAAGAAATAAACATGAGCTCGGGCTCTCGTCGGTTCTTGTGCTTCAACGCGTCGATTTCAAGGCTGTCTATGCAGTAAACTTGTAGATCATTGAACTGTTGTGCTGTGGCATTTTAAAAAAATAAGCTCTGCTTTAAATGTGGTCTAAGTCAAGGCCAGTCAAACAATTCTGAAAATTTCTATAAGCCAAAACTAATGAGTCATGAGTCAAAAAGATTAATTCAGCATGTGACAGGAGGCCTCCTTTGTTTATGACATTCATGTTAAATTCTCTTGTCATCAGTAATGAAGTTATACTGTATTTAAATCACAAAAAAATCCTCTAATCCACTGAGCTGGAAAATTAAAGCTGCTGTTCTTTCTCACTAATTTGATTTTATTGTACAGATATTCCTTGATTTCAAGGCTGATTCTATGTTGCTTAACATAAACATTACTGTCTCTTTGTTACAATCATAGAGCCGAGCATCAACAGATCAGTTTACTTCTGCACATATTGTTTTGAACAAAAAATGAAGACATTATTTCAGCTGATTAGTTCTTCAACTGATGTGATTGATTGATTTCTGTGTCCCGTGGTCTCTTCCTTCCTCTAAAATACACCAAAAGTAATCTTGGGTTGTTCACCCTGCTTCAATCCCCGTCCCTCCCCACCTCCCACTTCTTGTTATTTACAAGACCTGGAACTTCCAGGAGTTCTGGTCTTTGTAGTCCAGACAGTCAGTGGCATTGAAATTGAGCTTCCAGGCAGCTTGGTCCTTGTAGTCTAGACAGTCGACTGCTCCAAAGCCCAGCGAGGCGGCTGTGTAGCCCTGCGAGGAGAGCGAGGCGGGGGACTGGCTGAGGGGCCCACCCATCGAGGAGGCCGTGATGGGGCTCAGGGCACCGCCAGTGCCCGACAGCTGCGGGTGCATGGGGGACAGGTAGGAGCTACAGTCCAGGCCGGTGAAGTAGGATGAGGAGCCGGCGTAGCTCTGGCTGTAGGCTGGGGCCTGGGTGTAGGTCATGGGGTAGGTGCTGGTGCGCTGCATGCAGGGGGTGGTGGAGGCAGACAGGGGGTCTGGCAGTGGGGAGATGGAGGCTGGGCTCCAGATGGACACGGTGGCACTGGCAGAGCTGGAGCTGGGGGTGATGGCGGTGCCTGGAGGAGGGGGTGGAGGGCTGTAGGGACCGTTGGTGGGGTTGGCACTGGCTTCAGTGTTGGCCTCACGAGCGGGGGATGCCTTCTTCTTAGGGGGCCGTGGTTTGGACTGGCCTGTGCTCTGCTGCTGCTGCTGGCGGCACTTGGCACGACGGTTCTTGAACCACACCTGGAGGATGACAGGGGGCAGAGAAAGGTTGTCAAAAATATCAAAGCATTAATAAAAGAGAATTCTTTAATATATTTGATGTTGCAAATCATAAAATGACCATGATGTCATCAGAGATTAAGGATACTGGCTTCTCTGACAACAATGTTACAGCAGCGGCATCCTCTTTTCAAATTTCTATTTTGGCCAGTAAACTTGTGTTTTTGTTTGCCCTTTTTGTGTTAGCTAGAGTTCAAATTCAGGCTGAGTGTTCACTGAATGAACAAGGTGTTTGTTTATGATTCGTACGAAATCATTAATAATCTATCATTAACAATCTTTTAGAAAGAGTAGATGTTTATAATGGTATATAATTGAGCAATATATTAAAGGAGTCTGGCAGAGGGAACTGGCACTCTGGCAGAGTATGTATTTTCAAAGCAGTGGGCTTCTGTTTTCAGGATAACAGACTTAACTTTAAAGTTAGAGACAACTGACAATTATAAACTGCTGATCAACTTACAGTGTAGGATTGGTTGTCACCTGCCTGAGCTTCCCCAAGTATAGGGGGAAACAACTCACTTCATAAATATTCTATCAAATAGGATTTCAATCTATTTAATATAAAGTCCGTGGCTCAAACTGTGAACTCAGAACTGTGTGCAGTTTGTATATTTAAAAAAATAAAAAAAAAATAAATCTAATTTTGTGTGCCGAGGGCATTTTATTGTATCCAGTGATCTTTTTAATACTGGTTGAAAATTATTGTATTTTGAAAACTCTCTTGCAAACAGAGGTTAATTATACTTCATTATCAAAAACCTCTCTGCTTTAAATGCATAATATATGTAGACTCATATAAACATAATCCCTTTCAGTCATCACTTATGACCCTCCAGAAGTGAGTATTTCTCATTATTTTTACTGCACTCTGCACACTCAATCAAACCAAAACTAGGTATCTGATGTCCTGGGAATGAGACACAACAATAAATTTATAAATGTCTTTATAAACAACCCTGAACAAATCCTGCTGATTCTACCGTGAAGATGTAAATATTTAAACTGTTAAAGCTGCTATTGTAGGGAGACCTGTGTTTTTTTTTCCTTTCTCTCAAATTTTATACTAAAATTCCTAATACTTAAACTATATTCTTTACACTGTTGTGTAATGTGTTACCTGTACTCGGGACTCGGGCAGGTTGATCTTGAGGGCCACCTCCTCCCTCATAAAGATGTCTGGGTAGCGAGTTTTGGCAAACAGAGCCTCCAGGATGTCCAGCTGTGCGCGTGTGAAGGTGGTGCGCTCCCGACGCTGTTTACGCGGGGTGCCTGCAAGAAAAAATAAAAACGACATTATTATTATTATTATTATTATTATTATTATTATTATTATTATTATTATCAGCTTGCTGTTTTTATTATGTTTAAAAGATTCTACACCAAAATGACGTTACCAAAAGGCCTGTAAAGACGAGGTATCTGTATTAGTTAGAACATTAAACCTTCAGAATTTTAGCACAATTCAAAAGGCCAGGATTGGAAACCGTCAGTATATTTTGGGGTATTAAAGTCCCTTATTGCATTATTAAAGTCGGCTTTTTTGATTAAGAACTCCTCAAAAAAATGAATCGAGTAAAAGAGTTCTTTCGCTTGTTTTCGCAAACCATAAACCCGAAACTGCATGCCTGAGAATGTCGATATATTTATCGATATTATTTTACAAAACATGTTTTACAAAATGCCTGATGCAGTTTAATAAATTTTAGTCGATTATTTTCCGACCATAGCAGAGGAAATGTGGGGTTTCTATAGTAATTGGATCGGATAAAATGCTCCTCTGGTTTTATCTTTCATAACTGAGACCGTTTGAATCGAAATATAGAGAGTGAAGAAACGAAAGTCACTGCGAAGCACTGATTCTGAATTTAACATTGAGTTAAAAACTCAAACTCTAATCTGCGCTGAGAAGGCCAAGCAGTAACACGCCTTCTGTCATCGATGCCAAACCTCGGCATCATTTCATTCAAACTCTCCTCTTAAGGATGGCAGATGCTGCTCAGACCATCAGAACAATGTAAGAAGTGTTCATTCATGAAAAAGAAAACATGGCTCTAAATAAAACACAAAGAGCATCCCTTTTGAAAATAGGTTAGACGATAAGAGCAACAGATTGGAGTCTGTTTTGATGTTAAGTCTGTGTGAGAACAGGCTGCGCTTCTATTCACACACATTTTATTGTTTTTTGACTCTATAATCCGCTGAACTTATAGGTCAAGTGAACACATGTTGTGAAGGCTGTAGAATCAGAGACATCTAAATCATAACCTAAAAAATGTCACACAAGTGAACTGGTACGTTTTACTGACCATTTTACGCACAAAATATAATGATATTTTCAGTGGATTATTTCAGCTTTTGCATTTCTAAATATGCTTCTTTCACATGAAACGACAGGTGTAAATTATAAAAGCACACAATCATAAGTCACAGCTGCAATTACTTACTGGGGTATCCAACGGCAGCGGAGTGGAGCAGATCCATGCCCGGGCCGGACAGCGTTAACCCGTTCACGGCGTAATGGGGTTGCTTAATGTAGGACATCATGCCTCCTGCCGGCTTTAAAACACTCCCTCACTCCCTCACTCTCTCTCTCCTTCTCTCAGACCGGGGGCCGGGTCTCCGAGCTAGTCTCCAGGGGGTGTGTGCGTCTCTATCTCTCTTTGTCTCTCTCGTTTTTTTTCTCTGTCACTCCCTCCCTCTGTTTTTCTTTTAGCTTACAGGGTTGTTTGTCACTTAGTTGTTGTTTTTGATTTTCCCTTCCTTGCTGATCTTGTCCTTCAGACTATTACCTTTGTAGACTGCCCTCGAATGTCCTGACACCTGTGTTAACCAGACGCGTAAAAGCGCACCTGATTTAGTGCCCGTTCTATATTCTACCCTTCTTCTATCCAAATAAAAAGGACGACATCAACTAAAATCAACCCAATGTTACAAAGTAAGACCCTTCATTAAAACACAGATAAATACTATCTAGGAAAGACAAGTGCTATGACGCAGTTTCTCCATCCAAGTCTTGCGTAATTGCGTTGCGCACCGACGTCGCCAGGTGAAAGGTACCAAAAAGCGGCAGTTCCGCCACAGTTGGTGCCGATTGCGGTCTGATGGGCGTTGAATAAAAAGGTGCAGCAGTTAGGGGCCCCTCCTGACGGCAGGTACCTGGTTCCTGAGCAGGAGAGGATCTGGATCTGCAGAGTGGACAAGTGAGGCGAGCAAGAAGAGGCTGGCTAATTAGAAGTAACTTCTTACCCAAGTAGACACCCAGAGCCCTCCCTCTCTCTCTCTCTCTCTCTCTCTCTCTCTCTCTCTCTCTCTCTCTCTCTCTCTCTCTCTCTCTCTCTCTGGGTCGCGCTCAAGCAAACACGCGCGCAAAGAAACAGGCCTATACTGTCGTTAAGTTTTCATGTTGGGCCTAAAGGGCTGAATACATTTCATTACAGTGCGATGGTTTATGACACAATAATATGCTTCTTATAGTAGTAAGGAGTTTTAAAGGCACAGTATGCAACATTTTCCTTGTATTTGACGTAAACATTAAAGTTGGTTTTACGTCAGAAAACCTGCCATTTTGACACAAAAAAGAAAAAAGTGCTATATAAATAAAGTTTATTATTAGTAGAAGTCGCACTGATTCTGCCTTCGATCTTTGTTTATGTCTATTTAAATCTGTTGAAACGTTTATGGTCCAACTTTTTGTCATTACAATAGCAGCAAAGTTGAAACACCTGTTGATATAGCCTGATTAATAACGACTGATTTAATAGATACAATTATTAAAAAAAGAAAGAAATTAATACAATTAAAGTCTGATCGAATTCGTATGAGGTTATACTGAATGGCCGTCATCTGGTCTGGTTTGAGAGAACCCCAATAACCGTTTAGACTTTTCTAATCTTTTACCGGTTTTATTGTTATAAACTAAACTTTACGAAATTGCACAAAGTTTCAGAAGGCATGCACATCCAAAGGCGATAAAGACCAGATGCTTGTCGAATGGTTGTCTTGTATTAATAATTCGTGAAAGTATTATCCAGTGTGCGGACTTAATTTTTCCATTTTCTAAATTGGCCTCCTGAAATAATTGGGCGACCCTGGCTGAGTGTGGAGGCAGAGGTAGAGCCACTGAGAGGCGGGGAGAGAAGGGGGTACAGGCCGGATTAAAAGCAGCACAAAGAGCGCGTTGTTCTGTTATTAAATCCCCTTCTGATCCCCAACATGCTCCCTCCGGCCCATTCATCCATTCATTCACTACAGTCAATAACAATAATAATAATTACAATTATAGTATTATTATAACATCCCGCCTTGCATCATGTGGATTTGCATAATTTATTAGTAGATTTACATAAATATTCTTGAATGTGTAGTGTTCATGATAGATAGCTGACATTAACTCAGTTATAGTGAAACAACGTATTCTGTATTTTAATACGGAGAACAAAAAAAAAAGACCACTTCGCACATGTTTTGATGAGAAGAATGAGACGACCAACAAGCTGCAAAAGAACTCCCGCACACTGTCTAAATTGCAATACTACATTTATTCCAGACGTTTCGCTGCTAGACATTGAAATGTCGAAAAGAGTTGCATATTCCAAGTTAGACGCTGTGCGGGAGTTCCTTTGCAACAAGGTTCTAATACGGAAAAATATAGCGTTTTGTTATTCAAATGAAACAGACAACAGGTAGCCCAATAGTCCATTAAAATAAAGCAAAATGTTTAAAAAAAAAATCTACGGGAATAAATAAACGTTAGGTCTTTTTTATTATACGCTTTCTATAAAACTTTAGCCAATAAAAATATTTTGCGGGCTGTCTCAGCTCTATGATACTGTATAATATGGCCTTCATATTTAGAAAATTAAATCTTGGTCCCGGCGACTGAGTTGTAATTAAAGGTCATTTTGTTTGATCGTCTTTTTAATTACTAGAAATTATTTTCAAAGACGCCTCCGAGTCTTTTTTCTCGTTCTTGTCAGACATCGGTGTGTGTTTTCAGATACCGAGTCGTCTGGCCTGTGCTGTGCCATCCTCTGCTGCGAGACAATTTCACAGTGTCCAAAGCCGATTCTCTGCGCTTGTTAATTGAATCGGATTTCTTATAGTTTAAAATCCACACACACACACACGCACACACACACACACAGACCCATGTAGCTACAGCCCAAACTGTATAAGGGGTTTATCTAGCTGTGTAAAGCCAAAGCGGAGATATAAAGACACACACAGAGCGACAGAGAGACTTTACCGGCGTGTTTGAACGTTTCTGAATAAAATGTCTTCACCTGCTGCTCAGGTGAGTGTGTGTGTGGAGCTGTTTGAGAGGAGGAGGCCTGTGTGCGTGTGTGTGTGCGTGTGTGTGTGTATGTGTGTGTGTGTGTGTGTTTGGATACATCCTGTCTGTCTCCAGTGGACGCTTTACCTGCTCAAACTCAGGTACGGTTTGTTTGTTTGTTTGTTTGTTTGTTGTTTTGTTGCTGTAGTTCAGTTTGAACTAAACAAACAGCAGGACAGATACTAGAGATAAAAAAAAAAAAATGACGACAAGAATGTCTCGAGACCTCCAACTGACAGGGGAAAAAAAGGTGGGAAGTGCGAGAGACCTCAAAGCGCGTGACATTGCGCGTGACACTGCTGTGCACGCGCACATTTCAGACACCTGCTTCCCTCAGACTCCTCTGTTGCATTTTTTATCGTAGCCTACTTTATTTAATCTTCAAATTTAGACATTTATACCGCTTTATTAGTTGAGTTTTAATATGATGTAAAGGCTGAGACGAGTGAAAAGACTGGCATGAAATGGCAGAGAACATATGTCTCTTTTTGTTTAGTTTTTCTGTTGCTGTTGTTGTTTGCTTGTTTGTTTGTTTTTTCAACAGTCTGTTCATGCTTAATTTAACAATAGCCAATAATAAACAATAATAGTCTACAAGAGCCAGACAGATATATGGGTCAGCCGATACAGCTATATCAGTATCATGTACATGTTGTCCGACATTTTTTGCAGAACATAATGCAAATAGTTTTAATACTTCTTTAGTGTTTAAAAACAGTATTTTAAATTAAATTACATTTCACTCAATTACAAAACGAATTACAAAAAAAAGTAATAGTATCCCTGTCAAAAGGTACTACAACTGCTGATTATACTGTTTAAGGCATTATCAATAGCAGACATTCAGTGGAAGGAGGTTTCTCTTTGTCCAAATCTTTTGTCTAAATTTACTCCAACTCCTGTGCTTTTCTGGTGAGTGGTCACAGTCACACGTTTCCTTCGAATGCCCTCAAGATTTGTCTTTTTCCATTTGTATTTCAGGGTTTTTCATGGGCCTGTTTGCAATTGCACAGCCTCATGATTTTAAAAGTAACTTAGATTACATAGTGAAATCTATACTCGAGTACAAGTTAACTTAGAGACTTGTAAAACCGCTCATGCAAGTACAAGTGTTCAAAAAACAACTTAATTACAGTAATTTGAGTAGTTGTAATTATTATTTTCACCCATTTGATTTTTTAAAATCTAGTTATTTACAATTATTAAAAATACCAGTGAAAGCTTTCAGTTCATTTCCCTGATTTCTAATTTTGATATCACCATCGCCCCCAAAGTCCAGAATCAGTAGGGCTTGACAGCCAACAATATGACCAAAAAAAGCTGTAATAAGTCAACTGTACTAATTTCAGTAGTTTTCAAACTGTGGTAAGGGTAACAAGTGGGTTGGGTTGCAGGTAGTCCATAAGGAGGAACAGTATATTTTAACTTTTACTGCATTTTTTGAAAGTGGAACAAAGGTAGAAATAGTGTTGGTCATTTTGATTGATTTTAGTGATCATAATTTGATAATTTGTCAACTATGAACAATTTATCCTCAAACCTGAAGACAAAATTGTTTTACCAAAATCATGTTAAATTTGGTGTCTGTAGTCTAATGTACATCTATTGTGGGTCTTGACATGAAAAAAAATGCTCTGGTCACTGAAGTAAAACAGATTGGGAATGGAAAATTCCACCTCATTAAGTTTGACTAAATACAGTACAAGAGGCCTGTTAGTGTGTTCTGCGAATAAACATAACACATTTATCTCTGGCTCTTTTGTTTCCTCTAAAATTATAAATATTAAAAAAAAAACATAAGACACAAATGTGGCTTCTGAGTAACTGCCCAATCCATTACAATCAAAATGATTAATAAGAGATTTTTGGATAGTTCCACTGTCCAAAGATCACTGTAAATTACACACTGAATTTTTATAAAGATATAATAATTACACTATACCCAGTACAATGAACACTTCACAGTCACATACCGTAACTTTAATATCACCTGCAATAAATGATCAAAATTACTCTGCTTGCATGGCTTTTCATAAGGCAGCAGTTTGTACAACAGATTAGTGAAGCTGGTTTGTCTGATTTGTTTAGTTTTATTAATTTCAGTCATTCTTTTCCCTTACAAGTAATTTAGTTTGAAACTTTTAATCTTTTGGGGTTTTTATATGGTCATATGCATAACTATAAAGATATGACATAAGTATTATATATTAATGCTCTTCAAGAACAAGACTATGCATTTATCGTTGCATGACATGATGTTTTGTGTTGTTTGTGAGGAAATTGCTCTGTGCTGGTAGTTTGGACGCACTAGGACCCAGAGCAGACACAAATTAAGGACAACCAGCACATAAGAGGCTTAGTACATCTAATCTATACTGCTACACACACACACACACACATACACACACAAATACACACTCACGGCATTTCATAAACATCCCATTTTGAAACAAGCACGCATACACGTCCCAAAGGCAAACACAGCCATTGTATTTTCATTTAGTTTTCATTTTCTCCAAACTCTTTTATTCCCCTTGTTGACCTTAACTTCCATCCCACTTTGTTGGAGAACATTTGCCCATATGCTCCTCTGTTTGTCTCATCCCATTTCATTAGCAAACGCATATAGTTGTATGCGTCCTTCAGAGGCAGACAGCAAACTCATTCATTCTAGACAATTATAGTTAAAAAAAAATGCTCACACAATCTTCCTCAGTCAGATCTGTGTGATGCTGAATATTTCATCAGCCTGTTTTACTCTTCAATCAATCCTTCCAAACCACTTCAACAAATCAAAAATGAAAAAGGATTTCAAACTGAAATTGAAATGAAGTTTGACTCAGACGCTTTAATACAATCGTCATGGTGATGAATCTGTCTCCCAGCTATCATGTAATGTTCCCATATTTGGCAGTCCTCCCACATTGTTATAAGAATATTGTGCAGCATAACATCCCCAAAACGTTCTAATAACTACATATACTTAAAGTTTTGTGGGGGATAATTTTGATAACGTTCCCCTGAGGTTCCCTGTTGGTAGCCTGTTAAGTAACCCTCTGACAATGTTGTAAGAATGTTCTGCAAATGTTCAACTTCACGTTCCCAACGGTCTAATAACCACATGGTAACGTAACCACAACATTACTTTTACGTTGGAAAAACTCTCCTTTTAAGATCCAGGAAGCTTTAAGAGTGAATGTTTTATTCCTGAACATTCAACTAATCTTCCCAGAACGTTCTGAAAATGTTGCAAAAAGATTAGTTTCATGTCATGTTAAACTTCTGATTATAAGTTTGTTAAGAGGAAACATTCAAATAACCCTCTGGGAACATTAAGCTAACTGTCAAGAATTTTTTTATAACATAAAAACAACAGCGGTTTCATGTTATAAAAACTTCCTGTTCCTTTTTTTGTCAGTAAAACATTCACTTTTTAATATCTATAGAAGATTAAGATAAATGTTCAAGTAATCGTCATAGAACATTCAACAAACCTTCACAGAATATTCAGGGAACATAACAATAATGTTGGTTTTATATCAGAAAAAACATTTTAACATCTAGAAAACATCTAGAACGTTCAAGTGACCTTCCTGAACATTCATCTAACACAATTTAGTTCCCAAAATATTCCCAGTATCTATTTGTTTTATTTTATTTTTTTGCTTCTTTTATTAACAGAAACTACAGACCTAGCTTTTTCTGTCTGTTTTGTTTTACACAGAGCTGAGAATAATGAGGCAAAATTTTCCCAGAATCCTTTTTGGCATACCAGCCTTTGTTGTGTGTAATTGATCCCAATCCACCGTTTGTCTGTATGATGATGAAGAAAACCGAACATAATATACCGTAAATCAAAAAAGAACATCACATCCCAAAAGACCCAAAACGGGCACACACACACACACACACACACACACACACACACACACACACACACACACACACATTATATAACACACAAACACTTTTCCAGCTGTTAAGCACCTCTGACATCATTTTGTTCGATACACACATTGTATTTTTGTATGTCTGTGTGTGTACACTGTGTGCTTATAGTGAGTGTGTGTGTGTGTGTGTGTGTGTGTGTGTGTGTGTGTGTGTGTGTGTGTGTGTGTGTGAGACAGTTACACACTCACACATACACACACACGCACAGAGTTCAGCCGATTTATCATAATATGCTTTATCTGAAAAGTAAGTATCTTACCTCGGGATAAAGGGAGGAAAGAGGGGTTTGTGGCCAGATTGACAGAGGAAGGGTGGATGGAGAGAGCCGAGCGCTCGCTGCACAGGGACAGAGAGCAGGACCTTCAGCTCCGGGGCTCGATTGATCACTATTGATAAGGTAACTGAACTAAAAGGGACGGGAAGGAGCTGACAGAGAGGGCCACAGTGGTGTGTGTGGGAGTGTGTGTGTGTGTGATGGAGTCTGAGTGGGAGTCAGATCAGGAGGGATGCATGTGGTGCTTATTGTGAGGGACTGGTGGAGATGAGAACTGTTACTGGAAGAAACTGGGTGGAAAGTTACAGATGGGGTGGGGTGGAAGGAAGGAAGAGTAGAAGAGCACGATGATAAAACAAGGCAGAAATAAGTGGGAGATCAGAGAGAGAGAGAGAGGGAGGCAGATGGGGAAGGGGGGGGTATGGGAGGGGCGTTGAGATAGACTGAGTTGTCTGAGGGTCTCGCTGTGAATTTTGTTTTGTTTTTGTTGTTTTAGATTTAAAAACAAATCATTTGCTGTCATTTTGCAGTTGAAATTGTTTTTATTTTGCGTTTTAAAAAAATATTTATCATATTACTACAACTGTCGTCATGCTCATGTAGTTAAAAAGTGTGTGTGTGTGTGTGTGTGTGTGTGTGTGTGTGTGTGTGTGTGTGTGCGTGTGTGTGTGTGTGTGTGTGTGTGTGTATTGAGGTCAGTGTGTGTTAACTCCTCATTAAAGTGATGTGAGGATTATGCTGTGTGAGTCCAGGACAGACCATGTGTCTCTCTGCACAGTAACACAAAAGACCAGATGAAATGAAACACTGAATGCAGGCTATATTAAATGGTCCTGCTGTCAGCCTGCCATTACATGCCATTAGTGTATGTGTAAGTGTATATATGTGCAGGAACATGTGCATATGTGTGTATGTTTGTGCGTGTGTCCTTTTAGCACGACTTTGGTCCACCATGGGTCGAGGCTAAAGATAAACTCAGGCTGTGGTCACTTATATAATGATAAACTACATGAGGGTACAAGGGTACATAGTATATACCTTAAAGATATATATATCCTGCAAGGTTTACAGTATATATATAGACATAGGACAGTGATGTCTGTTCATGTTTACTAGCACTTAACAATCATTAAAACCTTAATTATATAAGTTTATGGGTTTTAACAATATATTAAATATTGCAATATCGCAATAAAAAGTGTCTCAATACCGTATGGCACTTTGATATCACATGGTTAGTGATTATATTTTATAAAAAGACTGCTGCATTGTTTTTGTTTTGCATTTGTGCATACATAAATCAAGCCTTCACTACCAAAGACATTTAATACCAATTTTTGAACATGCTTAAGTCATGTCTGGCTACTTTTAGTCTAATCAAGTAAAGAAGGAGAGCAGAAACACTTTATGTTAAAAGGAAAAAATGAATTTTTCTCTTTTCTCAAATATTGTGATATATATTGTGTCATGGACTTTTTATCGGGCATTTTTGTACTTTGGTATCATTAAATCCATATTCAATATGTGCAATTTCACATTGATTGTGTACTGTACATTAAACACCTAAAATCTGGGTAGAATTCTAATTTCACACTTAAATATGCACTAAAAACACTCACCCAGCTCCACTGCCAAGACCTGTACAAATTACTGCAGATAACTTTCTACCAGTTGCCCACCATATATGGAATATATGGAGGTTAGTTGTAATGACTGGAACAAGGTTTTGGACATTAAGGTATGTTAGGTTATGTTATGGTTTCAAATAAAATTTAAAATAATCCCCCAAAATGTAAATATAAATATAGTATTTCTTCATGAATTTATGCAGGAAAAAAAGTCATACCCAGTGTTCACTTCATTCATCTTTTACTTATTATTTTTGTTTCACAAACAATTCCAGTTTTTGCCAGCTCAGAGAAAACACAGTCTTAAGGTTTGCAGCAGGATGTTACAGGTTTGTAACTGTTTGTAGCAAATAATCAAAGCATAATCAGAAAACTGGCCACAAGTAGTGGTACGTCCCTCGTATGTTCAGACCGAGAGACATGGCTCCCATGGGGGCAAGTCTTTATTTTAGTGACTGTACTATATTGTACTATATTCATGTTACTGCCACCATGTCCATTTTTTTTTTAAATGTTTTTAATGTTTTTTATTAGACTAATGGTCTTACTGTCTTGTCTGTCTTACCCCTATACTACAGGAACTTATTCTTCCTCATTCATTCCTCATTCTTATTGAAACCCACATTGAAATTTTACTAACAACTTGATTTTATTGCATATAATGTACATGTTATTTAATTCATCTTTCAGTATTTATTTGTTCATTTCATTCTTTCTAATTATCTTCAATATCATAATTGTGTTTTGGCAATACATATCAAATGAAATCTCAATAAATCTTATTGAAATTGAAAAAAAAAAGTCAGTTAAAGTGAAGAATAGCCTTTGGCTTGTAGTTATTTCCCTGGCTGAGGCGTGTAACTACCTGAAAACTGGATATTTGTTGAAGACACTTCAGAAAGCAAATTTGTCTTTGCCAATAATCTATTTTTTCTGTTACTGGAACACATTTTCACAGGCTTTTTTAAAAAATAACTACTGCATGTTATGATGATTATGTGTCTTCACCCTGAGCAGCCTCGGCAGAGTCGTAGGTGACAGAAGAGTCTGTCCATGACTAAATCATCAGTAAATAATGTCTGGCCAGCATCTTGATCAATTTCACAGACTGTAGACCTCCTGCTGTGTGGATGTGTGTGTCCTGCTGTCTTCTGAGGGTAGACAGATCGCTAATCCACCGCAGACAGCAGCAGGTGGGGTGTGTGTGTGTGTGTGTGTGTGTGTGTGTGTGTGTGTGTGTGTTCACTGTCATCATTTAGCCCCCTCCATGACCACTGTCTGGGGTTTTAGCAAGTTAACACCTGTTCATGTCCTCATACTCATACACTTGTAATAAGATTTAAGTTTCAGATACATTTGCAGAGACAGTTATATCCAGACGGTTATAAAACCATATGAAAATGTTTTACTCTAATACTTGAAGTGCATAATTTTTTATGTACATGAAACATCTGTCATAAAGCTTGCACCAATTATTTACTGCCACAAAAAGCAGCATTTTTAACACTAAACAAATTATATATGACAGCAACGATGTGCATATTCTTTACATGTTAACTGTGTATTCATGAGAAGACATTTCTTTATGATTTATTTAAAGGAAAACACCAAATATACATCTATGGCTTTATCTAACAATTATTTTTCTTATTGGTTAATCATTAATTCCATAAAATGTCAAAACATTGTGAAAAATGCTCATCACATTTTCCCAGAAAGAAATCTGCCACACTGATGCAAATCTTCAAATTTCTTCTTTTTTCAAACTAACAGTCCAAAACCCAAAAATGAAATGATGACAAAAAGCAGCAGATTCTTACATGTAAGAAGCTTGAAGCAGCAGATTGACATGTTTGCTTGAAAAACAATAGTAGTAATAGTAATAATCAACTTTGGCTGCAGCTAATAATTATTTTCATTGTTGACCAAATTGTTTATTATGTCCTCAATTAATCATTTAGCTGTTTAGTTTATAAAATATCATAAAATGCTTAAAAAAAAAAAAAAAAAGAATGTGTTCTTCCCAAAACCCAGAGTGACGTGCTCAAATGTCTTGTTTTGTCCACAATCCAAAGATACTCAGTTTAGTGTCACAGAGAAGTAAAGAACCAGAAAATATTAACATTTTAGAAACTGAAATGAGAGAATTTTGACCTTATTTTCTTAAAAAATTACTATTAAATTTTTATTAATATTAAAAGACAGATTAATCACTCTTCAAAATAGTTGTTGATTAATTTATGAATTGATTCATGATTGATTAATTGTTGCAACTCTATTGGGATCTAATTTATTTCGATTGACTAATCAATTAATTGATTAAGTTTTGCAGCTCCAGTATAGTAAGTTGTTTGGCGTTAAGGCAGGGCAGGTTTATATGGAAGGTGCAAGTCTTCAACTTGTTAAAACAAAACTCATATGTGCATTCATGTGTGATTTCATATGTGCTGCCTTATGAAGTACTCTGTGTGTGTGTGTGTGTGTGTGTGTGTGTGTGTGTGTGTGTGTGTGTGTGTGTGTGTGTGTCCCTCAGAGCATGTGTTCTGGGAGCATGTGTGTGCTGGTGGTGAGGAAGGGGGGCATTATAGGGTGTGGGTGGAGGTGGGTGGGGTGGGTTTGAGTCTCTGTGTGTGTGTTATAGCGTGGTACAGTAGCTTGCAGCCCCCACCACCACCACCCGCCCCCACCTGCACCCCCACCACCCCATATGGCAGTAGACAGCAGTAGTAATCATGGAAGTGGAGCAACAGGCCCTGAGCCTCACTAATCCTCTGCCACACTCCGACACGTGCCACACTGATGCATATACCCACCCCACACACACAGACACACACAGATACACAAGCAGGGTTACTGAAGACACCATTTATGTACACATTTATGAACATGCAACATGCACTGCAACACACAAATGCACACACCAACTGCATCTGTGGTAGAGTAAAATAGAAGATGAAGTTTACTGTATTGTTTGCATAACAATGTAAATGTGTAACGGCCAGGTGGACTCACTACTGTTGCATGAATACACCAAAGATTAACTTGCATCATTAAGAGGACTGCGTGTCAAACACATGCATACATCTTGTGACCTGCAGCTACTATCTGGCATGCAGCACCCATAATGCACCATCTCTGACTGTATCCACAACATAAGTTTGTGTTAAATTGCTCACAATTTGAATGTCACATTTTTTTATGAATTTATTGCATGCATGTTAGTTTAAATCCACAGAGTGCAACATGCTGGTAGGAAATCACAAAGAGGGCTTTCTGAATGACTAAAAGCACTTTGCACACACAAAAGCACATGCCCTCAGCTCACACACAGAAATAGAGTCACACACACATGCACACACTGTGACACGTACACACACACACACACACACACACACACACACACACACACACACACACACACAAAACCTTTTAACTGTGACGCACAAGGAGACAGGGCCACAATGGCTCTCTTATTGTTAATTGGCTGTTTAATCCTGAGGAATGCGTCTGATTAGTACCCGCCGGTGGGTCAGGATCTTGCTCAACACTCTCCTTCACAATGGACGGGCTGTAACAGAGATCTGGGAGCAGGCACACACACCGGTGCACACACAAACACACACTCACTTACACATTGACAAAGGTGTGTGCATAAACACAAGTCACACAAAGAAACACACAATCAAGCATCGGTACATGTGTGTGCGCGGAGCCACACGCGGAGCCACAGTGGCCTCACATAGCCCCTGCACTAACACACACACAAAATTTGACCACACATATGCAGCAATGCTCCCAGCATGCAACTGCACAGTAAAGAAGCTAAGGATGAACAACAGTCAGATGCAGGAAATGTGAGCCTTTTGTGGAAGCTAAAATCATAACAATTTTTGTGCCATCTCACTCATACGTTTAGATGACCATGCCGTTGCTCCAGTGGCCCATTTTTCAGAAACCCAGAGTTCGAAAAATGTTCCATTGACAGCCAATCATCCTGAAAACAAACACAAAACAAACGCAAATGGTTCTGAAGGCCCGTTACTCTGAAAATGCAATCTCCCCAACTTCCTAACCCTATATGTTGTCCAATAGGTGCCTATATGAAAACAGTTTTTTTAAGCATTCTGTGTATATTTGATTTGTTTTCTTACGTCAGGTTTAATATATCCATATGTTTTGCTCCATTTCTGTGTATTTTTTAAAAAAAAAATCTATAGTTATTGATAATTATTACAACTACTGGTAATAGTTTACTGTTTCAGGACCCTGTTATTATTTTGGACAGTAATTGTATTGTTAAACTAAAAAATATTCAGTCTCTATTTACAAGTCTTCGTCACAAGTGTCACCCACATTTGAGGGACCGTTGAAACAATGGGCCCTATCTTATACCTGGTACAAAGCCATTGCACTGGTGGCACAGGTGGTTTTGCTATCTTATGCCATTTTTGTCACTTCTGCAAGATAGCAAATGAACTTGCGTCGCCAGGGGTGTTTACTGTCTTGTGCCCAGCAGATTGAAGTAAACAACCACTTGCATCTTAGACCAGCTAAAACCTGGTCAAAGCACAAAGTCTGTGGCGCAATAAGTCTGAGAGAGATAGCAACCAGCGCGTTTGGCCGAGGCACACACACACATCTTCACAATCACAAAACACCTTCATTTATATTCAGTCTTTTCAGTAAAGTGTCCTTTGACCATATTTTGGAATTGGTTCACCTCTCCTCACGACTGCACCATCTCTCTGCCCCACTCCTCACTCCTCTACACCACGCCTCAGCCAATGGAGCTGCATAATAATGATGATGATCATAATGAATTATAAAATATAACACGTTTTCAAGGTGTTTCAGTGTAAAACATAACCAGTTACATATCTGCATGACATTTAAAGTTCATGTATTGCACTCCTTTTTGCAGGCGTTAATGTAAAATAAAGTATTTCCAAATGAAGCTGCTTTGGAGACGTCCTGCCGTCTCCATATAATGCACATTCTCGCACTTTAATTTCTCAAACCAGGATTTTTTGTCTCCTTGAAAATTTTCTTTTTGTTTCCTCCTGGTAATTCCACCATCTGGCTCGCACAACTTGCACTACTGGCACACCTGCTTTTTTAAGTTGATGAGACCTGACTTTCTGATTGGTTTATTGCATGCTCAGCCTAAACTCATCTGTGAATTAATGAGGACACTTGGGTACAACTGATACGTGCATCC
Source organism: Lutjanus erythropterus (assembly GCF_056507025.1). Lineage (NCBI taxonomy): Eukaryota > Metazoa > Chordata > Actinopteri > Lutjaniformes > Lutjanidae > Lutjanus > Lutjanus erythropterus. The sequence continues at coordinate 15,044,404 of NC_139320.1, forward strand.
CGCTGTGTGCTGGTGGTGCAAGGGACGGGGCAGGGCAGGGTACCCCTGCACTGCTGGCTCAAGATGGTAAAGGTGGATCTGGACATACCTTGAATAAATTAAATCTACTGCACCTTACACTTTCCACTTACTCTTTAGTATATATTCTATATTCTATGTGATACTACCTAATGTCAAAAATAACTTGAAATGTTTCAAAGCCCCTGCTGATTCAGCACCATGGACAGGTCCGGCAGTCATTGAACTGATAACTGCAGGCAGAGTGTGTATTTTTGGAGCAATGGGCCTTCAGAGCAATGGTTGTTACATGTTATGTGTAATGGGCTGTTTGATAAATGGGCTTTCAGTCAAACGGGCCATTCTATCAACCATTAGGGTTTTGGACAAAAGGGCAATTTCACACAATTAGCGTCATGTGTTGTATTGTATGTGTCCATTGGTAGCACTCCAGAGTCTTGTCAATTACTGCTTTAAGCTAGCATGCTAGCTCGCTAATCAAAAACAAAGCACATTTAAGAATACATACAGTAGTTATGACATCTATTTGACCATCATTAGAATTAACTATATGCTACACCACAAGGTGATTGCACTGCATTTTTTTATTTTACCAGTTACGTTTTTGATTGAACAGCGTCAGTTAAAAAGATAACTTTCTCTGTTTTGAACTCCACTATGTGAGCACCTCTTTAAAGGCCTACAATGTTCAAGACCTTTTTATGGTGAAAATTCACACTCACAAGTTCAACAAAGCTCTGGTCTGATTTAGTCTGCTGCTATTAAAGGAATCCACTAATTGTAACCATTCCAGTGATAGTAGGGATGGGCACAATTTGTTTTTAGTCCCATGATTTTGTTTTAATTCTATTTTATTATTGTACAGCACTGCTTAACTGTGGCTTCTAAGATGTTAGCCACTCATCACTAGACAAGGCTGCAGCACCCTGTCCTCACGTTAATGACTGGATGTAACCCAGTGAGGTGGGACATCCTGTAAAACCAGCATGGCTTCAGCAGTTCTGTATTTTGATTTAGAAATATAAATAAAGCTTTGCAATTGTATATAGGTGGTGTCAGAATATAAAGAAGCAATGTGTGTAACCACATTCAGCACAGGCAGGTGGATGGAAGCCACACTTTGTAAACCAGTACAGCTGAGTGTTTTCTTACTTTTAGACTAGTCGGCTAGTCTAAATTTGATATTCTAAATAATCAACAGTGGTAATTAGTTGTTAAGAACATCCAGTGCAAAATTTAGCTATGAAAGATGCTGGTGTGACTGGAGGTTCGGGGTGATACCTTGTGCATGTGAAGTATCAAAGATTTAAACAAACTAAAGGAAATTAGACATTTTACAGCAGGAAGACTTTTAAACTGATGCCAGTAAGTAATGTATAGAGGAAATACAGAGAGAGAGAGAGAGAGAGAGAGAGAGAGAGAGAGAGAGAGGGATGATGGGACAGGTTGCAGGTAGACAGGGAGGGTCAGAGGTGACAAGGGTCTACGTGCTTGTGCTTGTGCTTGTGTGTATTTGTGTGTGTGTGTTCTGTAGGAGGTCCAGGCAGGCTGCATCACTGCTGACACACTGCTGCTGGTAAATCCAGCTTAGTGTGTCTAAAACAGGACGACGAAATCTGCCATAGGGCCCCTAATGCTAGGGCCGCTGTCACCCTCAATCACTCACACACACCTAATCCGCACGCCGTGACCCAACACACACACACACACACACACACACACACACACACACACATGCACACACACACACATAGCCTGGCTACCCGATGCACTGGGCCCATTCAGCTTGGCAGGCAGTCCCAGTACCAGGAGACACCAGCCACAGGGTCAACTTTTCATATCGTGGGGGAGGGATGGAGGAAGGGGGTGGTGGTGGAGAGGAAATAGAACATGGAGTGGAGGAATAGGAGTTGGAGGGGTTTGGATGAGGAGGAGGTGAACAGGTGGAGGTAGTGGAGTGGTCAAGATGTTTTTATATCTGTAGCTTCCCAGTAGTGTTCCTTACATATTTTAGTACAAATGTTTTAGCATTAAAATGCTATTTTCCCAAGCCTTGCTAAAAGCGTTTTCCCACCTGACCTGATCTTGGTTTCCGCATGATGATGTTGCAATATATAAAAACCCTATGTGGCAACCTGCAGCTGCAGAGCCACATTCAGTTCTTTTGCCCTTCTCCAGTGTGGCTTTGATAAAGAATTATATGGACATGAATGGACATTATTTTTAAAACATTTTAATTGTTCATTGTTGTAGGCCCTAAGTGACATTCTTCAATTGCAAGCATTTGCATCCTAAACATCAAATAAAGCATCAAGTTTTATTATTTTGTCGGCTAAAATACGCCTCATGGCCTACATTTAGGCTGTACCTTTAAATTTTGCTAGTGGCTAGTCTTGAGTTTCCCTCATCTAACAATGGTTACCAAATATAAAAAAGAAAAGTTTCTAAGAAAAATAGAGAATTTAATAGTTGCAGCTCCAGAAAAATTTTTAGGGGGCAAATAGAGTAAAGGGTGCAGACTCCTGCCATCAGCACTCTAATCTACATCACAGCTTTTTGCTAACAGCTGAGTGGGCATTTCCATTTGAAAAATCCAGAAGAGAACACAGATGGAGTCACCCTTTAAAGCAGAAAAACACTGAAATCAGACATGATTTTGACATTAGACAAAGAAAACATATTAAAGGCAAGAGCCAAAACAATTAGCTGCAATTAGTTGCAGCTGGTGTCCCCCAGATAATCTACTAAAATCTATATTTAAAGAAGAGCAGGAGCCAGTGCTGAACTCAACCACTGAATTAAAATGCTATGCCAAGAGATCGTCCTGTCAGTTATCATGTGTTAAGTTACCATAATACTACGATTGACAAGGTAACTGAATTTAAAGTGGCTAAAATAGATATTTGTATAATAACAGTGTATCAAATAACAAAGTGAAAACATTGTGATAATGTGAAATGTGGCGATTTTTGTGATGAACGTACAGGAAATTATCACCTGAATCTGTAGCTCCACACAACTTTACTGAGCTTTATAGTGAGTTTCAGCTCTCTGTTTAGCTGTCCAGCTGCAACTTTACTGTGCAGTCTGATCACTCAATTTTAAGCAAATGATTTTAAGTAATAAGTTTTTGCAAGGTTTGTGTGAGACTACTTAGAGTGAGATCTGATGAAAAAGGAGACAAAAGTGTCTTAAAGTGTTTTAAAGTACCAGGGACTACTTTGTTTCCGCATGAAACATGATGCTAAACATAATGAAAATGAACATTTATTATTAAAAGTTTAGTATTGTTTTACATTCAAGACTTATGTATGCATGCATTTTTTAATTATTCTTAAAACTAACCTAGCCAATCTTACAATATTGAAAAAAGTTGTTTTTTGTGTTCGACAAGGCCTAAGATTTTCAAAAAAAATCTAGCCCGTTCAGCCGAAGCACACATTTTAACAATGGTTCTAATAAAGCGTTGCAGTAAACCCTGACAGTGTGTCAGTGAGCCAGCATGCAAAATACCAGAACTCTGAAACTGAAGCAGCTGAATGGAATTTATCCCATAATTCATAATTCTGAGAAAAATCTTATACCCCATAACCAGTGAAAAAGGATGAAGAAGCATCTAAGAGACTAGTGAACAACTTGCACATGTACAAGCCCCTGATTAACTTAGCCAGTCTGGACAACATACAGCACATACAACTTGATGATGTGTGTGAAAACATGGTGACATGGTGTACTGACTGCTGTGGATTGCATGATTACAGTCAGGAACTCTGCGTGACAGTCTGGCTCTCTGATGTCTGGATCTGTCTTCCATGTTTTTTTTTTGCACTCATGCAAATTGAATGCCTGTTGGTCGTAACAGTCCTTTTTGTTTTGTTTTGGGTTTTTTTTCCTCCCAGGTTCTCATGTGCATGCAGTGCCAGACATGAGGATGAAAAGACATCCATGAGACACATCCAGCTTCAAGTTCAACCGTCTTTCTGGATCTCTTTCAGTGAATTCAAGAAGCCGGTTTGTTTTTACCAACATCCTGTTGTGTCTGAGGATAGACCCACTGTATATGTCAGGATTTGTACCTTTATATACAGACTTTCTTTATGTAAAAAGACTGGAAATGCTCTGGCCTGTAAGGTAAAGTGGCCACAGAGAAGAATTAAGGTAAGAGTTAAGTTAAGAGGCCTATCAATGTAACTTAGCATCGTCTTGCACTAGTAGCTTTAAGGAGACTAGCAAGGCTTTTTGGTGCTCTTGCTGAAAATCACTAACATGAGCGTCTCAGCTTAAATCCTAATTGTGTCTGCAAACAAACTGACGATCCACTATTTAACAATATCTCTTCTCAGCCCTACAAGTGAGCATTTGTGACTACTTGGATTAGTTTTTTTTTTTTTAATGACTTACAATATTTATTCTTCCCTTTTAAAATTATTATCAGTCTGGAATTGGGACAGTAATCCTGCAGAATTACAAGATGGATCTTTTGTGTACAGTAACTAACTACTTACCTCCACTATCACAAATACACAGACAGGCTACAAATATAACTTGTCAAACTTCCCATAATGTCTCTAATGTTCACATTAAATAGAGAACTTTTTTTTAATGTGTAATAAAGCTGATTTTTTGATGACTTGTCAACAATGTAAAAGTAATTATGTTCTGTATCTACATTATTTCCTTCAATGTGTTACTTTCATAATTTTAATAAAGTTAAAGCAGATGCAGTTGCTGTTTTCTGTCATTACATGTGTTCATGCTGAAGTGTGAATGTGTATGAAAACCCCTTTTAACAGAGCTGACTGGTAGCTATTTATTTTTCACTTGTTGAAATTATATTTTGATAAGTTGAAATGTCAAATAATTTTGACATGTCAGTCTTTAATTTAATTATAGATATCAGTCATTTCTAACTAGTAACAGTGATGCTATTGCAATTAAATTTTCTTGTGCTGAAAAGGGATTGTGACTTGTGGACATTAAATTTATTTAACATTACATCCCACAGATATCAACAACTGTGTGTCTGAAATGTCCAAAAGATCAACAAACCCTTTTTGATATATCATTCTCATTAGCATATTCATTTAAAAAAAAAGCACATTGAAGATATCTAAAATAACATTGTCACTAGCGGAGATTTTTGACATTTAGACATTTTTGATATCTAAAATTCAGCTGTCACTGGTTATAACATGAACCACAGGTATCTCATAATTGTTGCTAGTACAAATTATATTTTAAGTGGTTACAGTTGTATTTCAGATATCTTAAATTCTTACTGGTAACAATTCTAAGCCAAACATATCAGTAACTTAATTTTGACTGGTCAGACTGTAATGTCAGAACAATTGTAGATGAGAATTTAACTGCTGATTTCATTAATAACATTTTGACTGGTGAAAACTGGGTTGTAGATATCTTCAATAAGAACTGAAACTCATCAAAATGACATTAAGGATATGTCGACTTGAGAATATAAAGTAAAAATCGTATAATATACATCTGTAAATGAGTTGGAACAGAAGTCAGTGGTGAATGTTGACTAGTTATAAGTTACAGGTGCCTACAATGGACATTTCACTGGTAAGAAACTAGTTGTTGATTTCAAGAATTAACAATTTGACTAGTTGGGAATGAATTGTAAACATCAAAATTACAGTATGGGTTGGAATTCCAACTTGTCAAACAGCAACTGTTGCTACGTTCAGTTAAAATGTGTGTGTGTCCAGAAATGCTCGCACATTCAGACTGCAGGTAACATTCAGTAATGGAACAGGACAGTGATCCGTATCATCAGACACACACGCACAATGAGGTGTCGTGGCAGGATTGGCTGTCTGACAAACACACGCAATCTCCGAAGACTCGGAAGTGTAATTGTTTACAAGAGTCAAAATAGGTTTCCTCAAATAGATAAGTACACACAGAAACTGAATTCTGTTATGAAATACTCAAAGATCGGAGCAGAGACAAGATTGCCACCTGCTGGTCATATGAATAGTTTTCAGATGAGCTGCAGTGGACAGAATGGATGGGTGACAGTACAGGACATTATACAGGACACTATATTAATATTCAGGGTGTGTACATGTATGAGCAGGTTAAATGTAAAACTTTTTTTTAAGACTTTTCCTGCCACTGTTTAATGAAATTTAGGACAGATTTAGCAAAATTTATAAACACAAAATATGCAAACACAGGCATAGTCTTGAACATTAAATACAAATTTTGTCTGTTCAAAATAATAAGTACATTGTAATGAAAGTAACTGGTTAAGTTAAAGGATATTCGTCCAAATACGTTTACAAGTGTGAAAAAAATATGTCTTTAATGATACTACACTTGTCTTATAGACAGAGTCTAAAATGAGTTTATATCAAGGTAGAATCACAATTTCTAATGCTAGACGACTATTTTATTTTTTGTGGTTTTCTGTTTTGTAGTTTATACATGGATTTTAAATAAATACATAAATGCCTTCCTGTCTCATTTAGCCAACAGACAGTTGGCAGTCTGTTGGTTAAATTAATCTAGTCATCTTCCTTGCTTAGACCGGACTGACGATTGCTCCACTTTTTCTAGCTCATCTTTTTCCCAACTACAGGTGGAGTTGGATAGTTATAAACCCTGTCTCCTACACATTATTCAGCCAGTATCGTTCCTCATACTTTAAAATTACAGAGAATGTAAACCCACAAAAACTGGACAGACATAAATAGCAAAAACCTAAAAGATAGAGGCATTCAAATTCAATTCTTGCTTCTTCTTTTTTTTGCCAAAGATTGAACAGCTTCTTGAAGTGAATTTTACTCTACATATTTCATCAACTCATTTCCAAATACACAATATCACTTGTTGGGATAAGTTGTGGATTAGTGAAATGTCAATAGCAAGGAACTCCAGGTGCTTTTATCGTCTCACAGATGCCACCTGCTGTTCAACAAGAGGAGTGTTGTTCAGTCAGGATATTTGGCAGAATGTGGGAATAGACCTGAACAATCTCTCCATTATAATGATAAAAATCAATGCACTTTCTTAACTATTTAATTTAAAAACCAAAACAGAGCAGTGTCACTGGTCTATTTGATTTTATTATGACAGTTGTTTTAAAGGGGTTCACAATAAATCTGACGGATTTTTTATTGCAGCTTTACAAATGTGGAGATGGCAACAAGGTCGATGTTATAAACATACTGTATAAAATAAGCTGTAACAAATATTTTGTACACATTCACATAACAGGGGTCACACTAAATAAGCAGGATCCAGAAACTTTGTATTCTAAACATGTAAATATGGAATGTGGAATGTGTTACTTATGTTGTTTGTCCACTAAAGATGGTTTAAAGTGCAAGATCAGAATTTAAACATTGTGTCACTGGTGTATATTGATTTTTGTCAAAGGCCACTAGAAATATCTGTTGAAACATTTGCAGTCAAACCTGTATCAATCCTTAATAAGTTTCTACTGGTGTGCACTATTAACCTCCCTGTATACATTATCTTCAGACTGTTGCTAACAGTGTCAAATTGTTAAAATGTTCAGTTGGGCTGAGTCAAGCACACTGAAAGTGAAACACTATGATGAATCGAGGTCTGAAGTTTGTGAGGGCATCTTTACTCCCGTTCTGCGATGGCGACCAGGTGGGCTTCTATCTCCGCCTCTGACAGCGTCCTGCAGGAGGAAGAAAAGTGAAAATAGGAATGATACTGTTGTGGTGTCGTGGGTGTAGTTGTGGCCCATCCTAAATGACTAGGAGGACATATATTTTCATAATTTTTTTTTTTAATAATTAAAATTAACATTTAAATACACAATAACCATGAAGAACTGCTGCCTTAAAAGAACATACTGTTTCAATGTGTCCTTGACTAAAATAACCCTGTTCTGCTTGTAATAAATACCAACTGTCGCTGGTGAATAATAAGCTATATTGTCACTGAAAATGTTTTAATAAAATAAGTTTTGGAATCAATCAGACAGGCTTGTTGCCTTCCACATCATGGTATCAGTCATTTCTGTTTTAGCAAGCGTACCAGTTTCAAATGGTGAAAGTAAGGCAGTATTAACTCCTGTACTTAAAAAGCCAAAATTACTCTGGATAATCCAAAATTAAAATCCTGGTGCCATGTCTGGAATAATGCTTGATGAACAAAGAACTAAGCGTAAGGAGTGAATAATGAGTGATGTAAGACAGATAATATCTGTAGGACAAAAAAATACAATGCACCAGGTGTACTCTACTTCAAAAATATAAAATCAAAACAACAAAGAATACATGACTAAGTTAAATATCTAAAAATAAAAGTCAACTGTCACATATACAATCAAACACAGTACAATGTAAAGTGAGATCCAGTCAGTATTTAATCCATCCTTGTATCAGGAGCAGTGGGCAGCTGCTGTGCAGCACTCAGGGATCAACACAATCTGAAAACTGTGCACACCATTTTCCTACAGTTTCCAAATTAAAGACATGTTTCCTCAAACCTGTGGACAATGGAGTGCAACAGGCTTTCAAGCATGTTTTCTCTCGTTTGGTTGGATGTGTCAGATGTGCTACCCAATGAGATGTGACCTATATATAAACAATGGCATACTAAAGAGGCATTGCAGTCCATTTCTGTACACAACTGAGAGTTCAACCCACCACTGTCTCAATAATCGTTTTGCTAGGAGCAAAAGCAAGTCCAACACCTTGGCCTCACCGTGACTATAGCTCATCTTTTTGAATTCACTAAATCATAATATCCATCATGACTGCTGTGAATTCATTGTACAACTCCTGACTATTTGGTCTGAAGTCAATGTACTGAGTGAAGTTACCTGAACTTGGGTTTCTCCTTGGTGACCACGCCAACCTCCAGCTCATTGGCCTTGAAGTCCATGGACAGGACGGAGGCCAGACATGATATGGCCAACTGGACAGAAAGACAGTTTGGTGAGTGTGCTGAACAAATCAAACACATACATGCTTCTCTAAAACCCCTTTTACATTTGGTATTATAATACAATCTGGATATGTTATCCAGATCAGGACAAATAAAGTTTAAAGTTGAAGTTGAAGATAAGGAAAAATGTCTGTTAATTCAAGGTGTTGTTATCAGACTGTGAGTGTATGTGCATGACCACATCTAGCCTAGCCTGAAAACATGCTGTGATCTGTACACAACATAACACTGACACAGATATTTGATTTTACCTAACATAAAATAGAGGTTTTTCTTCAAATTTGGAGAGGAAGCAAGAGCAAAGGCTCTAATTACTGATTAACACATCTATTCTGTTCCATGACAGCACCAAAATATTCAACAGAACCACATGAAAAAAGAAAATAATACTATGGTCGGAAATAAATGATACACAGTAAGAAACGACAGTGTGTGCAGCGGTATGTGCTTCATTCATTTGTGCAGCTGATCCACTGTTAACAAGGCATAATTTATCTAGTCAGAGTCTACTACACACTGGAGCACCATGTATACACCGAGCACCTAGTATGCTGTTGTAGTAATTTACCATCACCTTAAATTACTCACGCAGGTTTTGGTCTTGAGATCCGATCTCAATTAGGATAATGAAAACACATTAGAAATACCTGGTGTAAACGCAAACGCAAGATCGGCTAGTTTATTATCCAGATAATTTATCGAGATACAGCTCCCATTTTAATACCAGGTATAAATGGGCTGTAAATGTTCCTTTCAGTCAAGGTCACACTGGGAAATCTAGTAGTGGATTGAAGGATTCAAGGATGCTCCAAGTACACGCTTTAACTAAAATAAAATGTAGTAAATATTAAATTTCGTTTTCAAAAGTCTTTTTTGTCAAGAAATATGAAGCAAATGGGAAAACATTGGTTCAGTGTTTTGTTCAAAGAAAATTCATGAGGAAATGCAGCTGTTAATGGACACTTAAGTCTCTCTGTTAGAGGAAGGTCCCACAGGGGTGTTTATCAGGCCCAGTCTACTCTTTCTACCGTGGACTACAAATGAAAGAAATGTCTTGCTCAGTCGTCCATCTTGTTTATGCAGCTGTGTTAACCAGGTTTCACTCTACCTGTACTGTCCTGTCGTGGGTCAGCTCAGGCTTTTTCTTAAGCTTCTTCTCCAGGTAGCTGTTGGCCTCTGTTTGTTTGGCCCCTACTGCTGTTGCCCTGAAGCCACAGTAGTAGCCTGCTGGGTCACATTTATATAGGACGGGACCCTGCTGGGGGTCTATCGCCACCATGATCATACCTGCAGAGAGAGGAAGAGGAGGAAGAGAGGCAGAGAGGATGAAAGAAGGGATCACATCATTACAAGGAAGAGGCTCCTCATTTAATGTGAATTTACTGCATGTTTAGCCATTTTCAATGATTCCTTGCAAGCTTTTACACTTCAGTAGCCACTCATTTTTTAAGCTAAACATCAAAAATAAATAAAAAAAATATAAGCTTTGGGACAAGACAGTTAAAGGAAATTAAAATCAAAGAGAAACAAATTACGTCCTGAGTAGTGAATGTCAATATGAGGTAAGCTGTCACATCTGAGAAAGTGCTGATCAAAGAATTGAGCACTAAGAGGCAGAAATCAAGACTTCCACTCACAGCAGCCTAGAGGCCTCATTTCAGCGTTTTGTGTATAAACCTGGGAGATGTCCGCCAACCTGCGACACAACACGTCCGCTGTGATGTCATAACCAAACTTGTATTTCCACTCTCCTGCTTCCACTCGTGCCCGGTGAACCTGGGAACGACTATCCGCTGCGCAAGAGAGAAGAGGGGGAAACATCAGGGGGAACATCCCCAAGAGTTACAAGATACTCTAATACTCTGTTAACAGTAACAGTTAACAGTGTGTTGAATATATACCGTTGTGTCCAGTCATCACACAGCCAATGCGAGGGGTTAGTTTGAACATGTTGGTCACAGTGGATGAGTCCAACAGCTTGTCCTGCCATCAGGAAGAAGAAAGAGTGTCACAATAAACTTAACTTGTGCTGTCAGACATCAGTATAACACTGTACTTGTGAAAATATCAAAGCTGCATGTACAACAAAATTTAACACGATAAAATGTTTCATTTCAGTCGATATCAATATTTATTGATCATTTCTAGTGACGGCTGGATTTAACCACTTTATTTTGAATTTAACCACTTAATTAATCAAGTCGCACAAGTAATAACGATACCTGTGTGACTACCACAACAATGAAAACCACACACAAATACAACGTAAATTTATTTACACAACTGATTAAAAATAAATTATACACATTAAATACTGTCACAGTAAATGATTGGCTGTTTGTGCATCCCTATTAGCACGCTCCATTATCAACAGATATGATTATGAGCCAGAGCGCATTTGTTATGTGCTTTCAGGATGATTTGCATTTAATGCATTTAAGTGAAGCTGTTGAACACTTTACTGAACAGTTTTCTTGATAGTGTCTAATGCTGAAACATATCACTATTGTTTAATTGCCCAGGCCTCATCAGGAGCATCACTACACCAAACCAGTGAGCTGTGGTATTGTTCCCACCAAAGCTTTTTAACTCTGTAAATATTGAGTAATAATGTATGAAAGAAAAGATACTACATAAAATAAAGACACTATTGGTTTACAGATATATTATGTTGATCATGGGCTGCAATTCTCTCATTATACGAACTTCAACTTAAATAGATCTTTGAATAAAAATATTTGGATTAAGGAAAGGAGCAGTTGGCAGCCGCTGTGCAGCGTCCAGGAAACAACTCCAAACCAGTTTCTTTGCCAAAGGTACTGACAGGAGCAAACGTGTTTTTGATGGTGGGCATCGACTCAGGCATCCCTCTCTCAGGGAGAAACATGCAAACTCCACACAGAGAGCCACCACCCAAACCAAGATTCAAACCCTCAGCCTTCTTGCTGTGAGACAAAAGTGCTAACCACTGCACTGTGCCATCCTGAAAACAACTCCTGCATAGAATGGGGCATCAAAAAAATTGGGTAAAATTCATACTGTTTCTATCCGTGGAAATCTTTAGCTTTACACGATCTGAACAGAAACAAGAGTACCCATTATTATTATGATGATGATTAGACACTGAAAATAGAGGGCAGCTTGTGGCTGGGGCACGGCTTCTCTGTGTGGAGTTTACATGTTCTCTGCGTGGGTTCTCTCCGGATACTCCAGCTTCCTCTCACAGTCCAGAGACATGCGCCTTAATAGGTTAATTGGTGAAAGTGTGAATGTGAGAGTGAATGGTTGGTTTCTTTGTGTCAGCCCTGCAATGAACCTCAATGAACCACCTCTCGCTCAGTGTCAACTGGGATAGGCTCCAGCCCCCCGTGACCCTTGAAGGATAAGCGGTTACAGACAATGAATGAATGGCACTGAATGTGACAGGAGATGGACATAATACAACATTGCTTCTGTCCTCTTTTGGTATGTAAAAAAAGCTTGCCTCTCTGGCTTGGTAATGTGAGTAACAGTAGTATCTTGTTCATATACTTTATTTGAATGCCAGGTCAGCAAAAAGCTGGAGTCATGACTCCTGGGAAGCTTTGCTGTTTCACTTGAACTCACATAATCATCATTCAAGTCAGTGTCTGTAAGTGTGTGTGATCTCTTACAGGTATTTTCTTTTGTGTGACCACTACGACGCTGTCCGTCCCCCGGACCCCCACAGATGTCAGCCCGCCTTGGGAGATGGCTTTGAAGGCATACTCTGCATGACAGCAAATGTGACACACACACAGAATGAAATAAAACACAAAAGAAACATTTTTAATGTAACAGTAAAGGATTTGATCCTGTTCATGAGTGCAGAACTGCATGCTGGCTCCTTCACCAACAGTACATCAGTATAGCATTTCTTCACGGCAGCCATGTTGATATGAAATAATAGGTAAACACAGGTTTAAGTAATACAATTAATTAGGGTCCCATTCCTTTTAGCATAGCAGAGCACAAATGTAGAAACAGATACGTCGGCCAACCGATATAATCAGCCCTCTACAAGCCTATCGCAGCTATATCGGCCTATGTATTATATTGTATGTATTATATTCTGCATAATGTAGCAATATCAATTTTATAAAATAGTAGAAAATATCACTTTTTCCCAAATCCTAAGGTGACATCCTCAAATGTTTTGTTTTGCTCACAGAGGAGTAAAGAAACCCAAAAATATTAACATTTAAGAAGCTGGAGTCAGAGAATTCTTACTTTTTTTTCTTAAATAAATTACTCAAACCGTTTAATCAATTGTCAAAATAGTTGAGGATTCATTTAATAATTGGTTCATAACTGATTAATCGACTAATCGTTGCAGCTCTAAAATGTATTTAGTTACTTTTTCACCACTGCACGTAACGTTAGCTGCCACTGGAGAATTACATGGGATATAGCTTAAATAATGTTACTAATTTACTTTAACCTATAATCTGAGTTTACTTTCACTTATAATGGCGGAGTTTATTGAGAGAATAACTTTAGGTTTTACAAAAAAAGAAAACTTTGATATAAATTTTGTTGCTAACTGCACTTCACTCAATCACAACTGGACAAGCTAACTTCTTTAGCTAGCTAGGTAGTAACAATATGTAGCTAATACGGAACAATAGGAAATAACCTTTGCAATAACAGTAGTAATAATAATTCATAAAAGTAGTAGTAGACTTCTCGTGTGCAATATAAAGTATGTTTATGCTCCAGAACGAAATCACCGGAGAAAATGTGTCTCTTACCAACTTGGTAAAGGCGGCCCTCCGGTGAGAAGATGGTGATGTGTCGGTCGAAACCTGCGTTTGAACCCCGCGACATGTTTTTTTTCTCTCCGTGACCTCAGATGAACTTCGCAGCTCTTTAAGGTATGTTTGTGTGAATAACAGACCGAAAAACCGACAGCTTGTTTGTTTTAGATGGTCAGTAAATAGTAAACGGCATGTGTTTGAGCTGCTGCTGAACGATATGCAGAGTAATGGAGCCTGTTCACTTCCCTCAAGAAAGATTCTTACTTTCTCTTTCAGTTGTGCTCTGTGGTGCAGCTCCATGACTGGCCTCACTTCGTTATTATTGGATGGCAGCAACAAGGAAGTCAAGTGACTCTACCAGTTAGACTGGCCCTCCCCTCCTCTGTCTTTCCACTTTAAAGTTATCATGACTCTTCACGGGGGACAGAAGGATTGCTGAGGGTTTAATTATTAGGGGGAGGGATGAATGGAGGACACGTCCCCCTCTGTCTCTGACTGTCCGCTGTCACTGTGCTGCTGGTGGCCCCCTCACACACAGCCAAATGTCAGGCCGCAGGGTTGGCTTCTGTCTCAGCGATAAGAAGCGCAAGAGGATGAACCTGGACGCCTTTGCAGACCTCTGTGCGTAAGTTGATGCAAAGTTTTAACTTTTTTTATGCCAAATTTTAACTTTTAAAAACTAACTTTAACTTTTTTTTTTTTTTTTTTTTTACTTTTTAGAGATAATGGTTCAGTTGTGTCACAGGTAATATTTAAGGGGGCGGGTTCCATAGCAAAATAAGGAATATACTGACTATTATGGTTGCAGCTAACGATTTTCATTCATAATTTTCAAGACTAATTGATTGATAAAATGCCAGAAAATTGCGAAAAATGACAAATTACGTCCTCTTGTTTTGACACACCAGAAAATATTCACATTTGTGAAGAGGAGTCAGAGAATTTGGGTATTTTTTCATTTAAAAAAAAGGAAACGACTCTAAACAATTATTTGATTATCAAAATAATTGTTGGTTAATTTAATAGCTGACAACTAATCCATTTATTAACTTATCTTTGCAGCTCTATTAATTACATTACATTTTATTTTAGCACAAAACAGATTATTTCGGTTAGGGAACGTGTAAGGGATAATGTACAGTGAGCAGGTCATTATTGTGGAATAAACCCTGACAGGGTGATACAGGAAAGTGATGTGACGCAGAGGGTTTACTTCTGAAGGGGTTTATTTCGCAATAGTGACCTGTCACTGTACATTATACCACTTATTACATAGAAACTTACCAACAATCACTAATTTGACACAAAGTAATAATTTGATAATTTTGATTTTATGGATTTTAATGTGATTTTATTGTTCCTCCGGAGTCCAGAGATCAGGACTGCCTCCATAGCAACGGTCTGTTCCTCTTAGCAACAGCCAGTCATACATAGCAACAATCTGCTATGCAGAAATGAGAGACTTAAGAATGCTGTAAATGACCATTCAGAATCGAGTATTTAACAACACCACATAATAAACAATAATAACTTTCTGTAATAACAGGGCGACACCCTCAGTTTAATCTAGTGTACACAGTTGCGCAATTCTTTATCAACAGGCAACAGTAAACATGTCAGTATTTTCCCTGCAGAGGCCATGGAGTGGAGGTGGTGGAGGTGAGTGTTTGTCTTCACTTATAAAATTTTATAATGAAGGAATGAAAAAATGCCAAGTGTGTGGTGAAAAATGAGGAAGAGGGTTTGCCCTTTCTTAATGCTGTAACCCAACACTGTTTGTGTCTTTGTCATTGTTCCGTGAAAGTAGGTGTGTGTTTGTCTTCATGCAGGATTTTCTTTGCCATGACACACATAGCGTGTTGTAGGGCTGGGCAATGTATCTGTATTATATCACCGTCATTATATGAGACTAGATATCTTTTTAGATTTTGGATATTTTTGTATCATGACATGGCAAACATATCTCATTGTGTTAATATTCTGTGAAAGCATTAATAGTCATCCCACAATGCTGTTGCAGTAATGTCAATAAATAATCAATATCAAAGTATTCGGTACATATCACCTAGTCCTAGTATCTTATCATTTTATGCCACTGGTACTGTACAACAGTATGACAGTAGGGGTGTTAGTTTGGTCACACTGTGCAGCCACAGACACACACATGATGTGTCATGTACAGATGTCCACAACTTTACTAATCCATGTCACAGCCACCTGCAGCCTCCTCCAACAATCTGTGTGTAGCACAGCAGAGGAACAATGTACCCAGTGCACATGCATATGAATATCTGAACAAGAGCATCAGAGACACTTATACAGACGGTATAAAGTAGGCACGAGTATCAGCAATGAATATCAGAGGTGGTGTTCTTCTCGGGAGTAGAGGTGAAAAATAAAAATGGTGACCATCATTCAGTTGAATTAAAGAGGGTCTGTGTAGCAGGATGCAAACAACATGAAAATGTTGCATGTGTCAACTTTTATGGCTCATCTAGGGCAGTGGCGTTCAATTTTTTTTTTATGTGACACATTTTTTAAATATTGCCACGGTAACCTTAACTGAAATGAGAGACTATATATATAGATATATATATAATTTTATTTTAGCTGATTTTTGAAATGCACAATATTGTTGCAGCTGTTTTTTTTTATTTCAGCTAACTATAATGTTTTTTCTACAGTGACCTCACATAGGATATAAAAGGAAATGTTTTTGCTCTGTCAGATTGATCTCGCGCAGCCACTGGTACCCCAGGGACCCTTTGATGTCATCGTTCACAAGCTGTCTGATGTCATTGTGGAGGCTGAGCATGACAGCCAATCACAGCAGCTCCTCGCCAACTTCCAGGTAAGGCTGCATTATAAAAGACCAGCTTATTTGCATCTGTCCGGAATAATACTGTTTTTACCTGGTGCTGCTGGAGGAGTCCTGAATAGATTTCTGAGTGGACAAAGAGGGAAAAAATACAGTTGGTCACTTATCTGAAATGCAAGAAGAGGATAATGCACATACTGCTATTGGAGTACAGAGCAAAAGAGGGCGGGACTAAGGAAGGGTCACTACTTCAGTCATTCTTGTCTGTCATTTACATTACAGAGCTATGTGTCAGCTAATCCCAGTACAGTTCTCCTGGACCCCCTGCCTGCCATGACCCAGCTACTAGACCGCTTTGCCTCTTATCGGATCATGACCAAGCTACACAATTCACTGCGAGGTGAACTTCACCTTCATAATGTATACAGTAGCTAACTGTTGCTTGTAGATATAAACGCCTGACTTTCCTATTACCTCCTATCCAACAGACTGGCGTATCTGCAGTCCTCCGTACCTTGAGATCCACAGTGCCAGTGACCTGTCGTCCATTCAACAGGCTGTGATGACCCAGGGCCTGAGCTTTCCTCTCAGTCAGTTCACTGTCTGCCTGTAGCCGTTCGGTTCCTTATTCATTTAATTCTTATGTCTTTAATTTCAAGTTCAGCATGCTTTGTTTGGGAGTTAAAAGTCTCTGAAAAAAGAAAATGGTTGGACCAACTAAAATAAAACACAACCAGAAAACACGTCAGTTAATAACATGCAACTGAATACGGTTTTCATATCGAGTTATCAAGTTAGATTAACACAATTGCTTTCAGTTGGATGTGCCTAATAATCTGACTGCTTTCAAATAAATTGTTTGCATCAATGCAACTTAAATTAAAGGGAATTTCCCAACTCAATTATTTGATTAACCCAAAAATAAATACTGCTCCTTTAAAACCTGATAGTGTGGTTTCAGGAAAAGCAGAGCGATGAAAGTATTCTAAATATTGTTTTTTTTTGGACTTTTTGTTGCAGTGAATGCGTAAAGTCACTTCAGAGTAAAACTTGTCTGTAAGTGAAGTCTAAAAGCTCATCTGCACTATAAATAGTATAGCGACAGTATTAGTCAGATTATTTCAGAGTAGGTTTGTGGTCAGTGGTTTGTTAACCCTCCAAAAGTCTCTCAGGTTTGCATACTTTTGAATTCAATTATCCTTCTTTCCTTTTTGCTTCCCCATGAAGTATGACAGAACCCTTAAACACTTCCTCTCTTTCTCTGTCGACCCCAGTTTGTAAAACCAGAGTGGCCCACGGCTCGCTTTCCCATGAGGTGAGTGGTTTTCTTGAAAATTGTCCATGAGCAGTCACATTTGTTTTCTTTATTCTCTCTCATGTGTATTATCTGTGCAGATGTCTCTGATCTTCAGTGAAGGAAGTCTGGCTGATATTCATCCTCCCTGTGTGCTACAGAGCTTCGTCAACCACGGAGCTGTTCTGCACAAGGTGTTTGTTGTCGGAGACAGACACTTCTGTGTAGAGAGGCCCTCGCTCAAGAACTTTCCCTCAGGTCCATGTGGTCAGTCTGCACCACACCAACAAAATATGAGACATTTGTGTTCCTTTCCTATCTTGTCTTCCTTGCCCTCTTTTGTCTTGTCCTCTCCAGTCATTCCCTTCCCTGTCTTGTTCTTTCCTTCCCTTTCCTTTTCCGTTATTCTTTCTTCTACTTCCCGATACATATTTTTCATTTACTTGTTCTTTTTCTTTCCTTCCCTCTGCTTTCCTTTCCTTTCCTTTCCTTTCCTTCTTGCCTTTGTCCTATGTGATGCTTCCTTGTTTTTCTTTGCTCTAGTTGTTCACTGTATCCACTGTAATTGTGACTTCTGTCTGCCTCCAGACAGAAAGACCATCTTCTTCAACAGCCACCAGGTGTCCAAGCCAGAGTCGAGCTCCGATCTCACATCTGTAAGAAAATCAAGTGGCATCACGTTAACAAACTAATACCACCATGCACATGATTTGTACCACTGTATGCATCAAACTAATGATTTCAGTATTATAACATGTCCTCACTATATTTCCTAAATTCTTTAAGATGAAATACAGTACTGTTTTAAGAAAAGCACCACATGTTTTAAATGAACTTCTCCCCCTTTTTCTCACTTTGAAATTCTAACCCAAAGGCTAATTTATCAACAAAACTGCACATATGGCTTTTTAAATCAAAATTTGCAGTTAGACACCCACCCAAAAATGTCCTCTCTCCCTCTGTTTTCCAAGCTGGATGAGCAGATGCCCTTCCTGCCTCCCCCCAGCTCTGAGGCTGTGGCTGCACTGGTCAGAGAGCTCCGACTTCAGCTTGGCATGGCCCTGTTCGGCGTGGACGTCATCATCAACATACACACACACACCCTCACCGTCATCGACATCAACATCTTTCCAGGTACTGCAGCTGTATGGACCATTGACATATATGAAGATTTAAAAAAATCTTCATGCTGTGAACGATATAGACATACATACAGCGATGTTCTGATACACTCCTCTGTCTCTCAGGTTATGAAGGAGTGCCCCAGTTCTTCTCCTCTCTGCTCAGCCACATTGAGTCGGTGTTGGACAAACAGACTTCTGCTGGTCCGCAGGCTGCTGGCTGTCCTGAGTCAGTGCAGACTACAGTTGGTCCATCTGCTGCAACGACTGGTCTGTGAGTCAACTCAGCAAAAGGTTGAGGATCGTTCTGTGTTTCACCAGCTTCCTAGGGCAAATAAAGTCATTGGCTTTTTCACTGGTTTGTTGGGATCGAGATCAGCTGTTTTTAAGCCTTGGTTCTGTTAGAAGATGTTATTTATTTGTAATGTGTTACATGACTTGATCTGAAACTGTATCACATGTGGAGGCTTATTTCCACCAGTATGATGTAGGAAAAAGATCCTGTATGTCATTATAATGAGAAACTTTCTCAAGATAATGACTTAGTCCCCCAAAGTAATGGAGTAGTATCTTTAAGCCATTATTTGGGGAAAATTTCTAATTATATTTTGAGATTGAGTCATTTTTGTGAGGTAACCTTATTCCAAAAAAGCCTGAATGTCTAAAACATAAATGAAAACTGAATGTAATGACTTTCAATGTTTCAGGCTATGTTCAGTTGAAGTATGAAGACAAGATATATAATGTTAAAACTGATTAACTCAATTGTTTTTGTAAATATGAACTCAGTCTAAATTTAAATTTTTATGAGAAATTTGAAATTCTTTCCCATTCTGGCTTGATATACAACTTCAGCTGCTCAACAGTCCCAGGTCTCTGTTGTAATATTTTGCACTTCATAATGCAGCACACATTTTCAATGGGTGACAGGTCTGGACTCCAAGCAGGTCAGTCTAATACCTGATCTCTCTTCTACTATGAAGCCACACTCTAACACGTACAGAATGCGTCTTGGTATTGTCTTGCTGAAATGAGTAGGGTCATCCTTGGAAAAGATGCTATCTGGATGGTTGTTGTATGTACCTTACAGCATTAATAGTGCCTTCACAGATGTTTTAATACAACCCTGTTCTCTCACAGATGCTTGCTTGTGTGTTGCAAGTGTCAAATTCAGGATTGTCTGCATTTAAGTGAATAGAGGTCAAAAAGGATTTTCAAATGATCACATTTTGTTTTTATTAAGGTTTTAAAAATTTTTTTTTTTTTTGGAATCAGGTTTGTACCCCAATTTAATTTGTCATTATAATGGCTAACAGGATCTTTTAGTTTTTCATCACATTTCCCAGTAAATCACACTAATAATGACATGCTGTTAAGGAATTCTTCTTTATTTTCTAAGTCAACAAACCAAACAGATGACACATGATGGATTAATACATTTTCTGTTTATTGATTGACAGGTAGCATAGAAGAAGATACAGCAGGCACAAAATACAGCACTCTGATTGGCCAGTAATATTACAAATGGTGTTTTTGTTATAATTTTCTTTCTCCTGTTGTTTGAAATGCCCTCTACACCCTTATGTCACCCCCGGCAGACATTTCTTCTGTCTTTCTTGCTGGTTTCTAAGGTAGATACATTTTGTGGAAACATTTTGCACTTCTATAGAAAAAAAAAACTACAATACATTATTTTTTCATTTATTATCAAGTGAACAAACATCTCATCTTTGGAATAGACAGTAATGAGCTCATCAGTGTTTACTGATCATGTGTATTATTATTATTACTGTGTGTTGAAATACATAAATGTATTGTAAATCTTGGCTGTGTAGAAAAAGAGAGATTATATCTGCTATATGAGTACTGTATGATGTAGTTGAATACATATTTAAATACATGAAATAATTCATTATTTGGCTAATTATTGCATTCATATGTGCTGTAGTCTATATTGTGTTATTGCAGTAAGTGGGCCTCCAGTGGTAACCCTGTTAATCCTGCACAGTGTGCATTTCTACCCAGTGTCCTCTTGGGGGCGGTGTTGCTTCATATTTCCTATGACCTTGGCTTACAGACCATGATATCTGATATTTACACAAATGACATGACAGCCATGAAAACTGTGATGTAACACTACTGAGCAATTATCAATTTATCAAAAAGACAACAAAATGGCTTTAGTGT
Organism: Lutjanus erythropterus; assembly: GCF_056507025.1. NCBI lineage: Eukaryota > Metazoa > Chordata > Actinopteri > Lutjaniformes > Lutjanidae > Lutjanus > Lutjanus erythropterus. The sequence goes on from NC_139320.1 coordinate 15,065,569, forward strand.
CTCCCTCATCCTTCGACTCCTCCTTGGCTTGTTAAGTTAAGAGTGCAAAGCTGGCTGAGAACCTGAAGTGACACTTTTAGACCTTGTAAGCTCTAAGTACATCACGTACTGTCACCACAAGACAAACTTAACATCTGACATAGGTGGCAGAATTTCAAACCTGATCAACTTCACCTCCGTGTTTTGTTGGTGTCACCCGGGTTCATCACAAACAGTCTGGTTTTAACAGTGCGTGAGCCAAATGAAACACAATCCTTGTTTCTACTTTATCATCAAAGAAACGAAGAGGAAATCATGACTTACTCCTGTGTAGAAATATCAGTAATGTATACTGTTAACAGTCAGAACAGCAGGAACAGCTTACACATAGTTATCAGTTATTATTGCACAAAATATATAGTGAATTACACATATTATTTTATAGTAGGGAATCTGATTTTCCCACTAAGAACACACCATCAAGGATGATTGCTTCATAAAAAAAACACTGCTTGTTGCCGTATTCATGATGGAGTTTATGTGGTTGGCAATCTGCAGTCAAAAATAACATCTGAATAAAAGTGCTGAATGCTCTGTATCCATGGCAGTTTACAACTGAAGTGAAATCACCTGTCTACGTTATAAACAGCATTTACTGAGACAGGGACACGAGTGGAAATGGATGCAAAGATCTTTGAGATTCTCTAGAAAACCACATCTCTTTTTCCTCAACGCTCAGACACATTCAAATGAGCACAGAGAAAAACAGTCACAGCCTTTTCCAGCCAATCTAAAAGCACAAATGAAACAACAGTATGTACAGTTTCTACTAATGTCTGTTTACAGATTTACATCTGAAGACAGTTCTCTGAGCGCTGTGGGGATTTGAAGGCTGTTAAATGGAAAATGTGCGAGCTGAATGTGCGACTGTGAATGCAACAAAGGGTTCTGTCAGTCTGTTGTGCGTGTGTGTTTGTGTGTATGTGTATTTGTGTCTTATCCTCTGCGAAGCTCCCTCAGCTCTGCAGCGACTTTGCGCAGCTCTGCCTCAATCTCCAGCAGCTCCTGTGGACAGACATAATGAGAATAAACGACACAGAAATGCAGAACACATGTCAAAGCTTTAGATTACAAAGTAGAAATATTTTGTACACATGGGGTAGTGCTAAAACCTAATTGGGACCCTGCTGAGAGTGACATAGAAGTGAATTACACTATAAATACTTTTGAACTACCTGATCTGACAGTGAGCCGAGGCTTATGCAGCATTTCTCAAACTTTTTACAGTCCTGTAGCCCTTCAGACATTCAACCTCAAGCTACGCAGGAATGGTTTTCAAATGAGTATATATCAAAAGGGATTAGCAAATTATCACCTTTTGTTTTATTTGTTTTACACAGCTCCCCAACTTCTTTGGGATATGGGTTGTAATGGTATTTATTGATGTTACTGACTATTGTGTAAATATAACAGAATCTTTACTTTGTATTAACAACCCTACGAAGACAAAGTCTTTGCAGAAACAGAGTTACGTTGTTTTTGCGACATGTGACGTTGTGTCAACCTACCAAGTGAAATTCCAGAGCATCGTAGCCAGCACGTTATTTTAAATGTCGCCGGTGTGTTGTCCCTACATTTCCACCACTTTTTGGAGATGTTGTAACAATATCACTTTAGATTGCTGGAATTTTGCATGCAGCATAACTGTTTAAGGGTAATGTTGCAGGAACATTGTTGCAATAAAACATTTTATGTGTAACGTTGCAGAAACGTCGTTACATTATGAATGAATGAATGAATTAATGAACATCACAATCAGGGAACATCATGCAGAAGACGTCGATGCTGCAAAAATACCATAGACTAACTCTTATGTTCTAACATTTAAACAATCTAGCTGCAGCGTAACTAGTGGTAACGTTGTAACTGTAATGTTGCAGTAACATCTTTACGATGTCACAAATGAAAAGTCAGAGTCATGACGCTGCCCTGTATACCCTGGACCTACACTATAATAAGGCAGCTTGACTGACAAGACATAAAAGCTGGTCTGATGATCAAAACTAATGTTCAAGACACTAATAAGTTTTCATTTTCCTTTCTATTTATATATTTGTCCTGATTTAAGTACACAGTGAGTATTTAATTAGTAGCATGTATATATACTTAATAGTTGTGAGCTGTAATATAAAGTGTTAACAAACAGACATAAAAACAGTAACATGTTATTTGCACCAGCTTACCTCCCCCTCATCTTCTTCGGCATCACCCTCATCATCTTCCTCCTCCTGCCCCTCCTCATCCTCTCTGACAAAATCATCCTCATCTTCATCTTCCTCCCCCTCCTCTTCCTCGTCCTTGTACCTCTCCCGCTCAAACTGCTGCGTGGCTTCATCGCTTGCTTTCTCCATCACTCTCTTCTGCTGCGGCTCCTTCACCTCTGCTGCTGCCTCCTCCTTCTTCTTCACTTCATTCTCTGCTTTCTCGTCAGGTTCTTTTTCTCCTTCGCCCTCTTTCTTTTCACTCTTCTCCTCCGCTGTCCTTCCCTCCACATTGTCCTCTTTCTTCCTACCTTGCGTCTCCTGCTCCTCTTCCTGCACCCGCTTCATCTTCCTGACCAGTTCTTCCAGCTCCTCCTGCTTCTCTTTCCTCTCCCTCTCCTGCTCTGGCTTGCTCTTGCTGTCCTGCTCTTTGAGCAGCTCTTTCAGCTCCTTCTCCACCTTCTCCTTCTCCACCATCAGCTCCACCTCATTCTTCCTCCTCTCCTCCATCCTCTGTTTCTCCAAGTCCTCCTCTGTTTTTCCCTCCTTCTCTTTGTTCTCTTTCTTCTCCACCTCCTCTTTCTGCTCCACTCCAGACTCTTTCTGGTTCTCCCTCTCCTTCACTGCCTCATAGCGTTTCTTCTTCAGCTCTTTAAGCAGCTCTTTGAGCTCTTCATCATTCTTCTCCTCCCCCTTCTTGGTGATCTCCTCAGCCAGCAGCTCCTCCAGCTCCTTGGCTCTCTCCTCTTCACTGTCGCTCCCTCTGTCTTCGATCCGTGGCTCTTCCAGCATCTTCCTCTTGGTGTCATCTTGCTCTTTCTTATCCTCTTTCTTTTCCTCTGTCTTTTTTGGAAGGTTGCTCACGTCTCTCTCCTCCTTCTCATCCTCCTCCCCCTCATCCTCCTCCTCCTCCTCCTCATCCCTCTGCTCAAAGTCGCTCTCATCGTCGGCCAGGTTGTACTCATATTGCTCCCTCTCATTCTCTCGTTCACTGTCTCTCTCTGCAACAGTCAGATTGCAACAGCAGATGTGGTGTTACAGTTTTTTCTTTTTTGTATCACTCTAAACCAGTTTAACCCTAATTTGTGCTATATGTTTGTGCCATTTGTTGATACAAGTACAAAATGAAAAATGACAGCAATCGTTTCCCCAAAGATAACTCCAAAGGTAACAAACAATGCTGCACTTTTTTTACACTCTTTTGCCCTGTAAAATACTATAAAAAAGAGACATTTTCTAAGAAAGTTTTTGTCATTAATTGTATCGTCTCATTCTTGTTTGTAGGTCTTTCAGTGCCCGTGCATTGTGGTTGACATTTAAGACCTACAATCAGCACCTAGACTAGACAAATTTAGGATTTAGTGCAGTCTTTCTTTACCAAAGAAATAATAAAGAATTTCAGCCAAAAACAGAAATATTCAGAAACAAAAAACTGTATTGTACTGCAATAAATTTTTTCATGTTATTCTTTTTGGCTGGACCACAACAGCAGGGCCAGCACTATATAGTAAACACAAACTCTGCCATGGCCTCTTACTATCCTTGTGTGCTTTTGGCCTCTTTGGTCCATGCATGCAAGTAGCAACACGGAGGTGGCATCTTTTGTGAACAAGGAAGAGTTATGCAGTTTCTCACAGGTGCATTACAGATTCACAGTTATGCAAGTAAATTCTATCAGCTGTGAAAAGATGTTTTCCTTCTGCTTTTAACACAGTTAATCCAATAGATAATTTGGGTCGTTTTATGAGATCTGTGTCAACTGTTTTGAAAAAGGGTGTGAAAATGTTTGAAACCAAGGAAAAAGTGTTGACACATTTGCAAAAGAAGACTTCTGCTGTGCTAATAAGGTGACGATGAAGATGAAGTGGATCCTAGTTTCATTAAGCGTGTCTTAGCAATTGAGAAAAACTGTAATATATATGATTGAACACATGTATGATTAATGCTGGAACTAAATGAAACACCATATTGGACTTGCAATGTTTTCCAGCTATGAAAAGTGTGTTAAAAATACACCAAAGTGAGTCAATGTCAATTTGCTCATACCATCAACAGCCAGCTTCTGCAGCTCCCTGAGCAGACCCTGATGTCTTTGCACTTCATCAAGTTCCTCTGCAACAATAATGAGACACAGCACTTCAAAACAAGAGCGCAACAAAACGAAGTACAGAACACCAACAGAGGATCTGTGGATCTCAACAGATGTAGACAAGTCTTTACACAACCAGAGAACTGTGTCGAAACACCCATCACACTCAACAATAACAGTAAATTTAGATTAATTACAGTAGTTCAGAGATGCAGACGAGCCATTGTTTTGCAAGTCACAAGTAAGTCTCTAGTGTTTGCATTCTAGTCTCAAGTCAGAAACATTGGTCAAAACTGTCCCAAGAATGTTTGAATTCTAAACAAGTCACAATGTGCTCTTTACCAAATGTAATCCCATTTCAACAACAGAGCCTCGGCTTGGTTCTTTGTGCGAATGAAATTGTCAGACGTTATTAAGTCTCCATCTTTAATTTTTAAAGCCAGACAGATATATTGGACAGCTGATATTACTGGCCTGATATTGGCCAAACACTGCTCTACATCTATATTTCTTCCAATCAGAGCTCAGTAACATCACATTAGTTCTTTGTGGTTCTGTGGTTCATTGGAAGCTGTCAGATTGCTTCAAACAAAGTGGATCTGAAAAATTAAGTGGTGACTTGCTGAGAATTAATACATAATATAATAACATCAACGCTGGCTGATTCAGAGAAAAACAGACATTTTAATCTTTGTGCTTGAGGGAAGGTATGAAGTATTTTTAAGTTAAAAGGCGCAAGTCCAAGTGAAGTCACAAGGAACTGGTGTTTAAGTCCAAGACAAGTTGCAAGTCTTTTTTTGATTTTGTCTAGTCGAATCTAAAAGTGACTCGATTGACAATTTGTGACTCAAGGCTGATTCAAGTCCAAGTCATGTGACTTAATTCCACACCTCTGTTATCTTGTATTTCTTTGTAATGTCACATTGATAGTTTATCAATCAAAGGTTTAGTCTATTTAATGTCAGAAAACAGTGAAAACATTATGTTACAAAGCTCCAGTTGGAAAAAATGATACCAAAGATAATACAAGAGCAAAGACTTATTTGTGACTGACAAAACAATGACCTGGTTCCATTTCTACTAAACCCTGCATTAAATGAACTGAGTATTGATGAGCAGATAATTAGAGATGTCACCTGCTAGCTGTGGGCCACACTCATGTTGTGACCCATCATCATTCAGTGTCTCCTGAATAATGCATTCAACCTGGGGGCACAAACACAAAAACAAAATTACAGGTTGAGTGATCAAATTATATTTATATTATGCTGAATGATAGGAGAAATAAAAAGGCATTTGTTTCTGACCTTTGCATCATTAAGGGGTGAGGTTACTGGCCGGCTTCCCACTGAGGAACAAAACAAAGAGGGAGATACAGAAAGTGAGGGAGAGTGGAAACAAACATCAATATGCTTAACAGTTCCGCAACAGCAAAAACTGCACCAAACCATGTTACAGAGCCGTACATATGAACTCATTTGTTTACTTAGCGATGGTTAGTGCTGCTCGGGCGTGGGTGGAGCTGTTCTCATTACAGTAAGCACAGTCACCCATTGGTAAGCAACACAGCAAAGAAGCTTAACCCCATGCATCTCTCTCCCTCCCTCTGTAGGATGCAGATATCCCAAAGGCTTTAGCTCGCAGGTAGTTTCCCACCAGGGCTAAATCAGTCACCAATCCCTGCCTGCCAGCACATCATTAAAGGCACACTAAACAATGCCATCAGTACCTTTTCTCATGGAGATACACTGAATCTAACAAGGGCCTAAATGTCAGTATAGATCACAGTTCATGTTCAGCCTGCAGTCCGTGACCTTTTCTTTTATTGTTATGTATTTCTGTGCATGGACTGGCTGAGGCACAAGATATGATGCCGATCAGTTATTGCACCTTCATTTGGTCATGAATCTAAATGTCAGCCTGTAATATTGTGGCCAATTTAGAAAGATTTTTATGCTTTCTGTCAAACTGTCACCACCATCAAATCAAATTAAGTAGATGTAAATTAAATGAAGCATTATTTTAAAAAACACTGCTGAAAAGAATGAGTTAAATATAAACTATACAAATCGTAGAAGAATTAATAAAACTAATCCTTTTTTCATTTACTTCACACAAATATACAAGTTTTATTTCTTCAAGTTAATTCAACACAACAGTTCATATTATAAACAAATTCTAACTTGAAGTCTTTTGTCTTGAAATGATGAGTTGAATGAATGCTCTGTGCCAAGTTCAATCAACTCACTGAATAAAAAACATGATCAGCATATTAGCAGACTTCCCAGCATGCACTGTCTCAGAGTTAAAACTCTCCTCCTTTTTATAGTTTTAAGAAAACATATATGATGAGTATTATATGAACATATATATGAGTACTGAATTCAGTCCCTACCCCCCACACTTAAAACAAACTGTTCAAACTGAGAAAATGTAAAAGGAAATCATATTTGTTTTTAACAAAACAGTTGTTGGTTCAAAGTAATATCTTAATATCTTTCTCAAGTAAAACTGGATTATTATTAAGTCTATTTGAGGATAAAAGTTAATTTGTTTTGAATCATTACAAAATTACCTCAACTTGTGTTTTCAAATTAAGTTAACTTAAAATTTTAAGGCAACCAGTACACTGTTTTTTTTTTTGTTTTAAGTTAAAACAAAGAGTTTAATGTTTCATTTCCATAAAGTCAACATATTTCATAGTGGATAGTTGTACAAGCATCTGAATGATCAAACAATCACCTATTTCATTTAAAACCTTTTGTGTTCGTTGTATTTTTTTTCTACTTGTTGTCGACTAAACACACTGCTGTTGCTTTAGACATTTTCTTGAGACTTTTCTTGAGACTAACCAAGTTTAGACCCCCAGACTGTGATTATTTAGCTAATCCATAGTAGATATGATACAGACTGATGCACTGAAGACTGAGGTCCATGCGTTCCTTCAACTTACAGGACACTTAAGGTATAAGGTGTAAGTTTGATCTAAACTCTGTGGTCAGTGTCAGCACAAAGCCAGATCAGTACAGATCAGGATCAATTGGACTAATTGACACCATGTCTACTGATGAAAACCCCCTGCAGACACGTGAGCTGCCAACAGTTTGGCTCTATAATACTCTGCCATGTCCATGTGATGTGTTTTTTTGTGTGTGTGTCTGAGTGAGAGTGTGTGTGTACTTTCCTAAGCTTGGACACCCCGGCCCCATAATTAACACTGTGATCTGGCTCTGGTGTTATTGGCTTGTCCTGCTGCTGCCCATGAGGGTCACCCAAACTCCAGGTTAAAAAGTTTAATTTTATTCATTGGTTATTTAAAACGGTGACAGAGTACAATAAATGTACAGCACAATGCTAATTTCCATCTGTTGCCCCTGTGAGTGTATACACATACAATATAAAAGTTCATGTAACACACATAAATACAGCTGTAGGACAACATTATCAAAGCCAACATGACTCTCTGTCTTTCAACCATTTTTTAACATTACTTTTAAACTGATTAAAACTATCACCCACACACAGATATTTGTAGGAGTAGTATTAGAGACTGACTGATATATCAGCCGACCAGTATTATAAGCCCTGCATGTCTCCATTACATATTTTTGTCACAAGTACAAGCACATTTGACAGATCATTCCAAAATGTATATGTCCTATATATTATATTCTGTAGAAAGAATATAAAGAATATCAGCCAGTACATCACTTTTTTTTCTCCTTGATATTTGCACTGGCCACAGAGATTCAGTATAGGCCCTATATATTTGTAATTTTTCACCGTCTTTTTGCTTTGCTGTTTTGTTATTGAAAAAAAAAAACTTGGTTGGAAGTATGAAAGTTATGTTTTTCATTAGCTGTATTTTTGTCATTCTGTCCTGACCTTTTGTATGAATTAACTTATTTAAGTTGAATCCTTGTTTTGTTGACTTCTAAATTACATGTTTAGCATGCATGAAGGTCATTGTTTCTAGCTAGCTCATGATGTTTTGCCATGGCTGATTAAGTGGGTCAGTGTATAAGCTAAGCAGCCATATCAAAACAGACCACATGACATTATTTTTCAGCATAAGGTAATCATTGTTTCAGATTTGTACAACAATCAATTGTAGTAAGTTTGTTGCATTGCAAATTGTTCCATTCTTTATGCCTCACACTGAAAACAACAGCATGTTTTACACATAAACTAACAAAACCGAACAGCTGTCATTTAATAAATATTATAAAATAAATAAATAGCAGCGCATTATTGTAAAACAATGCATATTTTCCACAACACTATGCTTTTTGAACAATATGTCACATATAACCATCTTTAAATGTTGCGAGTAATTAGCAGAGAGATGTAGGTTAAACATATACAGATTTGGTTGGTCTGGTCCAAACCGTCCCTCAATAATTGAGAGAAATGCAACAAGAGTTGCAACCATCCCCAGTCTCCCCTACTCGTCCTCTTGACATTTAATTGACGTCGAGCTGCTGGGGCATTTGAGATTATAATAATACCAACCGTTGCTGGTTCTGGGTTGATATGATTTTTTTTTAAACATAGTCTACATAAAGGTTTAATTTTATTTCGTTAGGGTGGGGTTTGACAGTTATTGCCTTCACACACTGCGACAGCAAAACCAAACATGAACCCAAACAGTTTACAGTCTGCTCTATGTAGGTTATCGGCTGTGTTACTGCATAAGACTGCGCCTAACCCCACTGCAGACTAATATTTACCCTATTTTTACACACACGCCTCTGTGGGAGGCTCACTCCCTTCTAATTGTCTCCTTATTGGGGGTCTGCACTTCTAATTTTAACTCATTAATACGTTTTTACGCAGCTGGCGCACATGTGCGCTTTTCCGCTCACCTGTGCGGAGGATTAGTTCCCATTTATGTTGTTCAAGAGGGCTGTCATAAATAGTCAAACATGCTTGTTTTTTAACCCCCCCATCTTCACCAGTGACAGCAGCGTCAGTCCAGCAGACAGAAACAGAAAGGTGGGCGCAAAACAAATTATGTAACAACGCTTTTGTTTAGCCTATTAGTCTAAACCCCCGAGGCTGTCGCAGTTAGGTTACAGCACACACCTTCAGAAAGTGTCATTATAACGCATGTAGTTTGGTTTGTTTCATGCCGGTAAAGGCAGTAACAAGGCTTCAGTGTGTGAAAGCGGAGGCTTGTCTCCGGCGGAGCCTGCTGAGAGCTGGAATCACTCGCAGCATTTTGTACCGTCATTTCACACTGAGAGCCCCGACAAACACACACTGAAGCCGGGTACAGATGAAGAGTGATGGATGCTTACCTCCGACGACAGCCCAGAGAAACGCTGCGGTTATCAAAATTCCCATAGGATCCGGAAAGTGAGGCTCCTGCAGGAGATAACCTTGAAATAACGGGCTGGATCTTCTTTGCACACCCGCCGAGCCGAGCGAGGTGGAGCCGAGCACCGTGTGTCTGTCTGTCTCTCTCTCTCTCTCTCTCTCTCTCTCTCTCTCTCTCTCTCTCTCTCTCTCTCTCTCTCTCTCTCTCTCTCTCTCTCTCTCTCTCTCTCTCTCTCTCTCTCTCTCTCTCTCTCTCTCTCTCTCTCTCTGTGTGTGTGTGTGTGTGTGTGTCAGGTGACTGAAAGCAGATCAAAGCCCAAACCCTGTTAAGGTGCCAGAGATGTCAGATGGTCGACCTGTACCTACAGTTTGTTAACAAAATGTTTGGGGATCTGCAGTTTAATCTGAGTATCTCATCGTTGCTTCTCAAAGCGGCTCCGTGGTCCATTTGAAGGACTTAAAGACAGGGAAAGAATCTCACTTAAAACATTTTATTAAGAGCCAAGTATGTGTATAAGTAAATGTAAAATAAATATAATCAGTGAAATTAGACACAATTCCCTTTTAAGACTTGGAGAAAATAACAGTTAAAGAAACATGAAAACAAAACAAAAGAAAAAATAAAAATGGCTATAGTTTGTCCTCAGTATTATATTTTTAAAAAAATCTTTCTACCTTTCTATTTTTTTTTTTTTTTTACAAAGGTTGGCATCATCTTGCCAGCAGAGATGAACAGACAGACCAAATTGTCCACTGCCAAAATTTGTCAAAAAAACCCCAAAAAACGCTACATTTAGTGTTTTATATCTTATTTTTAAGGTAATATTATGGTATTGTATACATTTAATTTAAAGACAGATTGGGCCCTTTGTTAAAACAATGTGGTTTATCATGTGGATGAGTTTGAGTAATGAGCGTCAGAACACTTGTCAGATATTTTAGGAGGGAAAAAAAGATACTGCAGTTCAATGCTCAATTTGTTTTGTTTTGACAGTAAAGTAATTTCAACAAGAAACTGGACTGACAGAGTGATCTGGGTCATATTTGTGGCTTTGTGTTGAATTCTAGTCCAGTTTTCACCTATGTGTTGGCGCTGACATTATTTTCTAAGTGATTATTGTTGGCGGTATCCCCTGGACCCACTAGCAGAGTTAGGACTCATGACCTGAGTGTTTTTAAAATCCCGGCTGCGGCCTTGCTCAGAGGCTTGAGGACAGAAAAACATTAAACTTCTCTGTAATTCCACTCTATTCAAATCCCACTAAACACGCCCAGTGAGAATATTACTATAACAGCTTTCAGTTTATTTGCAAAGTCCATGCAAACACCATCACCTCCCAGAGCTGCTGGTTAATTACTTTTGCACATCAATTATTCATACTTTGGAACAGCTGGTGGTGTAACAAGCGCCTGTATGTTACCATTGGGAGAAGTCTTTTTCACTGTGCTCCATCTGCAGGCCCTCCTCAAGGTCACAATGTCATTTGTTGTGTTTGTGTGGTAATGTACGTATGTATGATGTATATATTAGGGTTGTTCCAGTACCAGTATTGGAAAATGCCTCCAATACTGCCTATAATACAGGTATCCATAACTGTAAGTATATTAGTCCATTAGTCCAAATCCAATACCGTGTAATTTATTAACCCTGAACCCCAACAGAATCATGTATGTCTTTTTTTCCCAGGATGGTGAAGTCATGTTTTATTCATTGTTCAAATTTTATGAAAGGTTTAACTTGAGCTAGACCATACAAAGATTGTAGCAATCACGTCTCATTAATAAAATATCAGTAGTATACAGCTGTTAAAAAAATTGTAACCATAATATCTTTCTTCTTTTAATGCACCGGTACTGGATCAGTACTCTGTATCAGCCGATACCCAAATTTCAGGGATCGTGAAGGAAAATGTCTAACATACCTAACGTACTTAACAGCACTGGGCACAATAAAAGGCAGACCGAAATTTAACACTTTATTAGTTCTTTTTTTCATGGTCCTCCTCATACGCTGGACAACACATTCAGGCTTGTGTTCCTAATTTCATGACATTCAGCACGATAGGAAAGAAATATATTTACACTGACAGTAAACTGAAAGGTTAAGACCTGATCCATCACCTCAAAACACTGATGCACTCAACTAAAACAGTCAGACTGTATGAAGCATTTTTATGTGTATTAAATATCTGCTTCCTGTCTTGACTTGGTGGTGTAGAATGAGACCTGGCTCCCACCTCAGGTGTTCGTGGACTGGACGGTGGCTGGCTGTACAGCGCTACTCTTGTATTTGTGTCATCTGGTCTTGGGAGCAGGCCTGGGAGGTCGACTGTGCTGGTTGGGTCCTATGTATTTCAGTGGAGCGTACTTTGGCTTCTCGATCACTTCCAGACCCAAATAAGGCTGCAGAGCTCGGGGGACACGCACTGTTCCCTCCTGAGGAGATGGAAAGAAAGGGTGGAGGAGAGGGGTAGACAAAAGTAGAAAGGTCAACAAAAATTCGAATTAGTAAAAACACTGTGATGTTCAGTAAAGTGTACAACAGCATATTGTTGCCAAGCTAGAGAAACGTTACCACGTAACAAGAAAAGTTGATAAGTAATAAGTTTGTATGTCATAATAATGTGAAAATGTCTTGTTATAATGTGAAAAACATCTTATAATGAACGTCATGTGATACTGATCTCACTTTCCTTTTTCAGGCAGGACAGCAACATGCTTCCAAACAAGTAAGTGTAAAAAAAAAGTCCTGCAATAATTATATTGGAAATATTTATGTATTAGCTAGGTTTGCTGCAGTAAATCCCTAAAAACATGAATATAATCTTTTAAAAAAATGTAATAGTATTTGACATCTAGTTACTCTTTAGAGTTCGTTAAGGCTAATTTTTATGGAAGATGTAAAATGCACTAGTGAAACCAAATCAAACAAAGAAATAAAGTGAAATACAATAAACCCTTCACACTGTATTTTTATGTGTGCGTTAAATGAGAACTATATGCTGAGCAACAATTATGTAGTTATTTTCCAGTGTTTTCTCTGTAACTGTAATACAGCTGTGGCACTTTGAGCAAAAAATCTTGTTTTGTCTCACATCTGCTTGCTGTTTGGGTCTTAGTTATGCTTAAAATTCAAATTCTAATGTTAAATCTTTTTAATAATATAATCATTATCTCTAAAACATCTGAACTACAGGTTGTTTAGTTACAGATAACATTAAGGCTAAATTACTGTGTTTATACAGATGTTACCAGTGGTGGTATTTTTCTTGCTGTGGTGAAGCACCACTGTTAAATGAATACAGATGAAACACTGTAATGAACTGCTTGTCACTGTGACATGAATTTTCCATGCCGTGTTAAAATCAAATCACAAAGTGAGGAGGTGTATTGCATTCCAATGGTGTTCAGAAGGAAAATAAAACAGATTTAAGCTTCTGCAATATTTTATGGTCATTCTACAACCAAGACAGGCATCTCACGCAGGTAAAGAAAAGTGGAAACTGTTTAGTAACACTGAGAAAATTAATTAAAAATTAATATTTCAGTATGTCTAATGAAGTACATTACGATTTGTATAAGGATGTCTTGACTAACAACGGCCTCAAGGGGGAGCCGCTCTGCTACATTTGTACACAGACAGGTGCATGCAAAGAGATAAACATTTAACAAGGTAGCAGGTGAACAATAATAAGAGATAATAAGAGACGATGAAACTAAACTACTATTTTCCAAAAGAAGGTTCACATTTACACAGTTTAATTGAAACATTGATTTTTTTTTCCTTTCTTTGGTTCACTTTAAAGCTGGGAATATGCATGAAAATGGAACAACTACTGCTACTAAAAAATCAAAATATAAATCCCTTTCAGAGACCTTTCTCAGAGACTATTTGGATAAGACCAACAATATCTTTATATATTAAACTTATATCTGTCTGCTAATAATGCTAACCATTTAAAGATGGTTACTTATGACATATTATTCACAATTGCTGTTTAAATGGAAGAAGTCAGATGCTGCAACTGACCCCAACCCTGGCAACAGGTGCAACACAAACAAGGGATGGTTATGTTAAAAATACATTAAATTTCACAAATTGTGCTGACTTTTGCTTTTTGTCTCAACAAGCACGGTATTGTGAAAATATGCAGTTTTCCAAAATAATGATTTTATTATTTATTTATTTAGTGATATTTATCAAAAAAGGTCATTTTTGCTTGTTCACAACAGTGAAATAACTATGAGCCCAACACATGATATTTATTGCATCTATTCTCTCTCACAGCGAAAATTTCAGCCGTCAGACAGTCAAATATTTTGGGGCCCTGTGATGCCTGTTATGGTTCATATAACAACTAGACCATAATTTTGTTGCCCATAACAACATTTACCAGAAAGATTTAAGAGATTTTTTTTATCTATTTTGTCATTTCCAGGACCATTCATTGACAGAAAAATGAGCACATGAAAGAATTTCAGGTTTTTGGGAACCCTCATGTGTGAAGTGTGCCCTTACGATGACATCTTACTTTGGTCTGGTGAGTCTCCAGGATGGCGATGATGGTTCGAGGGATGGCGCATGCTGTAGCATTTACCTAGAGAAATAAAAGCAGAAACACATCATGGAGGTGGTACACTGCTGTGAGATAAACCCGCAGGAATATACAGCAGTCTGCCTCATCTGCAGTCTTACTGTGTGGGTGTACTGCAGGCTGCCGTCCTCTCTCTCGTACAGGATGTTGAGGCGTCTGCTTTGGTAGTCTGTACAGTTGGACCCACTGGAAATCTGATATTTATAGAGAGAACTACAATCAAAATCAGCACTGCTATTTAACCTTCTCCCAGGTTGATCACGCCCTCATTAGCTGCCTCTTTACTGGTTGTATTTGAGACATTTTTGTCAAGGATTGATCATTGCTATTCAGTGAACAAAATGTGCTATACCTTGGGAAACTAAAATGCAGTAGTCGTGAATGGCCTGCCCTGCAGCATATATTATCGCAAATGCACATTTTTACACAAGTTAGTAAGCAAATATCTCAGCTGACCTCCAGTCATTTCCTAATCATGTGATTTATAAGGTTGAAACATGGTGAATACGGAGGTAACAGTGCTATAATGAGACTGGCCTCTCCATAGCTGTTCCTCCCAGGCATCCAGGCTTCAATGTCATACTTCCTGTATGCTGGAGGACCCAGTTCCTGTGTTGGCATGTCCAGCACTCTGAGCGAAAACACACACAAATACAATTTAGGATGTATGTTTAAAAGAACAGGGACACTTAAGACTGTGACTGCGCCGCTGACAGAATTGTTGATTGTGTGTGTGTGTGTGTGTGTGTGTGTGTGTGTGTGTGTGTGTGTGTGTGTGTGTGTGTGTGTGCACTAACCTGTAGTGTAGTTCCAGGGCAGAGAACATCTCTTTCTGCAAAGAGACGAACTCGTCCAGCAGCTGAGAGCTCTCTTCTCCCGTCTCATCTGCTGTCACTCCAAACATTTCCACCTGATACACACACACACTAACAGTTATACAGGTTTATGAACTTGTGGGCGTTACCCTGTAAATTTGGGTGAATTTTGATGGTCAGTGTTTCTATCGTTCATCAGTTCTTCACCATCCATTCACATTTGCTGTTATCGTTATAGTTGTGGTGTGGATTCCTCCATCCACGTGGGTTGGAACAATATTTTAACAAAGTTACAGTGTAGTATCGTTCTTGGTGTGAACAGCTCTTCACTCTTGGTGGTGTCTCCAATGTTACCAGCCCCAGCTTTAATTACAATGCTCATTAGCATACTTATCGAGTAGGTACTTACACATATGCAAATTTGAATGCCATGTACATGTCACTTAGAGCAGTAGAATTATGGATGTTGTGTTTTGTGTATAAATATTCATACAAGCAGCTCCTGTGACCCTGACATAATGATGTTGGTCTTTTAACCTTGTTGAAGTGATGCACTCTGTAGAGCCCCCATGTCTCTCTGCCCGTGTCTGTCTCTGCTCTGTAGCAGGTGCTGCTGCACACTGTCCTGCAGCAGGAGGGAGACGACACGTCAGGTCAGCTATTATTACTATTAATATAATGACACTATCTATCTGCAGTAAACCAGGAGTGATGAGCGCTTCTAACCTGACAGGCAGGTCCTTCCAGTTTACTGCATGATCCATGAAATAGCCTGCAGAAAAAAAAGCACACATCACATAACCACTTACTACACAGCAGAATCAGAAACACGTTTAGTGCCAAATAGGTTTTCAAATACAAGGAAACTGGCTCTTTAGTGCATAAAATAAACCTAAGTAGTAGTAAGTAAATATAAAGAAAGATAAAAAGCAAATATTGCAATTGAAGAAGCTTAAATTGAAAATAGACAAGTGAGAAATATATATTATTAAAGTACGAACAATATGATATTGTATGCGTTTGTAACATGGGTGTTTCCACTTACGATTTCTGATTTCTGATCAATCTCAAACCTGCACATTTTTCAGCATATCAAGAGTTGTTTGAAAATGATGAAACATTTGATGTGAGCAGCTGGATTCAAGATTTTTGATAAAAAGCTTCAGCACATAAACATGAGTGAAGAATGAAGTTTCACCTGCCACCCCGACCTCTCCAGTCCCAGCCAGGTTGAGATCTGGAAATCGTGCTGGGTCCAGTGAATAGACCTGAGAGCGATGGGCGTTCGGCTGCATCCCACAACCTTCCTGCAGAGGGAGGGAACAAGAGGTCGAAGAGAAGAGAGGAAAAGTCAGGGAGAGGGACTTTGTCTGGATTAAAGATGTTTTGGTCTTTAAACTGTTATTTCTGAATTTTAACCATCTAAATATATATATTCCAAAAATCATTTGATATTTGATTTCCGTGCATCCAAACCCCATTTTTAGATATTAAGTATTTTTAAGTCTAATTGTGTTATTGCGACTACATTTGTGTAAAATCAAACATGTTAAAAACAATGGCACAGAGCTCTGGTACTCACAAACACTGCCCCCTTCAGCATGTCAGGCACAACCATGGGAATGAAGCCCTGCAGGAGTCAAAAGGAAAACTCAAGTTTCTTTTTATATTTCAACAGAAAAATACTATATATTCATTTTTTTTTTTATCAGACCAGGCACATGCTCACCCGTCGCTGCAGTGTGTCAAGGGCAAAGTTTTGGAGTGCAGTCTGCAGTCTGGCCCCTGTTCCCCTCAGATAATAGGATCTGTGGCCTGAGACATGAGCCAGATGTCTGCATGAGAGGACAGAGGAGCATTCCCATTCATATCAAAGAGGGTAGACACTTAATACCAGAATACAGAAGACTAAGAACACTAAATTAGGACTTTACAATTCATAGACAACAAAAAAGTATCAAAACTATCCAACTATACGATTGTCTTTAATGAAAATTAATGTATTTGTCCGCATTTTCTTTTCTCTTCAAAATCTATGTAGCCCAGATATTTTTCTCTTTTCTTTTTCGATTTAATATTTATTTATTTTGATGATTGTTTGTTTGTGTGTTTATATTTGTTTATGTACTGTTTTCTCTGAATTTCTTCAGAATGCCAGTCACAGAATACACGTCTGAATTATTGGTATATGTTAACATTTGTTGATAAAGTTTATTAAAAGAAAAACAGTACAACAAATGGAAAATCAAGATGAACTTAAAGAAAACAACCAATCAGAGTCATCCTCACCTCTGCCTGATGAGACCCAGCTCCTCCCCCAGCTCTACATGGCCTCTGGGCTTGAAGTCAAACTCTATGTCAGAGAGAGAAAAGAGCAGATTCTGAGATTTGTACTTAAACACACAAGGGTACAGCACTTTAGGTTTATTAATGATCTAATGTTGAGATCAATAATGGCATAGATAACGTCAATCACCTGGTTTCTGTCCAACCAACTCCACCACCCTCGCCTGGCTCTCATCTCCAACTGGCTGAGAAAGGAAAGGAAAGGAAGGCTTTATGACCTGGATATGAAGTGCTCATAACGCAAAATAAAATTTCTACAGTGAACACAGAGCTCCTTCCCTCTCCATTTACTGGCTTTACTCGCAAGTGCATTAAAGAGGTATTTCACCCAAAAAAATAAAAAATTCAGTCATTGTCTACTCACCTACATGCCAATTGGAGGTCAGGGTTACTTTTCAGTCCACAGGACAACAGTGTTGAAGGATCTCCCAAACAATTGAAGTGAATGGTGACCAGTTTTCAGAAAAAACAACCAAAAAACAAACCATAAAATGCCTCAATAAAGCTCGTCTGGTGTAATCCAAGTCTCCTAAAGCCCGAACATGCCAATGACTTGTGTGCGCACACTGTTACACCACACACACCCAGTTCAGACAGTGTGCACGAGCACCTGAATGTGGCTCCAAGCTGAGGATCTACAGTGAAGATTTAGACTAAAAACATGGTCTGAATAATGTCTTTCAAGTCAACTTGGCATGTCAGGACTTTAGGAGACTTGAATTATGCCAGACGAGCAGTGTTTTATGGACTAAAATACTAAACTCGACCTTTAATTGGCATGACGATGAGTAGATAATGACTGAATTTTCAGTTTTGAGTGAAGTATGCCTTTAAATAACCCAGTTATGAGGTATCACAAAATAATATTAGTTTCCGAAGAGACAAGACTCAACCTTCTGCTGTCCTCTCCTCTCATAAAAAAGTTACTTTAGCAGTGGTGTACTCCTGCTTCTAGTTGCATGTAGGGAAAATACTGAAACCACGTTTTGTCATGAAAACACACGCTAGAAGTGACATTAGATTATTGATACTGAAGCATCAGAATGCAGCATGTTGATGTCTCACACCATCACACCTGTCTGTCTTCACAGAGCTCTTTTGAAACACTTCACAGAACATCTCTCCACACAATGTTTGGACAAAGTGTGTGTATGTGTATGTGTGTGTGTGTGTGTGTGTGTGTGTGTGTGTGTGTGTGTGTGTGTGTATGCTCACCACATCAGGGTGACTGGTGTTGGGCAGTCTGAGTGCTCGTCCGTAGTGTTCCTCTTCCAGTTCAGTCTCTTTGGGGTACAGCTGATTCAGTCTGCTGCGGATCTCTCGACCCTTCTGCAGAGCCTGAGTGTACTCTGGAAGCTGCAACAAAGATAACCAAACTAAATAAACAACAAAGATTTGGTCCCGACTCTTATTTTCAACCGACCAGCAGAATGACACTTGCCAATATAAACTGATTCAATAACAAAGTATTGATAAGTTGAAAGTCTAAAGTGCCAAAATCAAACTTACATTGGCGAGGGCTTTCTTGTCGTTCTTGGTCTGAGAGGAAAAGATTGTTAATGTCACAATTATGGGACTGTCTTTATATACTTTTACATTGAATTATAGAAAACAATTGAGTGAAACATCTATCTGTAAACGGGTGACAGTGACCAGTGCTGAACTAACTTGTACTGACCACTAGTGCTTTGACTGTGTCTCCGATGTGTCTCTTCTGCTTCTCCAGTCCAGAGATTTCTGTCCTCACTGCCTGGAGCTCCTGCCACACACACACCTGCAATGTGGCCACACATACAGACAGTGATGTCAGCTGAAAAGGCACCCCAACTTTTCCACATTTCACCACAATGCTTTGATGCTTATTATAACTACATGTTTATGTTTGCATTTTTTTTTTACTGTATGTCTGCTGTATCATTATTACATTTGCTTTCAGTATGTTGACTATATACAGTTTGTCAACATATTGAGAGCTACTGGCTCAAATTCTTTGTGTTTGTCAATGTAGTGGATCAATAAAGTCAGGTCTAATACTAAATACTCCTTATTTGCTTGATTCCATATTTCGAAAAGGGAATATTGTGCTAACAGTTAGAATTCAAGCCTCGGTTAATATTACATGAAAACACCAACAGTCATCTCTACATTATTGTCAGAGTACCGGTATTAAGGATCAATAATGGATTTTACACAACTGCGATGTAGAAACCTGGAGCCTTCCTCATCATTCACAAAAGTAAAGATGGAAGACATAAAAGCTTGCCAAAAAAAAAAACTGCCCTCTGGTGGCTGGTTGCAGTATAGGTAATAAATCTCGCCCCCCTCTATGTTAGCAAATGGGACATCAGCTATTCTTAAAAATGAACATACATATCAAATGCATAGGTTTTCTGTCGTTTTAGGTAGTTCTTATCACACTGTTGTTTATTGAAGTGTTTATCTCTCATAAGTTTGGTTTTAACTAGTTATTTGATTTGTTTTTGTACAGTGGAAGGAAGGGGAGACATCATTCATCTTTATTTACATCTTTAGTGTATCAGATACAAATTATTATTTAAAGAAGAGTATTTTTATGTCATAAAACATGTTTGTAGGGGGTCTTTAATTTTAATATTATTCTATCATTAGGAGAATAGATTTGTATTTATTACATGAGACACCAACCATAACTCATTACTCACCAAACGTGAATGTGAATGTTGAAGAATGAATACTGTGTGTGTAAACACTTACAATTTTCCTGACATCGTCTCCTCGCAGGTCACCTTTCCTGTTCTCAATATTTGCTATGACTTTGTCGGTCTCTTCACACACTGGTATCATGTCCAGCTCCGGCTTGTCGCTGTAGCCTTCACGGACATGCTCGTACAAACTACTACGGGCTCCGTGAGACAAACGGTGCGGGATGAACACACTTGTTCTTTGCCTTGAACACTGTCTGACTGCCGGCTTCAACACAGTCAATGCAGAGCCTCCAACTCTTAAAACCATGCCCATGCAGGTCGCCATGTCTGTCTTGTGCTCAATGTTGCATTCATGGGGTGTAGGAATAATCTATAGCATAAATTGTGCTGGCGCCCTCAAAAGTTGTACGCTTGAATTCATGCTTGGGTATCCCTTAAATAAAATATTCTAAAATACATTTATCATAAAGTATAGCCATGTATTGTTCTATTATGTAACAATAATAATAATAACAATAATAATGATAATTCTTATTTTTTTCCGTTTTTCCTTTTATTTTGACGGAACTTGGGAGCAGTGTGGTTTAGAGGGAATACAGTTAATAATCATAACAACAAAAGAACAGGGAAAAGAGTTTTTTAAATGGGTAGGCATCATAAATGACCAAAGTCCCGGATTGTTTCCTGATTTAGCTGTCTTTTTAGTGTTTCAAAATACAGTTTAATTTCATGGTTTAATTATTGAATAGTAGGCCATTTGCATTTATGGATATAAAACTTGCCATAAAAAAAATCAAAATATTAAAAATGGCTTCTCTCCAAATCAATCAAAAATGTTTTTTAAATACACTTCACTGACTTTATTGTTAACAAACTATTTGGTATGACGACTCCAATTAATATTCTCAAGAGGATTTCCAATAATGTTTGCTACAAGAAACTGTGGGGCAATGTATCGAATTCCTAAAACAAAATCTATTATTACAGTTTTTCCTTTTCCTATATGTTAATGCCATCTAACAGAACTGTCTGAAAAAGGAACGTATCCGCAGTGAACGCACCATGAATGCGGAAATTAGCATTTCGGAATGTGAAACAATAAAACAAAGATAGAGTTTTTTTAAATTATGTCTTGAAAATGTAGCCGCAATTTTACGCAGAAATTATAACACAATGTCAAAGAATCAGCAGAAAATATTTTTTTTCCCAGCGACGAAAAAACGGCCGTATTTAGAGAGGAACTCTTGATTTACAAAACTCTCGCGAGGTTTGTAAGCGTTATCTCTTCATTGTACACGTTGTACAAATCAGTTATTTGTTATAATGTGACAGACGCTTTGATTGAAAATTTGGATAGGATTGAGGACAGAAAAGACTTTGTTGGGTCAGAGAAATGTCACAGTTTGAGTTAAAGTGATAACTCTCGCGAGATCTTTTGCAGGTCTGGGGTTCCCTTCAAGACACTACGACAAAGACGGCTCTCTCCCCAAACAGTCGTCACGAGCCAAAGGTCAGCCAATCAGAGGAGCGGAAGTTTAACGTTGCGGTAATCCGGTTCAGACGTGACAAGTGCGGCCGACTGAACCTGAACTCAGTCTTATATTTCTCCCCTGCAGGCTTTAGAAACTACTCTGTCCACTGTCTTACCACCCAGCTGGACGGGTGCACGTTATATCATGGTGGACTGATATTTGCGAGGAAGAGAAGCGTTTGTACAGCGGGAGTATTGGTCCTTTGTAAGCTAGTTTGGTCCGTCAGTTAGTAGTGATGTTGTGCTTGGGGCTGGATGAGCAGCGAGTAGCCTGACGCGTCTTCTCCACAGGCCGGGACGAGCCATTCAGCGGAGCCCCGGAGGACCAAAGACAGCCAGATGGGAGCGAGGAAAGCCTGTCCAAGCCTCTGGTAATAAGCGGGTACTTGGATACAGTTAGCCTGCCCCAAACTGCCTCACCAATTCCTGCTGAAAGTGAGACCCAACCAGCCTTCACGGTGGAAACGAGAAGAAGAGCAAAGGTACTGTAAGCTAAAAATCTTCCTCATGCTACAACAGCAGCCTGCTTTGTGTTTGTTAGTATTTATGAAAGACATTATGTTAATCCTTCTGCTGAAATGAAAATGCCATACTGTAACGAGCTGGAGTGAGTCTGCAGCAAACAATGTTTGTTTACCTTAAAACTAAGCTGCATCATGAACGTTGTCTAGAAAGCAACATTTTGGTCAGTGATAAGTGTTATCTGGCTCATATCTGTCACAGGCCTCTGTCTATAATACATAGGCCGGTCTGTTAAAGATAGGCCTTGCATCTATAGAGGTTTGAGTCTAAATCCCATACGCTTGAGTGCAATTCTAGCCCAGCTATGAGTGTTTATTTACATTGAGCAGTCTTATCGTTAAAATCACTCAGGTGAAGTGAAAAAAACATTGATCATCTCATTGCAATTGCACCTGTCAAAGGATGAGATGCAGGAAGCAGCAAGTGAACAGTCACTTCTTGTCCAGACATTTTACACAAAAGTGTGGGTCAAACTCAATGGACTGTGTGTCCTCAGAATGTTTTGAATGAAAGAAAAAAGTTTAAGTAATTGTATGAAAGAAAAGTTTTGAAAAGCCTGAATACGATCCTAACAGGGTTTTTTTTCTACAGGTATTTGTGAGAAAAAAAATCGGTGAACCTCACACACATTACAGCAGAAAATCTATGAAAAATAGCCATTAAGGTCTCCTCTACAATGTAAAAACAGTCCCAAGAGATCCAAGTGCTAGTTCAAATGTTTTTCTTAGTCATACCCTGGTTCTTTTTTTGGCACTTATCCATATAAATGCTGGCAAGTGATGATTAACATAAATTTAAAAATTTTAAAATAGCACTTTTATATTACTTTCCAAGTATAACTGCCAAATTGTCACTTAACTTAAATGTTGGCAATAATGAACATAAACTTAGAGAATTTAAGTAAAACTTGGTTTCATTACAAAGATATTCCAAGAAAATAAACCCACTACAGCAGGTCATTTTGACCCACATCTGAGAGTTAAAGAATTTCGTTTTGCACATGGACTGTTTCCATGTCCATGTCTGTTTCTGGTTGATTGTGGACAGCACTGAACCCTCTGTGTGGACATTAGACAAGAAGACATTCATAAATACTTTTTTTAACATGGGCAGTAATAGGAAATTGTGGCCTCTCCAATTTTTTTTAGCACTCTCCACTATTACACTTTGTAAATTATAGATTCATGAGACAGCTGAAAGTGTTTCTGATGCAATTTGTGTGGGGTCATGTTGCATAATGCCTGTACTATTCTTGAAGTTGTTGTGTTAGAAGTAGAGATGAATTAGTGTGAAAATTTCATATCAAGTTTAGAATGACCAAAACTGTCATTATCAGTATTATCATGAATTTGTTAAAATGTGGTGAAAATGTTCAAAAGGTGGTGATACACACACTGAAATCATTTCACTGAGTTTTGTATTGAAAACCTCTCACCAATTTCAAATGGCATCATGTCTTTTGTGATGTCCGTGTTTTCACTGATGCAGAGCAAACCCACATTTCATGCTGTGAAACTGGCTATGTATTCATCTCTAGTTGGAAGCAGGGAGTGTAAGGAATCGCAAGCAAGGGCCAAACTGTGATGGCTAGACTGGCTCAAAACATCTCTAAAACTGTAGGTTTGGTGGGTGTTCCCGATACGCAGTGATTAGTAACTATATAAGTGGTCCCAGAACATCAGTGAACCAGCAATAGGGTCATGGGTGCCCAAGGCTCATTGATGAGTGTGAGTTGAGAAGGTGAACCCTTCTGGTCCGATCCCGCAGAAGTGCTACAGCAGCACACATTACTGAAAAAGCTCATGCTGGCCATGATAGAAATGTGTCAAACATATAGTGCATTGCAGCTTGATGCATAGCTACAAAACAGTCAGAGCACCCGTGTCGACTGTTCTCTTGAGTGTCGCAGAACAGTGGAAGAAGGTGTCCTGTTGTTGACAAGGTGATGACCGGACCTTTGAAATCCCCACACCTCAATATGATTGTGGGATGTGCTGGAACAAGAAGTTTAATCCATGCAGGCCCCACCTCGCAAATTTCAAGACTTAATGATCTGCGGCTTGTGTGTAGAGTTGCCACGATCCCAGAATTTTCAACTTTGAAAACACTAGTATAAGAAAAAACAATCCTCAGTACTTGTTTTGATGCCAAGGCAAAAATGAAAAAAGGAAAAAAAAAAAATATTAACAACCTGTTCACAGTGCCGGTACAGCAACAGTCACTGAACACTGTCTGATTTTACTACAAGCGAAATTTCAGGCAAGACAATGAAGACCCTGGGGTCTTGAATGAGCACTTAGATCTTTCCTTTTTTTAGCTTAGGTACTTTCCATATTATAATGAACAGATACCATATTATTTTTAAAAAGTGGTATTTTAAAAGTATTTAAATATCTATACTTTTGACACTTACTTACGTGCCAGATATCACAAGATGGCTACTGGGGCAACAAGGGCACAGCAACAACAACATTGACAACAACAACATCATTATGCTATTAAACAAGTGGTTTTAATGTTGTGGCTGATCAGTGTATGTATACTGTACCTCAGATGAATGCTGTGCGGGGGGGCACAGTCACCTGGCGTCCCCAGCCGTGGCAGGATGGGGACGGGGGAGGAGGAGAACCTCTCTCAGACAGCGACTCGGAAGAGGAGGACTTCCCTGATGACAGCACCACACCGCTGGGAGACTACATCACACATGGTGAGACAGGAAACTGATGAGACTGGTGAGGGTGGTAGTGGGAATTAAGAAACCAGTCCTTGTAGAGTTAGTGTGACTCACCTGTCCTCCCAAGCCTTTTCTCTCCTGGTTTTTCTCTATTCTTGCCCTTACTCATCCATCCCTCTGTCCTCGCCGTCCTCTTTGTCTCTCCGTCCTCTTTCTGCTGTGTGTCTCAGGATTAAAGCAGCTCTTGGATGCTCAGCAGCTGTGTGATGTTACTCTACTTGTTGAGGGAAAGAAGTTCATGTGTCACAGGTATGACTGCCACATCCTACAAAGAAGCTGATAAAAGAAAAACACAATTGTGAATATTGTTGCTCAGAAATACAGTAAGAAATACAGTTGTCTGTCTTACACCCTTCTCTCTCCTCAGAGTCCTTTTGGCAGCTGTGAGCCCATACTTTCGTGCCATGTTCACTAGCCCTCTGGTTGAGTCTCGCCTCACTGAGATCAGGCTAGAGGAGGTGACACCGTCTGTCATGGAGACTGTCATCCAGTTTGTATACACCGGTGAGGCAGGGCTCTCTTTGGACACAGCTGAGGATCTGTTTGTGGCTGCCAACCGCCTTCAGGTTATGCCCCTTCAAGACCTGTGCTCCAGGTAAATATGCTGTATATGAAAGTGACAGATGAGCAAGTTTACTCACGCGGCTTCCTACAGCAAGTGAACTTGAACATGTAGAGCACAGAAAATTGTCCAGATAGACTTTGAGAAATGAAAGAGAAATGCACTTGTGGTTTCATCTTCTGCAACTGAGTAAGTTTAGTGTCAAAGTTGTTGTTTTTTTTTTTAATTGACATAGTCAAGTCAGTCTTGTTTAACTGTAGTTTGGGAGACAGTTAACTTACTTGTAACTGCCAACAGCCACCAGTTTTCCTTCCGACACACAGATATCCTGTTTTAAAAGGGCGCTGCAGATCATGGAAGATGCACTGCTTCTTATTTGCACATGTTACTCTGTTTTTGTCCAATCTGATTGTGACTGGTGGGGCAACAGACACTTCAGGATTGATTTTTGACAAATGAAAATAGGTTGGGTGTGAAGCAAATGCACAAAATTTCACAAAAATAGAACCATGTTGAGCATTTTTTGAAAGAAGCAACACATCACTGAGCCTGTTCGCTGATGCACGCAGCAGGTTAAGACATCAGTGTTGGGAAGAACTGATACAATCTGAGGTTTGCTCGAGGGCTGCCACCTAAAAGTTGAAGATTCAAATCATCAGTCAGAGGCCCTTCAGCTGATTGAGATTCTTGAAGTTGTGCAGTATTGTTTTTTTTCCTTTGTCAGTCAGCATGCTTCACAATAACAGGATAAAACAGAAATACACCTATAGAATGCACAGGGAGAATATTTCAGTGAGGAATTGTAAATAAGGGGCTTCATAAATATAATTTCATGTTATCAGCCACACTTATTTTAAAAAGTCCATGTTACAGCATGAACTGGTGGTTACCTGATGAGAGATGGTGTAATGAGTGGTTGGTAAACAAGTTTATGTTCTTGTTTTTTAGCTGCTTCATTGTACACAAAGCAATGTAACAGCATGACAGGCTGTAACTTTACAAGTGTTTCAAAATCATCACAAAACACAAAAGTAACTTTGATGGAAGTGGAATAGTAATGGAAATGGAGTGCTGGGGACATGCTCTGGGTTGTGCAGGGCAGGTGATGTTCTACAGTGGCTGATACACCGTCAGTAGCGTGGCTGGAGATGCTCCATGGTGAGGTGGGATTTTACACTTGAGCTACAGAAGAACTCACACATTTACTTTCTCTGACTGTGAAAATCTGAGTCTTACAAGTAAGGCATAGGCATGTTGGCTGATATAGAAGTTTAGTGTGGTGTTGAATTGGGAAAAAAAGGAATGCTCTTATTGAACAGCCAAATCTGGCAAAATTCTGAGTTGGTTACAGCCCTAGTTTGCCCGCTCGCTTCTTGGATCATTTCTAGTTAGGACGCAGTGGTTTTCACTAGACAGTTCTGGTTGCTATATTTTTACTTTGAAATTACATTTTAGTTGACAAACCAGCGTCTGTCTTCAGGCTTTTAAACCCTCTCATTTCCTCTCCTCTCTCCTCTCTATCTCTGGTTTTCTCTACTCTAATCTCTGCAGGTTTCTATTCGAGCACCTCTCAGTGGATAATTGTCTGGGGATGTACTCTCTGGCCCGTTCTCACCATGACCAGCTGCTGTTGCGTGCCTCCCTGCGGCTTGTAGCGCAGCACTTTCCCCGGGTGGCCCGGCAGAAAGACTTCC
Organism: Lutjanus erythropterus; assembly: GCF_056507025.1. Classification (NCBI taxonomy): domain Eukaryota; kingdom Metazoa; phylum Chordata; class Actinopteri; order Lutjaniformes; family Lutjanidae; genus Lutjanus; species Lutjanus erythropterus. Next base: position 15,092,700 of record NC_139320.1, read on the forward strand.
TTCTGCTGGACCACGGCACTTTAGGCAGCCTCCTGAGCTCTGACCGTCTAGGGGTGGACTCGGAGGCGGAGGTTTACGATGCAGCACGGCGATGGGCAGAGCATCAACCCTTGGATCGCTATGCCCACATGCCGGCGCTACTTCACCACCTGCGGCCGGGGCTGTTGTCCCAGGAAGAGAGTCGAAGACTGAGCCAGGAGTTGGGGCCTGCCGCCGCCGGTGAGGGCCTTGGGGGACCTCTGAGACCACGGGAGGGCATGTTTGAGAAGAAGATTGTGTGCGTGGACCTGACACCTCGGGAGGATGAGAATTTAGCTGCAAGAGACTATACAGTGGACTGCTTTGATCCTCGGACAGGGAAGTGGGAGAAGTTGGCGGCGCTGGGCTCACTGGTCAGCCCCGGCTGCACGGCTGTAGGTGACCGGCTGTTTGTGGCGGGGGGAATTCTGCGGACTGGCTCTGTGTCTGCAGCTGTGCATGAATATGACGCAGTGTTGGACCAGTGGATAGAGCGGCCTTCAATGGTCCAGCCCCGGGCTATGCTCGGCCTGCTAGGCTGTGGGGAGTCTCTCTATGCATTGGGTGGTAGTAACCGCTCAGCTTTGCTGGACTCCAGTGAGACCCTGGAGCTAAGTACACTGCAGTGGGCTCCGGGGCCTCGGCTACCACTCCCTCTGCGCGCCTTTGCCTGCGCAGCATTGCGTGGACGCCTTTACCTTCTGGGTGGAACCACTCTTGAACAGAACCGGGCAGTGGTCCACTCAGGGGTGCTTATTTATCATACCCTGACAGACTGCTGGACACGTGTGGCACTGGACTCTGGTGCCACCTGCCTTGCTGGAGGAGTAGCAGTGCGTGGAGGAGTCTGTGCCATAGGGGGCTACATGAGAGACACTACCAAGTTCCTGGATGGAAACTACACCAACCTGGAGACTTTGGATGCCACTGGACGTGTGCTGTTTTTTAGAGAGGGCCGGGGGTCTGGAATAGAGAGGGAGGTGACTGGGGGAGGGGTGATGGTCACAGCGGAGCAGCGGGGAGGTGCAGGTGGTGGAAGCGACCGAGCCCCAAGCCCTGTGGTATTTCCTGGGCTGCCGCGGCGGATTGCGGCGGGTGGTGTGGCCAGGTGGAAGCGCAGGATTTATGTGCTGGGTGGGGAGAACGGCTCACGCTTCTATGACAGTGTTTACTGTTGGAAGCCCGGCTGGCGCAGCTGGGTCCAGAGACGTGAGAAACTCCCCGGAGACACTGGAGGGGTGAGCCAGTTTGGTTGTACCACTTTAAAGTTCCCTAAGAAACACATCCTGTCCAGACTGAGACTAGCCAAAGAAAACTGCAAGAAGGCAGCCGACTAGCTCGATAGTTACCAATATTAGTGAAGTCACAGAGATGAGCTCCAGACTGAGTTTGAATTTGCTCCTCCTTGAACTCATGAAATGTCGATCTTCAGATGAAGTCACAAGGAAGAGACCATTTTATACAGTCACAGAGTTTAGCCACAGAGTAGGTCTACGATGGACTGGATGCAGACAGAATCTTATTACAGATAGTCAAATGTACAGGCAGAGAGCAAGTGGAGCCAGAAACTGGTTTAAAGTCAGGCAACATGCACCTGAATGTAACCTAATCCACTTTTTGTCAGAACAGTAAAGTCCTTTGAGAGAGAAAAGGGCCTTTTAATTGTTTTTGTAGAGTGTAATGTTATTTTCAGCTTTTTGCTGGTGTGATATTTTTAAGGCTGTTTGGAAACCATTTCAATGCTGTGAATTTTTTAGCAGCGTTTAGTTTAGACACAAGGATACCGGCACATTTCTGACTATATTATGTTCCACTTTAATTGCCTAAATTCAATTTCTTCTTTAATGTGGGCCTCCAAAGCCATTTAAAGCTGCAGTTAAGGGCTATACAAATGCATTTGAATAGAAAAATATCACAGGAAACAGATTTTTCATAAAACTATTTGCATGTGGAAAGTTACAATATTATGAACATTTGAACCTGAACAAACACTTAAAGGAGTCATGTATTACAAAATCTTCCCATCTTTATTTTATTTCTCAGTGATCCAGTCATAAAGTTTCACCTCTTTGGCATAGGACAAGCTTTTCCAGTTCTTGATTGACTGCTGATTAATCTGTCCATTATTTTTCATGATTAACTGATTGAAGTGTTCATCACAAAAATAACTCTTGTTGCGAAGCTTTTTATTGCATTTACAATGACAGTTGTCATCAACTCAAAAGACATTATCTTCATTTCACCTGTCTATCCTCTGCTCCGTATGTGGAGGGGCAAAATCAGTATTATTCTTTACATGCATGCGAGAGGCTGTGAAAGTCTATGTGACTTAAATTTTGTCATCAGAGGGTGTGCCCATAGTAGGTTTGTAAATGTGCATTTTCTTAACCAATAATTGAAAATATTAACAATTGATCGTGAATAAAACACAAAGTCCACACCTTTTTCTCGATTTAAGTTTTATTTTAGCAATTTTTCGCGCAACATTAATTATGTGACATGTGAAGTACAAACAAATCAAACAAACAGAATAATAAAACAATAAAGCTCTCGCTGTCCGTCTGTCCTTATTCAACAATTGGCTTTGGTAAATAAATAAATAAAACAATATTAAATGTGGTGCAGTAATTGCAGTTTCTACACTAACGAGGCAGACCCGACCAAATAATGAGAAAACCTTTGAGCTCCAGAGAAATGGTACACAAAAAAGACCTCATGAATAAATGAATTTTTGATCTGTTAAATTCTTGATGGCAATTAATCCATTCGTCATGGTCATGTACCCCTAATTTGTTGTAACCATGCAGACTTGTCCACACAGCTTCTACAGAAGCAGAACCACTGTGTGTGGAGTGTGTCCTCCAAGCAGGCTCCAGAAAGAAGTATAAACAAAACCAACAGGCATCCATGGTGTCCACAGCTGTCGATGTACACATCTGTTTGGGAGTATGATCCAGCCTTAAACCCTGCCGTTAGTGAAACACAGAGGAGAGGAGAGGAACTAGCATGTCTGTTAGTGACATCGAGCATAAACATAAATAAACATGGATAGCATAAATAAAATATTTAGTTTCTTTTAAATGAGGGTGGGCTGCAGTTTTAGCAAAAATACTGCAGTGGACAATACTGCAGAGGACATCAGTCAAATTCTTAGAACTGCTGAAAACTTCAGTGTGTTTTGTGTGGCACATCAGCGGTTCATTTGTTCAGGTTCCTCCCTCACAACATCAACATCTGTAACAACATCAGGATAGTCTGACCTACTTGTCCCAAGTCACTGCCCAACTCTTGCAAAACCTTGTTCACTGATCCTCACTACGGCAGCCCACGTGTTAAACACAAATCACATGGTATCTTTTCACTTGGTAGAAACTATCCTTAGGTTAAGTATAAATGTCCTGCCTCAATGAAGTGGAACACAGCAATGTGGGAAATGTGTAGATAGGGCTGGATAATATGCAAAAAACAAAGTCAACAGCTAGAACACCTTCTTCCATATTAACATAATAGACAATGAGTGCTTTAAGTAAAGAAGTTCCAGTTGTCATCGGTTTTGGTGGATGTTAATGGCTATAGGCTGCAAAGAAAACTTGAACTGTCCTTTTCAGCTAGCAGTGTTAAGTATGGGAAGGGGGTGGGTGTCGTCTAGCTCTTTGTGAAGATGACCCACAGTATCCTTGTGTCTAGACCACCGCTCTGTCCAGCACCTTTCTTAAATCTGAGGTGAACAGTTGTCTTTACTTGATTCAAGCAGCTGAGTCAAAGTCACATTTTTTTGTTTCAATTCCTCCAGCCACAGGACTTGAGAATGTTTGGCATGGAGATTATGGATTATCTGAACACATTAGCACTGCACCTAATTTATTGAAATGTATTTTAAAGGGTTTTTTTTGTTGTTGTTTTGAAATAGTAACTTTGGTTGTAACTGCAGTGTCCAGGCTTCCTGTACTGTAGGACTGCACCATGAGCTCCTGTCAAACAGGAGAAAATATGTTTAGATCTGAAAGTGACTGTTGAGGGTTTCAAAGTAACTTAAGTCTTTAGTTGTGATTTTATGAAAGGTCAGAGAGTTTGCCCAGAAATGTAAGCACATTGTTTTGCTGTAAGGCACTATGTTTTCTTCGACTTTTTTCGTCTGTTTTCCTCTCTTACTGATCAAAACCAGATACTTCTGCAGGAGATATGTGTGTATGAGAAACACTGCCAACTGTGACTGAAAAAACAGAATTCTACCAAAAGGGGCAGAAATTATAACTAACTATTGGATGTATTAGAATTGTTTATGACTCCTACCATCACAGAATCTGGAGTTAATAACTTTGGGTAGGTAGGTACGTGAAGATTTCTTTGACATTAAAAATGAATGGGTTTCAAATCGCAAAGTGCCGCAGGGAATTATTTTGGGAGTTACTTCACTGAGAGCTTGTTGGGTTTTCATTACTACAGACCAGATACTAGTTTTCAAACGTAACTTGAGAGGTGAGCAACATTGGCGGGTCACAGTTTAGCTACTGCAAATACATTATCAGCTGCAAACAGGAAATTAGAGGGGATGTGCTTCCGTAATTGCTCTTACTACTGAGATAAGACACAGTGTCAGGAGACCTGCAAAGTGGGTTTATTTAAATCCACTGAGGTATGTATTTTATTTTATTTAAAATTTTTTTGAGGGTTTTATATCATTTAATATCTTCTGAATACTGTTCCCTTCATATTCAAATCCAAACTTGTAAATTTTGGTTGAAGTATGTATGTCAAACTTTATTTTCCAAAGCCCCTCTAAAAACATTTTCTGATGTAATGTAGGTTTCTGCTGGGTTTGATATTAACTACGGCCCATGGCCACAAAAAGCTACTCTTTGGCCACTAGATATTCCATGTAGGTATCCCCCCCCAGTGGCCATCAAGTTTTATCATTCCCCAACACAACATTAAAGTTCCACAACCATCCTGATTCCCTTTGTGTCATTTAGTTTAACGTTTTACTAAAACAGCCTGAATTGGTATTTCTATTCGATAAACCTGGAAAAAGAACTTTGAAGAATCACCATTTAATTTTACTAATGGCAGTCTGACACTAAAGAATTTAAATGGAATGCATTTAGTGAGAAAGATTTTTCATATAACCTTACTAAAACAGACAACTGAAGCCAAATTCATGTATCCAACCCTCCCTCCAAAAATTAGACTGTTGTCAGGCTTGTCTTGTAACTCAGTTTTCCACTGAATCAACAAACCAATAGAATCAAAAGTACATTTCAAAACCTCCTTACAATGAGTCAGTCTCCCTCGAGAGCAGAATAGTGGAACTTCCCCAATTTCCCAGCTACAGTAACAGCAGATGTTTAACAACACTGTCAGGTTATTTCTAGAAATCAGAAGAACTCCCTGTGAAACAACTGCCTATTAACAGCTTGATTATAACACTGTGATCTCTGATATTCTCATATTCCTGAATATTTCTTCTTTCTTTTTCTGTCATCAAACTTCTGAAAACAAGATTGTTGTTCAGTCAGTCAGTATTAATCTGTTATCAGTGCCATTAGCAGATACCGGGGTTAATTGGTGAAGGTAATTAGGGCAAATCAGTTATTTAATAGGACATGATTATCAAAGTCCCGGGGAGTAACAGTAGTAATCAGAGGCAGGGTAGGACTTTCACGGCTGTCACCATGGCCATTCCTCCTCATTTTGCCTTGTGACCCTCAAAAAAATTATACATCCTGCAGCTACACTGCCCCATCTCATTTTACACCAGTGTCTTTTAAGTTTCTTACTGGGCAACATCAAGTGAAACAGAGCGCACAAAACCAGTAGTGGGTTAGATTTAGAGCCTGGTATGAACCACTCCAAGACTGGAGGAGAGAGCCCTCAGGATGAGGTGGGAAAGAGAGCAAGCATATGGACAAAAGCATTTATGTGATAAAAACTTTTTTTTGATCATGAAGGCTGATGTTACTTAAAAATTCAGTGGTTTACAGTGCAGACCAGAGTCTCTGTTAAAAGTGACAAACAGCTAGATTCACATTATATACGCTTGTCTCCTCTTTCATTGCGCTACTGGATGTGCTGTCTTCTATGGAAGCTCATTGCTGCCAATGTGATGGGAAAAAAGATCCTGAAAGTCATTAAAATGATTAACTTCCTCAAAATAATGACTTATTGTTATTAATATTTCAAAATAATGCATTGGTATCTCAAAACGAGAAACCTTGTCATTATTATACAATGACTGTTTTGAGAATTTCTCATTATTTTGACATATTAATTCAATATATATTGTGCACTATTTATTATGTCGCTATATAGATTGCCCTCTCACTGACCTCCAGTGTCCCTGTACTCAGTGTTGGCAAATTAGGAAAAAAACAGAAGTAAAAAATCATCCTTAATCCATAAATACATTACATTATTTCAGTGGACTTCATTCTTTTATTTGATGGCCTTATTCCCTGATGTTTAGCCTCTGTTCCCTCAAAATTGACAACACTAAAGGGCCAAGTGGCCTTGCCCCTAAAATGATGAAATTACAGGCCTGGTCAGAGGGACCATGTTTGAGCTCTTCTAATATTATAATAATTCATACCTGTTAGGTATGACCAGAACTGTGAAGTTGGTAAGGTTCTTGAACTTAATTTCAGTAGGATATTCACTACTCAGACACACAACAAATATAGCATATTTTTTGTCATTTAGTCAATTAAGAGACGTGAGCTTTAGTTCGTGTACCTCGCAAAAGTCACACCATCTGTTTCATTTACAATAACACGCTCTGAATTTTCACTTTGAAATGAATGAATTGATTTTCTTTTCCTTCGTGTGCTTACAGCTTGTATGACATGTGAAAAGTGATTGTGTGCGCATGCATGTTTTCTATGCCGAGGCGTAAATCTGTTCAACACAAGCTCTCTGCACATATGCACACCTGCACACTGTGTGTCCCTTCAGAGACGTGAAGCTGCCCCCATTTGTACAATCTAATGAAGTTTGTGAACTGAAAGGCAAATGGATGTTCTGATGAAAGCAGTGCTCTCAAATGATTAAAGGACTATTTGCTTACATGTTTCTTGCTGATGCCTTTTTTTTGCCAAAGCATTTGACTAATCGACATTTGAACGGTGGAGACGTATACAGTAGCTGTTTGGGCAACAGCGATACAAGTCTACATTTGTGCATGTAAAATGTTTAAAGTCCAGTGGAACTATATGACTGAAACCCTGTTTTTCATGGTTTGGTGTTAATAATTAGTCCAATGAATAAACTGCTGAATCTGCCCATTGTCAAAGCTGGCCAAAGTTCTCACTTGACACTGACCACCCAATATCACCTGCCCATGCACCGGTCTTCGACTAATAGTGTTTCTTTACTTGTTCTTATTTGGTCATATTGATATTTCAGCGTGGTTTTTAGCGATTTGTAAAAAGCAAAGATAAACCAAAGGCAGGTTTACCAGTAAAGGAAGGTAATAAAATCAAGCTACAGGTTAAATAAAGTAAAGCGATGGAGGATCCCTCGTCAGACAAAGTGACAATCAACAATCCAGCAGACATCACCATCATCGTTGGATACTTCATTATGGTTATAAGTGTCGGCATTTGGGTGAGTGGACCTGTGTTAATCTGAGACTAATTATCAGGAGATAATAATGACTGAATACAGAATGCTAACGTTGCATTTCATTCGTGAGAATCACAGTATTGTCCTGTCTGTGTTTTAGTCCATGTTTAGAACCAGTCGTGGGACAGTCGGAGGATATTTCCTGGCAGGGCGCACCATGACCTGGTGGCCAGTGAGTTCAATGTCAAGCTTAACTGATAAATATATAGCCTGATATTACCTTATTACTGTCAGCTTACATGTGTGGGTAGGGCTGATAATAAGTACAGATATGCCAAAGATTTGTTCCAAGTCATTTATAAACATTGTTACCATGTCTTAGTTTGTCCACCAGAGGGTGCTGACAAGATTATTTTTACACTGCAAAATGTTCTGCTCAGGATAGATCTTTAAAAATGACTCTTTAAATGAAAAAAATAGCAATTGAAGGAATTCATCTAAAAATGCATGTTAAAAAAAAACCAAAAGTCTCAAATCTGTTTTGGTCTGAAAAGAATCAGTGCTGGCCAGGCTCTACTACAGTAACATCAGTCTTTTTGAACTTTCAGGCAGCGGGAGTATTTTAAGGTTCATCTCTTCTTTTAGCTATGGAGGCCCATTTCTGCCAATATGATGAAAAAATAATACAGTTCTGGAAATAATGACTTATTTCTTAGATACTAAGTCTTTTTTTTTCTTATCATTCTGAGATAATAAATCATTATTTTAAGAAAGGTTCTTGTTATTTTGAGATTCTAAGTCATTATTTTGAGATAATTACAGTCATTTTCAGCTAATAAGTCATTATTTAGACAAAATAACTCATTTTGTGATAATAAGTCATGATTTCAAGATACGAAGTCAATATTTTGAGATACTAAGTCATAATTTAGAGATACTAAGTCATTATTTCAAGAAATTATAATCACAGGGTCTTTTTTAAATCACATTGGCAGAAATGGCTTTCCATCATTTCCTGGGCCCAGACGTTCGACTCCTCCCACTACACTGAGTGTACTGGAGTGTAGCAACTTAACAATTCAGTCTATTATCAAGCTACTTCTATAGAAAAGTTTGTCCAAATTCCGGTCACAGTCTTTTGGATCTTATTAAGCAACCAAATCTTGTGGTTCCTTCCAGAAAAGGGTCAATATATGGATATATGTTGATTTTGTTGGATCAATATGTTGCACTCTTTTCTCTATTTTGTGATGTTTGATGGTACTGTACTTCTGCAAGTCTTAAGGTCTTTGGGTTTGGTTTTGATGTGTTATTTTTTGTAATTCAGGTTGGTGCCTCTCTGTTTGCCAGCAACATTGGTAGTGGCCACTTTGTAGGCCTGGCAGGCACTGGAGCAGCGAGCGGCATCGCTGTGGGAGGGTTTGAGTGGAATGTAAGTCACACTATAGACTCACAACTCATAAAAGTCTGCAGTTTAATTCCCATTAATTACAATTTTTATAACACTGAATAGATGCATTAATCATTCATATTTGTTTGTGCCAAAAAAAAAAAAAAAAATCACCTGAATCCACTGTAATTTACAGTGTGACGTGGTTCTGGTCCCTCACAGTGGACTGGATGGCACAATCTAACGTGTTGTATTTCTAATGTGTCAGGCTCTGTTCATCGTGCTGCTGCTCGGCTGGTTGTTTGTACCCGTCTACCTCACAGCTGGGGTAAGTAGTGTGTCATTCACTGCTGTAATGACGACTTCTGTGATTTCCTGTATTGATACCCACTGTGAAATGTACTCTGTTGTTAGGTGATCACGATGCCCCAGTATCTGAAGAAGAGGTTTGGAGGGACCAGGATCAGCCTCTACCTCTCTGTTATTTCTCTGTTCCTCTACATTTTCACCAAGATCTCAGTGAGTCACCCTGTCTGAGTCGAAACATTAAAAAAAAAAAAAAAAGTCTGTGCTTCTTTCTTCACTCCCTCCCTTTCTGTCTGTGTCTCTCCAGGTAGACATGTTTTCAGGAGCTGTGTTCATCCAGCAGGCATTAGGGTGGAACATCTACGTAGCTGTCATCACCCTCCTGTGCATAACAGCCTTGTACACTATTACAGGTATGTATGAGAATGTGTGTTTGTTTATATAAAGTATGTACTGAATCTGGTACATAAAGTTATCTATCTAGATTCTTTTAAAGGGCCACGTCACCAATTTGAGGATCAATTTACTCGTCATGGTCATCCTCATTACAAGTAAATCTGATGTAATGGGTTTTTTTTTTCAGACTGTGAAAAAAGTCATATAATGTCTTCTGAGACACTAGAGGGAGCACTCTGACATTCAAGAGAATAACCCAGTGATGTCACAGTGATGTCATCAGGGTTATCTTGCCTTGGGCCTGAATACTACAGTTTTATAGCACAAATCCCCAGTTACAAACAGGTTGTAGAGAAGGTGTATGGGAATTATCCTATCTGTTGTATTGTGGGAAATGTAGTGTTTCTGGAGCTTAATTGACCTTTCCTGAGTCACCCTGTTTTGGTTCAGTGCTCCAATAACAATCGAGCAAGCTTGTTACCTTGCGCAACCTTGGTCAACTATCTCGTTTCCTGTTTCCTGTATGTGACTTTTTTTTTTCAAGGATGGCATGTCCTGCCCTACTCTGTCTCTGATTGGTTTACCCTGATAATCTTATCCTAGCCCCCAATCACACGCTTCATGCCAAAACCTACCCATGACCTACATAAACCAAACAACCCAAACCAATGAAAGCAATAAGTACTAGCCAATCAGTTTTTTTTCTTTCTGTACTTAGGTATTCTGCTAGGCTGTTTATGTTGAAAATAAGGTCAAATTGTGAAAATAGTTCAAATATGTTGCTGGGGGACCTGTAAAAGTGACATACTATAAATAAACACATTTAGTTATGCTGGCAAAACACTAACAGCTTACTAGCTAGGTAATGATTGAGTAGGTTAGCTAGCTAGATAGCTAGCATTTTTGCTCACATTAGCCATTAGATGTAACCAGCTAACTATGATTTATGTAGATTAGCAAACTAGTTAGCTTAAGATGTGATTATATGTTGGTTTTACAGGTCCCCTAGCAGTGCTTCCAAAATTTGGTTTTCTTTTTAGCATAAACAAGCCTAGCACATAGAGTCACTAAGTACAGGAAACTGGAAAGGAGAAAGGTTACCGAGCTTCTACCAGACAGAAAGTTTGTTCAAACCTCATTGGTGCACAGGGCAAAAAGGGATGAGGGTAAAAAAATGGCTGAAGTACCCCTTTAAATATTCAGATTCTGTCATTGTGTGTATTTTAAGCTGTTTGAGTGTGTATGCGTGTGTGTGTGTGTGTGTGTGTGTGTGTGTGTGTGTGTGTGTGTGTGTGTGTGTGTGCATGTGTGCGCGCGCGTGTGTGTGTGTGTGTGTGTGTGTGTGTGTGTGTGTGTGTGTGTGTGTGTGTGTGTGTTACCAGGTGGTCTTGCTGCTCTGATGTACACTGACACAGTTCAGACCTTTGTCATCATCACTGGGGCCTTCGTCCTCACTGGCTACTGTGAGTACAATATGTACAGCATCACATCTAATTTTTAGATAAATTATCTTCATTCACAGTACATACATTTCATGTTTTGGCCTCTGTCAGTCCCTGCAGGCTGGTGGTTAGCCTATGGTCCCTGCCCAGCAGCTTCACCACAGGACAGATTAACCAGGGTCAATAATCATTCATTTCACTGCAGCGGTGTGCAATAAGCTGACACTGCAGAGCCACAAAACTCTCCACCTCCCGCCGACACAACAACAACCGCCCCCTTACAGCTTTATTGATTTTCTCATAAAAGGTCAATAAATATCAGTCTCATCCTGGTGTAGATAACTGACAAAGTCGAGGAAGGAGGCCGACAAGATAAAAGTAGGTGAGGAATCAGTGGAAAAATAGCCACCTCCTTTTGTGAACTGGTGATGCGTTGAGAAGACACTGCTGACTCAGCAGCTGACTCATATCTTCAGCTAGGAAAGCATCAGACAACAAGAGATGTATGGAGTACTGAGGAAAGAACAAATACAGTGTGTTTATTATTTGGCATTAAACGGTTTTACATGTACACAGTACAAGAAAAGTTGAGAAAACTTAAAAAAGTAAAACAATTGGCTGCAAAACCTTTTTGACTTAACTTAAGGGCTTATTTTTTGTGTCAACTTAAGGATTTAACTCAAAGTGCTATCTTAGGATCATCCATAGATTCATAACAGCTCACCTCTGAATTCCATTCAACTGCCTTAAATTTATGGATATTCCTGTTCCACTGGAAGGCCTTGTGTCGGCATTGCATTTTTTGTTTTTGCATTTGTTCCCAATGAGGAGAGAGCATCTGTGGCAGCATGCAGCTGTCTGGAGAAAAGCGCTGTGCCCGGCGACTTTTTTCAGAGACATTTTTGTGCTGCCCTCTGAGTGCTTCTAATTGAAAGTCTCTGAACTTTTCAGAAAGGCACTTGTTGTGTTTTCATAAGTAAGTAGGTCCCCACCAGCAACAATAACAACACATTTCCTGCTTTTGCTGCTTCATAAGAAAAACTTTTAAAAAACAAAATATCAGGGGACTTTTATTCTGAAGAATTTATAATAAATGAATGTGGTTAACTGGCATTTTACAGCCACTCAACTGAAGACAAGCAGGTATCAAGACACACCTTCGAGTGATTAGCTCAGATGCAAATCCCCACCTTGCTGGGCTGACAGAGTAAAACCAAGCCAGCACATGTGTATGGAGCAAGTATCTTTCAGTCAGTCCTCATAGTGAAAAATGCCAAACAAATAGATGCAAAAAGATAATAGAAACCAATTCTAGGTTGTGCAAAAACAATTTTTCAAGATACCTTTTCAACCACACATGTGCTTCATCCCAGCGCTCCACAGCACCATCAGTGCCTTTATGCCAGCAAAAATTGCTATGTGGACACTGGCTCTAAAAAAAAAAAAGAAAAATTGAGAAAACAGCTGCTGAGCCTTTTTGACTTTACTCATCAAAGGGCTAGATTAAGATGTTCACTCAAAGTGCTGTCATAAGTTTGTCAAACCTAATATTACTATTCAGATCCACTCGTGTACTGAAGTTAAAAAAAATGCATAATTTTAAGTTTGACTAACATAAGATAGCACTTTGAGTAAACTTAGGTACATGAGTAAACCTGAATAATAATGTTAACTGACAAAACTAAGACTGCACTTTAAGTGAATGTCCTGGAGGACAAACGTTTTTTTTTTACAGTGCAACAGGAATATCCATAAATTTAAGGCAGTTCAATATAATTTCATGGCAAAATTTAGCGTCATGAAACTATGCGCCGGGAGACACCACTGTGATCCAGCAGAATGTACGTGTTTTTATAATCTGTCTGAACCAACCCTTTAAATGACAAAGAACTCTTCCTTTCTTCTTTTTATTTCTAGCTTTTGCTGAAGTCGGAGGCTACAATGCTCTGCTGGCCAAATACAGCTCTGCTATGCCAGGTAATTTCTCCTCCTTGGATCCTCAACGTTACAACATCTCTCCCCACTGCTACACCCCCAGACAGGACGCCTTCAGCCTGCTGAGGGACCCAACCACCGGGGACCTGCCCTGGCCTGGAGTCGTGTTTGGAATTGCTATAGTGGGAGGCTGGTACTGGTGTACAGACCAGGTGAATGTACCATTCAGTCTAAACTTGTCAGTTGAAATGCTTTGGTTTAGTTTCTTCATCTTAAAGCAATAGTTTGGATTGTTGGGTCATTGCATTAGTAGACTGTAGTAGATACACCCCCAGTTTGGAGAAGCAGCAGCAGTAGCCGTGTAGGAAGTTAAGCAATGAATTACTGTGGACAACTGCAAAACATATTTTAGCCACTTAAAAACCAACCAAACTCCACAAGTGAAATCGGTAATTTTACTTCACAGAACTCAGCTGCTGCTCGACTGCTGGCTCGTTCTGTTAGTTGTGTTAAGGTGTGACTTTGGTGAATCCAAACTAACCCTTTAAAACACTGGTTACACAATAACACACACTAGATAACCTTATATTTGACTCTAATGAAAGCTACATAACACTCATTCCCTTACAAACCTCAACTAAATTTTCTGTGTATAAAAATAGATGTATAATGCAAATATTTCTCACAAAATAATTCATCCTGTCTTGCATTTCTCCAGGTAATAGTCCAACGGTGCCTTGCAGCTCGTAGTCTGACCGATGTGAAGGCCGGCTGCATCATGTGTGGCTACTTGAAACTGCTGCCAATGTTCCTCATGGTGTTCCCCGGCATGATCAGCAGGGTCCTCTACCCAGGTCTGAGGCTTACACTTTCAAACCCACCTTAAACAGGGTTCACATAAACAAGAGAAAATGTCATAGACTACAATATGACAGCTCTGCAGTAGATCCCATTCTGGTAGAAGTGTTTTCAGTGTGTTGACTCAGCTGTCATGTTTGAAGCCCATTCGTCAAGTAAATGTATGACTTATATATAGGACAGACATCTGAATCTGTGTTTTTGTCCAACTGCAGATGAGGTTGGCTGTGTTGTCCCTGAGCTGTGTAAGAGTGTGTGTGGGACTGAGGTGGGCTGCTCCAACATTGCCTATCCTAAACTGGTGGTGTCAATCATGCCAAATGGTTAGGACATACAACAACAACTTATACCTTTTAAAAAAAAGAGAAGTTTTATCTTACTTTTCTCTCCCCTTCCAAAATTTTCCTCTGATCTTCTCTCTGTTGCCTTCTTCTTCCGCCCACCTCCTCTCCTTCGTGCTGTGGCTCCATGCAGGGTTACGAGGTCTGATGCTGGCTGTGATGTTGGCTGCCCTCATGTCATCTTTGGCCTCCATCTTTAACAGTAGCAGCACTCTCTTCACCATGGACATCTGGACTCGCATCAGGCCACAGGCCACCGAGCGCGAGCTCATCATTGTAGGCAGGTAAATGATCACCGTTATAGTGAGAAAATGTTACCTTAAACTTCTGTGCAATCAAATCGTTTGCATTTCTGCAACTCTTCTCTTTTCTTCTCTCATAGACCTGCCTTTCTCTTGTCTATTGCAAACCTTATGTAACTGGATGACTTTCATTCCTGAAAAATTTTACAGTCTCCCCAAAATTGAATGACTGATGATGATTCACTGATACAAACTGGAAACGCATTTTAATGTTAAACATGCGCCTACATCGATCCATGGACCCCATGGATGGATTTAAATGTAACACCATCACCATCAAATCTAAAGTCTGGATTTTATAAGAAGAAAATTGGACAAAAAGTCTGTCCATTTGTAAGGTCTGTCTAACAGTGACTGGGTACAGTGGTAGCATGACAAATCAAAACACTCACCTGTGGAGATGGTATGGTGAAACCAATATGGGAAACAAGGAATCTGTGGAGCTTGTACAGGTAGCACAAGACAAAGAGATATTAAACAGTATTTCCAGCCACAACTTGGTGAGTATAATCATGCCATCTAAAGTAAAGTCTGTGTTACTGGTATGGACTTAAACCCTTACAATGTAGCTGAAAGAGATGGCTTTTGTGACATGGTAAACAAATGTTAAGAATTATACTAGGTAGCATTGTGCTAAAATTCACTGAATCTTTCTGAATTAAAATGTAGCATCCCTGAATCGCATCACAGCCCGTACATCGGATCATCTTATAAGGGAGAGATGCATACCCCTATTAATGATAAAACATTGTGACAAATAATTTATGCTCATAAAAAACAGCATGTCCTTAAAAAAAGGACAGCATATTTTTTTTGTCTAATTTGGTCTTTTGGGTCGGTGTGTGAAGTATAATTCATCTGCAGTTGTTGACGTTGCGTAATGAAAAACTTTGGTTCAGTCATTTTTCTTTCTTAAATCAGTAAGCATAAAAGCGACTGCAATTCTTTTTTGATCCATCTTTTTTTTTCTTAAACAGAAAACCTTCTGCAATCAGCTTGTTCCATTATCGAACTTCCATTATCAAAAATGCTATAAAAGTCAGGCTTATTGTTTTGAAGGATCACTTCCTTATTTTGCATACAAGTTGCCAATAGCTGTTATTTTGTGGCATTAAAGATTTAAATGTTGGATTATTGCTGATCAAAACATCCATAATGTTGCCCTTGTTACAGACATGAATAGTGTATCAAAAGCTGTATAGGTAAAGTGTGTCCAGTGAGATGTCTTTAAGATAAGTGGACTAAATTTCTCAATTGAATCCGAGGACACAAATACTAATTTTAATTTGGTTAATACCACAACTTCAAAACAAGAGTTTATATTATGGGCTTCTGTTACAAAATCAGTGCAGTTTGAACCAATTATACATTAAATATGAAATGAAAAGTTCAGCATTTGAAGTGTATGAGTGTATGATACTCTGAATCAATATGGACAGGTTTGGACGCATCGCCTCCACCTTCCATATCTTTCTTGTTATTAGGCCTAACCCTGACCCTCCACCCCCTCTTTAGGGTCTGGGTTCTGTGCATCGTGGCCATCAGTATCTGCTGGATCCCAGTTGTCCAGGCGGCTCAGAGCGGTCAGCTGTTTGATTACATCCAGTCAGTCTCAAGCTACCTGGCTCCGCCCATCGCCTCAGTCTTCCTCCTGGCTGTGTTTATTAAGAGGGTCAATGAAAAGGTGAGATGGCACATTCATACGTTAAAGTCACATAACTATTGATGAAACACCTGGAGAAATCATATCAACACAACATCTGACTTCACCTCCAGGGTGCGTTCTGGGGCCTGATAGGCGGACTAGTGATGGGTTTATGTCGGATGCTGCCTGAGTTCTGGTTCGGTACTGGCAGCTGTATTTTCCCCTCTGACTGCCCGTTCTTGGTGTGTGGGGTCCATTACCTCCACTTTGGAATCATCCTCTTCTTCTGTACATCAGTGCTGGTACTGCTGGTCAGTTACTGCAGCGAGCCCATAGACGATCAACACGTAGGTGACGTCTCACTTACTGAGATCTGATATGTTTGTATAGCAAGTACACATTTCAGTATTAAATCATCATCACTAACAAAATTTTAGTTATATTAAGTTCCTAAAGACAAAACCTTATATATTAAAGGGACAGTTCATCCCTAAATCAGAACTACATATATGTTCTTTTGCCTGTTGTGCTCTCTATGCATCCTGATTGTTTTGGTGCGAGTGTAGTTCATTTGAAAAAACTGTTCCTACATGAAACTGCTCACAACAAGTATGTAAATAACACATTTTAAACACGATGAAGTAGAGAACACTCCACTAAATAATCACCCGCTTTTAGGTTTTACAGGCTGGTGTTTAAAAGTGTCAGTGTATTTCATGGTTTTACAGCTTTTAGATAAATTGTAATCTCTAATTGGGTTATTTAAAAAAAACAACAAAAAACAGCTCACTCTCTGATTCTGAGATGGCAAAGAGATAAAACTGCTGATACCACTCCACTGACCAATGATTTTTAATTGTGAATTCTTAATTTCTCTCTCAACTTGTCTGTGTGCACACGGCCCTGCAGTCTTCATGTCCTCATGCAGCCATTGGTGGGGTGTTTACCTATGCTAATTAAGAACAACTGGCACTTAGGACAGCAGCATTCATGATTCAAAGAACAAGGATACAGACAATACTGCAGTTTAAGAACACCTTTGTGCATGTGAGTTAGATTTTTCTTAGGACCATTCTTAAGAACAAATTTAAGAAAAAACTCACAAAGACATTGGTGAATGAGGTCCAATGATTCCCCTCAAATGTATTAAAACTGAACCGAGAAGCCTGCTTTGAAAACATTAAGAGTACAAAGTGCAATGTTCAAATGGAGTAAAGTAAAAAGTTGTCAGAAAAATAAATACTCAAGTAAAGCACAGATACCTGGAAACTCTACAGTAATTAAGTACTTTTATTTCTTTACTTTCCTTGTCTGGGAAAAAGACATTGGCATCTAGTTTTGTGTATTTCAGTGCCATTTATTTCTGTTATATTCAAGAGAAGACAGGCATCTCTGTGGTCATTATGTCCAAAACTCAGTGACTCACACCAGAACAATCTTGATGGATAAACAGCACTACAGGTAAGAGGAAAAAATAGGTATTTTGATTTGGGGGTGAATTGTCTATTTAAGAGATGTACCTTGTGTTCCTTCCAGCTCCATCGTCTGGTGTTCAGCCTGCGTCACTCCAAAGAGGAGAGGAAGGATTTGGACTGGGAGCAAGAGGAGAAGGAGAGAGGAGCCTGGAGAGAAGCTGAGGAGAAAAACAACAGTGATTCAGGTAAGAAAGAAAGGATGTCACAAAGACAAACACAGCTACACTCACAGAAAGTACTAACACATTCCTCTTCCTCTCAGTGGCTGAAGAGGAACACAGGTCTGGCTCCCAGGCCCACGAGAGAGACACTCCTGAGGCATCAGAGAAGCTGCCTGACATCAAGGAGGACCCGGTGTGGAAGTACACTGTGGACGCTAACGCTCTCATTATGATGGCTGTAGCAGTTTTTATGTGGGGTTACTATGCTTAACAGTCAAAAAAAGTGAGTAGGTATCTTGATGTGATTCAGTTTAATCAGTTTGTTGAGTCAATCTCAAAGATAAATATGACAGTGTTGCCATCTGTTGGTAATCAGTTGTCACTGCACTGTAAATCAATTAAAAAAAATGCAAAATACACTATCAGTCTTTCTTTCTTCTCTGTAGACTACAGTAGGTTGTGATTATTTCTCCAGTCTTCAGGTGATTGTGTGATGCAATCTAAAAAGGTTTTTATCAGGTTAATATGCCATTACTGTCTACTGTTTCAGGATGATTCAATCACAAGTCAATATGCGCCTGCTTCCTGCGCTGATATCAGAGGTGTGAGAAGAAAAAAATTATAATTCGGAAGGCAGGTAAAATTTAAACTCAATAAAGTCTCAAGTAGTCCTAAGAGTAGGTTTTTTTTAGCTACTTTGTAAACTTTGGCTCAAAAAAAAAAGTGGTCTGAGAGAAAACTTGACTTCTGCTCCTGCACTTACAAGGGTCATACACCTTTTCAAAAGTCATATTCTAGCACTTTTCAAGCTTTTCCAATACCTTACAACTGTGTTAAATTACATATAGATTAAAGGAAAATACAACAAAGTTTTGTTTCAAAATGTGTCACCTGTCTGTAAGCTGACTTGGCATCTTATATAACCTGGCTGAGCCAATATAAAAAAAAAAATACCTCAATCACTTACCAAATAACTTCAATAGAACCTTTTTACCCAGTTTTTCAATTTTGAGTTAATGTTAATTGAAATAGCAACAACACAGCATGTTAATGTCTGTTAGCTTCCCAGTCACTTTTCCATTAGAGGACACACATCAGCAAAGACTGATAGATCACACTAAATATCACTGCAGCTATATTTGTACTCTTAAAAGTTGTTTTGACTGTTCACACCAATTTCTGATTAGATATCAGGACAAATGATTTAGTCAATCACAGCTTTAAAGGAATCACTGGTTGCAGATTTAGTCATCAGGCACGACACAGACCAGGTAGTGATTCAGATTTCCAGTTTTAATCACTTCTGTTTTTATTTAAGCAGATATTTCCCATTAGCATTGTACATGTCTGGAACCTACAGAGTTCTCCCATGGCTACCCGACCATCTTCCCACCTCCATGCAGAGTTTCAGCATCATTCATTTCATTCAGTTCTTTAATGTCCAGTCTGTCAGCTTGCAGGAGTGGGGGGAGTGTAACAGCAAGGGAGAGGGAGGAGAGAGGAGAGGAGAGAAGAGGAGAGGAGAGAAGAGGAGGAGGTTTTTCCAAGAATGAAGAGTCAGAGCCATCACCAGGCACTGTTCATCTTACACTCCCACACAAAAGAGTTATGGGTGGATCCAGAAGAGCTGGATGGAGTCTTATCGAGCATCTGAAATCTAGCCGCTTACAGGGTCCTGTGCAACTCCCAATACTCTTGATCATCTGTGAGGTATCTGACGCCTCAGTCTCCTGCAGGGTGGGTAAGAGGTAGGGGGGCATTTAAGGCTGGAAGCTGGTGTAGAGAGTTTCTGCGGTCTGTGGTAGTTGGTTTCACCCGCTTCTAAGCATGAATGACGGCTTTGGCAAACGCTGCCCTCTGCCGAATAATCGGAGGACGGAGGGGAGGAGGGAAGGAAGGGAGAGAGCTGGGGGGGTTAAAACAAAGATGGAGTATTTAAAAAATACATCTTTGCAGGTTGAGTAGGGTGACAGACCGATACAGGGAGAACACAGTCCTCAAGAATAAAAGCAAATACAACAGCAAACATTCTCTGACATACACCCCAATAAAACAAAACAAAATGGCAAACAAGCAAGTCAATCAAACCATACAAAGTGACATCAGGCCTTTCCAAAGTGACATCAAGTTTCTCTTTTTAAATCCCATTCAATCCCAATGGTCTTAATTAATTAAAGTTCATCTCCCATAATTCTCTGTAAACCAGAAACGTACTTGTTGGCTCCTCTTTATGGCTGGTCAGCAAGGTTAGGGTCCACTCTGAAACAATGACAAGAACAGGTCTCAGCGATGTGGTGAGACTGTGCCTGTCATTAACCAATGGTATGGCTATTTCAGAATTAACATCAGTGACACAGGCAATGATTTCAGCAGCATTATCAGGGGACTAATCAACATAGTACAACGTTACAGCACATTCAGAGAGAAATAGAAACGCATGGCGCAGGACAGGTACAAATGGCAATCTTGTACAACGGAAAATCAAGTTTGCTTTATACAATCACATTTCTATAGCAACGCTGGACATTCCACCACTGAAAACTTTTACATCTGTTGGACTCGGTACAGCTCATTCCTTGAAGCACCATTGTACAGCTAACATGGAAGTTTGTGATACGACACAGAACATAGAACAAGTACTGGGAACAGTAAGCAGGCTCTAGGGCATTACATTTCTATGCGTCACTTTATGAATGCTAATCTCAATCAAATATAGACTTGCACCGATTAACCGGCAATGCTCAGAATCGGGCCGGTTTTCACGTGACTGGCCTTGACCGGTGACCGGCCGGTCAGCGTCACAAATCCAGTTCTGTGTCTGTCATATTTAATAGTCAGTGTCTTATTATGAACATATTTACAAGAAAAGTTGCAAAAATGTTTGTGAATGCTGTCAATTACAGTTCTTAGAAAGACTGAAAATCGGAACCGGCCAAAATCGGAATCGGTAGGTCAGACCCCTCAAAAATTGGAAATCGGAATCGGCTAAGAAAGTTGAAATCGGTGCAAGTCTAATGAAATACACTGCAAAGTTTTCACATGAATTACCTAACAGCCATGAATGGAGTTAGACAGAAACCCAAATGAGTAAGAGGCAGAAAGAGGGCTGGCTGACTGACTGACTGACTGACTGACTGACTGACTGACTGACAGCAGCAGGAGGGGACCCAAACCCTGGTACGCAAACTTTTAAAAGGTGCCACTCTGGAGCACAGTGGAGGGAGGGGGGAGGGATTCTGGAGGGCTTGGGGAAAAAAAAGGCAAGGAGAGTGACACACCTCTCTTCCTTCTTCACCTCTCAACCTCCCTCCACTGAGGGCAAGTACGAGAAGGGAGTGCTGGAGCAAAGAAAAACAAAAACAGTCCTGGAGTGCCGATTCCTCCTTTTACTCCTCTCGTTTCTCCCGTTCATCCTCTGAACGTAAAAGAGGGAGAAAGGAGGAGGTGAGCAGGAGGAGATGAGAGTTGTATGTGTGATGGACTCGCTCCTCCCTACCTGGCCTCTTCCCTCCTGTCCTCCCTCTTCGTGCGAATGGGCTGAGAGCTATCAGCAGGCTGCTGGACCCAGTTGTTGTCATGGAGCCCAACGCGGCAACCTGGCGTGTCCTTATCTGTACGCCGGCAGCACATCCAGTAGGAACGTCCGTAAGGCAGGTCGTGGTGGTAAGGTTTGGGGTGCCAACGACAGAGAGAAACGTCCCCGCGCTCATACTGCCGCTTACACTGCTTGCAGGGGTCGTCCCTGTAGAGAGGGTCTTGATTCCAGCGTGAATCCACTGCCCGCACCCCATACGTCTCAATCAGCACCTTGAAGTAATGGCAGGTGCACTTGAGAGCTGCCAGTGAGCGTGTTGGCAGGTAGCTGAAGATGTTGACCATGATGTGGTCAGGCAGCAGCAGCATGTACTGGCGGGGTTCAAGGAGGCGCTGGATCTGAAATCGGATCTCCAGGAAATCATGGGACACGTGGCGGTAGAGGCGACACAGCGAAGGGTCTGAACAGTCATCCCCAACACTAGGAGAATCTGGTCGAGGTGCCCGCTCTCCTGAACCCACCGCCACTCCTGTTCCGGGGCCGTTGTTGTTGGCACAGTCCAAAGAGCACATTCCTGACCCACTGCCAGTGCCCGTTCCTTTGACATCCTCCTCTGGGCCCCGAGGAGGCTGAAGGAAGAAGAGTTGTCCAGGCGGGGGATCATCTGATGAAGGGTCAGTGGAGCTGCCTACACCCCCGCCGCCCCCTCCCCCACTAGGCATAGCGAAACACACCGTCTCCTCCTGCACATTCTCTGTACTGTCCTTGCCATAAAACACACACTGGTCCACGGCACCTGTCACCACCACTTCCACGTGGAAGCCCGTCACTCGCTCCCGCCCCACGCCCACAGCTTTCTTCTCTGTGGAGGAGAGCTCCTGAGCAGGGTCTGGGCTGCCACAGGCCGGCCTGTCGGGGTGATGGAGGTCTCCATCTGGTTTGGGGGCAGCGGTTGTGGCGGCGATCAGCAGACTACTGGGGTCTCTTGATGAAGGGCTGACAAGCTGGTAGAGGTCACAGGTGATTTTCTCTTTGGCCCTGGCTGCTGCCTGGTTGCCCCCACCGCCACAACTCATAAACATACAGCGGGACCTGCCAGCTGGCTCCAACTGAGACCGCGGGTCCAGATTAGACACTCTGAAAGCTATCCTAACCTCGCCATGACTGTGGCTGGGAGGTGGAGGAGGGGTTACAACACCAGACTCCCCTCCTCTCCTACGCTCCCTATCTCTGTCTCGATTAGAAGAGTCTGTTCCAGGACCAGCACCAAGATGGAGCCGGTTCTCCAGGTTCTGGGACTCAAAGTGCGCAATGGCCTGGGCTACCCTACATGACTCCTGCTGCTCCTCTAGCTCCTGGTCTGTCTGGATGGGAGACGAGGACTCCTGGGCCTCTTTGGAGGGCTGGCCATTTGAACTGTCTGACACAAACACAGCAGGAGTGGGGTCCGACACTGTGCCACGGAGAAGGGTGTGCTGGTGGGGGGTAAGGCCCTGACTGGGAGTGGTAGTAGGGGGCTGGTGGTGGTGTTGGTTCCCATGAGCAGCCACGATTCCCTGGAGGGCCATGGCGGTCCTCTGCTCAACCAAGGCAACCATCTCTGCAACCGATAGCAGGTCCGTCTCGTTCACGCCTCCTAAAAGTGGTTCATCAGGGGTTGGAGGCACAAGGGGGGAGTCATGGCTGAGCTGTGGCTCTGACGCTTGGGAGCGAGTTGGAGGGTCGTAGGAGGAACATCGTCTTCGTCTTTTGGCTTTACTGCAGTCAGTTGCCCAGTTACCTTTAACCTGTGGAGAAAGAAAACAATTGAAAAATGACCAAATCGTAGGGCTGGGTGATGTGGCTTCAAAATATTATCTCGATGTTTTCAAGCTATTCTGTGATATGATATTTACCTCAATATACACATTTTCTCTAAAATAACATAAAGCAGATTCTCAAATAGTGCAAACATGTTATGCTAAAGTTAATAAATCACAACTTACTAAGGGATAGTTCAGATTATTTGATGTAGGCTAGTATTAGGTACTGCGGTATATTTCCTACAGTAGATGTTGACACACCCACAGTGTGGGGAAGCAGGATAGAGTATCCGCACAGAAGCGAGGCAATGAACGGTCAGGATTAGCAATAAAAGGTATTTCTGCAACTTGAAAAAAAAAAAAAACAATATCAGTTTAAATATGCACTACATTTGGAATATTTTCACAGCTTTACCTTGCTATAAAACAGCATTACCCGAGGGGAAACCCCCATTATATAAGCCAAATATATCACTCTCTCCAAACCAACCAAATTTCAGAGGTGAAATCACTAATGTTACCTAACAGAACATGGGAGTTGTTGGTCCACTGCTGTCTTGATCTGTCTGTGTTATTGTTTGATCTCTGTGAATCTGAACTATCCTTTTAAAACACAGAACACACACAACAGCACAAACAAACAGATCAAGGCAGTGGCAGCTGAACAACTCTGCGAGGTAAAATTACTAATTTTACCTCAGGACTTTGGTTTGGAGAGAGAGATTTAGTGTAGCAAGATAAATCTGTGATAATATTCTCAATGTAGCTTAGCTGAACTGATATGGATTTTTTAGGTGGACCTTTTTTTAAGAAGCTAAAATATGTTCTACTGACACTGTCCACAGCAGTACATTTCTTTGCTTCTGTACTGGTGTCCCTCTCTGCTTCTCCAAGCTGGGGGTATGCCAAATGGCATCGACTGTAGGTAACACACTGACTATTAATAAGAACCTCATACAACCCCAACTCATATTATACAAACTATCCCTTTAAGTGATGGACCTCATTAATGCCTCCACCTATGGTTTGCACACCCACAACCAAACTGCCTGTGTGTTAAAGGCCAAACCTTCCACTTTAAGGAGGCTGGGCTTGTGGGTAACGTGTGTATGTGACAGAGCTCTAGAGGGGGTTTGTTGTGAAAGTGAGCTAGTTAGGTAGCTGCTACCAGTCAGGGTAAAGGCAATCAGAATGTCCTAATACCAGAAGTCTCTTAAATACATATTTCAGAGCTAGGAGCTGCAGATGGAGCATAATGTTGTCACAATGCTGGAATATCTGACTTCAAAACAGTCTCTTGAAATCTCAATATTCAGTACCATTTTTGATACCACAGGGAGAACTTGACACGATCTCAGTAACTATTCCCTAAAAATTAAGGAATGTTAACAGCATCTATGTTAAGGACACCAGGGGCTATGTGGGCACTGCAGTGGTGTGTTTCAACTTGCTGTTGAAGAGAAAAGACAGCTAGGAAGTGCAGCTGATAAATCCTGGTGAAAATGATTATTGGAAGCATTTCAAATGCAATCAGATAACTGGTCATGTTTTCAAGAGGATGTGCAAGTAATGGTACGTAAACATAACATAACTACACATCAGCAATGACCAGCTGAAACACTAAAAACTAGAATATGACATATGACCATCATCTACAATATTGAACATTAATTCATACTCAAATATGTTGTTAGAGATTTTTTTTTCAGCTCCTTACCTTCATGGCGCTGGGTCTGGGCTGGCCTGCTCCACTGAACTGGTGTGCAACAAAAAAGGCAATCTTCTCCTTGGTGTTGCCTGGCTTAATGACATACCAGGTGTCTAACAGCACGCGGCCATCTTCCATCTGGGACCCGGCAGAGGGTGGTGAGGGAGGGGCTGAAGAGGGAGGAGGGGCCTGGCTCTGTGTCAGGGAGGTGGAGACAAGCTCAGGTTCGGGTGGAGTGTTCTCTGAGCCCACATCGTCCTCCTCTCCATTCTCTTCCTGCACCCCCACTATCATCCCCCCATCTTCGCTTCCATCCACCGTCCTTCTGGCATCCGGAGAGGGCTCAGCCTTGCAGAGGGAGGGGGACCCTGTCCCACCCCCACCTCCACCGCTGCCCCCTGAGCCCGGGCTCCTTGCTTTGTTCTGGGAGTAGGTGCCAAAGGGGCGCGGGCACCACAGACGGATGTGGGAGAAGGTGTCTCGGTCCATCAGGAAGCGGACCACCGGGGCATATCGGCATCTATGCTGGCCAGCAAACACCCAGAGCCAGAGCTCTCATTGTGGGCTCCCTGTCCCAGTGCCGACCTGATGGGCACTGTCTGTCACCGAGCTGACCGGCAACACTGGGCATACAACCTGCATCAGGAGGACAGGGAGAGATAAGAGGAAAGGGTGAAGAAGGGAATGAGAGAAAAGAGAGAACCAGCACAGTCATATGTCAGCTCAGTCACTGAGAACAGAGTTCATATCTCTACAGCAACAATCCCCATTACAGCCAGGATCAATTCAGATAATCA
This sequence comes from Lutjanus erythropterus, assembly GCF_056507025.1. Lineage (NCBI taxonomy): Eukaryota > Metazoa > Chordata > Actinopteri > Lutjaniformes > Lutjanidae > Lutjanus > Lutjanus erythropterus. The sequence continues at coordinate 15,118,368 of NC_139320.1, forward strand.
ATGACCAATTGAGGCTGTATTGAATAGTTGCCTCGAGGTACAGTTCAGACAGGGTGTTTGCATTGTGCACCAGCAGCAGCCCAGCCACCAGACTCGAGAGAGCAGCCCTATGATCGTTCTACAAACTGAACTAATCACAACTGGCCTGTCTCCTACTTTGGTCAAACTGAATTAGCGATTACAGTTGCTGCTGTGTATTAAGATCATCTGCCCTGCTTTGGAGCCTCTAAATCAAATTAAAGGGATTCCATTTCAGGTTTGGTGTCTGCGGCCTGCACATGAAAGGGATGAAAGATGGAACACAAAAGCTCCAAATGGACTCTCCTCTCCTCCCTCTCCCTCTCCCCCTGCTCATCTCCTGCATCTCAGTGCTTCAAAGAGGACTTGCTTAATAGGAGGCAACACAGGGAGGAGCATGTAGGCATATGCTGGACCTATTTTTAGCAAACAGCAGGAGGGGGTGGGGTAGTAGTGAAACTACTGTAGCTGTCCTCCCTGTCCTCACCCCCGTCTCCCTGCCAAAGAGCCTATGCTACAGGCTAGGGGGGAAAGCCTTTAGTCCACCCAGCGTGCTTTGCTTCTGCAGCTATGCCAGCTGTAGGGGCTGCCAGGAACGTGCCGGCATGCTTAAGGAGAGGAACAAGTGGCAAAGGAGCAACATGTTTGGCTCACTGTTGATCTGAAGGCCTCCTCTACATCTGAGAACAGCATGAACCCACAGTTACGCCTTATCTGTCCCGAGTTTACCCTTTATACATTACATGTTAAAACTACATTAAAGAGTTAAACTGCACAGGAATTTTCTTTTTTGTACCAACTTTCCAATATTAACAGTATATTTTCCCCAGACCATTGGACATCAATATTATAGTTCTCCTGGTCCGGACATAAGCCAAAAAACAAATCATTGACTATCAAAATAGTATGATCGGTATGAATGATGAGATACTTAAAATATTCTAACTCATCAGCTAATACACAACATCCTGATTAAACAAAATATAGTATAACCACATGCATGCACATGAATGACTAGCCACTCCAGCCCTTGCATAGCTCAATATCTATGTCAAATTCCTTGGCACAAGGCATTTACATGTATTCTTTATAAGTCCTGGTTATTTTGCAAACCAAACCACAAACAACAAAAAATCTTTAATCTTTCACACATATCTAATGTATATAATGTAATATAATATATCTTATTATCTAAAGGGTACACTAAGGCTTTTTTGTACTACTTTGTACTGCGTTTGCATTTACCATTTCTGTGTAATGTAGAGATGCACTGATTTCAATTTTCTTGGCTGATTTCAATTTCCAATTTTTTTAAGGGTCTGACATGACTATTCCAATTTTGGCCGATTCTGATTTTCAGTCTCTCTAAGAACTATAATTGATAGCATTCACATTTTTGCAACTTTTCTTGTAAAAAAATAAATTGGATGTTCATAATAAAACACAAGCCTATTACATATTCATTAAAGACTATTTTATATTTTCTCCAAAGTCCTCCAAGTTACAGCCAGCCATAGCTTTATATTAAGATTATGAATAGGGGGAATGTGATCTCGCAAGATCATGGAATCCTGTGGGATTTGGTGGGACGCAATTTCAAGTGATCACATGTGCAAGCAGATGTAAACAAACTGGAGACAGACGTGGTGCAACAGTTTGGTGCAGTAAAACTTTGCTGTGAGAAAAACAGATGCAGAAGTTAAAGGAGTCTGGATGAGAAAATGTTTGAAGAGAGACAGGTTGTTTATTCTTCAGCCAGAACAGGAGGTGAGATTTTAACTGTCCCTCTGTGAACAGCAGTCTGCTGCTGGCTAACATTAGCCTGAAGAGCTACAAAGTTTACAGCTGTTCTGTGACATTGTCAGCTGCTCTGTCTCGTTGTAGACTGCCTGTCTTCTATTTATCCTATCTTTTTTAGGATAGGATAAAAACGATAGAACTTTTTTCTGTGTAGTGTTGCTCTTCACCTGTGATGATTTTGAAAGAAAACCTCAAGCAGTCAGCAGCAAAACTGGGTCTGAGTTGCCGCTTTGTCTTTCAACACACCAACAACCCAAAACATACGTCACTCCTGGTGAAGAACTACCTCCAGAAGACCAAAGTGAACGCTATTGACTGGCCTGCACAAAGCCCTGACTTGAATCCAACTGAAAATCTGTGGGGGTAACGGAAGACCAAGGTCCATGCCAGAAGACTACAACGAATGACTGCAGGCCAACAAAAAGAATACACAAATGACTATTAGCATCATGGGGGCTAATAATTTTGGCCCTGGTAGTTTTTGTTTTTTATGAAATAATTTTGTTTCTGTGTGCAAAGTAAAATAATGTAAGCATCCAAAATAAAACAATAGAAATACTTAAACAAAAAAAAAAAGAAAGAAAGAAAATTATATCATCATAGGGGGGTGATAATTTCATCCTCATCTGTATCTTTGTGTAACAGCCCCTAAAGTATTAAGGTATTATTTAAGTTAACACAATAGTTTATGTACATTTTGAATAGTGGAGCTAATTTTATGTCTCTACTTCTATTATTCTGTGTAAAGCATTAGAATACAGTTTTATTGTATTGCAGTTTATGACAGGTGATAGTGTGTGATAGAGCTAATTGGAAGTATGGATCAAGATAAGGTTTTGACCATGTGGTGATAAGATGTAATGATATATGCATGGTAAGACTGACTAGAACATAAAGTCAGTAATGGTCCACTCTGACATAAATGTTTGGAACTGCTGTGCCACTGTATTTGACATTCAAATAAATTCTCATTCAAGTGTACCTGCCTTGTCGAAGTGTACACTGGGTTTTTTACAAGAAGGTTGAATTTAATTAAGTGAAACACGAGTCAAAACAAGATACACTGCACACTAAGTGGTCTGAGAACTTGGACCACTACACTTTAATTAATGGAGAAATCTGTGATATATTTGTTGTAATAAATCATAAATGACCGTGTTGTGTCATCAGAGATTAAGGGAACATGCTCAGTTGAAATAGCTGCTGTGTGTTTTGTTCTCCTTGGAAATTTCTACTCCGGCCAGTGTTAGTTTGCCTTTGAATTAGAGTTGAAATGAGGGCTAAATGTTCGCCGAAAGAGTAAGTCTCTGTTTATAAGTTATAACAAAGCAATATGTTGACAGAGTCAGAGGTAGTCACTGAACTCCAACTCCGGGCTTGTTTCCAGGATAACGAGCTTTGGTTTATATCGACAGACAACTGACAGTTTTAAACAGCTGACTAAGTTACAGTGAAAGACTCATCGTCTCTTGTCAGATTACAGTGTTGCACACTGTATACAAAATAGAATTTCAACCGATTTAATATACAATCTATGGCTCCAAGTTCCTATTTGGACAGCAGTTCTCATTTTTGGATGTGCAATTGTTACATATTGCCCCTTTAACTTGTTTCTGATCTTCAACAGTGTTTGCCTGCCACAGCAGTAATATGATGAAAGTGTGTATTATTGGCAGGTAGCCAACTGGATAAATACAACAAAATAGCAACAGCCTAAAATAAAACAAATTCTAAACTTAAATTGGCTTCAACAGCACTGTCACAGACATTCCCAATGCAAGTTCACACAGGGTGCGTTTAAGCGCACAATACAAGCTAGTATTGCAGCACTTGATCCCACAGTGCTCCACGTGATTAATGCAGAGCTCTTTAAACAATCGTGTTGCATAACAAAAGGTTGATCAAAGACCTTATTTTGCAAAAGGCTGGTATGTTTGTCTCGTTTTCTCAGAGTTTTGACAACACAGTACCCTGCTTTCCATTTTAGTCACTGGACTCCTTAAATCCAGAGCCTGCTTTAAAACAGGTCATTGTGCTTCTGTCTGACACACCGAATGGGTGGTGCTTTGTACATTTGGACTAATGGAATGGCTCAGAGAGGTGCAAAAAGCAAACACCGCCCACACAGTGTGGTGAACCAATTCAAATGCTTCCTCTATAATCACACAGCAACAACTCGGCTAAGAGCAGGCAGATTATACTGTTGTGAAGAAAAAAAAAATCCTAGTGAACCTTTTTTTTTACAGCCCATTCTCTCCATGAACCCTCATGACTCTCTCTTTAACCACTTTTATTCTCTACCTCCTATCCATCAACTCCTCTTTTCTCCTCCCTCTCACTGCATCATGCAATCCATCGCTCATAACAGATTGGATGGCATTATAAGAGGGGCCAGAAGAGAGATGGTCCGCCCACTGCAGCGCTCCAGCACAAAGTTGCACACACACATATACACACACGCACGCACATGCATGCACATGCGTGCGTGCGCGCGCGCGTACACACACACACACACAAACACACACACACACACACACACACACACACACACACACACACACACACACACTCTACCTTAAAACTGCAAATTATTAGCTCTCACCTTCCTGTGACTTTAGGATGGTTGGAAGAGAAGCCATGTCCGTACTAGAGAGAAAAATCTGAAAACCCTGTTTACATGTAAAAATTATTTGTGTCCACACTGCGTTTTTTTCTCCACCTACATTCAAACTAAAAAAAAATCTCTTCTTCCTCCTCATCTGTTGGTTGGCAAACAACAAGACTGTGCAGTGCAGCCAAAATTTGGCAAGGAGTGCAACACTCACAGCCAGGTTACTCCATTCTGTTACCTCCTGCTCTTTGTGTTTCAGTACAGCTTAACAAACTGTTTTATTCGGTTGTCATAGTATAGCTTTTAAATTCTGTTACAGCATGATTGTGATTCATAAACTCTGCCAGATAACCAAGGTGAACAGCAATGTCTGGGTCATTGTATTGTCTATTAAGTCACTGTTAACTGCTGGAGATGCCATCTGATAATAAACATAAAGGTCAATTACAACATTTTTATTGCATGACTGGCTTCACTGGTACTGTAATCAATATGTGCGAGATTTGATGCAAACAAGAAAATTGTCTTCTTAAAAGCACCCAAGCTTTTTGCTGCAGCGATTATGGCGGGGTCTCATTTAAAAATTTTAATACCAGTGCTAATTAGGGCTGTATGATTTTGTAAAAATGAGAAATTGTAACTGATATTGTAATATACAAATATGAGGAAATTATAATCTTTATATCTTTATTCTCATTTTCATTGAAAACAATATTAAAGTGATAACAGTGTGATTTTTGCAAGGATCTATAGTTGAAAAAGATGTTTTCTTGGGTCACTAGAATATGATGTGTAGGCAGAGACATTTCTGCAGCCCATGAATATTCAATTTAAAATGGTATTTTGACACACGTTTTGCCTTTAATAAATATTGTTCCTTCTACAATTTTAAAATTGTAATATGCCATATTTCAATAGAATGTCAAATAATTGTTCAGCCATAGTCCCAATAGCGTTAAAGTAATACTAATAGCAAGAGAGTACTTCATTTGATACTTTTTTATCTACTTCATTCAATACCCATCATGTCATTGGATGCATTCCTGAGATGATCCTTCCACATTTTATATAGCCTATCTACTTTTATCAGACACCACAGGCATACAGTATCACCATACTTTACAATGTCTTCGTGGCATCACTCAGCATGCTGAACTGCAATATCCGTCAAATACACCACACTCGTCTTAACCACAACACAGACTGTATGGGTCGTTGCTGCTGTGGTAGTGGGCCAATCACACATCTGGATACAAAAACAATCATATGCAGGTACTGTTTGACTGGAGAAGTTTTGATATTACTTGGAACTGGGTTATTACAGTTGCAGTTGATACCAAAGCAGGGGATATATAACTGTTTCAGAAAAGCCTTGTTTTCTCGGTCCAAGTTATACACCAGTATTTTCATACTATCTACACTGGAGAGCATCTTTCAAAAGCTCAGTGTTGGGCTTAATGTGGTCTTAGATGCCAGTGAAAATCAATTTGTTTTTGGGTTAATGTGTAGTGGCAAATTTATGAACTTATTCTGCTGCTGTCACACTGCTCTTCAAAATATGCTACAAGTCAGTACAAAAAAAAAAGAAGACACAATTAACCGTAGGTCAAACAGCTGCTGTAAATGTTGAGAAACTTGCTGACATAAAAGAAAAACAAAAAAAAAAAACAATAATTCTATCCAATATCTCACATCTAGACACAGCTAGAAAGTCTCTCAATCAATTTTGAGTTCTCAGCATTACTAGTTGATTTAAGTTGGTACTGAGCTACTTTTACTTTTTCCTGCAAATCAAGGCTTGGGTTTGGTTTTTAAGCTTTCTGCATAAACCTAATCCTTCAAATCCTGTCCAAGCACAGTGGCAGCCAGCGACACCACTGCAATACTACAGCGCCAGGTCTACATCATTCAGTACTCAAGCTGTCTGACAACTTAACTGTCAAAAGAGAATGAGCAATTTCTGTATGCATCACTTAACCTACTCAACTATTTCTACATGTACATGATTATAAATGTAGTTATAAACATAGGTACAGGTCAGATTTCAAGGTATGCCCTGTGTTTTTAAGACAAAGGTGGCAAACACTGGAGAACATCTGTGACATGCATAATGTACACAGTTTGCTTAAATGACAAAGTCATGATGTGACAGACAAATATATCCCTAGGGATTTACAGTTTATACTTACATGAATCAAAGATTAAAAACTAAGGTTGTGACAAATGACTCTGTTTATTTTGGCAGGGGACTCAACATAAAAAACAATAAGTTGCAGACTGTGCTATCTTTCTGCACACATTTCTCTCTTCTGGCTCTATTTTTTCATAAAAGTCATGAACAATGACAGAAAAGAGCTTTCCAATGTGACTTCTGAACAGGTAACAACAGGTGGGACAAAAAATCCTGAATTTTAATTTAAAAAGTTACAATATGAAATAGAAGAAAAAAATTAAAAGAGGTGTGTCCTGTGTAGCAGGCCTAATATCATTTGCTATTGATTTGGAGTCACTGTTTCACAAGCTATTGAAAATAACTCAACTTATTTTCTATTAAAATAAATTAATTACACATTAGCAATCAAAATAGGTGTGCTAGATGAGACCAACTTAGTATATGTTTCTCAAAAGTCCACACAAAGGTATTTGCGTAAAAAATAAAACCTTTTTATTAAAAAAAAAAAACAACAACTTGGATTTGTCTTACTAAAATAAAGGAAGAGCTGTGTGAAGTGGACAAATGATACATAACAGTTCTGCCATTTAACTTTACTACAGATACATTATGTCAATAATACAGTGTACAGTGTTCCTCTATTGCCTGGGAGATTCTGATCTGAAGTTTTTCTAACTCTGAAAAAATGTCTACATACACAAATGGCTTAGCCAACTCACTGTTGTGTCAGAGGCAAATGCCTGTGGATTACTGCTTCAGTCAAACTCCACACAATACATACTGTACACACAAACACTGATAGGGAGATACTAATCTGCTCACAAATTACTATCCTGTTGTTTGCATAGTGAGCGATTGGCAGGTTTGTCCCATGACATTACAACTGAATTTCTGCTGGACTGGGTCATTTCCCTATACAAATCAAGCGCAGTCTGGCCTGCACTCACCAGGATAATGGTTTCACTATGTTCACTATGCAGTTCAGAACACCACATACTCATTAAATGGTAATTTAAGATTTAACAAGTTGGATTAGCAAATGGAGCACCAATTTCAAAGCTTGTGACTTTAAAGTTCCTGTTGTTTACCCTTAAACCTATCAGATCATGGGTCTAAGGCTACCCTTGTAAAAACGTCACCCTGATAAACACAGAAGTATCACTGCAAGTCAGCCCCCTCATTCTACCCTCCAGCTCTTCCTCACTCTTTTTTGCAGAATTTCAGACAGACAACCAAATGCTGACGAAGGATAAAACAGAGGCATGCCAAAAAGTCTTAGCTCAATCTCTCTCTCTGCATGTGTGCCCATGAAGACAATACAACAGAAGCATGGCCAGCAGGCCAGCTTTGCTGCAAACTGTCAACAGAACAATAGAGCTGACTGCATCACTCCAGCACACTGCCTAGAAAATGTTATTACATCAAGAGCAGTCTTTCTGTCAGGACACCTAGAAACTGAGTGGCCCACTGGCCATGCAGGGCTGTCTGTGTGTTTGTGCTGTAACATCGTCACAAGTTAACTTTGATGTGAGCTTTGATTCTGCAATCACAAAAGCCACTGTGTCAACACAGTGTATTATGCTGCTTGAGCATTTGAAAGGAAGAGGAGAATCATGCATTGCCTAACAATCAAATCAGACAGGAGCTAATCTGACAAAATTGATCACTGCATAACAACGTAATATTTTAATATACTACAATCACAAAAAAGCAAATCACTTTGAATTTGCTTACACATATCACCCAACAGAAACTAATATTAGAGCTGAACGCTATGATAAAAATGAAATCATACTGCCATTATTGACAGATATTACGATATGCATCAGAGTTAGAGGGAATGATTATTTTTGCATCTGAATTTTCACTGGAAAAAAAACTCATCATTAGACATGTAGACATCAACAAATGTCTATACTAGGAATGCGAGAAAATATTTCTACACTTAAGTATTGTGATCTTACATTTTGTGATACTATATTTGTGTATTGTGCCTTCCTGATACATGCAAAGATTTGTGGCAGTGGTTCATTTTGTGTTGTGTTGAAACCCTGACCGCTAGGTAGTAGTATTTTTATCTATCTTCAGTGCACTGACTGTATAAATAAATAAACATTTTTTCACTGAGATTTTATGCATATGGTGACATGTTTCAAACTATTTCCCCAAAATTAACAAAAATATAGGAATACATCACCTTTCTTATTGTGTCGCGATACACCACAATATACTGACATGTAACCTCTGTATCATGATATGTATTGCATTGCCAGATTCATTCTTAGTATCTCTGTGTACTCAGAGATACTAAGGATACTCTACAGTACTTTATTATAATACTGTTCTGTCACATATCTTCTTTAATCAAAAATGACAGCTTCTGCAATTTGGACAATGCACTTGCTCATATTGTCATTTCTTTAATATTTTGATTAATTGTACAGCCCTATGCTACACAGTGGTCAATTACTTTAATTACATATATCACACACAGTTTCGTAGATTTCTGCAAGACACTTTGACTCTTCCTGGTTCTGTTTACGATAACCTAAGATAACCCTACAAATCTAGCTGAAATAATGCCAACTTCTCCAGTGACAACCAACAAGTGTGGTGTCACAAACACCGTACAGAACAGCAACAGTATTCATTTGATTGTTAAACTTAATTGTGTCAATCACCTTTGAACGTCTGATGGGACGTCTTTGGCCAAACACCAGCTGGTTGCCCAACTAGCAAACACAGTTAGCTTAACGTCGTAGTAAAATGTTCAAAACCTCACTCACTGGTCAAACAGTCCATTAATATTTAACATAAACTAAGCCGAAGCTAACTATCCTTCTAGAGACTTTTATTATTTATCTAGTTAATTTATGGGTAGTTGCACCTTGTAAACAGATCCGTCATAAGCTAGCTCTAACGAGCTAGCTAACTGGGTAGCACAACTTACCTGCATAATAACATCACAGCGCTCGCTAGCAAGCTAACAAGATATTTAAAAAAAAACAATCAATGTTACATTTTGCTAATTTACTCACCTTAGTAGCGTTAATCTCCACAGGCAGCCTTGCAAACTTTCGATGCCAAGTGTTTCCTCGCTGTATTTCACTCTGACCAAACCAGTTTGTCTGGTTAAATGCAGGTGACACGAGTTAACTATCCGTGTCCACGTAGCTAAGCTAAGCTAAGCTAACGTCGACATTAGCCAGCAGCTACTTTCTGTTATCAACCTTGTGTAGTGATAGCTGATGTAGCGGATCGTGTGCCTGTCAGTTATCTGAACGAAGTCTAGCTGACAGTACGCTTTGTTAGGACTCTGAGCAGCCGCTCTCCCGCTATCTATGTAGAAGTGACACAAGCTTTTACGGTATGTTCTCGGGGATACCAAAATAATCAGTGTCAAACGGCAGGAGGAGGAAGGCCATCTTGTTGACAAGCAGCTGCATAAGGCCTACAGCCAATAGCAGCGCAGAGTCGGTGGTGTGCCCATATATGGCGTCTGCACAGCTCCCTCCCTCGACTTCCCCCTGCCCCCCCCGCCCCCCCTCACTCGCTACACTGTCTGGACCATACTGTAAAATACAATATCAAAAGGTCAATGTGTCAGAGACAGGTGGGAAAATCCATACACACCCGTAAAGCACATTTACATTTATTTTCAAATGCTTAATGAAACAATAGATTTTCAAACAAGGCAGGTTAACCCTGGTATTTAAAAGAAACATACAGGTAAAATAAATTTAAAGGTCGATCAAATACATGCAGTGGTCTTCAGTTTGAATTACGTTCTGGGTCTATTCATTTGTAAAACTGTTCTCATTGCAGCAGTTCTAAATTCATAAATGTCGGATTTACAATACAGTTTAAATTCATTATTTTAAAAAGCTTTTAAAATGAGTGGTGTTTTCCTAAGTTTAAAAATAAAAACATGAAAGTCGCAGAGGACTTTTAGTTGAATTAACCACTTGTCTGAGAGCCTTACTATACCATTTTCCATTATATTTTGAATAACCACTATACATTGTTGCAGAAAAGGCACAAATTGGTGTATGAAAACCATCAGAATAAACTTCTGTGCTTCTGACTCAGATTATCTTCTCCCTCAATATTTTTCATCAACAGTATTTCACATTGCATATATTCCATATTTCTGACCACATAACATAAACATTTTGCCGTAAATTCATCATGTATTCTCACTTTCTCTTTAACACACACACACACACACACACACACACACACACACACACACACACACACACACTTAATACATATAGATGGACGTGTGCATCTGTCTACAAACAGTAATTTTCTATTGTAGACCTTAAAAGGATTCAAGTCACCATCAATAACTACTTTTTAACAATCAGTCAGGTGTACTTAATGTATAAATCTGTTCTGTTCTAATAAAAAACTATTTTTGCACATTAGAAAATGCTACTTTTCCCACTTTCATTCTCTTGGGCTAGGACATAATTCAGTATTCGTAATTTTAAAAAGATTAACAATTTTGATGAATATTCAGTGTATTGATTATGGGATTCTTTGTCTCTAAGTTTTGAGGAAGGAAGACAACTATAAGTTTGAGTGTAAAATCAATGGGACATTGTACTCAGAAAGGTTGCTGTGCTTACACATTGTTAACATCTGAAGAAGAACTGATTGAATCAACATTGGTATGGAATCAACAACTGTTGCTTTTGTATATAAGGCAAGACACTGTGAAAGACCTTCAGAGAACTGTGCTTGAGTCTTCTCTCCATGTTGCATGAAGTAAAGAGATCTGATTCATCACATCACCTTGGTAATTCTTCAGAGAACTATCAACTCTCACTATTTGGACAAATCATTTTTACAAGAAGATACTATGGTAAAACGCAGCTTACTTTCACATGCAGTCAGTCAGGCTGCAAGCAGCATTGTACAGGCCATCACACTCCCATACGCATTAGGGTCTGCTGCAACAATGACCATGTCACTAGATGCCTGGTCTACAAGGTATTGAATTTTCATGCACTTTGGACACCAAAGGAAAGAATTTGATGTCACTGCCTGTCTCCACTAGGTGGTGTTATGACTACGACCTGATTGTCGTGTTCAGGGTCAGACGCTTATTAAATGTGAAGTTTGGTGTACATTACATCATTTAATCCAAAGTTATAGCAATTTCATATTTCACGACGAGACATCAAAACTGGACAGTACACCACAGCCACACTTTTCAACGCAGAATGCAGTCTAAATGGCACAAACTGATTTTGAAGTCAATCAGATTATTTCTGTAGGAGTTTTATATACATACATACATATATATATATATATATATATATATATATATATATATATATATATATATATATATATATATATATATATATTTAAAGCCAGTTTTGACCCTTTGAAGCTGCTGCAGCTATTAGTTTGTTTCCACTGAAGAAACACATGACTGAAAGTATGAGCACACATGTAATTTTATGTTTATCATGTGAAGTCATATAGATACTAATTTCAATCAGCATGTTAATAGCAATTCCCTATATGGTTAGCATCAAGCTAAGCAATAGAATTCATTGAAAAAACAAGGATGACATATTTTATTCTATATTCTCAATAATATAATAATAATTATAATTATTTTAAAATATTTTTAAAATGCAGAAGAATTGAACGATTAAAATGGCAAAAGAATTTTGAGTCCAGGCTAAGCGGTTGCAAAATAAATTCGGTTTTGATGTTTATGGCTGTTTGTTATTTGCAATTAAAAAACATAACAAAATATTGCTGCCTTAAAATACATATTTTACAAACATGCTGCAGGTGTATACTAAGAGTCCACACCTAACAGCACACAACACAACAAACATCTTGAACATAAAAGTCTAACTCCCCATCATCGCTTTGACAGCATCTGTACAACACACCATCCCACTTGTTCGATAACTGTGCCTAACTGCACGTGCATGTAGCCATCCCCCAGGACGACAACACCCCCTTAATTCTCATTGGATGACGTTCCATTTTAGGCCCGCCTTAGATTGACTTTAATTGCACCAACAGTCTGCTTTAGACATCCATCATCTGGTATTCTGTACTGCTATTGGCTTAATGAATACACCTTTTCCTGGGTTCCGCCTACTTATTAAAAATCGGGCTGTGATTGGTTTCCGGTTAAGTCAGTCAAATTTGAACTTCCGGGATTTCAGTCGTTGCAAAACAGTTGACAGTGCTGGAAGAGGACAGTGCCCGAGAAAACCCTGGATAACACAGCTTTAGGAAAAGTAAGTCACTTATTTTTGTAACAGCAGAATGTACCATTCATTAACATATTTTTTATGTAGAAGAGTAGACACTGTTTATAAGTGTTTGGATGTAGCCAGATTGTGAGTTCAAGCTTCAGTTTGAAGCTGCTTAAAGGTCGTGTCTAGATGGGAACCCCAGACACGCGGAAGATCGCGCGAGAGTGATCAGTTTTACTCAAACTATGATCTTTCCTCAGGCCTAACTAAGTGATTTCTGTCCAGAAACTTACCCAGAATGTAACCACAGCGTTGTCACATTATAAAACAGGCTTATTTTGTATAAGGTGCATGACGAAGAAAACAGCGCGTCCAAGACTCGCGAGAGCAAATAACAGGTTCCTCTCTAGACACGACTGTACTGACGTTACACAACATGGTTAACACTAGTTGTGATACAGGAGCTCGCCAATGAGCTAGTTGATCCCAGCGGTAAGAATTTAAAATGTTATCTTTAATAATTTAAATCTGTAGTAAATTTGTATTTACGAGAATGCAGGTCATTTTGGCACCGGTACTGTAGATGACACGTGTCCATGACCAATGAGCATGTCTTGAAACATGGGCAGCTCAAGGGCAAACCATCTGGCACGTTGAATAACATAATACACGTTTGTTACAAAAATCTTTACATTGATCTGTTACATTACTTATATCTTAACAGATGTATTAAACATGTACGAATTTGAGTTAAAGGGTGTGGTGGGTGTGTCTGTTTCTTTATGTACTTTTAGCATATCCTACAGTATATCGTCACTCCTACACCAGCTTGACTCCCTCCTCTCTCTCACCTCTCTCTGTGTGAAGGGATGTTGTCAGAAGTCCTGCAGGTGCTGCGTGGGGCAGGTAAAGTGGGGTCTGCCCTGGTCACCACCCAGGGAGAAATGCTCCGATTAATGGCCTGCAACTCCTCCATGGGAGCAGGGGTCAAAGCTGCTCAGGATGTGGTCGAAGGACTAGTGGGCACTTTTATGGGTGGCAGCAGTGCGGTAAGGATTCCCCCATAGACCTATAATCCATCACTTTGGGCACTGGGAACCTCTGATGGGCATTTGAAATGATCTGCCCACAACTTTATTTAAGTTACTCGCCACTCAAAAATAAGTTTTGCTTCTTGTTCCTACAGTTGAATTTTTGACCTTTACTGCACAGAATTATATATATGCAGAACTTGATATAAGATGGATATTTTCACGTTCAGCTGCTGCAACTGAAAAGTTTCTATGAGCTCATTGAAAATCACATTTTCAGGGGTATGGTCTTTAGACATAATTTGTGACAACACAAATAGTTGGACATCAATCCTGGTCCAATCTGCAGTTTATACAAGTTTGATGTAGAGACTTGAAACCTCCAGTGCATATGTACCGAGAATGGACTTTATAGAGAGTTGAACTGCTGGACAACAGGTGTTTAAATGACTTGCATTTAAAGATTCTGGATTTTTAACAAAGGAAATGGTGTAGATTTTATTTAAAAGCTTTTAATAAGATTTTTGAACTTTTGTGAAAAGAACATATCAGATACAATTATTCAAAGTAGAATTTATGTACATGGTAAAACATGCCTGGAGGGGCTCATTAAATAATGAACATAATAACTGATAGCTTAATTGCTAAGAAAATTAACAGTTAAAAAGTTATATGTACATCAGTAATTATTTGGCTAAATTATCTGTCCAACTCTGCTGTTTGTAGCAACAGTCAATAAAAGAGGACGTGTTCCCGGATGCTGAGGGTTGGGACAATATGGATCCCGATGAAGCAGCCAAATGGGCCATGGGGTCTGAGTTCCCCTCTGGTACTCCAGAGCAAAGCCAGACAGGAGCTGGAACTGCAGCAGAGATGCCCACAGGTACTGTCAATATCAGCTTATTAACATGTACTGGAGGTGACACTAAAAGTGTTCTTGCATAAGAATATCTCATAACTAATAAATGCAATGTTTGTTTGTCTTTACCGTTTATTACATTTTACCTCAATAAACGCATTCATAGCAAACAGTTATTTGAGGCAAGTCATCAACTACAAAATAGTTACTCTGTTATAACTGAAGAGAGTATACAAAACTCTCAAGTTTCACATGTTTGTCATATGTTGTTTTACCTGTTATTGTGCGTCAACAGGCCAGACACACAGGCCAGTATGATAAGACTTCAATAGAGCCACACTATGATTCTCTATTGTTGATTTCATGTATTCAGGGTGCAAAATTAACTTCTGTCCACCAGCCAAATGCCTAGTATATTTTCAAATTATACCAGCTGCTCAGTAATCTGCCACATATATTTTACGAGCATTTGGTTGGTGGCTAATACTAGTATGGTGTCCTGCATGTCTTCAATAAAACATTGTCCTCTCTTTTCCCTACTGCAGGAGTTCCTCCTGCCCCTGGCGTTGCACCTGCAGGGGCAGGCCTGTCAGGACAGAGCGCTCGCTTCCTCCACACGAACCACAGACTCCACCGGTACTACTACCAGACTAGGTCTGTCCACGACACAGTAGTTGCCAGACTCACACCAGAGGACATCAAGAAAGCCAGGGAGGCCAAGCAGGCACTGGTCAAACCTGTCAGACAGAAGGTTGGTCACAGGACATGATCATCAGATTGACTCTGATTTGAAAAATATATATATATATTCTATATTCTCTATGATAATATCTGCAGATCCCACTAGAGCAAATTATGAAAAGGCTTCTACACACAGTGATACATCCCTTAGTAAGAGATAGTCATTCTATGATTTAACACTCAAACATTTTGCCTTGTCGTGTAGGTGACTGTTTAAACAGAGTAAGGCTTTAAAGCAGTGTGTGTAATAAATGGTTTAGAATCTTTAAATGGAGAAGTAATTATGCATAAACAGAGCAAGTAATTGTCACAGACTCTTACTGGCCAATAGAATTAGTTTTAAAATGTTTTTATCAATGCCTCATGATGTGGTTTTTGTCTTATACACACATGTTGGATAAATAACTGGGGCTGTACCTGAGTCAGAATTTCAGTCTCATTGGATTTGCCCGTTCAATACAAATATTTGACACATCAGTCCTTTCTTTTTCTTTCACCACCACATTAATCTCATATGTCAGCCTACATGACTTTGGAGGTTTAGCCTACCTTACATTTAAAAGCCTTTTGTCATCATGTGTGATGTGAAAACACTGGCTTTCCACACAGTCAGAGAGAGAGTAAAAGTTTGCTCCCTGCTCATAGTTCAGGTATAAATTCCCAGCCCACTGTGAAGCATCTCTCTAGCCGGGCAGCAGACAGTGGTCAACCACGGTCAGGCGTCACACTGTCCTCTGTTTCTATCTGTTCCATCACAGCTAGTTTTGTGGTGATAATCAGATAATCAGTGTGTAAAGTTTACAGCCTGCCATGTTTTTGCTCTGTTCTGTGTACAATGACACAGCTGAAAATCAAGAGCTGGAACTTATTAACCAACTACACCTCAGGTTTCACCTTCTTTCATCAGTTAACCATCAGCGCATGTTGGCACATTTGATCAAGTGTGCCAGCTAATATAAAAAATATGTTTCCATTTATTTCTAATTATTCATTGTAATGTGCCCCCTGTACATTTTGTAAGCCTCTTTTCTTTTATCCTGTTATTGTAATTCACACTGATGGACAAGAAAAAAAGAAACCACTGCTTGACTTAGTCGACTGAGCGGTCTCCAACTGCTAGTTCAACTCAACGACTTTCAGGGCTCAGCCCTAGGAAACAGTAGTTCTATATTCATATTGGTAGCAGGAGCCTGTATAGGACATGAACCACAGACATGTGCTACGACAATGTTTTGAGTTGACTCATGTTATGTAATGTGTGTCATACACAGTATGTTGGCTTTTGTCATGTAACTCAAGGTTACTGTCTGAAGAGTCCCTTTGTTTCAAGTCAAAAGAGGAGGAACAACAACCTAACATAGGTATAGGAATAATTTCAAATAATAATATAATATAATAATTGTTTTTACTATCTTTGTATGCTTTCGCTCAGCTGAGTGACCGTGCCCGAGAGAGGAAGGTGCCTGCCACAAGAATCAGCAGACTTGTTAATTTTGGGGGTAAGAACATTTTAGTTTTTCATTAGCTTTTCTATTTTTGTGCTTACCGTATTTGGCAAGAGACATTGGTCATACACTACAAGGCTGTGTGATATGACCAAAATCTCATATCCCAATATATTGTTAATTTTATACAGTAAATAGTAAATATCTTTAAATTCAGTGAATAAATAGTTTGTATAAATTGACTATATGGAAAAGCCCATTTCTTAACTTTATTAACTGTTTTCCTGATGAATTATATACTCAACTAATACAAGGTAATTCCACATTTAATTATTTTTCTCCTTTTCTGTAGATTTTTTTTTTTTTTAAATGCAACTGAGCATGTAGCAAAATATAAAATATTAATTTATAAAATATAAAAAAGTAAATAGTAAACACTTGATCTAAGTCTGGAGCTTGTTTTGATCACTGGACTTTGCTTTTCTGGCTCTTATTTGCAGATGGTTAGTGGTGTTTGAGTCTGCATGCAAAGATTTGCAAAGTACGGTTTTCTGGTCCGTGCCGGACTTTTCATACCCAATTCACATCCATGAGACAGAAGTAGCCCCTCTTTTATGTGCGAGCTCCTCGTTTTGTCCTGGCTGGTTGGAGTTCTTCTCTTGTTTGGAATCTCTTCTTGTTTGTTTTACCTTCATGCATAATTCCTGACTTCATTCATGCTTTGTGGAAGGATGCAGAGTCTTTGTCCAAATGAGAGCATCCTTCTCATTTCACTCCAGGTTGTCACATGGCTCTAAGCACAACAGGACAATAAAATGTCAAGCTTATGAAACACACTGGCTTACAGTCTGTTATAAACACAGAGCACTGAGTGCAGTAATTACACACATGCAGTATATTAATAAAACAAAATGTTCAGACTTCCCTTGTCCCTTTGCAAGACAATGTTTTATCCTTATTTTACCACCACTGACAGCGCATTAAAAATATGAGTGTCTCTGGGGGGTTGTCACACCTGTTTCCTTTTGTGTTTGCAAATAAAGGGAATGCTCTGGAATTTTTTAACAGCAATTTTAACATACAGGATTTCTCAGTTGTCAGATTTTTTTTGGCAAAAGATCCCAAATATTATTCCACTCTTCATCTAGCTGCACCTGTTTCACATCAGTGTTTCCCTCAAGCATCTGTTAAGTACCCTTATATTCAGTTGTGTCTTGTCTCTCTGCTGCAGGACTGGCAGTAGGACTTGGGATTGGTGCCATTGCAGAGGTGGCAAAACAGTCATTGGGAGGCAAACAAAAAGGAGGTATGTGTATCTTCTTCTCACTTCTCTCTGGTCCTCTGCTGCTCTCTCTTCCCATCCTATAAAAGAGCCTTTGGTCCAGTGCACACCAGGCAGATCCAGCAGACAGATGGACAGCTGGTCGGCCCTGGAGAAGTTTCTCATGTGTCAGCACCTGCCAGGCACAGGACAGGCACTAAATCAAACCTGTTAACAGGAACAAGCTTTAATACGTGTTAAATGAGCAGTATTTAATGATGTCAGTTTTTACACAGTGCTTCTTACAGCTGGCTAGTAAGAGCTGCAGCTTAATTATTTACATGCAGCAGTTTGAAGATAAGTGTGAAGACAAATTACTCTTGTTTATGTTATTCTTCTTGTAATATGCTAGGCTTTATATCAAAGTTAATCATCTGTTTCTGTTTATGTGTGCTATATGTTTTGTAGACATGAATGCCCTGTTAGACTCTCCCCTCCTGTCAGAGGCCAACGCTGAGAGAATAGTCAGCACACTGTGTAAGGTCCGTGGGGCGGCACTCAAGATTGGACAGATGCTCAGCATTCAAGGTACACACTGAAGCAACGGCACCACTACCAAATGATGTTCAGGGTCCTCAGAGGATTTGTAAGCAATGACTTTTTTTATGACAACTTCTCTATTTATTCTTGTTTTTTTTCCCAGACAACTCCTTCATCAACCCCCAGCTACAGAAGATCTTTGAGAGGGTCCGGCAGAGCGCAGACTTCATGCCTACCTGGCAGATGATGGTAAGCATGAACTGACCCTCCTGTCCCTGACACTTAGGGCAGGTTTACACCAGCCATGTTTAGTCTGGTTTACTTGAAGTCAAACAAGCGAGCTTGTCTGTAACATGACAACAGAAAAACTAACCCTTTTGTGGTGTTTTTTATGTCATTAGATCAGTTGACTGACGTTCATATGTGCAGTCCTCTTAAGTCTGCTGCTATGTGCTCCAGATCGGCAACATGAACAAAACCTGATAGCGCTTCACAATGTGCATTATCCAGGTAGAAACTGGGCTGTTTGTTGTCTTTTTACTTGCGGATTTAGTGACCAATAATCAAAACAATGTTTCCACCACATGACTTGTGTTTACAACTTCTGGGCTGTTAAAGTTTTGCCTTTGTGAGCCCAAACCGGACCAATTGGAAAATTGTAATAATGTTTCATCCTCACATTGGTTAGATTCAGGCACCGGACCTTTAGGTATGAAGCTGCCCTAAGAGTTCTTTCACACTAGTTCAGTTCATTTTGTCTGGACCAAAAGAAAAAAATAATACATTGTTCTTGTTCACTCTTGAGTTTTTTTATAGTAACGCACCAAGAAAAGGAGACATGAAGTGTTATAGATTGACAAGTAACTTGCTGTTTTGATAGGTTTGGTGACTGTCATCCTGCATTGTTGTGACTCATTTGGGGAAATCAAATTCTGATGACTGAGAGAAGTTTATTCAGCAAGACTTTAATGCTTCTGATGTGTAGATTTATGTTCTTTGGCGCCACAAAGATCTCACAAAGAAGCAACTTGTTGTAAGCATTATGAGTATTATTAGACTGTAAATCAAAAGCATGTTATGAGTAATGACTGAAAGGTAGAGACGGATGACAGGGAGGCATCTTGTACAGTAATGATTCATGCCTTATTATTGTGGGAGCACTGTTACACACTTTATAGACTTAATGAACTGACAAAGTACACAGAGCAGGATAAAAGCACATCAGTTTTGACAGCTTTTGACCTATTAATACTCCTGTTGATGTGCATACTTGTTAACCTTGGTTAACAGATGACTTGCATACATATATACAGAGCATTTATAAGATCTCCTCCTCAATAGATTTTACAATCATTAGATAGATATATATTTGAATTTCAGCATTTGAAATCATGCTAAATTTACACATCTGCTTCAAAAAAATCCTGTGGCGGTTTTGTGTGTTTTTCACACCACAAACAAACTGTATCAAGACAACGTTTTACACGTGTTCTCGGTCTGGTTGTTTGGTCAGCATCAGGGTTCTGGTTTCAGTTTTCACACCAGCAGAAATGAAGCGTACTAACCAAGAAAATGCACCAGGCCTTGCTTTAACTGAACCAAACAGGCAATGTGTGAAAGCAAAATCGTCAGAGGAAAGTGGTATAGTGTGTGTGTTTCTAAAAAGATGAGATTATGACAAAAGTTTGTTTTATCAGTTCTCAGGTGCAGCTTGATGTATGTAGACATTTGAGGCCAGATGCATGATTTTAAGACATCTGTTTGGGTCTGATTGTGTAGAAAGTTCTTGAGGAGGAGCTGGGGCCAGGCTGGCGAGAGAAGCTATCGTCCTTTGAAGAGAAACCATTTGCTGCAGCATCCATCGGCCAGGTGCATCATGGGGTGTTAAAAGATGGTAGAGAAATCGCCATGAAGATCCAGGTATTCATAAACGCTCTTTTTTTTTTTCTGTCCCCTTCCCTCGAAACCTCTGTCTTTGTCTGTTTGCAGTGATTTAATCTGTTATTCTCATATTTCTTCCAGTACCCTGGAGTGGCAGAGAGCATCCACAGTGACATAAACAACTTGATGTCAGTTTTGAAAATGAGTGTCGTCCTGCCGGAAGGTAACAACTGCATCAGTACTTGTTTTGGTGTTTATTTGTCCCCTCGAGACTGTTCAGTGAAAAAACACTGATATGTAGAGTATTTATTAAAACACAGCTCTGTTTTGAAGTCAAAGACATAAATTTACACATGAAAGGCTCTGGAAATTGTCATATTCTGTTGTTGCTGGTTCAAGAGCGCATTCATTGTTATTTATTATCTAATTTATATTCATCAGTAGGAGTGGGTCTGAAAAGTCTCTCCACGTTGCAGCTTTATGATGCAGAATTTAAGCACATGAGTAGCAACAACAGTTGTTCCTCTGTGTAGCTTGAGTTCTGCAGGTTTGGATAAAAAATACAGATTTAAAAAAAAAGGCCTGTTATCCCTCTTTGATTGTATCCCATCATTAAGTTGTGGGGTGATTATAGATGTTCTCTTTTATTCCAGCATTTTCATTATACAGTACCATGGGGTGGCGCTGTTGTTTCAGGTCAAAACCAGGTGGCACATTTGTTACTCAGTGACAATGAGGACATCTGCATCATTTATAGAGTTGTTACTTGTTTCCATGTTATGCCCAATCCTACACATTTAAAGTCAAACAAAAACAGATATTTATCATAACTAATGATTATAATTTTATTTGTTGTCCAGTGATGTACACCACTGCAGTCCTCATACAAGGTTTTTTATTATATAATTATGATAATTTATTATCATCATACAACACAGGGTTGTATGAACAACACAGGGTTGTATGATGCATCATGAAAAGAAAGTTTTAGTCCCTTCATACTACACACACATGTAACATACATACAGATTAGGATTGCAACTAACAATTATTTTAATTCTCGTTTGATCTGTTGATTATTTTTTCAATGAATCGATTAGTTGTTTGGTCGTAGACACTGCCCATTGTGATTCACTAGGTACTGAGCAGGCAGGACGGTCACCTGTCTAGAGCTTGTGGTAAGCCCTACGTGACATCATAAGGAGAGGCAGATCTGATTGGTGTTTTGAAACACACGTTCTAAAAGAGAGAGCAAGCAAAACACAGAGAAGATGGCAGTTTCTCATATTTTGGGGGTCTTAAGAGACACAGGGGACACATTTTTGTTGAAATACCACAAAAAAAGTGTATTTAGCACAATATGTGACATTATAAGATGTCAGAAAGTGGGGAAAAAAATGTCGATCAGTGTTTCCCCGAAGCCTTTTTTTTTTTTTTTTTTACTTTACTTTCATAGAGGAGTAAAGAAACCAGAAAATATTCACATTTAAGAAGCTGATATTTGGAATTTTTACCTTTTTTAAATTACTTAGATTTATCAATTATCAACATAGTTGGTGATTCAATTGAATTGATTTTATTGATTCATAATTGATTACTCGTTGCAGCCTCGGGGTTTCCCCAAGCAGAGTTGTTAGGCCTGGTGGCAAGTTTCTTTTGACGAGGGCCAGAGACAGTCTAATGGCAGTGTAAAGTTCAGGCCCTGTAGTTCCTACGATAATGTAAGAATGTCTGGAATTTTCGAATTGAGAATTTTGAAAAGCTATGACACAAATTTCATAGGGCCCTACATTGAGTTGTTGATAAAAGCTGGCTGGATATTTGAAAATATTTCTATGTAATAAGTCATTCATTCAACACACATTTTAAATTTTTTTACAAAGAATCTGACAGTGTGCAGTCTTGAAATGCTAAATTTCAATGATGTGTAGGCCTTGTTGGAGTTAATTCAAATACCAATGGGCCACTGAGCTTACCATACACAGGGGGAAACCCAGAGCTCTAATACATAAAATCAGAAAAGAACAGGATAAAATATATAATTAAGAACAGTGTGCAGATATTTATATACACATAGACACATACACGCAGGAAATAATTCTTTAGTGCCTGAAATGCTGTCTATCAACTTTGACAGCATTTGTGCATGAAGCATCATTGATTTAAGTACAGCTCAGAACTGGTCCGCCCGTCAAATGTTGCACTTTGATGAGTGCAGCACACTCTGGTTTCCCGTTGCTTGGCCAGCCAGAGTCCCGTTACGTCCATTTAATTTTCCTGACCAGACAGTAGCCAGGAGCAGCCTTTAGTCTCAGCTGGGTTAGCATGACTCATATGCCTGCTGTCCTCTACATCTCCTGGGGTGGTCACACAGCCGGTGGTGGTGCGTCCAGCTGATCTAGCTGGGTGGTTAAAAGATGCTGTGTGCATTTTTGCAACGCCACACTCCTTTTGCAATTCTACAAGTGTATGTCATTGTATCATCATAGGCGATGCATCTTTCAGCAAATAAAACTAAACAAATAACAGATAAAAGTAAAAACATAGCGAAATTTAAGGTGCTGTTATCCACAGCATCTGTTTTCATGCAGAGTAAGAATTGTTGTCATGCTTTGCTCATTTGCAGGAAAAGGATTGTTTTGTGTAAAGATGACACAGTTTGTATGTTGTCTTTAGTTTTCCCTGCTGAGTTTTCCACCATGTGTTTTTCCACAGGTCTGTTTGCAGACAGCAGCTTGGAGGTTCTTCAGCGGGAGCTGGCATGGGAGTGTGACTACAAGAGGGAAGCGGAGTGTGCCAAGAAGTTCAGGTAGGTTTATGTGGTGTATCGAACCTGAAAGCTTCCTACACTGAAGCCCTCTGGTGAGCTGCTACGCACCATTTAACTGTGCAGAATAGAAATCCCACCAGGTTAGCTGTGAAGTTTCAGGATGGTTACTCTAAAATTACATCTACAGTTCACTAAATGTTTACCACTGTTACAAAACTGCACGTATATATTGCACAGACACTGTATCTAGCTCTCCTCTTTTATTAAAAACTTTGGTATGTTGGCTATACTTTTTATACTGTTTTCAATTTTTTTTTTTTTTTTTATTGTTTTGATAGGTATTCTACTCCAACTACTATTACTATGAACTGTATCCCTATGAATTATTATTAATATTTTTGTCACAATTTCAATATTGGAGACGGGCTACATTTCTAATATATATAGTTTGCCCATGTACAGACAAAAACATTATGTTAGGCCCGAGTATTTAGTCACTGTTTTGGTCAGTTGTTTTCTACTGGATTTCATTTATATCATGAATTGAATCTTTATTATTTATTTTTCTTTCTTTCTGATTATTTGTACAGGTCCCTTCTAGAGGGAGATGAGTACTTCCAGGTCCCTGAGGTGATCGATGAGCTGTCTGGTCGCAGGGTGCTGGCCATGGAGCTGGTACAGGGAGTCCCACTGGACCGCTGCGTAGACCTGGACCAGGAGACCAGGAACCAGGTATGAGCTGACTCAACAGGCACATGGATGCCATTTGTCATGAAATTTCCTCTTTGTCATTGAATTGTGAGTGGTGCAGAAGATCTTACAGATGATTTTTGCACAGCGATAGCAGAATGCTCTTGATAAGATGAAATTATCAAATATTATTGAATTAGGTGGTGATGCTCAGTTTTGTTTCATCCAGCTTTTGTACAGGTGTTGCATATCCTTGAAAAGTGCTTGGGTAAAGTGCTTGACATGGGATGAAATTATAATTGCATTACAATTACAAATTTATAACAAATTGATATCTGACTTGATTGTTCACTTTTTAGAAAAATAAATGAAGTCAACTGTGTGTGGCTGTGCTTAGTGTGATCTACCCTCTGATGGGACAACAGATGACAACATGCTGGGAGGTTGCAGATGTGAGAGAAAATCTATGGGCAAGAGAAGAGAGAACTGAAGGTAAAACATGGCACACACAGCCTGTTTTATCTGATGAAGGTCTAAAGACCAAAATGATGGATCTATAAAGTAAGTTTTATACAAGTAAAGGAAAGTGTCCGGGAGTTCTCTCTTCTCTTGCCCTGTGAGTCTTTGCTTGAAGTTTTAAATACAAATGATGGTTGGAACAAGCACCGAATCCTGAAGCAGCTCCCTGTAAAGTCTGGGAGGAGGAGGGTCTGCCTTTGAGCAAGGTTATGGTTAATATTAGTTATGTTGTCGAAAAGGTAACTGTTACTTTGTATATTCCATAAAAAAACATGCCGTAATTGACATACAATACAGGTACTGCCATACTGTATCACCCTCCTGAAATTTGACTATAATTTAACCTGTGCATTTGCCAGCTAATCAAATTTATAGCCAACTTTAGTTTAATGTTAGCCGAAATTGGCTTATCACTTAAGTGGCTGTAAGGTGCTGAACAACCTTGACAATGCTCCTTGGAAATACTTGAAAAGTGCTTGAATTTGACCTTGGATAAGTTGTGGGAATCCTGTTTATCTTTACAAAAGCTTTATCACATCAGGAAATAAAGGGTGACAAAGTAGTGTGAAGTTTAAAGAAAAGTGCTTGGATCAGTAAATTTATGAAGAGAGAGTAAAAAAAAAGGTGCAGTATAAGAGCCATGGTGAGAAGGCTGCATGGAAGACTGCGTGGCTGAAAGATAAAGCCCATCATAGTCTGGACCTCTAATTGCAGGAACCAATTAGAGCTGAAATCCTCTGACAAGTAGAAGGAGCAGACTGGTTAGCGCTGTTCCTTCACTCTAGGCTTTTGTTGAAATTTGATGTATATTTGTATTCCATCCCTTGTTGGTAGTTGGAAGTGTATTGTAGATCACTTTTAATTAGAAAATGTGTGGCATATGCTTTAATGTGACAAGTGCAGAACTGAGCTGATGCATTAACTCCCAGAGACACAAGATACTTGCTGGTAAATTATACAGCGGGACCTCAAAAAACCCAGCGTGAAAAGGACAGCAGCAGTGAAAATGACTGTGTCACTGTAAAAATATGCATTTAACAGTTGAGTTTTATGGTCTTGGAGCATGACCTGCAGCAAAGCCGCTTCTTTAGACATGCTGAGTGTGTGGCAGCTCACTGCACCAGAGATAACCACAAATAGAACAAAACGTATGTATAGTATGAAAATGTCACATTGATGTAATAACGGCATGACAGTAAACACAAACCTCTGCTCTCCTCCCGTCACCAGATCTCTTTCAACATCCTCCAGCTGTGTCTGCGGGAGCTGTTTGAGTTCAGGTTCATGCAGACGGATCCAAACTGGGCCAACTTCTTCTACAACTCAGACACCAACAAGGTGAGGGGACAGACAGGGAAGCCAAGGTGACAAAATATTAGATCTGATTTTTTTTTTTTAAGTGGGGTTATATGAGGTATTTATTGATAGTCAGTTTATTAAAGGGCGGTCAGCATGCCCCCCCAAGCAGAGAGGAGCATCAGCACAGAAGCTTAGCACTGCTGTGGACAGGTTCAACAGCAAAACGTATTTTAGACAGCCATTTCTGAGCATACACCGCTGTTTTCTAAACCAAATATCACTTTCTCCAAACCAACTAAACTGGTGAAATCAGTCATTTTACCTCACAGAACATGAAAACTGCTGGTTAGTTTGTTTGTGTTATTGTGTGACTTTTGTTGAAAGATGTACTTAGATTATCCCAAATGTTGCCAACTTGGGTTGCAGGTTTTGTGTATTTTCCTTAACCAATAATTGAAAATGCTAACAATGAATCAATCATTAATAAATACTAACATTTTTTTTTCTTTACGTTTTCTTATTCAACAAATATCGCCACCAGGCAAAACAATTTCAAATGGGTGCAAATACTGCCATTTCTACACTATATTATCTATAATTATCTGTTATTATCATTATTCGCAACACTGATAAATTGATTAATCATTAACATCCTTATTTCCAACAATGGTCAAACCCAGAGAAATCAATAATTTATTCAAGGTAACGGTTCATTTCCTGCAAGCTGCTAGTTGCTATAACTTTCAAGAAAACTCAGGATACATCAGAGAGTGAGGAAGGAAGTCAGTAAACGTGACTGGAACA
The DNA here is from genome assembly GCF_056507025.1 of Lutjanus erythropterus. Classification (NCBI taxonomy): domain Eukaryota; kingdom Metazoa; phylum Chordata; class Actinopteri; order Lutjaniformes; family Lutjanidae; genus Lutjanus; species Lutjanus erythropterus. Next base: position 15,145,046 of record NC_139320.1, read on the forward strand.
GCTTCCCTAAACAACTCCCATTTTCCCACACTATTTCACAATGTCATCAAACGATGTATTTTGTTATTTTATGAATGTAAGAGAGACCACTAGAAGCATAACTTGATACGTACGTCATAAAATCCTAAATCAAATAACTGGAACTATCCCTTTAATAAGCATTTGTGTTTGTCTGTACATCAGTGTGAGAGTTTAGTCAGGCTTTGATGTGTCACTGAGTGAAACATTGCGTTGGGCTTGCCCAGTCATTGTTCCCTCAATTGCAAATTATCCAAACCTTCTATTGTACCAAAAAAGAGAAACCATCACAGGCAGCAGATGCATAATGCTGATGCATTCCCATGCTACTCTGATGGTCCCACTTTCAAGTTTTGAAGTTGTTCTCCTGACTTTATGATGCTACAAAGGGTTGGGTAGGGCTGTTTTTGTTGTAGTTGTTGTAGTGTCTCTAGGTTGAAACTAGCGTCCCAGTGAAGATTCATGTTGCTGTCTTTCCAAGTATGTTGAAACAGTTTGAAACTTTATATTACAAAGTTATTTTGTACTTGATCTGTTTCTGCACCAGTACATTTCCTAAAACCACTAAAACTACTATTAAACTACCTGACTTGTTATGAGGATTAATTCTAATTCATAACTTTTAAAGTCACTCTTTGTAGACAGGTGGCATTTTAGCTACCTGTAAAAGATCAGCTTTTGTAAACACTATATTTAGAATATTCCCTCTTCTTTAAATTACCATTAAATAGCTTTTTCAACAGGAAACCACTGTTATATAAACCAAATATCACTGAGAAGATACATAACACATTCATCTTGTCTGTAGGTTGTTTTGTTGGACTTTGGAGCGTGCAGAAGCTACCCAGAATCCTTCACAGATGACTACATACAGGTATGACGAATCGAATTTTAAGACACCCACCAGTGAACCACACAACATGATTTATGCAACAAGATTTCTGTGAATAATTAAGCACTGAAGTCTTTGGTTTAATTTTGCAACAGCCAACGAAAATCACACACAATCAAATCCGTGTGCACACCTTCCTCTACTCACAACCTTAAAGAAGAGCTCTTTAAATAAATATGATTACCACATCATCATTTTCTGTGTGTGTGTGTGTGTGTGTGTGTGTGTGTGTGTGTGTGTGTGTGTGTGTGTGTGTGTGTGTGTGTGTGTGTGTGTGTGTGTGTGTGTGTGTATTCAGGTGGTGCATGCGGCCTCCGTGGGTGATCGAGCCACTGTTCTTCAAAAATCGAAGGACCTGAAGTTCCTGACAGGCTTCGAGGCCAAGGTGAGGTATTTCAGTCCTTGCTGCTGTGCTCATTTATTTTTGATATGATTTACCCGACTCTGTCTCTTCTGTTTTCACCATTTCATTTATGTCTTTTCCTACCTCAGTCTCACTCCCTCTGCTTAGTATTGTTTCCATGCAGTCATAGTACACAATCCTTTCTCTTTTTTTGTATCTTTGTTAAAGAGGTCATGTTTCTAGCTCTGTCCGCCAATAATCCGTCTCAATATTCATGATCAGATGTCTATGAAATTTGGTGGACACAAGTGAGTGCAGGCAAAAGGATGACTGATTCACATTTTAATAGTGACCGTAAAACTTCATGGAACTGAAACCATCTCAAATCAGTTGTATTTACTTTAAGTGTCAGGAAGTATATCTTTAAGTGAGCGCTGTAATAAGTTGTTCAGTGTTGGCTGAACTAGTGTGGTGTTTATTAGGGCTTTATGTGGTCTGTTATGGATTACAATAACATATTTCATTTCAGTCAACATTGATAATTACTGATATTTTTATTGGCTTATTTTATTAAAAAGACCAGGAGAAAAAAGATTAAATTTAACCACTTAATTTATGAAGGCACACAGGTAATAATAGACTTACTAGTCTTGGAAAAACAACAGCCTGAGCTGAACAACACACGTGTGAATTGATTCACAGTTTGTTTGCGTGTCACACTCCATTATCAAGGGATATGATAGGCTGTTTATGAGCCAGGGTGTATTCATTGTGCACTTTCATGGCAGTTTGCATTTAAGTGAAACTAGTGAACATTTTATTGCATAGTTTTCTTTTTGCCATTGATGATACACATCATTACTGTTTTACTGCCCAGGGTGAGTATGAGTGTTGTACTTATGCGACTGGATAGAGGAAAATAGCCACAAAAGGGAGAAAACCACTCGTGCATTAAAAAGAAAACCATCCACTTTATGTTATAATATCTCTAGTCAACATTTCCTCAGACTGCCTCAGAGTGTAAACGCTTAATAATGCAGCTTAAGGTCTGTTTGTGTTCTTCACATAGACAGTAAATAAAGATGGATGATGCGTCTCCCTCTGTACAAACATGAAGCCAAAATATCCCTGATATGAGTGCAGCCATCTTAAGCTAGTGACGTAATTTGGAGCCAGAGTCTGCGCAGTAGCGACTGGGATGCAGCCTCAGTATTGAGAATATCCAAATTCCTTTGTAAAGAAACCATGAGGACATTGGCTACATCATTAGTTCAGTGCCACTATGATTGCACATGCATAATGTGGTATAACTACAAAAAAATAAAAGACAAGCTTCAAAAAGCTCAGAATAAACTAATGAGGGTCGTCTCTAATCTTGCTCGAAAAACACATATTGGTCTCCCTGTGGAAGGTAGATTTCATCAGTTGAAACCTATTATGGTTTTTAAGATTTTACACTGTTTATGTCCACATTATTTTACTGGGTATTTTCAGTTTGTTCAGCATTCTCAATAAAATATTTATTGTTAACTTTATGACTGTATATATCAGTGTTTGTTTAGTTTGGGTGTATTAGTGTAAAATATGATAGATCAGTAAGCAATTTATCAAATAAAGTCAATTAATCTGATCACCGCAGCCCCCAGGGTGTCATCGAGATGTTTTAGCTTCACTTTTGAGGAGCATAAATGTCGTCCGTCTTTATATACATCAGTGGTTCTACTTAACAGCTTCTATATGGACATTTTAGTCCAGTTGATCATTATGCACGCTGGCAGTCATTGTAACGGCTCTTCATGCTGCCTAACAGGCCTTTGAGGAAGCCCACGTGGAGGCGGTGATGATCCTCGGTGAAGCCTTTGCTTCATCTGAGCCCTTCGACTTCGGCACCCAGAGCACCACCCAGCGCATCCAGAGCCTCATCCCCGTCATGCTACGCCACCGCCTCACTCCTCCACCCGAGGAGACGTATTCCCTCCACCGCAAGATGGCCGGCTCCTTCCTCATCTGCTCCAAACTGAATGCAAGCATACCATGCAGGGACATGTTCCTGGATGTGTACAACAGCTACAACCAGAGGAGGCAGGCGGAGCGAGCAGCACAGGCCACCGCTTAGACACTAAGGGACAAGATAACTGCTTAAATGTACCCAAGACTTTTTCACAGTCTACTGTTAAGTAAAGGGATGGAGTCTTGAATCTACAAGTGGACACTGGATCAGACTTAACCTAAAACTTAACGCCATGTCAATATGTAACAATGGCAACATGCTTTAATGAGGACCATGACTGTGCTTGACTGTCTTGGCCCGTCTCCTTTCAGTGCTACAGCTCACTGACTTCAGCATGAGGGTACAGTGATTGGTGATCCCAACCCAATATTCAGATTATTTGATGGAGAGTTTTAGTAGTCAGTACATCACGAAGAGTAGATGGTGGTCGGCAGGTCCCAGTTTGCAGAAGGAGAGACCAGCAAGGAAAGCTAAGCAATGCACTGCTGTGGACAGGGTCAGCCAGTGAAAAAAGGTTCCCCTAAAAAATTGATGTAAGTGTACACTATATTTAGAATATTTTCACTTCTTTACTTTGCCATCAGACAGCCTTTTGCCTTACAGGAAATCACAGTTATATAAGCCAGACAGTGTTTTCTCTAAATAAACCAAACTCCATAGGCAAAACCAGTAATTTTACCTCGCAGAACACAGAAGTTGCACGTCTACTGCTGTGTCAATCTTTTTATTTGTTTGTGTGACTTTGATGAATCTGAACTAACCTTTTTAAAACTCCAAACTCACACATTAACACAAACAAACTAAAAAATCATGGCAGCAATACACCAGTGACTCGTGAGTTCTGCAAGGTAAAATTACTGATTTCACCTATAGAGTTTAGTTGATTTGGAAGGAGTGATATTTGGCTTATATAATGGCAGTTTCCATTCAGAAAACGGTGTCTGACAGCACGGTAAAGCAGGGAAAATATTCTAAATATAGACTCTTGTTGCTGAACTTGTCCACAGCAACCATCTTCTTCTGTAGGTAATACTCTGACTATTGGTGAGTATCTAATACAACCCCAGTCCAAATCATCTTAATTATCCTTTAACTATGCCATGGAATGAAAATTATGGAGATAATTATGTCCTCACAAATATATGCTGATGGCCAGAGGCAACATTATTGATTAAATCTGTATATTAATTGTAGAGAGGATTATTCGATTCATTGTGAGTGTTGGTGTGTGTTTGATCATGTTGGCCCAATGGTTACACCCTTCTGTCACAGCACACACACTACACAATAATACTGTACACTCAAGCCAGCTTTGAGTGCAGTTTCTCAAAAATCCAGATGTATTATTCCCTGTGTGTCCACCATATTTCCAAATTGGTATCTTCTGTCTTTAAGGACACATAATAAGCCCTGTGTTGCCTAGCTGAAGCTGCCAAGTGCTGTCTTTTGTTAGAAGGACTTTGTGTGCTGCTGCCTGATGAGTTGGCGAGTAAAGCTTTCTCCTAAATGTGATGACTGGCAGACTAGATGAGCAGATTATTGGTGGAATTAGTGAAGACAGTCTGTTGGCATCCCAGTGAGTAATGGCCTTGCATCATAAAGTTTATTTGACATAATATTTCCATAATGTGAAGTACTGTCAGTCTTTTTTTTTTTTACATTTCTTTATGACAGAGATGAGTACTGTAACCTAAAAGATGGTGTGCTGTGCAATGTTTTTTTTATGAAATAAATATAAGAAAGATTTATATGTATCATAAAATTGAGCTTTACTGGAAAGTGTCAAGAAGAGGCTAAATGCCAAGGACTTCCTACACTCTGTATTGATCTTTACCTTTCAATTTTTGTCCTTTTTGGGAAATGTCATTGATTGAAGGCCATGTTTGACCTCATTCTCCATCTACACCTACACCTATTGACCGTTAAGCATCTTCATACAATATTTTTGGCTCACAAAATGTAAGACTTGAGCTAATGGCAGCATTGATGGGACCATTTTTCCAGGAGCTATTTTTGTTTTGTGGCCGTGCTTTCTATTTTGTCTTCAATCAAGCCATTACAGGACTGCTTGCTCACTAAATGTTCGCATTCACACCACACAGGAGTTTTCATTGACGTTGTACAAACTTAATGGAGAAAAGATGCAGCCATTTACTGTATCTCCATGAGCACTTGCTGTTAGCGTCCCTCCGCTGAGTTCTGTGACGTGCTGTACAGTACAGCTGCTGAGCTGCTCCTGCAGCAAGGCTGTTTCTGATATGCACTACATCAAAATCACAGTTTATTTTTCTCAGTTTGGGAATTGGCCACAGTTAATAAGAGCAGCACATGTTAGAGAGAAGAAAAGGCACATTCTTCTGTTTTAGTTTCACGCAATGGAAAGTTGGAGTGTTCCTCTGCATGTAAGAAGCAGCTGGCTTCAGTTTATTGGATGAGAATTGGCCTCTTTTTGGTCACAGTCTCAGACTTTTCATTAGGGCTAACACTGGACTAGTGAGGGGTTATTTCTTCTAGGAGCAATTCATTTATGAAGTTAAAGCATGGTGCTCATCAGGAGACACATTCTGAGGGATTCATTGTGTTTACATTATGTTTGTGCAGAGGAACATCTATGGTTTAATAGTTGTTGGTGTTGCTGAATGAAAAATAGTGTGATGTTAGAGTTAAGATCTACTGGGGACCACAGTGTGGACATTAAGGGACAGTTAGCCGTGTCTCTGCACAGTAGGCATTTACTCATTTACTATTTATATTATATAGGCTGGCTTGGCCTAATTATATTTGAACTTTACTGTTAGTTTTCTGTCCACAGCAATTAGGATTCCCTGGGGATTTTTTTTACTGGCAATAGAAACCTTATGTTAGCCTGTTTTTCATTTTTACTTTAAGCCCAGATGAAATCACTGTCATGTTTATCAGCAGGGCTGTAGCTACTACTGTGGACACTGAAGTCGTCGCGTGTGCAGTTTTGTGCAGAATATGGGGAAGTATGTATTTATTATGTAAGGGTTAAAGTACGATCATTATGGCAAAATAAATCCCAACAGGGTGTTATGACCTGCTCACTGTACATTACCCTGCTTCTTACATGGTTACTTAAACCCACAATTTGACACAAAATATTAATTTTAAAGTGATTTTATGGATTCAAAAATGACTTTATTGGTCCTCTAGAGTCAATGATCAGAACTGCATCCATAGCCACAGTCTGTTCTTCATAGCAACAATCTGCTAGACAGAAATAACACTTCTATTATTTTATTCTTCTCCTCCAATACATGTCATATAATATTCTATAATATAATACTTTGAAAGAAGCTATTCTTCACAATGAGTTTGTTTACTTTTTGATACTTTAGGCAAATTTTGCTGATAATATTTCTGTACTTTTACTTAAGTAACATTTGGAATTCAGGACTTCACATGTGAAGGAGTATTTTCTTCTACCACTGATCTGACCTGACAAAACATCTTTGAGAAAGGCACCTGTTCCCTACCTAAACAGTACAGGCATTATATGACACGCAGTTTACAACAGCAACTCTCAACTGTTCAAATGTCATGAATATGTCATTTAATAACAGATCAAAATCTGAAGAAATCCAAATGGGGTGAAAGTATTTAAAAATACTAAAATAAAAAAATGTTTACACAAAGGGTTCAGTACTGTCTACAATCAACTGAAAACTGTTCCACATTAAAACATGAAGTTGGACGTAGTATGGTGCATGTGCAAAAAGAAAATTCTTAAGGTGTGGGTCAAAATGACTAGTGGATTTAAGTGATATTTAAATTATTTTGTTTTAAATTTGTTAATAAGTGCCAACATTTATTTGAGTTAGTGCCAATTTATGTTGGTCTGTATACAAGTACACTAATATAGTGATACTGATTAAAATAATAATAATAAAAATCTTTGTATGTTATAGAGGAGAATTTTATGAATGAATTTTCTGTTGAAACCTGTGTGAAGTTGTCTGCAGTGAAGTGCATCTTTTCAAACTTTCACTTCATACAATACCTTAAAACTTTTTTTTTTTAAATGTCATATAAACTATGTTGCCAAAGCATCAAATATAATAGGCTTTGAATAATTAATTAAAAAATAGTTAAACTTTTTTTCTCGCACATTGAAGACAATAACCGTTGTTTTTTAGGTTGCAATTTATGGGAGTTTGACCTACACTTTTGGGTAAAGTGGTGCTGTTCAGCCTGCAGCTGCTGTCCCTACAGGGCTGACTGGAGTAACTCATCATCACAGCTGCTGGAGACGCCGCACGGTGGCGCAGTGGAGCGACTGATAGCGAGCCCTGCTGTCTTTTTTTTTTTCTTTTCTGGAAAACATCAATGGGGAGAGTGGATTTGCATGTCCGGCCGTCTGTGCCAATGGGCGCACTGGGAAGGCTGGGTTAGCGGGTGGAGCCGGGGGAAGCAGCCCAGTAAGTGCACAGTCAACAACCAAAGCATCAGAGATTACTACAGACACACCAATTCCACCGAAATCTCCCCTCTTGAATCGCTTTTTTTTATTATTATTTTGTGTGTGTGTGTTTGTGTGAGTGTGTGTTTGTATGTGTGTGTGTGTGTGCGGCGACCGGGTTGATTTGCGGCTCCACATCGCCTCCATACATCGCGTTCACAGTGCGGATGAAGAAGCTTTTGTGAAATTTACCATTTGCAGATCATTGTGGTGTGTATAATATATTTCTGGATTTACACAGAGGAGGAGGAGGAGCGGGGAGCCGACCATCATCCGTCGTTCTCTTGGGTGAGTTCACTGCTTTCCCGTCCATCCATCCCTGTTTACTGGCACTTCCAGGGTTTTAATGTCTGTATAATGAATGAATCCACGACCGAGAAGTGCGCGATCCACTCCAAACGGTCTTTAATGCTCGATTTGTGAGTTGACGGGTAATTATAATGTTTGGATACAACTGCAGCGCATTTTGGGTTTGGATCTCGCCAGCGGGCCCATGTATATGTGAAATGAATGAAATGTGGCAGCTCCAGCCTTTGATAACGGGTTACATCCTTAATAATACATAATGAAAGAGAAACAAGTATATTCTAGTGGGCGTCTGATCGGCTGTGAGTCAAAACTACCGGCACACATGGTCCAATTATGAATATTATCTTATCTTACACTCCAGTGATGCTGTTATAATTTTAAAAAGCTGTAACTTTATAGGCCTACAATTAAAATATCGCTTCATATTGTGAATTTATACCACCGATTATTAGGAATTTACGTTGTTACGTCATTAATGGTGTGGGAATGAGCTATCGATTGAGCTGTAAAAGAGTCATTGCAGGGTAATTATTTGTTCATGGGGTTTTGTGGTGTTTGTGAGCATGGCCGCTGAAACACGCGCCCTGAGTTTGAATATGTACGATCATAACTCAACCTGTCTGCAGGATTGTCTCTGTATCTCCCCGTTGCATCATGCTGTGTGGTTAATTGTGTCTTTTGGGCTTGGTTGCATCATTTTCAAACTTCTTAAGGGCTCATTCTTTGTTGGAAAAAGTGCTGCAGCTCACTGTGATGATCTCTCCCACACTTCTTGTTCCCTGACATGAATGGGAGATTCATAGAACATGAAAAAGTATGGCATTCAAATGGCTAAGAGACTGCAGCTATAGTGCACACACACGCACACACACACACACACACACACACACACACACACACACACACACACACACACTCCCTTACACACTTGGCACATGCCTTCGTATATAGGCCCAGTAAATGCATGCAGCTCTATTGTCTGTGGAGCTCCATCTGTTCCATGACATGGCATTCCTCAGACAGCCAGTCATGCTGTTAGGGGGTGGTCTGCCCTGACCCACTGAGAGAGAGAAACAGTCACATGGGGTGTATTAAGAGAGTAGGTGCAGCGCTCAGGGTGTCTCAGTCCACAATCCCTAGACCACCTGCACAGACAGCTCCTGGGCCAGGATGGAGACCCAGTTTTGACCCAGGATTGGGCTTGGTGAAGGGCTAAATTTGGCCTGAGATTAGACTGGAGGATGGGTAGGTTCGGTCTGGAGCATGGGCTACATCAAGACTAGATTTGATCTAGGACTAGACTAAAGCAGGGCCAAGTTTAGTCTAGAGTTGGAGCTAAAGCAGGGTCAGGTTTGGTCGGGAGGAGAACTGGGTCTAGAGGTTGACAAGGTTTGGGTTAAAAACTGGGGCCAGAGAATGACAATTGGTTATGGACCTATGTAGTAGATTAGGCTAGCTTTAGGCTGTGGCTTGAAGTTATGGCCTGAGGCGGGGTAGATTGGGCTAAATGAAGGCTGAATTTGGTCTGGTGTATAACTGGGCCTATGAAAAGCTAGATTATTCCGTACCTATGTCTCTTGGAAGACTAGTTTTCGTCTAGAGCTGGGCCTTGAGGACGGCTAGGTTTAGATTGGTGCTGGGGCTAAAGGGGGCTAGATTTGGTCTAAAGTTTAGTTTAAATATTCCAGAGAAAGCTTAGGTTTGTTCTGGAGCTGAGGGTGGAGGGACACTAAACTTGGTCTATAGATGAGACTGCAGGGACTAGATGGTTATTAGGTTTAGGCCAAAAGCTGGGGTCAGAGGATGGCTAAATTTGGTCTAGCTTTAGGCTGTGGCTACAACTAGAGCTGGAGAGGGGCTAAATTTGGTGTGGAGCTGGGGCTAGAGGAAGGATAGGTTTGTTCCATACTTGTGGCTAGTTGAAGGCAAGGTTTAGTTTTGAGCTGGGAAAGCAAGTTTTGGCTTTGAGATGGGGCTAGAGGAGGGTTAGGTTTGGTCTAGAGCTGTGACTAGAGGTAGGCTAAGAACGTAGGCTGAGTAATTCATTGTAATTTGTTAAGTGTTGTTGTACTTGTTTTCTGATAAAATTGGTGTTGACATTTGGCTCCTCCTTATAGTTTTAGCATGTTGAATCAGACGATGTGAGTCTCCAGTTTGTTAGACTCTGTGTGTTGAAATGTTGGTCTCTTTATAATAAAACAATCGTTGCCTCAGTCCATGTGCTCCAGTGCTTTTGGATCAATCTTCCAGTTTTTTTCCTCTGACTAGAGGTAGGCTAAGTTTGGTCCAGGACTGGGGCTTGATGAAAGCTAGATATGATCTCGAGTTGGGGATACAAGAAAGAGAAATTTCCAAAGTCCAAACCAAGGGCCTGCTGGATAGAAATGGACTCTGACGTAGCTAATCACTGTTGCAACTCAGTCATCACAAGCAGAGAATAATTACACCACCCCCATCCACACAGCATTAGGCACACATAAATGCATACACACATACACACTCTCCATTTCCCTTTAGACCATTTCCCCTTTTCCACCGCTCTGATTGCTGCATTAGGACTTGGCTGTCTTTTGTTGTCCACACACACACACACACACACACACACACACACACACACACACACACACACACACACGCACACACACAAGGGGGAGGGTTGGGGCAGCTGAGACCACAATACAACGGGGATCAAAGGTCATCCAGCTGGCCAATCAGGGTGCTGTCTAGGCTGGCTGGTGGAGGAGGAGGGCGTTGCCCCCCCTTTGTGCTGGTCAGGGTGGGTCTGCTAAACAAGCGGCTCCACTTCCAGCCCCGGCCCTGCTACTGCCGGCAGCCACGCTGTGCTTCCTCAGATCCAGTCACACCAACCTCTGGACACTCTATTATACTGCAGGTCAGAGACTTATCCAGTTTAGAGAAAGCACTTTATTGATTTCTTACTGGATTTCTGGGTTGTAACCAGCTGCTTCTTGAAAACTTGAACTGTTGAACTTTTATGGGCTTTTAGAGGATTCACAGTGGTCCATTGGCACTGTTCATTTGTAATGGATGACACCAAACCCTGCAACCAAAACCCGTACAGCGACTACAGAATTCTATTTCTGGGGGTGGGATTAATTAAAGAAATAAAAAAGGATAATGAGATTTGAAGTACTTAAAAGATGAAGAGAGGACGGATGGAAAGAGAGGAGTGGTGGAAAGAGGAGGAAGTGCTTTAGAGACTGCGCAGGGTGCTGAGGAGAAGAGAGAAAGAAACCGAAATTAGGAGCAGCAGAGAGGAAGATTGAGGCTGCAGAAGAGAGAGTGGTGATGTAAAAGAAGAAGAGAGAGACGGACTGAACAGTACAAAGAGCGAAAAGTGGGAATTAGTCGACAGGGACACAACAGGGAAACCATTTGTCCTCCGGTCACTGTCTTTAGTTTGTGGATGTGATCAGTCTGCGCAGAACCTGTGATACAGAATCAGGCAGCCACAGTACTTGTCCTCTAACGTTTACGTCCACGTCATCCTCCCTCTCACTTTCTCTCTCTCACACACTTCCAACTCTGCTGTCTGATGCCTAAGTGCCTTCAGTATGTGCTGAGTGGAGTTATCTGATTTCTGCAGGCTAGTTAAATGCAACCACTCCTTTCTCCCATATAGTTCCATTACTGCACACACTAATGGCAAGCTCACAGTGCACAGACATAGGCCTAATGTTTGGTCTGTGTGTGTCTGTTTGTGTGCATTCGATGTGCTCTTATTGCCGTGCATTATGTTGATCTGGATTGATAAATGATCGGAGCAATGGATTTGAATGCCTGTCTAGTGGACGCTCATGTGTGAAGGCAGCGATTTGTGTTTCTCTCTGTGTGTTTGGCCATGCGTGTGTGTAAATGTGTGTGCGCGGACGTGTTTCCCTGGCGATCAGCAGTTTATTTCTTTGCTTCAGTGGCATTTTTCTCTGCAGATAACAAGGAAAGTGGAAATGGTTCTATCTTGGCAGCCTTAACTCCAAGTGGTGCGCTCATCGCAACTAATAACCGTCACTCTGAGCTGTGAGGGTTGCATTTTTTATCTCATTGGTGGTTTATTTATTTTTTGGTGATGACCTATTTCAGCCTGTTTTGCTGGTGAAGCTCAGATGCAACAGCTTGATGAGGGATGTGTGTCAAACTAAAATACTAAAAAAACAAGCCTCTGAAACACCACATCCCTGCCTCAGGGTCCTGTCTGATCTATACCCTTTTCCAAGCTTTTATCAACTGCTTTGATCGTTGCTTGTCGATTATTTTCACATGTTTTTGTCCCCAATTACACTTAGCACCTACCATGAATGTCCAATACAGAATGCTTTTAACTCCATGCCGCCTTCTCCAGTGTTAATACACTGGTATGCTGGCTTTGCACAATTTCTACAAAAAAGTGTTGACTGCTCACAGATGACTCACAGTCCCACTGTAAGATTCATAGCAGAATGTCAGAATTGCCAAATAATTAATAATCTCTTCTATCCATCCATTACTCCACTGGTAAAATCTGAAAAGGCAAACAGGGACTGAGGTAGATTTGCCTAGACCCTAGGCTGCAGGTTAAATAGCTTAGCTTAGCCTAAAGACTGGTGGCAGGGGTAAAAATCTAGCCTGGCTCCTCCTAAAGCTTTATTCAGACTGGGCCTGGATGATACTGCTGAAAAGTTACATATTGATCAATACGGATCAATATCGATAGTTATCTATCATGTAGGTTATAACTGGCGACATGTTGTGAACTCCAAAGGTGGTAAGCAGCTAAGGTGATAAATAAGTTTGCTGTATTACTGGTTGGGAAGGTATTCCTGCACACAAAAGTGCTCTGATAGTTGTCCATATAGCCGTGGCAGCTGGCTGAACATGACGTCCCTGTCCTCAGCTCCTCCATCACAGCTGGCCCCTTTCGATGTGAAGGAGCAGCATTTCTACTGCGATCTCCCTCCGGGTACCTGAGCCCCTCAGTCTGATAGCTGTCTGACTTAAAAACCAAAAAAACTGACCCGCCGAGCTGACCTGTCACTTTTTATCTACACTCACTTTTATTGCTTTTTCTGTTGACTTATGTGTAACTCCATGCTGTTTGTTGACTCTCGTGCCACTCCATGCTGTTGTCCTCATGTATCGGTGGGTCTGCTGGTCGCATTAGATTTAACAGTAGAATCTATAAACAACATATAGTCTAAAAATTTTAAATCCCTTCTAACTGACACATTGCCCACAGCAAAACTACAACTTGTTCTTTACCTTTGGCTTTTGTTTGTGAGCTGTAGAGGTGGTAAGCTGTTCCTTTAAAGAAGCGTGATAATCATGCATGTTGACAGTATGAATCCTCCAACCATCTTGGAAAATTGAGGTATTGAAATGAATGAATCTTGCCCCTCCCTTCACAACCGGTATTAATGTCCTTGAGCTGAGCTCCATTCCCTGTCTGATAGAAGATTATAGCTCTTGATTAAGTTAGATTACATTTAGCTGTGTGGAGGTATGGCAGGAGATACTTCCAAAAAATTATAGGTGCTTTCAGCTTTCTGTAGATTAAAAGAAAGCATGATTGCATAATCAGGATTCTCCATTTGATGTATTTGTTGAGGTAAATGAGCCCAGATGGCCTGTCTGCACTGTAATGAATCTGAGGAACGCCGCCATTGTTAGTTTCTAATCTTGTGTTATTTACAGTACCTCCAGCCCACGTACAATAACTTTCCACTGCACTCTTCTGGTATAATTCAAAGCCTGTACAGTGGGTGTGTGTGCAGCTGAGCTTTAGTCTCACAGTGTGGAAAAAAAACACTATTTAATATGACGCTGGCTTCTTCACTGCACTATTTCAGAGTGACGCCGAGGGAGTGAGATTGTTAGCGACAGACAGAATCCAAGTTAAATGTTCCAGAGCACAGAGGGGCCTATTCACTGTGCTATGTGAGGAGTGGAGAGGGGGAAAGAGAGAGGTGGCAGGGGAGTGAGGTGGGGGGGCGGGGGTGGAGGAGCAGGGTGACAACACTTACAGCGGTTTTTCGGTTGATGGCATGCATCTGTGTGGTGTGTGTTGTATGGCTTCACAGGCCTGTCTGAATCAGTCAGAGATCCAGAGACAGAGTGAAGGATGGAGGGCAGCTGAGAGCAGTCGTCTGCTGATAGAGGACACATATAGGAAACACATATAGGAATCAAGCTCTTTATGCGTGTGTGTGTGTGTGTGTGTGTGTGTGTGTGTGTGTGTGTGTGTTTGAGTCAGAAAGAGCAAGATAGAGGGGGCAACTTTCAGTTTATGTGTGAGGGCAGCCACAAGTTACCTCCAGCAGAAAAAAAATATGAGTCACCGGAGAAAACGGGTACATGTCTGTACTGTTTTGGCGCACATGTACTCTGTGTCATGTGTATGTGTGCAAGTAAACTGTGCGTGTAAATGTGTGACAGCTTGAGCACTAGATTGCGTATGACAAATTATGCCAAGGCCTGACAAAATGAAGATCATGACTGTTTGAAAAGTCTATAAGTGGTGAGGGACTGACACAGGGGAGGTGATGGTGGTTCTGGCGTTATTTTACATGACGTTTTAACTAAATGCCTGTGAAGTCAAGGTATCAACGTCATTTATTTGAGGAGTATTACATGCGAGGGTATGCTTTAATGTCAGCATTAGCACGATAGTAATGTGGTCAGGAGCAAGGCTTTCAAAAAAAAAAAAAAAAAGAAACCCAATATACTGCAAACTCCATTTCTGAGCTACGTATGGTTGTTACAACATGGACTTTTTCTCTAATAACACTGTTGTCACCAGCACACTGCTGCAATCTGTGTAGCTGCCCTTAGCCAGTTAGTAGTCCTTATGGAGTGGGACACAGTGCAATGACCACCAATACAGCGCTTGATGTGATCTGATGTAACCGTGCCTCTGACCGTACTCTGACTCCGGGAATAATGACGACATGGTGAGTTCAAGTGGGGACAGAAGATGTGAAGCAGCTGAGGAGAAAGTTTGTAACATGAATGAACTAATAAGTACAATCACACATTGTGTTGATAAGTGAGATTATTTGTTTTTGTGAAGTTGGAAGTTACTTATTCCCATCTTAAAAGATGTGGTTATACTATATACCCTTTTTGCTGTTAGCATTTAACAGGTGGCACTATGTCCCCTCAAAATATATATTTAAATAATTATATTAATGTCATAAACGTGCCACAACTTGTTGATCAATGGCTTGAACTAACAAATACTGGTTGACTAAGAAAATCTTTAGCTGCAGGCAGCCCTAGTAATTTTAGATGAATAAAGCCTTTGGACAGACCTTTTCTTTGTATTTCATGTAGTCTGAAGTTATGTCTAACAGTAATATTAGCTATATTGGCTCAGTTTTTGAGTGTGTATGGGATCAAATAACATAATAAGGAACATTTTGCATAAGTTTAGTGGCCACCGTAAAGGTTGACTGGGAAGAGTGAGATGAGGGGTTTGCAGTCTGCAGTCCTATAAATTGATATCTTGAGTTACAGTTCTGTTAAGATTTAATGCCAACGTTTCATTGCCTTTATTGTTACATTTGGTAGAAACTACTTTGTTCAATTGTTGTTCAAGGACTATAATTTTTGGTGAAAGGATCAAATTACTAACTACTGGGTAATAAAAAGGATTAAAAAGGAACATACTGCTGTCCATGTGTAATTACAACAGTGTACAGCTTGGTAGTGATTTTTAGATCAGCTGGAATCCACTTTGTATCTCCTTTTGGCACTTCTTACCTGGTCTTTGGTCACTATAGTAAATCAGGGTCTTTCATTTCTTCAAGACCGTCAATCAGGTGTTTCAGCTCGTGGCCCTAATGTGATCATGTAGTGTCGTTTTGATGGAGAGCAGAGATGAAGCAAAGAAATTGAGACCACTTGGAAGTGACAAAATCATATCAGGGGAGCACACTGACCAAATCATACTCATACTCATTGTTTTCCCTTTGTCCCAAGAAATTTAGATAGAGTACTAGCAGTTTCTTTTCTTTGGCTTTGGTGACAGCTGATATTAAAAACTTTTAGAGAATTGACTCCTCTGCTAAAAGTCATTACAGATGCCAGGGGAGATAAAACAAGGAATCCTTTGTTTTTCGGTTCTTCCTGTAATGTTTACTGTAATCTCAGTAATAAATCCACCTGTAAACAATGAGAACACCTCTTGTGAGCGGCACATGTTCCTCTCTGTGCCGACCCGTTTGTGGCTCACCTCCTGCTACAGTATGCTTGTAAATGTGTAAATGTGCCAGCGAGGCTTTTGGTTTATAAAACATTTCTCTCTGTTTACCGGCGCTATGACTCATGGTTGCTATGGCGAGGAGCTCTGACAGCAACGCAGCTGATTAGGAGCATCTGACTCCACATGACTGTACTCCTCTCTGCCTCCATCAGTCTATCGCTCTGGTTACTGCCTCTTTCTTCTTCTTCTGTGCCACTCTCTTTGTGTTTACCTTTTTTTTTTTTTTTATCAGAATTGCAGGTGTCACTAACCTTCATTTATCTGTTCTTTCACTCCTCCTTTTTCTACTCCTCCTTCTGTCCCCCACTTTAGTTCTGCAGCACTCAACAACCTTTAATGCACCTCATATAGATTTTCTTATCACACCATCGCCCTTCACTACTCCCCTTTTCTCCTCCTCTCCTCTCTGTCTCACCCCTCTGCTTGTCTTTCAATGGTGGCCAGCTGCGTGCCAGATGTAGCCCACTATCCCAGCTGCTGGCATCATGCTCATGAAGAAGAGAGGAGTGAGATGGAAATGATCCCTCATGAAGGCGTAGTAATCCTTATAATACACGTAAGAAGGATAAAAATATCGGGACGAAGGAAGGAAGAGTATAATAAGGCACACCAAAACTATTAACCACAGCCTAGTAGAGATTAACGTGAATAACCGTCCAAAACATAATGAATATCCTGCCATAACATATGGATTAACCATTAGCCAAAACTGATTATCCAAATGAGATTTAAAAGAAGCCAATTATAAATCCCTGAAGGAACATTAGAGGCTTGCATTCATTGGAAAACCACATCACAGAGAATATGCCACAGCCCAGAAAGAATATGGCAATATTTTCTGCAAAACCCTCACTTTGATATGATGGATTCATTGAATCTGAGAAAGAGGACTACGAGAAATCAGAGGAGGCGTAAAACTAAAACTACAGGCTG
The DNA here is from genome assembly GCF_056507025.1 of Lutjanus erythropterus. Taxonomy (NCBI): domain Eukaryota; kingdom Metazoa; phylum Chordata; class Actinopteri; order Lutjaniformes; family Lutjanidae; genus Lutjanus; species Lutjanus erythropterus. The sequence goes on from NC_139320.1 coordinate 15,162,289, forward strand.
AACAGTAAGCAGGGACACAACAGATGAACAGGTAGTGAAGGAGAAGAAGAGGATTATCGCTGCTGAGTGAAAACATATCACCCAAATGTCACCTTTCAGAGAAACCTTTCACACTACAGCCCACAGGCCTCTCTCCCTTAAATGAATAGTTGGATTGTACACTTTGGGACTTGGAAAATTCACGTGAAGCCCCCTCAAGTCGGAATACCAACTCAGAAAGTTGTAGAAAATTTTGTTATACAAGTTGAATTGTTGTTTATTGATTACACACTGCATATCAATTTTTTGCTCATGTAATTTGTATCAAATTGTAACCATTAGTTCCTGTCCACATAGTTACTTAGATTAATTAGAAACATTATGTATTTGCACCAACTGTGATAACAAGTCAAGTAGCCTTCAGACGGATTCCTTGTAACATCCATGTTGTTTCCACATTACAACTGAAAAGCACACAAACACACCGAAGTTAGAATAACAACTTCCCTTCTCAGGAAATGAGATCATCTGAGGAAGATGCGAAGACGCTATTATTTACTTTCTTGCTGAGAGCGACTTGAGAAGACTGATACCACTTCATGTCTGTCCACTAAATACAAAGCTACAGCCAGCAGCTGGTTAGCAGGTGGCAACAGGCAGAAACAGCTAGCCTGGCTCTGCCCAGAATTAAAAAAAAAAAGCCTGCAAGAACATCTAAAGCTCATTAGTCAACACGTTATATCTGGTTTATTTAAAAACAAAAACCAAAGTGTAAAACCAACAAGTTGTTGACAACTTGGAAACAATGAAAAATGTTTAGTGGTATTATATACAGTATATTGGTCACAACGAATAGTAGCAAAAAACATGTAGTACACGTTATTATATATTTGTGGCCTCTAGTTAGCACAAGTGTTAGCTAATTTACCTGTGGGTTGTGTTTACTGTGAGAAGCGTCCATATGAACTCATGTGGTGTTCATGGCCTCAGAAGTGAAAATTTTCTGAATGCTTCAAGTTCAAAAGTTGTGGACACCGTGGAAGTTCATGTTTTGGTGGATGCTAATGTAATATATTTCAATTTCAGTTGTACTGGAGTTTTTTTCTTCGTAATTTTATAATGTTTTATAATATGTCTGAGGTGGTGGTCTCATCTTTTTATTATGCCTTTGTGTTTCCTGCATTACCTGCTTGCTAGCTTGCTGATTGCTAGCCTCTGCGACGTCTAGCCATTGACTATTTTGGCATCCAGCTGCTGCTGCCTGACTGTGATCTCATAACTTAGGTTGAACGTATGCTGTTTAACCACATAACTGTGCTCATGTAGTGATAATTTCTGACATTGTGCACAACCATCACTCCAAATGGATGCAGGGTATGTGAGGCAGCCATGATGTGGATGGATGTGTATGACGACGCACAGTTAGAAGCAAGTGTGTCTGTGGCCTTTAACACCAAGCATATGATGTATTTTGACCACAGACAGGCCTATTAGGTGTGTTTACAACACAAAATTTCCTCTTGTGTGGGTCTCACAATCCTCACAATCCCACATGATCTTCTCAAGCTGTTCAATTTGTGAAAGACTATTTTTTTTGCTATAAATCATGTGGGATAAGCTAGTACATATTGTCTGCTACAAAAATTGTTCTTTTCAAAAGAGAATTAAATGAGATGTAATACATTTAAAAAACAAATAACAGCATTTTAAGGAGGGAGTACTCTGAAATATGAACCCAGGAGAATCCAAATCATCCAAACAGGTTTTCACATGACAGCACTTATTTGTAGGGGCAGATGGATGAGACTGAAGGCCAAGAGGAAAGAGGTGAGGAGCCATTGTAGGTGCTGGAGAGATGGACAGAGCAGATGAAAGGAGGGGAGACAGAGGAGGAGGGAGAGGTGTCTTGTTTCACAGGCGAGCCTGCAGTAAAATGCCACCGCCTCGGTGAAAAAAGAAACAAGCGTGGAGATTGTTGATAGTGTTAGCATTTAGAGTGGATTGTTCCTGTTGTGGCTGAGGCTGTGAGGCAAATACTTTGTGAAAAGGGCAATAGAAAGCAACATTTTGATTGATTGTAGGTCATCACACCAGAGCCACATTTGACTATACTGCCCCACAAAGCCAAAATGCTTTGTGTAACTGTATATTAAGTCAAAGCTTTCAGCTTAAGATCCAAATCTGACCTCTAGACATTATAAAACATAATCCCAAAGGAAACAGCATGTTAAATTTGCATTTAAGTGAATACAAAGCTGAAAGTCAAGCCAAACAGTCAAACAGCTAAACCTAGCTAGAGATAACCACAACTAGCCTTGGCTGAAGCCCCCAAACCATTAAATAATTTTTAAAATTACATTTTGGTGATCTAACATCTTGGTAAATTTGTTTTTTGTATCCCAAATAATAAGTACAAAAAGAAATAACATGAAGGGATCATCCATTTGCTCAAAATTGTTCTTGTGAACCAGTAAATTGTGGGCGTAGCCAGGCTAGCTGTTTCCCTTTCCCTTGCCTTTATAGTCTTTGTGTTCTGCTAAGCTAACTGTCTCCTGGCTGTGGCTTTAAAATTAAACCAAAACCTCTAAAGCTCACTCTAACTAACACTTTATCTTAGTGTGTGGTTTTACGGGTGGTTTTATTTGTTGACTTTGTATTGATACTTTGGTTATATTACCTGAAGTTTTTAAGTTTTTTTTTATGTATTTTATATAAAATACAAATACAAAAAGACATTACATGAAGGAATTACATCCTATCCATCTGTTACAGTTTACCCAGTCAGCCTGAAAAGTTTAAACCCTTTTTTCTACTTTCTTGTAGAGCAGTATGTACAGCTATTAGACAGTGGCTGACCTGCAGACCTCTTCTCACACTATACTCTTTTTCTTCTCTACTTTTTTTTAATCCTCCCTGTTTTTTTCCCATTTCCTCTCAGCTCTCAGTTGTTAAAAAGCTCCCCCAGTCTTTTCTGTTCTGCTCTTTATCTTTCTCAGTCCTCTCCGTTTCCTCTCAAAACATCAATTTCTTCATCAAGCTCACTTTCCCCCCCTTCTCTCCGTCTGCCTCTCCCGGTCAGGGGAAGTGGCAGTCGCTGCCTGCTGGCTCCCAGAGGAACAGACCTGCCTTTGTCTGTCTGCACTGTAGGAAGATGAGTAGCCGGTCCACCCAGTAAGCCCAGAAAGCCCAGAAAGCCCAGTTGGGATTCAGAGTTTGTCTGCGGCGAGCCAGCCACCCAGAACGCCTGTAAATCAGTCAGCCACTCAAGCCAGGGCCTCCCGGTCTGTGCAGCTAGCTATAGTCAGTCAGTCAGGTATTATGTTAGGCACTCGTGACTATTAGAGAGAATGGATGTGAAAGCACAGTGCAGACGGAGACAGTAAGACTGCAGGCCCTGGTTAAAAGTTTTCCAAGCATAACCAAAATGTGCAATGAATTTGAATGCTGAACAGAAGCACTGCCATTCAAAAACTCCCCTACTTATCCTACTTGGACAAACTTCAGAGTGTGAAATTATTGCAGCCCAATCTATTACCTCATGCCTTGAACAGAGAGCAACCAGTGGGACCTGACAGATGTTTTACAATGATACATGACGTTATGGCACTATGACAAGCAGACACTACTTGTGTCTTCCTTTATTTTGCTCGTTGAATGTAATTAAATTGTATTTTTCTATCTTGACTGTTAATTTAACATGTCATTTAACATCCGTCAGGCATTTTTAGACATTTTAATGCAGAAATGTTCCGTATTATATCTTTAAGCTGATTTGGACAGTTTTTGACAGCGCCAGGCTAGCTGATCCCCTGTATAGTCTTGTGCTATATGCTAAGCTAATAATTAAACCTGCACATCCAAATCTTATTATAATTAGGATGTTATATCTGTACATGTGTAGCTTTGTGTGCTGGATTATTTCTTGGCTTTGTCAGTATCAGTCTGGTTGTGCCTTCATATTAAATGGAGAGTGGTATAAATCTTCACTCAAGGAAGCAGTGATAGCCAAGCTAAGCTAATCGGCTGTTGGATGTAGCTGTATATTTGATTGATAGATATAAGAGTGGCATCAATGTTCTCATCTAATTCTTGGCAAGAAAGCAAATACACATCTTTCCCATATTGTTTAAGTATTTCCTAAATGTCCCAGTCAGAGGAAAAGGCACAGTAAAGATCGAAGAATTGGGAGTAAATGCTTACACTGCTCTCTCTAGATTGCGGTTGTTCTGAGGTTAATGTAATTTACTTTGTTTCACTGAGATAATAAGTCATCAGTCTGCTTCTCCTTTGGCAATGGGAAGATTGCAAGTGACACTCCAAATCAACTAAATAAATAAACTTAATAAAACCAAGAGAGAAAGAGAGCAGAGCAGCAGTTTTACAATAAAGTGACCAGATTTCTCAAATGAAAACCAGGGACATATTTGGTGGTCAGCATATCATTAATATATCCTATATTAGGAAATAAAAAAGGAAGACAATTCTGGTTTCATGTGCTTTGACCATGATAGCTGTTGTACTGTAATTAACTCTGATGCAGGCTGTTTAATAAAGCTGGGTTCTAGTTTTAAACTTACGGTAAACTATGAAACATTGATTTGTGTAGTAAGGAATTTTGGCCATAACAAGCGTAATTTTCAAGATAGAAAGGTTGTCTACAATTCAAAACAGCTCAAACCAAGGCTTATGAAGTTGTGCAGTCTGCAGGGACAGGTGAGAAAGTGATACTCCCTGCTCAATATCATATTTCTATTGGGGTGGAGTTCTGGGCTGATTTTCCTCAGATTCAGTCCACTTGACACTGATTTTTGGCACAGATTATCCTGTAATATGGAGGGTTAATTAATTAATTGGTTATTAATTAACCATTACATTAATGTGCAACTATTTTAATAATCAATTAATCGTTTTGAGCCACTTGTTAAAAGAAAATCTCCAAAGTCTTTGATTTAAGCTTCTGAAATGTGAATATTTTCTGGTTTCTTCACTTCTTTTATGACTGTGCATCTCAACTCTATCTAAAACAAGACATTATAGGACGTCGTCACAGACTTTGGGAAACATTTTTCACCATTTTGTGACAGTTTATGGACCAAACAACTAATCAATTAATCAAGAAAATAATCAACTGATTAACTGATAATGCAAATAATCGGTAGTTGCAGCCCTAGTTTGCAGATCCAAACTTTTTTTTTAGAAAATTATTTCTAAAAGCTACAGTGAGTTGGCCTGCTACACCCATCTCCATTGTTTACAGCTGTTTCCACATGAAATCATGAAAGATCACTTTCTTCATGAAATCACATTATTTTCAAATCTTGTAGTGTGAGTGTGTACGATTTTAAACCTCCTGTAGTGCAGGGCCAGCTTTACCATCCTGTGTTGGCCCAAGGTAAATACTCCCTGGAAGTATTTGTGTAAAAAAAAAAAAAAAGATAGCAGGAAACATCTCCTCCGCTGGCCAAAACAAGTACGAAGTGATCGAGATGTCAACCGGGGACATCTGGTTACCCTAGTTCAAGCTCATGTGATCACACTACTCGTTTAGAAAAGGTTCCTCAGTCTGCGCAAAATTCCTCTCCTGACCACATCCAAGCCCTTTCAGGATCGGAAACCGAAAACATCCAGTAACATTGATTTTCTATTATATTTCAAAGCTAGAACTACTTTACATCATTACGCCCAACATGATCCACACTGATATCACTTTCACAGCTTTGACTACACTCTGAAATTACTCTACAAGCATGATGAAATCTAGAATAAAGCCAGAGCGCTCTGTCTCTTTTTCTTTTTAGTTATGTTTTAATGGATGAGGCTCCAGGCACCTCAGGCTTCAACAAGCCTTAACAAGGAGATCAATAGAAAGTATATAGACCGTCCTCCCACAGGCTGTGTCTGCTCTCGCCTCAGATCACAGAGGAATATTGTGGTGATGCCAAGGCGACACGCAGCCAGTGCGGAAATGATTTGATGTAATAGGAACACTATGGTGTTATTAGTGGAGCCTCTCTGCCTTCATCTCTCACCCTGTAACACCCCTTCACTCTCTGTGAAGTCAATATGTCAGGAGAGGTGAGCGTGCATTTACCATTCTCTTTTAACCCCCGCTGCCTCCCTCGACATCACCCCTTGTCTCCCTGTTTTCAAAGGATGGTACAAGGAGGGCAACAGTGGAGAAGTGTGGGGTTACAAGAAGGGAGGAGGAGAGGAGAGGATGGGGGAGACGATAAGCGGTTGTGAGGAGAATAAAAATAAATGGCTGCAGGGCTGGACAGCAGTCGGACTCAGTCATGTCCTGGATCGTCCACTTCACCAGATGGCTGCTTGATATGTGCAGAGAGAACAGACCAACACACACCAGACCATCCGTTCCTCTCTCTCTCTCTCTCTGTGTGTGTGTGTGTGTGTGTGTGTGTGTGTGTGTGTGTGTGTGTTTAACATGCAATCCGTCCTATGTTGCTCTCTGTGCTACACATAGGGAACGTGTTATTGCTCTTGCTCTGCATTCCTAAGAAGCAGAGGAAAATCTCAACCCCTTTTAACCCCCCTTCTCAGCTGTAGACCAGCTTTGAAGTTTTGTTCTCTTTCTCTTCTCTCACTCACATACATCCACATACACACACTCACATGCTTACACACTCCACACAGCTCTTTTCCTCACATGGATTTTTGTTTACATCCCGGCAGCCGACTCCCACAGTACATGTCTGAGACAGAGACTTTATGGAACATATCCTGCAGGCATGCTGAAGTGTTGTTTCATCAAACTGTATTTGTGTGAGATGATTTGGCATCAAAGTCATAACTTTGACACAAATGCATTTTAAGCTGTTTTTGAGAGTACTGGCTGTTAACAGGGAGATGGCACACAGTAAATAAAAAGTTGAGACAGCTCAAAATTTCAAGGCAACTTGCTGCAATAGATTTTTGAGTTTCAAGCCCAACTCAAACTCTTAGTATTTGAAATAAACTAAAAAAAAGTTTTTGCAACCTATTTCTTCTGTAGATAATATTGAATCTTTAAGTTTTAGAAACTCAAAAAAAATGTATTTCAAAAAATGGTCACTGTGTGCTGTGAGCCTCATTTCTCATTATTTGGGTGCCTGGAAATTAGATGCTTTCAACTGAAAATATTATAATATTTATCACTATTCACTTTCATTTTTGAAATACAATTTTTTCAGGGTTTCTAAAACTCAAAGATTTAAGTTTATCTGAATGATAAAAGTCAATTATCTCAGCAAATGATTAGTATCTTGTAAAGCTTTTTCAAAACTTAAGAGTTTGAGTTGGGCTCAAAACTCAAAAATCTGTTGCAGTAAGTTGCCTTGAAATTTTGCGTTTTCTCACCTTTTTCATTTTTACAGCGCAAACACCTTAAAATATATATAAGTACATAAGTATATTGTACTGTTTGGCCAGTTTCTTACCCTGATTTTTTAGCCGCATGTTACATTTTAGAATCTGACCAAATATCAGCTTTGTCATGCATCGTTTGCTGTACAGGAGGGAGTGGTCCCAGGTTCAGTTCCTGAACGAGCCACCAGTTGGTATAACCTGGCCCGGACACAACAAATGGGAGACACACCATGATAACGTCTAACAAAGAGACATTTTATTAATCAAATTAACCAAATTAAAAGGCCAATTAAATATTTACATTATGGGGTGCTGAAATCAATTGTGGTGTGTGGTGTGCATGAGTGGAAATGGTGAATTGATGCAGAGCCATGAGTGGACTCCCCAGGGTCAGTGCTTTATTTCTCACTGCACCTGCATGAAGTCGAAAACAGAGCATCTGAAATCGCCATGGCGACACAATGTGTCATGTGGAGAATATTTTTATTATGATAAATATTATGATTCCTGTTTACTTTTTTTCTGTCCTGTACCGGTCCCGAAATGGTCCAAAATGGACCCCCATTCTGCAGGAATCAGGTCAGAATCAGAATTCCTGAAAAAATGTCAGCTTCCAACACCTGTGCCTTATTTTCTTTTGGAGGTTTTGGCAGGACGGCACTGATGATAAAGGCAGCACGGTTCCCCAGCCTGAACAGTACCAATGCCAGGCCATTTTATTTTATATTTTACAGGTACAGCATGAGCACTCAGGTCATGGCTCGACAATCAGACCATACAATGTGAGCACATAAATTGTGAGATTTAGATTTACATCACAGATGATTAACTCCTACAGTACGAGTTGGAATTAAACAACATCTATAAAATCGTACGGTGTATGCCCATCTAAACATGCTGTTTTTGTTATCCTCACATGTCCCTGTAGACTTGTTTGGATGGACAGATATCCAGCCCACAGAGAGACTGCATGTGCCCTACTGCCTGTGAAGTGCGGGGCTGTTTATGCAGGATGTATTTGAATGATGTCTGCTGCACCACAGCAACTCCTGCACATTGTTTCTACTGAGGATTTCTGATCCATATCTTGTTTTCAGGCAACACCATAATCCGTTGAGCCCTACATTACCTTTATCATAATGTAACTCCTAATATGAAAAGCCAACTGTGCCTGTGTGCGCGTGTGTGTCCTTCCGTCTCATTTAGTGAATTAGATTAGATGTTCAGAACCCAGATGCAGCGCGTACAGAAACCATCCTATACATGCATTATGTATTCACATTCATATCCCTATTATGCTCCACTCTGCGTCGCTCTGGACTCATTTCTTTTACACAAATCCCTCAGCGCACATCCACAGTTTTTAAACCTTCCCTAACATGCAAAAAAATCTTCTAATCTAAGTGTTCGCCTGAGGCCCCAGCTTTACAAAGTAAAGTTAGGAGAGATTTGGTTAGGCCCCCCAGTGTGCTGTGTGGGCCCCTCCTTCCCATGCATATCAGCAGGATATTGTATGTGCATGTCTTACAAGATATGAAACAGAAATATGAGAAATATGAGGAATTGTTATGAAAAAAGGACGAGAAACAGCACAGTGTTCTGAGTGTAATATTACAAAGCATCTACAAGTAATTTAGTCTGATATTCAACCTTAATATCTCACAGAAATGACTTTTCAGTAGTTGTTTATAACACTGTTCCTCTTCTTAAAGATATTTAAGTGTCAGTCTCATCTGATACACATTAAAGCATGAAAGCATTAGCATCTATACCAAATTAAATAACTTTTATATTTATTTAGTAAAACGTATTGTTGTACAGGTACCATTTAATTTAGCAGCAGTGAAGTGTTCTTCAAGTACACACTTAAGACCATCTGTGTGTTAGTAAGTCATGAAGCTCCCTGTGTGTGAATCTGTGCATGGTTCCATGTAGGTCTGTGTTATCTAATGCAATCTGTCCCTATCTAATATTCACACTGCTAACCCTGGAGGGGAAAGGGACTGAGGAGAGGAGAGGAGAGGAGAGGAGAGGAGAGGAGAGGAGAGGAGAGGAGAGGAGAGGAGAGGAGAGGAGAGGAGAGGAGAGGAGAGGAGAGGACTTTGCTTGCCAATAAACAGAACTCTTCCTGGAAGTCTCCTGACTTTAAAAGGGAATCTTACACAAAACAGATTTAATACACACGCAAAAAGTCTGCACATGCACACACACAGATACACAGACACACAGATATATATATATGCACACACACACACACACACACACACACACACACACACACACACACACACACACACACACACACAGGCAAATGCTATTGCACTCAGTCAGCCAGTCCTCAGTACAGTATGGCTGCACTGAGCTGCAGACACTCCAGTAGTAGATGGATTAAAACAAGTTTCAGATGCATGTGTGTGCAAGTGACTTAAAGGTCCAATGTGTAAGATTTACAGGGACCTATTGTCAGAATATGGGGCAAGTATGTTTTCATAAGTATATAATCAACTTAAAGTATGAATTGTTGTGTTCTCACTATCTTAGAATGACCAAACCAAACACTGGCTCCAGATACAGACTTTATTTGGCATAATGCCTGCCCCTTAACCAACCCCTACCCGTCACAACTTAGTGCCTAAACCTAAAACCAAGCACCAGCCCTCAAAGAGCTCTTTAAACTTGTGGGGTCCAGCTTTTTCAAGCTTGTCAGACCTCACAAGTATAGTGGGCTCTGTGAGCTATTTTCTCAATCAGATTATTTTAAGTTTGATTACTTATTTTTAGTAATGATGTCCTACATAAACACATTTTTCTGCCCAGTTTTTAACACTTTTGGTTAAGTCACTTGAGTTATTTTCTGTATCTTGGATGTACATTGGTTTGAAGTGGTCAGGGAATAGTTAAATAAAGGCAGTGTCACGCTTTAATTGTTTCCCCCAAACTTTCATATGGTAGCTCTATTTCATTTGCATATTTGCGTATACAAAGTATGTGGTGGCCAACCCCACCCCCCCCCACCCCCCCCCACACCCCAAAAAAAAAAAATGAATTGCAGTCTGCAAAATGTGCAGGTTGAAAATTACAAATGGAGATGCAATAACTTCCAACTCAGTTTGACATTTAAAGTGATACAGAAACAGTAAGTCAAGGCTAAAGTTAAAGTAGTTAGAGAGCTAATGCTTAACTAATAACCTTTGCTGGACAGCTAAGAAACTATAAATCGATGAGGCTGGAAACTCACTGCTAAATTCTGAATCATTTAGGACTCTAAACTCAAAGTTTAGGAGTTGGGACTTTTCTATCTTGATTTAGGACTTGACTCAGGTGCAAAGACTTGGAACTTTAGGCTTTGAAAACAATGACGTAGTCCCACATCTGATATTTAGTATTTAGTTATGAATATTTAATGCTTCTTAAGAGTTGAAACCACCTTTCAGGAGCTTTAAGAACATTCCTGGAAAACATTAAAGCAGCAGAATAGGCTGAAAGACAGAAGACGCTTTTATAGACTGACTGCTTGGGAGCAGAAAACCACTTGCTTCCCTCTAATAGAGTCCATATGCCCTGCAATGTTCTGTAGCATGGACCAATCATGTTTAATTTACGCCCAGGTATATTGTTTGCTTGTATTGTTGAGCATGTAAGCATGTGTATGTAGTTATGACTCTAACCAATCAGTGTGTGTTATAAAACACAATTAGGTGTCCTGTGAGGCACATAAGAAGACAAAATAGAAAACGGGTCCAATAATTTGAAGCTGTTTCTAATAAAATTCGAAAGAGATTCACTATAGCTCTGAAGTGACTTTCCTGACTTTGTCAGTGTTTTGCCGAACTCCTCCACTGCCTCAGCTTGGTCCTAAAATATGTTTTTTTTTCAGTTTCTCTTTCTGTAAAGCAATCAGTGTTCTGGCCGTCTCTCCCTCTTGTCTCCACTCTGTCTTTTTTTCATGTTGTTCTCTTCCGACACAGCAGATTCATCCCGCCAGCCACACATGACGGAGTGAAAAACAAGAACAGAGCTTGAATCAATTACTCTGTGGATGCACTTGATTTAGTGGTGCTCTGAATAAGCACTTCTGAAGTGATACTGGCTGCATCAGGCGAAGCTGATTTTTTATTTTTTTTATTTTGTATAAATCAGAGCCTGATCAGTGCTGATCTGCTGTCAGCCTCGATTCAGATCATAATGAGGGTGGCGGCAAACAGGGAGGTGGTGAGATCCATGAGTCAGCCTCTCTCTTCCAACGGGCTTGATTTGTGAAATATGAGATCCACTGTTGGAATCACAACATGGTCTTTTAGCGAATCACCTTAAAGGGATAGTTTAGGTTATTTGATGTAGGGATGTATGAGGTACTTAGCCATGGCAGTATATGGCCATTGACACGACCCCGATGTGGAGAAGCAGAGAGGAGGACCTGAATGGAAGCTAAGCAATGTACTGTTGTGTCGACAGGGTAACGGTCCACCTAAAGCAAATCAGTATTATTTTAAGTGTACGATGTATGTAGAATATTTTCACCACTTTGATGTCAGACAGCCTTTTCTGACAGGACACTGCCATTGTATGAGTCAAATATATCGCTCCCAACCAACCAAACTCCATGTGTGAAATCAGCTCCCATTGAGTATGGTGAATGGTGATTCTTCCCCTAAGTAATTGTAATTATGCAGTATTATTTGGCATTAATTGTTTATTTCTCTTACATACATAATAGAAGGCATAAGTGAACCATGACCTGTATTCAGAGATTGTCATAGGGCATTGTATAAACAAAATTTGCATATGTTTTTAAACCTCTGTAATGTTATTCTGTAATATGAAGAAAGATTTTCAGCTTTCAATCCGGCAGAAGGCACTTTTGCTTTTGCTTCTGCATTACCTAACTCTGGTGTATGAGTCACAGGCTTTGAGCCGGAGCGATCTAACCAGGGAACCTGTCTCTGGGTTTGAAACGTCAGTGACGGGGCTTGTTGGAAGATGTCTGTTTAAGAATAGTTCCATATCTGCAGGGCTTTTGTTTTGGGCGTGGTGCTGTGCTTTACCAAGACCGTCTCTACACCGTTATGGAGCAATCAGAGAGGCAGCTCTCCTCCTCCTGACAGATGGTCGTGTGTGGTGTGTGGTGAGTGTGTGTGTGTGTGTGAATTTCTGCCTACATTTGGGTGAGGATTCTGGTTTGTGGGGGGAAGGGAAGTGGAGTTTGGGGCAGGAAGAGGAGGTGGAGAAGTGTGGGGAGAGGTCAGTGGAGGCACAGCTGGTGAGACCCCCACTCCAACCAGCTGCTGCCTCAAAAGAGCCCGTCAGCAGCCTGCCTGCCTGTACGTGCCGACCCCTCTCCTTCTTCTTTCTCTTTCTGTCCTATCAAACCCCACACCCCCTTCAGCTCTCCCTCTGTCCTGTCCCCCTGCAGACTCAGCCCAGCTGTTCCAAGCTTTCTACTCTGCTCCCCTGCCACTATGCACCCTGACCCCCAGGAGAAAAAAGAACCGCCCTCCTCTGCATTTACAAACAAGTGTGCATGCTCCTGAGTGTGCACACACACACCGAGCAAGCACTGATAGATTCTGCCCAGTCGAGTCAGTAATCCAATAAGTCACATCAAAGGTGTCTCAGGAGTGGTGCTGTATCTGTAAAGCCTGTGTTGCACTGGCGAGTAGACGCCTGAGGCTGGAGTAAATCCACCAGCTGTGTCTGCGCCCTGCAGGGTGGACTGGGTTTCTGCTGAATTGTCATGGGCATTACAGTGAATGGCAAAGTCGCTGCCACTTAAAGAGCCATGCAGATGCTTTTGCACATTTTGCACTTATTAACTACAAATTGTGAATATTTAATGTAATACTGAACATTTTCCTGTATCATTTTAATATATTACAGTTTGAAACTCAACTTGCCATGACTTGAAACAAGCTCAAGATGGGTAATTTTTCATCACCTACACATCATCACTGTGACTGGAAAACTTTGTAGTGCTGATGAAAAGTGGTAAATTAATGAATGCTATTATTGAAGTGTTCCAAAGAAATGCCCAGGCATGTGGGCTTACAGTACAAGACACTGCTTCTATTATACAGAGGCAACAGAGGACAAATTGGAAACCAAGGGCACATATGACCCTATATCCATATGTGTCACAAGACAGTATATCACATACAGTAACTTGGCAAACTAAACATTAAATGTTTCAATTCATCGATTGTAAGCGTTTACCAAAATCTGAACTCAAAGGCCCTGTATGTTAAAATGTTAAAAGTCTACAACCATGATAGCGCTCTGAGGCTGTTGCTGGAACTTTGAACTAACATGCTATCATGCTAACAATAACACAATGGCTGTCCTTAACTAAAAAATGTTCTTGTTGACTAGGAAAGCCGCCTAAGTTAAATGCTAACAGCAAAAGTGCTAATGATCTCAGTGTTCAAACATCGGAACAAATAACTTGGGAATAAATAACCAAAAACAAAAACTTGTGTATTTATCAACACAATTGAATTGCTGCAAACTTGCCCCTCAACTGCTTCACGCTGCAATAAATCACTCCGGTCATGTGCTGCACTCCCAGTTGTCACACTGGCCACCATCTTGCATGCTGTGTCCCAGTTTAAAAGGACTGGTAACTGGGCTAACTTGCTAATAGCAGCTACAGAACCGTTAGGGTCCTGATTATAACAGCCTCCTGATACAGCCCCTGAATGGAGTTTGGGGTGTTTCTTTGGTTGACCAAGACTCTTCACCGACTTATGGCTTGATTTCACTGGGGATGGCTGTGTCGCGTTTTGGCTGTGTCTTGAGCACCCAGAGCTGTTTTTAAATAATGCTTGTGATTCCCTTAGAGCCACAGAGCAGATCAAGCGGGTAGGAAGTCAGACACAGAAACAGCCAAGAGAATCCAGTCAGTTTTCTGAATAAAACACCCTGTCCAGACTCCTGATCATAAAAAAACAGTCAAAAAAGAAACTACTCAACTACGTAGCCTATCAAACCATGGAAGAAGCAGAAAAAGCAAGGAAAGAATCTGAGCAAGTCAACCTAATTAGGCGAGCAAAACACCCCATTTCTGAAACACTGCTGGTGGGGCATGAAACCGTGTCGAGAATGGGTCAAAATCATGGGGCAGACGTGACATGCTCGGTGGAATCAAGGAGTGACAGTTTGGTTCAGCAAAACACAATACAGCTGAGGAATGTCCAATAATGGATGTGAAATTTTGCTGAAAACCACAAATTGTACTCCAGACTAAGACGGTGGATGACTACAGTCAGGAGGATTCATCCTCTGGGGAGCATGAATGTCTTTAAGAAATGTCATGGCAATCCATCTGCGAGCTGCTGAGCAGAGTGATGGATTGGACTTGCTGACAGACATTTAGCTTGGCTAAAAAGTTTATTGTGCAACAATAAAGGGGATTCCTTGAAAGCAGGAACAAATTTAATCTTTAAATGTTCCAAGTGCCAATACACATTAAAAAATATATTGGACATATTCTGGATTACTGATGATACGGATTTATGTCTCTGCATGCTGATTCTCACGCTGTTCTGAAATGAATGCATGGTGGTCAGTCTTAAAACACTTACAGTACAAGGTAGGCAGTAGGCATGATTTGATTAAAAAGTCAGCAATCATTTAAGATATACATCATTTGTGTTTAATATACCGAAACATGCAAAACCACATGTATTATTATAAAAGTTAGCCACAATTTGGTGAATTAATAATAATTTTTTAGCCTCACCAAATGTACACAGCTCAGCGGGAACAGTGATGTCGCATCTTTATTTGATGTTATTTTTTCTATTTTTATCCAATGGCCTACATATAGATTTGTGGCTTTTTTTGCCCTCCCTTAACAACACTAAACACTACAAGTTCAAATGTGAACTCAGGCCACCCAGGCTGCACCTCACCATCCCCAGTTGCAGTGGGTGCTGCTGGGGGTGCCACACCCTCTCCCTCCCTCTCCCCCAGCGCTATTGTTCCCCCGATGACAAGGCCCACGTGCCCCCCTATTCAGCATCCTGGTGGGGGGTAGGCGGGCTCTTTGTCTGGCTGCCATTGTCCTAGACACACGCTTCCATTTGACGGACACACGTGCTGTCAAAAGAGAAAGGGGAGCGGAGGAGGAGGAGGAGGGGCCACCGCTGGCCATTATTCTCGGCGGTGGTGGCAGTGAAAAGACGAGACGCGCTGGCCATCTGTGGTGCGTGTCTGTAATCTGTAGTGACTGAGGGTACTGCGCACAGACACACACACACTTCTCGGATTCTAAAAGAATCACTCTCTTTTGTCTCGCCACGCTTTTCTTGGGGCATGATGCCTATTGAGGTGGCTTCCCTTCGCTTTTGATGGGGTTTTGTTTTGCTCTAAAGTGGGGTGTGCAGAGAGAAACAGAGAGTGTGTGTCAAAGGGGCCGATATGGTTGAAGTGAAGAGAAAGTGACTACAAGAATGTTCTGTATCCTCTCCTCTCCTCTGTACGTCAAAGTGACTATTGTTAAGTGCCTGTGTTCTACCAACAGGCCTGAACACCAGTCCACTTGTCTCTCCTCTATCTCTGTTTCTTTTTCTCTCTCTGCCGGCCTTGGATGACCCGGTGTGCCACAGGGTCTTCACTTCAGCAGTGTTTACCCTGCGTCCTCACAGTCCCCCTCCACTTTCCTTTCTCTGGAGGTTAACTGATGTGAACTGTAGGCTCTAACACGGGCGAGTTTCTGGAAGTGGGATGTTTTCACTGAGATAACTGTTCCAACTTGTTGCCCAGTAGAAGACCTCCTCCTTAATTCCTGCATTCATTCACTTCCGCACTTTCCCATTGTGTGTTCCTTCCCTTCATTCTTCATTCACCTTCAGTTGTTCTATAGATAATCCTCTCTATTTTTCCATCCACCCTTCTAGTATTTATTTTCACTATTCCTGGTCCTTTTTCTTTTTAAATCTTCTTTAATTATCCCCACCAGTCCTTACGCAATTCTTGCACTCTCTTATGATAAAAGAGGTGTATACGGTTAGTACAGCAGGGCAGGGTATGTCCTTCCATGAGAAGATAAAAACTGTGAATTCATCATTCTGAAACATTTTGTCTGTGTTGTATCAAGAGGCCAGTATCATTTAAAATATTAATAGCATTTGTCCATAATGCAATATAATCCATTACAATCCATTATACAGGGTTTGTAGAGGTGAATGAAAACATTTGAATTTTGATGTGGTGTTTCCAAGGTTTGAAAAGTGTTGCATTACTTTCATAATTTGCTATGATTGAATAGTTTGCTTTTTAGATAAAGAAATCAGTTGGACAGAGTGGGACAAGTTTTGCAACATGAAACTTTGTTGTGTTTTCCTTTAATTAGTCATGCTCCTATATGACCCTACCACAGAACATAATTTTGTCTGTTTGCAGCAACAGACATTATAGCACAAACAAATGTAATGTTTACTCCAAAGATATGGTTGAAATACATTACAGTCATTTTATAATAATCCACTTATGAAAATTTAAGAGCTTTAAATTGTTATATGTGGTCCAAATCATTAGTAAGTAGACCTCTGAGCTTTCTCCTCACCATGTATTGTCTCCAAATGTTAAGAATGGAGATCCACATGTGGATTATTATTGAATATTTACTCAAGATATCAGCTATCAGACGTGTCGATCAGCTATCAGACGTGCTGCAGCGCCACCACAGTGCGTGTCTGCCTGAATTTCTAAACCCATTTCCTCTGCCTTTGTTTCTGCGTGACCAGCTTGGGCTTTTAGCGCCGGTCGATAAGACACGACCACCCTGTGAAGGTCGTTCAGTCTCGCCTCTCCGCAACAACCAAAACTCCCAAACCACTGTAAAGTCAGTCACTGGCATTGTTTATCGCCACAATGATGATACAGACTGACTGTAATTTTCTTCTCATGTCTCTGTGCTGCACTGTAAATGACATTTTCTTCTATTGTGTCTGTGTCACCAGATGTTGCTATAAGGATGATTTGTTGTAGTGTAGGGACACGACTGCTTCCCTGTGGAGCAGAAAACGCTGCAAGACACAGATTTGAGGGCAAGCAGACAGATGGTTGGTGTCACCCGGGCAAATAGATAGATTGACAGACAGATGGATGAACAGATAGATAGATAATAGATGTATATATGCAGAGCAGGTTTTTGACCACAGCTGCAGCGTGTAGAAGGGGGACAAGTTCAAAATAAAAGTAAAAATGCAAAAATATAATTACACTGTTAGATATAAGGGTTACAAAAGAGTTCTTCCTGGAGGGCTGATGCTCTACCCAGAACCATTTGCTTCTGAAGAACTCCTTTTTGAAGAGAGGGTTTGTCGTAAGAGTAAAGGTTCCATTAAGAACCCTTTTCATCCAAAGAACCCCTTTTAGAAGGAAAAAAATGGAGGACTGTTGAAGGCTTGGGTGTTAAAAGATCCTCATCCTTTAAATATTCAAATGTTTACCCATGATTCAACTGGTATTAACCCTCAGAGTACAAGAGGATTAAAGATGAACCCTTCTACCCTGTTGGGTTCTAGATGAAACCCTGAATATTAAACAAATGAAACCTTCAGAAGGTGCAAAGGTTCTGGATAGAACCCCTAAAGAGGGTACTGGGTGGAACTATTACAGATTGAACTTTTTATAAAAGGGTTCTACCAGAAACAAAAAAAGAGTTCTCCTATGGGGACAAGCTGAAGAACCCTTTATGGTTCTAGTTAGCATGTTTATTTGTAATAGTGTATAGAATTAAACTACTTTAATTTGATTCTAACAGATATCTGGAGAAACGATGATACATTTAGGAGCAACATATTGTTGCTGTCAGGAAGAAACCTCATATGTTCAAAACTGTTACTTATCAGGAAATGAAAAATAAAAGTTTTTAAACTTCTTAGTCAAAGTTTGTAGCTCTTCTTAATACTTTTCAATGGTTAAATATCTGTAAAACCTATGACATACAGGACTAATAGCATTAAAAAAAATCTAAATATGGAGATACAAGGTTTGCGCCCAGCAGCATCAGTATGTCATTTTAACTTGATCTGACTTTAAATAGGGACCATCAGTTCATCCTTAAGCCAACTTTCAAATGTTTGCTGTTTAGGAATGCACAGACCAAAGACAAACAGCAGCTCATCAGACGGGCAGTCAGACAGAGAGTGATGTTAAAAGCTTTAAAAGCTTTATTGATTTTAGAGTTGTATGCTTGTATCTAGTTGCTGTACATGCATAAACATACATTATGCATGACTGTTTTTTATTGACAGTTGACACCAGAAATCTGAAGGAACGTGATTTTACATGGAACGTGTTATGCATGCATTCATCAGTGCAGACATATGTGTATGTGTCAGCAAAAAAAAACATCTACTCCTGTCTGGACAGATCTGACAGGAGGGCAGAGGTCAGAGGTCACAGACTGTGACCTCACACACACATTCAAATACACAACATGAACACAGGCAGCTGGCCTGTTACCATGACAGTGTGTTACTCCTTTTGTCCAGCAGGGGCGCTGTCACACAGGCAACAAAGACCTGTGCTGTGGCCTCTCCTCTCCTCTCCTCTCCTCTCCTCTCCTCTCCTCTCCTCTGAAAATTAGATTACTGCCCACAAATTACAGTATAATTGTGTACATAGAGCATATCAGTAAAAATAATTACTCTGCAAAAATGTTAGGGAATAAGTGGGTAACAATTTTATATTATTTATTTGAAAGCTATAATGTTCTCAAACAAATAACTAGGAAATGACAATGTAAAAAGTTTTTGGATATGGATTGATTAACTACAGTCCACAGTAATTCTGTTACTGGGAATAGTTGTGTGTGTACTTTAAAAAATGATAAATAGCAGAGGAACAGTAATGTGGTTTTTGGATCCATATACCTTTTATGTCCTGACAGTAAAGCAGCTGAACATATATATATGTCACTGAGACCAAAATGTAATTGAATTTTATTGAACAACATACAGTGTAGCATGATATTCTTCATTTGTCAGTTTTCATTCATTTAAAAAAGCATGCATTAGTAATTCCAGTGGAGCAAACGGCTGTTATCTGTTCATGACACAACAATACCATCGGGACAGTTGTCCTCTAATAATAGTTTAATGAGTTTGGTGCCTGGTATATTGGAACCTAAGTCAACTTTTTCCATTTCTGTCTGAAGTTGTAAGTTGAAGCCGGGAAGGACGTCACCCATGAGGTGACTGCGTTCCAGCACAAGTCAGGAAAAAAAAGTTGATGTTTGAGTTTTTTCAACACATGGTATTTTGCACATACAAACACTGTAGCAACATGTACATATAGAACTTGGACATTACTGTGTGTACAACTGATTTACCGAGACACAAAAGACAGAAAAACTAATAAACAGCTTTCATTACTGTTGATGAACAGAGCAGCTGAATTTCCTACCCCAGTAATCGTTCCACATGAGGTACTCTAACTTCCCAGATCAAATTGAACACACCAATTGATATACTATGTGCTAGGCTCATCCATATCGTGGGAAAAAAATGAAGATGGTTAAAAAATGTTGGGGGAACTGTAAAAACAAGTTACATCTTAAGTTAGCTCATTTTAGATCATGCTAACTAACTAATTAAGACTTGATGTAGATTAGCTACGTAGACAGCTATCAGATGTATGACTTTTTGCTAATTTAAGCTAATTTAAGATGTGACTATAATATGTCACTTTTACAGGTTCCCCAAGGAACATCTTTTTCAAAATTAGCTCTTGTTTTCAACATGGATGAACCTAGAACACAGCACATCTAATCACATCACAGTTTACCAAACTTGCTCAAACTGATATTGGATCACAGCGCAAAAGTGGGTGGGACTTAAGAAGGGTCATTTGCAAAGTTTCAGGTCCCTCCTAAATTTGTTACCTTATTCCCTGTGCTTCTTCTCTTAACAGCTCATAAAATGATTTATTGTTCAAAGTATTTAGTGTATTTTGCAGACCGTGATCTAAAGTGTTATTGGAAATTATTGAGAGGATGAGTTTTCCTTCTGTCCGTATATTCCTCTATCTCACTCTCCTCCCTCCCTCCCCTCTGCTCCTCACCAGGAAGACCTCGTAGTGATCAGCGCAGAGGGAGGTCTCCTTTCACCCACAATGTTGTCACTGTCTGTCTCTCTCTCCTCATGCTCATCTGATCTCAGCACACTGAAAGAAGTGTGTGTGTGTTGACGTATTCATGCTGCTCCGCTACTTCCTCTGCCTTCTTCCCTCCTTCTATTTTTGTTCTTTTCCAGAGTTGAGGTTTTTCTCCCAAATATCTGTCACCCCTCCTTCCTCTTCCCCTTCACTCTGCTCTCCCTCTCTCTCTCTCTCTCACCCCACAAAAAAACCCCATACCACTGGTTGCCATGGGATCTGGTTGCCATGCAGCAGCAAGGTTTTCACATGGTCCTCGCGTGTGTGCGTGTCTGCCGTAGCGTGACGGAGTGTGGATGCCATGTTGATTGGAAGAAGGGGGAGAGATGTTGAGTTAGGATGAGAGGTTTGAAAACTAGCCGCTGCTCCAAACCCCAGGCCCATATACAAACACAAACGCACACACATGTACCGTAGAGGACGGAGAGCTATTGATCATGTAATATGGTGCCGAGCTTGATCAGTTGACTTACACCCAGCCTATGTGTGTGTGAGTTCAAAGCCACTTGAAGACACACTCCTCCATCATCTTACATTTGGTCAATGAAGCTTTGTTTGTAACTACAGGCTTTGCGCTGGTCTGGAGAGAAAGATAAGTCGGGGATAATGGAGACATATGATGATGGAGAGTCATTGAGAAGAGGAGACACGGATGAGGGGAAGGAGAGAAAGAAAAAAAGAGGGAGAGAGTGGTATTGATCAGAGGCAGAAATCGATGAGCAGTCTGTCAGGATAAGGCACTGGATTTGACTGTCACGACTCTCTATTGGACAGCCCGTCCATCTGAGTGCAGTTTTTTTTTTACACAGTGCGACTGGAGGAAAAACAGGGGTTTGGAGGATTCTTTGGCAGAGCTGATTGGCTAATCGAAACGTATCAGGCAGTTTCATCAGCAGATGATTGGATAGCTTGTGTTTGGCTTAACAGGAGTCACAGCAGTGGTGACACAACATGATGATTGATGAACTGGAGCAGCTGAAGTCTCCCAACAAAGCATGTAGAGTAAGCCCACTTAAGAGTTCTTTAAACTGCATATTCTTAGCCTAGGGCTATCCCTAGCCTGGGATAACTTAGACCCCTTTCACACACACATTGTTAGTCCAGGGTTACAATAAGCCCTGGGCTATATGATTCAAAGTGCATTTCTACTTCGCTCTGGTTTGTGTCCGTTGGTACAGCAGCTGATGTGAACATTAAAAAAAATGACTGTGGGCACCTTTTAGTCCTGGGTCTAGTCAATTTTCAGGGGACAACCCAGCAAACTCAGGGCTAACCCTGCTCTGGAGCAGGGTCAGCAAGCCCTAAGCTAAAGCCCACTTTGAAGTGAACCAGGATTGTGCCAGTGTGAAAGCTTTTCTCAGCCTCCTGCGTCAATCGGCAGTGATGGAAACATGAGACCCGCATGGACAGTTTAGTTTTGCACATGCAATACTCACTATTCCATTGCAGTGCTGAGACATGCATTGATGTTAGAGACATTATCACGTAAATAGCCAGGAACATTTTTTACTGTTTTTTTTATAGACATGGGAACAATGTGCAACAGTGATTTTGTTGTTCATATTTTGCAAGATGCAAGTAACCTTTTTTTTCTGGTGCATTTGTGACACTGAATCATCAGCGAGGAGGAGATGATGTGGCAATGAAGGCTTGTCACCTTTGTTAGTAACCTCTGTGATTCTTTTTCTACTTTTTCACGTGTTTCACATCACTGTGTATGTGCCCTCATTTTGGTGTAAAATTGAGTAAGCCTAACCCAGTAACCCCCTAACCCTAACCCTAACCCTAACCCACCTAGAGTTAACTCTTCACTGACTACATCTTATCAGATGCACTATTTACTATGTAAGCTGCACTGATCAATATTTTTTATAATAGATTTAAGGTGAGAAGTCACACTTTAATAGACAAATCCACAGCTGTCCGCAGGTTTCCGAAGGTGGAGCTTGATTTAGCGTTTTTGAGCTGAATGTTTTACTGTTCTGAATTACTGGTCTTGTCAACCTTTCAGCTTCAGCAGGCAGCAGTTTTCAGCAAAACAGCTCCAATAAACCCATTGTACTGTACTTGTCCAGCACCAAACGCCATGCAGAGGTACAGCAGACTATTTACTAGCACATTTTTTTAGAACAACTTTATGAGGTGATAACATTTGAGTGTTTGAATGTTGTATTTAAAGGGTGCTGCGCTGCCCTCATTCTGAGCTGTTTGATACCACTAAATTAAAGAGCAGTCATTACATGTTTTATGGACACACACACTCATGCACATATTTACTTATTGAGGTTTGGGGTACATGCCTGAAGCATGTGGTATGTTCAAGGAAACAATGTCATAGAAAGTGGTTGGTTTTTAATTTCCTCCACTTGGCTCAGTCACAGTAATGACAAACAAGAAAACACAACTTTATTTATTGGTTGTGTAAACATGATTTGTTCTCTTCTGTTGTTTATATTGTACTCTGATTTATGATTTCTATATTACTTTTAATGAAAAGAATACTCACCGTATACAATTTAAAAAAAAAAAAGAAAAATTAACTTAAGTTTTGTCCATGACTTTAACTTAATTTTAAAAACAGAAATTGGAGCTCAAGTTTGTATACTTGATTTTACTGGATCTAGGAATGTTAATGATTAGTCATTAATTGATTATTTAATTCAGAATTTAACCAATTAAAAATATATTAATAGATATTCAGTTGACAGTCTACAGGGTTTCCCCCAGCAGAGTTGTTGGGCCCCAGTGGCAAATATCTGACAGACTGATGGTCACATTTAGGACTGGCCCTGTAAGCCTCGTTTCTGTGAGAATTTTAAAAAGCCATAACACAGATTTCACAGGGCCCTACGGTACATCAGTACTAAAAGCTGACTGGAGATTTGAAAATATTAAAAAATAAATCCCCTGAATAAAATCCCCCCATCTTTAGGACCAGCAGGCCAACAGACTTGCAACACTTTGAGGGGAAACCCTGATTTAGAAATTGTAGTAATTTCACCCCGTTTGAGCAATAGGCTGAGTAAGGAAACTTAAACTTCAACTTTAAATGAGAAAAAAGGAGAAAATGTTAATGATTAATTGATTATTAGTGTTTTCAACTATTGGTTAAGGAAAATGCGTAAGATGTTTTTGATTTTCTCCTAATCTTGTAAGTTAAAATTGACCTAATTGCCTCAGTTGTGTAAGAAAAACAGCAGCTTTAGGATAAATCAACTCTAATTAACATCCTCGAGATGAATGACTTGCTCAGTAATCACACATCATTTATTTCAGTGTTGTTAGGGTTTCCAGCGACGGTACAGTAAGCAGGTTATTGCTTGTTACTGTAAGCAAATGTGTGCTGGAGGCCCTGCTGGCCACTGACGCATGGGAAGATTGCTTATTTGCACATAGAGTTAGATTATTGAGTATTTGTAACCCCACAGATCATTAATTGTGGTTGTGTGTCTCTGTGTGTGTGTGTGTTTCTGTGTGTGTTAGGAGGAGCCTAATTTACATTCAGACAGTGTTGGTTAAAATAACAGGCTGTTATGGAGTCACTGAGGCATGGTGGTTGTAAAACCACAGAGTCTCAGATTTAACATGTTTGCAGACACAAACATATTACACACACACAACCGCACACACAGACAGCATGATTAGGTTTCTCTGTTTCAGCACTAACTGGTGGAAAAGCTCACTTGAAACACGTGCCAGAGGGCTTATTTATTGTGAGCAGGAAGTGTGTCTGCCACCACCTGGCTGGTGAGATCATCGTGTTTCATAACTACACAGCAGCTTTAATAGGCTTATGTTAGTGTCTACCCAGTAGACAGATGCACACACTCAGACAGATGAATATGCATGCACAAGCAGATGCCTTCACACACAGTCACACACACACAGAGACACAGCACTACAGAGATACTATCTGCTGCACCTTCCTCTGATTAGCTGAAAATTCAGGCCGTTTTGTCTTCCTTTGTGGCTTTGTCTTTGTCTCTCTAAAATTATTTTTAGATTCCTTTCTTTCTCACCCTCCTCCTCTTTCTGTGTGTGCATCTCACTCCTGGAGGAGTGCAAAAGAAAAGAAGGAGGAGGAGGAAGACAAGTTAATAATGACGAAGAATAAAGGTTGATAGAATACAGAACAAATGAGGAGTTCTTACCTTTACATCTTTATAAGCTAACTGTGTCTCAAACAGTAACACAGGTGTGATCACAGTACTACATACAGGTTTGTGTTGTCAAATAATTGCCAAAGCAGAATATTAGATTTAATTTAGGTACACAAAATGATGACATTACATCCCAGAGTCCAGACAACAGGTTTACAAGACAAAACATTAAACTGACAACATTAATACCACAGTGACATTTGTGTGGGGTTTCATCTGATTTTGTAAATGTCATAGTTGCTGTTGCTGTCCACCTTTTCACAATGGAAAATCACCCATCTGTCCACAAATAATGTGGTGAGTCAGTGTGTGACAGGATCGTGATAGGACGCCATCTTTTTGATTCTCTTCAGAGCCATTTCTGTTCAACTTTCATTCTCACTCGCCACCTGTCCTCAAGATTTTCATTAACCCTATTACTCCTTTATAAAGTAATATTATTACTTTATGTATTACTTGGTATCAAAAGTGATAAATTACAGGACTCATTATATTACTTTATTACTTTCATACCTTGTTGGCGGCCTTGTTGCACTCCAAAGTTGAATTGGTGATCCAGAGAACTGTTAACACCCAGAAAGATTTTGTTAGCCGTCCAGATGCCGACTATGGTGGAAACAAAGTCGATCTCTCTGAGTTTGTCCTATAAATTATATTCCATTAACACATATTCTCTCTGGAGGAGCCAGTCAGACAAACAAAAATAATGACAATACCTCCACCTGTGGAAAGTCTGTCTCCCTCTTTGTCCCTCATCCTTTGTATAGCTTTGTGACCTGCCCTGACCCTTCGCATGTGTACATCATCATAAGAGTTCAAAAAGTAACCCAGTAACTCAGACTTACCTGAAATGATAACTGTAATATAATTACTGTTTTGGAAATTGTAATCCCTTACACTACTCATTAATGGAAAAAGTATAAATATTATATTACTAATGTGATAGGTGACGGGGGATATGAAAATGACTTCATGACATTACTGAAATAAGACTAAGGGAATGGGGTGTAATTTCAAGTGGTTACTTTACTTCAACTACTACTCAAATACACTTTCTACACTGCAGTGTTTTGTTTCAAGTCATGTTACTCAACTCCATAAAGTGTTGTCTGTAAAGCTCCAGCAGTTTTTAATGTCACTTGTGAACATGCACGTGTTTGGCATTAGATCAGATTGTTCAAATGTATTTGTATTAGCTGGATAGTGTTTTACATATTTATCTGTGGTGCATATTTATCCACTAGGACAAGTTTCCCCATGGGGCCATTTGAGTACATCAGAATCACAACTGGGATAATTGGGCCTGTCAACCTAATCATGACATGTAAACAACTGACAATAAGCATAAAGAGAGATGGTGCTGAATGTTGTCGGTTAGCTCCAAATACCCAGAGCCGAGTGCTGTATCTGTGACAGACACGTGAACAAAGCTACAGCAGCGCACAACAAGGACGTTTTGATCCCTCTCAGTCTCATCCATTGTTGATCTCTGGTCCTGGGTGTTGCAGGGTAAACAGCTTAGAGGATGAACTGGTATCATGGAAGGTTAGGAATGTGTGAGAAGAGAGCGATAGCATTCACACACCCACTCCCAGCCCTACTCAGGCCTGAAACACACGCTAAGGGTCCTTTCACACCCGAAAGTCCAAACCAGGGTTCATGTTTTTGTTGCGTAGTATACACTGGATCCGGTTAGTCTTGGTCTGTATAAAGTCGTCAGGCCAAATGGCGAAGAAACATTTGGTCTCCTCCTTCCTCTCTCCATGTGCTACTGCAGCTCATTTTGTTTTGTTGCATTGTTTGTTCTTTTTCTGGTTCTGACGGTTCCCGACAGAACTTCCTGTAATTGGTCTGAATGTCTGAATCATTCAACAGCAGGACCTTGGTCCAGTGAAAAGAAATGGAACATGGTCAGATCTGTGAAAAGGAGAAACAACACAAAATGAGCCGCTGTGGCACATGGGAAGAGGAGCAGGCAAACGTTTAATTGACATTTGATCCGATGACTTTACAAAGAATTAGGTGGAAAAAAAGGCCTGTCAGATGTATGACTGTCTACAAACCAATCAGTTGCACTTAAGTAAGTAAGTTACAATGAATGGATGTAGGTATGTCGTTATTTTCCATGCTCACATAATTGCAATGTGACATTAAAACTAAGTGGATCAGAAGTATGAAATTAACAAAAATACAAACCTTGGTTTGAACCTTGGTTCAGACTTTCAGGTGTGAAAAGGCCCTTAGATGCATTTACAGTTCTACTTGTGTACCCATGTGATAAGATAACTGAAGATGCTTTTTGGTGCAAGGTATGAACAAGGTGCAGGATGTGGTTCTAGCTTGCTTCATTTGTTTCTTAACCCTCTCAGCCCCAGCGCCCAGCTGCCTCATCAACCATCTCTTCAAGTTCAGGAGTGTAATTTTCTTAAGCTCCAGGCGAAACCCTCCTAGAATCTCAAGGTCAGTTTCTCCATCATGTCTACAGCTGTGTGAGCCCCTTAATCCCCAAACCTGTTGCCTCCAGAAGCAGTCTGTCTCTCATGTCAGGCAGAAACCTTGAATCCAAAACCTTTACTTTTTTATCAAATGGAAAAAAAATGTAAATAATTTAACACTGTGTATACAAAGTATAAAATAAAAATGACAGAACAGGGAGTGATAGTGACAATATATATATGTATATATATGTATATATTTAACCTTTGGCGTGATTTCCCATTTCACATTTTATATGTAAACAGCTATGCACTGCATTCCTGCAATGATGCAAGAGGCAGTGTGATAAATTGATTGCCACAAGTCTGATACACCGTAGAAGTTGATAATCAGTATGTAAATTTGGGCTTTGCAGCATGACTCACAGAAATCCCAGCTGTTTTGAACAAACTTTAAAAACTAGATTTCATGTAACTGTAGATCAGAAATGAATTACGCGTTCCTCATACTCGTTTGATTCTCAAAACACCACCGCACCTCAGTGTTGTCAAAAACAGATTACCCCAGAATGTTCAGGTGAAGGGTTTTCTGGCATTGCAAGTAAAGGTCTACTTTATCATCTTTTAGGAATACTGCTGGCCTGGTTCCAGAGCAACATGACTTAGGGTGCATCTGAAATGAGTGGGGGTCCCTGATAAACAGATTATGCAGGAACATAAGTGGAAAAAATTGGAAAGAGTCTTACGTGAATATAGTGTATTGAACCCTGTCAGTAACAGTTGGCTTTATGAGTCAGAATCAATGATATGTTCATAAAGCCTCTGAGAAGTACCGCTTCAGAGGGCAGTGCTGTTGTCTGTACCTTCACTGTGTATACAATCACCTGAAAACAACACCAGGCTGCTACAGTATAACCATACAGACAGCAGACTGGTCTATTATGATTCCATACTCTGCCTTTTTTTATGAAGGAGACCTCTCATTACTAGTTCTCATAATAAAAGTGAATGAATAATGTTTTATCCTTGAAACACATTATGGTGCAAATGCTGTTGTTAAATATGAATTACTAAACTCTGTGACCATGTACAAGGTGAGACACATTGGCATTTTTGCCAAAATAGCTTCTGTCTGATGTAATCACCACCAAATCAGTTTCTTTATTAATTGTATTTCAAGCTTTATTTCAATCTGTTATGTCTTTGGGTGCAGATACGTGGTGATAAGTGCTCATGCCGTGATCAAGACATTCCCCGAGGTAAAGCTCTCTGTTTCTGGTGCACAGCTGTTTCAGAGCTATTGGACCAGTGATGTGACAGGCTGAGAGAGGATTAATAATCACAGCATTCTCTGATCTATAGTCACCTTCACCCAGCACTTTTGCACGTTGCACTGCTGCACATTGGCTACATGAACCAAGAGATGCACATGGAGGCACACAGTCCATGTGCTGAGACCTGCCACCTTGCACTTGGCATTTATTATTAAAATTTCAACTACAAAGTCTACAAAACATTAAACTGAGGGTGCGATGCATCCTTTTTCACCCTTGTAGAAATTAGCCTTGCTTGTTGTATTTCTGTAGTCTGCCTTGCAGCATCCAGTACTGGGAAGCAACACACTCCCTCATGTCCAGTAACGCCCCTGTGGAAACATACTACCAGGCTCAGTTCCAGTCCTCACGCTGAACACATCCTCCTCCAGCCCTGGCCTTGTTCCCCAGTTCCAGCTCCAGTGCATGTCCCCTGGCTCCAGCCCCAGATCTTGCCCTCTTCCCTAGTGCACTCTTGACCAGTGCGCCCATAGCAGATGGAGAGCAAAGAAAACTGTGTCACCACCAGCCATAACTCGCTTAATCACCCCTCCCCTTTTCTCTCGTTCTCTCTGTAACTCTCTCTCTGCTTCTATCCTCCCACTCCCTTCTTCCCTCACTCCCAGGATTTGGAGCATCAAACATTGATTTGTCTTTATTTTTAGAGCAGCTGTGAGTGTATGTACGTGTGTGTGCATACAGTATCTGTTTGTGTGTATCTGTACACCAGACGCTCATCCATGCTGGGTCGTGGGCAGTTTGATTGTGTTTGGGTGCATCACTGTGCGTGCATTTGCGAGTGTGTCAGGGCTCCTTTTTCCAAGTTAATCCCTTAAGAAGAGGTGTGGTTCTCTTCCTCGCTCTGCGCTCTCCCTCCTCTCCTCTCTGTCCCTCACTGTGAGCGCAATATCATCACATGCTCTCTCGCTCCTCTCCTCCTCTCATCTTTTTCTCCTGCTGTTGTTATTGCTGTGGCCACTAGTCTGAGGGACTTCTTCCTCTGCATCTCCTCTCATCTGCTGTCGTTCCTGTGTGAGATGAGTTCTTGTGGCGAGATGGGGGAGGCCATCGAACTCAGGTGAGTCGGATAATAAGTAGGAGGTGTGAAGTGTGTGTTTGTGTTTGTTTAGGAGCTAGCAGGTGACATCCAACATATGTATGCATATTTTATGTGTGCCTATGCATACATTTAATAGCTTTTCTGCATTTCTGTTTGTGATTGAGCACCTGGGTGTATTTTGGTTTGAAACTGGGTCGACTGTTACCGTAGCAATCAGTACCTTTGGCTGTTTTTCCTCAGCCTCACCTCTTTTTCTGTCCATCAAGTTGACCCTGTTTCAACAAGGCAGACATCTGCAAGCTCTATAGAGGTCAACGGGAGATCTGGGATTTTTTGTGATAGTGATAGCTGTGGTTTGTTGTTGTTGTTGTTGCCGTTGTTGTTGAGTTATTGTCTATGGTGGTATTTTCAGTCCCTGCCAAACTGATAATAGGTCTAGTCCAGCCTGTATCCACAGGGCTCATAGCAGCTAATAGCCTTAGCAGATGCATTAGCCCCCATGCCCATATGGAAGAGATTAAAGCTGCTAAATTGATACAAATTCCCAACGTTTTTCTCTTGCATTGCTTCAGCGCCTACAGATGTTTTTGTGTGCATGTATAGATATGTTCAGATATGTTGTGTGCATGTACACCTGCTATGCACCCATTAGAACTGTGTAAAAAGCCATGTCAGGCGGAAGGAGGGCACTGGTTCGCTTAAATCCAACACTTCCTCTCTTTTCTCTCTCTCTGCCCTCATCATTATATAATTGAGAGGGACAGCTCTCGTGTGTGTCGCAAAAAGGAAAGGGAACGAGGCAAAGAGACTGGACAGCAGAGACCTATGTAATGAGTGGAAATGAGGACAAACGAAGAACAGCAAGACACAGGCTCAACAGGAGGGAGAGGATGAGAGGAGGAGTGTGAAACTAAAAGTTTGGAAAGGAGAGAGTGACAGATAGGAGGAGGGAAGAGAGTGTATGACAAAAGTAGATTTATTATAGAGAAAATATGAATTTCCTTCCATTTCAGCAAAGTAGGGGATTAAAAATAGACAGAAGATTGTGTTACTTGGTTGCTGATCACCTGAGCTTGTAGCACATATTGTATATAAAGTAATTAGTATAGAGACTTGAAGAAAACAGGACAAATGAGGCTATAAAGAAGACCAAGAGTAGACTTGCAAAATATAAATGTTTCAACAATGCAGCTGTTGTAAATACACGCAAAACTTACTGAAGACTATGAGAACAAGAGTAAAGTCTGCTTTGTTTCACTGTGAGAGTTTATGAATGCTGCAGAAACACATGGGGTCACTTCTTGGCATTCTTCTCTGACCCAAGAGTCTGACGTAAAATCTGCACAATTCAAGCTCAAGGGTGGGGTTGACAAGACATTGAGAAATTACAGCAGCAACAATAGATTGTTCAGCTCGGGAACATTTAGACTGAAGTCACATTGTGTTTAAAGTCATGTAAAGTATTTTTGAGTTCACCGAAGTGAACTTTTTATACAGTTTTAGAGTCTTGAATATCTTGAATGTCACTTTTCTATTGGTCCATAGTGTCCCACATGTGTTTTGATTATGTTTAAAAACCAATGTCCTTAAAACAACTGACGGTTAGTGGCAAATATACACTACAAAAATAAAAATTTGTTCCAAGTTAAAAAGTAAATAATCATTTCTACTCAAATAAACATATTAATTCAGTTGTACTTGAGGAAACGTCTTAAATATGCTATATATAATGTTAATTATATTGTTAAGAAGCACCAACAACTCTTCAGTCACCTTTCAGTTGAACATTACAAACAAATTTGGTATTCTTTTCGATTTTCTCAGTTTGAAGTAGGCTTGCATATTTTATGTATTTTCCTTTACTGACTAATAATACACTAATAATTAATAAGATATTAAACATATGTTTGTTCTCTTTTTTCTTAATTTTTATTTTAAATTTATGTTTCCCTTTTCTAAAAATGGCTCTGCCAGACAAAATAATGTCAAACAAGTGGAAATTACTGCTATTTCTAGACTACTGATTAATACATTTTCATCTGTTAAATTATTAACGATGATTAATCAATTAAAGATTTATCATGAACATCACTAGTTTGAAGAGGCAGTTCTTCATTTCACATACTGAACTTACAGCTGCAGCTGCTCCTGAGATATTCAATACCTTCATCATTTTTCACAGTGGATTAGTGAGTTTTTTATTATTGTGAAAATAAGCAAACATAACTTAAAGTGTATTAAAGACACACAGCAAGTCTAAGCAAATTGCCCTGATCACATTACTTTAGAAACGTAATTTATTTTAAATGAACTCTGTACAGGACATTCATTTAACTCATCATTTCAAGTCAAAAGACTTCAAATCAGAAGAACTCAAGTTCATAAGTCCTGAAGTGTTTTGAAAATAAATTGGAAATGGAAATTGGAAATTGTTGGAAAAGTCTAATTAACTTCAATAAATACAACTTGTATATTTGTGTTAAGTTAATGAGAAAAGATGAGTTGATTCACTAAACTCCTGCATGATCTTTAACAGTGTGGAGCTTTGGAGTGTTGGTGTGAATTGCCTCTTGCCTGGAATGAAGTTATTATTCCATTTTTCCTTAATGTCCCTGGTTTGCGAGTCTCATCACTGACCCTGGAAACCTCCTGAACCCGCGCTGCATGCACTGTTCTATCACATCAGAGACGCAGTACATATGATAAGCTGGCCTGTGGCACTGGTCTAGACTGATAGGAAGGGAATATAAAGTGGGAACACAGCACAACAATATGATACTGGAGCATATCGACTAGACTGCTCCACTTCACGCCTGGCTGCACTGTGTTTAGATTAGCTCCAACACACACACACACACACACACGCACTTTTCCCATCACAGTTACAAACACACACTTGCACGCTGACATGGACATGGATGCCGGCACATATGATTACACATACAAGCACACACACACTTACAAACACACATAAAGATAGCGTGGTCTGTGCCCTCTTCGCCTGCTGTTCCAAGGGCAGAGGGGGATTTGGATATTGTTATGTTAATCTGCCTCTCTTTTGTGTCTTTGAAACCATTCAGACACACACTCACAAACACACACATACACTCACAGGTATGAGCGCATTCAAGCATGCACATGCTTTTGTGATACTTGCAATAATGTATACTATACACTGAAGGACGAGAAAACTCACAAAAAAATGAAGAAACAGGAAGCAAGTTGCCCAGCAGAAACACAAGCTACAACACACACTCGTGTACAAACACACAGACAATTTTCTCTAGGCTTAACTTGGGTGGGTGGGAATTGCAGCAGTGGCAGGAGGGGCAGTGACACAGCACCGTGATAAGCCTGGAGGAAGAGGATAATAGGTGTAGGAGCTGAGTGTGTGTGTGTGTTTCCTGACAGTGCATGTGTGTGAACCTACGTGTGTGTATTTGTGAGTGCAACTTGACACTTTCTCTCTGCAAAGCTAACACAATATCAGCTGAAGTTTCCCAGCTAAATCATATTTGCAGAAAAGACTGGGAAGCAGATAATTTTAATTGCAGGATGTTTTCTCAGACTCCTGCCTGCACCAGACTACTGCCCTCCTCAGTCTCTGCACTCGATTTGTGGCTTGAACAAGTGAGGCAGTGCACCGCATGAATTGAACGTATGCTATGTGGAAAATTACAGGTGCCATTGTCCTTGAGCGTGATTTTGTGTCTGTTTAAAAGTGTGAGCAAGACGTGAATGTCACTAAATCTCCATTAGCTGAAGTCAAACCTTAACAAGATTTGTCTCTGGAAACCTGTGCTGCTTCCTGGATCTATCTGTCTTCATAGTGTTGACATCTCAAATCATTACAAGTGCTGTCCTTAGTTTACCTGTCTTATTAAGGGTGATAGGTTATCTCATAATGGTGTTTGGCTATAGCTAACAACATGTAGATCAGTTACTAGTTTAACCACATTCAAATCTCAGGAACTTTTTCAGCAGTTAATCATTTTGGGTAATGCAATTTAGGTAGTTAATTACAAACTACATATTTATTTCACTGTCATGATATTTTTGCCATACAACATGGCACAATGGCATAACTCACCGGCCACCATTGTAATTTAAAGACAACCAAGGTGACTACAGTAGAATGCTATGATTTCCTCTATAAATTAGCATTTTCCTGACTCCTTCTCTACAGTTGCTCCTTTCAGTTTTACCTCAGTGTAACAATATGAGATTCCAGACTCAGACTGATTTCCTATGATGTAGTCTGGATGTAGCTGAACAATGTTATGAAAGTATTTTTAGTTAGACAATACATTTTTTGATAGTAGTAGGGATGGGAATCGATAACATTTTATAGATATGCAATGCAATCATTGAGTCTTATTAATGGTTTGATTCTTTATCAGTTCCAGACTATCAAGGGTCAGACTATGCAAGTTTTGTTTCACTGCATCCATTTCCATTTAAGTTTTCTTAGTCAAAGAAAAAATCTGCTCAGCCTTTTTTAAAGTAGTTTCCCCAACACAGTCTTATAATAAGTCCAACTGTTTTCGCCTTTGAGGTATCGAATTAAATTTTAATATAATGCAAGGCAGAATGAACTTTAAGGATTATTTCTGTTAGGGAAGGTCCATAGTACTGGGGTGTTAATGCACAGGACTCAGAATTTGCTGCAGTGCAATGTCACATCATCAAGCAAAATGCTGCAGTGCAATCAAATAGGTGGTGGATATCCTTGCTGATTACTTTATAATGTACACCCATATTCTTACTGTTGTTTTTACTACTAGATAAAATACTTGGGATAACTTTGTGGAGTTGTAAAATCCTGTATCAGAATATTACAAACTGTTGTGCAGTGGGCGTTTATGACTGAGATTCCAGTTAACTTAATGAGTGCATACCCTCGATCTGTTATTAGAAACTGGGACACTATAGTTTCAAGTGGATCTGTGAAACAGTGTCTCATGCTTGTTTATGAAGAATTAATTGGATGAAAAACATTGTAAGTAGAATGTCAAGCTAATATTTGTGTTATGTGTATGTTTGAGTCACTGATGTATTTCTTCCAAGTCAAGTCTTTTTGACAAATTTCTGTCACGTCTGCAGCCTTCTTGCTGAGTCAAATGTAGCAAGAAATGACTTTGCAGTGCTGTTTCTTCCCATAAAAATCAAACTAAATTAAGTTTCTTAGTGCTGCTGGATGTTAAATTATCTCCTGACAGTTCAGTTAGACCTTGAGTGTATCTCTTCTTCTTGGGGTACATTGCTAAAAAGAAGTCAGATTTCAGACATAAGCATAAGAGTCTCAAATTAGAGTGGTTTCGATAATCTGGCAAAACTTCTGGTGTAATCCTGTCTGATCATCTGGCTGCTTGTGTTTCTTGCCTCAATGTAGTGATGTTGCTGTATTCCCAGAGTAGCATGTTATCAAAACTGATAGAAATGAGTGATGAGAATAAGACCCAAGCTGGAATAAACCTTGATCGTGGAAAAAGAGACAACGTTTTGATGTGTTTAAACACCAAAACACACCCAAGAAGAATTCTGAAGGCTTGTGATCAGAAATTTCACACATAAAACAGAAAATTTGCTATGTTAATCTACAGTATCTGTCATCCCCTGTTGGCTACAAACAGATGTAAACTGAATTTTTAAGTAGAAGCGTCCTAATCAGAATATTTCCCACACTGTGTACATTCAGCATTAAGTCCTCGCTCTTCCGTCTCTCACCATGAGTCACTTGATGCCGACGAGTTTTGACCTCAGAACAAAGTAACAGTGACTGAACTGATCCTGGAGTCAGCAGGTTGAATCACGTCTTCATCCAGTCATGTGACCATCATTGTGATGACATCAACTTTCACACGGCCCATTCACCTGTTACTGTGATAATACACCAAATTCCCACACTGCATTGCAGCCTGAGTCATAGAAGCCGTTCAATCTTATTATGCAAGATGACCACCAGCCTGCAGAGTCACACACACACACACACACTCAGACACACACTGCAGCCTATAATTATATTAGGACAGCTTTCTGTAATGCTTCACCCTGCCTTGAAACCCCCCTGAAAGATCATATTGCATTAGTAGGTCAGAGGAAGGACAGGACGTGCTTCTGTGTGTCTGCCAGTCAATGTCGAGCTAACTGACATCTGTATGTAACCGTGTTGACACACTGCACACACACACACACACACACACACACTCATCTTCCTTTTAATTCATCTAACTTGTTATCCTTCTTGTAGACACCGATGAGAAGTAATAGCTCATAGAGCTCAGTGACAACAACACAATCAATATGGCCAACATGGTGGGAGGGACAGAGCAAATGGCAGTAAAAGTCACTATTGATCATGAGTGTTAGTTGCTACCTGAAAATATTATTAATCTAAGAACATAAACTGTCTCAGTACACTTGGAAATGAATTCATCAAGTAAAAATTTTAACGTCTCTTGTTTGCTGAACCTCACTGAACTTTCTCCATTCCTGTTTCCTGTGCTTAGACATACTATGTGCTAGGCTCTTCTATGTTCAAAAGAATAATCACATTGTGATGATGGTTAAAAGATGTTGCTGAGGGGAAAAATATTCCTTTAGTAACTAGCTAATCTGCAATATTTAGCAAGATACTTAGCTAGAGTTTGTTGTGTTGCAAAACTTTAGCTAACTAGCTAGAAAATCTACATTAATCATTAGCTAGCTAGTTACTTTTGATAGGTAATGTTGGCAAAATGCTAGCTAACTAGCTAGCTAATCTATATCAGGGTTTCTAAACCCTTTGTAACTTAGGGTCCACATCTGTTGTTAAAACACCGGGACCACCTTCCATAAACTGATCCATTTTGTGTCACAAATGCTCACATTTGTAAAAAATTAGTCAGCATCTTATTCTCAGAAGTGTGTTCTGTATGTTTTTTTTCTTTATCATACACATACATACAGTGTAGAATGTTTCTTTCGCTTCTCCAAGCATCTCCCACAGCCCTCAGCAGATCTGGGACCAGATTCTGGCACCAAGCAGAGGAGAGAATGTTCATAGTGATGTAATTGCCCTCTCTTCTATTTTAGTTTCCTTGCAGGAAACCAGGAACATAGACGAGACTAGCACATAGCATATCTAAGTAGAGGAAACAGGAAACAAAAGAAACTGAGGTTCTGCCAGCTTCCAAGGTTGCTCAACTGTTATTGGAACACAGAGCAAAAAGGGTCAGGGCTTAGGAAAAAAAAAAAGATGTAAATAGAGTGCCATGTTTATTATGGTTTGCTTGAGTCCCTGCTGCATGTCTTCCAAGCTCTTCCTTGCCTCAGTTGTGACAAATTTCTGTCACAGCCTTCTCGCTGAGTCAAATGTAGCGAGAAATGACTTTGCAGTTCCATTTCCCCCACAGAAAATCAAAGTAAATTAAGTTTCTTAGTGCTGGATATTCAATTACCTGAGCTGAGGGTAAAGTTAGACAGTTAGTCCTCTATTCTAGTCCACCTTTGTTTTCTCTGTCAAATTTAGAAAGAATAAAATAATTCAATATTAACCCTACACACAGTACAGGAAATGCACTGGAGAACTGACTTCATAAATAATGGATTTTACAGTATGGAAAATCTTTGAAGGGCACACCACTGTTTCATGTTATATGCTGTTATGAACAGTATTGACCAGTTCTATAGAATGAGCAAAGCATAAAAACGACACTACTATGGATTGTGCATTGGACTTGAATTCCAATGAGCGGGAGATATACGAACCCACCGACCCCTTTTTATGGAGTGGACTTGGTTTATGGAGCAAGCTGAGGCATATACGTGTGTGTGTGTGTGTGTGTGTGTGTGTGTTAGTGTGTGTGTGTGTGTGTGAGTGAGGGAGAGAGAGAGAGAGAGAGAATGACAGACAATAGTCACAGTGGGTGCCAGGCTGATGGTTAAACACATGGCTCTGCTTCAGCTGTCATTGTATATCAGTGTCTACGCACTCACACGCTCCTAATCTCGACAGAAAGGACCATCACTGGTGTAATATGGCCGTGTTTGCCTCCTCACTTACAGAAAAGTACGCTTCATAAGCCTCCTACACACTGTACCATATATACAGCTCACGACTGATCTGTCTGTGCTGTTGCTGCAGTAGAGAGGCTTCTTTACATTTGCTCACTGTAGCTGCTGCGCCTCAGGGTGTTTTTCGTATAGGCTCAGATGAGGCAGCACGAGTATACAGACTGTACGTTGCTGTTTTTATTTCAGCTGTAATACTTCCTGGAAATGATGTAGCAATTGAATGATTTGTGGGGATTGTGTTGTTTCCAGCTGTGATATTGACGTGGAAAATTTCAGCTCACCACCCGACTGTTCTGTAACCACGTCTGACTTGGTTGTGTGATGATCAGCAGCAGAGTTACAGAGTTTGTAGCGGGTCCGAACTCTTCTTAGGATTTAAGTTTCAAGATTTTGACCATAATTTGATTATGGGGAAATATGTTTTATTTTCTGTCTTAAAAAGTGAAAGTCAGATAAGAAAATTTTGATGATATCAGTTTGTTTAGTAGAGAGATTGGCCGAGACAACATTGAGAGAGAGAAAGAGAGAGAGAGAGTGCACTCATGTGACCTGACAGCTTTGCAAATATTCTCAACTTGATGAAATGCTTCTTGAAGTTGGTTTAACATCTGATCGTACGCTCAGTCATAGTTGACTATTGTTTGTGAACTTGCCACCATAGGAACAGGGATTACATACTTAAACAAAAACCACTACAGTCGCAAGTTCTTATTTTTCAGTCTTAAGTCTGACTAACAGCCAGTCAGAAAGCGTCTCAAAGGTCTTATTCCACACTTAACTATGCATGTGTATGTGTTTTAAGACATGTATGTAGCAGTGGTTGTGTACAAACCTCACAGACTGTTTTCATGTCCTACAGGAGCATGTATTCTGCTCTCTGTCTGCCACTCTCTCATATTCCCCCTCCAACACACACA
Organism: Lutjanus erythropterus; assembly: GCF_056507025.1. Lineage (NCBI taxonomy): Eukaryota > Metazoa > Chordata > Actinopteri > Lutjaniformes > Lutjanidae > Lutjanus > Lutjanus erythropterus. The sequence goes on from NC_139320.1 coordinate 15,200,731, forward strand.
CACACACACACACACACACACACACACACACACACACACACACACACACACTCCTACACAGTCTTATAAACTACTGCAATAAATAAGGCCATCCTGTCCTGGGTCAGGCTTCAGTCTAAACACAAGTGCCCTGGTTTTTCTCCGCTGCGTCATACTTCTTTATTTTTTAATCACACACACACACAGACCACCTGTCACTTGCTGTGTGTGTGAGAGAATGAGAAAAGAGGAAGAGTCAGACAGACAGAGCGTTTTTGATGATAGTAAGAGTCAGTGTCCCTATCCGGGTCATCCGGTGTCAGTTGAAGTCTGCAGGGCCCAGAAACTGGGTCAGTTTTCTGCGTGTGTGTGTGTGTCAGCAAAATGTGCCCATGTCTGATGTGTTTTTGATTTAATTCTAATAATATTGTCTCACATCAGTCTGCAGATGAGTCACCATTGATGTGACATTTAAATATCATCCTTGAATGAATAGAGGAGAACCTGTGTGTGTGTGTGTGTGTGTGTGTGTGTGTGTGTGTGTGTGTGTGTGTGTGTGTGTGTGTGTGTGTGTGTGTTTGTGTTTAAATGAGTGCACGTTTGTTTTGTATGCAAGTTGGCTAAAAGGGATGAAGTGTGTTAGAAAATCCCTCATAAAGTTGATAAGGCTGGACATGCTGTTAAGGTGAAAGTGGCTAAAGTGATCAAATTAGTTGAGCTCTTCACTCTCTGACAGTTATGTGACTTAGAAAATACACAAAGAAACTCACACACTGGTGAGCTGACCTGCCCTTTTTTTATTCAGAATTTCCTCACTGTCTGCACTTCTTCTTCTTCTTCTTCTTCTTCTTCTTACTATTATTATATGTCACTCGGTGCTGTTTCTGTTGTTGTCACACGTCGATGGTGCCACCAATCAACACAATGATTGGCAGTTTGTGTGTTACTCATAGGATGGTCCATTATCAAGAAATCAAGTCAAGGTCAGAGTCAAAGCATTTGTTGTCATCTGCACAGTTAAAAGCAAGTTAACCTGTACAATTACGCATGCTGATGAACGATAAAGCAAATTGATTGGCCATTCATTATATGCTTTCATGGTGGTTTCCATTTAATACATTCAAGTGAAACTATCAAACATTACAACATTACTTTATTGCCCATGCCTGATGCCTCATAGTATATCATATAATTCTTCATGCTCCGTCCAGTGGAGTTCACTCACTTGCTGTAGGTTAGGAGGAGCTGTTAGTAGTGTGAGTCACCAAGACAGAAACAAGTAATGTAAATGTCCAGGAAAAAGAAAAAAAAACTCTAAAGTGATGAAATAATTCACTGACTTTGCTGCTAGATGTGCTTCTTCTTGTCAGATGGTTGTATACAGTGATTTAAATAAACAAGCCATAAAGCATATGGCTTGTGCACGGTATTATGTATTATTGTGTATATTGTGTGCAGTCTTCTGTTTCCTCAAACAGTACAAGGCTGTAGTAACACAGGCCTTTGATGTTTTTTTCCACTACGACTTTAAATGTACTCTGAGTCACTCTGGATGCTTTTGAGAAAACACAGCAGCTTCTCAGCTGCAACGCCAATAAGTCTCACTGAATTCTACTGAACAGAGAGGAGGAAACAGAGAGAGGTACATCATGTCCATGTAAAGTGGTCAGCTCAGTGATGACTAAGCCAAGACAATCCCCAGCTGCCACACACACACACACACACACACACACACACTGGCTCCACCTCTTGCTGTCCCCTCCTTGTCTCTCTGGAGCTTCACAGACATGTGGCTTACTGTAATGCAAGGTAGCAATGACTCATTGTGTGTGTGTTTGTGTTACGTGTAAGTGTGTGTGTGTGTGTGTGTGTGTGTGTGTGGCAACATCTCCCCTCCTCCTCCTTCTCCTCCTCCTCCTTGTACGAGGTGTGTTTTGTGAGCATCTGGTTGAGAAGAAGTGTGAGGGAGGAGTGTGTCCCACTTTGCCAAAATCTCTGAGTCGCTGTTGAACACAGAACATCTGGATCAGGGAGGAACACTGTTAGTGTGTGTGTGTGTGCGTACATGGGTGTGTGAAAGAGAGAGTGAGTGCCAAAGATATCAATCAGACTCACATCTGGCGAGCACCAAACACAGCTGGACACACATGAGTTCATGCAGTCTTAACATAGATTATGTGGATGGAATAAAGAGGTGACACACACAAACACAGATATGGATACAGAGTAACATTAATATTAACTTTGTAATACTTTAAATGAAAGATAATAAAAAACACACACAAACACACACATTGTTCATGACAATAGCTCCATCCTATTAACAGTTAAAATACCAACTTAACAAGCTGGAGCAAAAAATTTTCCCCCTCCTTTTATTAGTCTGTACGCGTAGGCGAACTCTTCTCGCTAAATTCATCCCTGTGAAACCCATTTCCCCACATTCACATCACCACAGCTGCAGACTTTTAGCCTCAGGCCCATTTTGTGTCCGTCGCTGCATCTTTCAGACAGAGAAAAAAGGAGATCTGGACTATAAACACCAGTAAAGAAGAAGTGAAGTATATTAGGGAGGAACCGGGGGGAAGGAAGCAGCGATGAGGGGAGGTCAGCCCGGGTGAACAAACTTGAAAGTCCGCAACGTAACATATGAGTGTAAGTCGTCTCTCCTGCCATCTCCACTGCAACAATGTGTTCCAGATGGCTGCAAACACTGGATGGGGAACAACTATGTGTTTTTTGGCACGAGGCCTCTTGTTTGTGTAGTCTACAGTGAAGTGCTGAACAGTTTTGCGTGGGTTTATGACGAGAGCAGGACTTCATTTGTGTCATTGATTTATAGATTTATTTTGATGTTTTCCATCCTCGCCTGCCAGCCAGCTAGCCCACCCCCTCTGTCTGTCTCCTGTCTTTTTTTTCCCCCTCCTGCAGATGGTTCTTGTTGTGCGGGGTGAGGTCACTGCTATGCAAGGCCTTTGCATGTTGCATGCTGGGTAATGTCTCCACCCTGATGTGTCTCTTCATCAAACAGTGTTTACTACCAGATTTCTGTTCATTTCACAGTGTGCAGCTCAGCCAGAGAAGTATTATTGACTTCATTATTGACTTGTTTTCACTGCGGTCCGGCTTACATCATATTCTCACGTCCTCCCGCCATGATGCATACATGGACAGTCTGTCTGTGCAAATGAAAAACTTTGCTTACTATATGTACATGCACAAAACAATCAGTTTTACCCTTATTCCGAAAAAGATAATATCCAAGCTCATTACATGGACAATAAAAATTAATATTACACTAATATTCCCATTGACATGCAGCTGTGCATATTCTAATTATGGAAAAGTGGAACAGCAAGTGTAGTAAATGTGAAGCTACAGCCAGCAGCAGGTTAGCACTGCATGAAGACTGAAAACAGCAAGAAAAGTACAAAAACACTGAGAAAATTTGAATTTTTTAAGAATCGTACAAACAAATTGAATTTAACTCCCTGACAAGAAAGTGAATAAGCGTATTTCCCAAAATGTCAAATTTATGGTGTGCTAGAACCATTGGAGTGAAAAAGTAGTGTGTGAGGTTGATCCAGACTTGTGAAGTTTTATTTACTTTATATCTCAGAGCATATTATTTTATATTATTATATTGTAAGTACAGTGGGTAAAGTATTCAGACCCATTTGTGGCTGCACCATCACATCATATGGACAGAATTGAGCTTATGTAATTCACATTTCAGCAAAATCCAAAGAAACGTAGTTTAGAATCTTTGGAATTACTGATATTACCGTGAAAGTTAAAAAATACGAGTTCCTAACAGTGTCTGACAGAGTTAATGACCTCATTAGTCTAACTGTTTAACCTTTTAACAGTAACAGGCATCCTGGAAATGTAATCTTACAGTGAAAGAACAAAATAAATTTATCTTGACATTTCTTGAGTGGCGAAAGTATTTATGAGTCCAGATTTAATCTGAAACACTTAAGTGCTTGACCTCTCTTGTCACTTTATAAGATAGTACAAAGGAAATTGTGTAGGATGGTCATTACTTGATTACAAATTTTTGTCACACTAGATATTAATCTCAGTGTCAATCTGCACTACAGATAAACATGTTATTTCTCTTGGGAAGAGGTGAAAGTTTTTGCTCTAAAGTGGATAAATAAAATTGAGGTAACTTGACTTTGTTGATTAAAAATAAAATTTCCCGGTGTTTCAGTCTCTTTCTGTCTTCACCCCTCTTATATTTTTCACCCAAAAAATATATTTATTACAGCCGGATGACTGATGGATCATCTGCAAGATAATTGTAAATTACAGCAATTATTTTCTCACCTCATTTCTTCATTCCTCCACTTCTTCCAGTCATTTATCACTTGTCCCAGCACCCTCACTGCACATGATTTCATCTCTGTCTTCCCCCTGTGGCTTGGCATCAAATGCCAGTCCTATTCCCTCACTCCTCCTCGTCCTCCTCCTCCTCCCTCTCCCACTGTCCCAAACCATATGAGGGCAGTTACAGGGCAGACTGTATTCCCTAACTAGCACCTCCTTTCCCTCACCCTGAACCCCATAACTCCCCTCTCAGACTCCCTTGTGGGGCACCAGCTAGTGTTTACCCCGTTCACACCTGCTGCTGCAGCAGTCCTGGTGCCAGCCAGGTGCCAGTCATTTGGCGCTTTGCCTGGAAATGACTGGCACAAGCCTCAACGTGTGTGTGTATGTGTGTGTGTGTTGATCTGTAGAGGGACTTGCGTGTTTGTGCGTGTGTGTGTGCCTGTGCTTGGCAGAGGACGCGTGCCTCACATGCCAGAAATGAGTAAAGCCACTCGATCTGTTGCATTTGAATACTCCGCATTACACAAAACGTGTATGTATGTGTGTGTGTGTGCATGTGTGTATGTGTGTGTGTGATGCATGAGGATGTCCAATTGCAGGCGCTTCCGACTCATCGGTCTTTGGCACCCATTACCAGTAACATAGCAGTGATTATGAGAAGTGATGTGTCTGTGTGTATATATATTTGTGTGTAAACCCTGACCTCATTGAGCAGAGAGAAGATTTCTTCCCTCCAGTATACAGACCACTGCTTACATTATGGACATTAAATATATTCAGTGTAATACGTGTGCGCTTTCACACCATGTCATAGCCAGGATGGCGATTCATGGGGCATCCAGACGGTAAGAAAATAATACTGTTTACTCAGAATGGAAGAATGAAAGCAGAGAGGGATATAGATAAACATGTTTCATGTCCCTCTACAGTTGTTATTTTATTTTTTAGGACTTCATTGTGTCTCTCTTATTAGGCCAGAGTGCCAGAAGTGAAGGACATGGAGAGAGACAAACAAGAGACTGGTTTAGATGGAGTAGACTCAGGAAAAACAGCAGGGACAGTAAAGTCAAATGTAAAACTTGGGGAGCAGAGGCCATAACATCCTATCTTCAGTGTTATGTTCAGATAGAAAGAGTCTTTTTTGTCACATGTGAAATAAATCCCAACAGGATAATGCAAGACCCAGACCCAAAGCTTTGTTAGTGAATACAACTGTTACATACTGTTAATGAACACTACTGTTGGTGAATGCTACTGTCTATCTGCCACTACAGGTGGGAAAATGAAAGTTAGGACAGTTTGTTTAAGATTTTAGGAAGTTAGGATGCATGTGTAATACACGTCTTGTCCTCAGTTATGATGACATTGACTTAGGAGCTGTTCAACAAAGGCTTTTTTTCCTAAACCAGGTCCTAACCTAATTACCATGGTTACCAAACAGTTAGGAAAGGATGTGCAAGGTAGGAAGTTTCTCTACTGGTGATGCAGTTCATTCAGTCTTGATAAAGAGGACAGATGCACATGAGGAGAAATGGTTTTATTGTACTCCAGATCTTCTGTTGAAGGGGGGGTGAGTGCAGAGGAATGAAAACAGTAATTATCATTTTTAAGCAGGTCATGTTTTGATGGCGTCATGTTTCATTATGCTTGGAAATTAGCATCGCTAAACAGGCCAGCGGGCTGAATGGTCTAATTAAGCAGCGCAGTGAGGATTGTGTGTGTTTACAGAAGGATCAGAGTGTATGCATGTGTGTGTGTGTGTGTGTGTGTGTGTGTGTGTGTGTGTGTGTGTGTGTGTGTGTGTGTGTGCAGTGATCAGTATTCGCTCAGTGTTCTTGATGTTTCTTGGAGAGATGAAAGCATGCCCTATGCTTTGTGTTCATTAGTGTTAACGTTCTACCTGTGTGATTTGTACAGCCTGTCTTTGAATGGAGAATCAATGAAGCATCATGGCGGGAAGAGTGTTTATGACTCTGATGTACTGGCTGCCTTGTTAGGGATGATTACTGCATAATGAGCTTGAGCTAATCAATGAAATCCATCCCACTTCACTCATAATCCTGTATGAAACACAACACTGCAGCCCCTGTACAAAGCTCTCAAGTGGCATTTCTTTAAAATATAGTCTGGCACTGTTGCATTTCATTAGCTTCAAATGAGCCTTACTGTTAAACTGAGAGTAAATGAACGCTGTTTGTATTGTTTGTTTTTTGTGTGTGTTGGTTGTGATTCCACCGTGATTTCCTTCAGTGTTTTTAAATTTCTTGAGCAAATTGCAGAGCTCATTTATAGCTTTTTAGGCTGTGCAACAAAACTAAGCCAACATTTCTTTCTGTGTCCACAGTACCAGGGAGCACGTGACCCCGGAGATGAACAAGCTTCGTCAGAGCCTGAGGAGGAAGAAGCCCACCTACGTGCCAGAGGCCAGCAGACCGCATCAGTGGCAGGCTGACGAGGAGGCTGTACGAAAGGGCAAATGTAACTTCCCCGTTCGGGTGAGTATCCAACTCTAATAAAACAACATAACAGTCAGAATTTAATTGTTTTCTACTCCGGAGGTAATATTTTCCTATTAACTCCCAAGATATGTGTGGTTTTATAATGAGAAGCAAGATAATTATGCATAAATAAGAGTTTTCAGTATAGAAAAGGTAATAAAATGATACTCTGTCAATTAAAAAGTACAGTATTTATGGTATGAAAGAGCAAAACAGTCAACATGTCTCAAGGTCATGAATGTTTTTATCTCCCATTTTAAGTGAGGAGTAACTGTGTGTATGTGTAGTAACATGAACATCAACTAAATAAATCAGAGGGCAACATAAAAGGGCAAATGAAACACAGTATATTTATCACAACTCGTGTCGGCTCATCCTGTATAAGGACACACAGCCATAACGGGCACATTGAATTCTCATTTATCCAGAACTTTATCCTTGAAGATCACAAAAAAAGAGCAAACCCAGAATCTGTTTCTGGACAAAGATGCTCTATTTACACCTCATACATGTCGGTCTGTTATATAACAACAATGCAGCATCACAATGTCATTATGTATGGTTTAATATTTACATTTTTTAAAAAATTTGGATTCATTTGAATTTAAAAAAAACACCCCAGTCTGCATGAAATGCCAGTCTACAGTAGCCTCAAAAGG